>NC_137888.1:201874988-203075258 GCF_963455335.1 Martes martes | reverse complement strand
AGAGCCTGATATGGGGCTCGATCCCAGGACCCTGAGATCATGACCTGAGCCAAAGGCAGAGGCTTAACCCACTGAGCAACCCAGGCGCCCCTTGTTTTTCTTTAATAAATTTTATTTATGTGTTTGACACAGAGAGAGAGAGCACAAGCAGGTGGAGCAGCAGGCAGAGGGAGAGGGAGAAGCAGACTCCCCGCTGAGCAAGGAGCCTGACATGGGGCTTGATCCCAGGACCCTGGGATCATGACCTGAGCCAAAAGCAGACGCTTAACCAACTGAGCCACCTAGGCACCCCAGAGTCCTGGGAGCCACATTGGGCTCCCGGCTCAGTGGGAAGCCTGATTCTCCCTCTTCCTCTATCCCTCTCCCCACAAATAAATAAAATCTTTTTAAAAAATTAGGGCTTGGTTTAATCATCATGTGACCCCCAAGAGAGCCAGCAGAGGCAGCTGGATGTTTGGGTCTGGGCTTGTGGGGGCCAGGCTGGTTTTAGGGTGAAACAGACAAGATAGGCCCTGTGGGGAGCAGTTGACCGACCCTCCCCCATCTGGACTGAGGCTGGGGTAAGGATGGGGCACTTAGTTTGCAGGCGGGAGAGGGGAGGGTCCCCCGCCCCCCCCCCGGAGCAGCAGCATTAATCAATCTGCCACTCCAGACTGATTGCTTTCCCCGTTGAGAGGTTGGAGTGGGGACAGAAAGCCCAGGGGTGGGCGTGGGGGCAGGAGGGGAGGAAGGGGAAGGGCTTGGAGGGATACTGAGCAGCTGCTTTTTGATTTGTCCATCTTGCCTGTCCCCAAGATCTCCATGTGTGCTAGCCCTGGTTTCGACCCCAAGTCCAGCCTCTAAGACAAATCCTTACTGCCCAGTCCCCGCCCACAGCTGCCTCTCACCTTCCTCCATCTTCCCTAGCTCCACCTCCCCAGCCCCAGCCCCACCTATACCTGCCTCAGGGCCTTTGCAGGAACTGTGCCCTCTACAGGGAAAGCCCTTCCCCCAGCTCTTCCCCCTAACTGGCTGCCTGTTTTCATCTACTCTTTTAAAAGTCACCTTCTGGGGCACCTGGGTGGCTCAGTGGGTTAAAGCCTCTGGCTTCGTTTAGGCTCAGGTCATGATCTCAGGGTCCTGGGATCAAGTCCTGCGTTGGGCTCTCTGCTCAGCGGGGAGCCTGCTTCCCCCTCTCTCTCTGCCTGCCTCTCTGCCTACTTGTGATCTCTGTCAAAAAAAAAAAAAAAAAAATCTTTAAATGTCACCTTCCTGCCCAGCCTGGGCAGCCCCATTCCCACTCACCCAACCCCAGATTTTATCCTTTTCCTTAGTTGAACATCTGTCACCCCAGCCTATGAGCCTCCATGGCCCCCATGCCCAAAGCTGGGCCCCAAACTCAGTGGGAGTTCCATGTACAAGTGGAATGACTGATGCTGTAAATTGAGTGTTTGGGGGAGCTCTAAGGGGTCCCCACTTTACAGAGGAAGAAGTTATGGCTCAGAGAAGGAGCTGGCTGCCAGCGCTCATCAGGGCTGCCTGACCAGGGCCTTGCAACACACCATGTTAAAAAGGAGGAACGGGGGGCACCTGGGTGGCTCAGTTAGGCATATGCTTTCGGCTCAGGTCATGATCCCATGGTCCTGGGATTGAGCCCCATATTGGGCTCTAGCTCAGCAGGGAGCCTGCTTCTCCCTCTCCCTCTGCCTGCCTCTCTGCCTGCTTGCACTCTCTCTCTGTCAAATAAATGAATAAAATCTTAAAAAAAAAAAAAAGAGGAGGAACAGGAAGGATCTTGGGTGGTTGAAGCAGTGGGGGGAGCTCAGCAGTGGGGTTCAGAGCACAGACAAGGGTCCTGAAGGCCCAGGCTCAAATCTCCGTTGGCCCCTCACTTTGAGGGCGGGTTAGCCTCTCTGTGCCTCAGTTTCCTCATCTGTAAACAGGGACTACCCTCATCCTTATTCTCCTCGCATAGACAGCTGGGGTGTGGATCAATGAGTCAACCAATGCATGTGGGACCTTGCTGGCTACAGGGTACCAGCACATCCCGCCCTCCCTCAACACACACAATGTTAGCCCCTTTTCTTTATAGGAGCAAACAGGGCCCCAGAGGGGTTATCAGTCACTCCGGCATTGGTGACCAGCCTGGGCTCCAATTAAAGTCAACTCCTGCTGGGTTCTCTGCTCACTATCTCGGTTCCCCAGAATGAGGTCATTGGCTCTGCCCCAAAGGTGTGACCTCATGCACTCCCTGGACTGGGGGCCTCCAGACCTCCTCTCATTGGGCCATCAAAACCTTGCATCCAGACCCCAAAGGGTCCCTGCTGCTCCCTCCTCCTCCGCTGCCCCCTCCCACCCCTAAAAGCTGAGGCTACAGCCCTGGGCTGGACAGTGGAGTGGGATTGAGTCCCAGACTCCCAGTAACATTTCTGGGACTCAGTTTCCCTGTCTGTAAATAGGTCCCCAGACAGCTCTGGATGTTTCCCCTAGGAGAGGTACTGTGAGCCCCACCCCCATGGCCTGGACAGCCCAGCCCCACCCCCACTCACCTCGCTTAGCAGGAAGGAGAGGGCTGTCCCACTGCGCCGCATGCTGAAGGCATCTCTGAGCCCGTGGGGACAGATGTGAGACCTGTCAGGCCCTGGGAGCCAGCTGTACTCCCGTGAGACTCCCCCTAGACAAGGATCTCATCCCACACCCTGTACCTTCTCCCGGTGCCCACAGATGCTCAATCAAGAGAGCCTGGGCCATACCACAGGCACCGCTGTGGGACAGCCACCAGAGCTCTGCAGGGGCTCCACCCAGGGGGGCAGAAGACTCCGGAGCCTACGCACCCTCCCCAAGCCTCCTGCCCCCTCCATGCCAGGGTCCGTAGCCTTGGAGCATCAGGACCTTCAGGAAGAAATCCCCTGGCCCTGGGCCCCTTCGGGGACTCCATTCACCTTCCAGCCCAGCTCCCAGTGGATTCGGGGACCCCAGCCCACTGCCTCAGAACCTCCTCCCCTGCCCCCAACTCATACAAGATCTGCTGGGCTCAGGCAGGCCTGGCACTCCCTGCCACGGCTGAGTCCGGTCTGAGTCCCGTGACCTCCCTGGGAGTGGAGGAGGGGAGGACTGGACCTGCCCAAGTGGGTGGCCCAAAGTCCCCCCCCAGCCGCCCCCCCCCACCCCGCGGAGCCCCTTAACTACCTGAGTGCCAGGCTCGGACAGGACACACCCACATAGCACCCCTAGTTCAGAGTGATGGGGAGGGTGGGAACGTGTCCCCTACATGGGTGGGAGAGCGGCAGGGAGTGTGACGGAGTGTGTATGTGAGGGAGGAGGGACGGGGTGGGTGTTAAGTTTAAATGTTCCCTGTGCTTGTAAGAGAGAGAGGTGGAAACACGAAGAGCCAAAGAGAAAGAGAGAGAAAGGGAGAGACATGGAGAGACACAAAAAGAGAGGGAGACAGAGGGAGGTGCAGATTTGAGGTAAGAATGGAAAGATTTTACCAGCTCAGGGTCTGGGACAGGTGCTTCATAGGACAGCCCATGAGGTGTGGCCTCAGGAGTTCAGGGGTGGCCGTCTGGGGTCCCTGGAGGCTCCAGGAAAGTTGGTCCCCACGCTGTGCCACCCTAGGCAGATAGATGACCCTCTCTGGTCAATGCAGTCCTCACAAACAGCCTCGATTGGAACCACATGGGGGTGGGGGGCATGGGGGGGCATCCTGTGACTGGAGGAAAGGGGCTATGTGGCTCTGACCCCTTGGGAGCTACTAAAAGTTAATGTTTCACTGGAATGGCTGCCTGCCCGGGAGGCCCCGCCATCCCTCTGCCCCCGAAAATCATTAGAGCATGACCTCCCCCACCCCCACCCAACAGGCTTCATCCCCATGTGCTGTGTGACCTTGATCCCCCACCTCTGTCACCACCCATTTCACGGAAGGGTAAACCCAGCTTTGAAGGGGGTTCCAGGCCAGAGTCCTGGCCAAGGCACAGCCTGGAGCCTCCACGTCCCACTCCGCTGGAGAAGCCTGGAAGGTTCCGGGGGGACAGGGTGGGTGGGAAGCAGGAAGAACCCGCTAACCCACCAAAGGTCCCCAGGCAAAGGCCTGCCCCTCCCTGCACTATTTTCATTCCTATGCGATGAGAGGGAAGAAGGTGGGGGACCCGGGCTCAGACCCTGGGAAACAGGACTGAGACAAGGTGGGGGAGCCATTTTGACTCCCTGTTCTCTGTATGCTTCTGGTGCTTTCCCTGCCTCCTGGACTGCCTTCTCCCCCTGCTGATTTGCCCTCCTGAACACTTGAAGGAAGATCTACTAGATTGTGGAATTTGCTGGCTGGACACTACCCTTTGATGTTTGAGCTAAAACCCACACTCTTTCCCACGGTCAGTGCAGCCCCCCACAGTCACCAATCGCTCACCCTACTCTGACTCCACTCATTTATTTGTTGTTTCCCAAACATCTCAAGTTCTTCCTACCACAGGTCCTTTACACTTGCTGTGCCTGCTTCCTGGGACACCCTCCTAGCTTTCTCCAGGGTGGCTCCTTCCCACCTTTCAGGTCTTGGTTCAAATATCACCTTCCCAGAGAGACCTCCCTGCCCTCTCAGAAAACCTGGACACGTGGGCCCTTGGGATTCGGCCACAGCCCCAATCTGTGACTCCACGACCCTCCATGCCATCCGAAATGATGTCATTTGATCCCCTGGCTATTGTCCATCCCCACCTTTGAGACTGTGGGCCCCATGAGGGTGGAGAAATGGTCCCCACTATGACGCCAGCACAAAGTAGACACCCAGAAACATTTGTCACAAGAGCCCATGACTCGGGAGGCCACAGAGGAACGGTACAGGCTTTATTCTGGCAAGCATAGCCCCTCCACAGGTGCTCCTGCCCCATCCAAGCCCCCTTCTCTCTCAGCCCCATGGAGATCACTCTGGTGGGGAATGCGCCGAAGATGACATTCGGTTCACAGCTCCCTGGAGGAGGGACACACACAAGACATTCAGGCACAAGCAGGGTTTACAGCAGGAACTTGGGAAGGTGATCCCTCCAGCCCAGCCCCCACCTCATCGTGGAGACGTCATCCAGCTTCTAGAACTCAGACACACCCTGGTGGAGGCACTTCACAGCCAGCAGCACAGACCCGATGAGCAAAACAGACACCAGCAGACACACAGCCACCACCACGCCTGGGTTCCTGTGCAACTCGGGGGCCCCAGAGTCACCTGGAGCTGAAGGGAGGAGGCCTGAGTCAGCAGTGGACCCCAACCCTCCCAAGGCTGAAACACCCACCAGGGCCCGGAGCTTTTTTGAGTCCTTTCCCAGGAAGCTGCGCTCGCCTTCCCCTCTTGCTGGCGCTGTGAATTTCTTTCTTTCTTTCTTTTTTTTTTTTTTTTAAGCAGCTTTGTCCTTTCCCTTGCGAATATCCTCCGGCTGTAAGGAATTCGTTCAGTTCTCTGTGTTTTCGTTGCCCTCACTGGCCACTCGTGGGGGTTCTTGCAAAGTGAGAAAATTCGAATCTAGAATTCTATTTCCAAATGCAGAAATGCTCTGAGGATACACGTAAAAATTGACACTCGGGAAGGCGGTTTGCATCCTGTGACTTGTGCTCACACTGTTCTTTGAACATTTTGGAGATGACGTATTATTTGGAAGGTCAGATTTTTCTAAACTCCCTAACAATATTTGACTTCTACTGAACCCCTGGGGCCCTGTGTGGTCACACTCTGCAACTACTTTACCCTGGCTGCCCCCCATCCACTCGTAACCCACTCATCCATCCCACCCACCCATTCCAGCCACTTCGCCCTCCCCCAGATTTACCAGGCACAGTCTAACCTCAGGACCTTTTGGCGGGCTGTGCCTGGACTGCTCTCCTGCTAGATACCTATGTGACTCCCTCCTTGACCTCCTTCAAACTGAGACATTTGCTGACCATTCTTTAAAAATTTCAATCCTAGGGGTGCCCGGGTGGCTCAGTCAGTGAAGCATCTGCCTTTGGCTCAGGTCATGAACCCAGGGTCCTGGGATCGAGTCCTGCATCAGGCTCCTTGCTCAGCAGGGAGCCTGCTTCTCCCTCTACTTGTGCTCTTTCTCTCTCTCCCGACAAATAAACATCTTTAAAAAAAAAAAAAGTCAGTCCTACCATGCAGCTCTTGATCTCGGGGTTGTGAGTTCAAGCCCCACGTGCAGGTAGAGATTACTTAGTAAATAAAGGTTTAAAAAAAAATTTTTTTTAAATCCAATCCACTTATATTGGCATTCTGGCCCCTTATCCTGTTTATTTTGTTCTTTTATAAACAAATACATAATTTACTTATAATCTGTCTTCTGACAAAGCTATCTCTCACAGTACCTGGTGATACACACTAGGTGCTTAATAAATGTGCATGGAAGGAAGAATGGCTGAAGGGCTTAGATGAGACCTGGTAGAGACTGGGGAGAAGCCCTTCTCCACATATTCTCAGGTCTGTGTCTCTCCCTAGTGGCCAATCCCAGAACTGCAGCCTGGTACCTCCCAACCATTTCTCCAACCCCCAAACCTCTTGGTACTCACCAAGGCCGGTGGTCACAGAGGTCTCATCACTGGTGGCTGAAGGCATGGAGGAGGGCTCTGTTTTGGGGCTGGGAGAAGTGGAGCTCCAAGGCAGAGTCAGGGTGGAGGAACTTGGGGGGCTGGAGTGGGAGGTAGGGGTAAGCTCTGAACCCAGGGAGACAGGACTCTGGTGAGTGGGTTGTGAGAAGGTGGACGCCAGCCCTGAATTTGTGGAGTTGGGGCTGGGGTTGGGTTGGGTGAAGGTCGGTGTCTCTGAATTTAAAGAGTTGTGGGGGTTCGAGAAGTTTTCCCCTGACCTATGGGCTCTGGTCAGTTGAGTCTGTTAAAAAAGAAACAGGTTCAAAATGGAGTCCCTTGTGCTAAGCCCCACATCAGCAAACCAAGACTTACTACCTGATCTAATTACAGTGTCCACCCCTCTCACTGAAGTGTGACCTCTACCCGGGCAATCTGGAATGACCCGGTCAGGATTTGGGAGATAATCTGCCTGATAGACTCCCTCTCCTCCACTTTCCCCACTAGGAAGGTACACCTGCTTGAAACAATCCACTGTTTGCTAGAAACTTCCTTTGCCTTCCCCCTTCTGCCTATAAAAGGCTTCCATTTTGTTCAGCTCCTCGGAGCTCCTTTCTATCTGCTAAGATGGGCCCCTGCCCAATTTGTGAATCATTGAATAAAGCCATTTAGATCTTCAAATTTACTCCATTGGATTTTGTGTTTTAATAAGCCTGCCTCTAAACTCAGGGTTCTGGGGTGGATGGTAGAGCCTGTCTCTGAACTCAGGGGACTGAAGTGGTTGGTGGAGTTTTCCACTGAACTTGGGCGGGGGGGGCTGTAGCGCAGAAGCTGGCTTCTCTATCCTGCTCTCCAAGGGCCCCCCCCCCAAAAAATAACACTTGGAAGGAAAATGCCACTGACCTGGAGGGGAGGGGATGGTTAGGGATGAGGGGGGAGGCCCCAGCCCTAGCGTCTCTCTGGATGTCAATTTCCTTATTATCCCAGATAGTAAACACCTGCTGCTCAGCAAGACGGGGAAAATTTAGTGCACCACCGTGAGTGCTCAGTGGGAAAGCAAGGCACCCTGTCTGAAGTCCCACCGCCAGCGTTCCAGGCCAGGTCAGATCCTCCCAGCCCCCAACCTTGCTTTAGGGATCTAGAGGCCCTCTGAACCCAGGCAGCATGCTGGGGAGCTCTTTCTTTCTTTCTCTTTTTCTTTCTTTCTTTTTTCCAATTCAGCAAACTCTACCCTCCATGTGGGGCTTGAATGCATGACCCTGAGATCAAGATTCCCAACCTCCACCAACTGAGCCAGTCAGCCGCAACTGCCCCGGGGAACTCTTTTAAACCTTTGGGGACTCTGTTTGTCTGTAAAATGGACATCACAGTAAGTCAGAGCCTCTGAGCGCTCACACAGGTCTGGTGCCCCATGGGTGCCCAGTGACGCTCAGCTGTACAGATCCAGTTCCGAGCTCCCGGGGAGAATCAGCCCCTAATTTTCTTTGCTAGGTACTTGGAAGGTCCCCAGGGCTAAACTCAGAGCTTTAAATAAGGGCCTGGCTCGGAGTCCTGGGCTCTGGGAAGGAAGAATCAGTGGATTGGGTCTCTGGAAATCTACCCTGCTTTGTTCCAGCCGCTCCCTGGCTCCTACCCCTCCCCCCAGGCACTGAGCCCCAGAGCTAGACAGGGTGGGTGAAGGTTTTGTGGGCCACCTCCCACAGTGACTTCCCAGTTCTGGGCTCCTGGGTTCTTTAACAGTTTGCCAGTTTGTTCGTCAACCGCTCCCTGCCCCACCCCATCCACTCTGGCCTGGGCAAAACTCTGCTGCCCCTCTTGCCTAACCCCAGGTAGTGAAAATGAGGAAGTAACATCCAGGGCTCGCCCCAGGAGGGAGCTGGGTGTATGCACCGACAACGCCCCACCCCACCCCATTTCTCTGTCCGGTCTCCCAGGGTCTCCCAGGCTCTGTGGGGATGACCAGGGAAGTCTCGAAGAGGCGTTGTGCACTGGCCTGACGTCATTTTCATTTTTCAGGTGGGGAACGGAGGCTCAGGAGGGTAGGGAGTCTGGCCCCAGGTGACTGGGAAGGTGGGAAGAGGGCCCCTAAGGACCCCTGAGGAGTCAGGGACAAAGAGGCCAGCCTCCCCAAACTGCTTCCCATCACTGAGGAATTTCTGTTGAAATCAGAAGACGACTCAGGGCCACGGTGGACCCCCAGCCAACCCAGGACCCTCGGGGAGCCAAACTTTTAAAGTGAACTGAAGAATAGTAGTGGGCCTTGAGAGAGGAGGCGGGGGTGCAGGGGAAACCATCTCTGCGGGATGCCAGTAGGCAGGTGCTTATGGGCTGCAGGAGACTTGACCAGAAGGTGAAGTGGAGTCCTTTCCATGCACTGTACTGGGAGTTTGCTTTGCCCTGAGAGTCCTAGACCAGGAGGCTGGCGAGAGCCAAGTCAGTGGGTTCCAATCTGGCGCTGGCACAGCTGGGGGACTCGTCTTGCCTAAGTCTGTTTCCCCGAGCTCCTCGAAGAGGGTAAGTGCGGGGTCTTTGGAACACAGCTCTTGCCTGCAGGAGGGGTCCCATGCATGGTGGCCCCCAACCAGGTTTGGGGCTGGGGGATGGGCTCAGAGAGAGCAATGACTTGGTGGGAGACGGAGAACTCGGGGAGAAGGATCCAAGTTCAACTCTTCTGCAGTCTGGGAACTGTCTTACAGGGCGGCAAACGGAAATTAAGTCAGGTGCCAAGAATGTCTCCTGGGAGCCATAAATAGCATAAGTGACCAGGAAGTGAGCCCTTGGCCCCCCCGCCCCCACTCCACCAGGGCCGCGGGGTCCTCATTCCTCTCCCTGTGGCGGTGGGCTACAAGAAACTGAAGTTTGAAACAAAACCTCGGACTGGGTATGGAGGCCCTTCTAGCCTCTGGCTGGTCCAGCTCCCACTGGGATGGCAGAACTGGCAGTCTCAGGGCTGGGGTTGGGGGCTACAGGTGTGGTGGTGCTCCAGCTCTTGTCACCAGTGCCCCACCTTGCTTCTGAGAGGAGCGGCCTCCAGGTCTGGGGGGGGGGGGCAGGGAAGACGAGAGGAGGGGCAGGCTGACCAGTATGGCCTGAGGGAGGTCCAGAAGCCAGGTGTGGAGCTCAGCCACGTGCCCCGATCCAGCTTCCTGGAAGCCAGGCCTCCTCCTGACCTGTTCTTACCTTTACATGCAGCAGTGAGGAGAAATTCCCGGACAGCAGCACCAGAGCCAGCAGCAGAAGTGGCGGGGGCAGCTGGGAGGCTGCCATTCTGGGACAGGGAGGGCTGAAGGCGGGCTGTGCACAGGTGTGCGGCCAGGTGCCTGCAGTCCACACCTGCAGGCACAGGTGCAGTCACACCCTGCTGGCGGCTAGCGGGACTGCGCCCTGGTGGGGCCTCCAGACTCAGGCCCTGGGGGCGGGGAAGCGAGGGCGGGGAGCACTGCTACTTAGTGCTCACCTTGGTGCCCCTGATGCCTTCTCCTGCCACCCTCTCCACCTGGAACCCCCCACCTTTCCTAAAAACCTCACCTAGACCATGACTCTGAAAACCCTCAAACTCTCCCTCTTCCCTCAAGACACTCCTGCCACCCCCAGTTCCCCTTCCCCTCCATTCTGTGGCCCCCTCCACAGCTGTCCCAAACCCATGCCGCCACCCATTTCTTCCCCCCCCCCTTCTCCCCTTCCTCTCCCCAGGCTACCCTCCTCTCCCTCCCTCCCTCTCTGCCCCGTTCCTGCCCCTACAGGCTGGGTATATCTGTGTCTGCCTTGATCTCCCCTAGATCAGAGGGGGGTGGTGGGCAGTGAGAGAGAAAGGCAGGGTACACCTCCCAAATGAGGAAGTGGCTGGAACCCCCTAGCATTTCCTGAACAAGGCATGCACCGGTAGGATTTTCCAGGGCTGACGAACTCATGGTAGCCATGCCAGGCCAGGTCCCCAGACACTGGCTTTTGGAATGTGCTGGGGACAGCTTCCATCTGGAACTGACAGGACCCTACTAGCGGTGGATAGAGACAGCAACCTAGGTGGGGTCCCACGTTCGGCCCTGATCTCTGGAAAAGGGCTTAGGGTCCCCATCCCAGCCACAGACCCCATATCAAGTGCCTGGTTGGAGGCTCCCATCCAGGCTGTTCCAGACCCTCCCAAATTCCACCCCACGCTCCCCAAACCAGGCCCAAGATACCCCCATGAGCACAGTTGGACCAAGACCCAGGCTGTGGAGGGTTTTATTCGTTAGACCCAGAGAGCCACACTGCCCCTCCCCGGGTATCCCCCCTGCCGCCCACCAGTTAGCCAATGTCCTAGACGCCCGGCCACTGCATGTCCTCTGGGTTGTCCCACGCTGCTGCTCCCAAGAGTGCATCTGGAGTGAGGGAGACCCGGGTGTGGTGGCCGCGCCAGTTGGCCTGAAGCATCCTCGCGGCCATCTGCTGCTGCCTTAGCTGGCGACGCACGGCAAAGCCCCTCCAGGCTGACTGGATGGCCGTGGCTGCCTTATTCTGACGGGACTCTTGGGGGCTCCGGGAGGCCATTGGGGTGTCGCAGCCCCATGGCATGCCGGCCTGGACCCTGGAGCCCCGACCCATGCCATGTACTACCCGAGTGGGCAGGGTGTGGCCGCACATGTGGCACGTGCGGGGGCTGGAGCCCACGAGCATCACCACGCTGGGTGGGCTCCCCAGCTGGGGGCTCAGGGACTGGCAGAAGGGACAGACGTGCGGCTGGCAGGACTGGAAACAGCGGTGGTCCGATGTGGACTTGGTCCTGCCGTCCGCCTTGGTCCACACACGGGGGAGCAACCGCAGCTGGGTCTCTATCCGGCGGGTGCGGAAGCCTCGCCACATGGCCTGGATGGTGGTAGCCGCTTGAGAGAGCCGGGCCAAGTCCCGCCGCACACAGTAGCCGCGCCAGGCGGCCTGGATGATGACAGCCCACTGGTGCCACACCCTGATGGTTCGGCGCACCAGGTAGCCGCGGGCGCACGCCTGGATGGTGACCACGGCGCGGGTGATGACCTTCTCCACAGCCTGCAGTGACGCCACCTGTTCCCCCGACTGTCTGGGGTCCACCGCTGCCTCTCTGCCCACGGTGTCCCAGGGCCCCGAAGCCCTGGCCAGATCCGACGCGCCGCCAGGGGCCACGGCGCTGGTCATGGGCCTGGCCGCTCCACTGGAGACGGCGGCAGAGTTCCGAGCTTGGCCACCAGCTATGCCAGCGTCCACAGGGCCCTGGAGTACAGTGGGAGTCAGGGACACCCTCCGACAGCCTGCGGGAACCACGGCGCTCTGGAAATCCCAGGAGCCCGGCGTTGACTCCGGGGTAAAAAGGGGCCTCCGGGAACCGTCAGGTGAAGACTCATAGCCCAGAGACACCCTCCGAAACCCCGGGTGCAGCCTAGGGGCAGCCACATTGGGAGCCATAGCCGTGGTGTGGATGATAGGTGTCACGGCCGGTGGGGTGCTCTCGGCATGCCCGGGACTCTCCTGCGAGGACCTGGGGACCTGCTCCTGCACGTCGTACAAGGGCACCACCCTGGCAACATTACTGTCTAGCATGTCTGAGACAAGATAACCATGCACGGACCTATAGGATTTTCTAGAGCCAAGAGATTTGTGGCTGCTCTGAGCCAGGTCCCCAGGTGCTGGCTTCTTGAGGGCCCTGGGGACCGCATCTACCTGGATGCCACCAGATCCCACCCCACCAGCTGTGGGTGGACACAGCACATGAGAGGCCTTGTAGGTGGTCCCTGACTTCTGGGAAGTGCTTGGGGTCCCCACCCCCACTACAGACCCTGGGTGAACACTGGAGGCCCTTGAACGGCTTTGGGCCAGCCTGGGGGACGCTGAGGCTATGGGAGAAGCCCCCATCTTGTGGGGATGGCCCTGGGGCACCACGGGAGACACCGAGGGGCTCTGGGGCACAATGCGAGCCACCGATGCCCGTCGAGCCAAGGGGGCCCCAACAGCCTTGACAGACTCTATGTGCGCGCTGGAAGCTGTGCTAGCAGTCACAAAGTGGGAACTGGGAGCCCTCCAGCTGGTTGCTGACCTCGGCGGCAGAGTTGGGGTGGTGCTCCCAGCCATCAAGGGCTTGGCAAAACTCAGGGACTGGGGCGGGACAGGAGCCATGCCACTGGTCAGAGACTTGGTCTGGCTGGGAACCACTTCCAACAACAGCCTTTGGCCATCGGGAAAGAATTGCTGGCTGTGGCTGTGGCTGACGTCAGCTGACAGCGGATACTGGGGCATCCATGGGGTTGCGTCAAGGACCATGGACTCCGCACTGGATACGGACACCTGGGACGCAGCCTGGCTCAGGTCCTCTGGCTTCCTCATGACCTGGTCATCTGTGGTCTCAAATGACATCATCTCAAGAGCGTGGCTCAACTGGGTGGCCCTTTGTAGAACTGTGGGCGCCCGGTGTACTCTCCTGGTTGTGCCGCCAGCTTCCAAGGCCTGGGGATGCAGCTGAGCTAGGCCAGTGACATGGGATCTCTGGAAGGGGGCTGTAGACCCTTCCCTAGCCGGGGCTCCCTGGTAAGGACGGGGAGTGATCCCGATCAACATGGACCCCTGAGGAAGGCTCTGGGCCACATTTCCCACTGTGGACGGCAGGCCAACTACATTATCCGTGGACTCCAGAATCAGGCCCTGATTCAGTTCCCCAGAATCTATGGCTGGAACCACACTAGAGGTCACAGGCCTGGGAGACACAACTGGGACCATCCCACCCGCCACTGAACCCGAGATCAGGCTTGGAACAGTGAAATTAAATGAGGGTCTTACAAAGCTTTGTCCCTTCCCACCAGCCCCAGATGTTGCGATCAGACTAGGGTGCACCCCACTAGCCACAGAACCTGGAGGAAAGTTCTGGGCCACAGCACTGGCCACGGGATCTGGAGGAAGACCCTGGCCCATGCCGCTGATCACAGATCCTGGGGGAAGGCTATGGCTGATACCATAGATCACAGACCCTTCAGGAAGGTTCTGAGGCACACCACCGACCACAAAACCGGGTGGAAGGTGGGGAGGCACACCACTGATCACAGACCCTGGAGGCAGGCTCTGGCCCACGCCCCTGGTCACAGACCCTGGGGCAAGGCTGGGGACCACACCAGTGGCCACAGTACCTGGGGCCATGGCTGTGGTCACCCTAGTGGGTACAGAACCTGGCACCAGGCCACTAGCTGTGTCCACTATGGGCTCCTGACTGAAATCATTTGCTTGTTCAAAACCGGGTGCCACGATTGTGGTCACAGAAGGATGCTGCTGGTTCAAAGATATTGGAAGATCAACATTGACCTGAGACATGCTGGGGCCTGCGTCGGCCTGAGAAAACTTGATTGGCCTCGTACCCAGTCTGTTGGGCACTGAAGCCCGAGAGAAACCAGGGTCCACCTCTGAGGCTTGCTCATGAATCAAAGGGGCACCTTCCCCAGAGGCCGGAGATGCATGGGGATCCACGCCACTGGCCCCCTGAAACTGGTTTGGGCCCATACCAGTCGCCACACTTCTCTGGCACACACTCCCTGTCATGCCCGGAGACAGAGACCCTGGAGACATACTCAGAAACATACCAGCAGCCAGGGTCCCTCGAGACATATTTGGGAACATGCCAGCAGCCATAGTGCCCGGACCGATGCCTGTAGCCACACCCCGGAACAGAGCCCCAGGACATGGATTGGTTCCCTGGTCTAGACAAGAGTCCTCGCCACTAGCCCCAGATGCCTGGAAGAGATTTGGGGCTGAGAGAGGGAGAGCAGAATGTTCAGTGACGCTTGGGTGCCCCCTGCTGACTCCGAGTGGCTGATGAAATGTCAGTGACACCTGGCTGAACTCATGGGCCTGGGGGTTCGAGGCTACCCCATCAACCATTACGGGATCCTGACAGGGGGCCATGCTGGTGGCCACGGGTGACTGGCTCAGGTCTCGGCCCGTGCTGCTAGTGGCATAAGAATATGATGAACTCAAAGGGACTTCAGTGACCAATGACGGATGACCCGGACTGGGGGCCACTGCACTCACCCTTGACGGTAGATTTGAACCCACCTTAGGGGCCCAACCTGATTGACCAGCTGCACAACTGGTACCAGCAATTACCGATGGCTGGAAGAGGCTGAGGGGCCCCCGATTGGCCACAAAGGGCGGGCCTAGGCTGGAGACCACCACACAAGCCACTGATGGTGGGGCTAGGCTGGGAGCCACCATACAGGCCACTGGTGCTTGGGCTAGGCTGGGGGTCACCCCACCAGCCACTGATGGCTGCACTACAGTGGGACCCTCCCCATCAGTCATAGATGGCTTAGTTAAGCTGGGGGTCATCGCATCGGCCACACATGGCTTAGCTAGGCTGGGCGTTACCCCACTGGACACGGATGGTCGGGCTAGGCTGGGGGCCACCCCACCAGTCATAGATGCCTGGGCTAGGCTGGGGGCCACCCCACCGGTCACAGATGCCTGGGCTAGGCTGGGGGACACCCCACCAGTCACAGATGTCTGGGCTAGCCTGGGGACCACCCCACCGGTCATAGATGCCTGGGCTAGGTTGGGGACCACCCCACCAGTCAGAGATGCCTGGGCTAGGCTGGGAACCACCCAACCGGTCATAGATGGCTGGGCTAGGCTGGGGGACACCCCACCGGTCCCAGATGCCTGGGCTAGGCTGGGGGCCACCCCACCGGTCCCAGATGCCTGGGCTAGGCTGGGGGCCACCACACCGGTCCCAGATGCCTGGGCTAGGCTGGGGGACACCACACTGGTCACTGATGGCCAGGCTAAGCTAGGGGCCACCCCACCGGTCATAGATGCCTGGGCTAGGCTGGGGGACACCCCACCGGTCCCAGATGCCTGGGCTAGGCTGGGGGACACCACACTGGTCACTGATTGCCGGGCTAAGATAGGGGCCACCCCACCGGTCATAGATGCCTGGTCTAGCCTGGGGGACACCCCACTGGTCCCAGATGCCTGGGCTAGGCTTGGGGCCACCCCACCAGTCATAGATGCCTGGGCTAGGCTGGGGGATATCCCAGCGGTCACAGATGCCTGGGCTAGGCTGGGGGACACCACACTGGTCACTGATGGCCGGGCTAAGCTGGGGGCCACCCCACCAGTCACAGATGCCTGGACTAAGCTGGGGGACACCCCACTGGTCCCAGATGCCTGGGCTAGGCTGGGGGACACCACACTGGTCACTGATGGCCGGGCTAAGCTAGGGGCCACCCCACCAGTCACAGATGCCTGGGCTAGGCTGGGGGACACCCCACCAGTCACAGATGCCTGGGCTAGCCTGGGGGCCACCCCACTTGTCACAGATGCCTGGGCTAGGCTGGGGGACACCACACTGGTCACTGATGGCTGGGCTAAGCTAGGGGCCACCCCACCAGTCACAGATACCTGGGCTAGGCTTGGGGCCACCCCACCAGTCATAGATGCCTGGGCTAGGCTGGGGGACACCCCACTGGTCACAGATGCCTGGGCTAGCCTGGGGGCCACCCCACTTGTCACAGATGCCTGGGCTAGGCTGGGGGACACCACACTGGTCACTGATGGCCAGGCTAAGCTAGGGGCCACCCCACCAGTCATAGATGCCTGGGCTAGGCTGGGGGATACCCCACCGGTCACAGATGCCTGGGCTAGGCTGGGGGCCACCCAACCGGTCACAGATGCCTGGGCTAGGCTGGGGGACACCCCACCGGTCCCAGATGCCCGGGCTAGGCTGGGGGCCACCCCACCAGTCACAGATGCCTGGGCTAAGCTGGGGGCCACCCCACCAGTCATAGATGCCTGGGCTTGGCTGGGGGCCACCCCACCAGTCATAGATGCCTGGGCTTGGCTGGGGGCCACCCTACTGGTCACGGATGGCCGGGCTAGGCTGGGGACCACCCCACTGGTCATAGACGCCTGAGCTAGGCTGGGGGCCACCACACTGGTCACAGGTGGCTGGGCTGGGCTAGGGGACACCCCACTGGTCATAGATGCCTGGGCTAGGCTGGGGGCCACCACACGGGTCACAGATGCCTGGGCTAGGTTGGAGGCCACCCCACTGGTCACAGATGCCCGTGCTAGGCTGGGGGCCACCCCACTGGTCATAGATAGCCAGGCTAGGCTAGGGGCCACCGCACCAGTCATAGATGCCTGGGGTAGGCTGGGGGCCACCCCACTGGTCCCTGATGGCCGGGCTAGGCTAGGAACCACCCCACTGGTCATAGAGAGCCGGGTTAGGCTGGGGGCCACCCCACCTGTCACAGATGGCCGGGCTAGGCTGGGGGCCACCACACCAGTCAGAGATGCCTGGGCTAGGCTGGGGGCCACCCCACCTGTCACAGATGGCCTGGATAGGCTGGAGACAACTGCACCGGTCACAGATGCCCGTGCTAGGCTGGGAGCCACCCCACTGGTCACAGATGCTCGTGCTAGGCTGGGGGCCACCACACCAGTCAGAGATGCCTGGGCTAGGCTGGAGGCCACCCCACCGGTCACAGATCCCCATGCTAGGATGGGAGCCACCGCACTGGTCACAGATGCCTGGGCTAGACTGGGAGCTACCCTATCAGTCACAGGTGGCTGGGTTAGGCTGGGGGCTAACGCACTGGTCATAGATGTCTGGGCTAGGTTGGGGGCTAACCCATGGCTCCCTGATGGCTGGGCTAGGCTGGAAGCTACCTCACCGATCACAGATGGCTGGACTAGGTTTGTGGCTACCCCACCGGTCATATATGACTGGGCGAGGCTGGGGTTCATCCGACTAGTCCAAGATTTCTGGTCCAGGCCGAGATTCACCGTACTACACACAGATGGCTCAGTTAGGCTGGGGATGACCTTACTAGCCATCAATAATTCAGATGGGCTGGTGGTGACCTTACTGACCACAGATGGCTGGCCTAGGTTTGGGGGCACCTTACTGACTACCAATGGCTGGGATAGGCTTGAGGTCAGCCTGGAGGCCACAGATGGCTCCTGATACATGGTGGGGACCACATTATCCAAGGACAAACTTCTGGTCAGTCCCGTCCTGTAAGATTTCTGGGGCAACGTTTCCGTCAGACCCATGGAGCTTTGGCCTGAGGACACATCCCTCTCCTCCTGATCATCTGAGCCCCAGTGGACACTCAAGGTCATGCGGCCAGACACTGAACTATGGTGCAGAATGGGTATCAGCTCTGAGCCTGCGGAGGGCTGGGGGTAGAGGTTTGGAGATGTACGTCCCCGGCCTCCTCTCTTGGTTTTTTCCCTGTCTCTAGGCCCCTGGGGACTCCCCACAGCCTCGCCAGAGAGGAGGGTGTCGAAGCTGGCCTCCCAGGACTCCTCCTCCACCAGGTCCACGGCCGTCAGACTGGCCACAGACATAGTGGAGGGGCTGAGTGAGCTGCCGCTAGGCAGCGAACTCTGGGAATTACTCACATTTGGGCCATAGTCTGTGGAGCCCTGGGAGAGGCTTTCAGCCACGTCATTGTCTGGACTCTGGGCCAAACTGGCCAGTTCATTGAGTATATGGCCAGTCCCTTGCTCCGGAGCACAGTGCGCCCGGGCACTGGCACCCAGGGTTCGAGTCTTCTCCTGCCTGGGGATGGCTGTGCGGGAAAGGGTGCTTGCCGACCTGTTCCCTGGGGAGGCTGGGAACATGCTGGCCTCCGCCTGAGTCTTGAGCGCCCAGCGATGACCAGGAGCCATGGAGTTAGGCAAGAGACCCAGCGTTATGTCACCGGTCTTGGGGGCCTGGGGTTGGCTTAGGGACACTTTGCTCCCACTGGCACCCCTCAGTGCACCTGGGGTGGCTTTGTTGGTCCTCTCCCTAGTGTCTACGGAGGCCCGTTTGTGATTTGGGGACTGAGTTTTCTGCATGGTCTCCTCTTGGAGCATGGATGGCTGTCGTGGAGCTTTGGTAGAAGCTCGGTACATGCTGGAGGGCACCTTGTTGACCCTGGGGTACTGACACCAACAAACAGATCCCCCATAGGCAGCAGCACACTGGTGGGAGTGTGCGGCGCTCCCCCTACCCGCCGCCCCCACACGAGCACCTGAGGCCGCCCGGCCCTCCCCTGATGAGGCCCATGGACGTGGGGCCACCCTGCTGACCGCATGTGGACTATGGGAGCTCGGGGCTGTGCCGCCAGCCGCCACCGACTGCTGGCTGGTGCTTGGGCCCACACCATTGGCAATAAGCGGCTGCCACAGACTGGGGGGCGGCTGCAGGTGGGGTGGCTTGGGTAAGCTGGGGCCCGTGTCACTCTCCATGGGGTTGAGATCTGATGCTAATTCACTGGCCCCTGGGGGCAGGCACACGTTTTCCTCACTGACCGCAGTGTTCAGATGTGGGTCTGAGGAGCCACCCCTGCTGGGGTCCAGGGCAGCGATCAGGGGATGCTGACGAATGGCAGAGATCACTCTACTGGCCAAGGAGGCACCCACAGAGACCACCGGCGAGCAGGGTGACCCCCCGAGCATGGCCCCATCCCCCATCTCTTCCAAGAAGCCGGCAGGCCAGCCTGTGAAGAAGCCCTCCCGGGCCCGGTCCTGGGGAACCCTGACCTTGCTGGGCTGTGGTCTCACGGGGCCTAGGGCGGACCCCCATGCGGCCGCTGGGTTCCCCCTGCAGTCCACCTCCACGGGGGCCGGAGTCACAGTCATCCTGCTTCCTGCTGTTTTCGGGGCGGCCTTGGGGAGGACGACACCAGTCCTCAGGGCTGCCTGAGACAAAGACTGGCTGAGGACAGCACCCAGCTCCCCCTGACACAGGGCCTGGCTCAGAGCGGCCCACTCCTCCTCCGTCAGCGCTTTGCTGAGCACATCCGCCAGCTTACCCTGGTTGGCCTTGGTGAGTTCTGCCCGCAGCTCACCAGGGGAGAGGGTTCGGGACAGCGCAAGGCCCAGCTCGCCCCAGGAGAGCACTTTCATCAGCGCCGTTCCCAGCTTGCCCTGGGGCAGGGCCTTGGCCATCGTGGAGCCCAGGACTTTCTTGGACAGGGCCTGGTTCAGGGCTGCCCTCACTTGCCCCTGGGAGAGGGCTTTGGCCAACAGGGTGCGGAGGTCCTCCTGGGATCCCAGCTCGGCGGCCAGCTCAGCGCACAGGGAGGCGAGCTGGGAGGCAGCCAGCTCTTCTGGACAGGGTGTGGCTGGGCCGGGCATTGGTGACTGGGCCCGGGTGGCCCCACTGTCACCCCAGGATTCAATGTTACAGGTGGGGTGTCCAGCAGAGGCCACCAGAGGCACCAGCATGCTCTGGGTCTCACAGGGCCCCTGGCTTGGGCCCTGGGTGCTTTTGCCCTGCACATAGCTGTGGGGCTGGATCTGGGTCAGTCTGTCCTCTGTCTTGGCTCGGGACAGAGTGCCAAGGGCACCAGTATGTTTGCAGGGCTGAGTGGAGACCTTGAACCCCGCCAGGAGCGGCTGCGACTGGGTCTTGCCGCTGAGCTCAGCCGAGTGCTGGGCTGTGTAGAGGCGCTTGGCTGTTTCTGTGACCAGCTGGGCCTGGGACTGCGCCTTGGTCAGCTCGGTGGGCAGATGTGCTTGGGACTGGACCTTTATCACTCTGCCGGCCAGATGCGCCTGGGACTGCGCCTTGGTCAGACACGTGCCCAGATGTGCAAAGGACGGGGTCTTGGTCAGCTTGGCGGGCGGATGGGCCTGGGACAGGGCCTTGGACAGACACGTGCCCGGGTGCGCCTGGGGCAGAGCTGCAGTCAGTTCGGCCAACAGCTGCCCCTGGGAGGAGGCTGTGGTCGCACAGGTGGCCTGCTGCTCCTGGGGCAGCCCTTTGGCCAGACAGGTCTCCAGATGTGTCTGGGGCGGGACCTTGGCCGGACACGGGGCCAGCTGTGCCCGGGGCAGGACCACGGCCGTTTCCATGGGCATGTACACCTGGGACTGAACCTTCACAACGTCTGCCCTCGGGCGCGTCTGTGACGAGGGCTTGTTCCTGTCCTCAGCCATTTTCACCCAGGGGGAAGCCCGGGACATTTCAATGGCCACACTGGAACTGGACACTGTTTCCATTTTCACCTGCTTCTGGGAAAAGGCCTTCATTCTTTCAGCTTCCAAAGGAGGCCTGGCTGGAGCCCTGGGGGCCCCAGCCCCCAGATGTGGTGCGTTAAAGTATTTGACCTTTCCCTCAGCCAGGTAGGAGTGAGAAGAGACCCGGACCATCCCAGCGGTCTGCTTGGCGTTCACCACAGCCTTGGCCTTCAGTCCGTTCAGACACGTGTGGGATGAGGCGTTGGGAATCCCAGCTGCCGCAGTTGCCGGAGGTGACGACTTCAGATTTCCGGCTGCTGAAGGTGGCAGGCACAGGGTCTTGAGGACGGCGGCCATGGAGCGAAATTGGGCTGGGGTTTTGGTGACCATGGCTGCCAGACGCGTCTGGGGAGGGGTCTTGGTCGTGGAGGCCCCCGGAAGCATCTGAGATGGAGTCTTCGCCATGGCAGCGGCCGGACATATCTGCAGCGGGGTCTTGGTCATCGGGGCTGCCGGGCGCATCTGGGCTGGAGTCTTGGCCATGGCGGGCACTGGGCACGTCTGCGGTGGAGCTTTGCCCATGGCGGCCATGGGCCGTGTCTGAGTTGGGGGCTTGATCATAGAGGCCAAAAGGCATATCTGTGGTGAGATCTTGGCCATCATGGCTGCCGGTCGTGTCTGGGGTGAAGCGTTGGTCATTGAGGCTGTGGGTCGCATCTGGGTGGGGGTCTTGGACATCGGGGCTACTGGGCATGGCTGGGGTGGGGTCTTGTTCGCCACGCCCCCCAGGCCAGACTGAAGTGGGGTCTTGGTCATGGTGGCTGGCTGGGACGTCTGGGGTGAAGCCTTGGCTATCGCAGCCACCGGGCACGTCTGGGGTGGGCTCTTGGCCATTGGGGACACCGGGTAAGTCTGGGGTGGAGCCTTGGTTATCGTTACCGCGGGCGCGGAGCACGGCGGCGGCAGGGTCTTGCTCATCATGGCCGCCAGGCACGACTGGAGTGGGCTTTTGGGCATCGCAACAGCAGGATACGGCTGGGGTGGGGTCTTGGTCATGGCAGCCGCTGGGTTCATCTGGGTTGGGGTCTTGGTCATCCGGGCCGCTGGGTATACCTGGGGTGGGGTCTTGGCTATTGTCACCGTGGGCGCCACACATGGCTGGGGCGGGGTCTTGGTCATCGTGGTCGCCGGATACATCTGGGGCGTGGTCTTGTTTATCACAAGGGCTGGGCCTGTCTGGGGTGGGGCTTTGAGGACCTCTGTCTCCACGTGGCCCTGGGTCTGGGTCTTGAGGGACCCGTGAACTGCCTGGGCATACCTCCCACATGGGGCCGGCCCCGGGGCTCCTGCCTTGTTGGCTCTGGCGGTTATTTGCTTGGTCTTCACCATGTCCCCTTCTACATGGACAAGGCAAGCATTTCTGACGGTTCTCGTCATCAGGCACGGGTGGCACTTTGCATCTAGATTCACCGGACATGGCAGTCTGATGGCAATGGTCTGGTGGGGCAGGAAGGTAACGCCGGGGCCCCCAGTGGAGCCAGGCGCCTGCATGCCAGGCTGGGGAGCACCCTGGGCCTGGAGTAGGGCCAGCTGGTGGGTGCAGGTGTCCAGGCTGTCGGAGGAAGGGAACTGGGTCTCCTTGCTCACCATGACGGGCTGGGCCACGGGAGGCTTGGCCTCTCCTGGAGGCTGGAACCGCACCTGCTGGGGGGCATGGTAAGGGATGTCACCCTCATCCACACTCACTTTCTTTTCCACGGGCTTGCCAGAACGGAGGAGCCGCCTGGTGTTGAAGCGTCGCCAGGCCTCCTGGATGGCCTTTGCTGCCTTCATCTGGGAGATCAGCTTCTGCCGGAGCTGGTAGCCCCTCCAGTTGGCTTGGATGAGGGTGGCTGCCCGGGACAGCATCATGTCCATCTCGTCCACCAGCACATTCTTGAAGGCCTGGCTCTCAACCACAGCCCGCAGACGTGGGATGTGACGAGGCACTGTCACATCCTTGTCATGCTGTTGCAGAAGGGTCTCCCTGGATGCAACTGGCTCATGCTGAGGCTGCGGACTCAGTGTCCCTGCTTTGTCTTGGAGACTGGAGACAGACTGGGGCTGGTAGAGGCTCTGCCCATTGGGTGACGACGGTAGCTGTGCTGCTTCCTGCATTATCTTGGTTCCTGGGTGAGTCAGCTCTGTCTGCAGGGCGTGGCATGGAGGGGGACAAAGAGGGGGATCATACAGACGAGAGGGCTCCTGGCTGGAGCAAGCACTCCGGGGACCTACAGCTCCTTGTTCCTGATGCCTCGCAATCTTCCTCCTCACCTTTACAGGCCCTGCCCCCTCCCAGCCACCTGTCCAGGTGGCCTTCGGCACCTATGTCTCCCTCATGATCCTGTGGCCACTTCGACGCTGGCCACAGTGCGCCTTCTCAGCTGAACGGCCAACCACCTTCTTTTTGAATTCCCTTTGTATCTGGCGCGTACTGTGAATATAGCACTGATCCCACTATTTGGGAAATTTCCTATTTGTGTGTGTGTGTGTGTGCACGCTGTGTGCCTCTCCCCCATTTACTGTGATTTCCTAGAGGGCAGGAACCAGGTCTGAGTCATTTCTTTGTCCCCATCTCAATCATAGGGCCTGGTTCTGGGCTGGGAACAGGTGCATGCTGGGTGGGCGGCTAACTTCATTAATGTGTGGCCGAGCTGGGTGGATAGACGGATGAATGACTAGATAGTGAATGGATAAATCTGGATAAATGAATGGTAGATGGGTTGGAAAGATGGTTAAAGGGCTGTGTGGAAGAATAAGTAGGTAGATGGGGTTGATGAATGAATTGATGAGCAGATCAATGAGTAAGGAAATAGACACACAGACGGATGGACAGATGGATTGATGAATGAATGAGTGGATGGATGAATAGGAGGGAGGAATGGATGGATGGACAGACGAGTGCGTAGAGGACGGATGAGATCTGAGTCGCTAAAGGAGTATGTGAATGGAGAGAGCTGAAGGAATTGGTGTAGAGATCAATGAATGATTGACGCGTGCTGGATGATCAGTGCATGGATGGTGGAGGACTGACAGACGACGGGTACATCACTGGCAGATGGATGGGTAGAAGAATGAGGGAGTGACTGTGGTTTCTAGAAGCACCTTGGTTCAGAGGGAACTGGGGTACTGCCAAACAGCCCTGCTATGTCACCGGGAGCATAACATGCTTTTTGGGCCGAAGCCCCACCCCCACCCCCTTTCTGGCTGAAACAGCCGATTCCTTTCCCAGACATCTTCATACCTTGGAGGGCCATAGAGTTGGAGGAGGAGCAGGAGGAGAAGGTACAATCTCAGAGGCCAGCTTGCAAGAGGAAGCAGCCTTCATTCAGCCCTTCATCCCATGCAACATGCAGCAACACTGCCCTTGGCTGGCTCTGTCCTCAAGACCAATGGGAGAAGAGACGTTAAGAGACAAACAAAAACAAGGACCAAAAAAACCAAACATCTCAAAACAAAAACTAAAAACTGTTAAAGTCCACCAAGGTGAATGAACAAAGAAGTTTACACTTGTGTTCTTTTGTATGTAAAAGCAAAACAACTAGAGATAACCAAAAAGGTGATTGCTAGGGGACCAGTTATAAGCGCTTAAAGGAGGCTGTTCAAAGATGTTCATTACTGTACTGCTTATGAAGAGTAAAAACTGAAAACAACTCAAATGCACAGTGGCTTAAATTGAACAGAACATTCATACAGTGTTCTGCTATCCAGCCATTAGAAATGGTGTCCAGATCCACAAAAATGGTTAAAATTGAAAAGTGGACACATCATGACCAGCTGGGGAAATTGTCACTATCTTGGAGGCAACTTGTTAATTCCACCCTGATATTTACATTCAAGAGGTATAAGTGTTGGTACTCACCCCAAACCAGAAACCATCCAAATGCCCACTGACGGAAGATCTAAATTCAACCACGTCAGTGACTGATGTGATAATAAACACTTCAAGACAAAGATGATCAAAACAGATTTGTTTTCAAAGACCCACGTGCTGCCCCCTTTCACGATAAGCGTTCTAGCTTCACCTACGTGACGGCCTAAATGTCCTGCCCTACCTCGTCTTCACCCCAAACCCCAAATGGGCTGGGCTCATTCAGAACAAGCATCAGTGTGAATTGAATCATAACAGCAAATGGGCCTGAGGCTGGTTCTCCCGGAGGTAGGCAGTCATTGTCCCCATTTCACAGAAGAGGAACCTGAGGCCCAGAGAAGCCACATATCATATTTCTTACTTTTTTTTTTTAAAGATTTTGTTTATTTATTTGACAGACAGAGATCACAAGTAGGCAGAGCAGCAGGCAGAGAGAGAGGAGGAAGCAGGCTCCCTGCTGAGCAGAAAGTCCTATGCGGGACTTGATCCCAGGACCCTGGGATCATGACCTGAGCTGAAGGCAGAGGCTTTAACCCACTGAGCCACTCAGATGCCCCTATTTCTTACTTCTTTAAGTTATTTCTGATTTGTCTCCCGCATTGAACTATGACAGGACATGGGTAGGGATGTCTGTCTCTTTTGTTTGTTGTTGAATCTCCAGTGCCTAGAACAGTACACACAATAGACGTTCAATAGATGTTTATTGGTAGATGCATAGGTGGATGAATGAGTGGATGGATGGATGGATGGATGGATGGATAGACAGATGAGTGGACAGATGAATGGATGGATGGATGGATGGATGAGTACCATTCAAGCTTCAGATCTTAGAGAGAACAGCTTCAGGATCTGAAGTGGCCTATCCCAGACTCTGCGGTTTCACCAACCACATGATTCAGCCCTTTCAACGAATTCAACCAGAATGAGCGAACAGACAGCATAGTGAGAGGAATGTGATTACAGGGGGACAGGAAAAAGGAATAGGGGCCCCCAGACATGTGAGCCGAGTGGCTGGCTTGGCAATTTTGAGTAAAGCCCTCTGAGTCTCAGTTTCCTTGTCACACAAGCTAAGACCACTTTCCCAGCCTCCCAAGGAAACATCCTAGGCTCCCCAGGCTGGGATCCCAGATGGACAAACCCACCATCAGGTTTTGGGGAGCCCCAAATGCCCCTGCTCTGAGGGGCTGAGAAGCTGACCCACTCCTTGAAGTGGCCTGGAGGGCCCAAGGGGGCTCTGAGGATGCTGGGGGCCAGAGGAGAACCACCCAGTATCCAAGTGCCCCCCACCAAACCCTCCACCAGCCCCACTCACCTGCCCCTGAAGCTGAACCCACCAGCCCAAATGGCCAGCCTTGGGGCCCTGGTGCCACAATGGCTTTGTGACTCACAGCCAAATTCCAGCCAATCCCTATCAGCTCCTGGGGGAAGGGGGTTCTAGAAGGCTGACCCAACGTGGGGGCAGGGCCTAGATCAGCGCTGACGGTCGTGGCGGTTGCTTCCTACGACCTGCCTGTCCTGAACGGAAAATTAGGGCTCTGAGCAGAGAGGGGGGCCCCAAGTTCTTCCCCTACATGTGTCTCGAGGTATTTGTTGAACACCTCACTTTTTGTTTTTGTCTTTTTTTAAAGATTTTTCTTTTAAGTAATCTCTATGCTCAACGTGGGGCTCGAACTTACAGCTGCGCGATGCAGAGTCACGTGCTCTGCTGACTGAACCTGCCGGGTGCCTATGAACACCTAACTTGGTAGGGGGACCTGATCTGGGCCTGGGGACACACACAACTCAAATAATTTGGGGGTGTGAAATGGTTAGGCAGGAATCAAAGAAGGGGTAGACGGGCCGAGTTCCATAGGAGGAGAAGGAGAGTCCTAGGAGAGCTGGGGGAGGGACATCCCGGGCGGAGGACACAGCACGGGCAAAGGGCCCAAGGTGAGAGGAAGTTGGGCACGATTAGGGAATGTGGAGGCTGGTGTGGTTGGAGGCAAGGGACAAGAGGGCCAGGAGGCAGAGTACTGAATAGGTGGGACCTCAGAGAGGTCCCAAGAGCTTGGGTTTTGTGGCTCCTGGGTGGCTCCGTCGTTAAGCACCTGCCTTGGGCTCAGGTCATGATCCCAGGGTCCTGGGATCGAGCCCCACATCGGGCCCCCTACATGGTGAGCCTACTTCTCCCTCTCCCTCTGCCTGCCACTCCCCCTGCTGTGTTTTCTCTGTGTCAAATAAAGAAATAAAAATCTAAAAAAAAAAAAAAAAAAAAAGGTGTGGGTTTTATCGAGAAGGCCCTGGGGGAGCCACGAGAGGGTCCAGAGCAAAAGAGGCACTCTGATTCGCATCCTAAAAGTCCAGGCGGGTATCTGTGTCTGGCCCTGAGGATGGGGGCTCCTTAGGGTGGGGCTGGGCCCAAAGTCCCTTGGGATCCCCATATGGGCCTGGCAACAGTAGGTATCAACTCTGAGCCACAGTCCTTAAGGGGAAAGTGAGGCCACCATTCCCATCCACCTCCTGGGGCTGGGCTGATGCCTGATATGAATCACTGCTGGCCAGGCTGGAGCTGACACACTTCTTGGCCTCAGTTCAGCAGGGTCCTGCCAAAGCCACACCGCCTGGCCCGCAGCCTCAGCCTCGCTTCCCTGGGGAGCCACTGGGAGGCACCAGAGCAAGAGGCCGGCAAGCAGAGACACCCAGCCTCACTTGGCAGAGATCCCCTCATCTTCTCCACGCTGTGGCTGTAGCTCTGGACAAAATCAGAGACATGACAGTTGGACAGGACTTACGTCCTTGGTTTCAGCAACGACCAGGACAGCTCCCATCCATGCCCTCCTTGAGCTAAACACAAATCCAGAGTGGGTCAGGGCAATAATGATGGAATCACGGGTGCTCTGGGAACACAATAAGGCCCAGCCTGGGGGTTACTGGGGACCCGGAGAGCAAAAGCACCTGAGTTTGAGGGAAGATCAGCTGGGTAGTTGAGAGAAGTGTTATCAGGGTTGTAGCCATGCAAAGGCCCTGAGGCCAAAGGGGAAGGAAGTAGAGTTCGGGTAAGGAGGTGCCTGGAGCGACAATGATCTTTCCAGGGCCAGATGCACTCAAGGACTTTTTTCCATAAAGGTTTCAAGTAGGGAGTCAGATCTGTGGTTTCCAAAAAGCCCCATGTCACATGCTAGTGAAAACATAAGGCCTCTACTTAGACCCAAGTCTCCTGGTCTTTTTCTTTTTTTTTTCTTTTTCTTTTTCTGAAGATTGATTTATTTGAGAGGAAGCGCATGTGAGAGTTAGCACAAGTGGGAGGGACAGGGGGAGAGGGAGAGAGACCACCAAGCAAACTCTGAGTGCGGAGCCCAGTGTGGGGTTCCATCTCCCAGCCCTGAGATCATGACCTGAGCCGAAACCCGGCTGGATGCCTAACCACCTGAGCCACCCAGGCGCCCTGGTAAATATCTTTTCTATACTTATGAGTGGTGGCTGGGGACTAGCAGATAGCTTCAGGATAGGGGCTGGTCCCCAGAAAGACAGAGGCATTAGAGGGTTGGAGGTTTCAGCCACACCTCCCAGACCTCCTGAGTGAGAAGAGGGGCTGGAGATGGAACCAATCACCAAAGGCCAGTGGAATGAAACCAGCTAGGGTCGGAGAGCTTCTCAGTTGATGAAAACATGGACAGTTAGCGTGGCCCACCCAGACGGGGCATGGAAGTCCAATGCCCCTTCCACTGTACCTTGCCCTCCCTCTGTGTCTCCTCCACCTGACTGTTCCTGAGTTGTAGTCTTTATAAGCCAGTAATACGGGCACCTGGGTGGCTCAGTTGGTTAAGTGTCTGCCTTCAGCTCAGATCCCCATCGGGCTCTCTGCTCAGTGGGCAGACTGCTTCTCCCTCTCCCTCTGCCCCTCCCCACCACTCATGCTCTCTTTCGCTGTCTCAAATAAATAAATTAATTAAATCTTGAAAGTAAATAAGTAAACCAGTAATAGTAAATAAAACACTTTCCTAGTTTCTGTGAGTGATTCTAGCAAATTATCAAGACTGGCATGGGGGTTGGGGAAATCCTTGGTTTAGGGCTTAGTGTTCCAAAATCCAGGTGGCAGCCGGAGACTTCCAAATGGCATTGAAGTGGGGGTGATGTGGGGGTGGTATTGTGGGACTAAGAACCCCCCACCTGTAGGGTCTGTGCTAACTTCAGGTAGTGTCATAACTGAATTATAGGACACCTGGGTGATGTCTAGAATTCAGAACCGGTGAGTGTGGGGAAATCATCCCCCCACAACACATTTGGCATCAGGATTATGAATAAAACGGTTTGGGGGGCCTGATGCAGATCTTCCGACCTCCTGGGCCTCTCCCCTTCTCTGTGGGTTGGGGGTGCACGGAGAGCCCTTCAGTATCATTAGTATTCATTCACCAAACTGATATGGGAGATGTTGTTACCTGGACATGAACCTACCCATTTCGTAGCATAGGAGGTAGAGGGGGGAGAGGGGAGAGGGCTGGGTTGAGGTTACACGGTGGCCAATTGGCACCCAAGCTGAGACTCAGACTTCTGAAGACTGAAGCTGTGGTCCCAAAGCCTGGTTCGTGGTCTCCTGTCAAGACACCCTCACCTCGGCTTCAGCCTGGCACTGCTGGGTCCCTCCCAAAACGTCAGTGTGAGGGCGGTGCAAGGTGAGGTCACGCTGTCAAAAACCAAACCCCAAAGCAGCTCTCGAAGCCTTGAAAAGTAGGCAGCCAGGGTGTTCAGGAGGAAGAGGAAACAGGTAGGTGGCGAGGCCCCACCCTTTCAATGGCAGGAGGGACGACGGGCATGTGCTGTTCCTTCTTTGCACCTCTGTTCCCCCATCTGTAAAACAGGCACAATTCACCTGCCTTCCTTAACAGGGCTGGGTATACAGCTGGTGCTCAACACATGCGCACCGGCTCGACTTGCCCTGTGTCCTTGACCACCGATGCTTAGGTCCCTCCTGGCACCAAGTGAGACAGAGACCCAAGGCCTGGGGTCTCTTGCCCACAAAACTGCAAGGGTCAGGGAAGGCAGGGGATGAAGGCAGCCCAGCGGTCAAGGCTCTGGAGGTGAACAGCCTAAGGTCCAAAGATTCCTGCAAACTCCTAAAAATTTCAGGCTCTGTGACCTCTGATCACTCAACCTCTCTGAACAGGAGTTTCCTCAAAATAGGAGACTAGGATGTTGGGAAGGGAGAGGTCTTCAGGGAGTGCCTAGGGAAGGAATCTACGGAGCATAGCTACACCACCCCTACTGGAGGAAGACTGCTCCAGTGGGACCCCACCTGGGCCACATTCCTCTGGTCCTGAGACTCAGCATCCCCCATCTGCCTGACAGTAATAGAAGCTTACGCTGAGCACCAACTGTAGGCCAAGCGCTGCTCTGGAACAAACTGTTAATCCTCCAACTTTCTGCGGCAAGCTTACAACTGTTCTGCCCATTTTAGACAGGGTTAAGTGATGCCCAGAGGTTCAAGTTTCTGCCTTTTCCTACCCGCCTGGGGCCGGGCCGTCCTTTTTCCATCTTGTAGTCTGTCTGTCCTAAAGGGGACACCCGTGGGCTCGCTAGTTCCAAACGCTGGTTGGAGATCCTAGTATCCCTCACCTAACCTGGACATCGGTGGGCCCCAAACCCGGGAGCGCCTAGATGGCGCTCCTTGAGCGCCAGATGTTCGGGGCCCCTCCCGTACTCCGGCTCTCCTCCTCCGAGCACAGGCAGAGGGAGGAGGGGCAAGGAGGCCAGGGAGGGGGGAGGGGAGCGTGTGAGCCAGGCCCTGCCCAGCCCATCAGGCCCCGGCGGGGGAAGAAGGAGGCAGAGAGCCGAGCTGGCGTAACGAGACTTTACTGAAAACAGAAAACCGGGCGAACCAAGGATTACAAACAGGAATGTGGACTCGTAGCAAAACAAAACAAAACAACAGAACAAAAAGGGCGGGAGAAGGGATGTCGGAAGGACGGAAGGGGGGGTGAGCAAGAGCGAGGAAAGGGAAGGGAGATTGTTTTTTTTTTCTTCTTCCCATTTCTTTAAAAAACCAACACAAGAAAAAACACACACACACAACCAACGTTTGTTCCCAAGTAGAAACATAAATAGGGCAGAATCGAACACTCTGTTCTTCTCTCTTCCAAAGGCAAAAAAAAAAAAAAAAAGTAAAAGGAAAGGCAGGGTTTGAGGCTGCGCCCCCTCGGAGCCCCCTTCTGCGGCGGTGTGTACAAAAGGGCTGCCGGGGCGCGCGGGTTTGTGCAACACTGGGTGGCCGCGCTCGGGGAACAGAGGCAGCGCGAGGGCGGGGGGGGTCATGCGCTTGCCCCCAGGAGCAGGGGGTCCAGCTTGTCGAGTCCGAGGCGCCCTCTTCGAGTCCTGGGCACCCTCGGGGGGTCCTCAGGGACCGCGCCCTCTCGGAATCCTGGCACCCTCGGGGTGTGGGGGGGTGTCCCCGGGGCCGCGCCCTCTCCGAGTCCGGGGCGCCCACGTCCACCCCCCACTCGAGCCCGCCTCCCCGGGAGGGGGGCCGCGCATGCGCCCCGCGCGCGGGCTCAGTACGCGGACACCTGGTGCTGGGGCAGCAGCTGGCAGCCGCTGTTGACGTGGCTGAGGACCTTCTGCTTGAGCTGCGCCACCTGCTCCCGCAGCAAACTCGCCGTGGACGCCAGCTCCGTGTTCTGGCTCTTGAGCGTCTTCACTTTCTCCTCGAGGCGCGAGATGCGCTCCAGCTTGCGCTTGCGGCACTTAGAGGCAGCGATGCGGTTGCGCAGCCGCTTGCGCTCCGCCTTAATGCGCTCCTGCGTGTCCATGTCGATGGGCGACAACGGCGGGCTCTCGCCGAAGCTCGGCACGTCGGGCACCGTCTGCGGCTCATCCTTGAGCGCGGTCAGGCGGGGCGGCCCCAGCGCGCCTGGGGGCGGCGGTGGAGGGAAGGGTACAGGCTCGGCGGTGAAGGCGACCGTCGCAGCACCCCCCGAGCCCCCTGTACCGCCCGCGTAGCTGCTCAGGTTCGCGTAGACGGGCGCCTCGGGCGTGGCTGCCGCCGGGGCCAGTTCGCCAGGAGGCGCGGTGCCCGCAGCCGTGCTCGAGGGTCCCCCGGCGGCCGCAGCAGCGGAGGCCGCGCCCGTGCCCAGCTGGTTCTGCTTGTGCAAGTCCTCCAGGGCCTTGACGAAGCCCTCGGCAAACTCCTGCTCCTCGCTGGCCGCCACCTTGGGGTAGAGGAACTGAGTGCTCGTCGGCGTGGTGGTGACCAGCCCGTTGGACTGGATGATGAGGCGCTCGAGCTCGGGCGAGGCGAGCTTGAGCAGCCCCAGGTCGGGCGACGCGAGCAGGCCGTCGGGGGGCGCCGTGCCTGGGGCGCCGTCGGTGCGCAGGGGGGCCGGGGGCGGCGCGGCCGTAGGCTTGAGCGCCGCCGCCACCTGCTCGCTCAGGCTCAGCGTCAGCGCGTCTTTCTTCATCATGCTGCCAGTCGCCGCCGTCGGGGGCGCCCCGGGGAACAGGCGACCCGGGGACGCGAAGCTACCACCGCCGCCACTGCTACTGACGCCGCCGCCCAGGCCGCTCAGCGCCTCATCGCCGTAGAAGGGTGTTTCCATCCTCCGCCTCCCCCGCCGCGCCGGCCCGGGGTGGGGGGGGAGGGGGGAGTGGCCGCGGCCGCCCGGGGGGCCTGCGCCCCCCCGTCCGCTCGGCCCTGCGCCCGCCCCGGCCGAGGCCGCTGCGCCCGGCCCTCCACTGGCGGCGGCTCCTGCGCCGCGCACTTCGCGCGCCCTCTTATAGCCTCGGCCCAGCGCGATGAGCTCACTGCCCCCGCTCGCCATTGGGCGTAGGTGACGTCGCTCATTTGCATGATGGGGCGGGGCTAAGCCGCGACCGCCCTCCCCTGGCTGCCGTTGCCCCGGTGACGCACGGTAAACCGCACAACAGCGCGCTGCCTTGTGGGTTGACGTCATGGGGGCGGGTCCCGCACCCAGACCCGGTTACCCCGCCCCGGGAGCGCAGTGTACGACCAATGCCCCCAGTGCTGCCTCCCGCCAAGGCACGTCCCGGGTGGCGTGATGAGCCCGGCCACCAGCCGCCTGCCGGTCCCCAAGCCCCGCCCCGTATCCGCGCGTGGGGCCCCGGCTGGGCGGGGGCGGGGGCGGTGCCGGCCTCCGGGGACCGGCGGGGGATGGGGCCTGGATGGATAAATAACTCCAAGGCCCCTCCCGCTCCAGTACGCCTACAAGTGCCTTCCTTAGAGTTCCTCCATCCTGGCTCTATAGGGGCTGGCGGCAGAAGGCCTTAGGGGGCTGATCCCGGTGGCTCCCTGGGCGTTTTGGCCAGATCTGCCTCTGTCTCACCCTCACCCCTAAATCTGCGGTGATGTGTTTGCCCCAGAAAGACGAGGGAGGGAAAAGGAGAGCTGCCAGAAGTTGCTGGAAACGCTTTGAGCCTGATACTTCTCACTGAGGAGTCTAAAAAGTACGGAGTCCGACTTCCTGACTTTACAGACAGGAAACCGAGGCTCAGCAAGGTGCGACCCGGCCAGACCTCTTACTCACCTGGTAGAACTCTGGCCTCCTGCTCCTGGGCGGCCGCCTGTATTTTTTACTCTGCATCTGACAGGGCCTGCTGTGGGTCTTGAGGTGAGGGTGGTTGACTACCGGCCTCCCCAGTTTCCTCCTTAGCGTCCCTCCCCTTCCCTGTTGTTAAGGCCGGAATCCCAGCTGGTAATTGTTAACTATTTAATACTGTTTGGTTATTGTCAGCGTTCAGTGGAACTCCCTAAAGGCTGGCTGGAGATGGAATATGAGGGAGGAGGGAGGTAACAACCTGTCCCAACACTCCCTAGGAATTCTTGGGACACCTGGGTCTGGCTGACAGCTCCTTCACACAAGACCTCCCTGCCTCCCACCACGCTCAGAGACAATTTCTCAGCCAGATAGTGGAGGCTAAGGACCCTTCTTCCACTGACTTCCCTCTAACCTTTCACCTTCTCTGAGCCTTGGCTTCTCAGCCCACTGATGCCTCAGGGCCTTTGCATAAGCTATACCCTCTGTGTGACACTCCCTTCCCCAGGGAAAACTTGTATCCTTGGAGAGGCCCCTCCCACTCACCTTATTTCCATTAGAGCCTTGGAAGCGTTCAGAATGACAGGGTGACCAAAAGTTCCCGGAGGGCAAGGACCTTGTCTATCCTGAACCTGCTGGGTCTCCAACATCTGGTAGAGTACCTGGTTCATTGTTAAAGGAGAACGCTGCCTGGTCTGGTTGCTGTGGTCTCTGTGTCCTCCAGACCTGACCTCTTGGGTCCCAGCCTGAGCAAAGGGACCCCTGATGAGAGAGTTAGCCTGTTGCTAACTCTGCTCTGAGACCCCCCTCTCTAGGCCTATGCAATGGGGCTAGATTGGAGGAAATGGGGCCATGCTTCTCCCCAAGGCAGGACGTGAGTGGGTGGCTTAGGGAGCCTCCACCCTGACCTTGGGCCTTAACCTTGACAAGTGGGTGAATGGTCTGGTAAACTATGGGCAGAACCTGCCTGAGCTGAAAGAATGACCAGCAAACAAGCCTTGGGAAATGGAGGCACCGGGAGTCCAAGGTCTCTCTGACTCAAGTTTTCCTCCTCATGAAAATGGGAGTGAATAATCTCACCCACCTCATGGAGTCTTGTGATTTTTTTTTTTTTTTTTCATTAAGTAAACTCTACCCCCATCCTGGGGCTGGACCTCTGGACCCTGAGATTCGAGAGTCTGCATGCTCTACTGACGAACCCAGCCAGGTGCCTTGAGTATTGTGATTTGCATTGGATTTGGAAAAAATAGTAAAAACTCCATGTTTTCTATAAGTATTTTCCATTATTATTATTTTTTTAAAGACTTTATTTATTTATTTGACAGAGATCACAAGTAGGCAGAGAGGCAGGTAGAGAGAGAGGGGAAACAGGCTGCCTGCTGAGGAGAGACCCCGATGCAGGACTTGATCCTAGGACCCTGGGATCATAACCTGAGCCGAAGGCAGAGGCTTAACCCACTGAGCCACCCAGGCGCCCCTATTAATATTATTATTATTATTATTAAGCCAGCCTTAATTGTGTATGGTTGTTTGGTCTGGAATTCCCTTAGCTGGAGTGCCCTTCCTTACCCTCCAGGTAAATTCCTACTCATGCTTCAAAACCCAATGTCTCCTCCTCCAAGAAGCCTTCCCTAACCTGACGCCCCAGGAATCCCCTAAGTGACCCCCCCACCATCTGGCTAAGCCTGCCCACCATCTTTGTCGGGCTCTGTCTACCCCAGGTGGGGGAGGGAAGGGTCCTTGAGGCTGGATAGAGAGGACCTGCCTAGGTATGGGGAGAGGCCCTGGACAGACTCTGCCAGTGCTACTTTTCAAGGCTTGGCTCCTTCAGTCTCCACTGCTGTGCACTTGCTGTTCCCTCTGACCCGATAATTTTCCCTGCCTTCTCCTTCCTCCTATCCAGGGAGCACTCTGGGACACCTTAGATCTGCTCCTCCATTTGGACACCTTAGATCTGCTCCTCCATTTGGACCAACCCTGTCCCTACCTAGTCAGGCAGGTCAAGGGGAGCCTAGCTAAATCCACCAACCAATCATACACAGTGAATCAGGGATAACTCCCATTCTCTCATTCATTCATTCCCTGTACACTATCTGAGCTCCTACTGTGAGCCAAGTGATGGGGACACACGGGAATGACACAAAGACCCTCACCTTCCCGGCACAGGCTCTGAAGGAGGAACCTTCAAAACCCAATTTCAAGGAGAATGGTGTCCCTTCTGTGGTTTGGGGGGTATGTTTTAGAGTTGGGTAATTGGGGTGGGGTGCCCCAGAGGTGATGCTGAATGAAGGAGGAGCTGGAGATAATTTTTTTTTAAAAGATTTTATTTATTTATTTGACAGGCAGAGATCACAAGTAGGCAGAGAGGTGGGCAGAGAGAGAGAGGAAGGGAAGCAGTCTCCCTGCTGAGCAGAGAGCCCGATGTGGGGCTCGATCCCAGGACCCTGGGATCATGACCCGAGCCGAAGGCAGAGGCTTTAACCCACTGAGCCACCCAGGCGCCCCAAGAGCTGGAGATAATTTGAAGGCCAAACATCCCAGACAGTGGGAACAGCCAGTGCAAAAGCCCTGGGGCGGACACCAGCTGGCCCCTTTGATGGAGACAGCCTGTGGGGCTGGATTGGGTGAGCCCGGGAAGCCAGACAGAGAGAAGGAAAGCAGGCTTCCAGGGGACCCTGGGTAGTATATGTCCAGTGTAGTGGCAGTGGCCCTGGAAGATGGGATTGAGGGAGAAATCGGTCACAGGGCTCAGCCTACACCCTGATTTTTCCACCCTTACTCTCCCAGCGGCTCCACGACATTATCTCACTTTCCAGAGCAGTCCAGGGAGGGTGTGGGACCTGCCCCGGGGGGGTCGCACAGTACAGGCCCAGCGAAAACTCAGCCCGGTCCCCAACCCCTATCCTGGGTTGGGAAGGAAAGCTGAAACTACCCCCCGCCCCAGGCGAGGTTTGAATCTCCTCCGCTCTGCTCTGGGGCCTGCCCTCCCGCCCCCGTCTTTTGATCGAGCATTGAGGTTACGCTTCTTGTTTAAAGCAAACTGCAACTCGGTTTAATGTTTAGTCTTTATTTGAAGACCCAGGGACCTCAAACCTACTTGATAAAACGCAAAGCCCCAAAGAAAGAGAAAAAAAAAAAAAAAAGGAGTTAAGCAGGAAGCAGAAGGGGGTGAAGCGGCGGAACCTCTCAAGGGGGAGGTTTGCGGGGATCGCTCCGGACCCCGCGGGTCTGCGTAGGGCTCATGGGGAACATCCTCCGGCGCTTAGGACCCATGGGCTGGTAGAGGTGGGGCTTGCGGGGACCATCCGCGGGTGGCGGGACCCCGCGAGGGGGCCGGGGAAGGGGTGCAGTCTTGGGGCCGGGGGGCGCGTCTGGCCTCCGCGCATTCCTGAGGATCGGGTTACCGGCCAAAGCGGTGGCCCCTCCCCTCCCCTCCTGCTCCGCTTCCGCCCTCGCCGGGAGCAGGAACCACAGTCACCTCCCCCGTCCTGTGCAGGTGCTTGGCGGGCCGCGGGGAGGGGACCCACACCCAGTCCTCCGGGCCGGCACTGGCGCTTTCCAGTCTCACGAGACCATTTTACCGACGAGGAAACTAACGCTTCGTCAGCTCCTTTCAGCCCGGATGGAACCAGACTGACAGCCTGCTTTACGACCGGTGGCCCTGTTGACTGCACCCGGAGGCTGCAGTGTCCCCAGCCTCCCGCAGGCCCGGATGAGCGGCCCGGCCCAGCCCAGCCCCGTGTTCGTTGATCGACCGGCCACAGTGAGCCCGGAAGGGCGCCGGGGCAAAGAAGAAAACAACTTTTCACACCACTACCTTCTTCCCCCACCCCCAGGATGGGCAAGATTCCTGCGCTCATCCAGCGAACATTTAGTACATCTGCTGTATACCCAGGCCCGCGTTAGGCCCTTTCCCAGACAGACGTGGGGAAACCTGAAGGTTTGGGGGTGGGAGGGTGGTGAGCTCGACTTTGCTAAACCAACTTGAGAAACTGATTTGCTTTGGTTTTGCTTATCTTTGAGCCAACCTCCAGCACCATCATTCAGCTGTTCACCACCCTCTACGGAGCACCTACTGTGTGCCCTGCCCTGTGTGCTGGGCCAGGGTTTTCCACCATCCCTCATCACCCCCTGAGCTGATACTCCAGTAGGAGACAGGAAATACCCACCATAAATGAAGAAGTACGCTTTAGGCTGATGTCACTATTTCTCCTTTAGGTCGACCCCCTTTTCTGTTTTTACTTCAGCAAATATATTTCAAAAGGGAAACTTCCATGTCACCACCAAGAATGGAAAACCAGTTTCTCTTGCCATAAATAGAAAGAAACTGAAAAACGATGAAATGAGAGCAAAACCCAGGAATTCCTTCCTCAGGGATGCTCTGGGATGTCCAAATATCCAGAAAGCATTGAAGGCAGGGAAGCCCCAAGCCAAGCCAAGAAGGGGCCACAGGGATCCACTTGGTGTTTTTGTCCCTAAGGGCCTCAGCACACAGTAGGTGCTCAGTAATGTGCCAAGCCTTGGCGGTGAGCACCTACAACACATGGGGTTTGCCTGCATCCCATAGCATCCTTCCAGGGCCTTCAAGTTTACTGACCCATTTGCTGGGACAAATGATGGTGGTGGCGCCAGGTAGCAGCTCCTTGGGGCGGGGAACCCCCACAGGGCCTCTCTGGGGAGACTTTGGGTTGGTTCAGTTAAGTAGAAGCTCCCGCTTCCTCCTCAAGACCTTGGGGGTGTCCCCACCCATGGTCCTGTGGCCCCTGACAGCCTTCTGCAATGAGCTGTGGGCCCCTGACGTCCTGCCCAGGCTGCCCAGGGATTGGGGAGGAGAAAATGTGTGAATCAGTAAGTATGAATTAAGTAAAGGAATTAATGCGTGAATGGTGTTAATGGATGATTTGGCGAAGTAATGAATGGATGAGCTAATTAATGGATGAGAGGATGCATCCATGCCCCCAAGATGGGAAACCCACTCCCCACATTTTTTCTTAATAGCCCCACGCCACCACTGCTAAGAGGGACATCTGTCCACGGTTTTCAGAGGGACAGACAGGCTCTGAGCAAGCGTGGCTCCATGCCCATTTTCAGAGGGCAGACTGGAATACAGGTGGCCTCGCTCGCTCACCGTGAGCTGCAGGCCAGAGGGCCGAGTAGAGGAGCCGGGGCCCCAGGTGGGGAGTAGATTGAACGCGGGCGAGGCAGGCAGCAGACAAGGGCAGGAAAGCGGTGGTGGCGGGGCCTCCGGAGCGTGGAGGAGCGGGCAGACTCCCAGTCGATTAGGAAGGGGCTCCAAGTTAAGAGCAAGTTTGGGGGGCCTCCCGGCACGCGAGACACAGAAACACCAGCCTTGTGTCTCCTGGGCGTGGGGAGCCAAAGACACTCCCTCCGCCCCACAACACTCGGAACCTGAGGCCGCCACCGTGAACTCCTTCGCCCGCCAGCTTCCCCCCTTCCTTCGCCACCGCCTCTCCCCGGGAGGAAGTGGTGAGGGTGCGGGGGAGGGCCCCCCATTCTCACTTCCCCTGGGGCAGGGCGGGGCCTGCAGGGTCCCCTCCCCCGCCGCAAGGATTGGGGTGCCGACAGGAGTGGGGGCTGGGAGCCCCAAAAGCTGGGGCTCGGCAGGGCGGTGCGGACCCTCGTTGGGTGAGCTCTCTAAGTTCTCTGGGTTTCCATGGTTCTCATCTGAAAAGTGCGGGGAAGAAACTCGACCCTGAAACAATGGGTTGCTGGGTGAGAGGACTCCGCCCCAAGCCCAAGGAGACCAAACCCGATAAGGACACTCCCAGGCCCGGAGGGGTCAGGGCCCGGCCGGAGGGAGAGACGTCGCTGTAAACATGGACTTGGACCGGGGCGGGAGGCGCATTCCACGCGGAGGGAACGGCGCAGGCCAAACCCTGGAGGCTGGTCGGGACCTCCCGCCTCGTCAGGCGGCTGGGCCTGCCCAGGACCTGCCCCCCGTCTTTCCCCCGAGCCTGGCCCCTCCTCCGGCGGGGGTGGGGGGAGGATCTGGAGGGCCTCGGCGCCGCCAGCCGCAGCCGCGGAGTTAACCCCGCGCTGCGGCCAGACCCGGTGGCGAGGGAGGCGGGTGGCGTCAGCGCCGACGTCAAGGCGAGGCGGGGCCACGTAGATTCGAGCACCCGGCCGGTGCCCCACGCAGCGCTGGAAGTCGTGGGTGTGGTGGTGGGCAGAGACCGCCCCCCAGCTGTCCTGACGCGGGCAGAGGGGAAACTGAGGCACGGAGAGGCGAGTGGCCTAGCCGAGACCGAAGCTGGGCCCCAGGACTCCAGGTCCCCGGCCCTCAGGCTCAGGCCGCTTCGGTCCCACACCGTCGCCCTCTCCCTTTCTTTTTGTGTTCGCCTACGTCGCCGTGATAGCCCCAGGGTCAGACGAACTGGTGTTGTGTGTTTTGTTTTGTTCTGTTTTGTTTTTCCCGGCACGTAGACAAATCCCTACAAAACCTACCAGTTAAGCGCTGGGCCGTCCCAGAGCTGTGCCCTGGCAAGTCACTCCATCTTTGTGGGCCTCAGTTTCCTCAAACGGACCAATGAAGGAAAGCTGACATTAACTGCCGGCTCACTGCTCGGCCTTCGGGAAGCGGTGGGGTGGGGTGGGAGGGGATTCCCATGCCGAGGGGCGGGGGAGACAGCCTAGAGGAGAGAGGTACGAGTCGGGGGACACTAGCGAGACGGGATTCGAATCCACAGCTGGCTCCGGATCCTCCTTTTGTCCTCCCTACCTCCGCCCTCTCTCGTCCCTCTCCCTCCGTGTCTAACCCCTCCACTTTCCCCGATTCCCTAGTCCCCCTTCTCTCTCCCATCCCCCACACTGGCCCAGCTCCGCGCCCCTGCGGGGCCGCTAATTAAATGCAGAGCTGGGGGAGGGGGCGGCTCCCAGTTAACCCCTTCCCGTCGGGCCCTGGAGGGCTTCCCGGAGCTGAGGTAGGGAAGCGCCAAGGCCGCTCAGCTCCTCTCCGCCCCTGACTCGGGGCCCTGGGACAACCCATTTGATGGACGGGTAATTCGAGGCCCAGGCGCCAGCTGTAGGTCACCCCAATCCCCATCCCGTGCCTATCTATAGCTCTGGGTCAGGTGGAGTCAGGTGGAGAGGACCCAGACACAGCCCTTAACCCCGCCTGGCTCCCCCTTCCCTCCACACACTGACCACTGCCATGGTGGGGCTGGGCCAACTGAACATCTGAGAGGCACCCAACATTCTTGGGTGGGAACCACTGGAGAAATAGGTATTCTAACGTCAAGCCCTGGCAGGAGCTATGAAGGAATCTGGGGGGAGGGGGTGATGAGCAGAGGGCGAGCGACACCCGCAGACAAAGTGGGCACCAGGAAGGGTAGATTCCTGAGAGCCAGAATAGCACGAGCTAAGGCCCCAAGCTAGGAACGCAAGATGTGCGGCTGAGAATCAAGGAGGAGGCCCAGAGTGGGGTGAGGTGAAGGGGCATGGGGGGAAGGTAAGAGCAGGAGGAGCCCAGGGGCACCCAGGCCAACAGCAGCTGGGGTGGGGGCAGGAGTTGGACTACTTGCCAGCCCAGGAGGACCCTGTGAACTACCCTCCCTGCCTCAGTCTCCCCACCAGTGCCCATGTTCCAAAGGGCACAGCAGAGTCTTGGGAGCCTCGGGGCTGCCCAGAGTCACAGGGCCCTGTCTTCTGCCCTCTGTGGGTGCCCTGCTGGCCTGCCCTCTGTGGCTCCCCGTTACGCTCTAGCTCTGCCTGTCCTATTGTCCAGACTCCCTTGACATTGGCCTGTGATGTTCCTTCACAAGCAGTACCCACTTCCTGAGACATTCTGGGGGGGGACCCCTTCCAGACAGCACCCAGAGCCCCTCCCTCAGGTAGTTCTCCAATCCCACTGGGCCCCTCACTCAGCCCCGGGCTCCTCTGCAAGGAGGGGGCTGGCTTAAGAGACAGGGCTGGGGGGAATGGGGGAAGGTGGGCAGCACGGTCCTTGAGCCTGGGGGAAAATGCAGCCCCCTCTGCCCCTCTGCACCTGCCGCCTTGGAGGAGGCATGACGGTGGCTGCGGTGACGGGGGATGTGCCGGGAGGAGCATCCGGCAGGGCCTGCGTTGTCATGGCAACGCTGACTCAGAGGCAGAGGCAGGTAGCAGCATCTAGCCCCCGCCAGCCCGCCCCTGTGCTCCTGGCACCCCACCCAACACCCACCCTGCAGCCTCCACTCTGGGGGACCTCTTCTGAAACTGGAGAGGGGTGGGTGAGACCCCAGGGCGGCTGGATGAATTCCTTCACCCACCCCCACCCACCCAATCACCTGTTGGAAGGGGGGAGATGCTCTTTTATCACACTTACCTGGGTGCTGGGTGCCACGTCTCCCACCCACCTTCAGGACACCCATCTTCCCATTCATCTGTTTATAGGTTCATCCATCCATCCATCCATCCACCCACCCACCCACTAATCTGTCCATCCCTCCGTTTACCCATTCATCCATTATTCATGGAGCATCCACTGTGCACCCACCTTGCTCTCAGCACAGGACAGTTGTCCCTTGCTCCAGCAGTCAGGGTATCCGTGAAGAATCTGGACTGGAGGGATACAGAGGAGGACAAGGCCTCTGAGGCCCCTTGAGTCCCGACCTTGAGAACTTGAGGTCCCTTCTCTCCCTCCTGCTCCCAGTATCTATTTCAGTGTCTGTCTCCATCTCTGAGTACAGCCCAGACCCTTCCCCACCTCTACCCCCGGCCCCAAAGCCACTGTGTAGCCTCCTTCCTCTCTTCCCCTCGTTTGTCACTTCCAGGCACGTGAGCCTCTGTGTTTTTCCACTAACACATCAGCTCATTCCCACCTCAGGGGCTTTGCACATGTTGCTCTCCCTATCTGGAAAACCCTTAAGGTTTTCACCTCCATTTATCTTGTTTATTTTTTGGTTTCCTTATTATCTGTCTCTAGCCCCATCTCCAGAGTGTAAAGACCTGAGATGGCCCGCGGCTCCTTTAGTGTCCTAACTTAGCCTATCTCTGCCTTCATTTCGCCCACTGTGAAATGGGCAGATGGGAATGGTGTTCATAATAAGGCTTTTACAGAGGGGGTTGGGGGTAGGAATTAAGCCCTCAGAAATGTACCTGGCACAGAGTAAGTGCTCAACAAACACGTTCTTAGAAATAGTCCAGGGGCGCCCAGCTGGCTCAGTCATTAAGCCTCTGACTTCGACTCAGGTCATGATCCCAGGGTCCTGGGATCGAGCCCGCATCCTGGCTCCCTGCTCAGCAGGAAGCCTGCTTCTCCCTCTCCCTCTGCCCCGGTTGTGTTCTGTCTCTCGCTGTGTTCTGTCTCTCGCTGTGTATCTCTCTGCCAAATAAATAAATAAATAAAATCTCTTTAAAAAGAAAGAAAGAGAAGGAGGGAGGGAGAGAGGAAGGATGGGAGGGAGGGAAGGAAGGAGTCCAAATGTCCACGAGTTGATGAAGGATAAAATGTGGTCTGGCTGTATAGTGGAATAATACTCAGCCATAACAGTACAGAGCCATATAAAACTCTGACACACTCTACTACGTGGATGAACCTTGAAAATATCACACCAAGGGAAAGAAGCCAGACCCAAGACCACCTGTTGTAGGATCCCATGTATGTGAAATGTCCAGAGCAGGCAAACTCATAGAGACAGAAAGCCAATTCATGGTTGCTCAGGGTCTCAGGGAGAGGGTGGAGGGTGACTGGTCATGGGGAACAGGGTTTCTTTCTGGGGCACTGAAAATGTTCTGGAACTAAACAGAAGTGCTGGTTTCACAACACTGTAAGGTATCAAACGTCACTGGAGTGTTCACTTTAAAATGGTGAATTTGGGGGGCACCTGGGTGGCTCAGTGGGTTAAAGCCTCTGCCTTTGGCTCAGGTCATGGTCCCAGGGTCCCGGGATCGAGTCCCACATCTGGCTCTCTGCTCAGCGGGGAGCCTGCTTCCTCCTCTCTCTGCCTGCCTCTCTGACTGCTTGTGTGATCTTTGTCTGTCAAATAAATAAATAAAATCTTTAAAAATAAATAAATAAAATGGTGAATTTTGGGGCACCTGGGTGGCTCAGTGGTTAAGCATCTGCCTTCGGCTCTGGTCATGATCCTAGGGTCCTGGGATCGAGCCCCCTGTTGGGCTCCCTGCTCAATGGGAAGCCTGCTTCTCTCTCTCTCACTCCGCCTGCTTGTGTTACCTCTCTTGCTGTCTCTCTCTCTGTGTCAAATAAATAAATAAAATCTTTTTAAAATAAAAATAAATAAAATGGTGAATTTTGTGTCAGTAGATCTTACCACAATAATAATTTTATAAAAAGCACGTTGCAGGGGCGCCTGGTTGGCTCAGTGGGTTAAGCCTCTGCCTTCAGCTCAGGTCATGATCTCAGGGTCCTGGGATCGAGCGCCGCATCAGGCTCTCTGCTCAGCAGGGAACCTGCTTCCCCCCTCTCTCTGCCTGCCTCTCTGCCTGCTTGTGATCCCTCTCTCACTGTCAAATAAATAAATAAAATCTTAAAAAAAAAAAAAAAAAGAAAGCACGGTGGGTAAACCTGAGGACAATCTGAATGAAATGTGCTCTTTAGTCAAAAACGATCAGCTTACTGTGTCTTCAAGATGCCAGCATGCACCTGCCCCCGGGCATTTGCACCTGCTGCTCCATCGAGCTGAAGGCTTCAGGTAACTGAAAAGCTGGATCAGATCCTGGGTGGGCTGAGCAGCAGTCTGATTCCATTTGCTCCCCCCACCCCGACCCCTCCAATCACAGGAAAGGTCAAGGTGTTTGGTGCTTAGAGATGATGTTGAGGACATTTGAGTGGCTTGGAGGGTCAGTCTGCACTCCCTCAGAGAGGGAAAAAGCCCTACAAGCTAGTGGGGTTCGGCAGCAAGTGGGCAGGAGAGGCAATGGATTCTGTCCAGCTGGGGGCCCTGTTCTGTTTCCAGCCGCCTCGTGAACACAAAGAGCAAGAGACATTTAAAAAAAAATTTTTAAGGAAAATTGCTGAGTAATGAAGATCTCCCTGGACAGCATCACTGTGCCCCAGGAACTGAGTCTTCTGGGGGTTTTTGGAAAAGATAGCCTTTCCAGAAGGTTCTGGGGGAAACCGTGTCTGAGTCTCTCCATGGTGACAGGGAGGGTGCGAGGGAGGGAGGAGGGAGGCCACCTCACCATTCATCCACACGCACTTGGGCATTTGGGGACAGCACCGAGCCCTGCTTGCCAGGGACACTCAACATGCTAGAGGGACACGGGGTGGAAGGCCCTCGGGGTGCTTACAGGGACAGTTTTCAAAGGAACAGAGAAGGGAATGAGGGAGGGGAAGACGCAGGAGGACACACCGAGTATTTTTAGGCGCTGAATGCAGCTCTAAAATATTTCCACGGCCACTCCCGAGGGTGAGCAGGGTGACTATTTCAGTGCCTGGTTCCAGTGGAGGCGGGGCGGGCAAGGGTGAGTCACTGCCGGGTGGCTGGACCCAGACTGGCAGGGGGCTCTTAGGGCAGCACTAGTAGCCTGCAAGGGGACCGCTCACCAGCCGGGGCTAGGCATCCAGGGCTGGCCTCTGGGGCATGGAGGACAGTGGCCCAGCCACTGACCATAGGGCAGGCCAAGCCCGTGGCACCGTCGCCCAGAGCCTCCTAGACAATGAGCGAGTGGCTCAGGCTGAGCTCAAGAGTGATAGAGATTGAGAGATTCCTGGGAGAGGTTTCAGCCCCTCTACAGGTGATCAACAAAGAATGAAGCAGTGCTCTTAGGGGTGTGCAAGTATGTATGAAGCACTTGCTGTATACCCAGCCTCCCCCACCCCAAGTAATCTTCCCAACAACCCCTATGAAGTGGAGGCTGCTACTGCCCCCTCTGACCAGCAAGAAAACTGAGGCACAATGGGGTAAAACTTGCCGGGCACTTTGTGTGTCTCGAACCTTGTCCGTCAACAGGGGAATAAACTTTCAAACCAGTGCCAACCTCACCTGCCCCCACCCCACGATTCCTGTCTCCTGATTCTACACCTGACACAACTGAACTCAGAGAAGGTAAATGGATCCTTTAAGTTCAAGGAGGCAACAGAGGAAGGAGCTCTGAGGAGGCCTCTGAAGCTGTGTGACCCTGGCCAGGTGGCTCACCCACTCTGTGCCCGAGTGTAGGAGCTGCCAGGCACACACGAGGCTGTTGTTCGGATCATGTTGGGTCTGATGACTCCTGACCTCATCTCTGCCCAACCTGAGCAGGCCACAGAAGCTCGGGGGCTTTTCACTTGCTGTTCCCTCCACCTGTTTCCTGCTCTCTTCCCACAGACTGTGACTTCTTGACCTTGGGAGTTGGTCTGAACATGCCCCGCTCTGCAAGGCCTCCCCTTCCACTCTGGAAAGCTCCCATCCATAGCATCCTGGGCTTCCTGCCCAGGCCCTCAAGGCACCCCTGCCTCTTCTTTCACCACCTCTTTGACCTCTACCCTAGGCTGAGCCCCCAGCCCCACCTCCTCCTGATCTTGCAGCTTCCACCCTTGTCTTAATCTGTTCCAGAACCTTCTGTGCTTCCCATCTTGCTCAGGGCCTGCACCTGCCCCTTTCCTACCCGCCTCCCAACCTTTGTTCCTGTCACCACTCTGTGTAGGGCCTTGGCCCTTGCACAGGCTGTTCCCTTCATCTGAAATGCTCTTCTCCTAGATGGCTGCCTCCCTTGCCTTCCTCAAGCCCTTTTCTCAAATGTCAGTCACCCTCTGGCCTGCCCTGACCCCCCTCTTTCTGCCACTCTTGCTTTTTCTCCACATTGATGCACTGGGCTTGTTCGTTGCTAGCTTACCTTGTGGAAGGTAAGGGCCACTGGGCGGGGGCTCTTTGCCTAAGTCATGCTGAGCCTCCAGCCCCTGGAATGGGGTTGCGGCCCCGGGGTCCTTCGCCTCGAGGCCAGCCCTCTGCTCCATTGTAGTGGGTGGCTTCTCCCATAGAGGTGGTCTGAGTGGACATCAAGCCACCTCCTATACCCCTTCCTGGCCAAGTGGCCCTTTGTCCTCAGAGGGACAGCAGAGGACACCAGGTCATGCACTGAGGCACTGAAGATACACATGTTGCTGATACTGGGAGAGGCTGGGCCCTGGGGTCCAGATGGATGGGTGGGGAGGACACCTGCCATCATGCCCACGTGGACGCAGTGGGTACAGGGCTTCCCAGCAGAGCGGCTCCGGGAGCAGCAGGTGAGGCCCAGCAGAGGAGGAATCCGAGGACATGTGCGCAGGAAGGGATGACGCAGGATGGCAAGCCAGAGGCCCTCCCACTGCCGCCAAGTGGGGCTGCTTGCCGGCTGCATCTGGGTCTCCAAAAGGGCTCTTGGTCCCAGGTCAGGCAAGAGTGGGCTGGGGCTGTCCTGGCTGGCCCCGCTGAGCTTGGGCCCCAGGCAAAGTCACACCTCTGCTCGGAGGGGAACTGGAGCAAACTTCCGTGGTAGGAGGTCTCTGGTTGCTGGTTCCAGGGAACCACCTACGTTTAAGCCATCCTGCACCCCCGAGTCATGCACCAGTCAGCTGATGAGGGCTCAGACCCCAGTCCACAACCATGAGAAGGGTGGAAAGATCGAGGCCCAGTGTCTAGGAACTAGACGGGCGATTTTGGTTTCTTTTCTTGTTGAGGGGGCTGGGGCTCGTTTCTCGAAACCAACCAGGAAGAAGACTGAAAAACAGGGCTGTCCGAACAGCCGGCTCAGAGGGACAGAACCTTCCGGAAGCCCACCGCACCTGGGAGGCAGGGGCCAGCGAGGCGGCTCACGTCACCGCCAGGCGAGGAGGGGACTGGGCCGCCAGCCTGGGCTGCCTGGCTGAAAGGTCAGGGCCGGCTGGCGTGTCTGGCGACACACGCGGGAAGCCGCGATTACGCACGCAGGCTCAGGGGGCCGGAGCTGAGCCCCAGCGCGGAGCGGTGGCGAAGGAGGGAGGGAGGGAGGGCGCCGCGGGGGCCCAAGGCCCTGCCTGCGAAAGGCGGGAGGACGGGGGCGATCTCCCAGCAGAGCGGAGCCGGGAGGAAAACCCGAACCGCCCGAAGCAGGAAGGGGCGGGGCCTCCCCAGGGCTGGTCGTTCGCTGCCGACGGGCTGGACACCTGACCCCGGCTTTTATCAGAGCCTCGTCAGACCAGGGCCCCAGAGGCTTTTACGGGCCGTTGAGTCCAGGGCCCCGCTGAGGACCCGGTTAGCTCCCTCCTCGCCGCCGCCGCCGCCACTGCCGGTCCCTCCCTTCTAGCTCCTGCCCCTCCTGTCGCCCCCAGGCCCTCAATCCATCCCCGGGCTGAGCCCGCATCTCTGAGAGGGTATTTCTCCAGGCCTGGGGCTTCTCAGACGCTCCCAGGTCCCACTCAAACCCCATGCCCTGTCTCCAGCCTGTGCCAGGGAGCCGCTCTGACTCTAGTCAAGCCTTCTGGCTGCAGCAGGTCCCCCGAGAGGTGCCCAGGGGCAGAGCGCATTCTTGAGGCTGTCTGAGTCTTAAATGTGGGTATCTGTAAGACCGCCCGGCTAGCGCTTGGCAGCTCCAACAATGGAGTTCTCCGGCAACACCTTTTATTCTGATCACCCCTCAGAACAGGTCTCAACACAGTGACAATTAGAATCCGCTCCCACAGGAACCAGCTGGCGCCCCATCTCGCCTCCCCGCACCCGTCCATCCTGCAGTTCCCCTCACTTATAACAAAAGAGGAAAATCAGTCCGTGGACAATGTCACAGAAACATTTTGCAAAAGTGCTGGCTCAACATCCCACGCAAATCATCATGGTGTGGACAGGCGGTGCCCCAACTCGGAGAGGCGGCGGCAAGAGCCTTCCCAGCACATTCCTTGAGGCAGCTGCTTGTCACCGCTTCTCAGTGAACTCTGGTGTGAATGGTGCTTACAAAGCAGGGATGGCAGGCAGGACACTGGTCACAAGGAGGGGCTGCAGGGGTACTGCACTGGCTCCTGCTGGGGCCTTCTCTCCCCCGCCCCCCACAAAGGGGCAGGGGTTACAGGCAAACCTAGTGCAGGAGGGCCACTCCCACTGCCCAGACAAAAGCCTCATAGTTCTTAAAAGGACATCAAGGGACACGGAACCAGTGTCCTGTTGAAATACTTCCCCTTGGCGAGACAGACAGCAACCCTCGAAAGGAAACTTCCCTTACTGGGCTGTGATTTCCTGAGGATACCACACTTTAGATGTGCCCAGTGATTCAAAAGGAATTAGGAATTTGCAGTTTGTAGTTTTATGTGTTTTTATTTTTGTAACACAAACAGGGAGAGAGGAGGCAAAGGGGCAGGGCCCAGCAATGTCCACAATGTTCTGTGGCATACGTTCATATGTGTTTGTTTTCAAAAGGCAATCCTGAGGTCCGTGTTTCAGGGAGCTCCCAAGGCTGTCAATCTCAGTGCAAAGAGCTTAAAATAAAAACCTCCGGTCTGCTCACCACACGAGGATCCAACTCAAAATGCAAAACAAGCCTGCTTGGAAAGTGCCCGCCCTTAAAACAAGAGCGAGGGCTTTAAAGACACATTAAACACAGAATCTTCCAGGAATCAAGTCAGCTGCGGCTTCAGAAAAACCAAACACACCGAACACATCCAACTGCAAAACTGCTGGCTTAAAAAAAAAGGCGGGGGATACTCTACGTAAAAAGGATCACAGAATGACAGGCGGAGAGGGGGGCTCTTCCCCAACACCTGCTTCTTTTTGTTCTGAACACACTTGTGAATCAGAGAGTAGAAACACAGCCTTGGCGAGCAGTGTGGCAGCTCAGTCTCTGGGGAACGGAGGGCGGCTCACTGTTTGCCCGCCTGTCTGCCTGGCTTCTTTTCCGGCTGACCTCTGCCTGTGCCTGGGATGCCACCGCGGCCCCGGCCACCAAACACACCTGTGAGACAGAGGAGGGGGCTGTAGCAGAGCTGGGTTTGGAAGCCCAGCTGAGAACGTGGGGGTGGTGCTCCAGAAAGTTCTCAGTGTTGACAAGGGACAAGACCAGCTCCGAAGGGCTACGAGGGATGCCAGGGAGGAAAGAGGTCAGCTCTAAGTCACACTAGGGCTTGGGGCAGGCTTCCTGGGACAGGGAGTGGGGCCAGGGTAGGGGGCAGTCATCAGAAGGACAAAGCCAGATGGTTTCCCGGAAGAAGAGAGCACGAGGCAGAATAGGGGCAGGACTGAGCCCAGGGGGCCAGCCACAGGCCCCCAGTTCTAAGGACCCAGGTTTCCCTCTTTCTCCAGCACTGTCCACATCCACAGAGAAACAACTGGGAGATTGTGTGTGTCCGGCCCAGGAGTGGGGACAGGGGAACTCCCTGCCTTCTAACCTCGGCCAGCCAGTGATGGAGCTGTGCTTCTAAGATACGTGGAGCCCAAGGTAGGAGCTGTGTCGGAGGCTGAGTAATCAGGGACAGAACACAGCCCAGCCCAGGAGGTCCTAGGAGGACCAGGGCGGCATGGGGACACAGAAAGGTGCACACAGTCGCCCTTCTACCACAAACATGATGTGGATCCCACAGGGAGGGAGGCCCATCCCTGCCTGCCCTCACCATCCCCGGGGCAAGCCCAGCTTTGCCAAGGGCAGCTCTGCCACACAGGGTGAGATTTCCACCCGCTGCCGAGGGCCCCATGGTCTCTCTTCAGAGTGGCCCAAGCCATCACTCCTCCCTCCCTCCCTGCTCCTCTGGGCAGCTCACTCAACAGTGGTGGCCTCCAGCATGAAGAGCCTGGCCCTTAGATATGGAAAGGGCCCTGCTCGCCCCTAGTTCTTGGCAACCTCCCCACCTGCTGTGGCCTCCTGACCCCTCCCTCTGTCTCACTCCTGGCTGTCACGTGAGCCTCAGCTCAGGGCCGGCTCTTGTATCCTTCCTGGCCCTGCCTGTGAGCCCCCAGGGGGGAGCCTGGGCCTGGCACACGGAAGGCCCCTCCAGATGGAAGAGACAAAGCCAGGGCTCTCCAAGAGGAGGGGGGTGTGGGGGGAGGGAGGGTCTGCAGATGGCCTCTAGGCTCAATCCCCAGCTGTCTACACAACAAACTCAAGTTTATGCCAGATTTATAGTCTCAGTGGCGAGGGGCAGGGGCGGGTAGGGTGAGGGGAGTTTATCAAAAAGGCATGAACTTGGCCTTGTGAAAAGGAGTGACAGCAGGGAAGGGGCTCGTGCCAGGCCCTGAGCCAGGATCCCCGCCAGCAGCCTTGGTGAGGCGGGAACCAACCAGACTCTCCCTGTGGAGGGTCAACGAGCCAGGGAGGTGGCACACTGTGCCCAGAGCACCTGCCAGGAGACACAGGCGGCCATTGGGTGAGGGCTCAAGCCCCAGGTCTGCACGGGCACTGTGTCTGTCTGCTGGGCCAGAGCCAGGCTTCAGGAGCATGGAGGGCTGCTGCTGGGCACCAGGGCCCAGGGCGGTGGGGGGGGTCAGCACTGCCCGTCGGGACTACACCAGGCTTCCCAGGCTGGGGCTGCGGGGTCCGAGGCAGGTGGCGAACAGCAGCATGGGCCGCCCCGCACCAGAGGAGGCCCGTGAGTCATAACCCCCAGCTCTGCGGAGGGGGCTCAGAGCCAGGCCTGTGGCACCATGACGGCACCACCCAGGAATGTCAACACTGGGACGGGATGGCTGCCACGTGCTGCAGTCACCCTTCAGCGGCAAGGCCTGGGCAGACTCTGCGGCCTAGCCTGCTGGGTGGGAGGTGGGGGTGGGAGGAGGGAGAGGAGGGGAGAGAAGGACCTACCTCTCCCAGCGCCCCCCATGCCTCGGCCCTTCTGCTGCTTCTGCTGCTGCAGGCCACCGCGACCGCGGCCCTTGGCCACCACCTCCTCCTTGACCATGTCAATGATCTCGTCAGGGATGCGTAGGTACTTGATGGTGCTGCCGCGGATATAGCACTCCGGCATCCGCCAAAACTTGTCCCCGTCCTGTGTGAGAGGGGGTGAGTCTCCAATCGGGGGTGGGGGGAGGTCCTTGCAGAGTGGGCGCCAAGGACCAGGGTGCATTTGTGCTCTCGTGCCCTCGTTCCCACCTGGGTCATCGTCCTAGCCTGCCTGTGCCTGGCATCCCCCCTGCACAGTTCTCAGTCCCAGACTTGACGTGGGCATGGGGGAGCTGTCTTCCAGGGGACTCTCTCCAGACTCATGGTCCCCTGTTACCCAGGAAGGGGCAGAGAATCACATCAGGTAGCTTCCTCATCCTCAGCCTGTCCTCCAGTGCGGGATGGGGTTTGTTACCTACAGCCCAAAGCCGAGAAAAGGCTGCGGACCTTCGCACCAGGCACTGCCACAGCCCAGCCACAGCCCAGCTCCTCCAACCTCCTGCCCCGGGTCTTTGGAACCTACCTTCTGGAACCCTCTCTATGTGCCCTGACTCATTCATTCATCCACTTATCTCCTGATGGACTCTGAGGTGGGTGTGGGACACAGGTAAGTGGGATAGAGACTGTGTGTGACCAGTGAAGAGGGTGGGAGGCAGGTGGGGAGGTGAGCCCACGGCTGGTCAGGGGCAGTGACCAATGATGCCAGTTTTCAGGGGAGCTAATTAAGGCCTGAGAGATTAGGAGGCTTGCAAAGTCACAGATTCTGGAGCAACGCCAACCCTGAAGGTCCTAGGACGTCAATTGCCTCCCCCCCCCAGCCCCCACCACCATGTACCCTGTGACCAGCACAAGGCCTTCCCCCACAGCCCCTCCTGCTGCCCTTGGGCAGGAGCCCGGGGCTTCTTCGTTCAGATTAGTTCTCCAGCCCCACCCCTGGTGCCCTGAGCCAGAAGTCTTGGCAGCCCTCTCCGCTCCCCACATCCCTAGAAATCAGACCAAGACATTTCCCTGCTTAGGACCCAATCAGGGCCCCCTTGGCCCAAGGACAAAGTCCAAACTCCTCAGTGTGGCTCCCGAGGGCCTAAGATCCAGCCCCACCCTGGCTGCCCTCGCTCAGCTCTCAATGACGTGCTTTCCAGATGGAAATTTCTGGAACACATACAGTGGGCGTCTTGCCCCCAGCACGTTGCACATGCTGTTCTCACTTTTCTGTGTGTAGCTAACTCTGACCCCCAATAGGTCTTGTTCCTAGCCACCCTGAAAGGCCCAGAGTCCTCAAGCATGACACTCGTCACCAGTGCCTGGCTCAGGCTGGTCTGGCGCAGCAGAGACACTCAATAGGACAAAGGGAAAAGCTCAAAGGCCAACTCTTACCAGGAATGTACATAAGCCCCCAACCTACACTGGAACCCCATGAGGTCTCAAGCACTCCTTTCCCAGGAAGGGTAGGCAAGGGCCCAAGTCCTCAGGGATGCAAACTTACAGCCTGACAGAAACATAATGATTCCATGCAAGCTCAGGGCTTGGCGCTCCCTTAGCCGAGGACGAGCTGGGCCCAGCACACCCCCTGCAGGAACCAGAGCTTACTCTGTGTTCCATGGCAAGAGCCAAGCAACCTGAGCTAACCACTCTCCAACCAATCCTGGCTCTCCAGGGCTTTCTCAGTCCTGCGTGTCTGCGTCCTGCCCAGGCTGCTGCCCTGGGGATGGGCTGCTACCCCGTTTACAGGGGAGGACGCTGGACAGCCCAAGTGACACTGAACCTCACACCAGCCTCTCCTTGCAACCAGCAGGTCAGAGGGGGGACTACCCAGGAGGAGCCACATGTCCAGTCTCTGCTGGCTACGGAGGTCGGCCGACCTTGCTCTGCGAACCCATGGTTGCTTCCAGGTCCCAGAGGGGGACACAGACTTACTGGCCCCGCGCTCAGCTATGCACTACAGCAATGGCTGCTACAGTCACACTGGAGCTGCCCAGACCCCTGCTGCCACAAGTGCAGCAGGCAAACCAGGAGGAAGTTTCTAGTGGAAGACCTCGCATAATATACATCACAAGATGCAGGGCACAGAGCCTCACAGGAGAGGGGAGACAGTCACACTTACCAGTCTGCCTGCTGGATGTGGGCCATCCAGGAGGACCGACCAGGGGCGAGATGAGCTGCCTAGGGCTCTGCTGTACTCTGGTATGGCAAGCCTCAGGGGCACCTGCCCATGAGCTCAAGACAGCCCCATCTTGGCTGGGCCCGCGTGCACTTTCCTCCCTTGTAATATAGGGGGCTGTCGCCAACAGGCGGTTGGAGACTGGAATCAAGGCAGGAGGCAAGCCCCAGCCCACCACAGCACAGGTGCACAGTGGGGCGCCCTGCCTTCGCCACGGTCATCGTCCTCATTGCTCTGAGGGTTTGGAAGGCCTGTGACCCTAGAGAACTGTTCCCCAGCCCTGGCCCACCAGGTGGTGTTCCTGGCCCTACACTTCCTGGTTTCAAGCCTCCAGAGGTAAACAAGTCTCCTGGGCCACAGGGCCACAGGGCCACAGGGCTGCCCTCGCCCCCTGGTGGCCTGGATATCCCACGGCCACACCACCCTGGCCTGGTTGGCTGGTGATGTCCACAGCCAGGACCAAAGGCAGCAGGGGCTGACAAGCAAGGTCAGGCCTGTCTTAGAGGCCACCCCTACCTGCACACTAGGGATTTGTAACCAGAAGTGCCCCCCCCCCCCCCCCCCCCCCGCCTAAGACCTTCTTGTTTAGGACTGGCAGCAGCAGTGGGGGGATGGGGCAGCATCCCCATAGGTGCAAAGTCCAGGGCACTAGAGGGACTTGGAACCCTGCCCTTCTGCCCCCCCACCCCGCCCAGTCCCTCAGGTCCCGCCCCTCCTAAGCCCCACCCATTCTGTAAGCCTCGCCGTGGTAGGAAGACCTGGCTGAGCTATGCCCCTCCCCACTCCACCCACAAGGGCAGGGAGGGGCCTTCACTCCACGGAGGATGCTGAGAGTTGGCACTTGGAGGCCATAACACCCGCAGTCCCTATGCCAGCCTGGCCCTGCTTGACCTGGTGGGTCAGAGGGCCCTCAGGCGGTAGGTACAGGGCACTTACCCTGGATGTACAGATCACCTCTCGAAGGTTAATGTTCATCCAGTTATCACAGCTCACCAGGTGCCCGTTGTATGTCTCCCCGTTTTTTAGTTCCACCAACTGCAAGAGAAATGAACCCCAAGTCAGCCATGGGCCCCAAGGGAAGGGCAGTCCTACCCCTAAGTGCTAGGTGACTACCACCTGGGCCTCATCCAGACACGGGACCTTGGGGGACCGGGTGGCCACAGCACATGGTGCCTAGTACTGTCCCCTCCTCCTCTACTGCCCCCAGTGGCCCATCTTACGGGTGACATGTTTGGCATCCTCTACATTTTGCTGGGCACTGCAGTCTTCTATGATGAAACCAGATTTTTTTGGGCAAACAAAAAAGCAAAAAACCCACAAAAAAATCCTCTATAAAACTTTAAAGGAAAGAGCAAGTTTAGAGGAACAGTGGCCGCTGACTCAGAACAGCCAGGGGGACACATCTTAGTCAGTCCAGACAGGGGCCTGGGGGCAGGTGTTCTCTGACAGCACGTGTACAAGCCTTGGTGGTCCGGAAACACCTTTTCAGTCCAAGAGTTACTCATCTATTCTAATGTGTTCTGGGAAAACACCAAGGTAGCCCACCATCTGAAGCTCCGCTGAGACTTGAGAAAGAATCGACTCAAGTATCTCCCCAAGAGAAATAAAGGCAAACATCCATGCAAAAATGTGCGCACAAAGGACGCCTGGAGGGCTCAGTTGGTTAAGCATCTGCCTTGGGCTCAGGTCATGATCCTGGGGTCCAGGGACTGAGCCCCATGTTGGGCTCTTGGCTTAGCAGTGAGTCTGCTTCTCCCTCTGCCCCTCCTGCCGCTTGTGTGCTCTTTTTCTCTCTCAAATAAATGAAAAATAAAATTAAAAAAAAATGTGTGCACAAATGTTCATGGCAACCAAAATATTCAGACAGGAAGTAAAAACCACCCAAATGTCCATCACCAGCAGACAAGTGGAGACACAAAATGTAGTATGTCCACACAGTATGGTACCACATGGCCAAGGCCATCAGGAAGGAAGCCCTGACACATGAGACAATGTGGCTGAATCTCGAAAAACACGCAGAGCTGAAGAAGCCACACACAAAAGGCCACACACTGTACGATCCCATTTACAGGCAATGTTTAGGACAGGCAAATCCACGGACAAAAAGCAGATTAGTGGTTGCCAGGGACTGGGGAAAGGGGATGGGGTTTCCTTCTGGGGTGATGGAATGTTCTGGAACTACATTGAAGTGGTGGTTTATGACGCTATGAATGTACTAAATACTCCTGAGTTGTACATGTTAAAAGGCTGAACTGTAAAGGCGCCTGGTGGGCTCGGTGGGAAGAGCATGTGTCTGTCTCTTGATCTCGGGATCATGAATTCAAGCCCCATGCTGGGTGCAGAGATGCCTTAAATAAAAGAATAAATAAGAACTTCAGAAGAAGGAAAAAAACTGTTATCATTAACGGCAAAAGTCATTTAGGGAATAACGTGTTACGTGATCCCATTTGTGTTTTTAAAAAATCACATTCGAGGGACTCCTGGGTGGCTCAGTTGGTTAAGCGGCTGCCTTCGGCTCGGGTCATGATCCCAGCGTCCTGGGATCGAGTCCCACATCGGGCTCCTTGCTCGGCGGGGAGCCTGCTTCTCCCTCTGCCTCTGCCTACCACTCTGCCTGTGCTCGCTCGCTCTAACAAATAAATAAATTTAAAAAAAAATAAAAATAAAAAAAATAAAAAATCACATTCGTGTCTCTTTATTTTTAAAATTTTATTTATTTTTTAAAGATTTTATTTATTTATTCGACAGAGAGAGAAACAGCGAGAGAGGAAACACAAGCAGGGGCAGAGGCAGAGGGAGAAGCAGGCTTCCCGCTGAGCAGGGAGCCTGATGTGGGGTTTGATCCCAGGACCCTGGGACCATAACCTGAGCCAAAGGCAGATGCTTAACAACTGAGGCACCCAGGTGCCCTCTCACATTCCTGTTTCTAAATGTATGTTAAGCCTGGATGTGCAAGGCACCTAGCTGGCTCAGTTGGTGAAACATGCAACTCTTGATCCTGGCTCTGTGAGTTCGAGCCCCATGTTGGGCACAGAGCTTACTTTAAAAAAAAAAAAAAAAAAAAAAAAAAGCCGGAATGAGCATATATCAAAGATATGGTTAATTTGCTGGCAAGAGTAATGACGAGCTTCTAGTTTCTACGCACCTCTAGTGTTTAACGTTTTTAATAAGTACGTATTACTTTTATAAGCAGAACTAAAAACAAGTCCTGACACGCGTAGGAGGGAGAAGAGGACAAGCGGCTGTTTTGTGGGCAGGCAGGACGCAGGTTTGGCTGGAGGCCCCTCACCCTTGGCCTAGTGTCCCTGTCCTGTGCTGAGGCTGGTCCCCGCTGAAACTCGTTGCCCTTGACAGGCATGTACTCACCATGGGATGATTCTGAGCCGTCTTCAGCAGTGACAAGGGAAGCTGTAAGGCAAACAGGGGCCTGTAACTTGTCTGATCAGCACTGAGGGGCCACGGCCCCCCGGGGAGGGGCTAGGACTCCAATCTCACCAATCTGCCAGCTCATCGCTGTGCGGGGGAGATACAGGGGCACACAGCCCTAACCCCCTGACAGAAAATGCACGCTCCTAACTCGGCCCAGCCCCAGGACACACACCTGCCTCCCAGTTTAGGACGTAAAGCCTGGAACACTCCCCCATGCCCAATCTAAGAGGCAGCAGTCATCTGGTCTTGGTGCTGCCCGTTCTGGGCATTTCCTTATAACTCGTGTTACCTATATCCACACCCTTGACAGGAGAGGGCCTAGCCTGCCATGCTGGTTAGTGCCATAGCACACGGGTCCTTCTCCTGCCTGCCTTTTTTGTTCGACTGATGTCCCTGAGATGCACCCACATTAACACATGTAGCTCTTTTGGAACGCCTGGGTGGCTCAGTAGGATAAGCATCTGACTCCAGCTCAGGTGGTGATCTTGGGGTACTGGCATTGAGCCCCGTGTCAGGCTCTGCGCTCAGTGGGGAGTCTGCATATCCCTTGCTCCCCGCTCCCCCCGCCAAATGCACAGGCCCTCTCTCTCTCATATAAATAAAATCTTTTTTTTTTTTTTAAAGATGCAGCTTTCATTTTCATCCTCATATACAGTTACTGTCACACCTACTTTACAGATGGGGATACCGAGGCTGAAGAGACTGAGGAACTCGCCTGGCACTACAGAGTCAGTAAAGAGAACCCCATTGGCTGGAAATCAGGTCATGCCAAGCCCACACCTCAAAGGGAAGCCCCGACTGGACCGAGTGATTCTGCCAGGCAGTGGAGTATCAACCTTGATCTATGGTGACTACATTTGAGGTGGGTTTTCAGAGAGAATTCTTCAGAAAAGGAGAAAAAAACATTCCGGTGGGGGGAAAAATCTGTCATTACTACAAATGTGATGGCATATAAGAGATGCAATTTTTTAAAACTCACCCACATAAAGTCAGCTTTCAAGATACTAAAAAATCAGCTCTTTTCATTTTGGGAACACAAATCACAACCCATACAACACTGGGGCCTGCCTCTCAGCCTCAAGGAGGACGACTCGGGTGGTACTGCTTAGGTCCAGGATCCAATGACAGCCCATCCAGCAAGGTCAAATGAAGGTTCTGGTCTGAGGGTCCCACAGATGAGACACTCACTGCCTCGGGGAAGACGGGAGCTTCACCACGCCTTGCCCCAGCTTTGGAATTCTCAGTCAGCCTTCCCCCCAGAAGCTCGCTGCAGGGGAGTCTCAGCCTGCCCTCACACTCCCAACGCAGGGCGGCTGCTTCTCTAGGTGGGGGGAAATGGAGTCCAGAAATGGCCCTCAACCCCCACAGGACAGCTGCCATGGAAAGGCTCGAGGGGGATTCCCACATCCCACAGCCTTTCCTGAGAAGAGCTGCCTAGGGGAGGTCCAGTGGCTGCAGGAAGCCAGGCCCATGCCCACTTCCTGCACTGGCTTCCTGGTAAAAAGGAAGAAGGGGCACGTGGAGAAGGGGTGGCTGCTTAAAGGAGGACCAGCATGCAGGCTGGGGCCCCCGGCCTAACCAACCTGAGGCTCCAGCCCTCTCATCTGGAGTTCATCTGTGCGATGGTACCTGGGTGCCTGGGAGCAGAGAGCCATGGAAAACCAGGAGGCTCCCACTCACACACTGGGGCCGTGAGCCTCAGTCGCCTTTTACTGTGGCGAAGCCTCAGGCTTTCCTGAGCAAGACTGTTTTCTTGTGTCCAAGACAGGAATGTGGACCAGGGCGATGACACACACGGGTCTTTCTTCCAGATCACCTGAGAGGGGACAGGACAAGGCCTGGAAGGCGAGAATGAGGACGGATTCAGCACTGAGCCGCAGAGAAGTATCGCCAAGGCCCCTCTAGACAAGGGACCAATGGCCAGAGTGGGAGGGACCTTCCCAGGGACACCACAGCAAGATCCTGAGAAAGCCCACGAAATTAAGCTGAAGCCTGTCAGCAGGGGCCCCCCAGGAGTCCTCTTATGGTGTGTGCAGCTCCTGTGCCCGTGCTGGCCTCTCCCTTGTCCCAACTACTGGCAGCACAGCCCTGGAGAACCCATGGCTTCCTTGATTGTCACTGGCAGTGCCCTATTCACAAAACAGCTGAAAGGACGTCTAAGACACAGAAGTGACCCACACCTGCTCCCAACACTCCCCCAACAGAGTCACAAGGCCAAGCCAGCTCCAGGAAGTAGCCCCTTCTGTTTCTCACTAGCCACGCCCAAGCCTGCCTTCTGACCTTTGTTCCCGCAGCTCCCTCGCCCTGGGCTGTCCTTCCCCAGGCTGGTAGCTACTCACAGGTCACCTCACCTCTTAACTCAATTGGCCAGGCCCTCATAATAACCTCATCTAGGGGTTGAGATTTCCACCTGGGCCACCCCCTGCTGCTTCCATTATAGGACACTGCCAGTCTCTAATTATCTTGTTTATTATGTCTCCCCCGCCAGACTGGAAAACTCAAAAGGGTGTGGACTCTGTCCAGTGCCGAGTTCAGGGGCCACGCACTCAAGAGGGACTCACTAAATATTTGCTGAACAAATACACAAGAAAATGCACAGGGAGGCACCTGGTGTGGGTGGGAAACCTGCCCCAACCCACAGATAAGAAAAGGAGAGGCTCAGGGGTGCCCAGATTGCTCAGTCAGTCGAGCATCTGCCTTCAGCCCATGATCCCAGGGCCTTGGGATCAAGCCCCAAGTGTGTGTGTGGGGGCGGGGGGGGGGTCCTTGCTCAGCAGGGAGTCTGCTTCTCCCTCTGCCTTTGCCTGCCACTCTCCGTGCTTGTGCTGGCTATCAAATCAAATAAAAAAGGAGAGGCTCAGAGGGGGAGAGGTGGTTTTGGGAGGGACAGTCCTCCAAGGCTGCAACAGTCTGGAGCAACATCCACATCTTGCCATTTTCCAGATCGTCATCCCCAAACTGCTGGAGACAAAGGAAAGAGGAAGGGGAAGGAAGATCCCCAAGAACTTAAAAAAACTTGGTGGGGAAGAAGTTCTTGAAGGTGCTGAGATGGGACTGGCTAGAACACTGTTCAGGAGGAGACAGGGCCATCTGGAGTTGGGAAAATCAAAAGCTTCAGGAAAGAGCAGCCTTTCCTCTGGGCTTTTTCAGAATGTCTGGGGTCTGGTTGTTAGATCTAGACCAATCTAAGACTAGACCACGTGGCTTCCTGAGGCTCCCAATTCAAGAAGATGTTAGGGAGACCCATCTTCTCTCCACACACACCCTCAGACCCCTATTTCCGACACCATCATGACCTTGGGGAACTGGGAATGTACCATGCCTTGCCCCTTCCTGGCCATTCTTCAGGCTGACAGAGTCTGTTCTTTGCACAAGCTCTGTTCTAGGCTCCAGAACTGTATCAGAGATAAAATAACAGGTCCAGTCTCCAAGGAGCTTAAGGCGGAAGCTTCCAGTTCCGCCCATCCCCTCAGGCCAACTCCCCTCCAGCACAGAGGAACCCACTCCCTCTCTCATTTCCTGCGCCAGCCAGCAGTATTTAGGACGAATCTCCACTAACCTTCAGCTCCGAAAAATATGTTAGTGACCTTCAGAGTGACTCTGGAGCTGATGGGCCAGGCACTCTCCTGCACCTCTCCTACAAGGCGTGGCTCTGAATTTGTGTAGTCCTGTTTCCCTTCCATACTTTTCTTAAGTAAGCTCCAGGCCCAACGTGGGGCTTGAACTCACTACGTTGAGATCAAGAGTTCCAGGCTCTACCGACTGAGTCAGCCAGACGCAACTCCCTGTCCAAACGCTGAAGGCAGAGGCACTCTCTGACCTAAACCTAGAACTTTCGAGATTGGAGAGCAGCATGGTTCTGGAAAGGGCTCCCGTCAGGGCCTCAATTTCTCCTTCACTGAACTGGAAGGATGCAGTTAGTCCACTCCTGGCTCAAAATGCTACCCCTTCTCCTGAAACTACATCCAGTGTGATCCAGGGAGAAGCCAAACCCCCTCTCTAGGTCTGCTTTTTCAGCCTCAGAATGAGAAGCAGAGAAGACTGTGCTAACATTCTAAAGTGCCTTGCAAGGCTTGAAATTCTCAAACTGGTTTAATTTGAGAACTCAGATCGGCCCCTTTCCAATAATATGAAGTTAGACTGCTACGGATACACTCGGAGCCACTCCCCTGTCCGAACTCATTCTGCGGCATTCACCGGACCCTTTGGCAGGTCCCCTCTCTCAAGCCTCAGCTCCCCATTTGCAAAGTGGAAAGACAGCAGCTAGGCTAACACATGATTACACGTTCGTCCGATTCTAAGTCCTCTGGGACTAACAGGCTGGATGCGCTGGGAGACCTCCATGCCCTCTCCGGCCTCAATACGCCCGTCTCATGCCAGGGGGCAGAACCGAGGCCCTGACTGCATGCTAGCTCCGTGTCGCCCCTGCCTCAGCGCCCGCCGCGAGGGTCCCCGGCGGCCGCGTTCCCCGCCTCCCGGAGAGACCTCGCCTCCTCCCTGCCCTCACCATGTTGTCGGCGGGGAGCGGGCTCACCGACCACTTCCGCTGCCGCCGCTCACGCGTCCGCCGGTGGCCGCCCTGCCGCGCGCCACTTAGGCTGAAATGAAGTGGCAGCGACACGAGCCAGTCAGCGCAGGGCTCGAGGGAAGAGCAACCAATCCACGCGGAGTAGGGAGGGATCAACTAGACACGACGGGCAGGGTTGGCTGTGTTCTCGCTGGAGGGATAAGAGAAAGGGCCGTAAAGTGTCGACGTGAATGCTGAAAAGCGGGGGCGGAGCCAGTGGGCATGCCCTAGAGGACTTGTGGGTAAAGACGCATGCGCAGGTGAAAATCTCGCAGCTCTCCTGGGCTCCACGCTGTGGGCAAAGCCGGATATTGCTACAATTTGCAAAGGAAGGCATTGAGGCTCCGTGGTTATTGCGTTGTGTCTAATGCCTCCCTTAAGGCTCCCACACTTCTGATTTTCATTATTGTAGTTGATCCTTATCCAGGGCATGCCTTTTGGTAGGTTGAAATCCTGACTGTGCCGCTCTGAGCCTCGGTTTGCCCCTCTGTAAAATTGGTTTAATGACAGTGTCTGTCCTAGGGTGTAGTGAGGATGAAATGAGTTAAGCCAGGTAAAATCATTTAGAATAGCGTCTAGCACAAACGGAGCACTTAGGACCCAGGCGTGCAATAGTTATTGAGGACCTGGTATGTGCCTGTTCCTGGAAACGGAGTAAACCAGACAAAACGGGCCCTCCTGGGATTTAGGAGCCCAGTGGGGAGACAGATGGTAAGCAAACTAAATAGGCAAATGTATTCGTTTCCCTGGACTGCTATAACAAATTACCACAAACTGGGTGGCTTAAAACAATATAACTTGATTCATGAGTCTAAAATCAAGGTATCACCAGGGTTGGTTTCTTCTGAGGGTTCTGAGGGACAATGTGTCCCCTATGTCTCTCCTAGCTTCTGGTGGCTGTCAGCAGTCCTCACAGTTCTTTGTCTCCCAGAAACATAAATCTCTGCCACTGTCTTCACATGGTTTTCTTTGTGTGTCTCCCTATCTCAAGTCTTTGTTTCACTTTGTTATAAGGACAGTATCTTATTATGTCCACCCTAAATCCAGGATAGAATCATCTTGAGATCCTTAATTACATTTGCAAAGCTTTTATTTCAAAAAAGGTCCTAGTCACAGATATGGGGGTTAAAGCTTACCTATGTTATATTAGAACATATCTTTTTAGGGGACACTACTCAACCCATTACATCAAGTAATTAACAACTGGATGACCATCAAGGGTTCCTTCCTTTGCCTTGACCTTCAAGCCCCTAAATAAGCAATAGGTGCCCTCCACCAGTGGCTATCCTCCAGGTCTCCCAGGTGTCAGCATTGGCTTGAGAGCCTTTCTTTCTTTCCCTCCCTCTTTCTTCCTCCTTTCTTTTTTTTTTTTTTTAAGATTTTATTTATTTAAGAGAGAGAAAGCGAGAGAGAGAGAGAGTGCACGTGCACAAGCAGGGAAGGCAGAGAAGCAGACTCTCCACTGCTCAGGGAGCCTAATGTGAGGCTCAATTCCAGGATCCTGGGATCATGACCAGAGCCAACGGCAGACGGTTAACTGACTGAGCCACCGAGGTGCCCAGAGAGCCTTCCTTACCAAGACCAGCGCCAAGTTCTTCAGCTGAAAAAACCCTGTGCTTCTTGGAGCAGGCTTGGGGAGGCCTTCATGCTCACCTTCTCAATAAAAGATTCCCCTGCGGGGCGCCTGGGTGGCTCAGTGGGTTAAAGCCTCTGCCTTCAGCTCAGGTCATGATCCCAGGGTCCCGGGATAGAGTCCCGCATCAGGCTCCCTGCTCAGCGGGGAGCCTGCTTCCCCCTCTCTCTGTCTCTGCCTGCCTCTCTGCCTACTTGTGATCTCTCTCTCTGTGTCAAATAAATAAATAAAATCTTTAAAAAAAAAAAAAAAAGATTCCCCTGCATCAGGCCTCAGAGACCTGAGCAGAAGAAGATGGGAACCCATAGGCCACAGCTGCCTCCCACCAGAAAGGTTTTAGGCACTGATATTTCCCCTCCAGGATCTAGTGAAGAGAGGGCGGTCTGGATGCCCAGCTCTGCTATAAATGAGCTGAGTGACTCAGGCATGTTTCTCCCTTTCCTCCTCCCTAAAAACAGGAAGAATCATCTCTACCAACCAGGGTTACTGTGTGAATTGATCAAATGTGGAACCCACATTTAAAAAAAAAAAAAAAGTGGAACCCACAAAGTGCCAAGCACCCAGTAGGCCTGAACGGGCCGTTGTCCTTCATATCTTAGTTTGGGGTCTTCCTGCCCCCAGAAACCAACCCCAAAATGAAGACTCAAGGGCACAGAGTATTCAGAGGGTGACCTCAAGAAGCCCCCACTGGAGGTGGAGACCTGAGAAAGGGAGGGAAGGATCCCTGCAGGAGGAACCAATGAGTAGGCAACACAGTAGGCAACTGGAGACCTCATGGAGACAGCATAAAAGCTGGCCAGGGCAGCTGGGATATTTATTCAAGTTCCATCTATCATTGGCTTCGGGTTGCTCTTAGGGGTGCTGGTGAGATCTGGGATGTGTGCAGGACCCTGGTAGGTGGCTAAATAGTGATAGTGATGCCAGCTGGGTTAGAAGGATTGGAAGGACCAGCGAAGCTTAGTTTATAAACAACAGAAACTGGGGTACAGTGAACTGTCTCAGCATGCACATGGTGGTGGAAGTAGGAAGAACATCATGTGCTGGTACACACCTTTCTGACTTTTCTTGACTTCTCTATGCGCCGTCTTTCTCCTTTCGCTGAGCTAGCAAACTCCTATTCATCCTTGAAATCTCTGCTTGGGTGACCCCGTGTGGCAGACTGCGGTCACTGCAGTTTTTGTCAGTCCTTTCAACATAGGGGTTGAGTTCTCCATCCCCCCCCCTGCCCTAGTGATTGGTTAAAGGGCGAGCCTGTGACTAACCAAAGGCAGCCAGGTCCCCCTTGGGAGGGGTACTGAGGCGGTAGAAGAAGGCTCTCTGAAGAGGTTGTTAGAACTGAGGCAGTGAAAGCCTCCGACTGATTTTCTGGATGAAGCTTTCTGCGGGGTGAATCCAGCATATATTACAGCCACTTTGTGGAAAGGAGGCATGGTGTGAGCCCCCGGATCCAGCTATACCTGAAGCTGTAGGCATGCCTTTCCACTTACATGAGCCCAGGAAGTTGTCCTTTATTAATTCTTTTGGAGTGTGGACTCTGTCCCTGGCAATCGGCATAATGTGCACTAATGCATAGCTGCTCTGACAACACTTCAATGACTACCCCCCAAATCTAATCATTCCTTCTCTTATCCGTCGAACCTGAGTAGCTTGCACTGATTTTCGTCACTACCTGGTTTGTGCCACATTGTCATTGCTTGCCTGTACGCTTAAGCCTTCTCAACTCTGACTTGTAGCAACAGTGCTACAAATATGAGAGTTTGCATAGGCCAGTTTGTGGCTGTTAGCCTAGTTCTTTCCCTCCTCTCATCATGGACACACGACCCAGACTCAACCAGTCAGAGAGGTTCCCTGGGCCGGTTCTGAAACTGTAGAGCTGGAGTAATGTAAGTCAGATACAGATACTGTCTCTTCAGAATCTTGGCCCTGTTTAATCCTAGATCCAGCCGTACCTGATGTTTCATAAATCCACATCTTACCTTATCCCTTGAACCAGTAGTGCTATTTTATTAATCCACTTTAAATTGTATTTATGACAGCAGAAACCTCAAGAGTGAAGGTCAATGTACCTATCAAATTAACAAAAACACCCTAATCTCCACTAAAAAGGGTGTGTGTGTGTGTGTGTGTGCATGTGTGTGTAAGACCCAATGTTGTCAAAATTGTGGTGAAACTGGTAGACGTATATATCTCTTTTTAAGTGGGGGAAAACATTGGCATGATCTGCCAATTAAGTCTCAAAGTCCATAAAAGTGTCATGCCCTTCAACTCAGTAAGCCATTTCTGAAATTTTATACTAAGGAGGTCTTGCAAATGAAGGGAAACATTCTATGCCAAGGCCTTGCAGCAATGTTGCCAATTGTAAAAGAACAGAAAACACAGCAGTGGACTTGTTGAGTAAGCTACGGTTCACCCACTAGACAGAATATTTTCCATTCATTAAAAATTATATGCAACCTCACCACCATCACTAAGGGTGGGCTGGGCCCAGTGACTCACTTTCAAAGAATAGAGTAGAGAAAGGGGGGAAATAGTGACTTGATAGTGGAGATTTGTGATAGTTACCACACGTACTGGGCTGAGTGGCAGGTCCCTAAAGACGTGCCTCTGTCCTAGCTCCAGCACCCGTGAATGGGACCTTATTTGGAAAAAGAGTCTTTTCAGATTTAAGTTAAGGATCCTGCAATGAGGTTGTCTGGGGTTTAGGCTGGAAATAAAACTAAATGACTGATGTCCTTCTAAGAGAAACACAGGGGGAGATTTGAGACACAGAGAAAACAGAGGCAAGGGGTTGGAACCATGTAAACTTAAGCTAAGGAACCCACAGAACCTGGAAGATATAAAGAAGGTTCCTCCCTGGAGCCTCCAGAGGGAATATGGCCCTGATGACACGTTGATGTTGTACTTCTGGCCTCCTGAACTCTGAGAGAATGAATTTGTGTTGTTTTAAGCCACCAAGTCTGTGGTCATTTGTTACAGAAGCCACAGGAAACTCATACACCACCTGCACCAAGGGATCCAGATTACGCCATTGTGATAAATTGGGAGGACGTCAGGAACCCTTCATACGGTGAGATAAAAGGGGCATCTCACCTCTGTGGTCTTCCCCAAGCACCCACAGCCCCATTCCAATCACAAGAACATCAAACAGACCCAGATCGGGGGCATCCCGCAGGACACCTGGCCAGGCTTCCTCAAGACTGCTAAAGTCATGGGGTTCCTGGGTGGCCCACTCAGTTAAGCAGCTGACTCTTGATCTTAGCTCAGGCTTGATCTTGGGGTTTTGAGTTCAAGCCTCCAAGCCCAGCATGGAGTCTAGTTAAAAAAAGCAGGGGGCACCTGGGTGGCTCAGTCAGCTAAGCGTCTGCCTTCGGCTTAGGTCATGATCTCAGGGTCCTGGGTTCGAGCCCTGTGTTGGGCTCCCTGCTCTGTTGGGAGTCTCCTCCCTCCCCCCCCCCCCCGTTTGGGAGCTCTTTCTCTCTCCCAAATAAATAAAATTTATTTTTTTAAAGATTTTATTTATTTATTTGACAGATAGAGATCGCAAGTAGGCAGAGAGGCAGGCAGAGAGAGAGGAGGAAGCAGGCTCCCCGCTAAGCAGAGAGCCCGATGTGGGGCTCGATCCCAGAACTCTGGGATCATGACCTGAGCCGAAGGCAGAGACTTTAACCCACTGAGCCACCCAGGTGCCCCACCAAATAAATAAAATTAAAAAAAAAACTGCTAAGGTTATGAACAGCAAGGAAAGATACAAATTTCATTCTATTAAAAAAAAAAGATGCTCTATTCTGTATGACCACATTGCTATCCATGCTAATATTCCTATTTTAGATTTTACCTTGCTTCCCAGTACTCTCTGGGTACCCCCCACCCTGCAATCTATAATCCCCATTTTACAGAAGAGGAAACTGAGGCTTGGAATGGGAAAGTAGCTCATCTGAGGGCATGCATTTGAACTCAAGCCAACTGGCTCTAACCACCACACTTGCTGTCTTCCATTCTCTCCCTAAGAAAATCGCATAAACATTTTATTTATTTATTTAATTTAAAGATTTTATTTACTTATTTGTCAGAGAGAGAGAGAGAGAGCACAGCAGGGGGAGCGGCAGGCAGAGAGAGAAGCAGGTTCCCTGCCGAGCAAGGAGCTCAATGTGGGATGCGATCCCAGGAGACTAGAATCATGACCTGAGCTGAAGGCAGACCCTTAACCAACTGAGCCACTCAGGCGTCCCTTATTTATTTATTTGACAGAGGGAGAGACATCGAGAGAGGTAACACAAGCAGGGGAATGGGACAGGGAGAAGCAGGCTCCCTGTCAAGCAGGGAGCCCAATGCGGGGCTTGATCCCAGAGCCGAAGGCAGATGGTTATGGACTGAGCCACCCAGGCGCCCCTTCTATTTGTTTTTTAAAATATTTTATTTATTTATTCAAGAGAGAGCAAGAGAGGACATTAGTGGGGGGAGGGGGAGAGGGAGAAGCAGGTTCCCTGCTAAGCAGGGAGCCTGACATGAGGCTCACCCCAGTACCCTGGAATCACCACCTGAGCTAAAGGCCACGTTTAACTAACTGACTGAGCTTATGCAAGCACCCCTTGCATAAACTTTTTTTTTTTTTTAGTTTTTTTAAAGATTTAATTTATTTATTTGACAGAGAGATCACAAGTAGGCAGAGAGGCAGGCAGAAAGAGAGAGGAGGAAGCAGGCTCCCTGCTGAGCAGAGAGCCCGATGTGGGGCTCGATCCCAAGACCCTGAGACCATGACCTGAGCCAAAGTCAAAGGCTTAAACCACTGAGCCACGCAGGCACCCCCTTGCATAAACATTTTAAAAGAAACAATTATTTACAAATGAAATTGTTTTTTTCTTCCAGCAACTCTGGGAAATTAGGTGTGGTTCCTGAGCCAGTTACATTGTACCAATGTCAATTTCTGGTTTGACAAAAGTTTAGTAAGATAGACCAGTTCACTGGGGGAAGCTGAGTTAAGGGTTCAAGGAAATGCTATTTTCCCAACTTTGTATTAGTCTTATTAAGCTATTTCATAATAAGAACTTATAAAAGCTAAGCGACCAAAAGAATTGAAAGCAGGGTCTTGAAGAGATATTTGTACACCCATGTTCTTAGAAGCTCTATTCATAATGGCCAAAAGGGAGAAGCTACCCAAGTGTCCAAGACTGGATGAGTGGGTAAACTAAATGTGGTATATCTATGCAAGGGTTTATTATCAGCCTTAAACAGGAAGGAAATTCTGACCCATGCTAAAATGTGGATGAACCTTAACACCTCCTTAAGCTGCTAACTGAAATAAGCCAGTCACAAAAAGACAAAGATTGCATGATTCTACTTACATGAGGTCCCTAAGGTAGTCAGGTAGAATGGTGGGTGCCTGGGCTGGAGGAGAGGGAATGGGGAATTACTGTTTAATGGGGACACAGTTTTCATTTTACAAGATGAAAAATGTTCTGAAGATTAGTCGCATGACAACGTGAGTGTACTTTTCACACTACTGAATGGTACACTTAAAAATGACAAATTTTACGTGTATTTTACCACAATTAAAGAAAAAAACACCGGGGCACCTGGGTGTCTCAGTCAGTTAAGTATCTGACTCTTGATTTTTGGCTCAGGTCATGATCTCAGGGTTGTGAGATCGAGCCTGGCATCAGGGTCTGCGCTGGGCATGGAATCTGCTTAAGTTTCTCTTTCTCCCTTTGCCCCTAAAAATATCACCAAAAGTCTACTGGCATTTAAAAAAAAAAAAAAAGAATTTATTTATTTATTTGACAGAGAGAGCGAGAGAGCACAACCCAGGGAAGCAGCGGAGGGAGAGGGAGAAGCAGGCTCTCCGTGGAGCAGGGAGCCTGACGCAGGGCTCGATCCCAGGACCCTGGAATCAGGACCTGAGCTGAAGGCAGAGGCTTAACCTACTGAGCCACCCAGGCTTCCCTGGTGGCATTTTTTAAAAGCAAAAGTTTCTGAATTGTATTTATTTCTGAGCACAGGTATACCCAAGTTTTTGAAAGTTCACGTTAAGCCACTTGCTTTTACAGAATACCTACACATTAGTACCTGTTTTCCCTAACCGGAAAACATCGGAAGGGACTTTGGCTCTAAGGAAAAGGGTGAACGGTGAAGATAGCCTTCAGAGCTCATTGTTCAGCAAGTCCTGATAGAGGCAGCCTAGGTCCTTCTCTGAGAACTGCACTCAGCATCCCGGCATCAAGCCACCAGAGCACTGAACTGTGACTGTGAGCATCTGCGTTTTAACTGATTTTGTGTATCTGTTAACAGGATGTGTCGTCAGGTACCGGAAAAGCCTGAGAAAGGTTATTTTGGCGGGGGTGGGGGTGGGTGGGGGGGGGAGGGAGTGGTGTCTGGGAATGTTCAAAATGTTTCCCATGTAAACGAGTGGTGACTGCTTCCTTGCCATCTCTGCTTACTATAGGGTTCACAGAAACGCTCTACTTTCAGACAGCAGCGGACACCTGTAGTGGGTGTATGTACCGCGTGCAAGAAGCGTTGGCAGGGTTCCTCTGCTGCCCCCACTGTCACACCTCCCCTATCCTGGTTCTCTCCGGGAAAGTCTTATCAATTTCTTGAAAATATCCCGAGATATTTTCTGCGTTCGCAAACACATTTGTGTGTGTCTTTCTAACTTTACATTTGCTTTTCATTCCACAAATGCTTCCACACTGGCTTTCCTTTTTCTTTTTAAATATTTTATTTATTTATTTATTTATTTATTTATTTATTTATTTATTTATTTATTTATTTTTAAAGTAAAACTACACCAAACTTGGGGCTTCAGCTTAGGACCCCAAGATCAAGAGTTCCACACTCTACCCACTGAGCCAGTCAGGAGCCCCTCCTTCCCTTTCCTGCCCTCCCCTCCCCTTCCCTTTCCTTTCCTTTCTTTTCCTTTCCTTTCTTTCTCTGTCTCTCTCTCTTTCTTTCTTTCTCTCTTTCTTTCCCTCCTTCCTTCCTTTCCTCTTTCTTTCTATAAAATTCACATAACATAAAACTTAACGCTTAACCAATTTTCTTTTTTCTTTTCTTTTTTTTTTTTAAGATTTTATTTATTTATTTGACAAGGAGAGAGATCACAAGTAGGCAGAGAGAGAGGAGGAAGCAGGCCCCCTGCCAAGCAGAGAACCCAATGCGTGGCTTGATCCAGGACCCTGAGATCATGACCTGAGCCGAAGACAGAGGCTTAACCCACTGAGCCACCCAGGCGCCCCATGAAACCATTTTAAAGTGTACAATTCATTGGCATTAAATACATCCACCGTGTTGTGAACCATCACCTCTATCTAGTTCTGGAACATTTTCATCACCTAAAAGCAAACACCATCCCCGTGAACGGTCACTCCCTGCCCTCCTTCCCCAGCCCCTGGCGACCATTAACCTCCCTTCTGTTTCTACGGACTTCCCTGTTCTGGAAGATTCATGTAAGTGGAATCTTACACCCTGTGGCCTTTTGTAACTGGCTTCCATCACTAGGCATGATGTTTTCAAGGTTCATCCATGCATGTATCAAAAAAAAAAAAAAAAAACAAAACAAAACCTCCCTTTGTATAACTGAGTAACATTCCATTCCTGGATAGACCAATTTTTTCCCCATTCACCTGTTGATGGATGTTTGTTTGTTTGTACTGAACTTTTTTTTTTAAGATTTTATTTATTTATTGGACAGAGAGAGAGATCACAAGGAGGCAGAGAGGCAGGCAGAGAGAGAGGGAGAAGCAGGCTCCCCACTGAGCAGAGGGCCTGATGCGGGGCTCGATCCCAGGACCCTGAGATCATGACCTGAGCCGAAGGCAGAGGCTTAAGCCACTGAGCCACCCAGGTGCCCCTGTACTGACCTTTTGACAATTAAGTGTTGTCATGAACACTCACGTACAAGTATTTGTTTGAAAACCTCTTTGCAATTATTTGGGGTTTATGCCTAGGAGTGGAATTGCTGGTCCTCAGGTAAGTATGTTGAACTTGAGGAACTGCCAAGCTTTTCCATGTAGTAGAAGCCCTTTATTGCACTTGGCTTTCCAATATAACCATCTTGGTTTTTTTCAAGACTTATTTATTTGAGAAAGACAGAGAGTGCACGTGAGCAAGGGGCTGGGCAAAGAGAGAGGAAGAGAGAGAGCCCTCAAGCAGATTTCCCGCTGAACATGGAGTTCTAAGTGGGGCTCGATCCTGGGCCCATGAGATCATGACCCGAACTGAAATCAAGGGTCAGGCACTTAACCAACTGAGCCACCCAGGCGCCCCCCTACCCCCACCTTGCCTTTTTTTTTTTTTTTTTTAATTTTTTAAGGTGCGCTCTATCTCTCCCTGACCCTTCACCTATCCTGCCTCTGTTGCAAAGCAGATCCTGGAGTGCAGACCTCGGAAGCACCAGCCAGGATATTTTGGGGGCTGCTTGTCCTCCCTAAGGACAGGCCTATTTACTCCTGCTCCAAATCCCTGTCCCTCCCACATGTGATCCTGGGACAAGTGACTGAGCTGCTCTGGGCCTCAGTTTCCATACTTGAAAAATGGGATCAGAACAGTCTTCCCTTGAAGGGGTTTGTGAAATTAAGAAAGAAAACCCGAGTGACATGCTCAGACAGGGCCCAAGTATGGTGTGGGCTACCCGTGTATCTGAGCCTTTCTCCCATCCAGTCTCAGCGGTAGTGTACGACTCAGTTTCTCCCCATCAGCACTCACTCTGGATGTTATATAGGTTTCCTCCCTTTTGTATGGTGGGATAAGGGAAAACGATGTGGCTTCCCTCCCTCCACAACCTTGGCTTCAGGAACATGTGCAGACACTTATTACATGTTGGAGTTATGAAACCTGATCCTTGCTGAGATTTTTGTTCTGTTCTCTTCTCCCACTTGGCTTGGGTCTTGCTCCCACAGCTGGTTCAGGCCGGCTCTCAGAGTTTCTGAATTCTACCTGAAGCTGCCAGAGACCAAAATAGCCACCGAGTATGTGACCTCTGTTCTGTGCTCGCAGACCAGGGCTCCAGGCCAGCCCACTGAACTCTGCCCTGGGTATTCCGAGACCAGGGCCAGAGGCAGATGGCTCTTGAGTTGGCATCCTAGCTAATCCGGGGCCAAGGCTGCTTGGAATGAGATGTCAGTGACCCAAGTCCAAGGTCTAGCCCTGTTTTCAGATGACGTGGCCAGAAACTCAGCCTTATTTTTCTGGCTGTTTTGGAGATATCTGATCAACGTTAGTGGGTGACTTACTGTATGCCAGGCACATATTGGGTGCACTGACATGGCTGTAATGGAGACACAGCCTTGCTCTGGAAGTCCTAATCTCTATGTCAGAAGAAATGGGAAACGAACCAGAAAAGCAGTGTCTATAATGGAGTGTGATCACTGTGACGAACAGGATGAAATAAGGAAAGGAGATGATCTGTTCACAGAGGATGAGAAGTATGGTGGGAGATCTCAGCCAGGTAGGGTAAGTAGAACCCCTAGGAAGAGGTGAAGTTCCGCTGACCTTTGAAGAAAGAGAAGCAGCGAGATAACCTGCAGGGCATGCTCCCGGCATAAGCAACAGGAAGTGCAAAGGCCCTGGGGTGGGACCCAGCCAGGCCCTTGAAGTACTGTTGGGGCTAGAAGTGAATTGAGTGTTGGGGAGATGGAGAGAGGGGAGGCCGAGGTCTGTGGATCCACATCAGCCTCCTTCTTTGCAACTTGGGAGCCTGCAGAGGACCTCCGGCAACATCTTACTGTGGTGTTGGGTTTTCACTTTATTCCGTTCCCCTTTAAACCTCCGGGTCCACATGCATGCCACTTCTCTGACTCCAGGAGGCTCTAGACGAGCAGCCCTTAGAACCATGCTTCAGGTTCTTTCTCTGCAGAACGAAGTTAATAACCGAGTCTTACGGGAGGTGGCGGGGGAGGGAGCCAGATAATTCCCAGGAGTGGGCGGACAGCGGCGCTCAGTGAACACGCGGAATAAAATGACGCGCACGTCGCAGCGCCTGACTCAAGTGAGTTCAAGCGGCCACATCGTACGAAACGAACTGCCCCCATCTTACAAGGGGGTAACCGAACTTGGGAAAGGTGCGGGGTCCGGCGCTCCTAGGGCGCGTGTCGGAGTCGGGGCGCGCACGCTCCGCCTCGGGCCGCGGGGCGCGCACGCCGAGCGGCCAGGCCGGGGGCGGGGCCAGGGCCGGGGCCGGGGGCGGGCCCGGGGGCGGGGCGGCGCGGGGTCCCGGCGGCTGCGGCGGCCGACTTGCCAGTCCCGACAGGAGCGGGTCAGAGGCGGCGCCCGAGCCCGCCATGGAGCAGCCCAGGAAGGCGGTGGTGGTGACGGGTACGCTGATGGCGGCCGCGGCGACAGCAACCGCGGGCAGGGGCGGGTTGGGCGGCTCAAGAGCCGGTGGGGTTGGTAGGGGCGCGGTGGCCCGGGAGGGGCAGGTGCTAGAAGTCGTCCCAGGTTTGGAAGATGTCATCGCCCAGCTTGGTCCGCGCAACACGTAGAAAGTGGAGAAGGGGCGCCCCTCTGGCCCCACTGTCAGGGGTCGGGGCAAGCAGGGGTGTGAGGGTCCAGCCAAGTGCCCCGCGCAGAATAGGCCCCTCTGGCGTCCTTCTTTCCCCGGGTGAGGGCAGTGGTCCTCTGGGCACCTGTCTGTTCCGTCTGACCAGCCGGTGGGCAGGACTGGACTTCACCCTGCCCCTCCCGAGGTCGGTTCTGTCCCACCCACGGCCCCAGGGGACAAAGGCCGATTTGCGGGCAGGAAGTGCCCCAGTGACAAATGAACCTCCTGCCAGCCACTGCTCCCCCAGCCCTGTGATAACGGGGGGGGGGGGGCTGTTCTCCCAAGGCAAGAACAGGTGGAGGTCGGGGAACCTCGGGTGGCCAGCTGCTCTCCCTGTTGTCCCCAGGACCGTGTGGGTCAAAAATCTCCACCCCCCCACGCCCCGCCCCGAGCTGTTTATGGGTGAGCCCGTGCCTGCTGTCACTAATTCCCCGAAACTAACTGTTCCTCCTCGGGGAAGACTCCGCCTCAGGGCCACGTGAACGTCAACTTCCGCTGGCCTCTGGTTGGAGGGGGGGGGGGCGGTCATATTCACCTGCTGTCTAGAGGGGTCAGAGTGGGAGATCCAGCTAAGCTTCACACAAGTGTTTTCTGGCCTGGGGAGGCTGAGGCTGATCCTGGAATTCCAGAAAGGTGGAAGAAAGCACTCACTTAACAGGTGTGTGTAATTGCAGGGAGAGTTGCTGCCACCACCCCCCCCTCCTCCCCAGCCCTCCTGTATCTGGTTATCTGTTCCTCTAGTGCTGGGCTCTGACGGCAGCCACCGGACTGGGCATTTTCCTTGCATGAATTCATTACATCTGTACCATCTCCGTTTTGCACAGAGGAAACTGAGGCTTACAGAGGTCACCCTGTTTGTAGGTGGCGGAGCTGGGACTCATACTTAGTCTATGCAGGAGAAGAGAAGGGGTGGAGAGGTCCTGCCCCCACTGCGGGGGAGGCTCTGCTCTTCCAAGCACAGCATCCCTCCCAAGGCCATGACACCACCTGGGACCCTCAGTACAGCTGGAGTGACCCCCAGTTCCAGGGCACCCTCTCTTGGAGATGTTCCTTTCTAGGCAGGGGGACAGGGTGATTAGAAGAGAAGAGTTGTGAACTCTCATGGGCCTGGTTTTGAATCCCAGCTCTTCTGCCTTCTTGGTCTGTGTCCCTGGGCAGTGGTTTTCACCTTTCTGTGTCTTAGTCCTGCTCCTGTAAAAGGGGTCCAGGAAACAGCCTTGCCTGGAAGGGGACTCAAGGAGGCTGAAGGCCACGGTGCAGGCAGAACCCTTAGCGCATCCTTAGACCACTCCCTCAGTTTGTAAGTGGGACTTGGAGTTCGAGCAAGCAGGGAAGAGGGTGACAGGAGATTGTCTGGACAGCCTGGCCTGGGAGACACCCACATGTATCCCTTAAGGGCCATTCCTCACTTGGTGGTGATTCACGGAGCACAGAGGCCCTGCACAAAGACGGTGGTAAAATAATTATAGATGGGGATCAGGGATAGTGGAAAAAATCGAGAGGGGGAAAAAGGCCAGCCCTTTCTGGGGCAACAGGAGGCCACTGGCCCCTTGGTAGGCACGAGGGTTGGGCAAAGGGGAAGATAAGAAAGGACAGTTAAAAGCAGTTAAGAGGGGCGCCTGGGTGGCTCAGTGGGTTAAGCCTCTGCCTTCGGCTCAGGTCATGATCTCAGGGTCCTGGGATTGAGCCCCGCATCGGGCTCTCTGCTTGGTGGGGAGCCTGCTTTTCCCTCTCTCTGCCTGCTGCCCTGCCTACTTGTGATCTCTCCCTCTCTGTCAAATAAATAAATAAAATCTTTAAAAAAAAATAAAAAAATAAAAGCCATTAAGAGCGAGAAATGGGGGGGCTCTCTGAAGGGCCCTGGGTGTGCCCCAGATCGCAGGACCAGGCCCCTGACATTGGCCCTGGTGGCAGCTGCTGCCCAAGTTCCCTGTTCCTTTCTGCTGGGTGGAGGCAGCAACGCAAACCGCGTGGGCAGGCTACAAGAGGTCACTGGGTGGTGATACGCAGCTTCTTCTGTTTGCTCTTCCAGGATTTGGCCCTTTTGGAGAACACACCGTGAACGCCAGCTGGATTGCAGTCCAGGTAACTCGGATCTGGAGGGTAGGAATCAGACTCAGGGCTGGGCTCCCCGTGGAAATATATGGCACCAAAGAGAGGAAGGAACCTACGAAGAGAACGGGTCCCTTGAAGCTTCCTGCAAAACATTTAAGTCTGATATCCACACCTTTCCGGATGGTGACCAGTATAACTACATTTTTTGGCTTGTTGTGTACGAAACACTCTGAATTTCCCTCACAACCTTTGCATGGTTGGGTGTGCTCATTCTTGTGCCCACATTCCTGATTAGGCAACTGAGGCCCCCCGGGGAGTTATCTGAGATCACACAGTCAGGAAGATCTGAGATCACAGTCAGGAAACTGGAGTGGCAGTGACTCAAAAGTGTCCCCTGCCCCAGCCAGGTTTGGGGGGACCAGGCAGGGATGTTGGGGGGATTTATTAGCCTTGTAGAGAAGGTATAATGACCCTCACTGTTGCCTCCCAGCAGTTGTGGGAGGAGAAGGCTGCAGATTAGGGGGTAGGGAGTGTCTTTCCCACTGTCCTGAGCAGGTTGTCAGCCTGCAAGCCTTCTACTTTCTTTGTCAGATGGGGCATTTGGAGAGACAGACGGGAACAATGGGGAGAGAGAAAGAGAGAACCGTTTTCTTCTTATATAAATCAGGTCTGCAGAGACCGGAGCCAAACTCATGTTAATCCTAGCCCATTAGCTGCTTGATTTAAAGCATCCCCTGCTTTTCACGCCAGAGCCCTGAATTTGGAGAAAAATCCAAGTTGAAACCTCCATGTGTCCACCCCTAGTTTTGCCCCCCCCCACCTTTTATATCACCCCGAGTAGAGACCTCAAAATCTTGGCCACTTTTCTTTTTTTATTAAAAAAACATTTCACCCCACTTTGTGAGCAGGACAGAGGGACAGGGTCCCCAGGACCCTGCAGATGGGAGCGTGTCCCAGGCCCTGTTCGTTGTACCCTCTCCCTGGAGCCCCAGACAAAAAGGAAACAGCGTGTTTCTGAAGACGTTGTGTGTCTGGCTTTGTGCGAGTTTCAGACAGGAGCCTTCACGGGGCTGAGTGGACACAAAGCCGTGTGTCTGAATTCCTGGGCCCCAGACACTATGATCTGCATCTAAATAGGAGAAAAATCAATTAAACAATCTTTGGAAATCCCTCTGAGCTTTGGGATGCGGATGGTGGAGGATGGCAGCTTTTTCATTCTGCTGCTGGAAGGGAAATGCCCCTGATATTTTGGTTGCCCATCGTGCCAGACCTTGCCTCTGGAAGACTTTCCATTTTCTACCTCAAGTCTGTGAAACAAGAAGAGAGGATTCTCTACCATTCCATGGATTTAAAAAAAAAAAAAGACACCAACTTTCCCAAGATGTGATTGTTCCCCTTAAAACCAAAACCAAAACCAAAAGCTAGAGTTGCGCATACATACGCTGAGTGATTGCCTCGTGTAACTCCATGAAATTTCACGCATGTGCACCTCCGTGCTACCCGCGTCTGGATCAAGATCTAGAACATTCCTAGCCCCTTTCTCATCACAGAAGCTCCTTGTGGCCCTTCTTAGCTATTCCCCCCGGGTGCAAACATCTCTGCTGACTTTTTTTTTTTTTCCTGCCGCGTGGGTGTCACCTGTTCTAGAACTTGGTGTCAGCGGAGTTGTGCTTGGGTCCGTCGCCTTCCGCAAAGCACAGTGTATGTGGGATCTGTCTGTGGGGATGCTGGGAGCTGCCCTTGGTGTGTTTTAGTTGACCTGGATGAAACAGACTTGCGCATGAAAAGGCATCCAGTTGGATGGGTCCAATCTGTCCCTCAGGAAAATAATGGCTTGGAGTGTTCTTGGTGGGATCCAGACGTGAGATCAGGCGGCAGTTCGTGGTGATCGCCTCAAGCTGAAGATGGGAGTTTTGTTTCCCAGAGTGAGCAGCAGTTAACTTCCTGTCCCCATGGATTTTTCAGAAGCCCAAGCTGTCCCCTGTAGAAGGAACGCCTCCTCTCTCAGGGACCCACTAACTAACTTCTCTTTTTTCTCCCCCTCTCTATCTGTCTTTCTGTCTCTGTCTCTCTGAGCCTTCTCCGGTCTCTCCCTCTCTCCTCTTATGTCTCCGTAGCACTCTCCATCTCTCTGTCTCTCTCCCCTTGTGTCTCCGTCTTTCAGTTTCATTTGGTCTTTCTGTGGGTCTCTGTTTCTCTCTTTTCGTGTCTCTCTCCCTTTATGTCTCCATCTCTCTCTCCGTCCATCTCTCTGTGTCTCTGTCTGTCACTGTCTCCTCTCTCCCCTGGCCCTCTCGCCTCCTTGGTCTCTCTCTCATCTCACCTTCCTTCTTCACACTTTGTGTGAACTTGTGCTCTAGTGCAGAATGAATGGTCTCCCCCCAGCTACATTGGGGAGGTTGGGAGTGTGCAGACAGAGGGCACCCCGCACCTCACACAGGACAGACTTCGTTTTTGGAGTGTCCTGTCTTCCTCTAGGTCTAGGGTGGTGGATGTGGGACGCTGGCGGCAGGTCTCTCTCTTCCTAGGAGGCTCAGGTGGGTGTCAAGGGCCGGGACCCCCTTGTTTGGCTGTCCGGAGTGTTCCCTGCCCAAGCACAGCGAGGAGGAGCTGGGTCACAGGTCCTGGTGACATCACAGGACAATTACTGCCACAGTGAGTCTAGACAGACCTGCTAAGGATATTAACCAGGGAACAAAGGGGGTCTTTGTTGTGGGGTCAAGGGAATCGGTCAGATGTGGCCTCGCGGCGGGGTCTTGTCAGGTAGACTGGGGTGTAGACAATGCGCCGTCTGGGGGCGCGTGAGCCCTGTTCCTTTCACCATGTGTGTGCGGGGCGGCTGTGCTCACTGCAGTGCGCTCGCTGCAGTGTCGTGGGACTGGGGGGATGCTGCCACTCACCTCCTCCCACAGAACTGCCCAGCTCTCTTGGATCAGAAAGTGTCCAGAGGCAAGAGTTCAGCTAGATTACGGACCACCCGCTTCTGATAACTCCCCCCGAACTTTTGTAGCTTGCTCCTTCCCCTCCGTTGCATGGTTTAAAATTGGGAAGCAATTTGCATAAAGTCATACTGACAGGTCTCCGTACCCCTGTCACTGCGGGGAAGAGTATTTCTATCCACGTCCCTTCTGCTTCAATGAGGATAGTGAACGATTCCATCAACCTGGAATGTTCCCTCCCACCCCCGCTTCCCCAGCATTCCCCACCCTGCCTGGGAGGCACCTGCTCTCCAGACCTCAGTCATCTTAGATGAGTTTGACTGGTCTCAAGCTGCCAGTGAACAGGCAGGCATGGGGTCTGTGTCCCCCCAGGTGTGGGCTGCTACTTGCTTAGCAGTGGGGTGGGAGGGGCAGCTGGCTCTTTTCCGTACTTACCCCCTACTCCTGCTCCCATTGGCACTGGGGGGGCTTCCGTAATGAACAGGGACGCTCCTCTCCGGGTGTTTGATGAACAGGTGGTTTGCCTCACTGTGGGGATGCTGTGGGCGGGAGGTAGCGCGGGGTGGGTAGTGCTGGTGTATATTTTTGGAGGCTGTTTCATTTTGTTTTTTTCTTAAGATTTTAATTTATTTATTTGAGAGAGAGAGAGAGTAACAGAGAAAGCAAGAAAGAGCACGAGTGGGGAGGAGAGGGGGAAACACACTCCCCGCTGAGCAGGGAGCCCCTGGGATCATGACCTGAGCGGAAGGCAGATGCTTGACTCATGGAACCACCCAGGTGCCCCTATGGTGGCAGTTTGTTTTTTTTTTTTTAAGATTTTATTTATTTATTTGACAGACAGAGATCACAAGTAGGCAGAGAGGCAGGCAGAGAGAAAGGGAAGCAGGCTCCCCGCTGAGCAGAGAGCCCGATGTGGGGCTCGATCCCAGGACCCCAGGATCATGACCTGAGCTGAAGGCAGAAGCTTTAACCCACTGAGCCACCCAAGCGCCCCGGTGGCAGTTTTCTTAGTTTAGATTTTTTTCCCCTGGTGAGGAGAGCATAGCTGAGGACCCAGAGGATGTGAGGAGCAAAGTTTAGGATAAGAAGGTGACTCACAGGGCACCTGGCTAGCCTTGTCAGTAGGACACGTGACTCTTGATCTCAGAGTCGGGAATTCAAGGATCTCAGAGTCGGGAATTCAAGCCCCAAATGAGGCATGGAGCCTACTTAAAAAAAAAAAAAAAAAAGTTGGAAAAAGAAGGTGACTCAGTCTGTGATCTCCTGGTGATGTCAGCTCATTTCCTACTACCGAGAACTGATGTGGGCGTGTGGCCATCCCACTAATGCTCAAAGAAATATCACCCAGTGGGGACAGCTGTTAAGTCACTCCGGGCAAGTGAGGTGGCTCAGCGCCATTGGACTGCCCATTCTGCGAGGCAGAGAGGATCCATGGGAGGGTTTGCTGTTCCAAGCCAGGCATCCAGCCTTGGCATATCACATGTCTTTTTTTTTTTTTTCTTAAGATTTTATTTATTTATTGACAGAGAGAGAGAGTGAGCACAAGCAGGGGGAGCGGCAGACAGAGGGAGAAGCAGCCTCCCCGCTGAGCAGAGAGCCCAATGCGGGGCTCGATCCCAGGACCCTGGGATCATGACCTGAGCCGGAGGCAGACGCTTAAGGACTGAGCCACCCAGGCGCCCCAGCACATCACATGTCATAGTGACCTGGGGTGGGGGTGTGTGTGGTTACCGTGCCCCAGAGGTGTTTTGGGTTGGTCACTGATCGAGTTAGCATCCTGAGTCCCCCTGTGCACGGAGGTGGTTTCACGGAGTACAGTGCCTGGGCTTGTGGGTGGCCTGGTCCATGGACAGCAGGCTTAGCTGGGGACAGCTCCCCAGCTGGACCCAAACAAGTAAAGGTGATCTGTTGAAGTCCTCAGTGTAAGTCCAGGAGATGGATTCTTTTAATTCTTGGCTTTTTAACATATTTTCACTTGCCAGAAAAGTCTGCCAGGGCCACAGGAAAATAAAAGGGTGGGGTGGGGGGGTAGAATTGGAGTTGTGGGGGCAGTGGGGTGGGGGGGGAGAGTCAGAAAGAGTGGAGTCGTGGTGAGAGCAGGTCAGGATAGACAGATTATTGACCTCATACCAAGATAAAAGTCTTTGCTGGAGGCTCTCCCAGCCCTGGGGGCAGAAGAAGCAACTGTCTTTCTTCTCATTCCACTGAAAGAACAATTTTGACCAGTTATAAGAAGAGGGCAGAGAAGTAGTCCTTCCGTAACCAGATTTCCTCAAATGTTAGCATTGTATTACATTTGCTCTTTCTCTAAGGATAAATGAGGTAGATAGATAAGTATAATGTAAAAAAAAATTTTTTTGACTTCCAAGTCATCTTATTTTGTTGTGGTAAAATATATATAACATAACATTTACCATCTTAATCATCTTTAAGTGTACAGTTCGGCAGCATTAAACACATTCACACTGGTGTGCAACCGTCACCACGATCTCTCTCTAGAACTTTCGCGTCTTCCCACACTTAAGCTCGGACCCCATTAAACGTGGACTTCCCCGTTGCCCTCCCTCAGCCCCAGCCCCTCCCTTCTGTGTTCTGTTGGTAATGAATTTGGCAACTCTCAGGACTCCTATCAGTGGAACCATACAGTGTTTGTCCTTTTGCGACTGGCTCATTTCAGGCAGCGTAATGTCCTCAAGGTTCATCCACGATGTAGCCTCAGTCAGAAGTTTTTTCCTTTTTTAAGATTGAATAATATGCCACCATGTGGCTATACCACTTTTTGCTTATCCCCGTGCATCCACTGATAGACACCTGCGTGGCTTCCATATCTTAGCTATAGTAACGAGCACTGCTGCGAACGTGGGCATACAAATATTTCTTTAAGAGGCTGCTTTCTTTTTTTTTTTTTGAAGATTTTGTTTATTTATTGGACAGACAGAGGTCACAAGTAGGCAGAGAGGCAGGCAGAGAGAGAGGAGGAAGCAGGCTCCCCGCTGAGCAGAGGGCCCGATGCGGGGCTCGATCCCGGGAGCCTGGGATCATGACCTGAGTCGAAGGCAGAGGCTTTAACCCCCTGAGCCACCCAGGCGCCCCAAGAGGCTGCTTTCAATTCTTGGGAATATACACCCAGAAATGGAATTGCTGGATCATATTATAATAATGTTTAATTGTTTGAGGAATTGCCCTGTTCCGAGTCATTCATTCATTCATTCATTCATTCATTTATCTATCTATTTAGGTTTATTTATTTATGCAGTCTCTACACCCAGTGTGGGGCTCTGACCCTAAGAACTCATGACCCTAAGATCAAGACCCACATGCTCCACCCACCAAGCCAGTCAGGCACCCCTGTTCTGAGTCATTTATTTCTTTTTTCTTTCTTTCTTTCTTTTTTTTTTTTTTTAAGATTTTATATATTTGACAGTGAGAGAGAAGAAGAGAGAGCACAAGCAAAGGGAGCTGCAGGCAGAGAGTGAGGAAGAAGCAGGCTTCCTGCTGAGCAAAGAGCCAGATGTGGGGCTCCATCCTAGAACCCTGGGACCATGACCTGAGCTGAAGGCAGAGGCTTAACCATCTGAGCCAGCCAGGCGCCCCTGTTCTGAATCACTTAAAGGTCAATTGCAGACTTAATACCCCCCCTTTTTTTACATTAAAGATTTTATTTATTTATTTATTTGACAGAGACACAGCGTGAGAGGGAACACAAGCAGGGGCAGAGGGAGAGGGAGAAGCAGGCTCCCCACTGAGCAGGCAGTCCAACATGGGGCTCTATCCCAGGATGCTGGGGGCAGGACCTGAGCCGAAGGCAGACGCCCAACGACTGAGCCAACCAGACGCCCCACAGACATGATACCCCTTGTCTCCCTAAATAATTCATTGTGTTTTTCCTAAAACACAGGCTCAGCACAGGGATTAAAATCAGACTCATTTAACATAGATACAATTCTAGAATCTACAGGTCTTCTTCAGATTTTACCAACACCTATTTAATATTTATTACTGAGTCACGAATACTTAATTAATTATTAATAAATGATTAATTACTAATGCATCATTTGATCATTAATTTATTAATGATAAAGAAAATTCTATCATATGTTGTGTTCAGTTGTTTATCTCTTTAATCCACTGTAATCTGGAAGTTTCCTCAGTCTGTCTTTGTGTCACACATGACGAGGTTTGCTGGGAACTGCTCGCTCCTTCATCGTGTCTTTCAGGGTGGATGGTTTGATGTTTCCTCGTGATTACACTGAGGCTGTTGGTTTTGGCAGGAATCCCACAGAAGTGATGTTGTGTCTTTCTTGGTGCATTGTATCAGGAGGCATCGGAGTTTGAAGTATTACGGTGGTGTTGCCCTTGATCACTTGCTACAAAAGATGAGATCTGGTAGTTTTCTCTTCTTGTGCTTTGTAATTGAAAAGTATCCTGTCATATGATACTTTGTACCCTACAAATACTTCTTTAGACTTCCCCACACTCCTTTTAGCATCTCTTGCTGAGTCTTGCCTGCATCTGTTATATTTTATTTTTTTTAAAAGATTTTATTTATTTATTTGACAGAGATCACAAGTAGGCAGAGAAGCAGGCAGAGAGAGAGGGGGAAGCAGGCTCCCTGCCGAGCAGAGAGCCCGATGTGGGGCTCGATCCCAAGACCCTGAGATCATGACCTGAGCCAAAGGCAGAGGCTTTAACCACTGAGCCACCCAGGCACCTCTAATTCCATCTTTCCTTTGACACTTTTTATGGCCTTTGCTGTAGGAGTCTATTTGTATCCGTGTAGACTCATGGATACTTACCGTCCTCAATATGTGACAGTCGCTTACTGTCCCTATTTTGATGTTCAAATTGTCCCAGACTTTGGCTCATGGCAGCCCCTTCCGGCTGGCTCCCGTGTCCTTTTGCTGTGTTCCCATCTTCTTCTGGGCACATCTTTCTTTCTTTGGTCCTAGGCTCACTTTTTGTAAATCCGTTTTATTTCAGAATAATTTTAGAGATGAATTTGGGAATTTGGAAAGGTTACAAAGAGAATACAAAGAGTTCTTGTGTGTGCCTCACTTGATCTCCCCTGGTGTTAACATCTCTCGTAGCTACTACATTTCGCAAAATGAAGAACCTGACGCTGCTCCGTTACTAAAACTAAAGTCTAGACTTTATTCAGGTTTCATGGATTTTTCCCACCTAAGTCCTTCTTCTGTTCCATGAGCCCATCCAGGCTCTTCACTGCATTTATCAGGCATCCCTTTCTTTTTTCTTTTCTGGTTTCTACCTAAGTGTTGGATATCAGGTGCTTCATGTCATTTAAAAAAAAAAAAGAAGAAGAAGAAGAAGATAAAGGGGTGCCTGGGTGGCTCAATGGATTAAGCCATTGACCCTTGGTTTCGGCTCAGGACGTGACCTCAAGGTTGTGACATCGAGCCCCACACCAGGCTCCCTGCTCAGCACCGAGTCTGCTTGAGAATCTTTCTGTCTCATCTTCTCTCTTGAATGAATAAAATCTTTTAAAAAAGTAAATAAAAACCAAAATATAATCTAATTGAAATATAATCACATACCATAAAATTCACCCTTTTGAAATAAATAATTTTGTGGGTTTTTTTTAGAAGTATATTCACAAAATTGTACAACCATCACCACTAATCTAATTCCAGAACATTTTCATCACTCCAGAAAGAAGCCCCATGCCATTAACTGTCACTCCCCATTCCTTCTTTCCACCCCGTGCCTGGTAATGACTAATTTACTTTCTGTCTCTATGGATTTGCTGGTTCTGGACATTTTCTGTGGAATCATATGACATGCAGTCTTTTATGTCCGGCTTCTTTCACTCAGCGTCATGTTTTCAAGCCTTGTCCACGCTGTAGTGTGTATGTGTCCAAGCTTCATTCCTTTTTATGGCTGAGTAATATTCCATTGTATGGACATACCGCATTTTGACTAGTCATTCATTCCCTGATGGATATTTGGGCTCTTTCCACCTTCTGGTTGTTGTGAACGGTGCTGCTGTGGACATTCGCATCCACGTTTTTGTGTGGACATAGGCTTTCATTTCTCTTAGATATACATATGCCTCGGAAGGGAACTCACAGGTCCTATGGGAACTCCAGGTTCACCCATGTTCTTTCCCAGCTGTGGCCTTGAAATTAGCAATTTTGACATAAAGCCTTCATTTTTGTCTTCGGTAATAACATTTAAAAACCAGGAGCTGGGAGCTGGGTGTGCTCACTGCTACTGGGGTATCATTACCTCTTGAGCTCTGTCAGGGGGCAGAGGTGGAAAACACTCACACCCACTCACACACACACACACCCTTACCTGTACCCATTTCTGTGTCAAAACCCTGGAGTTTACACAGATACCTCCAATTTTTTTTTTTTTTACCCCAAAGATTTTTTATTTCCTTACTCATGAGAGACAGGGAGAGAGAGGGGGAGAGGGGCAGAAGCAGAGGGAGAAGCAGGCCCCACAGAGCAGAGAGCCGGACATGGGACTCGATCCCAGGACCCTGGGATCATAATGGGAGCCAAAGGCAGACGCTTAACTGACTGAGCCACCCAGGCATCCCAGGGCCACTTTTTTTTAAATTAATTAATTTATTTATTTGATAGAGAGAGATCACAAGTAGGTAGAGAGGCAGGCAGAGAGAGTGAGAGAGGGAAGCAGGCTCCCTGCCGAGCAGAGAGCCCGATGTGGGACTTGATCCCAGGACCCTGAGATCATGACCAGAGCTGAAAGCAGCGGCTTAAACCACTGAGCCACCCAGGCACCCCCCCCCCCCCCAGGGCCACTTCTTATTAGCATTGATGCCTCACACACAGATGCAAGAAATGTACACAAGATGTTCCCTGTGGCATGGCAGTAATTGAAGAAACTTGGAAGCCACTTAACTATTCCAGTGTAGCAAAATACTTAAATCCACGGCATCAGATGCCGTATTTGGCCCCAGAGAGAAGGGAAGGAAAGAGATCTACATGTAACAATCTAGCTAGACCTCTGCAACAGATGACTGAGTAGAGAAAACAAGCTGAAGGATACAGTTGATGTACATTGTGTTTTCTCAGGTCTGCACGGGTGTGTGCTGTTTACAGTGCTTACCGGTGAAGTCTGGGGGGTGAGATCTAGACTGGGGGAACTTAAGACTTGATCTGTATGGATTTTTAAAATATGCTGCCTTTTTTAAAAGATTTTATTTATTTATTTGACAGACAGAGATCACAAGTAGGCAGAGAGGCAGGCAGAGAGAGAAGAGGAAGCAGGCTCCCTGCTGAGCAGAGAGCCCGATGCGGGGCTCAATCCCAGGACCCTGAGATCATGACCTGAGCCGAAGGCAGAGGCTTAACCCACTGAGCCACCCAGGCACCCCAATATGCTGCTTTAATGTCTTTAAATATTAATTAATTCTTGCATCTCTGTTGTTTCTGGGCGTGTTTCTAGTAATTGATTTTTCTCCTCATTATGGGTTGTAATTTTCTGCTTCTTTGCTTGTCTGGTGAGTTTCGGTTTAATGCCAGACCTAGTGGATTTTACCTTGTGGCCCGCCAGATACTTTTTAATTTCCTCTGCGTGTTCTTGAGCTTTGTTCTGGGATACAATTAAGTTGCTGGAAATAGTATGATCCTTTCCAGCCTTGCTGTTAAGTTTTGCGAGGCAGGACCAGAATAGTCCTTTATTCTGGGGCTAATTTTTCTCCACTTCCTTAGGAAGTTTTTCCACTCTGGCTGGGAGGAACACCAAGTATTTACAGCCTGTGTGAACTCTGAGGGTTTTTCCCTCTGCTGCTTTCAAGTGGCTCTCTCTGTCCCTGGTCTCGCACCTATATATGCCCATTCGTTCTCAGACCCTCAACAGATCTCTGCATTAATTAAGCTCTTCCCCCACCCTTCCCCTCAGCTGTCTTCTTTCCAGAACTCCACTCTGCAAACTGTAGCCTTCTTACCCTTTCTAGAACCCCAGCTTTAACTCTTCAAGGTCTGAAAAGTATTATTTTACACACTTTGTCTATTTTTTTCCCCAGTTGTTCCAGACCGGGGGCGAGGGGCATGAAAATCTGATTCCTGGGGCTCCATTTTAGCCAGAAGAAATTTCTTTGATTTTTTTCTTTTTACAGGAAGCACATACATGTTTTAAAATATAGTTTAAGTTAACATCTTTGGAGCCATTTTTAGACACTATGCCTTTTATGTATATTGTTCTATTTTTCCTCCCTGTGACATGGGTACTGCTGTTAATCCCATTTACAGATGAGAAAACTGAGGCACAGAGTAGGTGAATGACTTGCCCAAGGTCACCCAGCCAGTGAGTAATAGGAAGAAAGAACAAACGTGGTCACCTGGCTCTGGAGGCTATGACTCCTACCTTCCACCATCCGCGCCGTTAAGAGCTGCTTTTTTCTCTCTTTTCTTTGTTTACTGAGATGACATTTACATACCAGCAAAGTAAGCTTTTTTTTTTCAAAGTAACCGTTTTAAAATGAACAATTCAGTGGCATTTAATACGTTCACAATGTTGTCCAACCACCACCCCTATCCAGTTCCAGAACATTTCTGTCACCCCAAAGGAAATCCCATCTCCATCAGCAGCCACTCCCTATCCTGCCTTCTCCAGCCCCTGACAACCACTAGTTTACTTTCTGTGTCTATGGATTTGGCTGTTCTGGGCATTTCATGTACGTGAAATCATACGCTGTGTGGCCTTTTGTATCTGGCTGCTTCCACTCAGTACACTGTTTTCATGGTTCATCCACATCAGAGCATGAATCAGGGCTCCATTCCTTTTCTTGGCTGAGTAACATTCAATCATGTGGCTAGATTGCATTTTATTTATTTATGCTTTTACCCACTGATGGGCGCTTGGGCTGTCTCTGTCTCTTCATTATTGTGGATAGTGAGGAGTTACTTTTTAAATTTATTTTAAAAGGTTGTTCAAGTAATATCTACACCCAGCGTGGGGCTCAAACTCATGACCTTGAGATCGAGAGTCACATGCCCTTCTGACTGAGCCAGCCTGGCAACCCAGGAACTACTTTTGAATGTAGGAATGGATGAAAAGAAAAGAGAGGGTCCAAGGTAGCAGCTAGTCCAAACCCACATTTATAGTTGAGGAAAGTGGGCACTTAGGTCTACATTTTGCCTAGTCTACGTTTGAGCTGGTCAATTGTTCAATATTCATGAGCACCTACTCTGTGTATGTCCTGTCCTGGGGCAAGGACACCACCTTGTGGGGCTAGAAGTGCTTCTCGGGAGGCTGAGACATGAAGGCTCAGGAGAGAGTCCACCAACGGGAAAGTGAGGGGAAGAGTGTTCCACGCAGCGAGAACAGCCAGTGCAAAGGTCCTGAGGCAGATGTGAGTCTGGTGTGTGGGAGGCTATGTGGGGAGGCTGAAGGAGGTGAACCAGGGAGAGGGGATGAAGGGAGAGGAGGGCAAGGAAGTTGGCAATGTCCTGCTCCCGCAGGGCCTCATGGACCATGGTGGGAAGTTAGGATTTTTATTCTGAATGTGGCAGGAGGCAAAAACAGAGTGGGAGCTGGGGAAGGGTGGGATGTGATTTTTGATTCTGCCTTGGGAGGCAAGAGGTTGGGGGCAGTGTGGGGTGGGAGACCATGGGGCTTGGGTCTCCAAATCAATTTGCCAAACAAAACTTGGGGTACCCCAAACCCTCCTACACTGTTGGTGGGAATGCAAGCTGGTGCAGCCACTCTGGAAAACAGTATGGAGGTTCCTCAAAAAGTTGAAAATAGAGCTACCCTACAACCCAGCAATCACACTACTGGGTATTTACCCTAAAGATACAAATGTAGTGATCCGAAGGGGCTCGTGCATCCAAATGTTTATAGCAGCAATGTCCACAATAGCCAAACTATGGAAAGAACCTAGATGTCCATCAACAGATGAACGGATAAAGAAGATTGGAGATATATATAAATATATATACATACATACATACATACAGTGGAATACTATGCAGCCATCAAAAAGCAAAATCTTGCCATTTGCAACAACGTGGATGGAACTAGAGGGTATTATGCTGAGCAAAATAAGTCAATCAGAGAAAGACAATTATCAGATGATCTCTCTGATATGACGAATTTGAGAGGCAGAGCGGGGGGCTGTGGGGGGGAAGGAAGGAAAAACTGAAACAAGATGGGATCAGGAGAGAGACAAACTATAAGAGACTCTTAATCTCACAAAACAAACTCAGGGTTGCTGGGGGAGTCGTAGAGGGAGGGACAGGGTGGCTGGGTGATGGACATTGGGGAGGGTATGTGCTATGGTGAGTGCTGTGAAATGTGTAAGCCTGATGATTCACAGACCTGTACCCCTGGGGCAAATAAGACATTATATGTTCATTTAAAAAAAACGTGAGGTACCCCATAAATCCCACCCGTGGATCTCTCTGATATCCACCGGGGTAGCATTTTCAAATCACTGAGTGAGATCTGGGAGTTCTGTGAAACAGCCCTACTGATCATTACTACTCGGAATATTCACTTTACTATGAAGAATGCTCGAGCAGAAGAGGGTCTGTCCGTGCTTGTGTGGTCATTTGAAACCAGCACTCCAGGCCCACGGCACGCAGCAAGCCAGTGAGCATTTATGAATCGGTGGGAATGGAAACAGGGATCCCAGATGTAAAGCCTTCTCAGGGGTTCCACTGACAAGCCCCCATGCCCCCTTCATCTCCAGGTGGCCGCATCCTTTAAAGAATGTCCACCCTGATCCCACTGCACAGTCCAGGAAGGTGAGGCTTAGATGAGAAGGGAACGTGAAAAGTAAAAATACTAATGACAGAGAAATCATTGTAAGAGAAATGAAACCATTTACAAAGTTTCTCTTAACCTGTGTTTTAAATGTCTTGAAATTGACTTCACAGACAATGTCACCCCCCTCGCCTCCTAGCCAGGTGCCTCAGCAGCGGTCTGCAGCCCACCCGGACACCAGTGTTTGGGGAGGGGGCAGGTCTGCCCCCTGCCCTCATCTGTCTGGCCATGAGATTTCCTGGGGGGCTGGGCTCTTTCTGATCATGCACATCATTGGGCTTTGTGACAAGAATGGGGTCCCAGTTCCTTGTGTAGGTGTTTGAGACTCTCCCCACACATACACCTCATACCACCTACCCTCCAGGTGTCCTTGTCTCCAAGTGACCTTGATGCACTTTCTTGGGGGAGCAGTTTGGAATGATCTGTCCGTGAGGAGGTGCCTGCCTTGCCAAGTGTTGGCTGCTCTCCAGCCACTGCGGTCAAATGAGCATGGCGTTGGGACAGCGTGGATAGCAAGGTCAAGGCAACCAGATAAAGAAATCCTGAAGCCACTTGAGGAAATGTGGGAACTCACCTGCAGTGAATTAATTCAGTGAGGCCAAGTACATGCAAAAAAGCCTTTGCCTGGGACCCATCCGTAGAACCTTCCCATGACATCCACCAGCGGTAGCGTTTTCAAGCCAGTGCACGAGACTGGAGAATGAAAGGAGACAATCCTGCCAATAATTGTTATTCAGAGTATTAATTTTACTGTGAAAAATACTCAGCGTTTCATGCTGAGCCCCAACCTTCATTGCCAAAAACCTTCATTTCCCTGCCCCTGGGTGCTGGGGGTGGAGGGATCACTGTTCCTACTGTGCCTTGGGCCGTGTGGGGAAGGAGACCTGGTCCTAGGCTCTGCCTGCAGGGAGTTAAGAGGTGGACACTTGCTGGACCACACGGAGAATCCAAGGAAAGAAAGCATCAGTATTTCCCCCAGAAAGGGGCACATGTAGCCCAGTTTTGTGCACAATTTGTGATGTTTCTAAGCTACCTCATGCTCAAGGTCCTTAGGGGGTCCCTAAGGAGGTAGATCCCTCTATAAACACATACTGAGACCCTGCTATGTAGCAAGCACCAAATCTATAAATAATTCTCTTTTTAAAAAAAGATTTTTATTTATTTATTTGACAGAGATCACAAGTAGGTAGAGAGACAGGCAGAGAGAGAGGAGGAAGCAGGCTCCCCGCTGAGCAGAGAGCCCGATGCGGGGCTCGATCCCAGGACCCTGGGATCATGACCTGAGCCGAAGGCAGAGGCTTTAACCCACTGAGCCACCCAGGCACCCTATAAATAATTCTTAACAGGTGTAACAAAGAGGAAACTGTAATGACAACAGCAAAAACAAATGTGGTAATGGTAGCCGATATTAGTTGAGCACTTGCTATGTGCCAGGCATGGCTTAGAATTCTTCGTGTGAACTTGTTCATTTAATTCGTATAGCTACCTTGTGAATTAAGTACTTTTTTGTCCTTATTTTATGGATGAGGAAGCTGAGGCTCTGAGAGGTTAAGTAATTTGCCCAAGGTCACACAGCATTCAAACTGGGCTGCTTAGCTCTGAAGACTGCAGAGTTATGCTGCTGCCCGTGGAGATGTGGAGAGAGTTTGAGATTGGGGGGAGGGGAAGTGGGGGGAGGGAGGAGCTTTGGGGCAGGCCAGCGCTTGCACCTTCCCTTCTACTCCGCACACTGAGTCAGGAGCCCCACCTGGTTTCTGTGTATGGGTCAGTGTATCCCCTGGGAGCTCATTCACTTTGCAGCCCTTGCCTAATGCCACAACACTCTTATCTCCTCTCCCTTCCAGGAGCTGGAGAAGCTCGGGCTTGGTGACAGTGTGGACCTGCACGTGTATGAGATTCCCGTCGAGTATCAGACGGTCCAGAGGCTCATCCCTGCCCTGTGGGAGAAGCACAGCCCACAGGTGAGTGGGGCGAAGGCAGGTGCTCCCTCATCAGGACCTGCAGGTGGGCACCCCACACATGGATGATTTGTTAGTGGCTTTGTTCCTGCTTCATTCACGTGCCTGATGACATGGCCTTGTCCCCCAAAAGGGCCATACTTTCCTGGGTTACCCGTGGATGTCAGGGAGGAGAGCAAACATTTGGGATCTCCCAGAGCCTGGCTCTGGCCCACTGGACAGTCAGTTTCAGTCATTACATGTTTGGTTATATGTGACAGTCAGAACACACCTTAGCTCAGCTTAAACGCCAGCATTTGTATGCTTCAGGTATAGCTTGATCCAGGCACTCTCCCAGTGCTATCAGCATTCCCTCCTGGCCATTCAGCTTTGCTTTGCTCTTCGTTTTTGCTTTGGCAAAGACAGATGGCTGCTGGGTGATACCCTCCCGACTGAGCCCCTCAGCCTAAGGAGAACAACCTTCCTTTTGATAATTTCCCAGAGTCCATGGTTGATTCTCACTGGTGCACCTGGGTCCCACGCCAGTCCCTGAGCCAAGCACTATGGCTGGGGTGTTGGAGGAAGGAAGAAATGCTCTCATTTGTGAGGCCTGGTCACATGCCTACTTTGGTGGCCAGGAAGTGGCATCACCTCCCTCCAAACCTTGTGGAAGGAGAAGGGGGACTTGGGGGTTCCACAAAGGGAGCATGAGAATGGCAGGGAACTGGCTATTGCCAGATGTGGTGGAATGGAGACAAGACAGGAGCTACATCCTCCCACCACAGATACATGTGGGCCCGCCCAGACAATGGACTTGGAGAGCCCTAGGAGGTCAGGAGTGAAAGCTGCCTGGGAAGTTGAGGGGGTGCTGGCCTCTCTGATGGTTGAGGAACTGGTGGCCTGTGGGGGCCCCGCCCAGCTTCCCAGCTAGCCTGCCCTTGCGGATTTTCCAGGGTCAGCCCCTGGAAACCTCCTTCCTCAGGAGCTCTTCTGTTGGGTCTCAAATGGAATCCGTCCCTTTGTAGAGGGCGACCTGGAGGCTTAGTGAGATGTCCCTGAAGCCTCTGTGAGTGGGCATTTTCCTCTCTGTGTATGCCGTCTGGCCTCTTTCTAGTTAAACAAACAAACAAAATTACCCTAAAGCATGAACTTGTTGTTTCTTTTTAAAGATTTTGTTTATTTATTTGACAGACAGAGATCACAGGTAAGCAGAGAGGCAGGCAGAGAGAGAAGGGGGAAGCAGGCTCCTCGCTGAACAGAGAGCCCCATGTGGGGCCAGATCCCAGGACCCCGGGACCATGACCTGAGCCAAAGGCAGAGACTTTAACCCACTGAGCCACCCAGGCGCCCCTGAACGTGTTTTTTTTTTTTTTTTTTTTTTAAATTTCCATGTGTAGAGAGTCAGCCCTGGTGAGTCACCGGGCACCACGGTTACGGCTGTCACTCACATGCGCGGGTGCCCATACGCACGCGTGGTTGAAAGCAGTCCGCATGGACGCGGTTCCTGGGTCTGCTGTAGCAGACACCGTAGACACTTAGAACAGCAGAAATGGGTCTCCCATTTCTGGAGGCCGGAAGTCCACGATCCGGGCCTCAGCAGCGGCACCCCTGCCCGCCTGGTCTCCTCCAGCTTCTGGGGGCTCCACGTTCCTTGGCTTGTAGCGGGGTCTCTCCCGTGTCTGCGTCTGCGGTCACACGGACTTCCCCACGTGTCTCTGCCTTTGCTTCCTGCGTCTCTGAAGGACACGTGCCAGTGGATTTGGGGCCCACCCACACAATGCAGGGGGGTCTTCTCCCGTGATCCCTTACTTTTTTGCGTCTGTGAAAACCCCTTTTTCCAAATAAGGTCTCGGTCACGGTTTCCTGGCAGTGGAACAGGGACAGTTTTTTTTGGGGGGGGAGGGAGGGAGGGTTGGTATGAGGGGAGTGTCACCATTTAGCTCATTATACTACAGCTGCTGCTTTGTTTTCACGTTCCCCGCTTCTGTTTATGGAGCGCCAGGTGTGGGCCGTCCAGTCAGTGAATGCACTTTGTAACTCCAGAGAGTTCCATTCTGCGCCCGCGTGGCCCCTAGACGTTATCGGCCATTCCCTAGGACCCTTTAAATGTCCCACTAGGAACCTTTTTAAAATGTCAGAATAAATGGGTGAAATAAATTTTAATAATATTTTCAGTCGGGGCGCCTGGGTGGCTCAGTCGTTAAGCGACTGCCTTCGGCTCAGGTCATGATCTCAGGGTCCTGGGTTTGAGCCCCACATTGGGGGAATCCCTGCTCAGCGGGGAGCCTGCTTCCTCCTCTCTCTCTGCCTGTCTCTCTGCCTACTTGTGATCTCTGTCTGTCAAATAAATAAATAAAATCTTTTTTAAAAAATACAAATAAAAAAAATCTCGACCATAATCAACTTTAAAAGAGTTATTATGGAGATATCTTATGTTCCTTTGTGTATGTAGGTGCCCAGCCTCCAAAATCTGGTGTGTGTTCCACACTGACGTCACATCTCAGTTCATACCAGTTCATACTCAGTTCATACCTTTTCAGTGCCCACTAGCCACGTGCCCCCCCAGCCACGGCCACCTGGAATGCTCCTCAGCCCCTACTTTAATGTCTACATACATAAATGTTTACCTATGCATTGCCCTTTCTGTGTGTAAGCATATATACAATTAATAGTTGAAATTCAACTGTATTCTTTGCGGTCTTCTGCCTTTTATAAATATTTTATCATGAGCATCTTATTACCTAGGTCATGAAAAAGTCTCCCTTACGTTATTTCTTTTTGGTTTTTTTTTTTTTTTTTCAAATTAAATTCAATTAGCCAACGTACAGTACTTCATTAGTTTCAGATGTAGTGCTCAGTAACTTATCTCCCTTACGTCATTGTAACAGCTGGGCAATTTTTAGTAATGAATATACCTGTTTTTCCATTATTGAGCCTGCCAGTGTTTTGGGGGTTTTTTTCCTCATTTTTAGAAAAAACACTGAAGTGACCACTGACAGATTATTACCTCTTTGCAGTCAAATGCTCTACCACTTAGCTATACTCCCAGATTATGACCTCTTGGAACATAGGTTAGATTCCTGGAGGTTACACCTTGTCTCTGGTTTTTGGCAATATGTCTTGAAGATCCTTCCTTACAGAACTGCTTTTGGGGAGCACCTGGGAGGCTGAGTCCGTTAAGCATCTGCCTTCGGCTCAGGTCATGATCTCAGGGTCCTGGGTTCGAGCCCCACATTGGGGGGCGGTCCCTGCTCAGTGGGGAGTCTGCTTCTCCTCCTCTTTCTCCCCCTCCCACCACTCATGCTCTCTTTCTCTCTCCCTCTCTGTCTCAAATAAATAAATAAAATCTTAAAAAGAAAAAAAAAAAAGAACTGCTTTTGGCATGTTAACAGCTACCTGGTAGCTCCTAATTTATTAGCCAGCCCCCTGGTGATGGCCAATGAGGTGGTTTCTGGTATTTGCTCGGGGTAACACAGCTGCAATGAACATCCTGGCATGTTGCACATCCTGGCATGTTGCACATCCAGGCATGTTTCCTGGGCAGACCTTTCAGTGGGGTGACCGTATGGTCTCTTCCAGCAGCCGGGGGCCAGAAACAGTGTGACCTTGGGCAGAGCCCCGGGGAGGATGCTGTCATCATCTTGGCCCGGGGTTGGGGGGGGATGGGACCCACAGTCTCATGGCCAAACCCGGTTAAGCCCTGCCCGTCTGTCTGCAGCTCGTGGTGCATGTGGGGGTGTCGGGCATGGCGACCACGGTCACACTGGAGAAGTGCGGGCATAACAAGGGCTACAAGGGGCTGGACAACTGTCGCTTCTGCCCCGGCTCCCAGTGCTGCGTGGAGGACGGCCCGGAAAGCATTGACTCCATCATCGACATGGACGCTGTCTGTAAGAGGGTCACTACGCTGGGCCTGGACGTGTCTGTGACCATCTCACAGGATGCCGGCAGGTAGGGCTCATGGGGGTGAGTGTGAGTGGTGGTTTCCCTCATCTACTGGCCCAGGCTAGCAATGGGCAAGCCAAGTGTGTTGACTTTGGCCTCTGTGGGCTGAACACTCACCAGTCATGAGCCTCAGAGCTAAGTACATGCTCGCAGAGGTCCCACTCATTCTGCTTCCAAGACTCATGATGTGTGGATCTGCCCGTGTGTCTTCACCCAAGCCCTGGCGTCTGCTGCGTGGGCACTGCCCCAGCCACCTCCCTGGTGGTCCTCCTGCCCCTCTGCCCCGGCCCAGACAGTCCTCCCCCTCTAAGCATTTGGTTTTTGTGGTAGTTTTCTGTGACTGTTATGACAAAGCCCATCAACTTGGTCGCTTAGGACAACCAAGATTCATGCTCTTCTAGTTCTGGAGGCTAGAAGTCCAAAGCCAAGTCCAAAGTCCAGATCCTTCTGTTGGCAACGTTCACTCCTTCTGGAGGCTTTGAGGGAGACTGTTCCCAGCTTTTGGTGGCTGCTGGTAACACTGGGGGTTCCTTGGCTTGGGGCTGTGTCACCCCAGTCTCTGCCTCCATCTCCCCATGGCCTTCTTCCCTGCGCGCATGTGTTCGCGTGGCCTGCTTACGAGGACCCCAGTTCCTGGATTTAGGACCCACCCAAGTCCGGCATAATGTCATCTTGACTAATTGTATCTGCAAGACCCCTGTATCCAAGTAAGGTCGTATCTTGAGGTTCAGGGTAAACATCAGTTTGAGGAAGAAATAGCCTCTTACAAGTCTTTTATACATTTAAATCAGATGGTGTCCTAGAATAAAATCCCAACCTATCCCCAACATCCACAGGGCATGTGTGGTTTGGCCCTTGCCACCTCTCCCCCATCATCTACCTTCGCGCTCCCTGCCCCTACTGCACGCCAGTCCCACCAACCAGCCTCCTCTGGTTGCTCCAACACAGCACGCTCATTCGAGCCTCAGGGCCTTTGCTCATGCTGTGGCCGCTGCTGAGAACTCATCTCCCTTTGATAAGGCGTCTTTCAGGCCTTAGCTCCAACAGGTGGCCTTCTTGGGGGGGGGGGCGCGGTCTCCTCAACCCCCTAGACCGAGTTGAGTCCTCTCTGTTCTGTGTCCTGACAGCACCAGTGTCTCCGTTTCTAAGTACTCTGTATACTTCTCCAGCCCAAAAGCGGCAGGTGGCAGATTCAGTAGACTGAATGGAGTAACCGAATTTGCCACCATTCTGTTTTTAAAACTAATTCTGAATTGCACAGATAATTCTAGAATATCTTCTCATATGTTCCCATCGTGAAAAATTCCTTTGCCTTCTCTCCTTCTCCCTAGCAATCCCTCTATTAGATCTGAGACTTAATTGTAAAACCTTCTACACCTTTCCATAGACAACTAACCCTTGGACAACGTGGCGGGGAGGAGCGCTGACCATCCCTGTGCGTAATTGAAAATTGTGTAACATTTGACTCCCCACCCCCCAAATTTAGCTACTAATAGCCCGCTGTTGACCGGAAGCTTACCGGTCACATAAGCAGTTGATTAAGACACATTGTGTTGGTTGTACGTGTTCTGTACTGTATTCTTACAATAAAGTCAGCTTGAGAAAAGAAAATGTTATTAAGAAAATCATGAGGAGGGGCACCTGGCCGGCTCAGTCAGTACAGTGTGCAACTCTTGATCTCTGTGAGTTTGAGCCCAGCGCTGGGCATAGCGCTTACAATAAAAAAAAAAAAAATCATAAGGCGATGAAAGCAGCCCACGTATGCATCGGCTGATGAATGGATAAGATGTGAGATATATCTGTATAGAGATACAGATACAGACACACACACATAGGAATATTACTCAGCAATCAAAAAGAATGAAATCCAGCTGTTTGCAACAACACAGAGCTAGAGACTATTATGCTAAGTGAAATAAACCAGAGAAAGATAAAGACCATGTGATTTAGTCATGCATGGAATTTAAGAAACAGAACAAACAAGCAAAGGAGAAAAGAGAGAGAGAAACCAAAAAACATTTTCTTTCTCTCTTTATTTGACACACAGAGCACAAGTAGAGTGGCAGGCAGAGGGAAAGGGAGAAGATGACTCCCTGCGCAGCAGGGATTCCCCACGCAGGGCTCGATCTCGGGACCCTGGGATCATGACCTGGGCGCCCCATCAAGAAATAGATTGTTAGTTGTAGAGAACAAGCTGCGGTTTACCAGCGGAGAAGGAGGGGACTTCTCATGCTGAGGCGGGTGATGGATGGACGTGTTGAATCACTATATCACACACCTGAAACTAATAGAACACTGTAGGGGCACCTGGGTGGCTCAGTGGGTTAAGCGTCTGCCTTCAGTTCAGGTCATGATCCCGGGGTCTTGGGATCGAGTCCCACGTCGGACTCCCAGCTCAGCGGGGAGTTTGCTTCTCCCTCTCCCCCAACTCATGCTCTCTCTCTCTGATTATCTCCCTCTCTCAAATAAATAAATAAAATCTCTTAAAAAATAATAGAACACTATATATGAGCTGGAATTAAAATAAAAACTTAAAGGAGAAAATCATGAGAAGATACATTTACAGTACTGTCTTCTATTTCTTGAAAACAGTCCTTGAAGACATGGATCCTTGTAGTTCGAACCCATGTTCAAGGGTCGGCTGCCTAGGGACCGCTTGGAGTGCTACTTTAGGGTTCTGTCCTAGTTTGCTTTGCTTTTCTGTGGATAAAGTGACAGGAGGTGCCTTTTCCTGAGAGTCCCCTTCCTCGGTTTCGCTCGAGGGCACCCAACGCGGGTCTTGGCGGAATCTCCGCTCCCCTCCGGGGCCTACTGCATGCTTTGCAAACGGCTACATGGTACTCATTCCTGGGTGCGGCTGCTCCCATTTATGAAGCCACGCCTCTCTCCGTGGACAAGTCATGTTGTGCCCCAGCCCCTTCGTTCTGCTCTAACAAAACATCACTGACCGGGCAGCTTATAAGCACCCGAGAGTGATGGCTTACAGTTTCGGAGGCTGGGAAGTTCAAGATCATGGCGCCAGCCTGGTCACGTTCTGATGAAGGCCTCCTCCCAGGTTGCAGACTGCTGACTTCTTGCTGTGTCCGCACATGGCAGGAGGAGGAGGAGAGCCCTCTGGGATGTCCTTTATAAGGGCACTCGTGCCATTCGTGAGGGCTCTCGCTTCCCAAGGACCTTGCCTCTGAATTGCATCCCACGGGGAGCTGGGACTTCAACACTGAATTTGAGGAGGGACATGCAGACCCCAGCGGGTTGCTTCGTATTCTGCCTTTATACTTAGTCGTGCAGCGAACACCTTCTTCATCTGTCTTGTGCCCTCCTGCAGACAGCTTCTAAAGGTAGATTCTCCCAAACCAGCAAGAACCTGTCATCCAGCCCAGGCCTTTCCCATATTCCTAGCCTGCCCAATCCTCCCCCTGGGGCAACTAGCCGTATCCCACTCCCTCCTTCCTCACATACACACCAGCACTCGGAGTTACCAGATTTGTTCATTTTTGCCAACCTGGGGAGCCAGGGTGGGGAGGGTAGGGGGGACAAGCATATTCCATCTTGTAGATTTCTGGCGAGGTTGGGGGTCTGACAGCCAATCTGGATGGAGGCTGTCCCATTACTGACTCTCTGACCCCGTTTTGGTCTTCCTCCTGTCCCCGACGCCCTGAAACTTAGGTACCTCTGTGACTTCACCTACTACACCTCGCTGTACCAGAGTCATGGCCGCTCAGCCTTTGTTCACGTGCCTCCCCTGGGCAAGCCCTACAACGCAGACCAGCTAGGCAGGGCGCTGCGGGCCATCATCGAGGAGATGCTGGATGTCCTGGAGCAGTCAGAAGGCAAAATCAGCTGTCGCCACAAACACTGAGAGCCTCTTGGGCCTCCCAAGATCTCGTCCTACTAGAGACCCCAGGAGGGATGTCCGCTCTCCCAGGACCTGGCCAAGGAGGATCAGCGCATCAGCTGGGGATCTGATTTGGATCAATATTCCGACTTACACACTTCCTCTCCCTTCTTCTCCGCGAAAGGGCTGGTCGCCTGGAAGGAGGCGGCTGAAAAATTTTTTCTCTATTTCCCTTTGCATCTGGGGACACAGCCGCAGCAGCTGGGAAGCTGGTGGCTTCTGATCTCCGCAGGGAATCCCGGTCAGGTGGGTCTTTGCTCTTGATCCCCCAGCTGGGGCCACCTGCTCACCTGCTTTTCTAAGTCTCTGATGAAGGGATTCTGGAGTTCCCTCCGCCCATGACTGGTTTTTCCCAAACTTAAAACCTCCTTGAAGAGTCTTTGCCCTGAACCACATCCCAACAGTCGGGATGGCCCCAGAAAGGGCTGCCTTGGGATATGGCTGGGGCTTTTTTTTTCTTCTCTTTCTTATTCTCTTTTTTTAAAAACAATAGTGCTAGTTTGGGCACAGAGGAATTTATATTCCCTTTGGTTAAAAGGCGGGATTTCGTGGACAGCAACGTGTCTTTTCTTTTTCCTGGGATACAGCCCTGTCTTGCCTCTTTCTCTGAAAACAGGACCCACGTCTTTGTATTGGAGCTGACATCGAGTTCCCTTTCCTCAGGGCCGGCAGGGCCTTTAGCCAGGCCATGGGAGGGAGGTGGGGGAGAGGGGGGTGGAAGCTGCTGCCCCAGGTGGTTAAAAAGGTGAGCTGACCCTTTCGACGCCAGAGCCAGAGCCGTGAGCTGTACCCTTGGGGACTCTGGAGCAGGGGTGGGAAAACAGCCCTTGTCATTTTGACCTTGCACATGACTTTTTTTTTTTAATATGTAAAAATCTGTAGCAGCTGCAAACCCACCCCACACGTGACCCAGAGTTTTGCAGGCTTGGTGCTGGGGACCAGCTTCTTGTTCTCCTTAAGTGGGGGTGGGGGGGTGGGGAGGCACAGAATGGGGCCCCGGGGGCTGGAGTTTGCTGGTCTCCGTGTGTGCTGGCGTGTTTGAGCAGGAGGATGGTGGAGCGGCCAGTGGGCTTCTGTGTAGATGGTTCTGGAGATGGGCCCAGGACTCAGGAGTAAATTTTGATCTCACTTCCTGGCAACTTTGAACTTAGCAACCAGGGATGAGAGGAACGTCCCCTGGGAGGCCACTGAACTCAGTGGGACCTTGATATCTGTCAGAGGAAAAGAATGACAACAGCAGCCATAACGCCAACTGAGGAGAACACACATTTTGGAAGTGTTCTCCTATTTGGGGGGTGGGGTGGGGGGAAGATGGGGTTTTTATAATTTCCTGAAGTTCGAGGTGTGCTGGAGTCTGATGTGGGTTGAATCATGTCAGTGTTACCCAGCATGCAGTTCTTCCTCAAACAGATGAGATGCTTGTTTTGTTTCGTTTTCTTAAACACTCACCTTCTTGGCCTCTTGTTCTCATGGCCGGGGGAGTTCCTGCCTCGGCTGAGCGGCTGTGCCACTTGGGAACCAGGTTGACGGGTTTCCGAGTTGAAGGCATTTTCTGGATCCTGGGTTTTCTCTGGAGGGGAAAGTGGCTCCAGGTGGGTGACTCGGGGCCTGCACTTGGCAGTGAGCGTGGCCTATGGCTGGCAGGTGGAAATGATTGGGACTCTGCCCCTCCCTCCATGCCAGCCTGCCTTCTGCCAGAAATGCCCGGTTTACATCCCCGGTCCGAGATTGTCATCTCCTGAGAAATCTGCTGTGTAGGGTTCTGTGAGCAGAAATTGTGGCCGTTCTGTGGGGGGCTCGGGAGGGTACCCCCAGAGGTCTTATTGAGAACATTAGGCTTCATCAAGCTCTGTTCCCCAAAGGTCTGATCTGCAGGGGTGTGAAGGAGGAAACAAATTTGGGCAAGATGAGGAGGGAAAGGGGGGGAACCTGGAGATGAGCGTGGCCTCAGCTTAGCTGGGTACCCACTAGAACCCAGACACACCATCCCCCAACTCCACATTTTCGTCTTTCCTTTGTCTTCATTTTGCCTCTCTGTTTAAAGCACCATGTGATCCAGAAATTTAGAAGTATAACTTATTGTCTGATCATTGTTGAGTGTATGTGTGTCATTTTTGTGTTTCTGCAACGGTTTTAGGTTTCCTCATCAAGTCAAGCTGGAATCCTGTCCTCGTCCACGACGCAGAGCATTTCGCTCATTCTCATTTAATCAGACAGCCATTAAACACTTCACCCACTTACTGCCAACTTTTTTTTACTTTGATTTTCCACTTTAAAAATTGGAAAAATGTTTTTTCTTTTGGGCAAATTCATCTGTTCTCTCCATGCTGTGTCTGTGTGCATTCGTTGGGTCTCGGACTGAAGTGTCCCCCCGTGAGAAGGGAGAACCTAGGCCCATTCTTGCTCCCTTGTTCTTTGCAGAGTCTCAGGGGGAGGAGGGCACACAGCACGCGGCGGAGGGATGGGTCTGTGAAGTGGGTGTGGCTTGGCAGGGTGCGGAGGGGAGAGATGCGAATGGTTGGGCGGCAGGTGTTCCGGGTAGAAGAATGAGCAGAGGGATGTGGTGGGAAGGCTGCTGGGGGAATCTTGTAAGAAAGCGGAGTGGGGGCCTCTCCCTGGCCCCCCGTTGGGGTTGCCGAGGCTGGGGGAGAGGGGCAGCAATGGTCATCTGGGTGTCTGGTGGTAACGTGTCCTTTATGATGTCAGACCCTCTACACCTGATACCTTTCTTCCTCTCTCAGCCCCTTCAGCTCCCCCTTGCTCACCAAAAAGAAGGCCAGTGGTATGGACGTGATCTTGTAGCTTGAAAAAGAAGTAAGGAGACGTTAGTAAGAAGGAAAGAAAGGTGGGAAGAAGCAGGAATTTGAGTTGGTGGACTGGGTTTGTGCCACCTGGGCCACATGGTCCAATCAAGGAACAGCCAAGGTCCCTTGGCCATGGGGAGAGACAAGAGCAGGTGGGGGACAGAAATCATGGCTTCCCAAGAGGCGCCAGGCCTTTGCGGAATTGTCCGATTGCAGTGGTATTGGCAAGGAAAGTCGTTTTCAGCCGCCTTGCTCTTGGCTGGCATGGTGGCTTCTAGAACAGAAAGGGCCTGACCAGGGGGATGCCTGGAAAAGGAGATTTAGGATGCCTTTTTTTTGTCTTAGAAGTTTCTGCCAGGAAGCCAGGCCAGCTGGGGTGTGTGTGTGTGTGTGTGTGTGTGTCCGCTCCCATGCCTGTGTGCCCTGGGGTGGGGGTGGGGGGGGGCAACTGGGCCAGGGAGGGGAGCTGCTCCTGGAAATCCGCCCACTGCCCTGGCCTCTTTTCTGCTGCCACTGTCTAGACTGTTGACCTTTGACCTCTCCACCCCTTGGAGTGTTTAAACCCAAAAGTCCCCTTTGCAGGGACAAAGCCCCATTCTTCTCCTTGGGTTCCAGCCTCCTCGGCAGCCTGCAGCCAGTGTGGGGCGCTGGTGGTCCCTGTGGGCAGAGCCTGGACACTCATTCCCACGTGGCTCCCCGAGGCCACAAATCCCACCATATACAGCAGACCGAAGAGGGCTTTTGGTTTTATATCCTAGATGAAATTTCCCTTCCCCAGGCACAAGTGCCTCATAAGGGCCTGGGGCTGCTGGCCAGGAGGGAGAGCATCTCTATTTTAGCAGTAGGGAAGTGCGGTCCAGTCCTGAGCTCCCCTGGCCGTTTCTCTCCCTTCCCACTCCCCCGCCCCGCCCCAGGCCTTATTTTCAGCTGCCCTGAGACCCACAGAAGTGCCTGCCTCTCCAGTAAGCATGGGGCACAGAGAAAGGGGATGAGCTGGGAAAGAGAGAAGCAACCCCAGGCTCTTGCGGGGGCGGGGGGGTCTGCCCCCCCCCCCAGGGCCCAGCCCAGGGTCACCGGAGCCATTTACAGAGCTGGGGATCTCGGGTGAGTGACATCTGAGGCTGGCACAGTTTGTTTCTAGCAAATCCCAGAGAGAGCCGGTTTGGAATTGGGCTCTCTGCTCCCAAGGCCTGTGGCATCCCCAGGGACCAGGGAAGCCACATCTGGGTCTTGGGAAGCAGAGTTGGCTTTCTGCCCACCCTGGGGGGACCTGGCATGTTTCTGGGGCTCCCTTAACATCTCAGGTTTCTAGCTCATCCTAAATGTCTCTTTAGGAAAAGCCTTTCCTACCTAAGGTAACTGGGTTTTCTGTCCTCCAAGGTGGGCCTGTCCCCTGAGCCCCGGGGTGGCCTCTCCCTGATCCCCAGAGTTCCCTATGAGTGCCTTGTCTGAAACTGTCCTTTCTGGGAGCCCAGGCTGGGGAAGGGTCTGCCATGACTTTGCTGGGGGCTGGGCTCTGGAAGATCCCAAACTTGACACCCCAGGAAGCAAATAAAACAGTTGAAATATGTGATTTCTTGTGTGTCTTTGTGAGAGGTTAGTGTCCACTGGGGTCCCCCTCAGCCCGAGGGCCTGAGTGGGCGGAATGGGGTTCCTGATTCACTGTCGCTGGTATATGACCTGAGACTCAGTCTGAGGCCGATGTTATGATTGCACTGAGTTAAGAATGATAAGATTTCTGTATGAATGAGGAGAGGATTTCTGTACTGAACAGTCTCCCTCCCACAACCCAGTGCCTTTGTTCTGATGCACAGAGAGGCTGAGTTACTTGCCTGCAGTCACACAGCAAGCTGGTGGGGTGCTGGGATTTAAATCACAATTGTGTAGGCCTCCAGCTTGTGCCAAGTTCCCACTCACAACGCTGGGGTGGCAGGGACAGGTGCCATTACCCCCTTTTACAGACAGGGAACTGAGGCTCTGCCAGGTGAAGACTCTTGTCCCACGTGTCATGGCCAGGTTGCGGAGAGGCAGGGAACCCTCCAGCTTCTCAGGAGCTAAGTAGTTTGAACCGGAAACAGGATTTGGTAATTCCCCTTTGTATGTCCTCAGGATGAAGACATTTTAAGACAAAGAATAGATCTCTGAAACCAAAAGGACTTGTCTTGGAGAACGTGGGTTCCAAGGGAGGGGAGCACCTCCTCCAAGTTCCTGAGGACACAGGGTCTTTGCACCCTCAGAGCAAGTGTCCTTTGCACCCAGCGAAGCCCCAGGCGTGTAATTGGTGTGCAATGAACCATGGGAGGATGTAGGAAAAGGGGTGAGTGCCCGGTGTTCCGTCCTGAGGCCAGCAGGGGGCGCAGAGAGGCAGTGGAGCCTCCCGAGAGCGGAAGACATACACCAGAAGGCCAGCTTCCTTCTCCAGTCGACCTGCCTACGCTGTGTTTTCCTTGCCTTAGCCTGTGGCTGCCTTGGTCACTTATGAAGTGCCTACTGGGCATTGGTTCCTGGGGCTGGGGACACATCAGGGATCCAGCAGTTTCCAGGCTGGGAGTACAGCGCAAGGGACCCCCAGTAATAATGAGGGTCGTCGCACAGGCTACTGAACAGTCCAAGGCAGATAGGGGCAGGTTCATTGGAGGGTAACACTTAGAAAGGCCTTGGGGCGTCTGGGTGGCTCCGTGGGTTAAAGCCTCTGCCTTCGGCTCAGGTCATGATCCCAGGGATCGAGCCCCACATCGGGCTCTCTGCTCATCAGTGAGCCTGCTTCCTCCTCTCTCTCTGCCTGCCTCTCTGCCTACTTGTGATCTCTATCTGTCAAATAAATAAATAAAATCTTAAAAAAAAAAAAAAGACTTAGAAAGGCCTTGCTTGGCCCCATTCACCGGTTTCCCTCAGCTCTTGCCTGGACATTCTTAGTCTTACTTGGGGATGAGGGTCTTGGACACCAGTCTCACCTATTGGTCCACCCCATCCTGGGGATCTAATGGGGGTCCCTCCCCACCTCTCATACCCTCCATGGCTCCCTTTCGCTTACAGGAGAAAGCTAAACTCCTCTCCTGGGCATTTGAACCTCCGTTTTCTTCTTACCGCTGACCCCAATCAGGCCCCTCTGCCTGAAAGACCCCCTGCCCCCATTTATACCTGGAGAACTCCTATGCATACCACAAAACCCAACATCTTGGAACACATTGAGTGTGAAGTCCTGGGTAGGTATGGGGGGCGGGGGGTGAAGTACTGAACCGGAAATCCCAAAGTCCTTCCCCCACGCCCTCTTTCACTATCCCCTCCTTTCCGCACTGGCAATTTGCCACCAGGCATTCAGCAGTTTCTACAAGGAGTGTCTCAGACCTGCCTGGACATGTCCAGGTCCCCCGGAAAGGGTGAGGGGCAGGCTCAGGTGGCATCCCTCCCCCCACACACACACTGTATGGTGCTGATGGGAGAGGAGGGGAGGCGAAGACAAAGAGACTATGAGAGACTGAAAAGCAGAAATGCGGAGAGAGCAAGGGAGAGATTGAAAAAGGGGCAGAGAGACAATGTGGAAACTCCCTAGATACTTTCTCTTCCCAAGTCCCGTGTTTAGAGTGGGAACAGTGAGGGGCAGAGAGGGCCCTAGCCAGCCAAGGAAAAGGATTTCAGACGTTGGGTGAGACGGGGGTGGGGGGGGGTGCCCTGCTGCGGGCCTCAGTTCTCCCCGAGAGAAGGCGATGACACCCACCCCCACCCCACCCCCACTCCAGGCAGGCTTGTACATCCCCGCTCCCCCCACCTCCCCCCCCCCCGGCCGCGTCCTTCCCACCCCCTCCCCACCCCCCACCGGGCCGGCCACCAAACAGGTGCTTCATAAGCGCACACTGCAGTTGGCAGGGCCAATAGAGGAGCTCACGTGTGCAAACCTCATGCGTGCAAACCGGGGTGCTGGAGTGCGGCGGGGGAGGGAGCGCAGGCTCTTGGGGTTACCCCTGTCCAACATTCCGGTCAGAGAACACGTGGGGCCCAGAAGCCTGCTGCCTCAGCTGACCCACTTCCTGCCCCGCTCATTCTGCCCATAGCCCCCGTCGCTCCGGCCGGGAACCCACACAGCCGGTCCTAGGGGCTGAGCCAACCACTTCCGCTCCAGGCAGCTTGGCCCCGGGTGACTCACACTCCACTCTCCGCACCCCTCCCCCACAGAGCCTCAGTGGGGGGCAAGCGGGGGTGGGGGGAGCTGGCGGTCGCCCAAGCCCGGAATGTGGAGAGGTCAGGCTGGAAGCATCAGGGAGGAGAGCCATGCACCAGTCTTACTGGCACGTGAAAACCCACCCTTGCCAAGGGGGGGAAAAATAATAATAATAATTGGGCAGTTTGGGATACACTAAACTCGATCACAGATGTCCTACTTTTGGACACACACACACACACACACACACAATCCATAAAGAAATTGAGAGGACAAGCCAGGGACTGAGAGATGTCTGCCATGCATTTAACTGATCAAGGAGTAGCTTCCAGAACATATGAAGACATCCCAGACCCGAGAAAAAACCCCCACCAGATATTAAGATGGGCGGATGACATTGTTTCATGGGGCGGCCGTAAGAGTTACCCGGAACTGGTGGCTTAAAGGAGCAGAAATGTATTCTCTTACGGTGTGGAGGCCACAAGTCCCAGATCTGAGTGTGGTCAGGGCTGGAGGCTGAGACGGAGAATTGGTCCCAGCCCCCTCTTGTGGCTTCTGTGGGCTTCCGGCACTCCTGGATGGCCTCTGGCTTCTGGATCCATCATTCGAATCTCTGCCGTTTTCACATGGCCTTCTTGGAAGGAGCCCAGTCTCTGGACTGAGGGCCCGGGCTCCTCCAGGGTGACCTCATTTTAATGTAAGTAATTATATCTCAAAGACCCTAAAAGTCACCATCTGAGGTTCCAGGTGGACGAGAATCTGGGGACACAGTAGTCAGTGAAGTACTGGCAGGAGCAGCCGATTCAGGGAAGGTTAAATCAGGACGACGCAAACCAGAAGATCAGGGAACGAAAATCACCCTGAGGCCTCTCCTCCGCCTTAGGGAGGCTCCCAGGCAGGCCCTAGAGACAACGGGCAGGGGTCCGTGGGAGTGCACCGGCAATGGGCGAGGGAATCCGTCTGGCCGTGTTAAAGAGTAATTTACCCACACTAGTGCTGCTGAGGACAGTGGGACCCTCCGACCTGGCCCTTCTGCTGCCGGTGTGAATCCCAGAAAAACTCAACGTGTCTGTCTTCCCAGCCGCCTGGTTTACAATAATGAGGAGTTGGAGCCCAGAAAGCCACCAGGGGATGCTTAAACCGTGGAATACTATACAGCCCAGAAAAAGAATGAGGCAGCCTTCCAGGCAATAATTTCCAAACCAGAATGTTGGGTGAAAGTAGAAGCAGGTTGCAAAAGGGAACAAACAGTGTGATACCAATGTTATAAAGGTGTTCTTTTTAATTTGCATTTTTGTATTGTGGTAGAATATAGAGAAGGCAACATTTGTGGTTTTAACTGTTTCTAAGTGTACTTAGAAATGTTTGGTGGCATCAGTACCTTTACAAGGTTGAATATGCACAATACCGGACCTCTATCTAGTTCCAAAACTTTTCCATCACCCCCAGATGGAAACTCTTTAACCGTTAAGCAGTAATTCCTCATTCCTGTCCCTCCTCCTCCAGCCCCAGGTAACCTCTAATCCACTTTCTTCTGTCTCTATGAATTTGCATATGCTAGATATTTCATATTAGTGTAGCCATATAATACTTGCCTGTCTCTGACTTATTTCACTCAGCATGTTTTTATTTTTTTCTATTTTATTTTATATTTATTTTATTTATCTCTCTCAGCAAGAGAGGGAACACAAGCAGAGAGAGGGAGAAGCAGAGGGAGAAGCAGGCTTCCCTCTGAGCAGAGGGCCCAAGGCAGGGCTCAATCCCAGAACCCTGGGATCGTGACCCGAGCTGAAGGCAGATGCTTAACAACTGAGCCACCCAGACACCCCTAACGCAGATGAACGCATCGGGCTCCCTGCTCAGAGGGAAGTCTGCTTCTCCCTCTCCCACTGCCCTTCCCCCTGCTTGTAAGCATGCTCTCTCTCTCTCTCTCAAATAAATAAATAAAATCTTCAAAAAAATTAAGTTCATCCTTGCATCATGGATCCATACTTCATTCTTGTTTATGGCTAAGTAATCCTCCGTTAGCTAGACATACCACATTTTGTTTATCCATTCAGCCTGTGATGGATCCTTCAGCGATTGCCACCTTTCGGCTGTAGTGAATAGTGCTACAATGGACATTGGTGACACGCTCAGTTCCGGTCCCTGCTTCCCGTTCTTTGGGATATACACCCGGAAGTAGAATTGCTGGATCATATGATAATTCCATGTTTATAGTTTTGAAGAACCACCAAAATGCACAGCAGCTGTGCCATTTCACATCCCCACCAGTGGTATAAGAAGGTTCCAATTTCTCAACATCGACACATTATTATTATTTTTTAAAGATTTTATTTATTTATTTGACAGATCACAAGCAGGCAGAGAGGCAGGCAGAGAGAGGAGGAAGCAGGCTCCCTGCTGAGCAGAGAGCCCGATGCGGGGCTTGATCCCAGGACCCTGGGATCATGACCTGAGCTGAAGGCAGAGGCTTAACCCAGTGAGCCACCCAGGCGCCCCCAATACATTATTTTTTTTAATTTTTTTAAAGATTTTTATTTATATATTTGACAGACAGAGATCACAAGTAGGAAGAGAGGCAGGCAGAGAGAGAGGAAGGGAAACAGGCTTCCCGCTGAGCAGAGAGTCCGATGCGGGGCTCTATCCCAGGACCCCGGGATCATGACCTGAGCTGAAGGCAGAGGCTTTAACCCATTGAGCCGCCCAGGTGCCCCTACATTATTTTTGATAATAACCACGTTAGTGAGTGTGCAGTGGTATCTCATTGTGGTTTCCGTTTGCATTTTCCTAATGTGCGGTGTTGCTGAGCATCTTGTTATGTGTTAATTGCCCATTTATATAGTTTTCTTGGGGAAATATGTATTCAAGACCTTTGCCCATTTTTAAATTGGGTCGTTTGTCTTTTTGTTGTTGAGTTGTAAGAGTTCTTTGTATATTCTGGATATTAAACCTTCATGAGATATGTGATTTGCAAATATGTTCTAGCTCTCTCATGGATTCCTTAGGATTTTTTATAAATAGGGTCATGTCATCTGTGAATAGTAGTTTTACCTTTTCCTTTCAAATTTAGATGCTTTTGATTTTTTAAAAGATTTTATTTATTTATTTGACAGAGAGAGAGAGAGAGAGAGCACAAGCAGGGAGAGTGGCAGGCAGAGGGAGAGGGAGAAGCAGGTTCCCCAAGGAGCAGGGAGCCCAACATGGGGCTTGATACCATGATCTCTGGGATCATGACCTGAGCGGAAAGCAGATGTTTAACTGACAAAGCCACCCAGGCACCTCTAGATGCCTTTTATTTATTTTTCTTGTCTAATTGCTTTGGTTAGAACTTCCAGTGTGATGCTGAGTGGCAATGGTGATGGTAGACAGTCTTGTCTTGTTCCTTATCTTAGGGGGAAAGCTTTCAGTCTCTCACCATTAAGTATGAAGTTAACTGTGGGTTTTTCATAAATGTCCTTTATGATGTGCAAGAAGTTCTTTCTGCCCCTAGTTTTTGGATAGTTTTTATCATAAAAAGATACTAGATTTTGCCAAATGTCTTTAATCCAACAATTAAAGGGGCACCTGGGTGGCTCAGTGGGTTAATGCAACAATTAAGATGATGATGTGATTTTTTCTGTTTATTCCATTAACATGAGTATTTCATTGATCGATTTTCTTATGTTGAACCATCCTTGCATTCCTGAGCTCCTGTTTGGTTATGGTGTGTAATCCTTTTGATACGGTTTTGGATTTAGTTTGCCAGCTTTTGATTTAGAAGTTTTGCAACTGTATTCTTATTCTTAAGGGCTATTGATCTGTGTTTAAGGAAAAACCTCCGTGCTCCATGTGTGTTTTTCCTTCACTCGTACCCAACTACCACAATCACAACCCTTCTGCAACACCACCACAAGAAATTCTCTGCGACACCAGTTGGGGGTCTGACAACTTAACTCAATTCTGACACTATATACCTGGAGATAGTGTCAGATCCTTCAGGTAAAGGGTTCGGTCCTACAATACTGCCCAGGCACGTCCTGATGCCCAGGCACGTCCGGATGCCCAGGCACGTCTGGGTTGTCAGCTGTGGTCCTAACGGACTGGCTATAAATCAGAGGTTTCCATGACCCCTTCTTTGGATTCAGTTGACTTCCTAGAGTGGCCCACAGAACTCGGGACAACAGTTTCCTTACTGTTTACCTGTTTGTTATGAAAGGACACGATAAAGGTACAGATGAACATCCAGATGGAGGAGATCTGTAGGGCAGGGTGTATGGGAAGAGGCCTGGAGCTTCCATCCTCTGTGTGCACCACTCTCCCAGCACCTCCACATGCTCACTGACCCGGAAGCTCTCTGAACCTTTTGGGTTTTTTATGGAGGCTTCGTCACGTAGGCATAATAAATCATTAACTACATTTATAGCCCCTCTCCCCTCTCTGAAGAATGGGGGGGGTGTGGCTGAAAATTCCAAACTTCTAATCATGCCTTGGCCTTTCTGGTGACCGGCCCCCCTCCAGGAGCCCACCCAGAGTTGCCTCATTACAACAAAAGACACTCCTATCAGGAAATTCCAAGGGTTTTAGGAGCCCTGTGCCAGGAACCGGGGTCAAAGACCAAATAGTATAACAAAAGATGCTCCTCATGCTTTTATCACTTAGGAAATTACAAAGCCTTCAGGAGTTCTATGCCGGAAACCAGGGGCATGCAAATATATATATATTTTTTCTTTTCTCAATGGCTGTAATTTTCATTTCTTTTTATTTTTAAAAGATTTTATTTATTAATTTGATAGCGAGAGAGAGAGAGCACAAGCAGGGGAAGCGGCAGGTGGAGGGAAAGAGAGAAGCAGGCTCTAGGGAGGCTGATGTGAGACTTAATCCCAGGACCCTGGCATCACGATCCAAGCCCAAGGCAGACACTCAACCGACTGAGCCACCCACGTACCCCTGTAATTTTCCTTTCTTATATTTATCCGTCTTTATGATCAGGGTAGTGCTGGGTTCATTGTAAGTGCTGCTTCCTCTTCTATTTCTTGGAAGAATTAGAAAGAATTGGTGTTATGGTTGAGCTGGAACAAGATGGAGTTGGACTGCATGGGGCTGTACAAATGGATTTTTTTTTTTTTTTTATAAATATGGTACAGGCCTGTAAATGTATTTTCTCCTCTTTATGATTTTCTTCTCTTTCTTTTTCTTTCTTTCTTTCTTCCTTCCTTCCTTTCTAAGAGAGAGACAGAGAGAGAGACAGAGAGAGAGCATGAGCCAGGGGAGGGGCAGAGAAGCAGGCTCCCCGCTGAGCAGAGAGCCCGATGCGGGGCTCGATCCCAGGACCCTGAGATCATGACCCGACCCGAAGGCAGAGGCTTTAACCCACTGAGCCACCCAGGCACGCCTGATCTTTTTTATTTCTATAGATCCAGTAGTAGTGCCCCCACTTTCATTTCTTATTTTAAAGATTTGCATCTTCTCTCTTTTTTTCTTTGTCAGTCTAGCTAAACACGTCTTGATTCTGTTGATCTTTTCCAAGATGCAACGTTTGGTTTTCTTGATTCCGGCGATTCCATTTTTCTCTATTCTTTGTTTAACTTTGCTCTCATCCTTACTATTTCCTTCTTGGTACTAGCTTTGATTTACATTTACTCTTCTTTTTCTACTTCCACCAAGTGTAAAGATAGATTATTCATTTGAGGGGCGCCTGGGTGACTCAGTAGGTCACTCTGCCTTCGGCTCAGGTCATGATCCCGGGGTCCTGGGATCGAGCCCCGCATCGGGCTCTCTGCTCCGCAGGGAACCTGCTTCCCACCCCCTCTCTCTCTGCCTGCTGCCCTGCCTACTTGTGACCTCTGTCTGTCAAATAAATAAATAAAATCTTTTTTTTTTAAAGGTTATTCATTTGAGATCTTTCTTCTTTCTCAATATAGTCACTCATAGCTGTAAATTGAATACGTACACGGCCTTGGCTGCTTCCCATGACTTTGAATATGTTGTGTTTTGTTTTCACTTGTCTCCAGATATTTCCCAACTTCCTTTGTGATTTCTTTGACCCACAGTTTCTTCAAAAATGTGTTGTTTAATATCTACATATCTGCAAACTTTCCGTTTTCCCTTCTGTTATTAATGTCTAGTTTCATTCCATCATGGTTGGTATGACTTCATTTTTTTTTTTAAGATTTTATTTATTTGACAGACAGTGATCACAAGTAGGCAGAGAGGCAGGCAGAGAGAGAGAGAGGAGGAAGCAGGCTCCCCACTGAGCAGGGATCCCAATTGAGGGCTCGATCCCAGGACCCAGGGATCATGACCTGAGCCAAAGGCAGAGGCTTTAACCCACTGAGCCACCCAGGCGCCCCAACTTCATTTTTTTCAGATCTATTGAGACTTTTCTTTTTTGTAGCGTATGGCTGATCCTGGAGGATAGTTCATGTGCACTTGCTAGGAATGTCTGTTCTGCTCCTCTTTCATGGAATGTTCTAGAGATGTCCCTTCAGTCTAGTTGGTTTATAGTGTTGTTCAACCCTGTATGTCCTTAATCTTCTGTTCAGATGTTCTATCCATTATTAAAAGTGGGGTACTGGAGTCTCCAACTGCTTTTTTTTTTTTCCAATATTTTATTTATTGAGAGAGATACAGAGAGAGAGAGAGCATGAGATGGGGGAGGGTCAGAGGGAGAAGCCAACTCCCCTCTGAGCAGAGAGCCCGAAGCGGGACTCGATCCCGGGACTCCAGGATCATGACCTGAGCCAAAGACAGTCATTTAACCAACTGAGCCACTGGCGCCCTCTCCGACTGCTTTTGTAGAACTATTTGTTTTTCCTTTCGGTCCTGTCAATGTTTGTCTCTTATAATGTTTGTTATAAACTCTGTTGTTTGATGCATATATATTTAGATACGGTTGGAGTTAGTGTCTAGTGCCCTTTTATCTCAACCTGTAGGACTCCTTTAGCTTTTCTTTCTTTTTTTTTTTTTTAAGATTTTATTTTTATTTATTTGTCAGAGTGAGAGAGAGAGAGAGAGTGAGTGAGCACTGGCAGACGGAGGCAGAGGGAGAAGCAGGCTCCCTGCCGAGCAAGGAGCCCGATGTGGGACTCGATCCCAGGACGCTGGGATCATGACCTGAGCCGAAGGCAGCTGCCCAACCAACTGAGCCACCCAGGCATCCCATCCTTTAGCTTTTCTTGAAGGGTAGACATAATGGCAAAAACGCCACAGCTTTTGATTATCTGAGAATGTCTTGATTTCTTCCTCATGTTTGAAGAACAGTTTTATTGGATATAGAATTCTTTTTTTTTATTTTTTTATTTTAATAAACATATAATGTATTTTTATCCCCAGGGGTACAGGTCTGTGAATCGCCAGGTTTACACATTTCACAGCACTCATCATAGCACATACCCTCCCCAATGTCCATTTCCCCACCACCCTCTCCCGTCCCCCCTCCCCCCTGGATATAGAATTCTTGATCAGACTGTTAATTTTATTGGGGAAAGCGGCGCCTGGGTGGCTCAGTTGGTTAAGCATCTGCCTTTAGCTCGGGTTATGATCCTGGGGTCCTGGGATCGAGCCTCATTTCAGGCCCCCTGCTCAGCTCTTTTTCTGCCCCTCCCCCCACTCTTGCTCTCTCTTTCACTCACTCTCTCTCTCAAATAAATAAAATCTTTTTTTCTTTTTATTTTTTTTAAAGATTTTATTTATTTCACAGACAGAGATCACAAGCAGGCAGAGAGGCAGGCAGAGAGAGAGGAGGAAGCAGGCTCTCCGCTGAGCAGAGAGCCCGATGCGGGGCTCGATCCCAGGACCCCGGAATCATGACTTGAGCCAAAGGCAGAGGCTTTAATCCACTGAGCCACCCAGGTGCCCCGGGAGAGAGACTCTTAAGCAGGCTCCATGCCCAGTGCACAGCCCCACGTGGCGCTTGATCTCATGACCATGAGATCATGACTTGAGCTGAAGTCAAGAGTCAGCTGCTTAACTGACTAAGCCACCCAGGTGCCCCTCTTCTGTTCCTTTGAATGGGCCATAATTTTACGTTTCCTTTTATGCCTTGTGATTTTTTTTGTTGAGAACTAGGCGTTTGAACATTCTAATGTGGTAACTGTAGAAGTCACATTCTCCTCTTGTTTGCTGGGTTTTTAAAATTTTTTTATTTTTTTATTAACATATAATGTATTATTTGCCCCAGGGGTACAGGTCTGTGAATTGCCAGGTTTACACACTTCACAGCACTCACCATAGCACATACCTTCCCCAATGTCCATAACCCAACCACCCTCTCCCTAGCCCCCCTCCCACTGGCAACCCTCAGTTTGTTTTGTGAGATTAAGAGTCTCTTATGGTTTGTCTCCCTCCTGATCCCATCTTGTTTCATTTATGCCTTTCCCACCCCCCAAGCCCCCCATGTTGCCTCTCAACTTCCTCATATCAGGGAGATCATGTGATAATTGTCTTTCTCTGATTGACTTATTTCGCTCAGCATAATACCCTCTAGTTCCATCCACGTCATCACAAATGGCAAGATTTCATTTCTTTTGAGGACTGCATAGTATTTCATTGTGTATATATACCACGTCTTCTTTATCCATTCATCGGTTGATAGACTTCTAGGTTTTTTCCATAGTTTGGCTATTGTGGACATTGCTGCTATAAACATTGGGGTGCATGTGCCCCTTCGGATCACTACGTTTGTATCTTTAGGGTAAATACCCAGTAGTGCAATTGCTGGGTTGTAGGGTAGCTCTATTTTTAACTTTTTGGGGAACCTCCATGCTGTTTTCCAGAGTGGCTGCACCAGCTTGCATTCCCACCAACAGTTTAGGAGGGTTCCCCTTTCTCCACATCCTCACCAGCATCTGTCATTTCCTGACTTGTTAATTTTAGCCATTCTGACTGGTGTGAGGTGGTATCTATTGAGGTTTTGATTTGTATTTCCCTGATGCCGAGTGATGTGGAGCACTTTTTCATGTGTCTCTTGGCCGTCTGGATGTCTTCTTTGCAGAAATGTCTGTTCATGTCCTCTGCGCATTTCTTGACTGGATTATTTGTTCTTTGTGTGTTGAGTTTGGTAAATTCTTTATAGATTTTTGGATAGTAGCCTTTTATCTGATATGTCGTTTGCAAATATCTTCTCCCATTCTGTTGGTTTTCTTTCGGTCTTGTTGACTGTTTCCTTTGCTGTGCAAAAGCTTCTGATCTTGACGAAGTCCCAATAGTTCATTTTTGCCCTTGCTTCCCTTGCCTTTGGCGATGTTTCTAGGAAGAAGTTGGTGCGGCTGAGGTCGAAGAGGTTGCTGCCTGTGTTCTCCTCAAGGATTTTGATGGATTCCTGTCTCACATTGAGGTCTTTCATCCGTTTGGAGTCTATTTTCGTGTGTGGTGTAAGGAAATGGTCCAGTTTCATTTTTCTGCATGTGGCTGTCCAATTTTCCCAACACCATTTGTTGAAAAGACTTCTTTCCATTGGACATTCTTTCCTGCTTTGTCAAAGATGAGTTGACCATAGAGTTGAGGGTCTATTTCTGGGCTTTCTATTCTGTTCCATTGATCTGTGTGTCTGTTTTTGTGCCAGTGCCATACTGTCTTGACGATGACAGCTTTGTAAGAGAGCGTGAAGTCCGGAATTGTGATGCCACCGACTTTGGCTTTCTTTGCTTGCTGTTTTTGTTTTTGTCTTTAAATTGTTGAAGGCTGTATTATTTAGTTCGTGAATACCCAAGTATTCACTGGGTATTATATAAGCCTGAAGAATCACAGACCTGTACCCCTGAAACAAATAATACATTATATGTTAATTAATTGAATTTCATTGAAAAAATACATTGTGTAGGTACTTGATTTTGACCATGATCCTTCATCCTACATATTTGCAGGTTATGAGTTCATCTTGCAATGTTTTTGAGCAACGCACACCACTTGTCTGGCCTGAGCTCTGAGTTAATACAATTCAGAGAGGAGCGCTCTGTGTCAGTCCTTCAGGAAGCCCTGAGTAGGTTAGAACAGACCTACGAAATAATTTGTGAATAAGATCTGCTCTCCCTTCTCCAGAATCAGGGATCAGGATCAGGGTTTAGCACCAGAAACACAGGTTGCTTTTGTTAAACCACTACTGAGCTGAGGAGGGCAAGAACATCTTTGGCAAGGGCGTCATCTCTTGGCAAGGGCGAGTAAAAATGCCACAAAGCTTTCTTACCCTTTTCAGGGGAGCCTGGGTGGCTCAGTCAGCTGAGCGGCTGCTTTTGGCTCGGGTCATGATCTCAGGGTCCTGGGATCCAGCCCTACATCAGACTCCCTACTCTGCAGGAAGTCTGCTTCTTCCTCTCCCTCAGACCTCCTCCCTGCTTGTACTGTCTCTCTCTGTCTCAAATAAATAAAAATCTTTTTTAAAAAGATTTTATTTATTTATTTGACACAGAGAGAGAGAGATCACAAGTAGGCAGAGAGGCAGGCAGAGAGAGAGGGGGAAGCAGGGTCCCTGCTGAGCAGAGAGCCGGATGCAGGGCTCGATCCCAGGGCCCTGAGATCATGACCTGAGCCGAAGGCAGAGGCTTAACCCACTGAGCCACCCAGGCACCCCAAAATCTTTTTAAAACATTTTTTTAAAAGCTTTCCTATCATTTTCTTTTCTTTTTAAAAGATTTTATTTATTTATTTATTTATTTATTTATTTGACAGAGAGAGAGAGAGAAAGAGGAAACAGAAGCAAGAGGAGTGGGAGAGGGAGAAGCAGACCCCTGCTGAGCAGGGAGCCCAACATGGGGCTTGATCCCAAGACCATGGGATCACAACCTGAGCCCAAGGCAGACACCCAACCACTGAGTCACCCAGGGTCCCCTCCTACCATTTTCGAATTGCCTTTTGTTCCTTCCTTCCTTCCTTTCTTCCTTTTTGCTTCAATATTTGCTTAGTTGCTGCAAACTTTTGACTGTTTTCCAGATTCTGACAAAGTGAATTCTGTTCGTTTTTGTTTGATGTTCCTGTCGGGGGAGGAGAAGTTGGGAGCTGTCCACTCTACCATTTTGCTGATAAAAGTTTTTTTGGTTTTTTTTTTTTCAAGATTTTATTTTTAAGTAATCTCTCCACACAACATGGGGCTCAAACCCACAACCCTGAGATCAAGAGTCACACGCTCCACTGACGGAGCCAGCCAGGCCCCCCTTGCTGGTAAAGTTTTAAATAAGCCTACCCCTTAAAATATATATACAATAGTATATAAATAGGCCCGGGGATGATCAAATCCCATTTTCAGAGAGAGAGTTCCCTGAGACTGGAGAGGAGGGCATATGAGATGGATAATGGGGGTGTACAGGGGCTGTAACTCTTAGGGGGACTGTTTCTTTAGCTGGGTATGAGGTAGGTGAGTGTTTGCTATTTTAGGATTGATACTTTTGTGTATTTTATTTATTTATTTATTTATTTACTTGACAGAGAGATATCTGAAATCTTAAAAAAAAAAAAGGAAAGGAAGAAATGGCAAAATTTAAAAAAAATTATAGGGACAGAAAGTATATTGGTGGTTGGCAGGGACAGTGGGCGGGAAGGTAACAGTGAATGGGACGGGGTTTCCTTTTTGGGGTGATGAAACATTCTGGAACTAGACAGATGTGGTGGTTACACCACCCTGTGAATGTGCTATAATGCACTGAATTACACATTTTAAAATGGTTAAAATGATATATTTTATGTTGTATGTCTTTTACACAATAAAAAATTTTTTTGTCTCTTTTTTTAAGATGTTATTTATTTATTTGACAGACAGAGACCGCAAGCAGGCAGAGAGGCAGGCAGAGAGAGAGATAGGGAAGAAGGCTCCCTGCTGAGCAGAGAGCCCGATGCGGGGCTCGATCCCAGGACCCTGAGATCATGACGTGAGCCGAAGGCAGAGGCTTTAACCCACTGACTCACCCAGGTGCCCCCCCCTTTTTTTAAATAATGAAACTGACTTTGCTCAAGAAGTAGCCCTCGCCATCAATTGGGTAGTTTTCGGGGTGCCTCTACATGCTTACAGATTTTTCATCTTACCTTGATCCCAAAGAGTCACAAATAAAGCTCTCCAGGTGAGGAAAATTACCCTTGACAAGAAAAAGAATCTAGGATGTGAAGAACTCACCTGCTCACAGAGCTGAGGAGAAGCCAAACCTGGGTTTCAAACAGGCTCGTCTGCATTGAGCGGCCTCTTGGGCCTGGGTCTGCTTTCAAGTTCCTGAGCGGGGCTGTCACCTCCAGGTTGTCTGTGTAAGAGTTTCCAACCTCAGGGCCTTTGCATAGGCCATGTCCCCCGGTAGGAGTTACTTTTTCTCTACTCCTTTCATACCCAGAGCCTTCTCTTACCACTTGAAAGGAGCCTCCTGGTTGTGATAGATGTTAAAGCAGTATTTGTCAAGACACCTGCCCAAGATCACGCAGCCAGGAACTGACAAAAATCAGGATTTGAACTTGAGTCTCCTTTTCCTGAGCATGGGTTTGTCCCACAATGCCCAAGTATTGCAAGCCCATCATATGCCCCACAGTACTTGTGTATCATTCCCATCTGGAGGTAGCAGGAGATGCCACGGCGGAAAATGCCTCTTTGGCATAAGGATTGTTTTGAGAAACTGCAGACACAGGAAATGCTCTGGAAAAGCAGAATAGAAGTGACTCTTTTGTAAGGAAAATTTACATTTATAAGGAGGGTCTCCATTTGTAAGAGTGTGTCCCCCTCTGTAGCAGACAAGAAGGCTGGCTCCAAATCGCAAGAGAATCTTATCAGTGGAGAAGCTCATAACCAGCCTGAAGCCTCTTTCTTTCTTTCTTTTTTTTTTTTTAAGATTTTATTTATTTATTTGACAGACAGAGATCACAAGTAGGCAGAGAGGCAGGCAGAGAGAGAGGAAGGGAAGCAGGCTCCCCGCTGAGCAGAGAGCCCGATGCGGGGGCTCGATCCCAGGACCCTGAGATCATGACGTGAGCCGAAGGCAGAGGCTTTAACCCACTGAACGGCCCAGGCGCCCCGAGAAATTTAATAGCGTGCATATGTCTGGGGAATCCACACAGACATGGGAGTGCCAGAGACGGTGAGGCAACGTGATGATGACATGAACTCAGGGGAGGGGGAGGGGTCTGAGGAGGAAAGGGGAGAAAGACCACTAGCAGGAAGGTGGGAGGACATGTTTGGAAAACAAAGATTGCCCTATTATGTAGATAAGTTTCTTAGGTGGAAAGGAATCTCTGTCAATAGTTCTCTTCCTTAGGTGGGTCTGGGGCTGGGGGAACTGGGTGATAGGCACTAAGGAGGCCACTGGATGGAATGAGCCCTGGGTTTTATATGCAACTGATGAATCACTAAGTTCTACCCCTGAAACTAATAATACAGTGTATGTTAACTAAATTGAATTAAAAAGATTTTTTCCCCTAATTTTATTTATTTATTTGAGAGAGAGACAGCGAGAGAGAGCACGAGCGAGGAGAAGGTCAGAGGGAGAAGCAGACTCCCCGTGGAGCTGGGAGCCCGATGCGGGCCTCGATCTCAGGATTCAGTGATCATGACCCGAGCTGAAGGCAGCTGCCCAACCAGCTGAGCCACCCAGGTGCCCAAATTAAAAGAATTTTTAAAAATAGCCCTCTTCCGGGCAGGGGCATCTGGGTGGCTCAGCCGTTAAGCATCTGCCTTCGGTTCAGGTCGAGATCCCGGGGTGCAGATCACGGGGTGCTGGGATCGGGCACGGCGTCAGGCTCCCTGCTCGGCGGGAGGCCTGCTTCTCCCTCTCACACTCCCCTTGGTTGTGTTCCCTCTCTCGCTGTCTCTCTCTCTGTCAAATAAATAAATAAAATCTTAAAAAAAAAAACAAAACCCTCTTCCTGGTACAAGCAAGCAGTTGAGGGAGAGGAAGAGAGCTTTGCCTAAATCCGCTGGGTTTTGATTGCTTTGAACTCAAAATACTGTTCATGCCAAAGTGGAGTTCGGGCAGGATGGTGTCAGAGAGAGGCCCCTCAGCTTGAGGGAACCTGGGGAGAGAAGGGGGAATGCTTGTTGGAAGATAGGACATCGAAGGTGGGGTTTAACGATAAATAGTTCGTTGGAAGGAAGGAGACATTCTTTCCGAGCAAGCTTGCCTGGGCCTCGCTCAACCCAACTCTGGCTAAAGCAGACATTGCTGCCCAACCACCCATCCTCATGATAGTTATTAATTCTAAAATATTGGGATTACAGCTCGTCTCAAGCCTCATCTACTCAGTGCTACTCTCTAAGCGGGTACAACTGAGAAACCGACCTTGGGAAGAGGTCAGCAATGCTTCCAGATCTGCCGGGCATCTCGGGGCCTGAGCCAGGATTTGACCCCAGGGCTGGCTGTGGAACCCTCTAGATGGCACAGGTGCCTGCTGGCCAGGAGGGCCGTTCACAGAATGGGATATCAATTCTCCCTTGTTCTGTGAGCTCAGAGGAAATTTTTAAATAACCTGCTTTTTTTTTTTTTTTTTTTTTTTGCCTCTTCCGGACCTCCCGCCGTGACTGTTTGCCTCCTGTTACAAGAAACAAACAATAAAAGTGGGTGTGTGTTCTGTTGTGTCTTGTGTGTGTTTGACGAGGGTGACTATGGCCAAGAGTAGGTGATGAGGGAATATTCTGGGCGGCTTGGGGCCAAGCCTGGCGGCAGGGACGGCCTGACCCCTGGCCTACATGCTGTTCACTCCCACCTTGAACTCGCCCCTGGGGACCCACGGAAGCTGCCGGCGAGGAATGCAGGGTCCTGGGCTGCTGAGCTCATCGATGGCCAGATGCCCACAGTCCGTCCCACTGCCCCTCCCGGCTTGGCCACGGGGCTGGCTATGAGGTCATCTGCTAATGATGTTGTAACAGGGAGCCAGATGGGCCTGGCTGTCAGCATTCCAGAGTCTGGTGAACCGGAAACACCGCGGAGCTTATGTCCCCCTTTCCCTGTCCCTGGGGATCCCCCAGGCCCTCCATGGCGCTGTGTTCCATCGGGAAATTCCAGAAATACATTAATTACTGGTCCTGCTTGTAAAGTGACAGACGCCCGTTCCTGAGCCAGCAGCTCCTCTCCTGGACGGGCACAGCAAGGGAAAACGATGGAGCACAGGGGAGAGAAAGAACGAGTGTCTCAGACATGGCGTTGGGTGAAAGACGACCAGCCGTGAAGAGAACACTCGGGCTGGTTGTGTGATATCAGGCTGGAAATCGGGCAAACTCATCCCCAGTCACAGAAGTGGGCCTGGCTGTTATTCCAGGGAGAGGGAGAGTGATGGGAGGGGGCCTAGAGGGTTCCTGGGGCCTGGAATGTTCTGGAACCTCATCTGGGAAGTGGTCCCACAGGCCTACTGTGTGTGAAATGCCACCAAGCCAGACACCAAGATGGTTTTCTTTTGCTTTTACGGAAGTTGTAGCTCAATAAAAGTTTAAAAGGAAAAAGACAGGGGTGCCTGGGTGGCTCAGTGGGTTGAACCTCTGCCTTTGGCTCAGGTCATGGTCTCGGGGTCCTGGGATCGAGCCCCACGTCCGGTTCTCTGCTCGGCGGGGACCCTGCTTCCCCCCTCTCTCTGCCTGCCTCTCTGCCTACTTGTGATCTCTCTCTCTCTGTCAAATAAGTAAATGAAATCTTAAAGAAAAAAAAAAATAAGGAAAAAGGCAGAGGCTGTGGAAAATACTCCGGCCACTCCTTGAAACGTTAAACACAGAATCACGATTTGACCCAACAATGCCATTTCTGGGCCTTTCCCCAACATGGCCTCACATCTTTGCATATGAACATTCCCAGCAGTCCTGTTCATAGTCACCAAAAGGTGAAAACAATCCACATGACCATCAATGGATGAAGAGATGAACACAACATGGTCCGTCCGTCTGGTGGAATATTACTCAGCCATAAAAAGGAATGAGACCCTGACACACCCTAGACCACGGATGAACCGTGAAAACGTCCTGCTCAGTGAAGGAAGCTGGGCATGAAAGACCGCCTGTTGTATGATTCCACATATGCGTGTGACACTGTCACTCATAATAAGAAATATGCGTTTGGTTTTTGACTCTTGGAATTCCTATGATCAGAGTGTAATTGTATCATTGTTTTGTTTTAAGTAGGCTCCATGCCCACATCCCCCCCCCCCACATAGGGCTTGAACTCACGACCCTGAGATTGAGAGTTCAATGCTCTACCAAATGAGCCAGCCAGGTGCCCCAAGGGCTGCAAAGAGGTCTTTTATCTTCCTCCTGTGTTTGACTTCTGGAAGACACCTAACCCTGTGATTGGAGAGTTGAACTTTCAGTCCCAACCCCCACCCTGACCTCAGGGGAGGAAAGAGGGGCTGTAGGCCGAAGCCACCAATGACTTAATCAGCCATGCCTATGTGAGGAAGCTTCCATAAAAACCCAAAGGGTGGGGCTCCCTGGAGAGCTTCCAGGTTGATCAAAATGGGCATTTGGGGAGAGGGCACCCCTTGCACATACCTTGCCCTATGCGTCTCTTCCTCTGGCTACTGATTTGTGTTATTTAACATCCTTTGCATAAATCAGTAAGTGCATGAATGGGTTTCCTGAGCTCTGTGAGATGCTCTGGAAAAGCAACCGAACCCAAGGACAGGGGGTCCTGGAAACCTCTGTTTAAAGCCAGTCTATCGGGACCGCATCCAGGACTCTTGGATGAGCTCTGGGCGTCTGAAGTGGAGAGTCTTCTAGGACCGGAACCCTGAATCTGTGGGATCTGACCCAGGTAGGTGGTGTCAGGACTAAATGGCATCGTAGGACACCCATTGTTGGAGTGTTAGAGAATTGTTGGCGTGCAGAACCCTACCCCTTGCCCCACCACATTGGAACCTGCAGCACATTTAATATGAAATGTCCAGAGTGGAAAGATCCAGAGAGACGGAAAGCTGATTGGTATTTGCCAGGGGCTGAGGGAGGCGGAGGGGAAGTGGCTGCTCAGGGGGACGAGGTCTCCTTGGGTGGTTGTCGGAATGTTCTGGAAAAGACAGAGGTGACAGCGGCACAACTGTCACGTGTCACTCCACCGTTCACTTGATAATGTTGAGCTGTCTGTTACTTTTTCACGGAGCCTCACACCTGACAGCCTCCCAGGAGAGCTAGGGGGCGAGTAGAGATATCTTCTGAGAAACCTTTCCAGGCCTCCAACCTCTGTGTCCCTGGGGACCAGGGCCTTCCGACAAGATGCAGAGAAGGGCCTGCATGGCCAGAGGGGACCTGATGGGATCGCCCCCTACAATTCTTGCTACCGCACTTGCCCCCCCACCGGGGCCCTGGCTTTCTTAGCTCTAGAAAGTCACTGGGTCTGAATGGAAAGAGGCTGGGTCTGACCTCCCAACCAGCTGCGATCAGGCTGGAAGTGGCCGTGGCAGGAGCTGGTTTAAGCACCTTCTGCTTGCTGGGGTATCCCTCGGGACACTTTGGGACCCTTCTGAAGCTGGGTGATAATCTCACTGTACAGAAGCTGAGACTGAGACTCAGGGGGCCCGAGTCTCCCCAGTGGGTGCATGCTGGGGTTGAGGGAGGCCTGACCCTCTTCATCCAGGGGGGAATTGCTGTGTGCCCCCCCCACGCCCTTGTGCCTCTCGCCTGCACACACTCCATCACACTTCACACACCCCCTCCATCTGTCTCACACAGCTTTCTGTCTTCTCTCCGGCCAGGAAGCCAGATACAGGCACAGGGGGTGGGGCCAGGGGGCCTGAACTTTGGAGAAGGCTCTGAGGGGAAGACCTGGGTCTTTCTGGGGCACCCCTTGGCCGTCCACCATCTGGGGTCTGGATCTGACACACCAGCCCTCCCTGACCTAAACCCCAGCACTCCGATTCCCTGCCAGCTCTGCTCTGGGCCCAGAGCCAAGAGACTGGGTCCCAGAGTAGCTTCAGCTCTGGCTAAGGGCCTCCCTCCAGTCTGGGGCAGACAGAGCCAAGCACAGACATTCCCAGGGCTGTGAGGGCAAGGCTGGGCTGGGGGAAAGGACAAGGGTTGGGAGCACCCAGCTGAGCCTGGGAAGGCAGTGTCAGAGAAGGGGCTTTTTGAGTAGGGTTTTGAGGAGCAAGTAGGAGTTCCCCTAAGTTAAGTTCTAACTTAACTTAGCTGGAGTTCCAGCTAAGGACGAGTGACTGCAAACACACCCGGTTAACTATATACCTCCTATGTACCTGACCCTGTCCCTTCTCCCTCGTTTGAACTTCTCTGTGGTGAAAGTCTCAGTTCTCATCCAGATGAAGAAACGGAGATGGGATGGAGAGGACTGACTTGGCTAAGGTTGTATTTTCTGGCTCTTCCTGTCCCTTCCTCCTCTGCTTCCTTAGTTTTTCAACATCTTCAGCCTTTGGTCTTAACCAGGAAAAGAAGGGAGAGCAAGGATCCCATGAGGGAGAAGGCCAGCTCTTAAGCTCCTGCCATGGAACTTAGCACACAGTGACATTGCACTAAGTCTTCTTTGACAAAAGCATTCTTTCCACCAGTCCACCAGGCCGAGACGATGTTCTCATTTTATGGAGGAAGATACTGAGGCTCCAAGTGGTTCCCCAGCTTCATCAGGAACACATCCCTGGAACCAGGCCCCGCTGTGACCTCTTGACTAAGTTTACTCTGTACGCAGGGGCAGGCAGGAGATGCTGGGCGGGCTGGGATGGGTTAGTTCAGACTGTGAAGTTTGTCCTACAGTGTCAGTCCCAGCTCAGAGAGCAAGGAGCACAGCCATGCCCGGGCGGGGAACCAACACCATCACGTTGATCCCTGATGCTGCCGACGCCCGGGGGGCTACCATGGGAGCCATGCCCTATCCCTGGCCCAGGAGCACCTCCCAACCTTTCCAGGACCCTCCGAGATGCGATCCAGGCTGCATGTCCCCAGATTCCGGAAGTTGCCGAAACACTTCCAGGACACCCCGACCATGACGATGCTGCTATTGACCAAGAACTTGAAAGACTCACACCCAGGCCGCATCCTGAAGTGTGGATGAAGTCTCAGAGACCCTTCCGGGCAGTCCCCACATGCAACCAGTGGTTCTGTGTCTTAGAGACACACTGCCGAACCAGTTGTGAGCTCGGCAGCAACATCCCATCCCCCACCGTGCCGGATGAAGGAGCTAGCAGGCTCATCTGTGGCCAGACAGGGTGGGGCTCGGCCACCATGAGATTGTCATAACCATATCCTGATCACAGATGGGGAAACAGAGGTCCAGGGGGCCAGCGACTCTCCTGAAAGCACACAACACCTGTGGAACCCAGAGAGGCCGCCGCCAGGAGGGCATGGTTCTTGCCCTTGGCTGGGGATCTGCATGTGGGGGTGGGGGAAGGTGGGCAGAACCCGCTCAGGTTGGTTCCAGATTGGAGGCAGTCGAGGACCAAACGCAGCTGAAGTTGCCAGCAGAAGGTGCCCTGGAGGGGCACCTCGGTGGCTCAGTGGGTTAAACCTCTGCCTTCGGCTCAGGTCATGATCCCAGGGTCCTGGGATCAAGCCCCATATCGGACTCTCTGCTCAGCGGGGAGCCTGCTTACCCCCACCCCTCTGCCTGCCTCTCTGCCTACTTGTGATCTCTGTCTGTCAAATAAATAAATAAAATCTTTTAAAAAAGAAAAAAAAAAAAAAAAGAAGGTGTCCTGGAGAACTGGGCTACCTAAGATCCTGGGGTGGGGGGAGGATTTTGGGGATGGGGCAAGTGTCAGGCTCTAGGAAGGGCTCTGAACCTTCCTTGGTCTCGCCCAGACTGTGTATTTCCAAGTAAACCTCTGTCCTCTCGGACGGAGTAGCCTAGCAACTAGGCCAAGGGCCCTAAAACCACAGGCCCACTCCACAGTTGTCCTCAAGACCTGGGTGGGGAGCTGTCTAGGGATCCTGAGGGTCCAAGGAATCTGGAAACTGGGTATCCTGTGTGGCCTGGTACCCTGCGCCCTGCACATAAGGAGGCCCACGAGTGGCCAGTTTCTCTTTCTGTCTCCACAGGAAACCTCCAGCTTAGCATCTCTCCTGCCCATGAGAGATCCTGCTTTTTCCGGGCCCTACTCCCACTGTCTCCAGTGGCGCCAAGCCCACTGTGATTCCTACAGTCCTTGAAGGGCCGGGAGCCTGGGAGTCAGCTCCTTGTCCAACCTGGGTGTACCATGCTGGCCCCTGGAGCGCCGGAGCCACTAGGAAGACCCGGTAAAAAGCATTTGGGATATGTCTCGTAGCCTGACCATAATGCTGCCATTTTGACTACAAGCCCACAGGTCAGAATGGCAACCTTTTGGGTGAGGTGGGCACTTGCCAATGGCCTTGACTTGAAACTTAATTCCTAACAGATGCTGAGTGCACGTTGTCCCCTGACTCACTCATAGCCTATGAGTCCTCCTTCCAACCCTGTGAGGGGCTGCCATTATCTCCTTTTACAGACAGGGAAACTGAGGCTCACTGGTCACAAGCTGAGGGTGGAGGGCTCACAGATCTCGAGGGACTCCAGTCTAGCCTTTAGCTATTCCTTCTTCCCCAAATCCATTTCTCTTCCTCCCTCTCCTCACCAAACATCCCTTCAGCTGCCCAGAGACCTACATAAGTGCCTGCGTCCCCCCCTACGTATGAGGAACAGAGAAAGGGGATGAGATGGGAAAGAGAGAAGCAACCCCAGGCTCTGGGAGGTGGCCCTGGCTCCCCACTGCTTGGGTTGGAGTCACCCAAGTGTCTGAGGGGTGGGGTCCAGAGCAAGTGGCTTTCGTGGCCCACATACTTTGTCTTGAGGAAATCCCTGAGAAAGCTGGTTTGGAATTGGGCTCTTTGCTCCCAAGGCAGATGATATCCCTGGGCACTATAGGAGATTTTGGGGAACAGAGTTGGCTTTCGGCCTGCCTTGGAGGTACCTGGTGTGTTTCTGGGGCTCCCTTAACATCTTGGGTTTCTAGCTGCTCCTAAATCTCTCATTCAGAGAAAACTTTCCTGCTGCAGGTGACTGCGTCTTTTGTCCCCAAGGGAGGGTCTGGCCCCTGGCCCCTCTGGTTGACTTCTTCCTGACGCCCAGAGTTCCTGTGAGTGCCTTGTCCAAAACCCCCATGACTAGGACCCCAGGGTTCAGTGGGCGATGTCCAAATGACACCCCAGAAAGCAAATAAAACAGCTGAAATATGTGATTTCTTATGCGTCTTTGTGAGAGGTTAGTGTCCACCAAGGGGCGTCTGCCTAGGGGTGGGGCGTCTGCCTAGGGGGAGTGGCAGTGGACAGAGGGTGCCCAGAAACCCTGGGATTCCTGTCCTTGGTATGTGACCTGGTGCCCAGTCTGTGGTGGCTCTTATGAGTGTGCTGAGTTAAGAATGGTAAGAGTTCTGTACTGAACGTTCTCCTTCCTCACAACACACGGCCTTTGTTCTGATGCACAGAGAGTTTGAGTAATTTGCCTATGGTCACACAGCAAAGTGGGTGGCGCTGGGATCTGAATCACGATCGGGGTGACACGCAGCTTGTACAGACACTCTCACTCCCTGTGTGTTCTCCCTACAACCCGGACACAGAGTGCTGTTACCACGTTCTGCAGACGGGGAAACTGAGGTTCTGCCAGTTGATGCCCCTTGTCCCGCGTGTCACGGCCAGGGAGAAGTGGGCCAGAACATCAACCCAGGCCAGCTTCTCTGGAGCTGACAAATGTCCAGTCTGTTGGGACCTGGATCAGGGAAAACTCTTCACAAGGCTTTGAAATTTGGGGGGGAAAACAGTCGTAGACAGAGGGAACTTCAGAATCCTCTCCCAGGCTTAGAAATGCCGGGGAAACAGATGACCAGCCAGGAGCTGGATATATGTGAGGTCTCCAGCGTGGACTCACCCCCACAACCTTACGCACCTCCTTGCCTCCTCTTGGTTTGGTTCCCTTATTCAGTAATGGAAAAGTGTGTTAACAGTGTCTGAGGGCAGAGGCTAGAGAAAGTTGACATCTCGCCGCTATCGATCTTGCAAGGATGCCTATTAGGACAGTGCCCCCTTTGCCCCACCTAATCCCCAGGTTAGGTCAGGTCTAGCCACTGGTGCCCCTTGCTGACCTGTCCCTACCAGTTCAGATTACTCAGTACTCTGGCTCGCCTTCGGGGCCCGGCCTCTGCAGTGGGCACGGCAGTGTGGCTGTGAAGTGGCCCTGGGGCCTTGTGTGGTCGGTCCAACCCCCGTTACTAAGCACTTACTGTGTGTGCCAAGCTGGTGAGGCAAGAGGCTGTCCTTCCCAACAGCCCCTGTCAGGATCGAGGTGACAGGGGCGGGAACCAGTGTGTTTACAAAGCACCTGAAAGCCCGGAGCATCACGGAGCCAGGAGTGGGGGGAGATTGGGACCCATAGCTGGGCGATGATGCCACTTCACAGAGGCTGAGACTGAGACTCAGGGGGGCCCGAGTCTCCCCAGTGGGTGCATGCTGGGGTTGGGGGAGGCCTGACCCTCTTCGTCCAGGGGGGACTTGCTGTGTGGCCCCCCAGCACATCCTTGCACCTCTCGCCTGCACACACTCCATCACACTTCACACACCCCCTCCATCTGTCTCACACAGCTTTCCGTCTTCTCTCTGGCCAGGAAGCCAGATACAGTCACAGGGGGTGGGGCCAGGGGGCCTGAGCCTTGGAGAAGGCTCTGAGGGGAAGACCTGGGTCTTTCTGGGGCACCCCTTGGCCGTCCACCATCTGGGGTCTGGATCTGACACACCAGCCCTCCCTGACCTAAACCCCAGCACTCCGATTCCCTGCCAGCTCTGCTCTGGGCCCAGAGCCAAGAGACTGGGTCCCAGAGTAGCTTCAGCTCTGGCTAAGGGCCTCCCTCCAGTCTGGGGCAGACAGAGCCAAGCACAGACATTCCCAGGGCTGTGAGGGCAAGGCTGGGCTGGGGGAAAGGACAAGGGTTGGGAGCACCCAGCTGAGCCTGGGAAGGCAGTGTCAGAGAAGGGGCTTTTTGAGTAGGGTTTTGAGGAGCAAGTAGGAGTTCCCCTAAGTTAAGTTCTAACTTAACTTAGCTGGAGTTCCAGCTAAGGACGAGTGACTGCAAACACACCCAGTTAACTACATACCTCCTATGTATCTGGCCCTGTCCCTTCTACCTCATTTGAACTTGAAAGTCTCAGTTCTCATTTTCCAGATGAAGAAACGGAGATGGGATGGAGAGGACTGACTTGACTTAGGTTGTATTTTCTGGCTCTTCCTGTCCCTTTCCCCTCTGTTTCCTTTGTTTTTCAACATCTTCAGCCTTTGGTCTTAACCAAGAAGGGAGAGCAAAAATCCCGTGAGGGAGAAGGCCACCCCTTAAGATGCTGCTGTGGAATTTAGCACATAGTTGGTAGCTAATAAGTCTTTTTTTGACAAAAGCATTCTTTCCACCAGCCCACCAAGCTGGAAGTCCCTATCTCATAGAAGAGGATACTGAGGTTCAGAGAGGCTTCTAGGGAGAGGGTACCCCTGCTTCTCCAGGAGAAACCCCCCCCATAAGGGCCTCCCCCTGAAAAGCAGCCCAAGACTCCGCCAACTATGGTCCCCGGAGTGTTTACTCTGCACCCAGGGCGGAAGGGACCAGGCAGGCGGGGGCGGACAAAGTCCGGGGGTTATAAAGGCCAGTCCAGCAGCGTCCAGTGTCTCAGTTCAGAGCTCAGCTAGCTCGGCACGGCTGGACAAGGGCACCGCACTCCTCACCCATGCTGCCGGTGCTGCTGATGTTCTCGTGGCTGCCTTCGGGAGGTGCCCTGTCTCTGGCCCAGGAGCACCTCCCGGCCTTTCCGGGACCCTCAGACGCACACTCCAGCACGGACATCTCCAGAGCCCAGGAGTTTCGGAAACACTACGAGCACCTGCAGACCAGGCTGCGGTTGAACCAAAGCTGGGGCGATTCAAACTCTGACCTCGTCCTTGCAGCTCCAGTCCGGATACTCACTCCAAAGCGTGAGTGAAATCTAGGAGACCTCTGTCCCCTAGGCAGCTACCATCATCTAACCAGTGGTTCTGAGTCATAGGGGCCCAGGCTTGCCACCGAGCCTCAGTTTCCCCATCTGTGAAACGGACAAGAACAGCTCCCTTTGGGGCTGACGGGATGCTGGTGGCCTGGTTTACGCCGAGACAAGGTGAGGCTTGGCTAAAGTGAGATGTTACAGATTGCAGATGGGGAAACTGAGGCTCAGAGAAGCCAGGGATGCTTCTGAAATCTCACAGAGCCTGGAATGCCCTGAGACAAAGTCCGGCGGCAGGGTGTGTGCGTGTGTGGGGGGGTACTTATCCTTGGATGTGAGGGTTGGGGGAGGGCGCACAATCCAGGAGAGAGGATGCAGGGGAGCCAGCAGAGTGGACAAGAGGTGGGGGGGAGCAGAGGAGAGCAGCGCAGCCCAGCGGTAGGTGGAATGTGCCTGTACTTGTTCCAGATCTGACGCAATCCCTTGACACGGCACCGCTAAAGTCGCACGTGGCATGTGCCTTAGGGAGGGAGGAGATATTCTCTGGCCATCCACAGAGGATCTAGGAGGAAGAGAGGGCAGAAGGAGATCTGGGTTATGCTGGAAAGTGGGAGGGGTTAGGGGAAGAGTGTCAGGCCAGAAGGGAGCGCTACTATTGCACCCTAATCCTACTAGAGCTATGAGACTCCGGGTAATCTTCTTGTCCTTTCTGAGCCTAGTGAATCCAGGGCCCTCAAACCCTAGTCCCCGAAGTATCTCCAACACCTGCACCAGCCTAGGGCTCTGAGAATCCTGGGGATCCAGATATCCTTCATTTTCAGTTACGGAAACCAAGACGCACTGTGTTGAAAACAAAGTAGCTAGCCCCAGCACTTAGTAGGCCTTCAGTGAAATGTTTTTGACTGCCACAAGAGGCAGAACCAGTGTTTGGATTTTAGTCCTTCTAAATATCCTGTAGACATTAATCCTGCAATTTTTTTTTAAGTTTTATTTATTTGAGAAAGAGAGAGAGCACAAGTGGGGGTGGGGAGGGGCAGAGGGAGATGGAGAAGCAGTCTCCCCCAGCTGAGCAGAGAGCCAGACATGGGGCTCCATCCGAGGACCCTGGGATCACAATGGGAGCTGAAGGCAGAGGCTTAACCGACTGAGCCACCTAGATGCCCTAATTCATCAAGTATTTACTAAATACCTACTGTATGCCAGACATGATGGTGACCAGGCAAACAGAAATCCCTGAGGGGATTCAGGAGGGGAGATTAAATGATACACAGTGAAATAAAAGAAAATAAGGCAGTGCCTATCTTAGGCAGGCTGGAGGGATATGTAGCCTGCCATGCTGAGAGTCAGGGGAATAGTGTGCTTGGAAGAGGAAGCAGGTTGTGCAAAGGCCCTGAGGTGGGATGTAGCCTGGCGCGTGGGAGGAAAAGGGCACTCCGCGCCTGGAGCACAGTAGGCCCGTGGTTGACTGGCTTTCCTCTCTTCCTCAGTGCGACTGGGGCCGGGCGGCCACCTGCACCTGCGCATCGCCCGGGCCGACCTGACCGAGGGGCTCCCCGCAGCCTCCCGCCTGCATCGGGCGCTGCTCAGGCTGTCCCCGACGGAGCCCAACTCGTGGGACGTGACTCGGCCGCTGCAACATCAGCTCAGCCTTGGAGGTTCCCGGGCCCCCGCACTACGCCTGCGACTGCCGCCTCGGTGGGACGGATTGCGAGCAACGTTTCCTTCTGCACGTCCCCAGCTTGAGCTGCATTGGCGGCCAAGCGCGGCCAGGGGGCGCCGCGACGCGCATGCGCACGCCGGGGACGATTGCCCCCTCGGGGAGGGGCGCTGTTGCCGCCTGCAAAGCCTGCGCGCGTCGCTCGAGGACTTGGGTTGGGCCAAATGGGTGGTGGCGCCTCGCGAGCTAGACGTGCGCATGTGTATTGGCGCGTGCCCAAGCCAGTTCCGGTCGGCTAACACGCACGCGCAGATGCAGGCGCGCCTGCACGGCCTTAATCCCGACGCCGCGCCTGCGCCGTGCTGCGTGCCCGCCAGCTATGAGCCGGTGGTGCTCATGCACAAAGACAGCGACGGTCGCGTGTCGCTTACACCCTTCGACGATCTCGTAGCCAGGGACTGCCACTGCGTATGAGCGGTGCTGGTCTTTCACTTACGGCTCGTGAGCAATGGAAGCGACCTCAGAGATCCTTGCCTGTCAAATGGGCTTGTGGGACCTGAGATACCCGATTTCCCACCTCTGCTGTCTACCCCCCCCACACCTTTGTATTTATAAGTTTGTATTTATTATTAATTTATTGGGATGCTCTCCTTGGGGACTGGAGGGCTGGGAAGGCTAGTCTGACGGTGTGCACTTATTTAAAACTGTGGTAATAAAAGTGAAGGTGTTTGACCTGAGCCCCGTAGTGTCCAGGATGAAGCTGGTGACCTTGGGAAGAATCTTCCCCTCCCTGGCCTCAGTTCTTTTTTTTTTTTTTTTTTAAGATTTTATTTATTTGACGGAGAGAGCACAAGTAGACAGAGAGAGAGGGAGAAGCAGGCTCCCGCTGGGCGGAGAGCCCTATCAGGGGCTTGATCCCAGGACCCTGAGACCATGACCCAAGCTGAAGGCAGAGCTTAATCCACTGAGCCACCCAGGCGCTCTTCCCTGGCCTCAGTTCTTACAGGGCACCTGGTCTCGGGTTGAGTGGGACCGTTCAGCAAATGCACAGCGGAGCATTCTGGGATGTCAGACAATTACATGGTGCTCATGACACCGATGCACACCTCAAGGACACCCTTCTCTTGGTCTCTACTTCTCTATCTCCTTGTTCCTCTGTTCCTGTTTCTGAGACCCTTCTGGGTGTCAGTCTCCCTCCATGTCTCATCTCTCAGTATTCCGGCTTCTGTAGTTATATGGTCCTGTCTCTCACTGTCTTTCTGTCTCTCTCTGCATTGGAGTCACCTTTCCAAACATATGCAGCCCAGAGTCATGTCCATCTGCACCCAAGTATATTGTGTGTGATGTTGTCTCCAACCTAGAAGAGTCCCATCACTTCTATTTGGGGCACCTCCCTCCATGTTAATGGTACTTCTATTCTTTCATTTAAAAAGAGCAAGGGTGGTGTGGGGGGCACCGCCTGTGCAGCTAGGACAGCTGGGAGTTATGGGGCTCTGCCTGTGCTTGGTTTGCACCAGTCCACAAGCGACAGCATGGCAGCCATCCCCTCTAGCTGCTCGCTGGTCACCACCCATGGCCATTACCAGTGCTATCTGTGATCCATTTCCAGCAACAGCTCACGCAGAAGTGCTGTGAAGTTCCCCAGAGTACCCTGGGGAAGCCATCCCTCAGCACCCTGGTCTCCCCAGAGCTGACCCGGGTCACTGGTGGGCGAGCTTCTTTTTCAGGAAGTCCACTCTCCCATACATGGCTTCAGTGTTGGAGTCGCCAGAACCCTCAGGATCTCTCCAGGCCTCCAGAAACAGAATCACCTACGACTTGGTTCTGGAAGCCATGAGGAAGCAGCTCTGTGGCCAGCCTGGCAAAGCCAACTCCCCTCCCCAGTCCTGTGGCCACCCCGAGCCATCAGGCCTCAGGAGGCGCTGGGCTCATCAGAGCCCTTCCCCTCTCCTCCCCTCCCCTCCCCTCCCCCTAGACAAGACTGGCCGCAGCAAGCAGAAGCAGTTGGTTTTTTTTTTTTTTAAATATCAAAACAGCAAAACACCAAAAAGGAAGTTGAGAGAACCCCACTCTTCACTATCCAAGCCACATGCATGCTCTCCTGACACCCCATAATTGGGTGCCCTGCACGAAGTGGAAAAGAAACTCCAAGCAGTCAGTTAAAAAAGAAAAAAAAAAAAAAACAGGAGGAAATAGATACGTTGTGAAGAATATTTTCATGCACATGGCATCTCCCATTTTATCTAGTCTTCCTACTTAGGATCTTGGAATCCCCGAGATGTGCCAGGTCCGTCCCCTCCCCACACCCACCTGCCTGTCCACCCTGAGAATCTCCAAAGGGAAAGGTTATGGGGCCTGGGGGACCTGCTTGCAGCCATCAGTGAGGTGTGTAGCCTGTGAATGCTGCCACCCAGAGGCAGACCTGAATGATTGTAAGTACCCCTGAATGTATTCAGCAAATGACAGCTTTGTGCCAGGCCTTTGACTGGGCACTCAGGACACAGGAGGAACAAGACAGGCAAAAGCATTCCATCTGAGCCAGTTGAGTGAGGAAGACAAGTGAATACAAAGAGAAATACTAAGAAGGTGGTGGATTGCGGTAGGAATTGTGCTGAGGAGTCAACCCAGGGAATGCATTAATGAGTGGAGAAGAGGTGATGTAGATGGTGGGGGGGGTGGGTGACATCTAAACTGAGACCCGGAGGAAGAATGGGACTCGGGCGACAGGTGGGGAATGGGCATTTGTGGAAGTCAGAACAGCAGGTGCAAAGGCCCTGGGGTGGAAATGAGCTCAGTGTTCAGAGGCAAAACTGTTGAAGATGGGGCCAGTGGGGTGGGTGGGGGCCAGAATCCACCAGTGGTGGTGAGGGGTGTGGGTGTGTTTGAAGAGCCAAGGGTAGATGCGAAGGGTTGGGAGCTGGGGAGGGCTGGGATCTGATTTACCCTGGAGGTGAAGAAGGCAAATGATCAGGGACAGTAGTGGGCATTAGAACAGTACCTAGGGTGGGGATGCAGGGGTTCAAGGAAGCTAATGACCCTTACAGGTTCCCTCTCCCACCTCAGATCATTCCCAAGTGCTGGGGAACCCAAGAAAGCCTCAAAATTAAGCTCAATCCCAGGGTCCCCCAAAGCTAACGGACGCCATGTAAGCATCTCCCCAAATATCAGCTGTTGCCTTTGCTGAACATTGTTATACCCGTGTGCCTATTCGTATCTCTAGTTGCAACTTACCAAGCTGGTCCCCCTGCCCAGTATTCGCGTCCTCTCCACTTCTCAAACACTTACACATCCTTCAAAGCCCACTCCACGTTTCTTACGCACAGCCTTTTCCAGACTCTTTCGTTTGTCTCCCTCTGGAGCTCTTGGCCCCAACCCTCCCTCCAGCCCAGGCTTAACCTTTCAGGACCGAGGGTGTCTGTGTCCAGCTGTCTTCCCTAGACTGGAGAGTTGGCAGGAGCCAGGCTGGGAGCCCCTGACAGGAAACCCAGCTGAGGCACGTTTGGAAAAAAGTCTTGAAATACACGGAGCTCTGGGAGTGATTCACTCTGCCTGAGGAGGAACTGAGAAAGGCCTCAGTAGAGTGGCATTGAACCTGGCCTTGAAGGATGAGTTAAGACATCTCAGCTTATTAAGCTAAAACAGCCACAGCGACTAATTGCCTTGTTGTACAGATGGGGAAACTAAGGGCCTGTTAATGGCAGAGTCCAGATTTGGACCCATGCCTCCTGACACTCAGACCAGGGTTCTGCATCTGTATTAAGATGTTTAAGAGTGAGAAAAATGGAAGGGGATGGCATTCTGGGCAAAAGGAATGGCATGGGCAAATGGAAACTTCAGGAGTGAGGTGGGCTGGGTGATGAGGAGGCCTAGACCAGAAGGACAGAAGGATGGAAGAGGGTAGTGATAGTGAGGTGAGTAGGGCAGAATTACGCAGGCCTCAACCACCAGGCTGAAGTCCTGAGGGGTAATGGGGAGCCACAGAGGGTGTGTGAGCAGGGCAGGGGCACAGTCCCAGTCATAAGTAATAATGATCCCTTGGGGCTGGTGTGGGCTGCCCTGGGAGCTGAACCGGGGTACCAAGTGGCTGGGAACAGGGCCTGAAAGGGACAGAGGGGACGGACCAAGAGTGGGGAACAATTCGTGAGTCTCTCAGAGAATCTGGTTTGGGGAGCTTAGGGAATCCCCACCTCAAAGAACCCACTTGCCCTGACCCAGCAGCTTTGTGAGCCCTACAGCATTTATTAAGCTTGGTCTGCACACCAAGGGTGATGACAGAGTTCACGAACTGACCCTCCTGTGGCCATACCGGAGCCTCTCCTCTTCCCCTTCCAGCAGCTTAGGGAGCTGAGAAGCAGAGCAGGGGCTGGAGAGGGAGCTGAAGAACCTCCCTGGGGCCTCAGCGACGGTCCTTCCCTGTCCCCATTCCTCAGGTGGGAAGACTGAGGCCAGGGGAGAGTCAGAATGCCCGAAGTCACGTAGAAGGCAGCAGACTGGAGTTCAGGGCATCAGAGGCTCAGCGCCCAGGGATCACGTACTCCTCCTCATCCAGCGGGGTCTTGCGCATCGACTGCAGGTTGCAGTAGACAGGCTGGGAGGCATGGTCGGGGCCCTCGTAGTTCATGTAGAAGTCGTCCTCTGATGGGTGAGCCCTGGGGAGACAGGAGGAGAGGGGGCTCTCAGGGGGTAGGCACGTCAGCTTTGAGAGGCGAAGAAAGTTCTGGGCACCTGAGTCCCCTCCTAGTACTTACATAGGAGGAAACTGAGGCACACGGCAGTATTCTCCTGGCCTCCCAACTTTGTCTGAGGAAAAGAGGTGGGGGCCAGGGATTCAGGGAAGATTCCATGGATTTAGCTTTGTAATGCTCTGGTCCGAGGACCTCAAGCCCATGGTCTAATTGTTTCCTTCCTTAAAGTTGAGGTTGTTGCTCACTTTTTACATTAAAGTCTAGAGTTTAATTTTTTTTTTTTTAATCTTAACCCTAACTTTTCAGTTTCCTTTCCAAAAATCAGAAGCTCTGGTCACACCAGACACATGGACACAGTGGCTAGGGCCAAACCAGTGCCCTTTCAGCTGGGAGTTGTTTTCATTAGATTCTCTAAAACAAAGACTTTGTGACCTTGATACAAAAATAAATTGGAGTCTTAGTTCCTGAATCCATAGAATTGGTATGGGAGGAGGTAGCTTCTTAGTGCAGTCTAACTGTGTATAGTAGAGAAGAACATCCTCTTAACCCCCCCCCAAAAAAAAACAAAAAAGAGAAAAAGAAAAACCACAACTCTCCTGCATCTAGAACATTCTAGCTCTAGTCTCTGTTGGGCAGATGGTATCCACCAGCTACTCACATTTCAGGAAAAAACCAACCTAAATACATAAAAGCTTGTCCACAGATAGAATAAGAGTAGAAACCAGACTCACACTTGCTTCACACATGTTATAACTTTGGGCCAGTCACTCCCCTGCCTCCCAGAGCCTCCATTGGTACAAGTAGGGTGAGAATGACAGAACCCGTTCTAAACAATGCTTTTGGTGGAGACTGATCCTGAGGCTTTGGTGACATCGAGGCAGAAGTGTGCATCAACAGCCCAAGACGCCTTAGGGAGATGAGTGTATTCGACTCCCTCCTACAGGCCACTTCTGCCTTTGAGTCCTATTTGCATCTGCTTTGCATATTCTCTCATTTCTCACCCACAGCTTCCCACCAGCCTCCCCACTTTGTGGATTCCCCTACCCACACCCATCCATGACTCTGTTCCATTCCTGCCTGGATTCTCCCAGGCCCCTCTAGCCTCAGCTCTCAGGTCTTGCCTTCTCAAACCAATTCACAGAAGAGTCGCCATTCTCTCCCACCTCCAGGCCTCCACCCCAGCGGGGGCTGCCTCCTGCAGTAATTCCTTTCATTCCCTCACCCAACCTGGAAAAGCTGAACCCATCCATCTAAGTCCAGCCAAGTCTAGAGGCATCGGGGCTTTGTGGGGGAGAGAAGGACACAGCTTTCTGAGCCTCTCAAGTGTCAAAGGGATATGTGGAAAGGGGAGCTGTCCCCATTTTACAGAGACTGAAAGAGAGGCTCAGAGAAAGCCCTGGGTCACACAGGATCTGAGCCCAGGTCACCGACTACTTCTGCAAAGCCCCTACTCCGCCGGTCACGAAGGAGGAAACTTGTCTCATATACAGGAACTCACTTAATTCTTATCCCAACTCTATTAGGTGGGGGCTGTTATTATCCCCATTTTACAGACGGGAAAACAGAGGCCCTGAGGTAAATCGACTGGCCCAAGATCACACAGCTTACAAGAGGTGGCACCAGGATGTGAACCCTGGCCATCTGGTTCCAGAGTCTTACAGACAGATCTGAATCACTTACCCATGTTCGGCCCACTGGTGCCCGGCAGCTGGCTGGCCCACGAACACGTTCTCATAGTCGGGGGTGGAGGGTCTGGGCATGGCAGCTGCTGGGGGCTTAGGGCTGAGGCCCCGGCTACTGTATCTCGGCTGCTTGCCAGAGCCAGACCGAGAACCATCCTGAGCAGCCCTTGTTTTGTCCAGGTCCCGGTTACTGATCCTCCCAGGGCCCCAGAGTCTCCAGGCCAGCACTAGGCCAGCAATGGTGAGCCCCAGCAGCAGGCTTCCACCGGCCACCAGTGCCCCGATGACCGGTAAGGACAGGCCAGGGGGGCAGCCAGCCTCCAGGAAGGAGGAGACATTGTGCCAGCCGCCAGTAGCTGTGTCCCGGCACTGGAGAGGTAGCCAGCCAGAGCAGTTGTCCTGTCGGATCTGGTGCCAGGATTCTAGGACACAGCTGCAGTCAGCCTTCAGGTCAAGCGTACAGCGCAGGGCCAGCTCCCCGTCCACGCGGTCCAGTGGGTTGTTCGTCACATCCAGGACACTCAGGTTTCTCAGCAGTTTAAAGAAGAGTGGTGGTAGCTCTCGAAGACCATTCCCAGACAGGATAAGGTGGAGCAGGCTCCCGGCCTGCAGAGACTGGTTCTGGGGCAGTCTGAGGCCTTGGCCACTGAAATTCAGGCATGTGTCTTTGAACTCTGTGTTCCAGTCCATGTTCCCGGAGGACACGTTGCAGGAAAATGCTTGGCTGCCTGGATCCTGCAGCAGCAGTGGCAACAACAGCATCCACGCCAGGGAGCCCCCCATTCAAGCAACAACCTAGGCAGAGACACAAGAATCCAGGCCCGGACCTTAGCCTGTGGTCACCTCCCCCTCACTGCCTGTGTTTTATCATTATTCTTATTGTTATTATTATCATCTCAGAGTGGCCTAGGCTGCTTCTGAAATGGCAAAACGCGGGCCCTCGCTTGGAGCCCCTCTGGTTGGCTCTGGCCTCTGCCCTCAGTCGCCCCCTCCGGGGAATGGGTACGTAATCCTGGTGCCTGACGGTGCTGGAAAGCAGGAAATCCCGGCCCAGTGAGCCCCTCCCCTTCTCCCAATGGAGTCCCTTCGGGTTAAGTCGTCCCTTCCCCCCCCCCCGCCCCATCACGAATATTTCAGGCGCCCTCATTGGCCAAGACGGGACCATATGCAAAATAAGAGGTTGCCCCGGAAACGGCCTGCAGGCGGCCGCGCTGTTTCTTGCAGAACTGCGGGGTGCTGGGAGTCTCGGGCTGGGGTCGGACGGGGCTGCTGTAAGGAACCCCCTCCAGTCTGGCTTGAGGCCCCTTCCCGGACCCAAGTTCTAGGGCGTCCGTTCTGGTCCCACCGCCACGCTCTTGCCTCGGCGGTGCTGGAAGGATCTGGGGCGGGAGGGGCTGCGTGGTGGCTCACCTGGACGTGGGGGCCCAAAATGGTCGGCACCCTCCGCGGATCCGCTGTGGTCCGGGGTTCTCCTCAGGATCTGCACCCAGCGACTCAGGGAAGAGGAACTGGTGTCCGGGTGCAATGCTGAGGGGAAGAATGAGGACACTGAGACCCGCCCCCCTGCAAGGCCTAAGGCCCAGGATTCTCACGGGAGGGGGAGGGGCGACCTGCTTCTCTTTTGCTGGAACCCAGTGACTAAATGTCCCCCATTAATACCCCAACCAACCGACTGCTACCTCATCAACTCGCTTCCTGGTGTCAGCTCAGTTGACGCCCAGCCCATGCATTCTCTGCTCATTCTACAATCACCCAGGCTGGACTTCCAAAAGGCCTCTGTACGGCCAGGTTCTGCAGGAGCACCCAGTCCTTGGAGCGGACAGAGCTAGACACAGACCAGACACACCCTGTCCAGTGGAGTCGATCAGGTCCGAGAGAGGGACAGAGTCCTGGAAGGCTTCCTGGAGGAGGAAGCATTAGAATTGGGGCTTCAACACGTGAGTGGGGTTTTGCTGAGGATTCCTAAAACCTGCCTTTGACTCTCCAAGCTGCTAGCCTCCCCCACAGACTCAGAGCTCCTGTTCTGGTACAGGGATGCCTCCATGCTGGAGGGGGCTGTGAGGAGGGTGCCCTGGGGAAGGAGACTGTTGAGTCTGGGGCTTGGAGGATGAGTCACACGGTAGCTGACAGAAACAAATGCAAGGCAGATTCCACGCAGAAGTACAACAGGAACAAAGCCCCTGCCGCTTGAGAGAACAGGCCAGCTGGGACTGTGTGTTTAGGAGTGGAGCGGCTGGAGTGGACGGGCTAAGAGGAGGAGCTGGTGGTGTGGGCAGGGGTGGGCAATGCTGGCCTCAGAAGCCAGGCTGAGGACTGGGATGTTATTTCCAGGGCCATGGGGAGCCAAGGAAGATGTGTGAGCAGTGGAGGGGTACTGTGTTGTAAGATTCCTCTGGAGTGAGCCTGGTGTCTAGAGATGGGGAATCTGGGGAGGAAGCCAGAGTCCCAGAGGAGGAGGGGGACCTGAGTCAGACCTAAGGGGCAGTAACAAAAGTAGATTAAGGAGGAGATTAAGGGCCTGGAGAGGGTCTCAGCCTCACCAGGGTCCTGGCATCAGGCCTACCAAGTTCAAATCCATTCCAGACCCTGGCTCACAATGCAACCTGAACCACTCTGTGCCTCAGTTTCCACATCTGTAAAATGGGATAAATGCTAGAGGCTTCTCCCTGACTGTGGGAAGTGGAAGTCCACTCCCCCACGATATCCCCTCTCCTCAAACTCTGCCCCTCTACATCTTCGAGCTCAGAGGTATTCACCAAAGGTTTTGAACTGAGACTTTATAGAAAGTTGCAAATCTTTGATCCAACACACCCAAAGGTACACACTCCGCACAGAAAAATTACAAAGCATGACTCTGGGGTACTGTGTGTTTTTTCCCCTTTAGATTGGTAAAACTTCGAAAGCGTGATAATGTTTGGTGCTGGAGGGGCTGTAGGGACAGTGGCAGCCCCGTGCCCTGCTGCAGGAGCATCTGGGGCCCCGTCCCAGTGACACAGGCCACCAGAGTTACAAACACTTGTGCCTGCTGACCCAGCAGCCCAGTTCTGGGACACTCCTGAATAACCTGACGTTTCCAAAGCGACAAGGGCAGCAGTGAATGGACGTACAGTGTAATGTCACTCAGCCGTAGAAAGGGACGAAGCCCTCACACGTGCTACATCATGGGTGAACTTTGAAAACAACACTGAGAGAGAGAAGCCAGACACAAAAGACCACATAGCCTGTGACTCCATTGATAGGAAACGTCCAGAACAGGCAAATCCATGAGGACAGAAAGCGGGACTAGTGGTTGCCAGGGGCTGGAGAAGAGCCAGGGGAGGGTCCGCTCCTGGGGACGGGGTTTCCAGTTGGAACAATGGAAATGTTCTGGAACTAGATGTTGGTGGTACTTGCAAAACACTGGATTGTTCACTATAAAATGGCTAAAATGGTAAATTTTATGTTAAGTGTCTTTTGCACCATTTAAAAAGAGGGAAGTCGAAAAGATAGCACAGCTAAGAGATGATTCACTGTAACATTGTTGTTATGGGGGTGGGGTGGGGGAGGAAGCAACCTAAGGGGTTGGGTAGATGAAAAACGGCTCATCCATCTTGGGGGGGGGCGTGTCTCAGAGTCATAAAAACAAAATGATAGTGCTCTATGAACTGATAAGGAAAGGCTCATTCATCTTTTTCCACAAACCTTTATGAAGCACCTACTGTGTGCCAGGCACAGCCCTGAACAAAACAGACAAAAAGCCTTGTCCTCGTGGGCTTCTTGTGGCCGTTGGAGAGACCAGTGACGTGCAGGATCTATTGGGAAAATAGGGGACAGGTAGAAGAAGCCATGCGGAGGAAAATAAAAGTGAGAAGCAAGCAGGGAAAGTGGTAATTCTTTTTTATTTATTTATTTTTTAAAGATTTTATTTATTTAGGGATGCCTGGGTGTTTCAGTTGGTTAAGCATCTGCCCTCAACTCAGGTCATGATCCCAGGGTCTTGGGATGGAGCCCCAGTAGATCTGTTCCTCCCTTTCACTTTCCCTCTGGGCTCTTTCTCTATCTCAAATAAATAAAATCTTAAAAAAAAAAAAAAGGCCAAAAAATAAACTCCTAGATTTCAATTGGCTAAAGAAACCTTGGATGAAACTGGAAAAACGAATATTCATGCTTCCCTCTTAGCAGCAGGCAGATGGCGGGGAGCACATCACCCCCTATGTTTTTTAATTACAGCACTGAACTCAGCCAACAAGCGCACACATAAAGACACTTGGGCTTTTGGGATAAGAGGGACAGAGGGGCAGCAGCCCGCCTCAGGCCTGGGTGTGGGTGGATGTCCCCCACATCCCACACCCTGGGTGGAGTAGGCAGCAACCAGCACTAAGGCCTCTTAGAAGAGGAGGAAATGAGGAAATGAGGAAGTGCCGGGCACAGGGGTTATGGGGGTGGGGGGGAGCGGAGGGAGGCAGGCTTGGGGCCTGGGATAGTGGGTTCTGGAGGTAGGTGTGGGGGACCTGCGGGACCTGGAGTCTAGAACACTTAGAGGGGTCTGAAGTTTGGGAGGCCTAGGTCCTGGGATTTGGGGGTCTCGAAATTCCCGGCGTGTAGGCAGGTCCTGGGTTCCGGAGCATGCCAGCTGTCTGCTGAGCCTGGGGCCTGACTCCTTTTGCTGCTGCCCTAGCAGGTCCTGGCCAGGCTATGGGAAGCAGGGCAGCTATGGGCTCCACTGCCTGAGGGGGACCAGAAGCTTCCAGAGGGCACATCTCCATACTCCGCCTCCTCCCCGCTTGACATGCCCTGAGCCTGGGTCTGAAACAAAGCCTGAGGGCCAGGAAGGGCCAGTCTCTCAGCACAGAGACTTCCAGAGGTCCTTACGAACCCCTAGAGACCTTCAGAAATCCCCAGAGATACCTAGAACAGCTCAGAATCCCCAAGACACCAGGGGACTCGGAGACCTTTAGAGATCTTCAGAGACCCCCAAAATAGCCAGGAAAACACAGAGACCTCCCACAAAGACAAAGACAGAGTTTCTGGGGATAACCAACATCCAGGGCCACCAATCCATGGCCCCTTCAATTTAGCCATATTTGCCCCACACCCTCTGACCCCCATGTACTTACCTGTGCTGGGTGAGGCCTCAGCCTGGGCCCTGCCCCCAGCATGCCGGAGACTCGGTTGCTGAAGTGGGGTCAAGGGTTTGCCCTCCCCCACTATCCACCTCCATCTCACACTTGTCCCCTTCTCTGGAGCTCTGGGGCCGCTGTCCTGCCATTTCCATTCCCCACGTGTTCAAAGTGCAGCCTTTGAATGCCAGACATCCTTCCCCAGCACCCCTGGGGGTCTGGCTGTCCTTAGGGGCCCGTCTCACCTGGGGGAGGGTGGAGGGCAGGGTGCCAGGCCACCTAGCCCAGCAGCGGAGGCCGCCTAGAGGCCTGGGGATCTTAAGGTGTCTCAGAGGCTCTGGAGCCAGCAGATCAGGTCCAGGGGCAGGTGTGACAACCCAGGGCTCAGCTGGGGCCGCAGAGCTGACTTAGGGGCAAACCTGGGCTGTGGGCCGACTTGGCGACCGCAGATCAGGGGTGCGTCCAGCAAACGCTGCCTAAGGTCGGCTTGGCCACTTCACCGCAGCGTGACCCAGGACCGGTGCCTTCATCTCTCTCCGCCTCCGCTTCCTCCTCTATAAAAGCCGGACAGTGAAAACCACCCCGTGGGGTGGCTGCGAAGGGCCGAGTAGCAGATGTGAACGCCTGGCACAGGGGACATGTGCGACTTAAGACGCAGGCTGAGTGTCCCATGGAGGAGGGGGAGGGGTGCATGAGGGCCCATCGATGCACCAACATCAAATTCCGAAGGTTAAAGCTGGATTTTTAACGATGCAGAAAGAGGGCAGGCGGCGGGGGGGGGGGGGGGGGCGGCAAACAAAACGTGGCACGGAGATGGCTGCGGTCAGGGTCAGTGAGCACCGTCCACTGTTCGCTGCTTAGCCGGGGACTGCTCCGGCGGGGGGAGGCCACGCTGCTGGCCCGCAGGGCTCTCCTGGGGACAGCCCTCGACCGCAGGACGGAAGGCGAGCTGATTAGAAATGCCTCAGCTCCTCACCACCTCCGGTAGGACCTCACCGAGGCGGGCTCTGGGCTGTGGCTCGGAGGGCCCCCTGGGAGCCCCGTCCCTGGGAGTGCTGGTTGGCGCCCCCTGCAGGGCTCCCTCTCTCTCCTCGCGCCCCGACCGGGGCTGCGGGGGGAATGACCTCCCCAAACAGTTAAGCTCCCCGATTCTGTTTTTAGGGTCTGCTTCTCAGGGACCCCAAATTAAGACAGGTGGAGTGATTGGGACATCTGGCTGGCTCAGTGGGTAGAGCACTCAACTTTGGTTTTTTGTTTGTTTGTTTTGTTTTTTTTAAGATTTATCCATTCATTTTAGAGAGAGTGAGAGAGCTCCTGCTTGCTGCCCCCAGGCGGGGGGGGGGGGCAGAGGGAGAGAGAATCCCGATGCACACTTCCCTCTGAGCACGGAATCGCAACGCGGAGCTCCAACCCCAGGACCCTGAGATCATGACCTGAGCCAAAATGAAGAGCAGAGGGCATAATCAATTGACGGAGCTACCCAGGTGCCCAGAGGATGCAACTCTTGATCTTGGGGTCATGAGTTCGAGCACCACGTTGGGTGTAGAGATTTAAAATAAATAAAAAATAAATTTAAAAAAAGAGAGATGTAATCTTCAGGATAACCGCTTGAGATAGGAACTGTCATTACCAGTTCATTGGAACTGATAAGACCTTTCCCCCATTTTACAGATAGGGAAACTGAGGCATGGCCTGTTTGAGTAGCTTGCCCAAGGCTCAACAGCAACTGAAGGTCAGCCCGGAATCTGTATGGCTGACCATGAGGCTACACTGTGCTCAAACACAAGATGCATTTGTCTGCATCTACCTGGGGGGGGGGGGTGCTCTGCAAAACTATTTCAAGGCACCCAATAGAATCTCCATGTCACTCCCAAAGACATGGATTTGGACTTGAGTTCATGATAGCGATTCTCTGCAGCTGTGGCCTAAGAAGGTACTTTTTTTGTTAGGCTTTATTTGGTTATTTTTGGTAAGATTTCTTTCCTTCCTCAAATATTTACTGAGTGCCTACTGAATGCAGCAAAACTCGTGACCTTGAGGAGCTGCCGTTCCACTGGGGAGGGCACCATGAGCCGTAAATTATCAAATTTAAAAGCGGTTAGGAAGTAAGAAGTTAAAGAGAGTGTGGGGGGATTAGAGAGCAAGACGGGGTGGTTCACAGTTTTGAAAAGGTTAATCAAGGGGCGCCTGGGTGGCTCAGTGGGTTAAAGCCTCTGCCTTAGGCTCAGGTCATAATCCCAGGGTCCTGGGATCAAGCCCAGCATAGGCATCGGGCTCTCTGCTCAGCGGGGAGCCTGCTTACCCCTCTCTCTGCCTACTTGTGATCTCTCTCTCTGTCAAATAAATAAATAAATCTTTTTTTTTTTTTAAAGAAAAGGTTAATCAAAGAAGATCGCCCAGAGCGGGGGGGAAATGCAGAGAAAAAAGGCGGGGGGGACAAAAGATATGCAGGTCAGAGTTCAAAACGGGAAGTTTCTTAGGGTGGTAGGAGAACTGGGTGGTTTTTTTCTGTGTTTTTCTCCTTTTTTGCTATGAAATAATTCAACATGTAAAAATATAAGTATATCTTTGGAAGCCAACTTGGGGGCACTGGCAAGGTCAAGAGAAGCTGACAACATTCCAAGCCTGAAACTTGAGGTCTCAAGAGCTATTCTGAAGGGGTATCAGGGCGAGTCCTGCCCCTAGGAGTGGGTGCTGTGAGTCTCTGCTGCCCTCGTGTGGCCATACTCAGGACTGCAGGTGCCAGTGGCCTGGCCCTTTGGACCTCCGGAATCCGCTCTGGCTATAGGAAGGACAGTAACAATGGGAAGGTGGTAATGACAGTTGTGTCACAATCAGGGTGAGACCCTTGGGGACACTGGTGGCCTCAGATCCCAGCACAGAGGACACAGTGGTAATTTTTAATTCATTTATTTAGCAACAGGTGTTTATTGAGCTCCTGCTGTGTGCCAAGCATTGCTCTAAGCACTGAACAAAACATTCAAATTCCCTGCCCTTGTAGACCTCATGGATTACTGGTGACATATGAAATCAATGTGCAAAATCAACATTTTCAGGAAAACCCAATGTGACCCAGGTTGGAGGGCCTCTCTGAGAAGACATTGCTAGAGCTGAGGCCTGTAGGAGGAAGAGAAGCAGGTCATGGGGAAGGACTGGAGGAAAGGTGTCCCAGGCAGGGAGAACAGCCAAGCAAAGGCCCTGGGGTGGGGTTGAACTGGATGCATACAACAGGATCATGGACAAAAAATACCCAATTTCTGGTGCTTAGCAAGCATCCATTCCCCAATGTTGTTATTAAGCTGAGGGACTCCTAAATGGAGAAGAAAAGACCCCTCCCCTTTACCTCCCAGAAAGAGAGTGGGACCTTAGGATGCCATGGAAACTCTTTCCTCTGCCACAGGAAGAGACTGGAGCTCTGGAGAGGGGAGGTAAGGGAGGGATGCTGCCAGCGCACCCCAACGTGGGACCTGGTCCTCCACTCTTTGCTGTGTGTCTTCAGGCAAGTTGCTTCCCTGTGCTGAGCCTCAGTTTTATCTGCAGAACTTTCTCTGTAGCTGCCACAGGCTCTCCCCTCCTTCATTCCCCTCTTCCCTTCTCCTTCCCCCCAAGCCTGAGGTTTCCACAAAATGCCTCCAATTTCCCAGAGCAAACAGGGCAGGCATGACAGTGGGTGAAGTGCTGCCTCTGGGTCACCCATGTGACTCCCTCAGTACCTCTCGGGGCTCAGTTTCCCCATTCTATAGCATGGGGAGAAGATAGGCTGCCTCTCCAATGAGGCTGCAGGATGGATTTCCCAGGGATGCTCTGATCCCGGCCTGAGCACACCAATTTCTAATGATTGGTTTGGCTCTGGAATTCAAGTGCAGGAAGAAGGGGCAGGGACTTAATTTGTGGGCGCCGGAGCCTACAGAAAGTACTGGAAGCAGGGCAGCTTACTGGCTCAGGCTAAGCCTTGTGGTGAATGCACACAGGTGTTGGGGCAGGGGCCAGCGCTGTGGGTTTGGTTGGGGGTCCTCCTCCCAGTCCTGCTGGGTCCCTTCTCTCGCTTGGGTTCCTCCCAGCTCTGCACGCTTGGGAGTTCAGTCCTCTCCTGCTCAGAGACTCACAAGCGGACCCGCACAGCCAGGATTCAAACCCAGGCTCATCCTCCATCCGAGGACTTCTGCCTCTGGACTTCAGTCCGTCTTGGGAGTACAGGAACCTGAAACTCCAAGGGGTTGCTGCCTCTTCAAGGAGCCTAGCCTATCTGAGGGAGCCTTTGCCTCCCCCTCCCCCAGCATTCCTGGATTGGGGGCCTTGGTCCTCCCGCCAGGACGGGAACTCCCACCCCCGCTCTAGCGCTCACCGGCTGCTGCGGCTTCTCCCTTCCCGGTGTTGTTTGGGTTTTAATTTTTGTGTTGCAGTTAGAAAATTACCCGTAATTACAGCTTCTGTGAGGAAACATCTCAGGGCCCAGACCCTGCTCCCAGCTGTGGCCCGCCTCCCACGCAGGGCCGGGGCGGGGCTGCCGGAGCCGCCCTCCGGATCCCGGCCCCTCCCCATGCCTGCCACTTTAATGAGAAGGGAGGTTGGGGGCGCTGCTTCCATCTCCAGTGGAGAGGAATAACCATCATTAGGAAAACCCAAAGCCGACTTCCGAGCGACTCCTGCAACATATTCATCGGCCGCCAGAGCTGGGTCCGTAGGGAGGACAAATCCAGTGGGATGCGGAGGCCGCCCTCAGATTATATGATGCATCATTTTATCGTAACAGTGACAAATCGAACCAAGGCCAGTGCTGAGTGCAGAGTCCGTGATCCAGGGGAGATGCTCAAGGAAGGCAAGAAGGGAGGGGAGGAGAAAGAGGGGAAGGAGGGAGAGGATGGGGGGGGGCGGAGAAGGAACTAGAATAGGCCAAGCCTGGAGCCAAACTGCCCTCCAGGCAGCAGGAACAGGTAGGGCAAAGACCGTGAGGTGGGAAGGACTGGAACGAAGTGGGGAGGGACAGCCTCCCCTCCAGGCAACCCTCCAGCCCTACAAGCACAGCCAGCTTCAGGCTCCCCCAGGAACAGCCCCCAGCCCGGTGGTAATCCCAAGAGGCAGAGAGAATCGGCTCAAGGCTGCAGTGCCCGCGCAGCCACACGGGGGCGATCGGGAGCTGGTGGAGAGATGGCCGGTCTGGGAGCCATCCTAGACGCTTAGCCTTTTCTGCTTGCGGTCCCCACCCGGTCCCTTTAATCAATTCCCGGGCCTGCCATGGCCTAGAGCTCCGGTCTGCGTGGGCCTCTTACCGAGGCAACCTCCTGCCTCCTCCATGCCACTCCAGTCTACCTAGGAGGCCCACGGAGCTTCTGAAAAATCCTGTTGCGTGTCCAGCCCCTCATGGCTACACACCTTCCCGTGGCTCCCTATTGCTCTTGGAACAACTCTCAACCCGTCCCCTCGGGAGTGATCCGGCTCCCCCTTCCCCCTGCTCCAGCCACACTGCCTTCCTCGCTCTGCGTCCAACATCTTAACCGTGCACCCACCTCAGGGCCTTTGCACCTCTGTGACTGTAGTCTGAACATTTTGCTTTCAGATCTTTCAGATCCACCCCTCCCCTTATTAAACAAAACAAAACGTTCCTCCCCTCCCATGCTCCTCCCTGGCATGGGGGCGGGGGCGGGGGGGCCTCTTCTGTGGGTTCGGCTTTTGCTGGGCGTGCGCCCTGTTTGGGTGTGCTTGCGGCTCAGCTTCCCTGACGCCGCGTGGGGCCCAGAGCTCGCTCTTCTCGGACTTTTCCGCCGGCATCGAGGCTGTTTGGAGAACCGTCCCCGTTGCCATGAGAACCGCGCTTGTCGCTCCAACCGGCCGCGCCTCCCCCTTCGCAGCTCGCGCCTCCGTCTCCCTCCTTCTCTCCCCTCTCCTCCACCCTGCTCCGGGATCCGGGCCCACTCGCCCGTTGCTTGGTCCTCTCCACCGGGAACCCCTCCCTCTGCCTAGCATGTGGTACTCCCTGAAATTATCCTACTGACTCTCCAGCTTTTGACGGTCAGCGTTCCCCGTCAAAATCTCTGCTCCACAAGCAGTAGCAACGCGTCCTGCCTGGGTCCCCAGAGCCCCGCATACAACAGACGCTCAATAAATGTTTGTGGGAGGTTGGATTCAACGACTCAAGGAACCGTGGCTCAGAGAGGGCGAGGGACCCACGCTGGACACAGAATCCTGGGGAGCCACGGAGCATTGGGAGATAAATAGGGGGTGGCAGGAGGAGCGTCCGCAGGGCCTGAGTGTCACAGTTGTCACCAATAGAGCGTGTGACTTGGGTGAGGCACCCTATCTCTGCGTTTCGTTGAAAGTAGGCACTGGAGAGCGGTACTGGGAGCGGGTATTCCGATGAGGGTCCCCTTGACGCCCACGTCCACCCGCGGCGTCCGGGACGCTGACGCTCCCAGCAGGAGGCCCTACAGAAGCTTAGCGGCCGCACCCCCACGACCTCGCAGCACAGGCCCCTCCTCTAAGCCGGCCCCGGGCTATGGGGCGGGGGGCAGGAGTGCAGCGGGAGAGGAAGCTGGGGGAGGGGACGACCGGCTGGACAGGAAGTGGGAAGGGCTGGCGTCCCCCTCCAACCCCCGCCGAGGCCCCTCGGGATGGAGGCGGGGCTGGGGCCAGCCTGGCCCTTCCCTTCCTCTCCGTCTGTCTGGAACCCCACCGTCTCCCGACTTCCCGGCCGCCAAAAGGCCTAACGGGTGGGGATCTCCACTGGGGGGTGCGGCCTCTAAAAGGGAGGTATGACAGGGGGTCACCTCGCAATGGGAGGGGGGTACTCCCATCAAGACACTCACACACACACACACACACACACACACACGCACTACGCAGGAAACTTAGCACACAACCACCCAACGCAGGTCCCAAGGAGCTAGCAATCAACCCACGCGCGGAAGCACAGGCACACGCACGCAATGCACACACACTTGTGAACGCAAGCTGACGGCGTCACTCGGGCCCCCACAACCACCAAGGACACACCATCACTGGCCACAGAGCCAGGGCCAGTAGACCGGACAGCAACCTTTCACTGGGTACCTGCGAACCCTCAGGCATAAGAGGCACATGTGCACTCACACAGGAACTGCATGTTCACACACACACACAAATACACACTCGCAGTCGGGCACAGGAAAAACGAACACCCGTGTGAAGTATTCACAGAGACATCCAGACCTGGAATCACAACTGGTCTGCCTCCCCAAACCTTGTTGCAGGCAGGTCCGGGGCAGAGGCGGCCACCCCTTCCAAGCACCCTTGCCCGGGGGCCCTTATCTCTGCGTCTGCCCCCCCATCTCACACCCTCTGGAGGGAGAAGGACCCCAGGAGGGGGAATGGATTCCTGACTCCTGCAGAGGGGCAATTAAAGGTGGGATGGGCCCCATTTACAGCAGCCAACACTAAAGTTGAGAAATGGCAGCAAGAAATGACCCAGTCGACAATCACCCAGTGGCTACTATTGACAGAGGGTGTGACTGTGGGGCCGTGCAGGGTGGCTCCCAGGGTGTGACCCAGGTATCCCCCCGTGTGGTTGTCTTTGTGTTGCATGTGTGTGTGTCCACAAGCCATGTGACTGTGACGCTGACTCATCTATGGCCCTGGGAGACCCCAGGTCTATGCGTGGAGCCCCGGGTAGGCTGCGACTGTGTTCTCCAGGGTGACCGTGTGGCCCAGGGTGACCGTAAGTAGCTGCATGGGCTCTTCCCACAGCTTGTCCGAAGCTGCAGCATAGCTCAGCTTCCGTGTGTCTCTGTGGCTGTGTCTATGTGAGTGGTGATGTGTGTTTTGTTGTTCTGATAGCCACTGTGTATACCTCTGTGTATCCGACAATGTGTCCCTGGGTGAGCTGTGTGTGTGGCGTTCCCTGTCAAGCTGCGTGGGGGTAGTTCTGCGGGGTGCTACCCCCTGTGACTGCCTATTACTTTATGGAACTCTCACCGGTTGTTCCAGGAGCTGTGTGGATCTAGGTGTGTAGTTCGGTGTTTTGAGGGTGTAGCTGCAACTGTGTGTGGCTGTGTTCCTGGGCGTACAATTTGGGGGGGCTGGTCCTATCTGAGGAGTGTGCGTGTATCCGTGATCGACTGTATCCTGCTGCGTGTCCCCAGGTGGCCGTCCCCACCCGTGCCTGCGTGTGAGTACCCGCCCCCCCTCCCGCGGCGGGCACTGCGCGTGCGCGCCCGGCCCACGGTCCCCACAGAGGGACCCATCCGCGCGCCCGCCATCGCCCCTTTAAGAGCGGCGCCCGCGGGCGGCAGGGAGGCGGCAGGCGGGGGCGCGCGCGGCGGGAGGAGGGGGCGCGCGCTTCCCGGAACAGCCCGCGCTGAGGGAAGAGAGGAAGAAAATAAAACCCGTGGCTGGAGCTGAAGCTGGAGCTGCCGCCGCTGCCGCCGCCGCCGCCGCCTTGGCCGTCTGGAGCTCCCCCGCGCGGACGATGCCCGCGGTGCTCGCGCGGGGTTCGGGGCGGTGAGGCCCGGGGCGCGGGGTAGCTATGGCGACCGCTAGCGCGGCCCGCGGTGCCGCCTGACAGGTGTGGGCCCCGGCGGCAGCGGCGGCGGCGGCGGCGGCTCCGAGCAGCATGTACGCCAAGGGGGGCAAGGGCTCGGCCGTGCCCTCCGACAGCCAGGCCCGCGAGAAGTGAGTCGGTGGGCCGGGGCCGCGGGAGCCGGGGGCGGGGCTCGGCGGTCGCGCAGCTTCCGTGGGCCCCAATGCCGGCGGGCACCGCGCGGGGCACGTGGGCGCGGGGGCAGGGCGTGCGGGGCCCGAGCGCGCTCGAGGGGTCGCGAGATTTGCGGGGGCGCGCGAGACCCGAGGGGCGCGAGATTTGAGGGGCGCGCGAGGCCCGAGGGGCTCGAGGGGTCGAGAGATATGTGGGAGCGTGCTGGATCGAAGGCATGTGAGGTGCTTGAGAGTTCGCGAGATTTGAGGGGGCGCGTGAGACTCCGGGGGGCGCGAGGGACCCCAGGAGTTGTGAGGTTTGGAGGGGGGCGGGGTGCACGAGAGCCGAGAGGTCGTGAGAGTTGAAGGGGCGCGGGAAGCCCCGAGGTTCGCGAGATCTGAGGGGGCGCGTGAATCCCGAGGGCTGCGGAGACCCGACCCGCTGGTGGGGTTGCGACATTGCGGGGGCGCGCGAGACTCGAGGGCGCAGGATTTGAGGGGGCGCGCGACCTCCCCGACCGTCGAGTCTTGGGTGCACTAGTTTGCGATCGCGCGTGCGCGCGAGGTCGCGCCCCGGAGCGGCATCTCCCGGTCTCCAGCGAAGTTACCGGGGCCGTGGATGGGGTGGGGTGGGGGTCTGACCAGTTGGGGACCGCTGCAGGTCGGGAAGGGCTTGCGCGAGGAGAAGGCGTGAGGGCTGGCGGCCCCAGCCCGGCGGTGGCGGCTGGGTGGGTCCCCTGGGGAGGCCACACGGCTCACAGTGGGAGGACTCTGGGATCTGCTGCAAAAACATCTCCTGCGGGGGCTAAAGGCCCCGTCGTGCCTGTTTTCCAGCCCCCTGGGTGGCCAGACCCGTCCTGTGCTTGTCCATTTCTTCGAGAGGGTCCCATCGAAGCCTTGGTTTGGAGATAGGGTTCTGCTGCTAAAGAAAGTTTAGAAAACACCAGATGGTCACATCCCATATTTCATCCGTGGGGGTGCCTGAGCCCTGGAGAGGAAGCGATCTGCTGAGGGAGGTCTCTGGGTCTGGGGCACGGGAGAGCTCTCAGAAGGCGGGAGCGGGGAGGGCACCCTGGAGAGGATGGCTGGTTGCTCTGAGCATCGGTTTCTGAAATACGGACAACGGGCTTGTAGGATTCTCACAAAGACAGGGGTGAGAGGCTGCAGGGAGCGCACCCCACACAGGCAGCCACCAGCGGAGCCACTTCCTGTCTCCAGGCCTCTGTTTCTTCCTCTGTGAAATGGGGGTGTGGGGAGCTTACACTGCTCAGGTCCTTAGCTCTGTGGTGCTGTTTTTCTCCGGGCTGGCAGTCCTGCCTCCTCCTGCCCTTCTTCCTTCTCGGGTCCCTGTCTTGGGCTCACTTCTTGCTTCTCATCTCAGCACTAGGTCTGGGACAGCCTGCCCCAGAAATGGACTGAGTACCTGCTGGGTGCGTGGATGGTGAATCCAATAATAAACTCTCCCAGCCTAAAGGGCAGCCTGGAGGGCACCTACCACCCAGGACTAACTAGCACTTGCATTTGGTCCGTGGTTTCCAGGCTTTTGAAATAAGAGGACGAAGGTCACAGGGTTAGTGGAAGTCCCCTTAGTCCCCTTTATATCCTTCCCCCTGTGGCCCCAGAGGTTCTGCCAATGTGAAGTCCTGCCAGGTAGGTTTAAATAGTTCTGTAAATGACAACCATGGTTGGTGTCTTGTGTTTTTTGCTGGGATTGGTTTTCAGAAGGGGTACCTGAGCACGGGTAGTTTGTTCCGCAGCCCAGCAGGTGAGGGAATCACCTTTTGTTTGCTCTGTCTCTTGCTGGGCTTCCAGGTGTGGCTGTGGGCATCCTTGTTTGGAGAGCAGATGAGCAAAAGGTTCTTGAGAAAGGAACCCCTGAACTGAGTCCTGGAGGCTAAGCAGAGCCAGGGGACACTGGGAAGCTTCCAAGGAAGGGCTTGAGAAGAGGGAAGGAACAGGAGGAGGAAGACAGAGGGCGAATTCGTGAGTGGGGGGTCATCACCCAGGCCACTGGCTGGGAGAAGGGGCAAGCATGGAGGCCGCCAGGCAGATGGTGAGGAGACACCCAAAGGCCTGGCCTTGAGGATAGCAGGGTGGAGGAGCTTGGGGAAAGAAATGCATGGGCTGGAGCGTCCCTCTGTTGGGAAGTGATACAAGGCCCTGAGTAGAGGGCGTCTCCCAGCCCCCAGGAGCAAGTCCAGAGGCTTTAAGCAGGAGAAGGACACTGTATTAGTGCTCAGAACCTCTGTTACCTGCCATAGTTCTTTATTTTTTTTTAAGATTTTATGTATTTATTTGACAGAGAGAGCACAAGCAGGCAGAGAGGCAGGCAGAGGGGAAGGGGGAGCCCTATGCAGGGCTCGATCCCAGGACCCTGAGATCATGACCTGAGCCGAAGGCAGAGGGTCAACCCACTGAGCCATCCAGGAGCCCCTGCCATAGTTCTTGCTCATTACAGTGGTGGGGCCACATTGTAGTCTCCAAGGCTCTAATGTCCCATTCTGTCACCTGAGCAACCCCGTGTGTATTTCTTCCTGTGAACACTTGGGGTCTGAGGGACACCCCCCCCCCCGCGTATCCTCTAGGTCACTCGTTCCTTCCATCCACCTGTCCTCTTGTCCTCTTACAGCAGAAGCCCCTCCCATGAGTGTGCTCTTTGTTCCCCAGGTCATTTGCCAACCTGGTTAGGGGTGGGAATGCCAGGATTTGGATTCAGAGCCCAGGCCCTTCCCCGCAACTGAGATCAGGGCCGGACGGGACACCTCAGGTGGGAGGCTCCTGCGTGGGGTCTCAAACAGCGTGGTCTAATGTCCAGGCTTCAAAAGTTTTCCCTCAAAACAAAACAGCTCACAATCCTTCCCTGAGACTCTATCCTGGTAAAAATGAGTACGAACACTTAAGAGAAACCAACAAACTTAAAATGTTTTCTGGCTTCTCTTTGCTTTGGGGATAAAACTCCAAATCCTTAACGTCAAAATACTAAGCTGACTTTTACTGCTGCTTACCAGACTGCCTGTGTCAATCCTGTCCTCACAGGAGGGAGTCCCCATGTTGGTTTGTTCATTCATCTGGGGTAGCTAGGGGCCCAAGAAGCCCCGGGCGCTGTTGTAAGTTCAGTCGTGAGCTAAAGAGACCAAGTCCCTGCCCTCCCAAAGCTGTTTCAGAAGGAGCTGCAGGCAGTGAGCAGAGACCTGTGTCAGAAGGGGATAAATAAGGTGGTTGGAGGGTGGATGGGGCAGGTGGAGGTAAGGTGTGACAGAGAAGACTGTGCCAGGTGACATTTGAACCACATAGGTCTCTAGGTGGAAGTGCCCCGGGTGGGGGAACACCCTGTGCAAAGGCCCTGGGGTGGGGTGGGGCCACTGTACGTGTGCTGGGGCATTGGAGGGACTGAAGGAGGAGTGCTATAGGGTGTGTATGTATGTGGAGACTCTAGAGGCTGGGGAGAGAGTAGCCCCTGGGGGAGCCCTGTTGAAATCCAAGCAAGAGGTGGTAGTGGCCTGGACCCAGTGTGGTAGAGAAGGCAAGAGGAGGGCTCCAAAGCAGAAGAGAGAGTGTTTTCCTTAAGTTTTTTCCCTACATTCAGTAAGTGCAGTGATCTCAGGGGGATGGCTGGGTGGATAGTCATGCACCCGTGTATCTTTTTGAGTCAAGGCCAAACTACCCAAGTCAGATGGGACAGGGGAGGTGGAAAAGGAGGAAGCTGGTGGGGAGCATGTTGAAGATGGCCCACTGTTGAAGCATGTTGAAGATGTCACGTGAACCCCAAGTTTGGGCAACTGCACAAAGATGTCATCAAAGCGGGAAAGGAGGCTACCCAGCTAGGGCCCAGGGTTGAGCTGGGGCAGGGCTAGTGGAGGGGGGAGGGGAGCAGGCAGGAGTGGGGTCCTGCATCCTGGGTCACATGCCACCCCTGAACAGTTGAGGGCAAAAGGGAGGTGTGGGAGGACCTGATGGCTGGCGGTGTTGAGTCCTTGGTGGATGGGATAGGAGCCTTCAGGAAGCTTTCTGAGCCAGAACGCCCAAAGGGCAGGACTGCAGTCTCCCTGTCCCTATCCCTACACCTGCCAGGCTTGATCCCCCCATCCCATCCTGCTCCCTTATCTCTGGGCATCTCACCCCCAAACTTTCCTGCTTCCTGTAGTGACCCCCAGAATGGGTGAGGGGCTGGCTGGATCTCTCCGCCAGCCTCTCTCCTTGCCCGGAGGGTGGGGGAGGGGGCGGGCAGGCCTGGGCTGGTTGGCTCTGCTTCAGCCCGTTGTTCCTTCACTGATGGACGCCGGGCCAGCAGATGCAGACCACTTGAAGGCTCAGGAAGCCTCTAAAAAGGAAGAGAATCCTAGCAGTGAGTTGGACAGCTAAACCTGGGGGCTATGGGGCCGGGGAGGCTGAGAGAGCGGTGTGATGATGTGGCCGAGTCAACAGCCGGTCTTGAGGAAGACCCACACTTGGAGCGGCAGGACCACCATGAGCCATGCCCCTCTGTGCCCTGTCCCCGTCGGTGGCTGTCACAGCTCATCTGGTGCGATGGGAGCTGGAGGGCACACCTTGCCCTGGGTCCACCCACCCCAGCCCCTCAAACATCTGCTTCTTGTCCTTCCCTAGCACGCACTACCTTCCCGCCTACCACAGAACTCATCAGGTAGCCTCCAGGGTTCAGGTGTCTGTAACGTATACTGCACACATGTGCTGGGCAAGTGTTGAATGAATGAAAACGGGTGGAGGAAGGAAGAGGATCCAGGGTAAGAGCAGGAGCAGTGGGGGGTGGGGGCGGGCAGGGAGCCGGGGCTGGGACAGAATGGCAAGAATGACCTCCGCAAGGTCTGAAGGGAGTTGAGGAAGTGGGGGGTGATCTGATGGGGAGCGGGGACGTGAGGACCAAGAAGCCTGGCTGGGAAGGTGGGAGAGAACAGGAACATGAGTCAAAGCAGGGTTATTTTAGGATGGGGCCCTCAGCCAGGGGAGGGTGGCCAACTGAGTGGGGAGGCGTCCTGGAAGGGCTTCTGGCTCAGGGCAGCCCTTGGGGAGCCCCCTGGTCTTGGATCTAGACCCTACCCTCTCAGCCTATGTGGGGCCTGGATGGACAGTAGGTTCCTGGGAGCACTGGGAAAGGCCAGGAGCTGTGGATGGTTGGGAAGTGGGTGATCCCAGGAGGCAGGAAGTTTTTCTGCTTGCTGGTGGGGAGGACTGATGGGGGAGGGGTGTCAGGGCCAAGGGTGTGGAGGCTCAGAAGATGGTGTAGAGGGCCCGGCATTCCTGTGTGGCCTGTGGAGGACCCTGCTGGTCGGAAGATGGCCTGTTCTGGGGGCAGGTAGCAGCCAGGCTGGTCCATACAGGAGTACTGGGTACTGTGTTTCCACAAGGCAGCGCCATGGCAGCCAAGTGGCACCGCCGGCCCCATGGCCCGTCACCTGCCCTCACTTGTCCACACTACCCCTGCGGCGCTGGTGGAGCTGGGTCATGGCCACCATGGGTAGATGGGCGCTGGACCTGAGAAAGAAAATGGGGTTATGGGGGCATCTGGAGGAGGAAGACCTCAGGTTAGAGGGCACCTTTCTTTCCATAGCAGAGAAAGCCAGAAGGAAATTAGGTGTTGAGCCCTGGCCACATGGCTTCAGGTACCCGCTGGGAGACCCCACCCAGGGTAGAATCTGGAGTGACGTCCAGGAGCCCTTTCTCCTGGCCAGATCGTCCTGGGATGAAGGCTGTTCTGGGGTCTCAACACTGGCAGGACAGGGCCAGGACTTGGCCCACAAGGGGATGTGGAACTGAGCAGAATGGGTGGCTTGCAAGTCAGGGATCGGGGACTGCAGGAGTCCTGCCTAGATGAAGGGCCTGCCAGCTGGGTGTTGATGGATGTGTAGGAGCTGGCAGGTCTGAGCACCTGATGAAGGCATCATGTCAGGGTGGGAGAGATGGCGGGGGCAGTTGGGGAACCAGTGAGGGGCAGTGAGTAAGGCTGAGGATGGTGTCACGAAAGGGCTCACCGAGGCCTCTCCCGGGGACCCTTGGGGAGGGGCTTGTGGGGCCGGCTGCAGGCCTCCGGAGAGCCTGAACTGGTCGGCACCCTGCCTGCAGGTTGGCGCTGTATGTGTACGAGTACCTGCTGCACGTCGGTGCCCAGAAGTCAGCCCAGACCTTTCTGTCCGAGGTAAGCCAGCCCTGCCAGGCAGAGCCCCCCAGGCGGGGTCCTTCCTTACTACCCATACCCTGGCGTCCTCTCCACCCGCTTCCACTGGGGCTCCAGTGGTAGGGTTGGGTTGCTCCTGTGTTGGCTCTGGGGACTGAGGGCTGGGGGGGTCGAGGCCTGTGGGCTGGGATCAGGGCATCTGTCTGGCCATCTGAGGATCTATGCCCACTTCTCTGCACCCTTGCTTGGGGTGGCTGGTTCCCCATTCCCCAGGCACCAGGCTGGGCTGGGGCTGCCTCACGTTGGAAGAGGTCAGGCGGGGCTGCGCAGCAGGCCCCCTCACCATCTTGCTTTTCCCCTGCAGATCCGATGGGAGAAGAACATTACGCTGGGCGAGCCCCCAGGCTTCCTGCATTCCTGGTGGTGGTGCGTGTGGGGCTGGTGGGGGGGGCGGAGGGGGAATGGGTGGGGACGCCTAGGGAAACCATCGTCGTCCCCCCTCCCTGCCGCCCACAGCGTGTTCTGGGACTTGTACTGTGCAGCACCTGACCGCAGAGAGGCGTGTGAGCACTCGAATGAGGCCAAGGCCTTCCAGGACTACGTGAGTCCCTGCCCCATGGACCTGGATCAGGGCTCTTGGGCATGGGCCAGTTTCAGGGCCTGGGGCTTTGGGGGCCTGCGTGGCCTGAGGCTGGCTGGGGTGGGCAGGTGGGTCTGGTGTTGGGGTTTAATCTGGGATCTTGGCCACTTCTAGGGCTTCCCTATGCCCTCAGTCTAGGATCACTCACGGGGTAGGGGAGGCTCCTTCCATTGCACCCAGCTCCTGAGGGTCCCTACTGCACCCCCCCACCTCCCTGACTCCAGCCCTACCTCACCTCCCCCTCATCTGAATCCCTTGGGAGCCCGGAGTAGGGAGCTTTGCCTCCCCATCTGCCCAGGGTGGGGGGTGTGTTTGTGTTGGGCGGTGGGCCCACCATGGCATAGCCCCTCCCACCCCAGCCTTTTTGAGCCCCTGGGGCAATGGGCTTGGCTAAGGGGCAGGGGCATCCTCCAGCAGTAGAGGCCCAGCACAGGCACACTTCATGACTTTGCTTGGTGATTGGGGCTGTTGACCCCAGTTTCCGTGCAGGTAGAGTGCGGGTCCAAGGCCTATCTGGAGAGGGGGGATAACATGAAAGGGCTGGTGGCATCTCGTCATGGGGAGCAGATGGCTGCCCCTTTCTTTATCCTCTTGGTCCTGGCTGTGGGGCTTGGCCACCTGGCTTCTCAGAGAAGTCTCCGGCTGGGCAGGAAGGGCTTGGGGCCTCCAGGCCCACTCAAGGGGGAAGCAGCAGCTCAGCTGGCGTCTAGGGGCGGTGCAGCTCTAGGCGAGTTCTCCCTTCTACACCCGCCCCCCCCCCTTGTGCACCCACTCTCCTACAGCTGCCGGCTTCACTGCCTGAGCAGTCCGCCCTGCTGTGCCCTCTCGGGCCTCCCAGGGCGTTGCCCATCCCGCCAACCAATCGCTCTGCAATTGGTCAAGGTCGTGCACCGCCTCCCCACAAAAAGTGCTTCCTCCCCCCACCCCGCAAGTGACGGCCTTTCTAGAGCTGGGGTGCAGTCCGCGAGGGGTAACCATCATGTCCGGAAGCCGCTCCGCACCTGTTGTACAATGTGCATGGGAGCCCGGGTCACACTGTTGGTCCCCACTGGGTTCCACTGCCCCTATGCGTCCCGCCCGCCCCCGCCCCCTTCCCCGTCCCTCTTCTGCCAGAATGGGGCTCCAGGGGTGTCTGGAGCTGTGTGTGTGCATGACTCCGCGTGGGCGCTCATTCCCAGTCGGGCCCTAGCCCCCTCCCAGCCTGCTGGTGCTCCCTTCCCTCCCCACCCCTACCGCGGCCTCTCCTCTGTCCCCGCCCCTAGCGGCCTCTCAGGGCCCCTCTGGGGAGGGCAGGAAGGCGGAGCACAGCGTTCTCCACTTCGGCGGGAGCGCGCTTCTGGGAGCGCGACGGTTACCATGGCAGCGGAGTGCGTCGGGGGAGATGGTGCGGGCACAGCGGGCGTGGTGGGGGGGAAGGGAGCGCCCCGGCCCCGGGTGACGGGTTCCCTGTAGCTGCGGGCGCACATCCTGCCGGGCCTCTGCTCTAACCTGGGGGGAGTTCCGTGCTTGCCTCCCCTGCACGGTCGGGGCCCCCTGAGTGGGGGCTCAGTTCACCCCTCCCGGCAGCCGACTGCGGCGTCTCCAGGAAACGCTAGCGCGCCCAGCCCATCGTCATAGCAACGTGGGATGGGCCAGGGCGTTTCCGGGTGGATGATTGACGTGGGGGCGTCTAGCTCAGGCCACTCGCCAGTGAAGGTGGGCCCTGTATTAACCTTTCTGGGCCTAGAGTTGGGGAGCCGCAGTGGGTGAGGGGTGCCCCATCTTCTCCCTGCCCCCACACCTCGTTGGCAGCCCAGAGAGCGGCCGCCCCCCCCCCCTCCTGACCAGGAAATGCTTTGGCGCCTGCTGTGGCTTGAAAGGTGGGACTGCTCTCCCACCCTCTCTGTGGGGTAGGTTGGGGGGAGTTGACAGACCAAAGGCTCAGAAGTGCCTCCTTCGGCCACTGAGGCAGGCGCCTTGGAGAATACAGTAGTCGCTCCAGCTGTCAGGCTGTGTGTGTCCGTGGGGGGATGGGTGGAGGCAGGGGGGACCTGGCAGTTTGGAGGGTGTGAGAGCTTTATCCCCCCACTCCTAGGGTCTCTTGGGCTTTCAAAAGGTTGGTGGTGGGTCCTGGGATTGTTTTTAGTCACCATAGGCCGGGAAGGCATGTCTCCCGCCCCCCCCCCCCCAGCTTGGGACCTGGGTAGGAGACCTTTGGAGGTTGATCTTTGAGAAGGGGCAGGAAGTGGGGGGGGGCAGCTTGCAATACTGCATGTCTCCAGGGGTCCTGCTCTGACCCAGCCAAGGGGCCCTCTCCCTGCTTCTGTGGAGCAGGAAATGCTGTGTGACTGTGGGCAAAATGCTTCACTTCTCTGAGCCGAAGTGGCTGCAGTTTTACAAATCCCTGAGCATCCCCACGTGATGGCTTGTGTCAGTCCCGGGAAGAGCTGTGCCCCAGGCAGACCGTACCCTCCCTCTCAGATCCCGTTGGGGGTGGAGTGGGTGCAGATGATCCAGACAGGCAGGAGTGGAGGGGCCCCCACAGAAGTACTATCTTTACTCAGTCCTTGCAGAGTCCTCCTTCCCTGTCCTTTAACGTGTTCCCTCTACCCTGTAGACTAGGCCTCCATTTCCCTCCTCCCTCCTCTGTTCCCAAAGGCAGACAAGCCTGGGACTTGGAACCTACCAGAGGAAGTGGCCTGTCAGCCTGTCCCCCTGCCAGCTCTGGCCTGCCACCAGCATCTCCACCCTTGGCTGACATGGGAACTCCCCTGTCTAGCACCCGGTCTTCTCCCCTCCTCCAACTGAAGAGAGGTCTGGAGCCTGGACACCCCCCCCCCCCGTAGTCCTGCTCTTCCTCCCCTCCTTACTGGAGGGGGGAGTGCTCTGCCCCACAGCTCCCTGGCGGAGCCCTCTGGGAGGGAGGTTCACCTTGAAGCTGCCAGTTGATTTCTGTTTATTTGGGTGTCTTGGGCAGAGCTGGGAGTCCAGCTAGTCTGTCTTCCCAGCCAGGAGAACCTGGGGCGTGTGGGGCTGGGGCTAGAGTCAGGGACGACGCGCCCACTAGTCTGAGGTGAAATTCCGATGGGAAGAGCGAGCCGTGCCAGATGGGGAGGCACGTGCCCACGGGGGTCCTGGGTCTTTGGCATCTTCAGACCCCCAGAATCCTCAGGCTTGGGACTGACTCCTTAGGAGCCAGGATCCCCAGGTCTCTGGCCTCCTCCCTGGGCTGTGGGCGGCGTCAGGCAGGGCCCCAACCACTGCCAGTGTCTTGGGTGCTGCAAAAAGGCAAAGCCTGTGTCCACAGGGCACGTTTGAAGACAAATGAGCAGCCCTGAGTCAGGGCAGCTGAAACCAGGCTGGGGACAGGGGCAGCGGCTCCTCCTTCATGTAGAGAACCCTCCAGGCGTCCTCACACCCTCACCGGGGTGGAGGTGGAGGATCCCACGGCCCAGGCTCCTTGTTCTGCAGAGTGGGCTGTTTGCAGATAGGAGGGGGCACTCAGCAGGTAGTCACGAGAGCTAGTTCTCCTGGTCTTCCTCACCCCTGCAGAGTGCTGTAGCAGCCCCCAGTCCTGTGATGGGGAGCATGGCCCCCAACGATGCGATGGCAGCAGGCCCCATGGCCCCCGGCTTCTTCCAGGTACAGCCGGGGCCGGTGCCCCTTGTTCTCCAACTCGAGTGGGCATGTGTTGGAGGGTGAAGGCATGGGCCGTGATGGTGGTGGCGGGGTTGGGGGGGTCTTACAGGGAGAGGCCTGGGCCGGCCGCAGGTGGGTCAGGGGCTTTCCAGGAGGTGGGTATTTGTGTGGTGGCTTTGGTGGCAAGGGCAGGGGTGGGACCGTTTGGGCTGGGCCCCAAGGCAGGAGAGGGTGGCATCTCTGTGAGGTTAGCCGGTGCGGGCCTGGTTGCTAAGGGCCTCAGAGCATGGCTCTCTGAGCCATGGGTCTTGCCTGTGACTGTTCCCTTAGGGCCCCTCACTCCAAACCCCGTCTTCCCCTCCGGGGAACGCTGGGCTGGCCCACCCTCCCACCTCCATGGCATCCCCTCACCCTCCCTGGCCAGGCTCAGTAGGGCCACAGAAAACAGTGAAGCTTCAGTGGACCTCGCTCCTCCCAACCCACCTGGTTCTGTCCTCCTAGGGCCCCCCCGGCTCCCAGCAGCCCCCCCACAACCCCAACGCCCCCATGATGGGGCCTCATGTTCAGGTAAGGACCTGTGATGCCCCGCCCCTTTGCACACGCACATCCCAGCAGATGGAGCCCCCAGCCCCACTGCACTCATGCACCGGGCACTGGCTGGCTCTGGTTTGCTGGCTGGTCCTGGAGGAGGGGGGCTGTCCAGGCTGGGGGCCCGGGCGGCTGCAGGAATGGGGTAGCTTTGGGGGGTGAGCGGGCGGTGGGAGGTGCTGATCCCCGGCCCACCTCTTCCAGCCCTTCATGTCACCGCGGTTCCCAGGGGGCCCCCGGCCCACCCTGCGGATGCCGAGTCAGGTGAGAGAGGGATGAGGGGAGGGGGGGCAGGAGTTGGGCCAGCGTGGGGGTACCCACGCTCAGTGCTGTAACACCCCCTCTGCAGCCTCCTGTGGGGCTCCCCGGCTCCCAGCCCCTCCTCCCTGGCACCATGGAACCCTCCCCGCGTGCTCAGGGTGAGTAGGGAAGCTCCCGCTGCTGCCACCCTCAGCTCCAAGTTCCTTGTCCCTGCTGTCTCCTGGTGCAGAACCACCCCCCTCCAGTGCATGTTCACACTGGAGAGTATTCCTGGCCTGAGCCCCCTTCCTCCTGCCTCCCTCCCCCCCAGGGCATCCTAGCCTGGGCCCGATGCAGAGAGTGACACCTCCACGGGGCATGGCCAGCATTGGACCCCAGGTAAGGGCTGGGCCAGGAGAGAGGGTGCACTTCCGGGGCTTCCCCCGACATCTTGGCCTGCACTCACCATGCTTTTGCCTTCCCAGAGCTACGGAGGTGGCATGCGGCCCCCACCCAACTCCCTCGCCGGCCCAGGCCTGCCCACCATGAACATGTAAGGCCACCACCCAGCTTCGTGGGCTGACTCTGCTGGGGCATACTCAGTCTGCACAACCGCTCTGGTGGTTTACTCTGTATTGGGGGGAAACTGAGGCCCAAAGGCCCCAGTGAGTGATAGGATGGGATTCGGAGGCTGACTGGAATCTATCCCTGGGTACCAACTCTCAGCCAACATGGGTTGCTCTGCGGCCCTGTTTGGGGGCCCGTGGGGCAGAGTGGGGGAGGTCACGAAGTGTGTAGTGGGGGGCTGTGTACCACCTGGCCTCACCCTGGGGTCCACCCACTGTGTCTTCTAGGGGCCCTGGAGTGCGAGGCCCCTGGGCCAGCCCCAGTGGAAACTCGGTGAGAGGCGGGCTGGCAGCCCAGGGAGGGTGGTGGGTGGATGAGCAGGTGAGCGGTGTGGGGGTACAGAGGGGCAACTTGTCATGGCTGCCCTTCTCCCCAGATTCCCTATTCCTCCTCCTCCCCCGGCAGCTACACGGTGAGTGACTGAGTGGCGCAGTGGCTGGGTCACTGGAACCAGGGGGCCAGGGTGGTGGTTGGCAGATGGGGGGGGGTCTTTCTCACCTTCTGTCTCCTTCATTGTGCAGGGACCCCCAGGAGGAGGTGGGCCCCCTGGAACACCCATCATGCCCAGCCCTGGAGGTACTGCAGCCTGGGCGGGGTACAGGGAGGGGTGTGTGTTCCTGGAGAAGTCCTCGCAGCCCTTCCCCTTACGCCCTGATATCTTCCCCAGACTCCACCAACTCCAGCGAGAACATGTACACTATCATGAACCCCATTGGGCCAGGCGCCGGCAGGGCTAATGTGAGTTGGGGGGGTTCCAGGGTGGGTGTTAGGCAGGCGGCGGCCCCGCCGGGGATTTGATGGCCCTAGTCCCACGCTGCCCCCCGCCCGCAGTTCCCGCTCGGCCCTGGTCCGGAGGGCCCCATGGCGGCCATGAGTGCGATGGAGCCTCACCACGTGAACGGATCCCTGGGTGAGTGGGCGTTGAGACGAGACACACACCTCACTCCCCACCCCCTCTACTTCGCGAGCCTTCTGCGCCCCCTGGCGGTTGCTCCCGCCCCCTCTCCCTCGTTTCTCTGCCGGCATCCCGGTTGCGCCCCAAGTCCACTGGCAGGGGCTGCGAGGGGGGAAGTGGTGGAAGGTGTGCGGGGGGGGGGGGGGTGGGGAGTTCCAGCAACTAAACCAAGAGTGCCATCACCGGCCCCCGTCCGAACCCTCCATCCGGGACCCCCAGCGGGGTCCCAGCGGGTTGGGCCCAGGGACGGAGGTAGGGCCATGCGTCAAGTTCAGGAAGGGGTTAGTTGACCCTGGGCTGGGGAGAGCGGGAGATTGGTGCTGGCCTGGCACAGGCACATCTGAGCCACGGTCCGCGGTCTGTCGGTCCACAGGCTCGGGCGATATGGACGGGTTGCCGAAGGTGAGGGGCCGCGCTCCTGCGTGGGGGCGGGACCTGGGACTCCCTGGGTGCGGGGATGTGGGCTGGGTCAGAGCGATGGGCAGGGCCCGGCTGACCGTGGCCGCCCCCAGAGCTCCCCCGGCGCCGTGGCGGGCCTGAGCAACGCCCCGGGCACCCCGCGGGACGACGGCGAGATGGCGGCTGCCGGGACCTTCCTGCACCCGTTCCCGAGCGAAAGCGTAAGCGACTGCGTCGACTCCCCCCCCGCGGCGGCGTCGGGCCGGAGGGGCCTGGCGGGCAGGCCCCGGCGGGGCGGCCGGGGGGCAAGAGCAAGACCGTGACCGCGGCGGGCCAGGTGGGGGGGCGGCCGCGGCATCCTTCCCCTCCCCTCTCTTTCCCTCCCCCACTCCCGCCCTAATCTCACCGGCCCTCCCCCCTGTCCCCACCCCATCCTGGGACCCGCAACCCCAGGGCGGTCTCCCCACGCATCGCCACTTCTCTCCTCCCCTTCCTCCGCCCCGCCCCGTCCCCCATTCTCCCCGGGGGGCGGGTCCCAGCATAGGCCAGAGCTGAGCCCGCCTCCGCGCGCCACCCCCTCGTCTCTCCGCAGTACTCGCCCGGGATGACCATGAGCGTGTGATGGGGCAGCAGCCCCTTGCCCACTGCCGGCCTCGGCTTCTGCCCAGTGCCCCTGCCTGGGACCAAGGTCCGGGGCTGGGGCAGTCTGCTGGGTGAGGGTCTGAGGTCACACCTCGGGCGACTGTACTCCATCCAGTTCAAGGATTGGACAGCCTGGGAGGCCCCACACGAAGGACTCTCATTTTATAAAAAACAAAACAAAACGCAAGGACCTCAGAGACGTTCTTTCCTGTATAGGCCCTTCTCGCCATTTCTATTTTGTCCCCGGGGGCTCCTTGGGGACCTCCTTTCCCCTGGACGGCAGGGGTGGGCCCCACCAATAAATGTAACTTGGTTTTGGTTTTTGGTATCTGGTCTTCAGATTTCTTCGCTGTGGCTTGTGGCCACGTCCTCCCATCAGGGGTTAGGCAGAGGCCTCAGGGTTCTATAAGTTTCAAGAGCTGGGGTGTCAGTTTGGGAAGGGTAGGTAGGAGTCTACCATGAGAAAGATGGGAGATGGGGCTGGAGTTGGGGGGTGGCTAGGTTTAGGTCGCAGGCACTGAGAACCCACAGATGATGCTGTGGCCGAGAGTGGTACTGGCTTTATTGTCTTCAGGGGTCTTGGAAGGGTTGGGTCCTGAGGGGGCAGTGGGGCAAGAGTTTTGGGGGAGAAGGATGGCCATGGCCTTAAGTGGTGGGCATCTGGGGTGCCTCAGCCTGTGAGAGCCCATTGGCATCACCCGTACAGCCATTGGGGGCAGTGGGCGCTGCTCCTCTCTTGCAAGGCACAGGGCAGGTGGCTACCGCAGGCCCCACTCGCTTGAGGCCGGGGCGCTCCATCTTGTGCTCCAGAAGCATGTGGTTTTGCGGCGGGAGCCCCACACAGGCCCTGGGGGAAAGGTCAGGACTGAGTGGGGCTGGACTCTGAGGCCGGGGGCTCCACAGCCTCCAGGCCCTCCAGTCCCCGTGCCGAGGCGGCCAGCGGACGTGCGGGCCTCCGATGGGGACCCCAAAGCCGAGGCCCACCTGAGGATATTCTCGATGCAGCTGCGCTGGCGGAAGAGCGCGTTCACCACCGGGCTGCCGGGTGGCACCAGTGGCGCCTTGAACAGGAAGCTGAGCAGCGACAGCACCGAGTGGAAGCCCTGCGGCTCTGGGTCGGCGTCCGTGCAGAAGCTCACACGCTGGCACAGCTCGGTCAGCAGCACCAGGTCGAGCATGATGGGCGCCGCCAAGAGGGAGTCCTGCGGGGCCGGCAGGTCAGGAGGTGGGCGGGGCCGGCAGGCGGCCCCACTCCCGCCCCGGCGGGCCCCGCACCTCGCACGTGTTGTGCAGCACCAGAGTGTTGGTGCCGCCCAGCATCAGCTCCGAGGTGTACTCGTCCAGTGCGCGCTTGCTGTCGCCCACGTACGGCACGTACTTGATGACCACCTGGGGGACAGCACAGGTCACGGGGGCCCTGCCCTGCTTCGCCAGGGGCTTCCCCCCTGCCCCCGGTCCCCCAGCGGCCTACGGCCCACGCACGCAGTGGTCGGGCTCCTCCCCGGGCGCGTAGAGCACCGGGTTGCTCTGCACCATGTCGTCCACCACGCTGCTCTTGGACACCTCCTTGGAGCGGAACTGTGGTGGCGCCGACAGGTTCTGCCCGTCATTGTTGCCCAGGTGGTTGTAGCTCACGATGGACATGGTCTGTGGGAACAAGGGGCCCCGCGGCAGCTGCAGGCCCCAGGGCACAAAAGCCCCGCGGCCACAAGCCTGGTGCTTGGGGTCCAGCCCAGCCCCTTCCCGCTCCTGAGCTATGCACCCCCCAGGCCCACGCACCTTGAGGCCAGAGCCGATAAGAAAGTCCACGAGGACGGACTTGACCTTGGTCTGGCCTGACTTGAAGTCGTCACCACCCACGAAGACACGTCGTTGCCGGGCGAGCTCAAGCGCCCCGGGCACCAGTGTGTTCTGTGGGGACCCATTGAGGAAGGCGCAGCCCTCCAAGATGCTAGCCACAGCGAAGAGAGTGGAGGGCGACACCTCCAGGCCCAGCTGTGGACACAGGTGGGGAATCAGCAGGGAGGGATCCTTTGGGACGTGTCCTGACCCCTCTCTCCAACCCTGGATGCACCCACCTGGATGGTCTGCAGCAGGTTCTCAGCGGTGTCATTGAGGCCTGGGACAACTTCACAGAAGCGCTCAGTGTTCGCCGTCCACAGCACGATGACCTTATCTAGCCCAGCGCTGGACCGGAAGTCACGGATGTCCCTACGGATCTGCTCAAGCTGGGTGGGGAGGGAAAGGGATTGTACAGGCCCCTTGACCCGGGGAGGTCTGGGCTACTCAGTTCCCCAAGTACAAAGTGAGGTCTGGAACCTCAGAATGGGACCGAGGAGACAAAAGGCCAATAAGGGGTGAGGGGCGTGGAAGGGGTGGGAAGGGGAGGGGTGGTGGGTGGTAACTCAAGCTCAAAAGGCAAGAGCAACAAGTGGCAAGGGATACAGGGCTTGGGGCGGGGCCACACCTGCTGTGCGCGCGTGCCCAGTATGAGGTTGTCAGCACGCACACTCTGGTTAGATGCGATGAACTCGGGGATGTAGACAGAAGGCCGCGGGCGCAGGGCCTCCAAGTGCGGCCACAGTTGCTCCTGCAGCCCCCAATCCAGTACCTGCGCGCGCCGCATAGCTTCAGCCAAATTCAGCGACGATATGTCCCAGCCTGGGGCGGGGGGACGACACACCCCCAAGCTCAGCCCAACTCCGAACGTGGACCCCTCCAGGCCCCGCCTCCCACCCCAGCCCCCTGCCTAGGGCCCCGCCCACCGTCGAACACGAGGTCGTCGGGTGCCACCATGGGCAGCAGTGAGCTGAAGGGCACGAACACCTCCTGGCCCTCGGCGTCCAAGCCCAGGCTAACGGTGCCCGCCTGCGTCAGCGAGCCGTAGTAGTTGGCCTCCTGGGGGGCGGCAGGCGGGGCGGAGTGAGGTGGGGCGTGGCGTGAGCCACCAGCCCCCACGGCCCCACCCAGCACCCTCAAGCTCCGCCTTTCTTCTGGGCGCCTCAGCTCAGGGCTCCGAGCCAAGGCAGAAGCCGCTCCCCCTTTGGAAGACACCCCACACACACACCCGGGACAGCACGCGGGCACTTTAGGCTCGGTCCCCTTTAGGCTCTGTCCCCGGAGGGTCGCCTCCTTCGTAGAGATCCGCCCCCTAAAGGCCCTTCCCCCTCCTGCAGGGACTTCGGACCGAGCCCCACCCGACCCCCCACCTTGCGGCCGGTGCGCGTGGGCCAGGAGAGGCGCAGTCGGTTGGCCAGCACGGCTGCGGTGAGCGTGGAGCCGTTGTTCCCGCCCCAGCCGACGAGCATGACCCCAAGCCGGGGCACCTGCCGGGCGGTCCGAAAGGTGAAGCGCGTGGACGTGGGGTATACCTAGGGGCGGGCGGCGCGGTGAGTCTGCGGTCACAGGCCCTTCCTCCCTCACTATCGGAGCAGAGTCTTCGACGTTGGGTAATTCCCGTCCCCTCCCGGCTCCCTGGTTCCCCCAGCTCCCACCCTCCAGCCCGGGTCCCTTGCCTACCTTGAGGACGCTGCCCTCGCGGCTGACGCACGCTGTCCGGTACTCGTACTGAGCCTCGATGGTATCGGGACCGTAGACCACGTCGGGGCTCTCGACCACGAAATCGGCTGTGGCCTCCATCGCGGAGAGCTAGGGGCGCAGGGTGGGCAGAAGGTCAGCGGGGACACGAGAGCCAGCAGACCGAGTCGACCGCGGTCCCCAGAGAGCCCGCACCACGCCCCGGAGCCGCACTCACCGGTGCAGAGTCAACTCGGACAGTGGCGGTCGGCAAGGGCTCGGGGCGCGCGAACTCCAGAGAAAAGAGCCGCAGCCCCGCCCACGCCCCGCCCCTCACCCCACCCGCGCCAAGGAGGAGGGGCGCACGGGGAGGAGGGGCGCGACCGCCCTAGCACTCGGAGGTCTCGGGTTCAAGGCCCCGCAGGCCCGAGCCATCCCTGCCCTTGGGTTCCCGCCCCACAGGGTGCGGCGGGACATCCACGTGGGCTACAGACCCCGGCCATCCGCATCGGGCGCGTGGATTCGCTTAGCATCACAGCCAATTAGGGCGCGCGGCCACTTTTCCTCATTTTACAAAAGAGAACATTAGGGCTGCGAGAGAGCGGCAGGCCCAGCCACCAGGCAGGAGGTGGGGCTGGGCATCTGGGTCCGAGCTGCTGCTGTGGAAGCTAGGGCCAAAGGCTGAGCTGGGGCTTAGAGCCCACAGCCAGGCCGCCTCCGCCTCCCCTTTCCTGAGCTGTACTACCCACCAGGCACTCCTGACCCAGCTCACACGGTGTGTTGTAGGGGGCCCTGCGAGGCCTCAGTTTCCCTACCTGTAGCAGGAGGGCTTGGCGGAGCCAGGCTGGAGGGGCCAGTGTTCCCTGAGGAGAGGAGGGGAAGGGGGGAGGGGACAGGACCAAGGAGGTCAGCTGGGGAGGAGCGAGGCACGCACAGCACTGCGCCCCCCTAGCACCCAGTGATAAGGGAGCGTGGGAACCCGGCGGGCGGGCGGGGGCGGCTCCCCCAGGAACTTTCCAAAACAAGCAGCCTCCTCCGGCTGGAAAGTTTCCACCACTGGAGCTGACCCAAAAGGTGGATAGTTGGGAACACTCGCAGGAAACATGGTCAGGGCCTGGCCTTGGGGGTTGGGGGCTCCGAGCTTCAACCTCAAGGGACTCCAGTGTGGGGGAGCCGGAAGTAAACTGGGGCACCCCAAGCTAGAGGCAACTTGGAAGTTGGGTCTGGCAGGGCAAGCTGCCTGGGAGAGGTGATTGCTGGAAGGGGTCTTGAGACACGACAGGTCTTTTATCAAGATACATGAAGAGGGGTGCCTGGGTGGCTCAGTGAGTTAAAGCCTCTGCCTTCGGCTCGGGTCATGATCCCAGGGTCCTGGGATCGAGCCCCGCGTCGGGCTCTCTGCTCAGCAGGGAGCCTGTTTCCTCCTCTCTCTGCCTGCCTCTCTGCCTACTTGTGATCTCTCTCTGTCAAATAAATAAATAAATAATCTTTAAAAAAAAAAAAAAAGATACATGAAGAACTGCCCATGCAAAAACCTGCGGGGAGTGGGTTTAGGGGCAGGTGAAAAGGTGGCCAGGTGGGATGGGGAGAGCAGCAGTCTGGGGACTAAGGCCCACCCTCAAGGCTGGGGACAGGGAATACTGTGTAATAAGTATTTGAGTCTTGTCTCTGGTTTCTGGCTGGAGATGGAGTGCAACAGCCAAAGGCTGGTGATTTCATCATACCTACATATATGGAACCTCCATAAAAACCCCAACACCACATGGGTTGAGCGAACATAGGAAATGTGGGAGGGGGGCACACCTGGAGAAGGGCATGGGTGCCCAGTGCCATTCCCCACACCCTGCCTTCAGCATCTGCCTCCTGTTTGGCGGCTGGAAGTGTTCTCCTGAGTGCTGTGAGCCATTCGAGCAAACCTAGGAGGGAGCCGTGGGAACACTTGATTCATAACCAGTGGCCAGAGACTTGTGGCAGGTGCCTGGAGTAGGGGACGGTCTCATGGAACTGAGCCCTTAACCTGCAGGCTCTGCTATCAGCTCCAAGAACTGAAATCCAGTCGGTGCCTGCCGTCTGGAAGGCGCTTGTGCCTCCAAGGGCCAGGTGACCTGGGAATGTGCAGAGACTGGAAAGGCCCCAAGACCCAGGCCTGGGGAGCCCCAGCACTCACTGGGCAGCCTGTGGGAGGTGCTGGAAGGAGGGCGAGGACAGAGCAGTCAGTTGGGCACTGGACAGTGATTGCAGGGACTGCTTGGGTGTGTGACACGGGGGTAATGTGCTCCTTGGGAGGGACTGGGGAATCCGTGTTCCCACCATAACACAGGCTACTGAGGGCAGGGGCAGGGCTATCTCCACCAAGTACCAGTGCCCATGCAGAGCCTAGCATACAGAAGGGGCCATGGGATCAGAGTGCTGGGGGCACCTCCTGCAGCTGAGGCGCACTCAGGGCGTGATGGCCATGATGCCTCTGGGCAGCGTTGAGGGGCTGCAGGGGAGTCCAGTGAAGGACCTGGGGAGCACGTGGCCACAGCAAAGCTAAGGCATGACAGGGTTCAAAGAAGCAGACATTGGCCCTGGACCCTGGACCGCGGGGATAGAGATGTTATCCCCTGAAAGGACAGGATGGCCAGGCTGCCCAGGGAGCAGGGTACACTCTGCCCCACGGGCCCTCCTGACCTTGTCTCCTGCGCCCCTTGGATTCCCAGGCCACCTTAGAACTCGGGCCAAGGCTGGAGCCAGCGGGGCTGTCCAGAAGCCTAAGGCCCAGAGCCCCTGACCCCTGGACCCCTTTCATCCCAGGCTTATTATTCTTTGTCTGTTCTTCCTTTCTAAAATAAACACCCACCCCCAGCCCGTCCTTCAAAAGCAGGACCCTGACCCCTGCTTTCATCTCCTCACCTGGAGCATGGGACAAGGACAGCCATCCCTGCTGGCATTCTGGGCCTGGGGGATCCCACTGGGCCTTGGCATCCCCATCCCCATCATGGGCACAGGGGCAGCCCCTGCGAGCCGGCCTGGTGGGAAGAAACAATAAAACAGTGCCATCACTGCCCTTTCCCCAGCCGCAGGTCATTTCCCCCCAAGGAAGGGCACTCCCCTGGCCCCATGTGTCCCTACTGCTCCTGGGGGCTGTGGCACTTTGGAAGGCCCCTGCTGGACCTGGTCTACCCTGTACACACCTGAGGAGACAGCCCTACTCCTATACCCACCATGGCTCCCCACTATCCCCATAGCTCATCTTCATCCTTTCCTACCTATGACCAGGCAGTTTGACCTCATGCCTCGCACTAGCAGGGCCCATCAGTCTCGGCTAGTCTCCACCTGCCCGCCTCCCTGCCTCCCACCCTACCCCCCACCTCATACCTGCTCAACACCATGGCTGCTCCAGTGCCCCGTCTCCTCCCGACCCCAGCCCACCCCCCCCCAGGGGGCCAGAAGGCCCCGGTTAGGACAGACACAAATGCACCCAGGCACATGGGGCTGCGGGGTTCGGTTCAGTGAAATTTATTGTAGGTTGAAAAAATCAGCATTCACCTGCTTAGTGTACAAAAAGGACACTAGATCTTTTAAGAAAATATTAGGAAACTGAAGACGCAGATGCCTTTCAATCGTAACATTTTGGCAAAAGTGAAAAGTTCTTGTAAACACCAACTCCATGGCTCAAAATAGTTTTTCTCCACAGTACAATATTAAAAGGGGGGAGAAACACAGTATCAATAAGTTAGACCATATTTAATCAGCTAGAACTTTTGTCCATCATCCCCCAAAGCACAAAACTTTTCTTAGCTTCATAATTCCTTAAAAGGAGAAAAACAACAACAACAAAAAAAAACAACAAAAAGCCAACAACAAAAAGGAAATTCAACTTAGAGTCCCTTGAACTGGTTCCCAGGGCAGAGGGCTGGGTCAGCCCTCCGGCTGCAGCCTCCTTAAATAATCCTTCACCCAAGTCTGCCTGTCCGGCTGGGTACAGTCCGCGCACGCAACACAGCCATCTGTGGAGCTCGGGGGTCCCCGGGGTCTGCTCAGCCCTCCCACTCCATCCCAAATGAAAAACAAAACACTTATTGAAACATGAAGGATCAGTTGCCTTGGTGCTCTGGGCATCCCAGGGGTCCCCAGGAAGGCACCAGTGGGCCGGGCATGCTGTGGGGGAGCCTCCACTCAGCGCCACTCTTTGGGAAGCCAGCAGGAGACCTCCCCCATGGCTTAGAAGAACAGACCTGCCTGCTGATAGCTCATGCTCTCCTTGCTTCACTCCTGTGGGCGGCAGCATCCCCAGCCCCCACCAGCTTGCCAGCCCCAGGCTCCAGGTTGCAGCCACTCCCTCTGCCTTCCCTAGTCCTGGTGGCTCTGTGGACTGTGGCCCTGAATGTGAACACACGCCTCAGGCCCCACTGCAACCTGGCAGGGCCGCCCCCCCACACACACATACACACACACGTGCACACACGCGCACACACAGGCGCATGTGTGCGCATGGTCCCCCGACACTCTGGGGGACACTAGACTAGGCACAGCTACTAAGCAGCAATTATGGTGTCCATGGAGCCCATGCTCCCAGAGTGGGCGGACAGGGCACATTTTCTGAGCTTGCTCTCGGCGGGGGGTCCCCCGACCCCCCTGACCCCCAGCCCCTCCCTGAGTGCAAAGCCTGCAGTGGCTCTGCTAAGATGACCCCAAGACCCACAAGCGGATTGAGGGACAGAGCGAGGTCAACAGCATGGAGACCACACGGTCTCAGCGCGAAAAGAAAAGCAGCAGCAAAGGGGGAAATTGAGAACATGATAAAATCCGACACTGCTCTTGCAGTGTGAGCTCGTAGCCCAGAAAAGCCCCAGTGACCCCCTACAGCTGAGGGCCTGAAATAGCAGGGCAGGCCCGGTGGGCTGAGAGCCGCTCTGCTCCCGCAGCTCTCGGCAGCTGCTCCGGGCCAGCTGGAGTTCTCGAAATAGCCCTGGGCGGGCCTCTACCCCGGTACAGCAGAGACCCTGTCTTCGCCTCGGCGCCGTGAGGGCCGGGGAGGCCAGGGCAGAAAGGAGGGCCCAGGGCAGGAGCACAGCCAGATACCAGCCCAGGAGGCCAGCCCAGGAGGCCAGCCCAGGAGGCCAGCCCAGCTGGCAGCAACCCCTGCGCCCCACCCTCCCCGGTCCCCAGCCCTCAGGAACAGCTCTGAACTTTCCGATGGCATCTGTAATACTGCAGGCAGGACACAGGGCGGCATCTGGACCCTGGTGTCCAAGGAGGGGAGGCACAGGTTTAGAAAAGATGCTTTCTCTCTCATACAAAAATAGACGGAAGTCTCCTAAGTAGTAGCTAAAAGTGGCTTTCTTTGTATAAAACTAGAAAAGGCAGACAGGCTGGCCTTGGAGTCTTTCCAGGAGGGGACACTGAAGCCCCTTGGGCTGCAGGCTGGAGAGGAGGTGGGCCTCCTGAAGAGCCCATCCCGGGTGGGGGCTCCCCAGGAGATGTGGGGGGCTGGGGGCGTGGGATGAGACAGTGGCCACCCCACCTTCCTCGGTGAGCTGAAGGCAGCAGTCTGCGGGGGTTCCCCTGAAAGCCGGCGTTGCTGGCTCAGATGAACATGTCTTCCTTGTGTTTATTTTTTTAAATAAATCTCTTTTTCCGCTCTGTAGCTTCCCCCACCCCCGCCCAGCCCCCCCACTCCCCCGCCGTCCAGAAGGGTCAGCCCAGCAAGGCGAGCTGGCCCAGCAGGCTGCGCAGAACCTCCGGCGCCCTGGCGTCAGGCTAGGGCCAGGCCTGCAGCTGCCGCTGGTCGTACTCGGCAATGAGCCTCTTGATGTGGGCCAGCTTGCTGTGCAGGTACTCGCAGCGGTGCTTTTCCTGGCTGTAGTTCGTGTTGGTCTGCAAGAGAGAGGCAGGCCTGAGCCACATCCCCCACCAGCCAGCGTCCCAGAGCGCAGCGGGGCCAAGTGTTGCCTTGTGTGCCAGCCTATGGGCAGCCCTGGGCTCCCACCCCCCTGCCTGCAGGCCAGCGCCCACCACGCAAGGACGAGGACCCTTGCTCTACCTCAGGCCAGAGCCCTGGGCTGGTGTCTCTCCCCAAGCCCCATCCTGGGAAACAGGGTCACTGCCAGGATGAGGGCGGCCAGAGGCAAGACTGTCAGGAAGCCTCCTTCCTGGGCTGGGGGCCTGGTGCACAGGGGCACACACATGGCGAACTGAGAGAGCCCTGAGGGCGCATTCCTGCTGCAGGGAGGCGGGGAGCTTCAGCTCCTCCTGTGTCCTTGCGGGGAGCTGGAAAGAGCCTGGGGGCTGCACCCACGGAGGAGTGGGAATGCTGGAGGGTGTTTTGCTGCCAGGGAAGGGATGCGCTGAGCTGCTCAGCAGTTAATGGTGGGGGAGGGGGAGGCAGGAGTTGCTCTGAGTACTGGAGACCCGGGCCTACCCAAGGCCCTTCCCTAGTGTGGCTCACCTTGAGCCAGCTTCATCTGACCCCACGCCACCCCCTACAAGGGGTGGAAACTTACCTTTTTGATTTTTCGATATTCCTGCAAAATCTGGCCCCGAGTAGTCTGGAGGAGAAACAAAAGAGAAAGCGAACAATGCTCTCGCCTGCAGGAGACCCCTACTGAGCGATCGATCCCCTCTTGTCTGATAACCTGTGACCTGCAGAGTCACCACCAGCCTTGAGACAGTAGGCTCATGCTGGCCTGAGAGAAGCTGACAAAGTAAAGAGAGCCAGGCTGGGGTTGTGGGAGGGGCGGGAGGGGAGGATGAGCAGGGCAGGAGGTGGGGGAGGATGCCGGGCGAGGGGCAGGGGCCCAGCCTCAGGGACAAACACAATGGCCTACGCAGTGGGAGGGAGGAGGCTAAGAACAGGCTGGGCGGCCTCCTTCCCTCACACTCAGCTGGCCTGCCCACTGTTCAAGGCCAAGAGCAGAGTCTCACCACCACCTGGGGGTGCAGGGGGATATTGAGGAACGTCCATGTGGGGGCTACAGGAGGAAGAAGAGCAAGACCCCAGGACTCCTCTGTCCCAGACCCTCAGAACCCTCATCACTTCTCCAACTCTGAGCTGTTTCCTCTGGAAACCAAAGAGATCCCCACGACCCCAACACCCCAATTAATCAGACTGACTCTGAAAGGTGGCAAGAGGGGAGGCTGGTGACCAAGGGCGGCGCTGCCCCCACTCCTCCCAGCAGGGAGCTCCCAACATGGGTCAGCTTGGGGAGCCCACGTGCCTTTGAGCAGAGGGGGAGGGGCCATAGGGACTCTCCAGCCCCAGCCCTGTGGCTCTGGGCACAGATGGGCTGTGAGCTGCAGAGAGGACCCAACCCTACAGGTCCTGACTGTTTCAGGAGCTCTGGACAAGACTCCCCAGGCTGGGGGCCATCTCCTGCCTGTGGAGCCAGTCTCCAGTGTCACCACTGCACAGGAGGTAGAGACGGGCCCCAGAGCCCGTGGACTCCCATGGCAGAGCCCTGGGAGACAGACCAAGCACACCAGCAGCTAGGGACAGCTGCCTGCCAGGCTGGAACAGGGAGAAACACGGGCTGAGCGCAGCGGCCCTCCTGAGGACCTGGGAGAGGCAGTGGCTGGCTCTGGAGCCACGGGTGGGGTTGGAAGTCTTGGCTTTGGCTGCACCCACGAGAAACCTGCCGCCCTACCCAGGCGGGGTGCACAGCGCAGGGACTAGCACGCCCCACCACGGGTGGGGAGCAAGGAACTGGGGGGCAGGGGGCCATGGCCCAGGTGCTACCTCATACTCCTCGGAGCCCTGGGACAGCTGCCGGAGCTGGGCGTCCAGCTGCGTGAAGCGCCGTGTGATCTGCTCGATGCGTGCGTGCAGGTCTCGGTACTCGCTGTATTCTGCGTTGAAGTCGTTCTTGTAGCTCTGGCGCTGCTCCGAGGAGGAAATGGTGGCGTATTTTCTGAGGAGACGGAAAAGAGGGGCCGGCAGGGCTCAGGGGGCTGCGGGCGGAGAGGCTGGAGTGCCCCTGGCTGCATGGCCGGCCCCACCGGGCACCAACGTCACGGGCGACCTCCCGGCTCCAGGAGGAGCCTGGGCCTAGAACAGGCTGTGTGGCCCAGGAAGACCCCCGCCCCCGGGGAAGTGCACAGGAGTCCTCCAGAGGCCCAGCTGCAGTGCAGGGCAGAGGGCAGGGTGGGGAGAGGGCGCTAGGCCAGCGAGGGAAGTGCTCACAGCAAGTAGTCCGGCGTCTCTGAGGTCGATGTGGGGACACTTGAGCTGCTGCAGGTCCCGTTCAAACCTACAAAGAAAGATCAAAAGGTCTGTTCTCTGAAGGACACAGAGGGGCAGCAGAAGGGGAGTCGGGTGGGCAGAGGCAGGGAGAGAGCCGATCAGGGGCCACCTAGGGGGGCTTACGGGACCCAGCAGCACCACAGCTAAGCATAGTGTGTGTCCCCGAACCAGTCATGGGATGTGCAGAGAGCCTGATGGTGCCATGTGCAGGTTTTCAGCAAGGAGCTGCAAGCAAGTACAAGTTCATCGCAGGGCCAGAGCCTGAGCTAGCCAGCAACCCCGCTGTCTCTGCGAACTGCGTGGAGAAGGCCATCACTCTAGAGATAAGCAACCTGCCTGCCCACCTCTGGCCTGGTGGGACAGAGACAGAGGGCTGCATGGGAGAGCCCCGGCTCCAGCCTGCACCCCAGGCCACCCACGAGGTGGGACTGCAGGACATGGGACTGTCCACACTGCTTGGGGGCACAGCTGACCAGAACTACAATGTAGCCTCCTTCCCAGGGGCTTCCTTCCAATGGCCTTTCTTCCCAGCGTAGAAGAGATTCTGTCACTGTGCCACATGTCGTCAGTACACAGTGTGTATCCCTAGAGAAGACAGTGGCCCCCCCAGGAATCCCTGTGCCCCGGGACTCCCACTAAGGAAGGGAGCGCATGTTTCCCACCTCTCGGGGCTGTAGCCCAATGAACACACACGTGAGAGCTTACGCCATACTTCTGCCACACATGCTTTGTGTGAGTTATGCCTTCCAGAGTGTTCTGCCATTTGTGGGCCCAGTCAACACAGCCTCATTTAGCCCTTCTGAAATCTTTACCAGGTGAGAGAACAAACGGAGACACCAAGGCTCAGGGTCATATTCTCCTAGCACTTAAGACACCTTCCAGCTCTGGCCTGAGGCAAACCTCAGGGCTCAGCCCCCACCAAACCCGCTGAGCTGGTTCCCACAGCAGGGCTGGGGCCTAGAGGGAACTCTCCCCGCAGCTGCCTCCTGCCCCTTCTACCAGCTTCTCCTGTGCCTCCCCGGGGCTGGGTCCCACTGGGAGAAGGCTCCCCACCCAGCATACCAGCCTGCCCAGGAAGGCATGTGAAGGCAGCAGGAGGGGGCCACGGACCGAGCAAGAGCGGGGAGCAGGCATGAGGATGGACAGAGGACCCAGAGCTGGACCGGTAGCACGGGGACAGGTAGCCCTGAGGGGCACAAGCTGGGGCTACAGGTCCAGGTTGGCATCCACACAGGGGTGGCTGAGGAGAGCCATCTGCCGGACAGGTGCGAGCTGTTGCGTCTGCCTGGGGCAGAGGTGAGCGTGGTGCAGGGCCCAGATGGTGCCCTACAGAGGAGTGGGTTCAACCAATGCTGTCCCTCCCACATGAGACACAAATGCAAGGAAGCTTCCTCACGTGCTGCCCTGGAACCTTCTCCAGTGCATCTGAGGGAGGGGCATGGTGCACAAAGAACAATGCCATTGTTAAAGGGAGGTGGGTAGTTCCAGCGTGTGTGGCTGCCCCCACCAGCAGAGCACACTGTCCCAGAAGGAGTCCGGGAACAGGGCAGTAGGCCTCTGTGCTTGGCCATTCCTGTTACATTTGAGGTGCCTGGGAGATGCAGATTCAGATGGACAAAGCATTGCTTTTAGTACCTTAGTTGTCCTTATCTCTTCCTTGGGCCCCCTACTCCCTGGTGTGCCTGATTCCAAATCTCACTTTCCCACCTTAACCTGGGGACAAGCTGCCCAGGCCCATGTGCCCTGGACAGGATCTGAAGCCGGCTGAGCGCCACATGTCCTCCTCCTTCCCCGGGCCCTGCCGGGGGAACACAGGGCTTTGCTTCCACCATTTAGGACAGGACGTGCTGCCTGGCTGGGCCTGCTCAGGGTTTGTCTCTCCAGACAGGACCACCTCCGGGGAGCCAGGCCTTGCCTCCCCACCCGGCTGCTGCCGACACCTGCCCTCCAGCCAGAGGGAGAGGCTAGCAAAGGCCTTTCTGGAGAGCAGGCGAATAACTCATTAAAAAGCCTTCAGGAGAAAGCAGCTCTGCCCTTGCCCCAGGAATGCCTCCTGTGTGGATCCTTCAGGGGGAATTGATCTGAAAGCAGCAGCAAGTTTCACAGCCGGGAGTGTCCGCAGGCGCAGCTCTGTGGCCACGCCATGCCCATTAGGTTAACAGCCACATGGGGTGTTCCGCTCAGGAGCCCTGGGCTACGCAACTCAAGGTAGCCCAGGCTCTGAGGGTGAAGATCCCTATTCCCACCCCAAGTCTGGCCTGTCCATACACCTCCTCAAGTATCTCTGGGCCCCACAAAGGTTCTCTGGCTCAGCACACAGCCCCAGCTGGCCCCACACCCCTCTCATCCTGCTGCTGTGATCCCAGATCTCTCGACTTCCCACTCTGTGACCTCCTTCTGACTCCTACTGCCTGCTGTTCTATGGACAGCTTCCCAAACCCAGTCTCCACGTGCTGAATGTTTGCCAGTCAGCAGGCTACATGAGGCCTGTGGCAGTCCAGGTGCTGCCCCTCTCCAGCCAGGCCCTATACCCCACTGCCTTCCTTGAACCCCCGCCCCACCCTGCTCCCTTTCAGTGTCTGGGACCTCCCAGCAACCAGAGCTGAGCCCGGAACTAGCTCCTCTCTGGGTGGACTGTCCCCTCCCACGGGCCCCAGATCAGAGGCTCTGTGCTCCCACTGGCCTGAAACACAGCAAGGCTGAGACCGCTGGGACCTTCACAGACAACCTTGCATAAGAACACAGGGTGCAGGCACCTGGGTGGCTCAGTGGGTTAAAGGCTCTGCCTTTGGCTCAGGTCGTGATCCCAGGGTCCTGGGATCGAGCCCCGCATCGGGCTCTCTGCTCAGCAGGGAGCCTGCTTCCTCCTCTCTCTGCCTGCCTCTCTGCCTACTTGTGAGCTCTCTCTCTGTCAAATAAATAAATAAAATCTTAAAAAAAAAAAAAAAGAACACAGGGTGCAGGGGCGCCTGGGTGGCTCAGGTGGTTAAGTGTCTGCCTTTAGCTCAGGTCATGATCTCCAGTTTTGCAGATCACGCCCCACATCGGGCTCCCAGCTCAACGGGGAATCTGTTTCTCCCTCTCTCTCTGCCTCTCCTCCTGCTTGTGCTCTCTCTGCCTCTCTCCTTAGTGAATAAACAAAAAATCTTAAAAAAAAAAAAAAAAAGAACACTGGGCACAGGGGCGCCTGGGTGGCTCAGTTGGTTAAGTGTCTGCCTTCGGCTCAGGTCATGCTGTCAGGGTCCTGGGGTCGAGTTCCACATTGGGCTCCCTGTTCAGCGGGGAGTCTGCTTCTCTAACCCCCCAGCCCCACTCATGCTCTCTTTCTCACTCACTTTTTTTTCAAATAAATAAATAAAATCCTAAAAAACAACCAACCAAACACAGGGCACAAAGAAGCTGAATGTGCAGGGCATGCTACTATGGGGCTCGTGCGGTGGTAGAGTCCCTCTCTGGGCAATGGTGGGGGTGGGCTAGAGCTCAGGCTCCTGGCACTGTCCTCCTACAGCGTCCCCCACCCCAGGCCTGCCTCCTGGTACATACCCGGGGCATCTGGTGGGGCTCCTAGGGGGCTGGGCATGTGGTCTGGCAACCGGGCCCGGTGTCTATCCTCAGCTGCTCTCTCCTTGTCTTTGTGCTTCTTGGACTTCTTCTTGGATTTGCTGCGTGATGAGCCACCATGGGGCCTGCTGGGCTGGGCACAGTCCGTCAGCAGGGGCAAGCTGAGGCACGTAGTCGGGGCCGGCGCGGCCACTTCCCCGTGCTCACAGTCCCGGCCACTGTGACCCAGGTCATTGCTGACGTCAGCTAGAGGGTCATGGGCCCGCGGGGGCTCCAACCGTGGGGGCAGGTGGGCGTCTGAGCCAGCTAGTGGGCCTGGAGTGGGCAGCAGGGCCTCACGGCCGTGGGGTGCACTCAGCTTCCCATTGATGGCAGGCTGAGCTCTCTGGGTAAAATGTGATATCCTGGTTTTCTTGCTGACCAGGGAGTCGGTGAAATCAGGAGGCTGTGATCGTTTCTGCAATGGGAGGGAAACAAATTTAAAAGGGAGACTGTGTCTGGAGCCACTGATGTCTCCTGAGGAGTAGCTGGGGAGCAATAGGCCCTGAGCTCAGGAGGCCCTAGGAAACCTAGGGCCTAACTGCAAGGCCCACTCTGGCCACAAGGGGGCACACCCAGAAAAGAACCAGCCTCTTGCTAACCTAGGCTCAGCCCACCCTGAGGACAGAGCCAAGGAAGGGCAGCATCCATGGAACTAGCCAGCTGAGCAGTCAAGAAGGGCCATCTCCACACACTGCTCTGAAACTTGGCAGTGTTCGGCGTCATCCCTGGATGATGGGGATGGTGAAAGGACCAAGTCTGAAGGACACACAGCAGCCCCGCAGGCTGGGACTCCCCCCACCTCCCTACCAGACCCAGGACAACTTGCATCCCCAAGGGACACCCTATGACATGGTGCAGGGCGCAGCCTTACTCCACAAGTGAGAACACTGAGGCATGTGAGACAAGGCCAGACCATGGATTGCCCAGACCCTGGGAAATGGCTAGAGAAAGCAAGGTGGCAGGCCCACCATCGGGGAGAGGGAACAGGGTAAGGAGGCTGTCAGCCCTCTGCTTTGGCCCAGAGCCAGGGCAGGCACAGACCTGACCTCTCCACAAGGAGGATTCAGGGCCTTGGACATGTGCTGGGAGCTTCCAGGCCGAAGGAGAGAAGGGGGGAAATAAGGGACTTAGGGTCAGGGACTCACGAGCCAGAGCGCACAGGTGGGGACACCTGAGCACCCATCCTGACTACTGACTGAACCAGCAGTGGTCACTGCTCACAGGGCCCTGCGCCTGCAGCTGGCCCACTTGATTCTACGGAACCTTCATGACAGCCCTGGGAGGCCAGTGCACCTGCCATGCCTGCTGTACACAGAGCACGGGCCTCAGGGCAATCCGGGAGCCTGCCCTCCCTTGGCCACAACACCCAGGAACATTCGATGGAACTGCACCGAGGGCCCGGGCCCAGTCTGGGGAAGGCCAGGCAGTTGCTCATTCACCGAAGAAAACATCTGCCTCTGAAGCAAGGGCCTCATGGGCTGCCCTAACACAGCTCAGGCCTGGCCCACGGGCCCCTCGCCCCCCCTCCTCCCTCACCACCACTGCGCCTTGTCCCAGCCTGGCCCACTGCTCCTACCTGAGGGGGTGAGGCTGAGTTTCCATGTTCCCTGGGAGGACTGGCGGCAGCGGGGTCTCCAGGCAGGCCAACGGCACTCTGCGGCTGACACAGCTTCCTACGGGAGGAGAGGCGGGGTAGCTGTACAGCCCCACAACCTGCCTTCCCGCTGATGCCACACTGTGTGCCCTACACCAGTGATTCAGGGTGGGCCCGCTGTCCCAATGAACCAGAGCAGGGCCGAGTACATGGGGTACCTAAGGGCATGGTGGGCAGAGAGCAGCCCGAACACATCCCCCCCAACAGGCTCACCCACAGCCCGGAGGATGGCCCACCTGGAGTCCTGTGTGCCCAGAGAAGGCTCAGTGGGCCACCCGCTCATCCAGACACCCGTTACTGTGGAGACCAGAGACCCAAGTAAAACTGACTGGATATTCAAGCTCTGTGCTATGTCCCTGCGGGAGCTGGGCACATTCGAGCACCAGCCCCTCCTTTAAAAAGCAATTATTCATCCTAATAATGCTTACTGCAGAAACCTTAGAAGATGCTGCAGGGGACTGAGATGCCCTAGCCTGACAGAAAGGACTCCTGGTTTCAGGTCCCACCTTCCTGGGAGCCAACATGACAGTATCTCCTCAAGGATGACAGGGGCAGTCACCAGCCTACAGTACCCGAGCACAACAGTGAGCTAAGGACAAGAAAAGACACCGTGACACTCAAAGGGCAGATGGAGGCCCCACTAGGGACCCTGGCTTGAGGCCACTCTCTGATCCCCTCTCATATTCCAAGGCTGCGAGTCTCATGGGAGCCCAGCAGCCAGCCCGGTGCAGTGCGTGGGACCGCAGGCCCTCCATGCCCAGCTGGGGTCTGGGGCTACGGGGACCCTGTCTGCACTGCCAAGTAGTGACGAGCCGAGTAGACCTCCTTGACCGATGGCCACGTGACAGGCCTCTGCTGCTGTCCCCTCCGTGGTGGCCCCAAATATAAGGACAGCCCCAGGGCAAGTGCCTGCAGCATGCAAGCACTGGCCGCGGCCGAGGCGGCTCACATCTGCTGTCCAGCCACACAGAAGCAAGTGCAACCCTTTCCATCTGCTCTCTTTCCAGCCCCCACTGAAAATGCATGAAGGAGGAAGGGAAAAGAGAGCAGCACGATCTAACGCTGAAAGCAGACACGGTGACTATCTTACAGGATCCAAGGAAATGGGGCCCTAGGCCATACCACCCCCCCCAGCCTGGAGATCAGAGGCTCAGAGACCTCACAGAAGGGGCTCCTGCAGGGCTGTTCCCGGTCTGCTCTGGGGCTGTGGGGAAGGAACCCACAGTGTGTCCTAGCAGGCCAGGCTACTCCAGACACACCTAGACCATGGGATGGACAGAGGTGTGGCCTCAGGAGACTGAGGAAACAGAGAGGCCCATGGCGGGTTCAGAGAAACCTCGGCAGCCCTCCTGAGGGGACGGAGCCACTCAGAAAAGCCTTAAAGGGCTGCACCGAGGCCTCCAGGTAACAAATGTCAGAGTCCAAAAGAGACAAGAGAAAGCATTTGAAAGCAAAGAGAGACTCTCTAAGCAAATGAAAACTTTAAATCCACAATAGAAACACCAGCCTCAATATCCCCAGAAAGACAAAGGACTTGAATAGAATTTCTCCAAAGACGATATACAAATGGCCAGTAAGCACACTAACAAGTACGCGTGACTGGTCATCAGGAAAATGCAAGTCAGAACCACAAGGAGATATTACCTCACACCCACTAGGAGGGCTGGAATAAAACAAAACAAGAATGGAAAAGAACAAGTGTTGGTGAGAAAGTGGGGGAAACTAGAAACCTCCATGTGTGTCACTGAAGCGGGAGCTGTTGTGGAAAAAAGTCTGGCAGTTTCGCAAAAACCTCAACTCCACTCCCCCTTGAGAGAATGGAGAATCCACGTCCATACAGATCCTCGTACACAAATGTTCATAGAACCCCAGCCACAATGCTGGGAGGCAGAGATGGCCCCAGGGTGCATCAGCAGACGAGCAGATGGACAACTGTGGTGGATCTCCATGCACACCAGATACCCACGCAGCACACGTAAAGGAACGAAGCTCTGATACATGTTACGGCCTATGTGAACCCTAACCGTACACAGACAGAAGGCAGTCACAAAAGGCCAAAGATCCAAAAGTCCCAAAGATCCCACTGATAGGAAACATCCAGAATAGGCAAATCCGCAGAGACCAAAAGATTCGTGGTTGCCAGGGGCTGAGGGGCAGGGGCACGGGAGTATCTGCTGACATGTGGGGTTCTATTTTGGGGCACGTGTTCTGGAACTAGTACAGGTAGAAGCTGTACAACACTGCGAATGTAATTCACACCACTGAATTGTGAGAAAGAAGAACAAGGCTGGAGGCCTCACAATCCCAGATTTCAAGATCTACTATAAAGTCATAACAGTCAACACAGTATGGCCTTGGCACAAAAGACAGACACAAGGAGAGTGACTACAGGGCTGGGCACGGCTGCCAAGGCCTCGTGGTGCCCTGGAACACCCGGGACAGGACAGGCCCCAGCAGCCCCACACACGGGAAAGAGAAACACAGAGGGAGAATCAAAATGATGGTGGCAGATGCACACACTCTCTCTCCTTAAATAAATCTTTAAAAAAAAAAAAAATGATGGTGGCAGCAGGTGTCCATGTAGAGCCGAGCCTCAGGGGCCCAGGCTGACCCTGGAAGCATCAACATACTTAGGTCAGGTATGATTTTGAACAAGCTGTAGGAAAAGGAGGCAGCCCAGCTTCTGGGGTGATACCAATCCTCAGCGGCAGAAATACCCCAAGGCCTTATTTTTCCTTCTTGCTGCGAGGCTTCAAGAACCACTATAAATTGGGTTTTCTTCAGGGAGGGAAAACCTAAACTGAAGGAAAAAAAGTGTGCAGACGGGTGGCTGGGTAACCTTCAGTGTGGTTGCTGGCATCGAGGATGCCGACGGTGACCTTTGCACACCAACCGGCCCAAGCTTCCAAGGACAGCAGGTGCTGTTGGCAACAAGCGGTTTCTGGCATGGCTGATCCCCAGTCGGGGCCCCGGTGCTGGCCTCGCTGGCCATGCTTGTCCAGGTGAAGGCTGAGGGCCCTGGGTTCACACAAGGCCCGGCAGCTCACTCAGTGGAGCAGGGAGGAACAGGGAGGAGCCCGGAATGACACAAAGCTCCAGAGCCGAGATTCCTACTGACCCCACCTACACACCAACACACAACAAGGCTACTTGCTCTCCGCCATGCTCCTTCTGGAGTGCTCTGTGCGGCCAAGGCCCTCGGGTTCTGAGAACAGCAGCTACCCAGCAAGAGGCTCTGAAGGGAGGGCAGGAATAGCCTTGCAGTGTCCCTAATGTGTGCCTTGTCACCTCAAAGCACTTGGGTGGGTAAATTTGACCAATTCAATACCAGACTCTTTGTCCAAAAATGTCTGATGGATCAAAACACCTGTAGGTGACAGATCCAACCCCAGGCGTGTTTAGCTGCGGCAACAGGAAACGCCAGAAAGAGGATGGGGGTGGGAGCGGTCTTCTGATGAGAACAGCTCCTCAAGCCCCCCACGACCTTTGGACAATGGGGAATGGTGACCCCAGGCTGGTTCGGAAGCAGGTACTGGCTTGGGGAGGAGTGCCCTGCAGGGCTGAGGAGGAACTCTGGGTTCACCTAGAGTAGCCCCAAGTCTACATGCAATTACTGCTTTAAACAGCTGAACTTAAAAAAAAAAAACAAAAAAACCCACAACCACATAAATAACTCAAGTCCCTGAGAAATCATTTAAAGACTAATTAGTGTATCAGCCTGCTCCAAGCGGCGCTTCACAGCCCGCACTCCCGCCAGGCATCATAGAGAAGGAAATCATTAACTGCTCGCCTGAGCCAGGCAGGGACCTACTTAACCACTCCTCCCCTGAGCCACCAAGGCCACTCCTGACCTCAGGTCCCAATTAATCTGAAAGGGAATGTGTTTAATTAATGCTACTTAATCACGCCTGTGGGGAGTTTTGTTTTGCTTTGTTTCTCTCTGCTTCAAGTTCTTGGGAGGTTCTTTTAAAGAAAGAGGCGGCCTGCAGCCCAAGCCTGTGGGGCTGCGAAGGTTTTGGAAGGGCGCTTGACGGGAAAGGAAGCGTGGAACAAGCAGAGCGGACTGAAGCGTCCTGTGTGGGCACTCTGGGGCTCTGGTGCATGACTTGCACCCTTCACTCCACTCAGCAGGTGCTGGCCCGACCCTGAGGTGTCCCAAGTAGTGGGAAAGACTGCCAGAGAGTCTCCACAGATCCCTCCATCCTGCTCAAGGGCCCTATGACCTTCGGGACCACACAAGGCCACCCTAGCACCCTCAGGATGCCATCTGTCCCAGAACCAGGGTGCGGAGACATGCCCAGGCACAGGAGGCGGCATTACCGGACAAGCATCCGCTTCAACAGCTGCTGGTCCCCTTCCGAGTAGCCAGGCCAGTCCTTCTGCACGTCCTTATATACACAGTCCTTCAACGTGCACGTACCATCCTTGGCATTCACGTTGGCCACCTGTAAGACAGAGACAGGATCACCTTGCCGGAAGCCTAGGAGAGGCAGAAGTTACTGAAAGTAGGTGATGGAGGCTGGGGGGCAGAGACACACAAGGGGAAAGAGGACAGCACTCCCCCAATCCCCTGCACACTGGGGCAACAAGCCTTGGGTTGCAAAAGGATCAGAACACCAGGTCCTGACACCCAGGTCTTACAGCTGCTAGAAGACACGTCGGCTCCAAAGCAGGCGGGGCTGCCATCTACACTCCCAGGACCCCAGCACCGGCCTCCCCTGTTATGGACTGAAGGTTTACGTCTTACCAAAATTCATGTTAAATCTCAGCACCCAAAATGAGGTATTAGGAGGTGGAGCCTCTGGAAGGTGATCAGGTCATCAGGGTGGAGCCCTCATGAATGGGAACAGTGTCCCTGTAAAAGAGACTCTAGAACCTCCCTCCCCACCCCTGCCATGTGGTAACACCATGAGAAGACAGTCTGTGATCTGGGAAGGGGGTCCTCAGCAATCACCCAATCTTCTGGCACCTTGATCTTAAGACTTCCCAGCCTCCAGAACCACAAGGAGTAAACGTCTGTTGTTCATGAGCCTCCCAGTTTATGTTATTCCAGTAGAGCAGTCTGAAGAGACGGACACCCCCTCTTGGACATGCACTCCTGTGGCAGAGACGGCGGCGGGTGGGGGAGCCGGGGCCCTCAGGGGCCAGGCTAAGTCCATCTTCCCCGCAGCCAGCTAGCCCTGCTCAGGCTGATTAACAATGGCCGAGCTTGTCACCAAGATGGCAAAGATGGACTCAGAAAGTCGACCTTAAGGGCACTTGAAGAAGTTCAGGCCCTGCTCCCAAGCAGGAGCCCCTGTGCCGGCCTCGCTGGGCCCATGGTGCGCGGCTGTTGGGGAGCTGGCGTGGCAGCAGCCGTTTTCACTACCACGGGCTTCTAAGGGGACTCCAGGTCACAAGGGTTTCCACAGGGAGCGTTTTTTAATGGCTGAGTAATATTCCACTAAGCATCTGCACTGGATGCCATTTCCAGTTTCTCTGTAGCTTAAACAGACACCATTGTGTGCAGGTTCTCCCACGCTGGCGACGGCTTCCTTCGGCCAGCTTCCCAGAAGTGGGATGAGTGGGTCAAAGGCTCTGAACATTTTTACAGCTCTTGATGCAGTTTGCTAAAATGCTCCCCAGAAGAGCCACCCACCCGTCCACACTCCCTCCCACAGAGGATGAGCCTCCAGGCTTCTCTGAGGCCCCGCCAGCACCGGAGACAGATGTTTTCACAGAAGGAAGAGAGAAGGTGCCTTTGAAGAGTGTGATTTCATCTGTGCTGCTCATTGGAATCCCTGATCCCTTGGTGGGGAGGCTGGAAATGACCAGCCCACAGTATCCCCTGAGACCTTTCCCTTCCTCAAGCTACTGGGGTCCTGCTACTGCACCCAGCCCCCAGGGAGGACACGCTGGGTAGTAAATACAGAAGCACAAAGCAGACGGGGCCATTCAGAAGAAAAGAGAGTAGAAAAGGTGGGATGTTCTGCCCACAGACACCAGATAAGCTGCCCCACAGAAGGCTGCTGAATCCGAATCAACCAGAGAAGCTGGAGCCCAGCACGGGGCCTCTCTGATCCCGGGCAAGGGCTGGGAGCAACGGCAGCATCTCAGAGGTTAGAAAAGCAGGCACCCCGGGCAGAATGACGTCAGTACCAACAGATCCCCAGCTCTTCGAAAACCGAGCCTGGCCTGCTGGCTGCACTCGAGGGTTGCTCAGAGAGTAAATCTCAGATGTTAACTGTGTGCTTGGTCAGCCAAGTTCCACATTCTGCATGTGAGGGGCTCATGTGCTTCTTCTTTATTCTGGGCACAAACAGGGCGAGAGAGGAAGATGGGAGCAAGGGCCATTTCCAAGAATGCCACAGTAGGGGCTGATGGCAGCCTGACCGGCCAGCAGCGTCGGCTGCAGCACACCCAGGGACAATGCTGGCTCACGTCTAAAGACCCGGCATTTTGCCAGCCCTGCCTCATTCTCTCCGAGTTCCAGCCCAGGGGAAGGGCCTCCACTGTGCCTCCTTTGAGTTCCCAAGGATAAGGCTGACACCTGTGACCTTCCAAGGAAACCAACCCCCTCAGAACATCATTCCTGGTTCTGGAGCTTTCTGGATGCTTTGATAGGCCCCTCTGCCAAAGAAAACTTCTGAGCCACGAAGCCACACGTCTATCTTCTAAACAAGCCTTGAGCCAACTCGTATGCTCAGAGGGAGAACTGCGCAGCTTGGTCCTCACCTGCACTACCTCCAGGTGGGGGAGAGTGGCTCAAGAGGCCAAATCCAGGGGCACCTGGGTGGCTCAGTTGGTTAGGCAGCTGACTCCTGATTTCATCATGATCTCAGGGTCGTGAGATCGAGCCCCGTGTTGGGCTCCGTGCTGGACATGGAGCCTGCTTAGAATTCTCTCTCCCTCTGGCCACCTCCCTCCTGCCTTCACACGCACCCTTAAACAAAACAAAAGAGGCCAAATCCACAGTTTCCCGGCAAGCGGCACCCCCGAGGCCAGAGTCCCAGTGACACGAGGGGCAGCGAGCCCCATAGCTCATCTTCAGACACAACTACTCACTATCACAGCATGTGAGTTTTACACTGCGCCCAGAGCATCTGAGGCAGGATGTAAGGGAGGCAAGTGAGCTGGAGGACAGAACCCCTCGAGGTTCAGCCGTGCCTCCTCCACAGGACGGGACTGTCCACTGCCAGCCAAGTGAACCTCTCGGCAGGGCCCCGAGGCAGCTGCATGGTCCAGCTGACGTGGCGAGGCCAGAACAAACTGTTCACCTTCCCGGGGGTCCTCCAGCTCCCTCCACGGGCTCTGGGAGACAGGGAAGGGTGTAGGGGAAGCAGCCAGGCCTACAGCTTTTGCTCCAAGGCCTGAACTCTTCCGTAATAGGCTCCATCTGCTGACATCACGATCCCCGCCCCCGCTCAGCCTCCCACCCCGCACGAGGTGCTGCAGTCAAGCTGCAGCCGCACATAGCAGCCGGAGGGTCCACAAGTGAAGCCCCTTGCCCAGGGCCACGGCTGGTGAGTGGCAGGGAAGCTGCCTGACTGAGGAGGCTGAGCTCTGCGGTTACCCAGGCTTATCTGGACTCTACAGTCACTGGGCAACTGATGTCCAGGACCCTGTGTGCTGTGCCTGCTGCCTGTGTGCTCGCAGACAGTGCGGACTAGGGTGCTGACCTCACGCTAACCAACCTCAGGGCCACTGGACAGCAAGCACCACGACCAGGGACGTGTCCGTGACAGCCCTAAGCACGTCCTAACCAAGAAGGCCGAGGCTCTGAGGCAAGTTGAGACTCCTGGAAGAGACCCCGGGAAGGGCCCTTCCCAAGCCGCCCTGTGTCCAGACCCGGTGCAGAAGCCACTCAAGGCTGACTGGACCCTCAACCTGGCCCCGGGCAAGCACGAACCTGCTGGAGGAGGCCATCCAGCGCATCCTTGTCCGCCTGGGCCAGGCCGTCCTTCTGCAGCCGCAGCAACAGCTCGGCCTTCCGGTAGGGCCTCAGCGCCAGGAGGTGCAGCACCCGGTCGCGGAAAGGCCTCTGAGACACCCCACTGCCCCCGCTAATGCCACCAACATTGCTCTTCTTGATGGCACTGGCCAGGTTGATGGGAGTCGCCCGCTTCCGGGAGGGGACAGCGTCCGTGGCCCCCGGGGCTGGTTTCCGAAACTGAACCTTCTTGCCTGCAACAAGAGCCAAGGCATTAGGGATGTGAGGGGGTGAGGGGGTGTCTCTCAGTGTCCCTCTGCCTGGAGCGGATGCCAAGTTCAGAACGAGTGCGAGGATGCCCATCGATGGCCGCCAGCCCCAGGGGAAGGGAGTCTGAGCCAGGCCCAGCCTGGGCGGCTCAGTGGAGACCCAGGACAGCTGAGCGCACCACCTGCTGACCGCACACAGCTCAGCAGGGGCTTGCAGGGCCCCTAGCGTCAGAAGCGGGAGCTGCACGAGACAGAATGGACTTCATCACGGGCAGCCCAACCACTACAGGGAGAGGGGGCCGAGAGTAAGAAGAGTGGGGTTCCTGAATGGCCAGAGGCAGGTGCCCCCAGAGCCTACACATCACAGCACTGTGCTGGCCCCACAGGATCCCCCATTCACTTTTATGAAAAAGGAGGACTGAACAAAGACATCGGGCCACTTGGGTAGCTTCTCTGGAGATGCCAGGGTAAGAGCAGCTCCCTGGCTGCAGCCCCATCAGGCACTTCTTGGGCAGACATGGCTATGATCAGAGTCCCAGGGGCAGCAGCCAGACCCCCAACCCCTTCTAGAGCAAACAGACTCCAGCTCTGCTCTGTCGGAGGGGCCTCTGCTCTGAAACTGTGAACTCCACTCTGGACAGCAGCACCGCCCCTGAGGAACATGCACGGCCAAGGGCGAGCAGTGCATGCCTCATGAACTTGGGCCAGAAAGCTCTCCGTGAAGACTTTTTTTTTGTTGTTTGTTTTTGTTCTCATCCCTTAAATCTCATTTGTCAAATTAACACAGGAAGAAGTGCTATCAGAATCCTCAGGGTCAGGCTTAGGGTCAGGGAGAGGCCTGACACAGTGGGACATGCATGTCTGTCTCCAGAGGCCAGGGGACAAGTGCTTCCGCTAGAACTGAAACCACTGCAAAACTCTTGCTATATCCTAAGTGGCTGAAGAAGCCGCATTTCTGTCCCGGTTTTAGGCTGAAGGACCAGAAATTGATGGAGATGTGTAGGCACGTTCATGTTTGCATATCGAGGTGACAGCAGGCAGGGGAAGCATGCTGGGATTCTGGCTGCGGCTCTGGGGGGGTGGGGGGGGTGGGCTCCGTCCCCAGCAGCGGCTCACATCCCATAGGCTCCCTCAGCACGCACAGCCACATTCTCCTGGATGCAGCGTTCACTGGCGGCACGGACTCCTGCAAGGATGTCTGGGGTTTTGTCCAGAGTCAATCCCACCGCCAAGCCAGTGAAATCATGTGCTCCTTTGGGGGCGGGGGGGTGTCTTTGAAATCCTCCTACCTTTTCTTAAAAAAGAAAAGCCCCCAAAGCCATTTGCTGTAAGCCACTTCGTGTCTCCCTCAGGCCTAACACCCTTCCTCCTGGCCTTGAATCCTGATGACTCATGAATTTGTCTGGGCCTAGGTGCTGGGAAGCCTAACGCAGCCACAAAGCTTCCTACAAGTAAACACACTCTCCCCATTGGGGGTGTCTCAACTTCACCAAAACTGTTTCCAAACAGATGATGCGCTGCCAGGGGCTTCTCATCCGGCAGGGGGTCAACACATCTCCTTCCCAGGTGCAACCCGACAGCCCCTCACTGGCCCGAACCCAGCAGCAGGCCTCTTGCCACAGGGTACATCTCGCCATGTGCACCTTACCACTGGCTGTGTCGGTCTTGGGGAGGAGTTGGGTAGGCAGGTGAGGGCAGGGGTCACCGCCAGAGGAGGACAAACCGCAGCCCTCAAGGAGCACTCTCTCTCTGATGGGTAGAGATCCCTCAGGCCAGAGCCTGGGAGAGGGGCCCATGGATTTGGAATTCCTAGAATTCTTGGGGCTCTTATCCAAACTGGGCAATCAACAGATGTCACAGCCCCCAGCTGACTCATCCAGTGTAATGGGACCTTCATTTTTGATCCAACAACGACCTGGCTCACCCTGCTTGGGGCCACACCTATCAACCCATACCTCCAGCTCCTGGCCAGGACAGGCCCTGAGTCTCTCCTGCTCCCCACCCCCACAGGTGCCCAGCAGGCATGAGCCCCCGACAGGTAGGAGTCCCAGGCCTCATCCTCACCCAGGTATCGGCCTCCAGCCTTGATGACAATGGCCCCACGGCTCCGTGTCTCCTCTTCGGCCTGTGCCATGCTCTGCCGTGCTTTCTGGTAGGAGTCGTCAGTGGCACACACTGTGATTTTGTCCTGGATGCTGCCCAGGCAGTCCAGGTGAATATCCCCGTGGCTGTAAGATAAGGGGCCAGGAGCCAAGGTGAACTCCTGGGATGACAAGGACAGAAGGTCTAGGAGCCTGTGCCGCCCCCCCCACCCATGACCCTCAGTTGGGAAATGGGGTCAGGGCTAACTTGAGCAGCATGGTTTCCACATGGCACATCTCGATCTGGAAGAAACAAGGGAACCCAGGCCCCTGGGCAGGGGCAGCAGCAGGCCAGAACTTGCACCCGCGCCCCAGACACGCTGAAATAAGCAGCAAGGCTCAGTCAGAGAAAGGAAGGAGGCACCGGGCCAGCCTGGCTGGCTCAGCCTGTAGAGCATGCGGCTCTCGATCTCGTGGTCCTGAGTTTAAGGCTCATATTGTGTGTAGAGATTATTTAAACAAATAAACTTATGTAAAAGAAGAAGAAGAAGAAGAATAAGGAGGAGAAGAAGAAGAAGAAAAAGAAGGGGGCACTGGGCCCGGGTGGGACCTCACCTGGAGACATATTGCTGGATGCAGTCGAAGCTGCCCTGGGGGCTGTCCCGGCCAATGTTGGAGAGGTAGAAGGAGAACGTCCGTGCCTCTGTGGGGCAGTCAGGCTGGGGGATGGAGATGTGCTGTGCAGAGAACGGGAGACATCACTGGGAGGTTCACAACACAGGGGCATGGGGGGTGGGGAACCATGGAATGGCCCATCCACTGGACCCCAGACCATCCCACAACTTGACACAATGAGAATGTGCTAGCACTTTCTAAGCAGCAATGGCATCTCGGTCTGAGGAGTGCATAGTGCTTAACATACACCCAGAGACAGGGATCCCACCTTGATCTGGGCCATGACCCAGCTTCCCGCCCAGCATATGGGGCAGATCTGGCCTGGGACGTGCGTGAAGATGAAATGAGACAAGATGGGCATCGGGAGCCATCAGGGCACACGGAGCAGCCAAGATGCCCCAATCCTTGCTCCCCTGTGCGATGCAGACTCCACCTGAGTGTCCATCACAGCCCGGCAGGCCCTGAGGGGCTCACGAATAGGCAGCACTCACCCCAACAAAGCAGGAACATGGTTAGATGTGACACAGGATGAATGTCTTGGTTAATGCAAACCTCACTTTGGGCAGTGCCTCTGCAGAAGGGATGGCCAGCCTGGCTAGCAGACAGACAGACAGACAGCAATGGTCCCACCCAAGGTGCAGGGCTCAGCACAGGTGGGACAGCCTTGTGCCCAGAGGCCACTGCAGGATTCCAGACCAACCCTCCCTCGGTTGAGGTCCTAGGGGCTATGGAGCGACTTGTAGGAAGACCCCATGTTCTGGTTGCTGGCCCATATTCAGGGTGCAGGATGGGCCTCTAGAGCCCTGTCCCCAGTGGTCACCCCTCATAAAGTAATCCCTGGGTTTTGGGTGCTAGAGCTCATCACAGCTGGCAAACACACAAGGGGGCACGAGAGGTAAATGGAGGTTAAGGAGATAGGCAGGCTACATTCTGGTCTCATCCCCAGGCTGCCAAACCACCTCGGTATGTCCAAACCCTGTTTCCTCTCCAATGAGGTGAACATGCCAACACCCTTCATCAGCACCAGACTGAACACGGCGCAGCTGAATTCCACCCCTGCTCCACTGTCACAGTTCAGCCTATCTGACACTGAGGACACAGTGGCTCAGGCCGTAAGAAGGGATGCTGCTCCTGACCCCGCTCCATGGCCTCCCTGCCTCTCCACCCTGAGGGTCCACGCACCCGTAGGGAACCTGCATATGCACCTGGCCTAGAGTTGGTCCCCAAATACTGAGTGACCTGCCCAGCATACAGTCAGTCCCTGCCCCAAGGAGAGGTTCGGATATGCACAGTGAGAGCCAGCCTGGCTCAGAGTGGCTCCCAGACCCAGCAGTGGGGGCCTGTCTTGCCCGCACATGGGATCTCCTTTCCAACACATGGGGCTACCTTGTGCTTCCGCTCATCCCTTCTTGGATGTGACTCCTGTTTTCCTTTATAGAAGTAGCAGGAAACACGCTGCCCAGAGGCCAAGGTTCAGGCTGCTAAGGGTCACTGCTGGAGATGCACCCAGAGCCAGACGCACACCAACGCAGTGGCCCAGAATGCCATAGGACGCTCACGCGCCACCAAGTCAGCAAATCAAAAGCAGCTTCCAATGGAGCCAGACACCTGCTACCATGGCGGGGCAGGGGGGCACCTTCTTCACCTCACTCTTGAACCTCTCCCTTATTCCATCCTGGCTCTGGTGGAGATCTGGCCTCCCTAGGTGGCATTTTCCACCTCAGTCTGCTCAGGACAGTGACTGAGCTGCACCCCTAAGAGTAGGGAAGGAGGTCAGGTCTGACTCTCAAAGTGACCGTGCTTCTCTCTGGGTAGGGCCTGTGGGGGACTCTTCACACCAACTCCTTTACCCCACCTAAACCTTTACCATGCAGGTGGGTATGCCCACTTTCAAAATTCATTCTGGAAGTGGGGGGTCCCAGCACAGAGCCCAGAAGTGGGTTTGTGTAGCTCCTGGAGCCACAGGACGATAAGGAACCCAGGGCTTGAAACTGATGGACGAGAACATGATGCTGCCCATGACAGGGGAGGATGCACAATGAGGTCTCTGGTATCGTTTGGGACAAAGCGGGGAGCACCTGAGTAAGGGAGGGAGGGAAGTAGAGGGGAGGTTTGCCAGGGGCCTGGTATGGCCCGTTCTGTCAGTCCTAGCTCCTTCCCAGCACTACCACGGCCTGTGGAATCCCCTGGTTAACAGGCTGCTTTGCAAGCTCCCAAATGACAATGGTTACTGGTTACCAGTCACCGGGAACCAGGCAGGGAAATTAGCCAGCGGGGCATGAACAGCCCAGGAGTGCATGGCTTTCTCTGGGTCAGTGAAGAGCTTGGCACAAGTTCCAGGATGTGGCCCAAAACTCAGCCCTGCTTGGCTGGACCAGGTGCCTTCCAGACCGAGTCTCAGCTGCCCCACAGGGGACACCATGTGGCCCTCAGCTGGCCCAAGCACGCAGGTTTGGGTGTGTCTGACGACAGCCCGGACTCTGGGTTAGGTCACTATTAACCTAATCGAGCATCTGTGCACACAGACCTGGAGCAGCAAATGGGTCTATCCTTCCTTTGTGGCCCTGAGTGCCTCTGAGGTCTGCAAGGGGGCACAGGTTCCTGCCTTTGAAATCTGTCCCAAGCAGGGCCTGCCTCTGCGGTCCCCCACCCCCCACCACCGGCCCTGGTCTGCAGGGCCTCGTCTGTGGTGCAGGTGGGGTCTGTGAAAAGACAGAGCAAGTCTTGGGGGCAAAAACTGGTGGGGGAAAGCACCTGATATTCCATCTGGGCAAGAACGAGGGCAACAGGCATGTACAGGAACCCAAACACCAACGAACCAGGAGCTTCTCTCTCTCTGTCCAGAGGAGTTTGTAGACATCACTTGTTTTCTTACTTACTGTCACTTCCAGAGGAAGCTTCAGAATAAAACATATTCCGGGTAAAGAGAACTACCACTGCTGAACTGGACTTCCAAGAGCAAAGCACCCTCTTCTGCCCAGGGGCAGTCCCTCACCCCAGCCCCAGGGTGCACCGTAAGCACCTGCCTGCATTCCAAAAGCCACCCTCAAGCGTTCACTGACCCAGGAGGCTCAGGAGAAGGAGCGCACAGCCCCTGCACTCTGTTCAACCCTGGCACATGGTTGGCCCCCAACTCGGAAACCCCCCATTTTATAAATTTTTTTTTTTTAATTTATTTAACAGACAGAGATCACAAGTAGGCAGAGAGGCAGGCAGAGAGAGAGGAGGAAGCAGGCTCCCTGCTGAGCAGAGAGCCCGACACGGGGCTCGATCCCAGGACCCCGGGACCATGACCTGAGCCTAAGGCAGAGGGTTCAACCCACTGAGCCACCCAGGCTCCCCAGAAACTCCCCATTTTAGAAAGTTTTTAGACCGTTTCCAAATTGCCCCTGTTACAAATGACGCAGCAGCAGGCACCTAATGGCTCAATCTTGTGTGTGCTCTTACCTGCAGAGACAGCTCCTGGCCACACACACAAAAACTGGTCAAACACCTCTTACCAGTGCTGTCAAACCTCATTCTAGAAAGTGCAGCTGAGGCTCCTGGCGCAGTGCAGGGAAATGCCAAGACCCTTCACAGCCCTGGATGCCGACCCTACTTCTCTTTTTTCATCAACTGAAGAGTTTCAGGGTGGGACTGGCCAGGTGGAGGTTTCTCTTCCCCTCTGGAGCTGACTTTTCACAGCTATCAGAGGTTAACGACTTAGAAGTGACCACCAGAGACCAGAGGGGCCCACGTCAGCCAGTGCAGTGTCTAAGAGAAGGCCGAGAATTCAAACACAAACACGTATTCGGCAAATGAAACAAGGATGAACATCTTGCTGGGGCACATGACACCCTAGAGGCCCAACATGCTACAGGCAGGCCAGGCTCTCTGGACGCTGTGGCAAATGCCATTAGTCACTCCAAGGAAGCGGCCAACACCAGGACCCAGCTGCACACCTCCCTGGGCAGGCTGGGCTCATGGTGCTTCCAAGCATAGGCAGGGAAGTGGCCAGGCCAGGTGGCACCCCCAACCCGGGCGGCACCCCCCACCCAGGCGGCACCCAATGCTACAGCCTGATGCTGGCTGTGTGCACGGAGGGGGACGCACATAAGAGGCTGAGCGAGCTCATTCTGGGCTGCAGGGAGGACACTGGTTCTCCTAAGGCCTCTTTAATGGCGCACATACGACCCCTGAGGCAGAGAGCCCATCTCCTGGGCAAGGAGGCTGAGGCATGGTGAAAAGAATTGGCCAAGCTCCCTGAGCTCAGGAGCCCACAGATGGGGTCTCAATCTTCAGTCTGTCAGCTTCATGGGGCTCTGGGAAAGAGGGTCCCCGTCACCATACAAGGAGCCCAACATGGACTCAGCCCATGTACCATGAAAAATGAATGAGCCTGCCCAGCCCCACCCCACTGACCACTGTCCAGCCTACCTTACTGGTTCATCTCCAGCCCCAGCTATCCACAAGCGGCTGAGCGACCAGAAGTGGGAGGTGAGAGCCCGGGTGCCCTACGTCCTCCCGCAGCAAGGTGATTATGTGGATGTGGCCTGCTATGTGCCTAGCACCAAGCCAGGCCCGTCACAACTGGCAGGGAGGAGGGGACGCATCCCATCAATGCCCAGGAGGAGAGGGACAAGGTTAAGAGAACACAGATAGCAGACCTAGTGCCCGACACCTCATGGCAAGTAGGGAAAGAATAGCATTCCTCCTCGCCATTTGGCATCCTCCAGCCCTCACACAGGCTTGCACAGGGAACAGTCTCCTAGCGGAGAATCGTGGTCTGGCTTGCCTGGAGCTGTAGCACGGGACCTCTGTACCCTCAGAACCCTCTAGAAACTGTGTAACACATGAGAAAAATCCAGAAAGAAGAAAAAGCAGGTAAAACATGATTCTAAATCTGAGGGGGAGGACCCCCAAGTTAAACGGATGTGGTCTCAGGCTTTGCACAGAAATTTCGGTAACACAAGGCACGGCCCAAGAGTACCTCGTGGTGCTTCTGTGCCTTCTGTGAGTGGTTGTGTGGTGTCTTGCTGACCAGAAAATGCTGCTCACTAGATAAGCCAGAGAACTCAGTGGCCCTTTCCACAGATCCACTTCCTCTTCTTTCCCTGACTGCTGAGGGCACAGCAGGATCACTGGCCACCAGAGGGCGCCATGAAGGCTAGTCTGGCAGCAAGCCCAGGGAGTCCCGCCCCCAACACTGACCTATGCCTTGGGGAAATGTCCCAGGGAAGACAAAGGGAAAGCTGCCACAAGACTCCCGAAGGGGCCCAACAAAGGTGTGGATGTCCCAGAGGAGGCACTGCGGGGGGAGCAGGGATTCTGGGGCCTTTCAGGGAGTCTTGCTGACCTTGACAGGTCTTGGCATAATGGTCAGTTCAGTTCACATATGTACCTGGCCAGGCCACAGCCCCAAGTGACACCTTGAACGCTAATCTGGATGGAGGTATTCTGTAGATGTGGTGACATCCACGATCAGCTGACTTTAAGAAAATGACCCTCAATGGCCTGAGTGGGCCTCATCCAATCAGCTGAAGGCCTTAAGAAGGAAACTGAGGTTTCCCTAGGGACAAAGAAGCTCTCCTGTATACCACAGTGTCCATTCCTCCCTGCCCCATAGATGGACTTCAGCCTCACCGGCCCCACAACTGTGGGAGCCAATGCCTTACAATGTATCTTCTGGTATCTTTGCATCTGCACAAAGACACACGGATCTTCTACAGGCCCTTCTACAGGCCCTGTCTCTCTAAAGCATGCTGGCAGGGGGTGAAACCCACAGACCTCCTCCATAAGGAGGCAGCCGGCCAGCTGTCAGGTGGAAACTGACTCAGACACTTGCAGCAACACTTCAGATTTAAAAAAAAAAAAAAAAAGAATTGCAATAAAGACCAGAAAAAAACCTGAAATGTTCCAAGGCATGTTTGGTGGGTGAGGGATACGGGGGTGGGGGTGGGGGATGTCCAAGCCTTGGGGGGCAAGGATTGAGGACAACTCATCCTTTCTTTTATTCTCCAATTCTTCTGTAAGATGGTCATTTAGAATGAAATGAATGCGTTTCAGAAAACATGGAGTGCTCAGTTTCTATAACAACCCCCTTCCCCATCAGTAGCCCAGTACTAAAATCAGACACCCATGGTCCCAGGTGCACCAACAAACCAGCTCCTGGGGAGGCCACAGCTCCAGGCCTGCTTGGCCCCTGGGACACCTCAGTTTTGAATCAGCACAGAGATGAGATCAAAAGAGAGACCTGGGGGTCTGGGAGTCAGCTATGCACTGGCTACAGGAAGGAAGGGGAGACTGAGGGACTGCGGACAGAAAAACTGCATTCATCCCAGAGAGCCTCTTGGTGTGGCTCCGGCAATGGGACCAACCTGGCAGACCTTAGCTCGGCCCAGCACCTGCCCTGACACACAGAGATGGGACCAAAATGCTGTGCCCAGCCTGTTTCTGCACCCAGCATGCCATGACAGGCCAGAGAGCACACTGCCACAATTCCAGATGTGCTTAAGACAAAGGACACTCACCCCTTGACTTCCTTGAAATCGGATTGATGGTCTCAGTGAAACAGACTCCTGCAAAAAAGCAAAATGGGAAAATGTCAATAAAGATATCTCAAAATCCAAGACTCACTTCCCCGTTATAGAAAGAGTAGGGTAGGGTGCCTGGGTGGCTTAGTGGGTTAAGCCTCTGCCTTTGGCTCAGGGCATGATCTCAGGGTTCTGGGATCGAGGCCCGCATCGGGCTCTCTGCTCAGCAGGGAGCCTGCTTCCCCCCACCCCTGCATGCCTCTGCATACTTGTGATCTCTCTGTTAAATAAAAAAATTAAAAATCTTAAAAAAAAAAAAGAAAGAGTAGGGTAAGGACAGTGTTTTCAGAAGAGGCAAAAGAAAACACACACGCATCTAAAAATTACAGGAAAGGTCTCTGGAGCAGGATTTTGAAGGCTCAGTAGGAGTTCCTGGACGGCACGGGGGCAGGCAGATGAGAGGTCAGAATGGAGACACAGGCAATGGGCAGCCCCTCACTGTTCCCCCCAGATCAACATCAGCCCAGACCGCCCTGCCCCAGAGACACCCCCGGGAATCGCGATGGATGAGCACCGCTGGCCAGAAGGCTCCCAGGACAGGGCCCAAGGCCTGCTCACCCCCACATGACAGCTTCAGAGCAGTTTGTCACTGAGCCTGGGGTGGCGTAATTTCCAAATGTCACAAGAAAAAATATACATAAAAACTCAAAATACTTTAAGCTTCAGCTATTCAGAGATCGGCCTTCTGTTAGAATTTCAGAAAGAACGTGGATCCAGATGGAGGGTCGCACCTAACTCTTTCTCACCCATCTTGGGCCCGAGCCCCACCTTCTGTACAACACATTATCACCCCATGGCGTGGCCCTCGTTTGGCATCACAAACCCCTCCCTCTGCCCCCAAACCCTCCTTGCTTCTGTGCCCAATGTCCTCCGCAGCCTCCTCCAGATGGCTGGGCCTCCCATCTCCATCCAAGCCTGCCCTCAGGTCTGCATCCCAGCCTGACTGGCAGTGAGAGGAGGCCCCCGCCGCAGCCGGTCCCCACACTCCTAGACCCCAGGTGTCCTAAATGACTACTTGTCTGCTCCCCACCCAGACTGTCAGGCCCACCACGGGCCCTGGGTGGGTGAAGCAGCTCTCTAGAATCACGGGAAGGACCAACCAACGGGCAGGTTGGCCTCTCAACGTGCTTGGGTCCGTTAGGGGCTCAGCTGAGGGCTGTGGTCGTATGAGGCAGGCATGGCCCACACAAGCCACACATGTGTTCCCCCCCAACCCACACTTTGTTTACCAAGAGCTCGCTCTTTTGCCAAATCTCAAGGACTCTTGTCATCTGCAGCAGCTTGTCAGTGAACTTGGGGCAGAATTCCAAATGTACTGAGAGACCACACCAAGCACCAGCACTTATCTGACACCCTAGAAACCAGCCGACACTTCCTACACAGCCTACACTTCCAAAGCACGTCACCTCTCACTGCCAGGCTGTCAGACGTGGGACATCCTCCAGCCCCTCATCCGGCTCCAGGACTGGAAACCAGCCCCTGCCTCGGAGGGTCGCCGTGCTTCAAAGACAGAGGCCAGGCTTTCCCCAAAGCAGGCTCAGGACCAGCTGGTCCATCCTATAAGCTACGGACCACCCCCTGTGCTGACATTCAGAGAATGAGAAACAGCACCTGCAGGGTCCCTGGCCCGGCTCGGCCCTTGGAGACACAACATTTAAGAGGCCTTTGCTTGGGATTGGGTTAAAGACAGAGACCAAAAAGAAAACCTGCAGGTGGCCGATGAGCTCACGAGAAGCCACAGGTTTCACAGGAGATACCATGCACTTATCAGGATGGCTAAAACAATAAGGACAAAACCCAACACACTGATGGGAGCTCACACAGCAAAGCCACTGTGGAAAATGGTCTGGTAGTTTCTAAAAAAGGTTAAAACACAGTTACCATATGACCCCGCATTTCCACTCAAAGGGACAGACCCAAGAGAAATTAAAATATAGGTCTACACGAAAACGTATATACAGATGTGCACAGAATTACTCGTAGGATCCAAAAGGCAGCAACAACCCAAGCATCCACCAACCGGCGGACTAGAAAACAACAGAATGCTACCCCGAAGGAAAGGGAACAAACTCTGGGTGGACACATGGACAAACCTCAAAGCCACTGGCTAGTAAGTATGCACGCCTCCACACAGGACACCCTGCACCGTATGACTCTGCTCACATACGTGTCCAGGAAAGGCAAAACCAAGGAGACAGATCAGTGAGTGCCTGGGCCACGGGCAGGAGCAGGGAGTGGCTGCAGGTTGCGGAGGCAAGGTCTAGGGTAGTGTGTTAACACTCACAGACTCTACACCTAAAATGGGTAAGTTCCACTGGCCCTCAGCACACCTCCATAACAGCTGCGACCTGCCCTCAGGCTCACAGAGGGTCTTTCTCTGCAAACTCCTGGGCTTTGAGCAATCACCTGAACCCAGAGGATTCCTGAACACACGGGGGAGATATTCCAGTCTGTTAACCATTTTCAGTGCAGAATATAGAGCAGATGGAAGGAAACAGCAGAAGACACAAGAACACCACAGCTAAGGCAAAGCAGGCCTCAGGAACTCTCTACCTACCTTACCTGATTGTCAAGGACAGGAAGGCAGGCTGCTCCTGGCAGAGGGAACAGCAGGCACAAAGCCCAGAGCAGACACACGGGACGCCACAGTGGCAGAGAGCTCCTGGGGCTTGCTTCTTGGACCCCCCAGGTCTGCAGGCCCAGACCCCCATGTGAGCCAGCCTGGGGCTAACTCAAGGGCCGTGTGTGTCTGCTATCAACACAGGGCAAGGCCTGTGGGCTCCAGGGGCTTGGGGGAGAGGGGCCATGACAATGGTAATGATGCAAGTCTGGATTTAGAGTAATAATGGGGAGGAACCTGAAAGGGCACATCTCCCCAGAAGGAACTCCACCAGGGCAGCCCCAACAGTGCCTGGGCACCAACAACCAGCACCCCCACCAGCTGGTGTGGTGGGCCACCCTCCCCCTGGACCGCATGCTCCCCGTGGGCCATGTGGTGAAGCATTTAACTGGTTTGGAAGCTGTCAAGCAAGTTATCTAGAAGACTCCTTTCCTACAGTCACTCATTCCCCAACAGCCGTAACTTTACCCATTGGAGAAGCTGGCAGAGAGGCCCAAAAGCCCAGGCTTTCCCAACAATGCCAAGTACATGTCCCCACGCGGCCTTTCGTCACGGAACCAGGCCCCTGGTTCTCATGGTGACTCCTCCCTTCAGCAGGAGAACCAGGCCCTTTTTGTCAACAGCAGAGCCGTTCACTTATCCTATCACATACATACCTGGGTGACTCCCCACAGGCCCAGTCCATAGCCCCCAACAAAAACAGGCACCAGGACCAGACCCAGCTAAGTTCCACCAGCCCTGTGCAGGCAGGGGGATAGAGGCCCCACCTGCTAAGACATTAGAACAAAGGGAGAAGCAGCCCCCAGTGCCCTCACACTCACTGGATGACATGATGTGTTCTAACGGCTCTCAGGCCACGCCACCCAGCAGTGGACAGCTGGTCACAGTCCTAGCCACATTTACAGGCCCAGCAGGACCCACCCTTGGTAATCGGGGTTAATGAGGCTGCCTGATTCAGCTCCTCCACCCCAGGGCAGACTACCTTAACCTTTTGTGCAGACTCTTCCACATGGGGCACCTGCTTGCCACTGTGCACCCCCCTTCCCCCCCCCCCACCTTAAGATTTCCAGGAAGAACGATAGGTCCCAGCTGGGGCTCCTCTCCTGGGGCTGCAGGAATCTGATTTGGAGTGTCCTGCACATCGATATGTGACCACCCCACCTGCCATAAACTCCCAGCTCAGAGGCCCAGCAACATTTCAATGAAGGGTAACAAAATTAAAATTGTTACAAAAAGGTTTAAGAAAAGAGAAATCTCTAAAGAGTCCTAAAATGTACTAAAGCCACTTGTGTTTCTCTAACATCCACTCAAGTGGCCTTTGGCACACACTGTTTTGTTGTGGGGGGAGGTTTGCTACTTGCAATGGAAATCTGTTTTTAGATCAAAGTAAGGTTTTTATTTTTCTAAACAAAGGTTCTCAGCTATTTACTATAAAGCAAATATATTTAATTTGAATGACTCAAACACATCAAGCCTATCACCTCCAAGAACCTACTGGAATAAAGCTGGCTGCATAATTCATCAATTCTTAACCTTCCCTCTGAGTCAGGTTCAGGGTGGGGCAGGCAGGCTCAGGGGAACCCCAAATGCTGTAGGCCCCTGTGGCAGTCTCTGCCTGCCCAGCTCACTGCCTTAAGAAACCTTCCAGATCACCGGCTGGGGAGGCTGAAGGCGCCGGATGTGTGGGCAGAGGCCCACGGAGGAGGGGGCAGTGCAGAAGCCTCTCCCGGAGCCTGCACTCGGAGCCTGGAGCTGCTCCCCTTGAAGGCTTGGGGGCAATCCCCCTAGGCAGGGCCCAGGGCCAGAGGATGCGGCCTAGGAGATGTGCCATATGTGTTGCTAGTCCAGGGGAGCCCTCGCTGTACCCCACTCAGCAAGGGAGCTAAACTGGCCCTCAAGTAAGGACTTCACTCAGTTCCCTTTACTAAAAAAATCTCAGAAACAAGCTTCCGCAGGATCAGCTGACTGCTAACCCAGCAGCCAGCAGCAGAACCAACGCACTTCAAGACAACGAAATCCCCACACAACCCCATGGAATTCACAACACTCAGTATCCGAAACCAAAACCTCCAGATGTGTGAAGCCGTAGGAAAATGTGGCTAACCCAGGAGAAAATTCAGCGAATGAAAACAGACTCACAAAGGATGGAGACAACGGAACTGAAAGACAAGGGTTTCACTTCAGAGCAACTACTACCTTTGAAAAATGTTCAAGGGCTTTAAAGAAACTTGAAGTGGTGAGAAGAGAAATATGAGGTATGAGGAGAGAGCCACATGGAACTTCTGGAGCCGAGAAATGAAATATCTGGAAAGAAAAACTCACGAGGTAGGATTGATATTAGACAGTGTGGAAGAAAAGTTTATGAACCTGATGACAAACTACCGGAAACTATCCAAGATGAATCATACACAGAAAGAAGTCTACAGGAAAATGAACACAGCCTCAGTGAACTGTGGGATGTGGTACCAAGAGTTCCAACATATGCGTAACTGGAATCCCGAGAGCGTGGTATCCTAGGAAAGAATGGCCCAAATGTGAGGAACACAATAATTCCATAGATCCAAGGAGCGGCAGCAGGGAAACAAAGAACCATGTCACAGCACACCATAAGCAAAACCGTCTGACCACTGACTGCCATGCTACGAACCAAGGAGCAAAGATAAGACTCACAAGGCCAAGTGTCAGAAACAAGCCTGGAGACCAGGGAAGGACATCTGTAAAACACCAAGGGAAGAACAGCGAATGCCAATGCCAGCAGCGTTCCTCATCCAGTGAAGGAGAAGCTGAACAAAAGCTTGTTCAGGCACACAAAGGCTGAGAGCATCTCTGCAATAGAGCTGCACTGCAAAGGAAGGTTCCAGAAGTCCTTTAGGAGGGACAGTGACACCAGATGGACATGTGGATCTGCACACTATTTTAAGAGCACCAGGGCATGGGGAGTGTGCGTACGAACATGGAAGACTGTCTCGTGGTTACGTTTCTACAGACGATCATGGGCTACTGAGGGCATGAACAGTGACGAAGTACAGGATTTGGAAGTGCAGCCCTGAAAGGGTGGCAATGGGGCACAAGGACCGGGGTGGGCGGCGTGGGGAGATGGACACAAACCATCCCAGCGTCCTGCTACCATGACCTGCGGCACGAGGTTAACTGGAGGGCTGCGTTCCCCCAGTGACAAGCTAACCCTGACCTCCCTGAACCATGGCCCTAGGGGAGTAGAGCAGCCAGGCTCTGCACATTTGCCTGCTGGACACACTGTCCGTGCACCTCTAGCCCTTTATGCACTCGAGGGGCACTTCCTGAGTTCCTCAGGTCCCAGGCCAGGCCCACAGAGCATGGCAGGCAGGGCGGGACAACTGGACACAGGTCACCCCACCACATGGCCATGACTGCACACGAAGGATCAAGTGAGGGATACGGCGCACACGGCCAGAGAGCAGACCTGACCAAGGGCGGGCAGAGGCTGGTGTGGAGCAGCAGGGCTGCCGAGGGAAGGTGGGACAGCGGCCCTGGGTAATATGGTGCAAATGGAAGTCAGTGGCCGTGTGGCAGCTGTAGGCCTTCCCCCGGACCCATGGACTTGCCCCAAGGAGTGGCACCAACAGTGTCTGTGAAGCAAACAGCCAGAGCTCTTGTCAGAGATGCCTTCTCAGTGGGACCCACGCTCACCCTCTGGACCCGCCGGGCCTGGCCCAGCCCCCAGCAGCTGGGATACCCTGGCAATGCATGGGTGTACCATGCTAACATGGCTGACCACAGCCTCCTAGCTGGCTATTCCCTGCAGGGGACGACAGCTCATGGGACCAGGGCCATACCATTTGTTAGGGGAGCCCTGTCACCCTATTACCTTGCCTCCTCAGCAGGACAGAAGGCAAAAGGCAGTGAACGTGGCAAGGCCAGGAGAGTCCAACAGACTAGCCACGGTGTTGCCCATTTCTCTGTTGCCTTGGCAGCTTTTGCGTTATTGCCCAGACTATAACAAGCAAGTCACCAGGTAATGTAACTTTCTAGAACAGTCTCTGGCACATGGTACTACCTGTCTGCATGCGTCACGCTCGGGGCCTGTGTGGGCTGCGCTTCAGGCTGGCAAAGTTACACATGATGCCTCTAGTCTCTGCAGACTTTCTTGAGGGGGTTATGTCACTCTCGCCCCAGGCTCAGAGGTCACATCCACCCCAGGGACCGAGCACCCCAGTCACTGCAGTGACTGCAGCAGGCATGGAGGGCCGCGCCCCGCCCCTGCTGGCCCCATCAGGACCCTTCGTAACAGAACCCCATCTCCGACTGGGCATGTGTGGGGTTTGAAACCAGGAGCTCAGTGGGACAAGTGTCACTGCTGGTGCTGTGCTTCAGCCAAGAGCCCAGCGTGAGTCAGGAGGCCTGGTGGGGGCAGCCAGTGAGGCACCACCCCAGAACAGCCTGCGGTCTTTGGCCCAAGCAGCTCCCACAGGCATCCCAAAGGTACTGATGCGGGCAGGAAGACAAAGGGAGCAGGCAGAGCAAGGGAACAGACAGCCCCGTGGGAGAGGGCACAGAGTGCTGCCCAAGACCCCACCACACTAGGACCGGGAGAGGGCGAGTGAGAACTTCACCATGACCAGAATCCCCCTATAGTCCCCCATGGAGAAGAACACTTCTCGGGTAGAGCCAAGGGACAGAATTTATAAAATCCGCCTCTGAGTCCAGGAAGCACCCTGGGTAAGGCACGGAGTTACGCTCAGGGTTCTCAGGTGGGTGATTGTGCCCCGGGGACACAGGTGACATCCAGAGACATCCTTGGCTGGGGAGGAGGGCACTTCTGGAATCAGGTGCAACAGGGCCCGGGATGCTGTGCCCCCAGCAGCCCCACCCCAGCGAGGCCCAGTCCCCAGCATCAGCAGTGCCAAGCCCAGAGCCCTGAGCTAAGGCTGCCATGATGAAAACAAAGGGGAAAGCAATCATCAGAGCAGAACATGGGCAATAATGTGGGACAGTCCACGGGACAAATGACCTGGTTTCAACAGATGGGTGGCACAAAAGGAAGAAGGATGGAGTGCTATAAATACCAGGCTTGACATGCATACCACATGTGGCTCCGCGTGGATCCCACCACGTGAAGCCCCAGCGGACACAGCCTGCAAGGGCGCCAAGGGCCGGCGCTCAGGTGCTCGAAGAGCGGCAGGAAGACAGAGTCTGAAAACAGGCCGTGTCTGTTAACATTTAACTTGGTCCTGGAAAAAAACAGTGTGAAACAAAAAGATGCCTGGGATTGTTTTACAAATGCAACAGCAAAACTAAACAAACAGAGGCGGGGAGGGCGCGGGGAAGAGTTGTGACCAGAAGGGCCAGGCTCTCACAGAGGGCAAGGCTGGGTGATGGCAGAGGGCCAAATGTTCTTCTCATCTCTGTCATCTCCACACGTTAGCATTCCCATGTGAAAGGTTTAAAATAAGTGCATATGTAGGAGACCTCCCATGCCACGCAGAATGGACATGGGGCAAAGCCAGTGAGAGAGACAAGCACAGAGGCTGCACATCATCTGGGGAAGGGGGACAGAGCCGGCAAAGGTAGGACAAGTGAGAACTGGCCTGACCTGGAGCCCCACGACACCCACCACCGGCCCTGCCTGGGAGCAGCACTGAACTCCACCCCTCCCAGCTGCCAAGTGCATGTTGGGCTAGGTGTCAGCTCTGCCTGGAGAGACATGCTCCTGGCAATCTGCAGGGCCTGACCCCCATGGCACAGAGGTGCCTGTGGAAAATGGACCGAAAAGAAGGCGTGTCTGTTCCTCCTTAAAGACTGTCTGTCTTGACAAAGCACAAGCGGAGTGCACCAGGACTTCTCAGGGGCTGTGATCAATCCATCACCCTCTCCTAAGCAGAATGTGGCCAGGAAAGGGGGCAGTTAAGTCCCGAGAAAAGGCCTGGCTGCCGACCTCCTGGCAACTGTTCCCCCCCTTTCCAGTAAAGCACAAACAATTGGGAAACTCCTTTCAAGGAATCCTCCCTGCAACTTCCTGGCAGACTCAGACTTTAGACAGTGTCTGGGACGGTGAGGGGCCATTTCCATGAAGTACAGACGGGAGAATGGCAACACACTGATCCCTACATGGAGGGGCACATAAAAGCAAGAAAAGAGGGTGGGCTCAGTCGTTAAGCATCTGCCTTTGGCTCAGGTCAAGATCCTAGAGTCCTGGGATCGAGCTCCCTGCTTGGCGGGAAGCCTGCTTCTCCTTCTCCCACTCCCTCTGCTTGTGTTCCATCTGTCTCTGTCAATAAATAAATAAAATCTTAAAAAAAAAAAAAAGGCAAGAAAAGAGATTCCAAGTGGCCACGAGCCAGGTGTAAATCAGGACCTACACAATGGACAGCACAGCACATATTTCTATCTAAATTCATGGAGGTACAGAGTTGTTCGAGGTTTAGAAAAGTTTGAGGGCTAGGAAAAAAAAAAGATGCAAATCACCTGAAACTGTGACCCAGACACCCCCCACCCCTGTGTGTTCTGTTTGCTCCTCTTGGGTCCTCAAAGAAAGGCAGACTAGAAAGGCCACCTTCTTTCCACTGATTTCCTGTGCCCACCTGTACTCCAACCCTCTGCCACCCCCCGTCCCTGGCGATCACAGATCTGTTTTCTGTCCCCACAGTTGAGCCTCTTCCCGATTACATAAATGGAATTACACGGTCTTAGTTTCCTGTGGCCAGTGTAACAAATCACCACAAACCTGGTGGCTGGAAACAAAAGAAGTGTATTCTCTCCCAGTCCTGGAGGCCAGAAGTCTGAAATCAGCATTCCCTGGCTGAAATCCAGGTGTGGGCAGGGCCGCACTCTGCCCAGAGGTTCTAGGGAGTGAACCTTCCTCACTTCTTCCAGCCTCTTGGGACCCCTAGGGATCTCTCAGCTTGTGGCCACATCACTGCAACCTCTGCCTATGTGGTCATACCACCTTCTCTTCTTTGTCATATTTCTTCCTTTTTTTTTTTTTAAGATTTTATTTATTTATTTGACAGAGAGAGAGAGAGAGAGAGAGCGAGAGCACAAGCAGGGGAGCAGCAGGCTCTCCGCTGAGCAGGGAACCTGATGCGGGGCTTGATCCCAGAACCCTGGGATCATGACCTGAGCCGAAGGTAGAGGCTTAACCAACTGAGCCACCCAGGTGCCCCTTCCTGCCTCTTTCTTGCAGGGTCACTTGTGATTACATTTGGGGCCCAACCAGATAATCCAGGATGATCTCCCCATCTAAAGATTCTTAAGTCCCATCTACAAAGCCCTTTTTTCCATGTAAGGTCCCATTCACAAGTTCTAGGTGTTGAGTTCTGGACATTTATCAGACCCTTTTCCAGCTGACCACACAAACTGAGCAGAATGCCTTCAAGATTCATCTGTGCTGCTGTCTCCAAAGTCCCTTCCTTTGCACTGTTGTTAAGCTCCTGTGGTATACCAGTTTGTTCATCCATTTGCTGCCTGAAGAACACAAGCCTTGTCTCCTATTCTGGGGACGAATGAATGAAGCTGCCATAAACATTCATATACGGATTTTGTATGGACATGAGTTTTCTTTTTACCCAAGAGCATAACTGGAAGGTCCTCTTGTAAGTGTCTGTTTAACTTTACAAGAAGCTGCCAAACCACCTCCCAGCATGGCCTCATCACTCTGCGTCCCACCAGCAGTGAGGGGGTCCAGCCGCGCCCTGTCCACACCAGCACTGGGCAGTGTCTGCTGTTTTATTTTAGCCATTCTCAGAGGTGGGAAGTGGGAGCTCACTGGGACTTCAGTTTGCAATTCCTTACAGACCACTAATGTGGTGCGTCTTTCTTGGACTAATCTGCCATTCTTGTACCTTCATGGTAAAGTTACACAAAGCTGTAGCGCATTTTTACAAACCGGTCAGGGCACCTGGGGGCTCAATGGGTTGTACGTCTGCCTTCAGCTCAAGTCATGCTCCCAGGCTCCCAGGATTGAGCCCCATATCAGGCTCTCTGCTCAGCGGGGAGTCTGCTTCTCCCTCTGACCTGCCCCCATCTTGTGCTCTCTCTCTCTAACTCCCTCTCTCAAATAAATGAAATCTTTAAAATAAATAATTAAAATAAAAACAAAAATGGGTCATTTTCTTAGTATTGCATTTTGAGAATTCTTTATATGTTCTGGATACAAGAGCTTCATCACGTTAAGTTTTGGCAAGTCTCTCCCAGTCCACAGCTTGTCTTTTCTTTCTTATAACCGAAAACAGTGTCCTTCAAGAAGACGTTCTTAATTCTGATGAAGTGGCACTTACCGTTTTTTCTTTTATGGGCCTTGCTCTTTGGTGTTACAACTACCCCCTTCCTTTCTTCAAATAGTTCTATTTTAAGAAAATCCTCTAAATTGCCATTCTTACCAACTCTCCCTTTCTTTCCCAGAAAAGAAGCTCCTGGGAACTTCCGAGTCCAGCCCCCTCCAACCCCGAGTCCCCACGGAAGCATTTCTTTCAGATTCCCATGTCTGGTGCACTCGGATCAGGACCACGGATGCTCCCTGTATGCTGACTGCTCAGGCACCATCTGGACTTAGCCTCCTGACCCTGGTGGGTGCGCCGGGTGCTGTCTTCCCACCACACCTGCTGCTCACTATGAACTACAGCCCTCACTGCTTCAAGCTTACACACTGGTACTGCCAACAAGTTGGGTTGGAGCCACAAGGGCCAAGACCCAAGACCATTCCCCCACTGGGTTCCGTGTCCCTTTGTGTGTCAGCCAACACGATTACCCCTCAGTGCCCAAAGCAGTGACCCTACAGCGGGGACACCAAGTGAATCAGAAAACAGGGTACACGGGGACACAGGAAGTGCAGAAGGACCCTTAAGACAGGGTCTGGCGCATGTTCCCCTCAGATGAGGGTGGGCTGCATCTGAGCCCTGACCAGAGCAGGTGCTCCATGGACTTGCTAGTCACAGGCTCAGTGCAGAATCTGCAGCCAAACTGAACATAACAACTTGTGATAATGACCAGCCTCCATCGTAAAAACCCCTCTTCAACTACTCAGGTAGCCCATAACCATTGTTACAAGTGAGGAAAATGAGGCACAAGGAGAAGACAAGGCCGCTGGAGGTCACGGGGCAGGGGGGAAGGGCTGGGGTCCCCACTCCGCAAGCAGAGCTTATCTCAGCCTCACAGAAGACCAGTCCTGGGGCCCCCGCCTGCCTCACGCTGTCACCAGCCCACCTGATCTTAATCCAATTTCACAATTTATCCAAATTCCTTATGAAAGCTGCATGATGCCACGGTAATGGGATGAGACAAACATTCGCTAAACAAAACCTCACACCGAAGTGCTTCTATGCCACCGGGCCCTGCTCCATGGGCAGAAAACACAGCCCACGACAAGGTGCTCCCACAGTCACAGGCCCGTTCCCGGGGGAGTGTGGCTATCGTGAGCTGCCAGCCAGGGCCACCTCTCTGAGTCGTGTGACCCGTGCCTGGTCCAGGCCCTCTTTTCAACACTTATGTCTCATTACTATTTCATCTTTCCCCTCTGTCTTTCCTCAAAGAGAGGAATCAAGCCGATCCCTCCCTCGATGCTTGCTGCACACCCTCCGTGCACACAGCCCTCAGAGCTGAGTACAGCCCACGCAGGGGCCGGGTCCGCACGTCAGACTTGGCCCCTCTGTCCCCACGGTGGCGAATGGCCAAACCGCCAAATCTCAAATCTCGTCTTGTCTGTGTTACCATTCACCTTCCAGGACAGAGCAAGCTCAGGTACAGAAGCCCTAGTCCCTGGCCCATCGCTCTGTTCCTGGGATCTGAGACTCCTCTGTCTAGGCAGGAGCCAACCTCAGGAAGATGTGTCCTTGGCCCCTAGTTTCTCTCACAGAGTCCCTGAGCAGCCCAACGAAAACCCATGGGAAACCCGGATCAACGAGCAAGAAAGCACATGGAGCACTTGGCACCACGGCTCTTCTGACACAGCCCCATGAGGAGCCTGAGTGCTGGGTGGGCTGCTTCGGCTTTCCTAACTTGACTGAAACTCATCACACCAGGCACTGAACTCAATGTCAACCTTCACTCTGCCCAGAGCCCCGTGGGCAGGGGTCGGGGGCATGACAGCCCCGCTCCCCAGACAACTGAGAGAGGATCGAGTAATAGTGGAGCAAGCTGGGGGCCTGACTAGGTCCCCGAGTCCCGGGGGGTACCGCCTGGGATTTGGGCTACCGGATGCTCTGCATCTCACAGCAGGCACAGCCTGCACGTGTCCTGTCTCACAGCCCACCCCCTGCCAAGCACCACGAACTTGTCCCTGGAGATGCGGGCCCAAATCACAAGGAAAAGCCCTGGCTGCAAACAGAGCCTTCTCTTCCCCTCGGGGCACAGCGGTACCCCAGGGCCTCTGGTCAGTGCCTAGTGAAAGGTCATTCTCCGACATCCCTGTCACAGAACAGGACCTGCAAGTAGGGAGCTGTGCAGGTTCCTTCCCTAGCCTCAGCACTCATGTTGGTCCAGCCCTGTCTCCTGGGCACGCGCTGGGATTCCACAGCCTCTCCACCCCTCCAGCCCTAGCGAAGCCTCCAGGTAACACCAGCCTCCAAGCCTGGGTGTCAGCTCCAGGCCGTGCTCAACACCGGGCGCCAGCTTTCTCAGCGCACTGCAGTAAATCCCAACTGCTCAGGAACGCAGAGCAGGCAGACCCTGCCACTCGCCGGCCAGGGCCCTGGGAACAGGGACTGCCTCTGCGCCAAGGAGGCTGCTTCTGCCAGAAGTCCGGTTCAGAGACTCGACATTGGAACGCAGGGCGAGGTTCACCTGGGAAATCCCTTCTAAGACCTCCAAAGACATCCCTCAGGCTTTAGGGGACTGTCTGGAGAAGCCAACCTCCCCAGGGAGCTGGGTCACCCTCTCCTTTTCTAGAAGCTCTAATATTTTAAGCCAGAACACTCCAAACATCTCAAAGAGGTGTCAAAATTGTCTGGGGCTCTGGGCCCACCCACATGCCAGTTCTGAGTCCCTCAGTCACTGGCAACACACTCTTGCTGACACCAGAGGGAGGGCACTGGGCCCAGGGTTCAACTGGACCTACTCTCTAACAAGAGCGAGCAGATGTGACCAACACACATGAGGTGGGTGCAGTGAAGCCTCAGAAAGCAGACCTGGCTGCCGTCGGCCCGTAGTGTTCCTTCTCCTGGAGGAGCACACAGGTACTGTGCAGGGAGCCAGACTCAGGGCTCAGGGGTCAGGCTCAGAGCAGCCAGCTGGCTTAGATGTGGGCCCCTAGTTACCAGCAGCACGTCTCAGGAAAGCTCTCACCCTCACTGGGTCTGACACAAAGCAGGCTGCATGAAATCCATACATTATTACTTTCTTTTTTTTAAAAGATTTTATTTATTCACTTGACAGACAGAGATCACAAGTAGGCAGAGAGGTAGGCAGAGAGAGGGCGGCGGGGGCGGGGGGGGGGGGTTGGGGAAGCAGGCTCCCTGCCGAGCAGAGAGCCCGATGCGGGGCTCGATCCCAGGACCCTGAGACCATGACCTGAGCCGAAGACAGAGGCTTAACCCACTGAGCCACCCAGGCGCCCCGTGCATTTTTACTTTTAAGATTTAATTTATTTATTTGACAGATAGAGATCGCAAGTAGGCAGAGAGGCAGGCAGAGAGAGAGGAGGAAGCAGGCTCCCCCGCTGAGCAGAGAGCCTGATGCGGGGCTCGATCCCAGAACTCTGGGATCATGACCTGAGCCGAAGGCAGGGGCTTTAACCCACTGAGCCACCCAGGTGCCCCATAAACAGTATTTATTTATTTTTTTTTTTTTTAGCATTTTTACTTTTAAGAACCAGAACCTGGGGCGCCTGGGTGGCTCAGTGGGTTAAAGCCTCTGCCTTCGGCTCAGGTCATGATCCCAGGGTCCTGGGATCGAGCCCCGCATCAGGCTCTCTGCTCAGCGGGGAGCCTGCTTCCCCCTCTCTCTCCGCCTGCCTCTCTGCCTGCCTCTCCACCTACTTGTGATCTCTCTATCAAATAAATAAATAAAAATCTTTAAAAAAAAAAAAAAAAACAACCAGAACCTTACTTGGCCCAAGCCAGGCTGGGTTAGGTCCCGCAGGGAGGCTCCAGGACCAAACAACACCCTGCATCCTATACCCACAGAGCGTCACCCTGTCTCCTCAACGAGGTCCCCTGCGGCTGCCAGGTGCTAAGCTTTCATCACCAGTAGAGCCAAGAACAGATCGATCCCTTCAGATCCTGGCTTGGCTTCTAGGGGGCCTAACTGTTGTCTTTGGGACAACAAGATCCGCTGTCATCTGGACAAACAGAACGGACCATTCTGGAATAACCTGGACTTTCAGCCTCTGGAGGCTCAGGAGCTGTGGAGCCCAGGGGGACAGAGCCTATCCACCCATCCAGCTGTCATCTCAGGCATGGGCTCCAGACCTATCCCGAGAAAGGCGCTCTGCCTGCTATACCCACCTGGAGTGGAGTGTGGCCCCTCTAAGCGCAGACAGACAGGCTGAAGGGCGTCTGAGGGGTGAGCATCCTCAACCACACTCCCCCTTAGGGCGCCTGGCAGGTGAGCAGCTAAGGGAAGTTCGTCCCACACTGCTGCTTTATGCATGGCGGCCACTGCCCCACTCCCACCACCTGGCTCCCACAACACAAAAGGATCAGTCCCATTCTCAGGGTAAGTCACACGTAAGCATCCACCAAGGTCCACCGACAGGCTACTCTGCAAAAGGATGGCCATCCCTAGAAGCACACTGCCCAGTGAAAAGTGCCACCAAACTGGGCTTATCCTGCAAAGCACATGGGGCAGTGGTACCCGCCTTCTGTGTGGTGAGGCCAGAGAGCAGCATGGGCTCTGTCAAGTGCCCAGGGCCCCCTGGCCCTCAAGAGCCTGGCCATGGGACCTCCTGTGTACAAGGCCATGCATTTCCAGGGTCAGCTTCAGGCAGATAAGGAAACAGGCTCAGGGAAGCCAGGCAACTGATTCAAGGTCACCTGCTCAGTAAGCAGCCAAGCACACACTTGGACCCAGGACCTTCCTCAAGGAAGGAGGGAGCAGGCCCACCTGGGTAGCTCAGTTGGTTAAGCATCTGACTTTGGCTCAGGTCGTGACCTCAAGGTCCTGGGACTGAATCCCCCGTTGGGCTCCCTGTTCTGCAGGGAGTCTGCTTGTCCCTCTCCTTCCGCCCCTCCCCCTGCTTGTGCTCACTTTGTCTCTCTCTCAGATAAAGAAACAGAAAATTCTTTTCTTTTTTTAAAGATTTTATTTATTTGACAGACAGAGATCACAGGTAGGCAGAGAGGCAGATGGTGGGGGTGGGGGGGAAGCAGGCTCCCTGCTGAGCAGAGAGCCCCATGCGGGTCTCGATCCAGGACCCTGAGACCATGACCTAAGCCGAAGGCAGACGCTCAACCAACTGAGCCACCTGGGCGCCCCAAGAAACAGAAAATTCTTAAAAATAATAATAAGGAGGGAGCAGGCCCGCTGCTACTTCGGATATGTCTTTTCTCCTGACTGCCCTTCCTTCCACATTCATGGGGTCACACTGCTTTGGACAAGCCTGCTACCCTCCCACACCAGCTAACCAGCTTCATCAGCTGGAGCTATGCGGGGCGCTCCCCATTTCTGCAGCTCTGCTTTCCTTAACCCATCTGCTGGGGAACAGCCTTGCCCTGACAAGACGAATGAGCCAGAAGTCTGAAACTGTCAACGGGCTTTTTACAGAACGTTTTGTCACCTGCCTAAAAACAAAAGTGCCTGATCTCAGATCAGAGTGACAAGATGAGCATCACGTAGTTGCCAAAAGCTGATGTGGCCCAGAAACCAGGAGGCAGCTCAAGTTCTGCTGAGCAAACTGCAGATCCAGGTAAGAACCACACAGATGCGAACGCAGAGCTCCTCCAGCAGCTGCAGCACAGCCCTTGGAGCTTCAGAGGAAGAGTTCGTAAAGTATGTAAAATCAGACAATGTCACTGTCACGGAGAGGTCTGGGGACAGCAGTCCAAACCTCGATGGACTTCAGGCTGGCCACCTCCCTCTCACATGGTTCACCCCCACCATGCTCCATCCTGAGTGGACCTCCTTACCCACTTATCCCGAGGCACTATACCTCTCTCCCAGCCAGCTCCCCCCGCTCCTCCCAGACCCCCAAGATGGGGACTCCAATCTTGTACAAGCAACCGTCAAATCTTGCCCAGCAGCCCTGAGCGCCCACACTGGCCCCCTTTATGGTTCCCAAACCCTGCACTCACGGGAACCCCCATCTACAGCACTGGTTCTGGGATCCACCCCCCGGCCTTCTCAACAGAGGGCTCCTCAGACTTCCCACCAGGCACACTCACTCAGACCCTAGCTGAGGACTTCTCCCTGACCGACGTGCTTTCGTGGTCTCTCCCGACCCAAAGGTGAAGCCTAGGAGGAGAGTATGTCCCATCAGAGCCCCAGGGCCTAGAGCCTGGCACCAGGCCGACAGAGGCCCAAGGCAGCCCCAGCTACACCATGTGTCTGGTGAGACACGCTGCTTCCCAAGGCAGGGAGTAAGTTCCACTGTTCAGTTCTCTCTCCTAGACATGATCTAGAAACAACACCAAGCTCACAGAAAAGCTGCAAGGGTGCAACCCAAAAGCATTTAAACCCCATGCTGGCCTGCTGTTAAGTATCCCCCCCTGTGCTCACGAGCATGTGGGTTTTCTCCCTGCACCCTCCCAACATGCCTACCAACCCAGGGACACATGCTTGCTTTCCTGGATCACCTGAGAGCAAGCTTCACACACCACCACACGTCACACCACCACACCACAACCCCTGAACATGTGGCATGCTTCCAAAAATGGCGGCACTCTTCCACAACCACACGGCAGCTGCCAGCCGCACTATGTTCCCTGTTAACGGGACATTCCGCACCACAGTCCAGCTCCCATGTTGCCACCTGGCGCAGTGGTGTCCTCACATCATTCTAGGGGGAGTACCACACTGAGCCACCCCACCCTGAAAGCCAGCTTTAATCTGGAAGTTTCTTAGCAGTTCTTTGACATTTAGGCACTGCCGTTTGGGGATAATTCGGGACAGCACCCCCTTTCTTGACTAGAGTGTGGTACATTTCAGGTCTGCCTCATGCAACCCATGGTGGAACTCACTGTGTGTTCCAGCCGCAGGCCTCGAGGTGACAGTGGCCCTCCATGGCACCCCACCTTCAGCATACAGAGTCCATCAGCTCTCATGGGGCCGCGAACACTGATCGCCCAGGCAGGGCCGCCCTGCTCGGTCCACCTTCTCCCTGCGCAGCTCAGAGAGGATACCTCCTCCCAACTCACAGTCTGGGTTCCACCCTGCCATCCACTGCTTCAGGGCTGCGGCCAGAAAACCGAGTTCCCGTCTCTAGCAGCCTCGGCATCCCACAGTAAGCAGGAGCCTTCCCTTCTTGATCATTTATTTCCATGCTTGCCATCGGCAGTGTGATGCTTCATTTTATGTGTCAGCCTGGCTAGGTCACAGAATCCAGCTGTTTGGTCAAACACCAGTCTAGATGCTACAGCAAAGACATTTTTTAGATGGGAAAAACATTCAAATCAATAGACTTTGAATAAATTATCCTTCACAATGTGGGTAGACCTCTTCTAATAAGTCGAAGGCCTTATGACCCAAAAGACCATGATATCCTGGAGAAAGAAAGAATTCTGCCTCCAGACTGCCTTTAGACTCAAGATATACCATTAACTCTTCCCTGGGTCTCCAGCCTGCCAGTCTGCCCTGCAAATCTGGACTTACCAGCTCCCACGACTGCATGAGCTGATTCCTTAAAAATAAGTCTCTCCCCCTCTTGCTCTCTACTGGTTCTGTTTCTCTGGAGAACCCTAATACAGACAGATTCGAGGAGTGCCTTTTGTAAAGGCCTCCGGCGCATTACAGTCCTTAATTATCTTGATGCTCAGATTGCCCCAGGCTGGCTCTGGAGCACTTGGTGTTGGCTCTGGCCCTACCTCTGCCCTCCTCTGAGTCCTCCCTGAAGTCCTGGCACCACAAGAAGCTCGGGGCCCCACCTGGCCTGCGGCAGCACAGCAGTAGCATCTCCTACCTCTCTAAGGAGCCCTGGTTCCAAGACTGAAACCTAGAAGCTTCATCTGTCAGAGCAGCTTACAGAGGCCCCCACCAGGATAGCTTCTAAGGGCACTGCATCAGAGGAAGTCCACAGGACATGGCTTGAACTTGGGGTGTTCTTGAATTTGAGTGGGAAGAAAAAAAACATATTTCCACTAACTGAAATTTAACTGAAATTTTTTTTTAGTTACAAACACAGCTGACCTTGAACAACCCTGGCTTAAACTACAAGAGTCCACTTACACACAGGTGTGTGTTTGTTTGTTTTTTGAGAAATATAGTAACAGTACTTAAATATATTTTCTCCTCCTTATGACTTTTTTTTTTTTTTTAAGAAAGAAGGAGAGAGGAATGGGGGAGAGGGAGAATCTCAAGCAGGCTGCACACCCAGCCTGACACAGGGTTCGATCTTGCCACCTTGAGATCATGACCCAAGCCAAAATCAAAGAGTCTGACCCTTAACCGACTGAGCCAAGCAGGCACCCCTCATCCTTGTGATTTTCTTGATAACATTTCCTTTTCTCTAGCTGACTTTGTAAGAATACATATGACATACAAAGCATATGCTAACTGACTGTGTTGTCAGTAAAGCTTTTTGTCAACAGTAGGCTATTAAGTTTTGGGGGAGTCAAGAGTCATACACAGATTTGCAACTGTGTGGCGGGGTCAGCACCCCTAGTCCCCACATGGGTCAGGGGTCGACTGTGCAGTAGGATGAGGAACATCAACTCTGCTATGCTCTAGCACATCAGACGACAGCTGTGTCGATGCCTTCAAATGTCATTTCACTCACCGCTATTTCTAAATTACAATATGTGTAGCAGCAATTAAATCTCACCATTTAACACATTAACAGTAAATGTGTTACTAGGTCACACATTTCTACTTAATGCATTACTTGCTGTCTGCATAGCGCATTGCTTTGGTAATTCTACATATTTTGGGTCTCTGAGAGGGATCCGTGTCCAGAAAAGCCCAAGGCCCCTGCCCGTGACTCGCTGTCTTGACACAACCTGCCTTAACTGAGGTTCAGCCATGGAGGGCTGCATTAGGAAGGTACTTATAAAGTCAACTGGAACTAAAAAATAAAAAATAAAAATAAAAAATCAGCCTCACCAATCTGCTTTTTCTGAACCAGTATTTATTCCTGGCCACAGAAAGCCCGAGTGAGGCCCTACCAGATGAGCCACATAAAGCGCTAGCTCAGGCATGAAACATCAAGAGCCCAATCCACACCAGGATTGTTGGGTACTGACATCCCCAGTGCTGCCTGGGACCTACAGGGGTGGGGTGAGCAGTCTCCGTGCAGCAGGAAACACATAGACTAATGCACGAGGATTTGGTTCTAGTTACTAGAAATGCCATAACTACACCATGAACACAAGCAAGACTTCACATGACTGAGAGGACATCTAGACATGAACGCCCACCCCCTACCCCCCCACCCCAGGCCCTATGGGAGCCCCTGCCTATCCCTTGCCTGGCCTCTTTTGTGCCTTTCCTTCTTGGGAGCCTCCCACAGGTTTCCAGGTGGGCACAGATGGTGCTCCCTGGAGTGGCTACCCCTTCTGCTCCAACTCCACACAGCCCCAGCAGAGAGCACCTGTGCACTGCCCACAGCTCAACCTCCAGCAGCACGCAGGCCCTGGGACGCCCTGCTCGAACTCAAGCACTCTGCAGTGTGAAAGCACATCATTCTCTTCACCTCTGGGCCCCACCTAGGCCTGACCAGAGGGAACCCAGGGATCTTGTAAATTCAGTGACCTACTTACAAATTTAGCAATCACGGGGCGCCTGGGTGGCTCCGTGGGTTAAGCCTCTGCCTTTGGCTCAGGTCATGATCTCAGGGTCCTGGGATCGAGCCCCACATCGGGCTCTCTGCTCAGCAGGGAGCCTGCTTCCCCCTCTCTCTGCCTGCCTCTCCACCTACTTGTGATCTCTGTCTGTCAAATAAATAAATAAAATATTAAAAAAAAAATTCAGCAATCCTTCAGCAGTGAGCATGGTGGCTTCTGACACCAACCTCCAGCATTCTGACCCAAATGAAGTGTAACTATGCATGGCCTCCAGGGCCTAAAGCGCATGAGTGCCCCCTTGCCCTCTCTGCCCAAGGTGTTTCCAGACCCTTCAATGACCAACGGACGGAGGTGACAACAGGCAGGCTGAAGCTGGGGAAGGCAGCTCAGGGCAGAAAGCAGAGCTCTGAGTCCAGGGGCCAGGCCACACACCCAGGCCTCTGCCTTCCTATCCTCAGGGCCTTGGGCAAATGGGTAAACTTCCTTAAGCCTTAGTTTCCTCTTCTGGAAAACAGGATCATGAAGACACACTGGCCAGGCTGAGATGACTCCAGGAAAGGCTAGGACAAGTATGCGCCCCAGCCCCACCCTCATGAGTCCTCCTGCTAAGACCCCTCCAACCCCCAAAATGAAAAGTACAACTCTGAGCACGTCTGTGAGCAGGCCAGGCCACACAGTGATCTCACCGTGCTGCTGCTTCTGATCCAGTGTGCTTTCTAAAGCCAAAAAGGACAAGCAGAGGCAAGCAAGCACCGGCTGCCTCCGTCTACTGCATTGAGACCAGACCACTAGGGCAACCAAGAAGGAAAATGAGGGCTTAAACCAATTAAGACAAACCTTTTCTACAAGCCCAGGGATTCGTCTGAAAAATTAAAAAGGAAAAAGGCAGGGGCGCCTGGGTGGCTCAGTCGCTTAAGCACTTGTCTTCAGCTCAGGTCATGATCCCAGGGTCCCCAGATCAAGCCCCACACCCCACACCCAGCTCCCTGCTCAGCGGGGAGTCCACTTCTCCCTCTCCCATTCCCCTGCTTGTGTTCCCTCTCGTGCTGTATCTCTCTCTGTCAAATAAATAAATACACAAATAAATCTTTAAGGAAAAAAAAAAGAGGAAAGAGGCAGAAGACGGTGAGACTGAGAGACCAGTGTGAAAACGGGGCCACTGTCACCAGAACTGCCTACCAGGCCAGGCCGGAGAGTTCTGCCTTGCACCTTCCAGAAAAGACACTCCCTAAACCACGCCTCCACGGAGCTTGCCTTGGACTTCAGGCAGCATGACACTTTTGTCTACTCTGGGCTCTCCCAAACACAGAGCCTGCGGCCTTTCATTTTGGGTGGAAAACAGAGGCAATTAAATGGGAGCGTGACAGCTCACTCAGGAGGATAGAATGACATGAAGGTGGCCTATTTTTCCCTCTCTAACCTACCCCTGTGACCCAATGAGCAGGGCAGGCAAAACAGCCACAGAGGTGTCCCATAACAAGGAAAGGAGGACTCAACTCACAAGGTCTGGGTTCCCACACGGACACCTAAAGGCACCCCTATGCCAAACAACAGAATGTGACAGCAAAGAGCTGAGACTGCCATGCCTGAGCATGCGATATGTGGTCTAAGGGAAGGAGAGCTACATACCAGCCCCTGTGGGCAGAGTGGGTCCTTGCTTCATCCAGAAACCTCCTCAATATGAAGGAAGGGCTCAAGTGCTGACTGAGACAATGCTGGCCAAAACTCTAAATGAGGCAGGAGTTCCTGGAGCATTTATGCAACCCAGGTGTACAATGGAGCACACGCGGCTCTCCAGAACCAGCGACCCTCCCCAAGGGTGCCTTGGTAAGGTGCCACTGCAACCACTCAGCTGTCACAGGACCACACCAGACCAGACCTGACTACACGCCACACCAGAGTGTTTCCTGTTCTCAAAGATAAATAAAACCAAGTCAGATGCAAGGAACAACTTTTTAAACACACTACTAGAGGACGCCTGGGTGGCTCAGTTGGTTGAGTCACTGCCTTCAGCTCAGGTCATGATCCCACGATCCTGGGATCAAGCCCCGCACCCCACACCTGGCTTCCTGCTCGGCAGGGAGTCTGCTTCTCTCCCTGACCTTCCCCCTCTCATGCTCGCTCTCTCTCATTCTCTCTCTCAAATAAATAAACAAAATCTTTAAAAAAATAAAAATAAATAAAAACATTACTAGAAGCGTAGTTTGGGTATAAGAACAGTGAGGCAAGACCCAGTGACTGGAGGAGCACAGTGGCTCACTGTGGCTATAGTATCAAGTCTTCCAAGGACACAAACATCACATCAATAACAAGAAACATCTAGAAGGAAAGATCAGGTCTCCTGCCTCCCTCCCAGACAACCCAAGGTCATGATAATCATTTTACTTCAGGCCTGAAATTAAATTTTGGGAGTAGCTCATGATGTGCGCCATCACGAGAGCAAAACCTGGCAGGACTCCAGGCCAGCCGAGTCTACTGGAGGAGGCCGGAAGGTCTATTTAGGAAGGGAAAACGGAACTGTCTCGCTGGCGCTGGCAGCTGCGTGTATCAGCAGTGAGATGCAGAGTACGATCGAACCCCTTTCTGGACTTCTAGGCTAGGAACCTGTAACTGACCAAGACCAGAGGTCTGGATAACTCCAGAGGCCTTTTAAGGCCCTCCCTTATGGCCTGAGGCTGGTCTGGCTTCACACCATCACCATGCTGCCCACCACACCAGCCAGTGAGCAAATGTCACACAGCCAGGGGCCTGGGTTACAAAGAACTCAACATGAAACTCACAGACGCAGGCAGGAATGACAAAGTTAAAGGCACTAAAACCATCCTGGTCCTAGGCTACCCCCTCTACACCATCCCTGGACACTCAAATCCAACCCAGGGCTGGAGGGAAAGGGCCCGACCTCCCTTGAAAGCTAAGGCAGTGCCTGAAGGTGTCATATACCTTCCTTACAGTAGATCTAGACCCAAGCAGCACCCCTGCCCAGCTTCCACATCAATCAACCAGTCCTAGTAGGGACAGGGAACCAAGGGCTCAAGAACAGGAATGACACACTAGGCCACTGACAGCTACTGGGAATTGAAAGCAAAACTTCTGTCTCAGTGCCCAGAAGCTGAGATCAGAAGATTCACTTCCGCTTCAGGATGGGCCATTTAAAAGCTGTGTGACAGGGGCGCCTGGGTGGCTCAGTCCGTTAAGCGTCTGCCTTTGGCTCAAGCTGTGATTCCAGATCCTGGGATCAAGGCCCACAATAGGTTCCCTGCTCAGCGGAGAGTCTGCTTCCCCCTCTCCCTTTGCCCCTCCCCCAGCGTGCGCTCATTCTCTCTCTCAAAAGTAAATAAAATCTTACACAGTAAAATCTTAAACAACAAAATAAAGTAAAATTACAAAGAGCTGTGTGAGCTAAGTAAGGTAACTGAATCCCTCTGGCTTGGTCTCACAGGGCTGGTGATGGAACTCACCAGGCTGCTGAACAAGGATGAAAAACACACACCAGCTCCGCCACACACATGACCTCCAGCTTCCACTTCCAAGTTTCTGTGCACGGCAAAGTAAAGCACTGCAACGTTCTTCGGGGAAGAGAAAACAAACAAACAGGAAACGCAAGCAAGGGGGCAAGGCCACCAGAGTCAGGGAGACCACCCCTTAACTGGCCACCCATCACCTTGGGTGATGATGGATGTCATCATCCAGCACTAATCAGTTTCCTCATCTGTGAAACGGGAATGGTCCCATTCTTGACTTGCAATGGCTGCAGTCAGGACCTGGCAAGTTTACACCCTCAACCCCGAGACGCAATAAAGAGGTAACAGGCACGTGACCTCACTGCATCATTTCTCTCGGGTGCCCCAGGAGGCCCCATCAGGGATAGTTGATGGGACAAGCCCTGACAAAGGGAGTGCCCCTGCCCCCAAACCAAGAGAACCATCAGAAGAACCAGATAACCTTTCCCAAAACTGCATCAATGACTTCAAACAATATTCAGCAAAGTAATAACAAGCAATTAATAATAATAGGCGCTCATTTAAGGAAAACATGGCTAGCGGCCATGCTCATGTCCCCAGGTCTACCACGTATGTGGTAGGTTATCATCACAAGGAGTCTGGCATGCACTCGACATCTGAGCAAACCCCCTTAGGTGATGCCAAGAACTCACCATGGAGGCGCCATGGATTTAACAGCAGCCCTGCCAACCTTCCAATCATGACATCTGAAATCCTGCACACCAACTGTGGTCTTCTCAGGAGGGACTGCTGGCACCTTCCTCCTCCAACTACCTCCTCTGACAAAGGTGGAAATGGGAAATGTCCTTGCAGGAGGAAGGGATGAAAGGACAGAGAAGGGACCATGAACTTCAGGGAAGTGGCTGTGTGGTCAGAGCTGACAGTGCACCCTTGTCCCTGCAGACGTCAGCACGGCACAGGTGCCCAGACCTCCAGAGCCTTTGTTCTGCCCCAGGGACAGGAAGCACTTCACATGGCCCAGCACAGTGGCCCTGACTGTCCCTGCTTCCAAGATTCAGCAGTTGTGAGTTTGAACGTGACATGTGTATGAACAGACTTTGGGAACCATTAGGAGTCAAACAGAATTTAGTATTTTCCAATTCACAAATGCCACTTTAGTTTTTTCACTAATATGTCACTGAGATAAGGTGAAGCAAACCTGAGACCCTGGAAAAGAGCCTGACAACATGGCCTGAGTGCTTCAAAGTCACCAGCCAGCTGGGTCCACTGTCAAGATCAAGGAAATGATAAAAGGCCGCTGGGTGCCAACTGCGCACATTTAATTCACCAGAGCAGAGCCTTGAAGTAACTGCCACTTCCAGCCACCACCTGAGGCCAAAGCTCACAGCGAGAGGGGATCTTGCTCCATGAGGAGCGTGGTGGGTCACACCAGGGAGAAGGAACATGCCACGCTGCCAAACTCACCCTCTCAGGCAGCAGGCAGCACTCAGAGAGAACCAGGGTCAACCCGTGCTGGAGAAAGCCCCATTAAAAGACAGACCAACCAACTGGAAATGGCAATGAACACAGCACAGACTGAAAAGATAGCTGCAAGTTGTCGAAAACACATGAGAAGTCATTTTTGCCCAGCACTACCACAAAATTAGGAAGAATCAGATAATCTGGTGTGCAAGAGGAAGTGGGAAAGGTATGGTGGAGCTAGGGGGCGGAGAAGGCACAACCCACAGGTCAACAGCTCAGAGCAGGGCCCTCCCTTGGGTCTGTGTGAGCAGACTGGGCTAGCGTCTCAGGCCAGGGGCCACTTGCTCAGACGAGGATGGACAGGAGTCACGGGGTGGAACCCACGGGCCTCGGCAGGATGTGTGTGAGGAACATAATCCCAAGCACTTCCCGCAGGTACAGCTGGCACACCTGGCTGGTGCCCAAGAGCAGGTTAGGACATGTAAAAGCAATATGAAGTCAGAAGCCACTGATCCAGAAAAGAAAGGTCCAATCCAATCCAATCCATGGGCAAAGGCCTGGTGTGTGCTGCCCTCCCACGCACACTCTGTCCTGAGGAGAGTCCTGGGCTCTGGGAATGTGCCTCTCAATGGGTAGGAGGGTGGGGAGGCAGAGAGGGCACAGGCACTGTAGAGGAGACTGGCAAAGAGAGGCCCCTGGCAGCCAAGGAGAGCACAGCGGGGTCTGAGCAGCAGAGCCCTCAGGCACCCTGGGAGGGTACTCTGGGCATGGGAGACACGTGATCTGCATTCACTCACTCACTGCCACTGTAAGCATCCCCCAGTGGCACTGAATGGCACCGCTACCCAGCTGGCTGAGACAACGGGTTTATAACCGGTGGAAGAAGCCCTGTGTTAGGCCACCAAATGTCCCAGAGCTGTGGGATAGGAATGCCCCAGAAGTGGCCCCTGTCACTGCGGCTCAATATCCTCCATTAAGAACCCACACTCTCGGGGCAGCTGGGTGGCTCAGTCAGAAGTGTCAGACTCTTGGGGCGCCTGGGTGGCTCAGTGGGTTAAAGCCTCTGCCTTCAGCTCAGGTCATGATCTCAGGGTCCTGGGATGGAGCCCTGTATCGGGCTCTCTACTCAGCGGGGAGCCTGCTTCTCCCTCTCTCTCTGCCTACTTGTGATCTCTGTCTGTCAAATAAATAAATAAAATCTTAAAAAAAAAAGAAGAAGAAGAAGAAGAAGAAGAAGAAGAAGTGTGAGACTCTTGATTTCGGCTCAGGTCTTCATCTCAGGGTTGTGGGTTCGGGCCCTGCTATAAGTAAAACAAAAAGAACCCACACTCTCAGTCTAGCTGGAGATGAACAAGGGCTCCAGGACAGCAGGGGACTGAGGGAACATGCACAGCCACCCTGGGGTGATGAGCCACAAGAACACAGGACAGGCCCTGTGGCTGTGGGTAGAGAGAAGCTTCCGGGAGCCGTGACCACAGAGCTATCTTTGCTGACAGGGCACTTTCTATGGGGCATGGGCATGACAGGAGTGAGTCAGGAGAGAATGGAAGGCATCTCAGGTGAGAGGGTCGAGGAGCACAGGCCCCTGAGGAGAGAGAGGCGCAGGTCTGCACTGACTGCCGCCTCTGCTCCAGGCGGAAGCTCTGGTGAGCAGCAGGCACTCACCTTGAGTCGTACCGTGATGGCAGTGCCCCAGGCAGGGCCGCCAGAATGCAGAGAGAGCTGGCTTCAGTCAATCCTGCAAACAAGGACCACCAACCCCACCACCACAGAAAATCCTGCAACCAGCTAAATTAGGAGCAAATGTTTAGAGTTGAAAAGGTAAATGTCCCCCACCAAGGATGCTCTAGTACCCTAAACATGGGAGGTCCCCAAACCAGATCTCTGAAGGAAGACAAACGTCAGTGATGACATTTGCCACTTGTTACATCTCAAAGTGCCAGCATATGGGGAATACAGCATGGTCAGTGTTCTGTGAGGAAAACCAATGACCTCTGTCTTTCTGCTTCTGAACTAAGTTAGGGAAGAAGTTTGGAGACCATAAATGCAGAATCCAAAGCCCCTGCCTGGGGAAACCACTCAGCAGCCTCACCAGGTTTGCCAATGCCAGGCACGAGCCTGGCTGCTGGGAACATACAGGCCGGAACCCCAAGCAAACAGCCCTGATGCTGCGGGCCAGGGCACCTCCACGGGAAGGAAGAGGGAGCACTCCCTACTGAGAGCACCCCACAGGGGAAGGCACTGCCCGCAACCACACAAGGCCAAGAACTTGCCACAGGCCACCAGCTCCTGGACAGAGCCAGGCCACAGTGTGGGACTCCCTGCCCCAACTCCTGTCTCCTTCTTCATAAAGCAGCACTTTACACCTGGGTTTACTTGGTAAAAAGGAAACTCAGCTCAAAAAGAAAAGTGTAAAAATACATGTAGCACCCAAGGCACAGGCCTACGACCAGGAAGATGCTGTGAACAGCCGTTTCAGGGCATGTCCAACTACCCTGTCCGCCCTGTGGGCCCAAGCTGCCATAGGCCTTTTCAGAGGTGCCCACATGCTCTCTGTGAGAGACCACCATCAGTCTGGGCTGAGAACCGTGATAATGCAAGTGAAAAGGAGGTGGCAGGGCTTTCTTTTGGGAAAAGCAATCTGGCAGAGCTGGAGAACAGCAACAAAACCAAACATATGAACATGGAGAGGCTTCTACCAAGGAGTTACCAGAAGCCGCCAGGCCAGGGGTCCACCATGGGAGCTGAGCTGCTTGTATCCAGACCCCAACCAAGATGTTCACCTTTGGAACAATAGAACAAACTGTGCGAGGGGAGCTGGGCCAGGAGATCACACAGGACCTGTGTCCCTCCCCTGACGTGGCCCTCCCACACCTTCATGCGGTAACAAATGATTCACCGTACCCCCGAGTGCTATGACAGAAGCTGATCTCTGGGGACACACTGAGTGCTGGAAGGCACATGGAGGAGAGGCCCTCTGACCAGAGATGAAATAGAAGGGCCGGGGGGAGGGCCAGGAAGACCTGGAGGAAGAGCATTCCAGGTGTGGACATGGTGCACTATGTCTTGAAGCCCAGAAGCATGTGGTGCCCTGTGGTGCAGCATGTCCTGGCCACCCTCCCACCCTGACCTTGGTACCCAAGGGAGAGGGCCAGGCCTCCTCAGGGTATAGGCTCTTCCCCACCACCTGCTCAGGGCCCAGGAACGCCACTTTTCCTGCAGGTCCTGACAAATATCTTCTCTCCGGGGAGCTCTCCTGGCCCACAGGCAGGATTAGAGCCCATGAGACTGTCACTCTTCACTTGGGACCCTCACTGCCCAGCACAAGGCCAGGTGCTAGAGGGCTGTTTGCTTGCTTCGTGATCGTACCCGGGGTCTGGCTGCAGTCTCGCCAAGGTTAAGGACATACATTGGAGGCCAGATGCCCAGGCCTGAGTGGGACCCCACATGTACACATCCCACTCACTCATCACCCACAGCCTCACCTGGGCTGGAGAGTCTGGGATGACTCACCAGGTGGCCAGTGTGTGAAGATGGGCACACATGGCTTCATCTCAGGCCCTGGGTAGGGGGATGTTCATCCACCGTGCAGGTGGGCCAGGGTGGCAGAGGGGTTAAGGAAGGCCGGCCCCGTAAGTGGCCACAGGACAGGGAGGCCGGCTACTCTGTTAAGCGATCTGCCTGTGTGGGCGGACTGATGCCACTCCTGTTCTGTTTCTTAAGCTCAATCTTGTGACTCTCTGGGTTACCCAAATCTCAACACACATCCTGAGTAAAAACGATGACACGGGGCTTGCTTTTCTGAATTTCCCCTAAATTTTCCGCAGACTTCAGGATTCCTCCCGGACTCCTACAGAAAACTGCTGTGCACATCTGATTTCTGTCATGTTCATCTATGACTGGGCAGAGACAAGGGGAAGCAGCTAGAGGCTTCAGAACCCTCAAACCTGGGACGCCTGGGTGGCTCAGCTGCTTAAGTGTCTGCCTTCACCTCAGGTCATGGTCCTGGGGTCCTAGGATCCAGTCCTACATCGGGCTCTTCGCTCAGCAGGAAGCCTGCTTCTTCCTCTGCCTGCAGCTCCCCCTGCTTGTGCTCACTTGCTCCCCCACCCCCAACAAACAGATAAATGAAATCTTTTAAAAAAAGAAAGAAAGAAAAGCCAACCCTCAAGCCTGGAACCTGGTTTTCAGAACAGCGATGCTCCTCTCCCCAGAACTGGCCAGCTTGCAGAGCTCAGCCTCTGGGCCTCCCAACCCCATGTGTCAAGCCTAAGGTGAGCTCAGCACCACCCACAGCTTTAATCAATAGGTTAAAAAGTAACAAAAAACATTAGGCCCAACTTGACACAAACAGAGCTACCCAGGCTACATCCCGGGTAAAGCCCAACAGTGTCTGCCCAGGAGCTGTGTCCCCGCTCCTCCTCTAACATGCCCTGCGGGCTATCCTGAGACAGTGCCCGCAGTGGGAAGCCCTCCATAGCCACCACTGAGGCCTGCCACCAACCTGTCCAATCAACAGGTTCCGGGGACTCACACAGACCCTGCAGCCTTGAGCACCCATGGAACCAGCTGGCCTGGGGTCTACGGCATCTGTGCTCAGGAGACCCTTCATCCAGTGTTTCAACCAAGAGCAAAGTCCTGACTTTCTGAGACACCGCAGGCCTTAATTATTCTCCTAGACAGCTGGGGCTATGCCATGTAAGGAAGACACAGACACACGATATAATAATGACCCCCACCCCGCAGGGTGGTAATCTGAGCCCCAAAGGGTGGTGTTGCTGTATAGCCAGCCCCTTCTCCCCTCCTCCTCCCTGTCCTGTGTCCTGCTCTGAACTTCACAGCCACCTAGCCATGTCAATACCTGTGAAGGTTTGGAAACAATATAGTCTGTCCCCTACCCTGGTCCTCAGCTGTCCAAGGGACAGCAGCTCAGACAGCTGGAACCTGGGCCTAGGCACACCAGACACCCACGTGAACTCCAGGCAGTGGCAACCTCCTGGGTCTTCAGGCTGCTTCAGAACCGGCCCCAGCTCAGCCAAGGTGAGGCATCCTGTCCCACCACCCCCGGCCTGAGCCCTGCATCCTGCAACCCCCAGTGACCTGCCTGCAACGTCCCCCCACAAGTCTGTCCGCCCCCTGAGCTTCACAGCAGCAGAGGGACGCCCACACATGCAACACGCTGGGTGCTTGCTCTTGACTGGCTGAACCCCAGGAACAGCACCAGGAGCCCCAAGGAGGGAGCACAGAGGTAATACCACGTGCACTCAGACCAGCCACTCCCCAAAGCTGAGCTGTGCCTAGCAGATCACATGCTCACGGATTCCTATCATCCGAGAGCATCGGGCCTCAGTGAATTTACACATGAGAGACCAAGACAAGAGGAGAGGAGAGGCAATTGGCAGAAGCCATGTGAAGATCCGAGAATGAATGTTAATTAGAGCCACTGCTCTGGGGTACAGACTCCTGGGAGTTGGCATCCACCCCTGAGGAGAAAGGGGTCCAAAGCCTCGGATCTTTTTGGAACAGCATCAGCCCAGCCCAACTTCTGCTGACAGCCTGCGAGCCTCGCCCTGCATACCTGGGCACCAGCGAACCTGGTCCACTGGCCACATTTTCCCAGCCCGGGCTCACCCGGGGGATGGGGTAGCGGCATTAACTTCATCTATTCAGAGACAAGACAGGACCCTCCTCACAGAGACACTAGCTGGCAGAGCTAAAGGAAGGGAGGGCCAGTATCGTCAATCCTACACTCTAGGCCAAAGCCTGTCTCAGAATCCTTGACACAGCTCCACTTCCTGTCAGGAGGAACTGGCACAGATCACTGGGTCATGAGGCTCTGTGCACAAGGCCCCCAACCAGCAGGACCCTGTGCACAGGTAAGGGAGCCAGCAAGGCCTCACCCCAGTGCCAAAGCGAGCTAGAGACAAGCTGAACACAGTGCTGGTTGTCCTCATCCCACTTGCCAGATCCACTGCGAGCTGAGCACATTTCGCTGGAACAAGCAGACATCTGTGAGCGTCCAACACCAAAAATAGTATGACCAGGGGAGGAAGGAACACACTCTTCTAGCTGTAACCTGTCTCTGCCTCAGACATCTCCCTGCACACAGGGACATCCCCGCCAGATCCTCCCCACCATACTGTAACCCCCCCACCCACCCAGCCCATACCAGCTCAACACACACCTGATTCTGAAAAGAGAGAAACAAAGTCAAAAGATAAGAACAGCAGGGGCACCTGAGGGGTTCAGTAGGTTATGTGCCCGACTCTCGATCTTGGCTCAGATCACGATCTCGGGGACCCGGGATCAAGCTGCCCATGGGCTCTGCATTCAGTGGGAAGTCTGCTTCAGGATTCTCTCTCCCTCTGCCCCCACCATGTGCACTCGCTCTCTCTCTCAAATAAATAAATAAGTAAATAAATCTTTAAAAAGAAAGAAAAAAAAGAAAAAGAACACCAAAATCATGCCATTTCTGCTGACAGAACGCAGAAACCTCAGCCCCTTGGCAGAGAGGCCTGTCTGAGAAGGCCTTCTCCAGGCTTTTCAGGCTACTGGTATCTAATTCAGAAGCCATTTATAGATGATACTCATCCTGAGCTGAGAAAGTTCTGGAAGATTCACCAAGGCCCGCAGCCCATGGAAAGCTCACTCCTAGGGAACAGGAAACACCTGCTGCCCAGTCTCCACACAAGGGACCCATCTGAAGCCACTGTCATCTGGTTGTTTCTCCTGCCATGGAGCACACATCTGACAGACACCCATACAAACAACGAACCCCTAACTGAGCACAATCCTCCCTTGGAAGATGACACTGGTCCCACTGTATCCCCAGGGAACTGAGGCTGAGAAGAGGAAGGGAGGGGGATGCTGCCACCAGAGCCTGACTCTAATGAGAGGCAGATGCCTCCCCTTCCAGCTCCACCAGGGACACCCATGCTTGGCTCTTCCTGCCAGGCTATGTGTGAATGTGTTTCCAGAGCTCACTAGCAGATCAAGAATAAAAAGTCAGGCCCACCAAAGGCTCGGTCAGTCTTGACGCTGTGCCTGAGAAAAGCTCCTGGGAACCCCAGGGACTCGCACATGGGAAGCATTGCGAGTCTGCATGGCATCAAGAGTGGGGGATGGGGGGGGGAGGCAGTCCCAGAGCAGACACCCTCGGGTTTGAGGCAATTTAATCTACACTGACCACATGCCCTCAAGTCAGCCAGCATACTCTAGGTATCCCACCAGTGAAATGAAGGGGCCAGACCAAAAGGATGCTCCAAGATCTCAGTCCAGCCAAGATGTGACAGGAAGCCAAGACCCACAGGGTGGCAGGTCACAGCACAGGAGCCCAGGGTGTGAGGCCTGGACAACACATTCCACTAACACAAAGAGTCCTCATATCACACACCCATCCCAACACTCCACACCAGCAGCTCTTGAACTTTGTCTGTAAAGGGCTAGAGAATCAACCACAGGTTTTGAGAATTAGACAATCTCTGTCACAAAGACTCAGATGCTGTCATACAGCAAAAGCAGCCATAAACGATGCTTTTGTCCCAATAAAATATAAACACACTTGGCTGGATTTGCCTCCTGGGTCATGGTTTACCAACCTGTTTTAGATTCTAAGGTTGGCACTGAAAGAAGAGAATGCTCTAACAGTCTACTTCATAGGCATTCTTATCCAATTCTGCTCCCCTAACATGGCAGCAAACATGCCAGAGGCCCTTGTTTTAGGGGCTTGCAGCTTCGGCAGCAACACCAGGCACAGCAGACCTCAGCCTCCTTGAGGACAGAAGGAGGCACACTACCACTTATGGTATGGAGAAAGCTCTACCACTAACGGTACAGAAAACAGAGTAGCCAGAAAACTGAGCACCTGGGTGGCTCAGTTGGATGACTCTTGATTTTGGCCCAAGTCATGATCTCAGGGTCCATGCATAGAGCCCTGCATCAGGCTCCGCGCTCAGCTTGGAGATTCTTCCCCTCTGCCCCCCATCCCCTCAACTCCACTCACGTGCATGTACGCTCTCTAAAATAAATAAATGAATGTTGAAAAATAAAAGAAAGAAAGAGAGAGAGAAGAAGAGAGGGAGGGAGGGAGGGAAAGAGAAAAGAGAAGAGAGAAGAGAAAAAAAAAAAAAAAAGAAAGAGAAGTGCCTGGGTGGCTCAGTCAGTTAAGCCCCTGCCTTTGGCTCAGGTCAAGATTCCAGGGTCCTGCTCAGCAGGGAATCTACTTCTCCTCCCTCTCCCTCTGCCCCTCCCCCCTGTTCATGCATGTGTTCATTCTCTCAAATAAATAAAATCTAGGAAGGAAGGAAGGAAGGGAGGGAGGAAACAGAGCAGCCAGGATGGGGACAAGGTGCACGATCCCTGTCAGGACCTTGAGAACAACATGGTAGGGAGGTCACAGGCAGGAGGCACCCACTGTCAAAGGGAAAGCCATGCTAAGCTCATGTTCTACCCCAGCTACTACAAACCTAGCTGTCCTGACTTCATTCAGTGGGCGTTCCCCTTACTGTAAGTGTTGCTATAGGACCCTTAAATCATCCCCTCCAGATGTGGGGAGAACCACAAGGGCCATATCAGGAAGCTGAATTTCCTCCAAAAAGTCATTGTGCAGAAAAAGAGGAAAATAAAAAAGGGAACCTCTGAGCCCACTTATCCTCCTCCGGCCAATGGGCAGGAGACAATGCTGCTCCAAAAGGCCCCTGGGTCCCAGCAGTACCACCACCACCAGGAAAAGTAGCATGAAGGGACGGCTGCCTTAGCCCAGTCCCTCAGCTGGGCTCTAATCAGCCTATGCTTACCTATGGGGCCTAAAAGCAAGTGTGCAGCCCCAGGCACACAGGCGCATCCTGCAGGAGAAGGGGAGACAGAAGCAGGACAGAGGCAAGGAGCACGGCCTCCAGAGTCAAAGGCCCTGAGACAAGTGGACTGCATCTGCCCACAGGGTCAGGAAAAAACCACTCCTCCTTCCCATCCATCTTGGGCACCGGCACAGACCCCAGGCCCAAGGCCAAGCCAACGGTATAGCTCCCTACCTGTCTAATACGCCCCCAAAAGGCAGCACCCAACCTGAGGGGCCTCCAGGCCACTTCCTATCTGGAAGAAAGCCCATTTTCCACCAGTCACCTTGTGATTCAACATAGGACACAAAGAGGTAAATTCACCAAAGCACAAATTCTGCCCCATCTGAACTTACGGCCAGGGAAGGGCTCAGCAGCCTCAGGTGCTAAAGGGCAGAACCTAGCCTTGCCCATCACCCTCAGGGCCCCTGTTTGAGGACAGGAAGGGACACAGAAGTCCTGCCCCTGGGAGAGCTGGGGCATGGTAACAGCTCTCCTTGCCCTTCCTAGCATCTGCACCCAGGTGACCCTGATCAAGATCCTCCTTCAGGCAGGACCTAAAACTAGCCCAAGCCCATCTCAAGTGTGAGAGCTGACATGGCCTGATTCCCACTGGGGTCCAGCTCTCTGTCACCTAAGACGAGACTCCTGAGCCCAGCAATGATCCAGTAGGTGTCAGCACCCTAACAGACCTTAACTCTCACTGAAGAGTCACGTACCTTTAAAGGCTCGGAGACCACTTCACACCCATCAGTACCGCTATTACAAAAACAAAAACAAAAAAGCAGAAAAGAAAAAGTGTTGGTGAGGATGGCTGGCTGGAGAAACGGAAGCCCTCATGCACTGCTGGTGGGAATGTAAAATGGGAAATGGGACATCCACTGTGCAAAACAGCTTAGCAGTTTTTCAAAGGTAAACAGAATTACCATATGATCTAGCAACTCAACTTCTGGATATATACTCAAAAGAACTGAAAACAAGGACTCAAGGACTCAAGTTTCTCTCTCTCAGACCGAGAAAGACAAATACTGTAAGATCTCACTTATATGAAGAATCCGAAAAAAGAAAAGAAAAAGATAAACCACAGAAAAAGAGATCAGACTTGTGGTCACCAAGATAGGGGGTGCAGAGAGGGGAAATTGGAGGAAGGGGATCAAAAGCTACAAACTTCCAGTTATAAGATAAATAAGCACCAGAGATGTAATACAAAACATGATGACTACAGTTAACACGGCTATATAATATATAGGAAAGTTGTGAAGAGTAGATCTTTTTTTTTTTTAAGATTTTATTTATTTATTTGACAGAGAGAGATCACAAGTAGACAGAGAGGCAGGCAGGGGGAGCGGGGAGCAGGCTCCCTGCTGAGCAGAGAGCCAGATATGGGGCTCAATCCCAGGACCCCGAGATCATGACCGTAGCCAAAGGCAGAGGCTTAACCCACTGAGCCACCCAGGCGCCCTGTGAAGAGTAGATCTTGAGAAAGTAGATCTTAGGGGCACCTGGGTAGCTCAGTCAGTTAAGTGTCTGCCTTCAGCTCAGGTCAAGACCACCGGTCCTGGGATCAAGCCCTGTGTAGGGCTCCCTGCTCAGCAGGGAATCTGCTTCTCTCTCTCCCTCTGCTCCTACCCAGCCCAGCCCCCTCGGTCATGCTCTCTCTCGCTGCTCGCTCACTCCCTCTTTCAAATAAATAGATAAAATGTTAGAAAGAAAGAAAGAGAGAGAGAAGAAAGAAAGGAAGGAAGAGAAAGGGAGAGAAAGAAAGAAAGAAAGAAAGAAAACAGATCTTAAGAGTTCTAAAAAAAAAACAAAACAAACTTTTTTTTTTCTGTTTTTGTATCAACATGAGATTCTAAATGTTAACTAAACTTGTTATGGTCATGATCTCATGATATATGTCAGTCATATTATTTTGCTATACACCTTAACCTTATACAGTGCTAGATCTCAAATATATCTTAATAAAACTAGGAGGAAAAAAAAAGGCAGGGACTTGACCAGATGTTTCAATGCCCAGGTTCACAGCAGCATTATTCACAGCAGCCAAGAGGTAGAAACAATCCAGTGCCTATCAACAGACAAACAGATAAACAAAATGTGGTATACCCCATATGATGGAACACTCTTCAGCCTTACAACAGAAGGAAACTGACACATGCTACAACACAGATGAACCTTGGACACATTATGATCAGTGAAAGAAACCAGTCATAAAAAGATAAATACCAGGGCGCCTGTCTGGCTCAGAGCATGCAACTCTTGATCTTGGGGTCATGGGTTCAAGCGCCATGTCGGGTATAAAGATTACTTAAATAAACAAACAAACAAACTTTTAAAAAATTTAAAAGTACAAATACCATATGATCTCAGCTATATGAGATCCCAAAAGTTATCAAGTTCATAAAGACAGAAACCAGAGTGGCAGACAGCAGGGGCTGAGGAAGGGAAGGGGGAGTTATGGCTCAATGCGGACCGAGTTTCAGTTTGGGAAGACAGAAAAGCTCTGGGGAGGGATGGCGGTGACGGCTGTGCACACACTTCATACCACTGAGCGGTACACTCAAAAACGGTTAAGAGGGGTGCCTGGGTGGCTCGGTGGGTTAAAGCCTCTGCCTTCGGCTCAGGTCATGATCTCAGGGTCCTGGGATCGAGCCCCGCATCGGGCTCTCTGCTCGGCAGGGAGCCTGCTTCCTCCTCTCTCTCTGCCTGCCTCTCTGCCTACTTGTGATCTCTGTCTGTCAAAGAAATAAATAAAAATCTTAAAAAAAAAAAAAAACCGGTTAAGAAGGAAAAAGAAACGGTTAAGATGGTAATTTTAAGTTATGTGTATCTCACTAGTTTTTTTTTTTTTAAGATTTTATTTATTTATTTGGAGAGAGAGAGAAAGATTAAAAGTAGGCAGAGAGACAGGCAGAGAGAGGGGGAAGCAGGCTCCCTGCTGAGCAGAGAGCCAGATGCTGGGCTCCATCCCAAGACCCTGGGATCATAACCGAGCAGAAGGCAGAGGCTTAACCACTGAACCACCCAGGCGCCTCTAACCACCGTTTTTTTTTTTAAAAGGCTCCAAGAAACGTGAATCTCCCTTTACAAGGGGACAAAATGAAGGAAAGGAGCATGAATGAATGAATGAATAAATAAATAAATAAATAAATAAATAGTTTAAGAAAGACTCTAAGAGGTTCCAATAAAGACTTACTGATTGGTCTTAGCATTCCCCAGGCCTTCCTGACCATGGCCAGTCACAGGATGAAACCCCCCAGAAAAAATGTTTGCCCATGCAGTGGAATAAAATCAGCACTGCGTCAGTACCCCCATAGTGAGCCTAGACAGGGGATGGAGCTTGTCTATATCCGCTTAGGTCCTTGCAGTCACAACTCCTTAGTCAGCTACATGATGAAATTAACCCCAAGTTCCTGCCTGGGCACCCCTTACCCCCACGCCCTTCAGCTGTCCTACTACCCCAGCCTCCCTCCTGTGGCCACGCTCTCAAATCTCATGCAGACTTCGGCAATCTCAGCCTCTTCCCAGATGGTTCCGCCTGCCCCACTTCCCATGGCACCACTCCTGCCCACAGCCGGCTGTGTTTCTCCCTCCCAGAAGTCATCACCCATGGTCACCACCAACACCATGCTCTTAATGGGCCTCGCCCAGAGATGTGAGGACCTTGGGATGGAGCCTGCTTAGCCTGCCCATCATGAAGCCCCCAGGCCCAGAACAGCACCTGGCCTGCCTCAACCCACCACCAAATCCAAAGTCACTCTGATAAACAGAACGAGGCCACATGCCACATGCACATGTCCACACAAGGTCTGTGGTGGACCTGTCCCCGTATCAGAAAGAGACCAAGGAGCATGGGGAAATGTAAGGGGTGCCCCCTGTTAGTCAGCCGTTACACACTGGGGCTCCACTTGCCCAGGGTAGACGATGGAGGAAACAGACCCCCACCTCCCGTCCCTAAGGAATAGCATTCTCCAGTGGAGAGGGGCCTTGGCCCCTCAAGACTGCCCTTATGTGACTCCCCAACAGCCCTGAGTTCACATGCAACCTGAAGGCAAAGACGGAGCCATGGCATCCACAGCTCTGGGCCTGACTCCTCATACTCCATCAGCAGTGGCCGCCAAGTCAGAAGTCTCGTCAGAAACTCAGCCAGCACTTCCTTGCTCCTCCTCTGCTCTGTATAGCCCCTGCCCACTGCCCACTCCATCACCACCACCTAGTGAGGCTGCTCGAGGGATAGAGAAGGGGGACATGCAGAGAGGGGGGTTGGGCTTCCTAGCAGAAAAGCTGCTAAAGAATCTGGGGAAAGCCAGGGCACTCAGGTGGCTCAGTCAGTTAAGTGGCTACCTTCGGCTCAGGTCACGATCCCAGGGTCCTGGGATCAAGCCCCACGTCAGGCTCCCTGCTCGGTGGGGAGCCGCCTTCTCTCTCTCTCTCTGCCTGCTGCTCTGCCTACTTATGCTCTTTCTCTATCTCTCTGTCAAATAAATAAATAAAATCTCAAAAAAAAAAAAAAAGAATCTGGGGAAAGTAATTTCTTTATTTAAAAAAGAAACCCGGGGCTCCTGGGTGGCTCAGTGGGTTAAAGTCTCTGCCTTGGGCTCAGGTCATGATCCCAGGGTCCTGGGATCGAGCCCCGCATCGGGCTCTCTGCTCGGCGGGGAGCCTGCTTCCTTCCTCTCTCTGCCTGCCTCTCTGCCTACTTGTGATCTCTGTCAAATAAATAAATAAAATCTTTTTAAAAATAAATAAAGAAAGAAACCCTTAACAACAGAGACAAATGAGTGGATATTTTAAACTTATGGTACAGTAACACATGTATACAAGGGGGGAGGTGGGGGGGGAGGGACCGACCAGACGGGATGGGATGGCAGGACCCTCTGATCTGGGGTGCCTACTACCATCTTAGGTGTTGCTTCAACCCAGGGAAACTGAAGCTCAGGAGGAAGCCTGGGTCTCCAGGCTGTCAGCTGGAGCTAGCTAGAGCTAGTCTACCTGACCCCAACTCATGGTCCTCAGCATCCTTTGAGGGAGGCACCTCCTTATTAGGACACCTTCCCTAAGATGTCTAAGACGGACACGGGGACAGCAAGGCAAACACTGAGGAGCTGACACCCACTGATGGTCCACGATAGGAGTGGGGGGGTCGCTTGAAGGGCACACATTCAGGAAGGGTGTCCTGAGTCAAGCATCAGTCTCCCCATCCGAAGAACAGTGAGAACACCCACAACGGCACGAAGGCGTGGAGGACTAACCCAGTCCTCAATCCAAGGCAGCTCATGAGCTTCTCAAGGATGGGGTGATCCAAGGCCACCTGTGCCACAGCACATCTGAGAAAGCTGGGAAGTGATGAGTGGTCACAAGGCCCTCAACCCAACTTTCTCAATGCTTTGGACCATATCACCTGCCCTCCGTCCAGCCTTGGCTCCCCCAGTATCCTGAGAACCCACTATGCAGAAACTGGTCACACCAGCACAATAAGGGAAAGCTGGCATCCAACTACCCCCGAGCAAAGAACACAATCTAAGAACTGGGGAAAAAAAGGCTGCTGGCTTCCAGAGCTGCCACATCAGTTCAAAACACCTTCCAATTACACTCAGGACACTTGAAAGAACCACATGACATTCATGTCTGGGCACAAAAGCAGCAACCCAGAAAGGTGTGGGCTCCAGAGCTGGCATCAATGAGGCAGCGTATACACATCCACCGCTCGGCTCCTTGACATCGATGGGGACAATGACGGGCACCTGCCACAGACCTGCAGCAGCTCTCCCATCAGCTGCCCTCATCTTTCCTCCAGCCCAGGTCACTCCAGGGGCAACTGTCAACATCTTCTCAAGCTACACATAACATGACTCTCACAAACCCAGCTCAGGCACAACAATGAAGCTGAGTATGAAGATGTTTCTGCCACATGGCCAGAATCAGGAAAGGTTAGAAATGTCCACCTCCCCAACTACCCACAGGTGGCTGCCCAAACACTTCTCACACCTGTTCCCTGGCCCATTCCCCAGTGCCACCCCAGCTCGGGCCCTCAGAGCCTCCTTCCCTGGCCGCCTACCTCTAGCCCTGCCCCTCCCAGACCATCCACCACCACGGGCCAGACCACATGTCTCCCAAGCCTCAAATTCATCATACAGTTGTACCCACTCAGCCACACGCACCCTCATGGTACGCTCAGATGCACAGGCACAGCAGGGATCCCCCTCACTGCCCTTTGGCGCCTCCGCACAGCCCTCGGCACGGGACAGCAGACAAGGCTCCAAGCACACGGGAATCCCCAGCAGCCGTGTGGTGCCCAGAACATAGACTTGAGGAATACTGACCCGTTAGGGTGCACGCTGCAAAGGAGATGCAGTCACTAAAACGTAAAGCTTACGATTATATGGAATAACAGTTAAAATGGTGTCATGGAAGAAGTAAGATCTAACACAATACAAGGATACCACTGTGATGATGAGGTGCCCGGACACAAGACAGAGGAAGGCGCCCAGGTGTCAACAACAGCCCCTCGGCCATGCCCATAGGAATAGGAAGTGGCTCCTTTCAGGTATTTTGCAAGTTTTCTACGCTGAGCTATACTCCCTTTATAGTAAACTTCTCAACATGTGTTACTTTTAAATAACAGCTAGGTTGCCCCAAGAACTTCACAAACATGTGAGGTCCACTCCTCCCAGAATGGCTGCGGGGAGTCACCAATGTGCCCCGCTGACCTGGTGACTCAGCTGAGATCCGCGTCACAACGTGGCCAGGGAGGGACCGACCCAGAGAATATAATTAGCATCAGACTCCGGCGCGGCCACTTGGTGTGGGCACAGGAGGTCTCTCTCTAGATGGTTCATGTGGACACCAGCTTTTTTACTGAAGAGTAAAGTGAAAAAACTACACATTGTAGTTGTCTATCACTCACTGCGCCTACAGGTCAGAGGTCACTTGGTCTCAAAGGCGTCCCTTTGGGCACTTGGTGACTGTTCAGCGGCCACACATCACAGGAGTAAGATCTCAGACAACTCCAGGCCATGGTCGCCACAGACCAAAGGGAAAATCACCAGGCCAGGGAGCAGGGGAGCAAGGCCCTAAAAATGAAGGACCCAGAGGAGGCCAAACCCCCAAGGCACAGCAGGGAGGGCCGGCGTGGGCCTGGCCAGGCTGCATCAAGCAGGTCTGCTGCCCCAGAAGCAGATCTCCCACATCTGCTCTGCAACCACAGTTACTCGGAACAGGAGAAGCAGTGTTATTTTCAAAGACTCCCCAGAGATGTCACAATCCGGGTATGATGTCAAAACTGCTTCAAGGGTGATGAACTCTGGCCTTGACGATGAGTCAACAGAGGGTGGGTTTCCGCCAAGCAGCCTGCTGTTTACACACAATCACCACAGTCACCGTGGCACAAGCCGGAAGCCTAGTCAAGGGTCACAGTGGTTGAGGCGGGGTCTGGCCCATCACACACAGCGTCACTCGCTGCCTTGCAAAAACGTCCATCACTTTCCCCATACGCCGGGTCACTCAAACATCTTCCCATAGCGCCTATAAGACAGGTACCTTCGAGGAAGGACTCACCCCACCCAGAACTACCATGAGCCCACTCTGAAACACACACGGAAACTGAACCCCTACAGCCAGGGCGCAGGAGACAGGAAGCCATGCCCCTAACATGAGTGGGCCTGGCTGCTGCGGCTGGCCCACCCCACCGGACCACCTCCCTTCAGAGGGGGCAGCGCTTGGAGCCACATGTGGCATTCAAGCCTGATGCCTGGTTCTCAGTCCCATCCCAGCTGGGAATTTCCTTCCAGTGACATGCCCTCCTAGAGTCTCTTCCCCTTTCCTCACCTGAGAGATGGGAACCATTCCCCACCACAGGGCTGACAGACAGGGGTAAGATAAGTGAGTGTGTGCAGCAGCTCGGGCCCATGCTGGCATGTGGGGTGTGATCCACAGGTGTTGGCTATCACCATCTTTAGGCTTTCTCGGGGGCAGGGGGCACTGTACAGGAACTACAGCAACCTCAGGAATTTGCACTCAAGTCACCGGTGCTTGCAGGAGTCCAGAACGCTGCTGTTTAACAAGAACCTGAGACCATGGTGGGACCCCCTTTCCTAGCTGCACCCCAGTGGCCCAAGATCTCCCCCAACTCAAGAAGCAGCCCAGGCCACCGAAGGCAGTCTGAGTGATCTTGGGCAGGTAGATGAGGACCCTCTGAGCTCCAACTGCCCCCAGTGCATAGGGGAAACAATAAGCTAGCCTTCTTGCCAAGGTCACTAACAAGATGACAGAGGCCTGGACAAAGGGCTTAGAGGGGCCTGGCCCACAGCCGAGAGGAGCAGCTCCGGCTATTCCTGAAGATGGCCAGTCTGAAAAGCAGGCAGCGCTGGTGAGAAGCTGCCCTGCTTAGGACCCAGTGTGCACCCCCCACCTCAGAAAGGGGAGACAAGCCTAACTCCTGGAGCCTCGCTGTGGGAGGGGAACAGAGGCTAAATTAAGGCTCCTCCTGCCACCAGTGCCCGAGATGACATCCACACAGCCGCCCCCTTAGCAGCATGCGAGCAGCCCCTAGCACAGCTCTGCAAGAGTCATGGGCTAGTTGCTCCAGGCCTCTTCCATCTCCTCTCCCCAGGACAGAGCCCCAGCAGCTGCCCTCTATGGCCCAACACCCTCCCCAGCCTCTTGGGTCTTTAGGCTTGAAGGCAGCATGCCTGGAACCCCCACCCCCCCTGCAAAGGACCCCTCGCCAGGGAGACCTCAGCTCTGGCCATATCCTAGAAGCAGCTCTCTCAGTCAGTATCCTTTCACACCGCCCCGCACCATCACATCACCCCATTTTATTTCCTTCCTGATGCTGACTGCTGACAAGTTCTTTGTACCGATTTCTGTGCTGCCCTGTTCACAATATGTCTCCTGCCTCCAGAATACCAGCTCATGATGCTAGGGGCCCATCCTGGTCACTACTGAATGTCCTGAACTTGAGCAGGAGCCCTATACAAACCAGGTGCTCAATCAAACCGAGGCAGATGCAGGAGCCCAGTCTCCCTGTCTGTCACAGTCTCTATTCAAACCTCCAGGTGGGAACCAGCTCTGGGTACAGGCACCAAATGCTGAGAACACAGGGGGAGGGGAAGGTGTCAGGGCTGCACTGATGGCCACACATGTGTCAAAAGAATCCCCACAGCCCTGAGAGAAGAAGGAGCCAGAGCTTAGACAGGGCAGGGCACTGGGACCCTCAATAGTCCTGAGAAGGATCCAGAGATCAGAAAGAAGCCAGGCACTGGCACCCTCACAGCCCTGAGAGAAGGATCTGGAGCTGGGAGGGGTTGGGTACTGGGACCCTCACAGGCTTGAGGAGAAGGATCTAGAGCTCAGAAATGGCCAGGCAGTAGGACCCTCCCAGACCTGAGAAGAATCCAGAGCTCAAAGAGGATAGGGCACTGGGACGTTGTAGCCCTGAGAGAAGGACTCTCAGGGCTGAGAGGGGTCAGCTACTGTGATGTGCACAATCCTGAGGACAGGAAGGATCCAGAGCTGGGAGAGGGTTGGACACTGGGATCCTCCCCTCCAAAGGGGAAGATCGGGACTGGGAGGGGGCCATGGAGTGGCCGGAGGCCTCAAGCAGATAGAACCAAGATTTAAACCCTGCTAGGCTACAATCCTCAGGCTTCTTAAGCCCCTCCCCTGGGCCCTCAGTTTTTACTGAACAACAATATGCTCCTCTCCACCAAGGAGCTTATAAACCAGGAGAGGAAAAGGTCACTAAGCAACAGAGCCCACCAAATCCAAAAATGAAATACCCAGGTGGTTGAGGCAGGTGCCCCAAAAAGGGACACTTCCTCAGAGTGGCCAGGGAACACTTCTCTGAGCAGGCACATGACACTATCTTGGAAGGATGGGTCTACACTTCCTCTCTCTTCTCTCCCCAAAGTAGCCCATCATAGTGAAAAGGGAGATCTACAGGAAGAGCCACATCAGGACTCACTCGAGTTTTTTAAATTCAAAGAGAAACTGCATGAAGTCCAAGTCTATGGTGGCAGCATATGTTACCTTCTGCCAAATCCCAGGCTGGCCACCAGGTCTGCACAAAGGCAGCTCAGACACCACACCACTCTGGAGAGAGAAACCATGGAGGACTTTTACTCAGGCTCCTCCAAGAGCTAGGATTACAGGCTCTCTTGGGCCACAGAGAAAGTTTCACAGGAACTTCCTCTCCAGTCCCCTGCCACATCTGAATCTGCAAAAGCCTCTTTGCAATTAAAAGTAAAAATAAAAACCCTCTCCACAAGTTGCCATTGGCAAACCATATAACCACAGTGCTACAGGATAGAAAACTCCAGACTCTATTGACGGCTGTGTGGAAGAGGTTTTGTTACTAACCCATACACTTCTCTGGTCACACAAACCAGTTCTTCAAGTCACTTTTCCCATCCCCACCACCCAAAAGCACCCAAGCTGCCCTGACTTTAGCTCAGTCCACCACAATGCCCAAACAAGTAATGTTAAATATGAAACTGCCGAGTAACTTAAATGACCTATCAGCTTCGGAGAAAAATGCAAATTGGGTCACCCTCAAAGTTTAGCCCAGCTGGCCAAGATGCCCCAACTGGCCTGGAGAAGTTCTTCAAGGGAGCCCCTCCTGGCTGACATCCACAGCTGGGCTCCCAGTGGGATGAGCTAGAGTCTGCAGTTACCTTCACCCTCACATGAGGAAGATCCAGCTTAGTTAGGGGATGTAACCAACACCCTAAATTAAAAATAGCCGTGTGACAGCATGAGGTGGACACATAGGCGGGCCTTCCTGACGACTAGATCAAGCAAGGGCAGCATGGTAGGGAGGGTGGGGCTCATAAGTGACCAGGTACCAAGTTCACCTTATTTACATGACTCATGAGCTCTCCCCCAGCTGTTTCTAGGAAAGCCTGCCTTCCTGCAGGACAAGTCAGAATTGCCTAGGGAAAAGACTCCACACTGGAATTCCACAAGGAAGGGCGACTTAAGCTGAACACAGTGTGTGTTGTTCCCCCACCCCAACTTCTCACCTGCAAGGGCACCTTAGCCTCATCCTGAGGAATCCTTTTGACAAGGGGAGAACTCGCTCTTCTAAAAAAAAAAAAAAAAAGAAGAAGAAGAAGAAGAAGAAGAAGACCTCTTCTACCAATGGGAAACTATGATACAAGATATTAGGACAGGAAGGAAACTGCCCCAAAAAAGTGGGAAGAAGCTCGGGAAGGGTGGGCACCAGGAAAGTGGTGGGAACGTAACAGAAGAAATTCCCGGCTTAGCTAATGGTGCTGAACAAGTCTGGGGCAGGAAGAAAGCCACATTCCTTCCTAGTTAGTCTCTCTCCTCACCCGCCCTCAGCCCCCCCATTCCCAGTATACACAAACACATACACACACACAGGGAGCATGGCCTCCCTGAGCCGGACACCAGACCCTTCCCCAGCCATTTCATGACTATAAAGTTCCCACTTTAAAACAACAAGGAAAAGGGCTCCCAAACCACTTCCCCTCAAGCCCTGACCACTCTGGGCACCTGCAACTTCTGTCCCGACAAAGAGGGCACCATGACAAACAGAAACGGGAAGAAGCAGGTTTCTGACCAGGGCCCCAGATGTGTCCGCAAATCAAGCCTGAAAGAAGGTACACAGCAGCCTCCCCCCAACCCACGCACCCTGGGCCAGGTGGCAGAAGTGAAACGCCTCTAACTTCCCCCAGATGGACCCAAATCGGCCCCTGAGAAGTTTGAGAGTCAGCGGCCAGGTGCGGTGGCCAGAGCTCCCTCCCAGGTGCCCACTAAGAGCTCCCAGCCTGGGAAAGGGACCATGCCAGCGAGCACCCCAACATGCACAGCTTCTCCCCCAAACCAAAACACTCCCATTCTCCAAAAATGTCCAGTGAGACAGAGTCACCTGCGAGGAGCAGGGGAGTTGCAAACAAGCTGTCAGTTTCTGCCCAAACTCCCCTTCCCACGAACCAAGAGTGAGCCCAATTCCAAGGGCTTCATTGGTGTTAAAGCCCCCTCAAGTGCAGACTCAGCCTCTCCACACAGATGGAACAGGTTCTCCACAGGTGTCCCAACAGCGGGGCCCCACTGACCCACCCTGCCTGGGACCCGGACGGAAAAACCTCAACCCTCCCCAACCCCCTCCCCCGCCCGCCAGCCAGGTGAATAGCTCAGTTCCTGCTCAGAGGCTGGGTGAGCCGGGAAGGCTCCGGACGCCTCCAGGTGCCGACTCAATCGCAAACACCGCCGCCCCCCCCCCCCCGCGGACCAGATGCGCTAGCTCGGGGCCCCTTGGCCGCCCCGGGCCGCCTGCCGGTGTCACCTCCCAGAGCCGTGAGGGAACGCGGTTCCCCGCGCTCCAAGCCGGACAGGTGCTCACCCCGCGACCTGTCGGTCCACGGACCCGCGAGCAGCACCCCGGACGCCGGACCCCGCGCCCCCAGGACAGGACGCCTCCGCGAGGGGCGCATGAGGCCGGCCTGCACCTCGACGTCCCCGACGGTCGCTCCGGGCCCCGCCCCGCTCACCTGGCTGGAGCGGTAGCTCTCGAAGGCCCTCAGGGCACTGTCGGTGAGCTTCACGTGGAACACGGACACCTTGCTGCCGTCGCTGACCCGCCCGCACGACAGCCCGTAGCTCCGAGCCTCCTTTAGCGCCGCCATCTTGCGACCATCGCTCCCCCGCCCCCCCTTCCCGGTTCCAGCGCCGGCGCGCCAGCCCCGCCCCGCCCCGCCGCCCGCTGACGCGCTGCATTATTCATGAGACGCGGCTGACCACGCCCCCTGTGGCTCTAGTGAAGCCCACGGTCACCTCTGCACGGCCCGCCGATTGTTGCATTATTCATGAATGCAGTTGGTCGCGCCCCCTATGGGCCTGGCGAAGTTCACATTCACCGCCCCGAGGTGCTGTATATTCATGAGGCGTGGACGGCCCCACCTTTCAAGGCCCCAGAGGGAGCCACTTCCGTGCCCGGACTCCGCCCCGACACGCGCACACCTTCAGGCCCCGCCTCATCATGCATAATTCATGAACCTGGCACCACCAGACACCGCTCGAAGCCACGCCCCACTGCCTGCTGACCTGATGCATTATTTATGAGATCGCTCCAAGCCTTTCGTCCTCGGTTTCTGTTGAGAGCCAGCACACGAAGGGGGCAGAGCCAGTGCAAAACACGTGGGGGGCGGGGCCGGCTACTGGCTGGGTGAATGGGCGTGACTATGCAAACCTAGTGCGCGTTGGACGCTGGGTGGGGCTGGCGGAGCTTCCCTTAAGGTAAGCAGATGGGATTCCCTACCCGGGGCTGCTGGGGCATTAAGGATGTTGGGGAGGAGGTAAATTTTGCTAGTGATAAAAGTACAGTTTTAATAGAATAAAATTCTATATCCTCAAGGTTCCTGAGACATGGTGTTTGTCCAGCTTTCCCATAGGTACCATAAGATACCAAAAATCCATTTAAAATATACTATTCAGGGGACCCCTGGGTGGCTTAGTGGGTTAAGCCTCTGCCTTCGACTCAGGTCATGATCTCAGGGTCCTGGGATGGAGCCCTGCATCAGGCTCTCTGCTCAGCAGGGAGCCTGCTTCCCCCTCTCTCTCTGCCTGCCTCTCTGCCTACTTGTGATCTCTGTCTGTCAAATAAATAAAAATCTTTTTTTTTTTAAGATTTTATTTATTCATTTGACAGACAGAGATCACAAGTAGGTAGAGAGGCACGCAGAGAGAGAGAGAGAGAGAGAGAGGAAGGGAAGCAGGCTCCCTGCCGAGCAGAGAGCCGGTCCCAGGGCTCTATTCCAGGACCCCGGGATCACGACCTGAGCCAAAGGCAGAGGCTTTAACCCACTGAGCCACCCAGGTGCCCCATAAATAAAAATATTTTCAAAAAATAAATAAAATATATTATTCAGGGAAGCCTGGGTAGCTCAGTCGTCGAGCATCTGCCTTCTGCTGGGGTCATGATCCTGGGGTCCTGAGATAAAGCCCGGCTTGTGGAGAGTGTGCTTCCCCCTCTCCCACTCCCCCTGCTTATGTTCCCTCTCTCACTGTACCTCTCTCTGTCAGATAAGTAAATAAAATATTAAATAAATAATAAATACAGTGTACTATTCAGTGGCATTTAGTACATTTAGAACACTGTGCAGGGGCACCTGGGTGACTCAGTGGGTTAAAGCCTCTGCCTTCGGCTCCGGTCATGATCTCAGGGTCCTGGGATCGAGCCCCGCATCGGGCTCTCCGCTCAGCGGGGAGCCTGCTTCCTCCTCTCTCTCTGCCTGCCTCTCTGCCTACTTGTGATCTCTGTCTGTCAAATAAATAAAATAAATTAAAAAAAAAAAAAAAGAACACTGTGCAGCCACTACAACTATCTCATTTGGGGAAATTTTTATCACCGCTAAGGAAAACCCCTACCCACCAAAATGGTCACTCTGCATTCTTCCCTTCCCAGCCCCTGCAACTATTAACCAACTTTCTGTGTCTATGCTTTTACTTATTTTGGATATTTCATATCACTGGGATCATACCATATGTGACCTTCTATGACTAGCACTCAGTGAAAAACTCAGCATGATGTGTTTGGGTTTTTTTAAGATTTTATTTATTCATTCGACAGAGATCACAAGTAGGCAGAAAGGCAGGCAGAGAGAGAGGAAGGGAAGTAGGCTCCCTGCTGAGCAGAGAGCCCAACATGGGGCTCAAGCCCAGGACCCTGAGATCATGACCCAAGCCGAAGGCAGAGGCTTTTTTTTTTTTTTTTAAGATTTTATTTATTTATTTGACAGACAGAGATCACAAGTAGGCAGAGAGGCAGGCAGAGAGTGACAGAGGAAGCAGGCTCCCTGCTGAGCAGAGAGCCCGATGCGGGGCTCGATCCCAGGAGCCTGGGATCATGACCTGAGTCGAAGGCAGAGGCTTTAACCCACTGAGCCACCCAGGTGCCCCAGCATGATGGTTTTTGGTTGTTTTTTTTTTTAAGATTTTATTTATTAAAAAAAAAAAAAGATTTTATTTATTTATTTGACAGACAGAGATCACAAGTAGGCAGAGAGGCAGGCAGAGAGAGGAGGAAGCAGGCTCCCTGCTGAGCAGAGAGCCCGATGCGGGGCTCGATCCCAGGACGCTGGGATCATGACCCGAGCCGAAGGCAGAGGCTTTAACCCACTGAGCCACCCAGGCACCCCCAGCATGATGTTTTTTTGAAAATGAATGAAGGCAACCTCATTTAAAATGGAGTCAGAGACATCTGGGTGGCTCAGTGGGTTAAGCGTCCAACTCTTGATTTCAGCTCAGGTCATGATCACAGGGTTGTGAGATCAAGCCCCAAGTTGGGCTCTTCGCTGGACATGGAGCCTGCTTAAGATTCTCTCCCTCAGTCTCTGCCCCTTCTCTCTCTCTCTCTCTCTCTCTGTAAATAAATAAAATCAGGAGGTCAGAAGAGGGAGCTCTGTGCCCTACTAACTCATTTTCAAATGCAAACCCCAAAAGGGAGGAGTCTACTTTGCTACCCCAGCAAGATGAAGGATGATTTTCCCCTGGCCCAGCAATCGCCCAGCCAATGAACCTAATGCAACTCAGCCAATGAGAAACTGTCACTACCTTGAACTCTTACTTTCCTCCAAAGCAGCCCCTCCCAACTTCCTCCTTCTCCAGGAGATAATGTTTCAACTCCTTTGTTCCGTTTTGCCAAGAGTTTTGTCATAGCTTGAGTGTCCTGAGTTGCCATTCCTCTGCTATTCCTGAATAAACCTATTTTGCCGGTAAAATAACTTGCTGTTTTATTTTCAAGATTGGTATTTTCTAGGGAGAGGGTGGTTGGGTTATGGACATAGGGGAGGGTATGCGCTATAGTAAGTGCTATGAAGTGCGTAAGCCTGACGATTCACAGACCTGAACCCCTGCGGCTAATAATACATTATATGTTAATTAAGAAAATGTAAAAAAAATAAAAAATAAAATAAAAATAATTGGAGGGAAAAATTTTAAAAAGAACTAAAAAAAAATTGATATTTTCAAGGCTGGTCCCATTATAGGATGTATCAATGTTTCATTCCTTTTTTTTTTTTTAATTTTATTTATTTATTTGACAGAGAGAGAGATCACAAGTAGGCACAGAGCCAGGCAGGGAGAGAGGGGGAAGCAGGCTCCCTGCCGAGCAGAGAGCCCAATGAGGGGCTAGATCCCAGGACCCTGAGATCATGACCTGAGCCAAAGGCAGAGGATTAACCCACTGAGCCACCCATTGTGTGGACAGACCACATTTTGTTTATTCATTCATCCATCGATGGCCATTTGCGTTGTTTCCACCATTTCCCTATTATGAATAGTGCTGCTGTGAACACTCATGTATAAGTTTTTGTGTGGATGAATGTCTTCCCTTTTCCTGGGTCTATACTTAAACGAGTGACATTACTAAGTCCTATTGTAATTCCATGTTTAACTTTCAAGGACCTGCCAGACTTTTTTCCACAGGAACTGTGAAGTTTAATCAATCTCTCATTTTACAGGTGGGGAAACTGAGGCTGGAAAACAGCACTGACTTGCCCAGGCAAGCTTCTCCTGGGCTCCTGGGTCTCCTAACCTGTAGGAAGTTCTTGTTTTCTTTTCCCCTTCAATCTAATTACAGACAGTGGTCATAAGATAAAGATTTTGAGTTAAGAGAGGAAGGTGAAATTCAGGGACCCATGTATCTCTACCAAGGTGACCTTCTTACTTCCGCCCACCACTGCCAAGTTGGCACTATCATCCATTTACTCCCTAACCATAAACTGCTGAGCCCAAGGCAATGCCAGATTCCTTGAAACATTCTCCCATACCTGCCATTAATATCTCCATTTACAAATGGAGAAACTAAGGCCCAGAGGGGTGAGGCAGGACTCAAGGAGAGTGGCACTGCCCGTGAGCGGGCTGGCTGGAACTTGAACTTAAGATCTTTCTGACCCAGAGCCTCCCTGATTACTCTTCACTCTGCCTCTGGCACCCAGGTCCCTTTCTGTATATTTCCTCATTGAGCACCCTCAGCACAGGGCCTAGCATGAACTAGGTGTTCAGGAAATATGTGCTGAATGAATAAATGATATCATTTAATTCTCCCAACACAGATATCAGCCCATTTTGTAGATGAGGAGAATGAGGCTCAGAATGGTTTCACACGCTGGCTGCAGAGATTCCAACTCCAGACTGCCTAAGCCCAGGGTCAAAACTCTGGAATCCCCTACCCTTCACCTGGGATCAGTCCCTCCTAAATGGAAGATGGCAGCACTTGCTCAGACACACTGAGCCCTCTGCCTGCTGTCTGAGCCCAGCTGTTTATCCAGGGGCTAGGCCAGATAAATATTGGAGCAGGCAGGGCTGCACTGCCCAGAGGGATCGCAGAAGGGCAGGAATAGGGTGGCTGAGGTGTGGGCAGTCTGGAGAGAAGGGTGGGGAGGATAGAGACAGCTGGACTGCTGAATGGAGAACATGGGAGGAGCCAGCTTTGAGGGCTGACCAGCTCACTGTGTAATAACACTGGGAAAGGCAGGACCCCTTTCTGAGCCTCTGTGAATTTAGCTCATAAACAGTAGTAACACTGAGAGTTTAAAATGCACCAGGCTCTGTGTTCAGTGCTTAGCATCCAAGACCACCTTTTGGAGTAAATACAGTGGTTTGGACTCATCCACCAGATGAGAAAACCAAGGCTTGGAGAAGTTAAGTGAATTAAGAACAGGGTGCCTGCCTGGCTTAGTTGTGGGAGCATGTGATTTTATTATCTCAGGGTTGTGAGTTCAAGCCCCAGGTTAGGTGCAGAGACACTTAAATAAATATTTTTAAAAAGAGAAGGTGGGGGGCACCTGGGTTGCTCAGTTGGTCAAGTGTCTGACTCTTGATTTTGGCTCAGGTCATGATATCAGGGTTGTGAGATCAAGCTGTGTCTCGGGTTCCATGCTGGGTGGAGCCTGCTTAAGATTCTCTCTCTCTCCCTCTGCCCCTGCCAACCCCTCTCCCTTCCTTCCTTACCCCCCCCCCCCAAAAGAGAGAAGGAATTAAGAACACCACAGCCATGGGCTGTGCTGCTTCACAAGCATTTCTCCACTTTATGCTTGATGCCCCAGTGGCTCCCAAAGGAACCCCAGGAAGCTGGTTGATCACCATGGGATGCCCCTGGACAAGCACTCCACCTGCCAAGCTCATTGCAGAAGTTCTAGCTCTATGACCCTCATCGGCTCCTCATTCCCTATATGGCTTGGGACGTGCCCTCCTCGGTGTGCCCACATCATAAAATATGGATAAGCACAGCAAACGGCAAATGGCATCATCATGGAAATCATTATTTGTTTGTTTAAGATTTTATGTTATTTATTTGACAGAGAGAGAGACATCAAAAGCAGGAACACAAACAGGGGGAGTGGGAGAGGGAGAAGCAGGCCTCCCGACAGGCAGGGAGCCCGATGCAGGGCTCGATCCCAGGACCCCAAGATCATGACCTGAGCTAAAGGCAGAAGGTTATCCCACTGAGCCACCCAGGTGTCCCGAGAGCACTCACTTTGGAGCTAGTCCCTCTGCATGATGGGCAGCCAGCATGCAGCCCCAGGGTCCCATGCCTGTTCCACCGCTCGCTCAGCTGGGCATCTCAGAACCAGCAAGTCTAGCTGTGATATTCGTGGCCATGGTTGATCACAGTGAAAGGATAAAAGTGCATAAGGCAGAGACCAGGAGAAACCAGGCAAGTATCCAGGCGTGGACCCCTTAATTCTCCCAGAAATCTTTGTGACAACATGCACAGAGTACTGCCAACCAAGGCAGCTCACCTGAGCCTTGTCCAGGGTTTTTACTGGGAAGGAGTGCTGACCACCCATGTGCTTGAACTCAGTCTCCAGCCGCTCCACAGGTCAAGCTGAAACCATGGGACCAAAGGCCCCACCCTAAATTATATTGTTAGCATAGACTCTCAGCCAGAACATCCCAAGAACTTAGAACATGACCTGCCAGGAGCTGACCGAGGGCCAGTCCTTTCTTGGGAACGTGCAGGTTTGAATAACCTAAGCCTGCTTAGTTATTTTTTTTACTGACCTACATCAGTAGGGCCTTCAAGTGCCCCCAAACCTCCATTTTGCTTCATGAATCAGCTGTATTCCTCCCTGTGACCCATGAAGAAGGTAAGGCCTAGCATTCCGTGGGAACAGTTTGTAGGGACAGCCGTGCAGACTCTTCCTCAAAGATGGCCGGTGTGCTTGCCAGACCTCCTGGGAACATTTCAGTGTTGGTTAAAACATCTCCATCAGGGGCACCTGGGTGGCTCAGTGGATTAAAGCCTCTGCCTTCAGCTCGGGTCATGATCCCAGGGTCTTGGGATCAAGCCCCACATCGGGCTCCCTGTTCAGCAGGGAGCCTGCTTCCTCCTCTCTTTCTCTCTCTCTCTGCCTGCCTCTCTGCCTGCTTGTGATTTCTATCTGGCAAATGAATAAATAAAATCTTTAAAAAAAAATCTCCATCAGCCCTGGTGACTGATGATTCCATGGTAATTTTCTTCCACCCACCCATCTGCCCACAAGCATTCATGATCACTCCTTTCTGACCTCTGCCCAATGAGGGAGGCTCCCCGATGAGGACACAACAGGCCACAGAACAAAACTGATCTAACCTGGCAGATGCCCCCTCCTCTAAAAGCCCACATGCAACAGAAAATCTAGGCTGACTCAGGCAAAAATAACTATTGGCTCTAATGACTGAAGAAATGAGACTCCAGGCCCAGCTAGCTCTAGGAGCTGAATGGGGTCACCAGGATGTGTCCAGGTCTCTTTCTCAGCTCTGCTCTCTGGGTGGCGTTCACTCTCAGGTCCCTCTTTATAGAGACAAAGATAACCATGGCAGTACCAGGCCATCATCCTGCCAGCTCAGGAGTCCCTGGAGAAGAGCACCTACTTCTCCGTGGCTCCAGAAGTATCAGGGCAGACTTTGATTGGCTCGTTGGGGGGTCACATGACCATCTAGGAGCCAACCACTGTGGCTGGGGTGCTAGAGTGCTCTGGTTGGTCAGGCCTGGGTTGCAGACCCACCCCTGAGGGCTGATGGGGAACCAGTCCCATCTGCATAGATAGACATGAGGGGGAGTTCCACCAGGAGGAGAAATAGAGGACAGGCATTCAGGGACCTGATGGTCCCACACTGGGTGACCCAGGAGGTTGTCCTTTAACAATGACTTGACATGGAGGCATGCAAAGGATGTCCAGCGCTCAGATGTGAATGCCTTCTCTCCCTCGCTCAAACACACACACACACACACACACACACACAGAGCTCATTCTGTCTTGCTCACTTCCAATTCATAGCCCACTGTGAGCTGCACCCCTCAAGGGCAAGGCCAGGTTGAGTCATTGCCTAAGACCAAGTATCCAGGAGGCACTGGTACATGTTTTCATGTGAAATAAAAATCCATCCTAGCTGTCCTCTGAATGTGTCATGTACTGCCCGGCCAGCACACCTCTTACACAAGCCATGCCAGTCCTGGGAGCACGCTTCACACCTGCCAAAGGACTCCGTGCCTTCAAGGAAACATCAGTGCCCCTTGTCCTGGACACCCTGTCCCCCCTCCCATTCAGACCAGAGGATGGAAAGACCAAGGGAAGGAACATACTAAAGTTCACACTCCTGGCATGGCCTTCAAAGCCTCTCTTGTTTCCTGGCTCTAACTTGCAGGGAGGTGTAGACCTGGCTGCTGGGCACAGCATGGGCTCTGAAGGGAGGTTGACCTGGGGCTAATCTTGCCCGTTGTGTCCAGGTGATGGGACCTTGGGTGGGAGCTGACTCCTTTCTGGGCCTCAGTATTCTTAGCTAATAATGGGCACAACCCAAAGAACCTTGGAGCAAAGCCGGACTCCAGCATTACTAGAAAGCTACAGCCTTCAGGACAGCATGGAACCCAGCGTGGGACCCACAAAGAAGACACAGAGGACAGAGAGATCCTGAGATCCTGAGCATGGAGCAGAGGCCAAAAGACTCACACATGTGTGATCAGCTGATTTTTAACAAGGCTGCCACAATAACTTGTTAGGAAAAAGAAAGTCTTCCCCACAGTTGTTTCTAGAACAACTGGATAGGCTACCTGGAAAATGAACCTCAACTCCAACCTCACACTGCACACAAACATTCACTGAAAGTGAATCGTGGATCTCTATAGAAAAGCTGAAGCCATAAACCTTTTAAAAGAAAACCTAGGGGTGCCTGGGTGGCTCAGTCATTAAGCGTCTGCCTTTGGCTCAGGTCATGATCCTAGGGTTCTGGGATTGAGCCCCGCATTGGGCTCCCTGCTTGTTGGGAAGCCTGCTTCTCCCTCTCCCACTCCCCCTGCTTGTGTTCCTGCTCTCGCTCTCCGTCAAATAAATAAATAAGATCCTTATATAATAAAAATAAAAAAGTAAAAGAACACCTTGAAAATCCCTACAAACCTGGTTAGCAAATATTGACAAAAAAATAAACTGAACTTCTTCAAAATTAAAATATCTGCTCTAAGAAAATGAAAAGCGAGCCCCAGAATGGGAAAAATATTCATAATATACCTACCGGAGAAAGGACTTGTCTCCAAAATATGCAAAGAATGGGCACAGAATGAAGCCACCGTGTGTCCCTGGTGGACTAATGCCACACTAATGATCAGTGCTTGGGAACGACGACGGCAGCTGTGACCCTCACAACCCAGGCCAGGAAGTCACCCTCCCAGCCCACCATCCCGCTGGTCACCACTCAGGCCAGCTCCCCAGGCTGAGGTCAGCAAGACTGAGGAAAGAGGGGGTGTCCTACCTAGGACTCTAGCCCGACCAAGCGTGGCCAACCCACAGCCCCTACTGCAGTGCCACCCACAGAGCCCCCTTGCTGTGTCTAAGCCTAAAGCAGCTGAATGCTGGAAAGGGTAGCAGGTTCAAGCCACCCACAGATCTGTGCCCAGAGAGTCATCCAGGTGGCTCACAGACCAGGACCCCAGAGAAGGCCTAACTGCTACCTTCTGCTAGGTGGCTATGGCCGGTGGCTTTCCCTCCTGCGGCTGGTAGGGGACAGGTGCAGCACAGACCCTTGTGGTGGTGGTCTATTCCTGGAGATCTCCTCTCCCGGAGGCAGAATGAAGGGTCACAGGTGCTGTCTTGACAGAGGCCTGACCACCTGCTCTGGCTGTGACGGTGGGCAGCATTTAAGGGAGAAACTCCTACAGCCCCAGGCTGGGGGGAAAACGAAACGAGATCAAGAGGAACTGCTGACCACATACTCTCCTTAACCTTGAACGCGCTGGGCTCAATCCTGCTCCAGGGCCTTTGCACTGGCTATGCTGTTACCCAGGCATGGGGCTATCTGCTTGCCGCACAGCCAGCCCCCTATGGTCGCTCAGGTCTCAGCACTGTCCCCAGTTAGATCCTGTCAGGATCCCCATTTTCAGATGAGGCAAAGGAGACAAAGAGAAGTGGAGTTTAACTGTGTGTAAACTCCTGCAGAGCTCAGCTGGGTACCAAGCTCTCTTCTCACCGCCCCACTTCTCCAGGTCTCTGCTGCCCCCTTTGTAAAGCAGATCTGCCGTGGCCTAAGAGGAGATGCCCCCACCCCAGCTTTAGTCCCGTATGACCTTGGATGTGACACTGGTTATCCCTGGCCCAGCCCTAAGCGACAGCAGAAGGGACTGGAGACAGCAGAGTGCGGGGTAGGAGGCTTTATTTCACTGAAGGAGTGGGAGGGAGAACCTGGACAGAGGGCAGCAGGCGGTGTGGGTGGGGACTGACGCTTGGACAGGGACTGGGTTGGGGAAGGGCTGCCCCCAGGCCTGTTGGGAAGGAGAAACTGAGGCTGGCCTCTGTTGAGACCTAACCCAAGGGGGTGGGGGTGGGGATGGGAATTGGGTCTGGAGGAATGAGGGCCCCCTCCCTCTGGGCTGGACATGGAGCCCGGGCCCTGCCTCACTTTCCTCCTATAGGGCCATAGTCCCTCCTGTCTCACTGGGGCCATGTGGCCCCCACACCTCACTGCTCCCGCCCCAGAGGAGGGGGCTGGATCAGACAGGGCAGTGGACAGGGAGCCTGGGGAAGTTAGGGAGCACGGGGTGGGGTCCGTGGTATGCGAGGGGGTAGTGGCCACCTGGGTGGTCAGTTCCTGGCAGCGATGACCACGGAGAGAGCCACGCCCCCCAGGGCAACAGCAGTCGCCCCAAACAGCCACTTCCAGGGGATGGACTGTGGATAAAGGGGAGGGAAGAGAAGGCTGGAGAGTGGTCAAGATTGCTTCCCCAGGCTTCAGCTACCAACATGGCCCAAAGAGGCCTCCCAGCAAACCACTGCCTGACAACGCCTTTCCCACCTTCTGGCAAACTCCTACTCATACATCAAAACTCAAGCCAAGTGTCCTCTGTTCTAGAACACCTCCCCTTCCCCTCTGGAAGAGTTATCACTCCCCACCCTGAGCCCTCCAAGTCTTCTTCCATTTTCTGCTCTAACCCTGACTGTACAGGGCTGAGGCTTCTCTGTGTTCCCAACATGGTCCAACATAGCCCAGTTGACATCAATGTTTGCAAAATGAAGAAACTCCTTCTGGGTGGCATGCCCTACCCTTAGCCCCTGCCCCTCCTCTGGGAATATCCCTGCGCCTGCCAGCCCCCGCTCACCCAGGCACCCTTGCCAGGACACTTGGCAGGCAGCCGGCTGGGGTTCCCCAGCATTTTCCGGTACAGGGCGGTCTCTGTGCTCCTCTGGGCCGCGTGCTTCTTCACCAGTTTTGAAAGCTCTGCATGGATCGTCTGCAAGAGGTGGGTGTCAGTTGGGCTAAGAACATGCAGTGGTAGCAGCCAATCTGACCATCGTCTCCGATATTCTGCCTTTCTGGGGAACCCTGGTCACTTTGGGGCGAGGACCACTGGGACACGAAAGTTCCACCTGCTCCTCTCGGGCATCAGCAAAGTAGGGGCTGTGATCTCTATCCCTCTAGGCAACCAGTGGATGGGGCAGAGCACAAGGTGGCCAGGAGAGAGGAAGATTTTGGTAGAAAACCTGAGGACATGGACACTGGCCATGTTGGTAGCACCCTTGGCCTCTGGGATTCTGGCTGGGGAGGGGTGAGCCCAGACCATCTATGCAGGGGTCATGAGGGTCTTAGCAAGCTGGCTAGGGCTCTTCAGTCACCCAGCCCCTCGCCATCACTGCCCAGGCTAGAACCCCATATGGAGAGCCACAGCAAGCAGGACAAGGCAAAGACCACAGGATGACTTCCCAGACAAGCTAGAAGGGTAGGTCCCAAGGCTACCTCCTTTCTGCTCACCTTGTTGGAAGGTTCCAGCTTCAGGGCTGCCCTCAGAATGGGGATGGCCTCACTGTACTCCCCTTGCTGGGCCAGCACCTGTGGGAGGAAATGGATGGAGTCATTCTGGAACCACAGTGCACCATGATCTTCTTCAAAAGGCCCAGCCCTTGGAGTGCCTGGGTGGCTCAGTGGGTTAAGCCTCTGCCTTCGGCTCAGGTCATAATCTCAGGGTCCAGGGATAGAGCCCCACATCAGGCTCTCTGCTTGGCAGGTAGCCTGCTTCCCCCTCTCTCTCTGCCTGCCTCTCTGCCTACTTGTGATCTCTCTCTCTGTCAAATAAAATCTTTAAAAAAAAAAAAAAAAAAAGCCTCTGCCTTCAGCTCAGGTCATGATCCCAGGGTCCAGGGATCTGGATCTGATCTCTCTGTCAAATAAAATCTTTAAAAAAAAAAAAAAAAAAAAAGCCTCTGCCTTCAGCTCAGGTCATGATCCCAGGGTCCAGGGATCGAGCCCCGCATCGGGCTCTCTGCTCAGCAGGGAGCCTGCTTCCTCCTCTCTCTCTCTCTCTCTGCCTGCTTCTCTGCCTACTTGTGATCTCTGTCTGTCAAATAAATAAATAAAAATCTCAAAAAAAAAAAAAAAAAAGGCCCAGCCCTGCTAGGCTCCTGGCCACCCCAACTAGTCCCAAATCTATCACCCACAATCACCCCAGGGACCCAGCCACCCTTATACCGTCCCTGAGCCTTCGGATGACATAAGCGCCCCACTAGGCTCAGTGTCGTCCCAATCTGCTCCCTCTTCCGCACGTGTCTCAGCCTTTGCAAGAAAACTAGGTGCTGGCCTCACCTCCTCCCTTGCCACCCTAGCTGGCTCAAGAAGCCAAATGAGCATTTCCAAAGCTTTGACTACAGTGAATGATTCAGTGAATGACACCTGAACCATGCAGGTGTCACTGACAGACATGGAAGCCTTGAACTTTCTGAGTGAGCAGGTAGAAGCACCTTGGTCACCCTGAGGGGAAAACCTACAGCAGACAGGCACAGCATCCCAACAACATTGCTAATGCCTGGATCCAGCCATGCCTGAAGCCAACACCCTATACTTGGCAATTCCATAAGTTATTAATTCCTCCTCTTGTCTGTATCTGTTAGGATGGGTTTGTATCGCCTACAACCAGCAGATATAAATGTGAGGATATAGGAGCAGACAATTCCACTGCCCCCAAGAGCATTAGACCCCTAAAAAAATAGAGATAGCATCTTCTTCCCACGTTTCTACACAGAACCCTACACACAAGTGGTTAAAAAATGCCGGTTGGAGGGAAGCCCTGCTCATGCCTCTCATCAACAGGCTAGGTGACCCACCATTTGCTTGTGTCTCAGTTTCCCCAGTTTACTGCTAAAGGTGCTGAATCCCCCCCCACCCCCCACACCAAATACACACACACACACACACACACACACACACACACGGGTGGACATGAATAGCAGATGGGGGCAAAAGCAATTACGGTCAAGTCTACACAGGCCAAATTCATCCCTACATTCCACAGCATTTACTGGGCACCCACTGTGTACCTGGCCCTGTTTGCATGGCTAGAGATTTACCAGTGAGTGAAATGGACAAAATCTCCAGCTTCTAGTAAAGGACCACGATGACACCTGCCTCTGCTAACGGTACCGAGGTAAACATGAAGACAGGGCAGGGGGTCAGGTGGGTGGTGGGGAGAGTTTCCTGAGGAGGTGACATCGGAGCAAAGACCTGAAGGAGGTGAAAGCGGGACCCATGGGGCGATCTGGGGTGTGAACGTCTCAGGCAGAAGGCAGAGCCTGTGCAAAGTCACTAGGGTGGGAATAACCCCAGCCTGGGCAGCAAGCAGTGAGGAAGCTGAACAGGACAGAGAGAAGGAAGAGGAGAGATGGAAGGGGATGGTGGGAGGACCCAATGACCCAGAGCCCCAAGGGCTGCAACGAGGACTTGGCTTTTTACTCTGAGACATGTGAACCATGGAGGATTATATACAAGGAGCAGTCACCAAAGGGCCACCGGGCAGTGTCAGCAGTTAGAAGGGAACCTAAGACCTACGGTTCAAGTCTGGCTTGTCAACGAATTGCTATGATCCAGACCACACCCCAGCACCTGTCTGGGACTCAGTTTCCCCACCTGTATCCCAGAGAGCTTGGCTGGCTGATGCCCGTGCTCGTCTCAAATCCAGTGTTTGGAACCAGCCCCACTGCTCTGGGTGTGGGGGAATCAGTGGGTCCACCTGCCCGCAGCTCACCTTGCCCTTGCGGAAGAGAGCCTTGATGTTGTCGGGCTGGTGCTCCAGCACAAGGCTGCAGGAGCGCAGTGCGGCTCGGTAGTGGTCCAGCTTCAGCTGTGATGCTGCCAGGTTGTTCAGACATTTCACCTTCAGCTGCAGGAGCTGCTCCTCCTCCTCGAATGTCATGTCCACTGCAGTGGGGGGCAGGGGGAGGCTGGCGTTCAACCGTGGTCGTGGTTACCGCACCGCCAGCCCCCCACAGCCGCCCATCTGTGGAGGGCTGGCCACCTCTGACCCCAGGGAAAGGCGCCCCACACACTGTGACCCAGGCCAAGGCCCACTCCCTCTGGACCTGGTGGCAGAGGGGACTGGGTGGAGAGGGCCTCAGAGTACCCCAGTCCCAAGAGACTGGAGAGAGGGGCTCTGAATTCCCAGGGGCGGGGCCTCCACCATCTATTCCTTGGAAGACCTCAAGCCTCTCTGGTCTCAGTTTCCCTGTTTCTAACACAGGCCAAGACCAGCCCATCCTCAGGGCGCTCCTAAGAAGTAAGACTGAGCCTAAGCAATGCGAAGACCTAACCACAGGGCACGTGGATTGACATGGTCCATGGTCACTCACATTCCAACAACTACCTGCGTTCTGTACTATTCTGCTGATTGGGGACATACAGTAAGTCTACAGTGGACTCTAGTCTAAAGGTCAGGGATAGTTGAACATCTATCCACATTCTGGAATATTCTAGATCATTCTGAGTCTGAGTCCTTCTGCAGCTGGATGCTTCTGGCATGAGTGGATGGCTTCGCAGGGGGGCGGCAGGATTTGACTTGGCACTCACCTTTGGCGCTAGAGGTGATGGCCTTGATGGCGAGGTCGTAGGAATTGGCAGCCAACACAAAGTCGGCCCGCTGGTAGTGGGCATTGCCACACTCCCGCTTCCGGTTGGCCAGAGCCACACGCTCCTGCCCTGTGAGCATTTCCAGGTCAGGCCCATCCACGGCAGTCTTCAGGGTCACCTCCAGGCACAGGGCCGCGTGTGGGGGGATGTACGGGTTCCTGCTGGGGGATGGGGCAAGAGCAGCACTCAGACCCAGCGGCCACCATGAGCGAACCCCAGACACACTGGGTTGTAGGGAGCAGGGGGGAAAGGGCGAGGGCTCAAGACTTGAGAGCTGGCCCCACCATCACCCCCTCCTCAGTGAAACAAAAGGGAAGTAACTTGCCACCCATGGGCTTCCTGACTTGGTGAGTGACTTCCCCTCCCCAAGTCTGTTTCTTCTGCTATCAATTTGGTGGGCAAAGGGGTCCCCCATGGGGACCCTGCTGGTAACAGGTTCTCACCTGCCCTGGGGGCCATAGCAGTACTTGGAATCAGCAGTGACCATAGCTGTCTCCCCCACATCCATGAGTGGAACGCTGAGATCCAGGGCCTGGGTGTGCGGGGGCAAGAGGGTCAGGCAGGCTCAGGTACAGAGTAGCAATGCCATGCCCACTCCGACCCCACCACCGCCCTGCCCCCCAGCGGCCACCCCCTCCCCTCAGTCCCCGCAGGCCTCCTCCACTCAGCTCCAGACCAGCTGCCAGGGCCCTCGCGCCCTCCCACCTGGATGACATCACAGTCGCCCAGGGTGAACACCAGCTCTGGCTCTTCCTGCACCCGAGTGCCGTTCTCCAGCGAGGTCTGCAGCTGCACAGTGACTACCTGGCCTTTAGCTGGGCGGCTCGAGCCGGGTGGCCCTGGGACCAGCGTCTTCTTCCGTAACAGCCCGTTCCCTGCCGGGGACCGGGGATGAGCAGTCTATCACCACACAGGTCAGATGGGTGCTTGCTTCCCCAGCACCCCTCTCCCAGCACCCAGTTGAGCCTCAAAGAGCTGCTCTGCCACTTACTGGGTAGGTGATCCCATGCCCCTGGGACTGTCCCTGGCTGGACACTAGGCATGAAAGGATCAATCTGAGGGGTGACAATAATGGCCCGTCTGACCATTATCTTAAGAAAATTTAGATCTGGGATGCCTGGGTGGCTCAGTTGGTTAAGCATCTGCCTTCGGCTCAGGTCATGATCCTGGGGTTCTGGGATCAAGTACCACATCGGGCTCCTTGCTCAGTGAAGAGCCTGCTTCTCCCTCTGCCTATCACTCCCCTGCTTGTGTGCACATACACCCCTTCTCTGACAAGTAAATAAATAAATCTTTAAAAAAAGAAAAGAAAATTAAGTCTCGGCCAGGACAAAGAGCTGAGAAAAGTCATCCTGCCAAGTAGAATCAGGCTCGCAGGGATGTCCAGGATAGACTCTGGAGCCACCCTCCACTCCCTCTCCTGGTTTCCATCCAGCCCTTCAACACTGGGCCTCCATTTACCTAGCCATGAAATGGGGTCATCAGGGAGACTCCTGGTGACACCCAGTGAGCAGTCTGCTTGGTTATCAGAGTTTCTGTGACACCAGGATTGTGTCTCTACCAAAGCAGCACATCACTACACTTCAAAGTTAAGCAGCCAGACGGCCTATAAGCAACAGTGTCCCTGATGGGCCCACAGCCCATGTTTTCCTCCAATCCCCAAGCAATCACAGGAATGGCCAAATGGCCATGGCAAACAGCTACTGAGCAGCCGTGAGGCCCAGCACCCTCACGAATCCACTGAAGGAACCCGCACAACAAAGACAGCCACTGTCATCCCACGACCACCACTGAGGCAACTGAGGGCTTACACCTGTGAGGCCCATCAGACTAATATCTGCAGTCATCCATATTCCCAGCATTTACCTGGATTCCATAATATTCCACCAGTTTGGGATATACTGTAACTCTGAATGGACCTTTGACTAAAGGTGAAGGACAGGGAAATAACTGTTAATATTCTGGAATACTCTAGAATGTTCCAAATTTCTGTACTGTTCCCCAACTTGTCCATGCTCCACATCCAGTTTCAGAACTCATCTAGTGGCTCCCTAGGAATCCCTGTGTCTCTTAAGTTTCTGGGCACGAATGGTAGATGTGCTGGTCGGGTTATAAGCAGGCACTGCCTCTTCTCTTATCTCAGTAGACTCTGGGCAAATCATGTACCCTCTCAAGGCCTCAGTTTCCTTGGACAGAAGCCCAAATTCTCACCTCAGAAAGCAGCTGGCTCAAACATAAACGGACAGTCAGGTTCGTGCTCAGAGGGAAAGCAGAGCAGCTCTTAATATCAGTAAAGAAAAGCTTCCCAAATTCTAATACAGCCAAGGAGGCTGTCTGCTGGTCAAGCACCTCCATTCACTGAGCCTCAGTTCCCTCATCTGTAAGACGGGGAGATGGTGAGACGCCTGGGTGGCTGAATTGGTTAAGCGTCTGCCTTGGGTTTGGGACATGATCCCGGAGTCCCAGAATCGAGTCCCGAATCTACTTCTCCCTCAGACCCTCTCCCTTCTCATGCATGCACGTGCGCTCTCTCTCAAATAAATAAATAAAATCTTAAAAAAAAAAATGGGGATTTGGTAAGAATTACATTACAGGATCGTTGTAAGGCTAAAATATGATGTGCGGGCCTGGCACGGACCCAGTGCTCAGCAAATATTACCTGGTGTTATTTTTATTTTTTGTAATGTTATTATTTATTTATTTGAGACAGAGCAAGAACGAGAGACAGCATGACCTGGGGTAGGGGCAGGCAGAGAGGGAGTAGCAAACTCCCCTCCAAGCAGAGAGCATGATGTGGGGATGTGGGAATTCCATCCCTGGACCCTGACTGAGATCATGACCTGAGCCGAAGACAGATGCTTAACTGACTGAGCCACCCAGGCACCCCAACCTGGTGTTATATTTAGAAGTGGCATTTCTATCAGCAGTAGAGATGATAACAGTAACAATTCTGTATTATCAAATCAGGATTATTTGACACTATTGCTTTAATATCAGTATTTGTGATCCTATTAACGATGTTTCACTACCATCATTATTAGTGGACACTAGCGTTATTTAATATACAAAGTATTAGTACCAGTAGCAGTATTTCTCTCTAGTTTCTGGGGTCACTATCATGGGGTACATGATGGGGCATGTGTGTGGGATCCCCCAGTTTCTTTCTTGTAGGCCTTCTCTGAGCAGTTATAATGCTAATGCATGCTATGAGTCAGACAGAGGATTGAACAAAATGAGATGTTTTCCAGATCTATTTGACCCCTGGACACATTTTCAGGAAAGAGGCACTTGTCAGACAAATGCCAAAAAAGGAAGCAGTGGGGGTTGGGAGCTGCCAGCACCTGGAGTACTGGCTGTGTGGCTCTGGGCAGGTGACTCAGCCTCTCTGAGCTGCTCTTAGCAGCTCTGAGAAATAGGGCTAGAACACGACGTGCATGTGTGCATGTGACAATGAAAGGGGTTCTCAGATATGAAGTGTCTCAACCAGTTGCCTGTGGCAAGGGATCACCGTGGTTACATGTTTGACTTCCAAACTACTACATAGCAGAGAGGGATAAATGAGGCTCAGGGGAGAAGAGGGCCTAAGCCAAGGTCATTCCTGAACCTGAGCTGTCCAGGTCATGTGGGTCAACCCAAGCCACCCCTGCTCCTTACCCAGGATGTCCAGCCACTCATCCGGGGCTGGGGCGGGCTCGGGCTCAGGCTCCATGGCGGCCAGGAACTCTCGGGCCAGGGCCCCAGGCTGCTCGGCCTCCTCCAGTGGAGGCCGCCCCACGTCTTCAAGTGGTGGCAGCTCACTCAGGTCTTCCTCCTCCTCCTCCTCCTCCTCCTCCTCCTCCTCGCCCTCTGCATCTTCCACCCCATCCAGCACCTCGAAGTCCTCGAGTGGTGGGACCCCAGCAGGTGGTGGGGCAGTGGGCTCAGGCCCCGAGGCAGAGGGCTCAGCACAGGAAGCCATGCTGCTGGGGGGACGGGAATTGGCCCTGGTGGGGGAATGGATGGGGTAAGAATCCCACCCTCACATTCACCTCTGCATCCATTCACCCTACTTCTAATCACCTGCTGTGTGACTTAGGAGCACCCGGCCTTAATTTCAACTGTACAGTGGGTAAAGAACAACCCAGGCTTGTCCCACACATCGAACCCTAGCCATCAATCAGTTTCAATATTAGCTGTTTTACAGCTGATTATTTTTTAGTTTTTACAAATACCCAGAATAGGAAACATCCTCTGCCCCCATATTTTATAGAAAAGTAAATTGAGGCCCAGAGGAGCAAAGCTATTTGCCCAAGGTCACAGAGCAAGGTAACTGCAGGGACAGAATTTGAACCTGGGGTTTTAAATGCCCAGAGGGGGTTGCTAGGATTTTTTTAGGGTGACTGAAGTCTCAGGAAGTCTGTTTTTAGAGCCCAAAGGGAACTGAATCTTTACCAGGACTCCCACCTCCAGCTGCCCCTTCTCCTAAAGGTTGCCACTAGAAATCCCAAGCCTTTTCTTTCCATACCCTGAATCTAATACCACTCCCCCAATGCCAAGGACCCTGGCCCATACCCTTCCCTGGGAGCCCTTCCTCCTCTCCTCAAGACTCCTGACCACTCTCTCAAAGTAGCCTCCTTTACAGGGGTGGTCAAGACCCCCCAAGGGATCCTACAGCCTCCTCTTCTGGCTATGAACAACTGCCCCTCTTCCCCAGGCCCCAAGCTCAGAGGTAGTAAAGCCTAGCTTTCATTCTAATTCTAACCCACAGCATCTCCTCCCTAACCCTCACCTGCCTGCTCCTTCCGGACTCCGGCCCCATTTTCTGAGACCCTCCCAGCCCCCACCCCCACAATCCCCTGCGCCCGCATAACTCGCCCTCCCCCCTCCCCCAACCACCGCCCCCAGCCTGGGCCAGCTCTCCCCATAGCCGCTCAGTCGACCCGTAAACACCCTGATGTCCCCAGACGCCCCTCAACGGATCGCATCATACCCTACACCCTCCAGACGACACCCCCATCCGGGCCTGGCTCTCCGTCAACCTCCCACCCAGGCCCCCAACGCCTCATGCCTGTTTGACGCCACCAGTCTGGGGCCCCCGACCCCCCGCACCCCTCGAGGCCCCCGGTCCTGCACTTCTCTGCCAGCACCGCCCCCACCTACTCCCCTCAGTCCCCTTCGGTTCCCACCCCCAGACGCCCGCGCTCGGCCGCGCCCCCTCTAGCACTCCGACCCTCCGCGCCCCCCGGCTCGCCTCCCCCCTCAGCCCTTGGCCCCGCCCATCGGCCCCAGCCCCCGTCGTCCCGGCACCCAGACCAGCCCAGGCCTGGGCAGCGCCCCCAGCCGGCGCAACCCTGCCGGCGCCCCGGGACACGTGCCTCCGGCTCCGGGACCCCCGCCTGGGGTCCTGCGCCCCCCTCCCCGCCCCCAGCCGCGACCGCCGCGCCTCGGGAACCAGGCTCCGGCGCCCGGCCCCGCCCCCACCGCGCCCATTGGCCGCCGCTGCTGCGACTGTAGCATCCATTGGTCTGTGCGCACATCCGTCTCGGAAGCAAGCACCACCCCCTTCCTGCTTGTTTCCGCGGGGCGTTCTTAAAGGGGCAGAGGTTGCCGCGCCACCCGGAGAGGGGGCGGGGGCGGGGGCGGAGGCGGGAGAAGGGGTCTCCGGGGTCTCTTCGCCAATCAGCGCCGCGCTGCCTACCAGGACTCACCGTTCCCGTCTGAGCTTCATCTTGCTCATCTGCGAAATGGGGATAAACACTCCCGTGCACGCACTCTCACCTTGTGGGGGCTGTTGGGAGGACAGCCCTAAAAGGTGGTGCCTTAAGGAGCTCAGACGTGACCGTCAGTGCAGCTCTGGGACTGCTGGACGACCCATCCTTAAGCCCTAATTACAGATGTGGACCCAAGGTCTAGAGGGGAGCGATCACCCAAGGGCATGCAGAACCTCCGCCCCCCTCGCGTGGTCTAATCCCCGAGAAAGGTTTTCTTTTGCACAGAGAAGAAATGCAATTAATGGTTAGGTGAGGGAGTGAGCAAGCGGAGCTGCTGGAAGGAGTTTCTTCTCCCTGCACCCTCTGCTAGAGGGTGATAAGATACCCATGGCCTCGGGAGAAGGTGGTAGCTTTGATTAAATGGTTTTTATGGATCTTGTTTTGAAAAGGAGGGGGGACACTTACTCTTCCCTCGTTCTATTTTGTTTCCTTCCCAGGAGTTACCATTTGCCGATCTCCTTCGTTCTTAATCCCACTCTGCTCCACCCTGGGAAGAATTTTGCCTGTTTTGTCCCCACTGCATCCTTGATTGATGCCTAGCACCTATGGTATGGGAGTTGGATAAATGAATGAATGAATGAGTCACTGGCTATTGGAGGTAGCTAACACCAGAGGAGGTAACTGGCTTTGGAGGTAACTAACTTGTCAGATTGGTGCTCCTTCTAAGGTCACCTCCTACAGGAAGCTCTCCCAGACCTCCCCAAGGCAAAGCCTGATTGGCTGCCCTCTTAGCATGATGAACCTTCACTTCATAACTGATTTTATGTCTGTATTATTATTTGACTTAACTCTGCCTTGCCCACTAGGTTGGAAAACCCCCATAGTCTAGGAAGGGTCTGTTGTTTGTCATTGTTTTAGCACTGGGGCCTACACAGTGACTGGCACAAAAGGAGAGGAGGTGGGGGGAATTCAGGGAAATCATTGCGGTTGGAAGGCAGGCAAGCTAACCAGCGAAAGAGGTGCTAGGGTGGTGAAGATATGTGAGAAATTTCCTGGGAAAGAACATCAAATAAACCCTGGGCCACTGCTGGTTCTGAGCGTCTTGGACTACTCCCTATCCATCTCTGAACCTCAGTGGTTTTGTTTGTTTGTTTGTTTGTTTTTAAAGATTATTTATTTATTTGACAGACAGAGATCACAAGTAAGCGGAGAGGCAAGCAGAGAGAGAGTAGGAAGCAGGGTCCCCGCAGAGCAGAGAGCCCGACACAGGGCTCGATCCCAGGACCCCGGGATCATGACCCAAGCCAAAGGCAGAGGCTTTAACCCACTGAGCCACCTAGGCACCCTAGTCAGTGTTTTTATCTGCATAGTGGAATCTCTTACCCATCCAGCCCCATCTCTATTATAAGGGCTGGAAGAATTGTAATAAACACTGATACTAATAAGTAAACAACCAAATTAAATATAAACTAATAACAGCAACTATTGCAACACTAACAGTAATGGCTGACACTCAGACTTCACAGGTGAAGGCAAACATTCACATATATTTAATCATCGTTGTATGAGCCTTAGGAGACAAATGTTCTGATATCTGGAGATCATGTCATTGACTGTGTGGTATTGCAATTGTCATAGTTTTCCTGGTGAACTTGACTTTTTATTGTTATGATGTGCTCCTCTTTATTTCAGTGTTTCTTGCCTTGGAGTGGAGTTTGTCTCATATTAAGATGATACACAGCTCTCTTTTGGCTCATTGTTTTTTCTTTGGCTCATTTTTTAAAAGACTTTATTTATTTGTCAGAGAGAGAGCGCACAAGCAGGGGGAGCAGCAGGCAGAGAGAGAAGCAGGTTCCCCGCTGAGCAAGGCGCCCAATGTGGGACTCAAACCCAGGACCGCACCCCCCCACCCAGGATCACGACCCGAGCCGAAGGCAGATGCCCAACTGACTTGAGCCACCCAGATGACCCTTGGCTCGTTATTTATTTATTTATTTTTTTCCCCCAAGATTTTATTTATTTATTTGACAGAAATATAGAGAGACAGGGAACACAAGCAGGGGGAGAGGGAGAAGCAGGCTTTCCGTTGAGCAGGGAGCCCAGTGCAGAACTTGATCCCAGAACACCAGGATCATGACCTGAGCCAAAGGCAGATGGTTAACTGAGCCACCCAGGTGCTCCAGCCTCATTTTTAAAGTGCACCATCCTTTTGCAACCTTTACCTTCTACCTTTCTGTATCTTTACGTTGTATGTGTCTCTTGTAAGTAGCACAGAATTGGGTTTTGCTTTTTGATTTAGTCTGCCCATCTTTTGTCTTTTAACTGGGGCATTTGGCCCATTTACATTTAATATAATTATGGACCTATTTGACTTCCTGTGTGTTTTTTCTCTGACTCACCTGCTCTGTGCTCCTTTTCTCTCTCTTTTCTTGCCTTTTTTGGGATTGGATGCATGTTTTTTGGTAAGACTATCATCATCTTAGAGATGGAGAAACTGAGGCACAAAGAAAGTTAATTGCCTTGTTCAAGGTCACAGTGATGAAAAACAATATAAGTCAGGTCTCTTCCCCTATTGAGCTTTTATTTCACCTAAGGAGCTGGATATTGCACAAACAATGATTCAGGTAAGTATCTAATAGCAGCTGTGATAAGCACTACGTGGGAAATAAAACTAAAAAAGGGGCAGAGAGCGGCTTCCAGTCCCCAGACTCAGGCCTCCCCCCAACAATGTTCCCATCACTGGTCTGAGTGTCCTTATCACTTTTCACCCTCTTCCTTGAACACAAAAAAGAGAAAAATATTTTCTTGTCTCTACTCTACTCTGCACAAACATTTGGGGCCAACCAAGACCCTTTTAGCCTTGACCTGTACCCCCCAGCCCTTCCAGGACCCTTATGAAAGTTTCCTGGCTTCCCACAGAGCCTGAGGGAAGCATTGAAAAGCTTGGTTTTTCCAGCATGGGCCACTTCTGGTGCAGTCTGCAGACAAAAGCCATGGTTCCCAGCATCCCGCACCCAGGCTCTTCTCTCAGCACTGGCTGCTGCCTGACTCACAGAGCTCCACAGTTCTTTCGTTCTTTTTTCTTTTTTATTATTATTTTTTTAAGATTTTAATTTATTTACTTGAGAGAGAGAGAGAGCATGAGAAGAGAGAAGTTCAGAGGGAGAAGGAGACTCCCCACTGAGCAGGGAGCCCAATATGGGATTCCCGGATCATGACCTGAGCGGAAGGCAGTCGCCCAACCAACTGAGCCACCCAGGCACCCTCTTTCTTTCCTTTTTTTTTTTTTTTTAAGATTTTATTTATTTATTTGTCATAGAGAGACACAGTGAGAGAGGGAACACAAGCAAGGGAAGAGGGAGAGGGAGAAGCAGGCTTCCCGCCAAGCAGGGAGCCCAATGTGGGGCTCCATCCCAGGACCCTGGTATCATGACCTGAGTTGAAGGCAGACGCTTAACGACTAAGCCCCAGGCGGCCCATATATTTGTATTTTCTAACTCTTACTGCTGAGAAGATTTCTGAGCAATGAATGATACCCCAGTGGCAGTGAGCACACCAACCACCCAGATCTGTTTCTCAATACCATTCTCCAAGAAGAGAAACCAGGCTCCTTGGAAAAATGGCTGATTCCAGGGATATTCCAAACCAAACATGGAACAGCTTGTAGTGCTAAAACTAAGGACGTTCTCAGAGAAATATGGAGACATATTTTTAAAAATATTTATTTGTGGGGGGACAGGCAGAGGGAAAAGGAGAGAGAGACTCTCAAGCAGACTTCCCCACTGAGCACAGAGCCTGATCCCACTACCCTGAAATCACGACCTGAGCTGAAATCAAGAGTCGGACACTTAACCAACTGAGCCACCCAGGAGCCCCAAAGATGAAGACATATTAAAAGAACATAGAAGCTAACCTAAAGGGGCAGCAAAGTAAGTAATGAATTAATTGTAGGGGTGCTGGCTGGCTCAGTCTGCAGAGCACGTGACTCTTGATCTCAGGTCATGAGTTCAATTCCCAAGTTGGGCATGAAGCCTACCAAAAATAAAGAAAGAAATTATTTTAACCCACAAAATAAAATAAATACTCATGAGTTCATAGTGATATAAATACTTGAATAAATGCATAACTAGAGAAGAATGGACAGCTCTTGTTTACAATAGAATTCCAATTAATAATTAATTAATAAACAGAAATCACCATAGCAATTTTTGCTGGCAAGAGCCATGGATGGATGCTAAAACTAGTGGATGAAAACACTTAAAAAAAAAAAAAAAGTAGGGCACCTGGATGGCTCAGTCAGTTAAGGGTTGGCCTTTGGCTCTGGTCATGATCTGGGGGTCCTGGGATGGAGCCCCACATGGGGCTCTCTGCTCAGCGGGGAGCCTGCTTCTCCTTCTCCCTCTGCCATCTCCCCTCCACCTCCACCCCCACCCCCAACTGCGCTCACTGGCTCTCTTTCTGTGTCAAAGAAATAAATAAAATTAAAAAAAAAAAAAGCTAGGGTATTTGCATGGTCTCTTAAGGTATCTCCCCATAAGATAATTACTGTAAAGGGGAAAATGGTAACTTAACAGTTGAGAAATTGGCAGGCAATGCCTTAAGCAAGTAACCAACATCAACATCACCAATAATGAGCCACATCAATAACCTGTGACTCCAGATATGACATTCTGAGAAGGACACATCCCTTCTGTGGGATTCCGGCCAAAAGTGAGAAACTTCTGTCTAATCATGAAGAAACACTGGACAAACCCATATTGATGAGTAGTCTACAAAACCAGTACTCTTCCCAAATATTAAGGTCATAAAAGATTAGGAAAGACTGAGGAAATGTCACCGAGTGGAGAGTAAGGAGACGTGACTAAACGTAGCATGGGATCCTTCCTGGTTGGGATCCTGGACCAGAGAAATGTCACCAAAAGCAGAGCAGGGATTTTTGAACTGGATGAATCTGATTCCCAGCCTAGAAAACAGATTGTCTGGCTCTGGGTCAACCATGGGCCACTTTAGCATGGCATGGCATTGAGGAAGTACCTGCCGCTGCTGGACCTCAGTCTTACCACCTATTAAGTAGGCTGTCTTTTAGAGTCCCTCACCCTCTTCCGGGCTGTCGGGGATCCCAGGCCTTGGAAACCACGCAGGCGCGAGGGGGACTGCTTGATTGGCTATTCGTTGTGACGCACTCACGAGCAATAACAGCACCTAAGCCCCACCCCTTCCTGCCGCGCCTCCTAGCACGCCTATCGGCCCCGTGCACGACGCCTACACGCGCGGTCGCACGCATGGTGCGTGGTGACGTTGTGGCGGCGGGGGCGCCATCCCGGAAGCGCGAGCAAGGCCGCCAGATGTGCAGGTGCCGCTGCCACCGACGCCGGGGCCGAGTTTGGGGTGGGGCTGGGGTGCCGGGGCCGCTGGGTAGCCGGGCCGGGTCGGGCGCGGCCCCCGGGCTGTCGCGGGGTGGGACGCGCTGCTGGCCACATCTGGGCACCCCTCTTGCGTACAGGCCTCAGTTTCCCCGGCCGCGCAGTGTAGTCTCCGGTGGCGCCAAGGGCCGGTTCCGGATCCGGGGCGCGGGAGCTGGGGCAGCCTGTGTTCAGGCTGTGCAGTGTCACCCGGAACCGGGCATTGCCCTCTTTGGGCCTCAGTTTCCCCGCTTTGCAGGGGCGGGGCGTGAGGGGGTATGCGAGTCCCACCTCGCTCGCGGGTTTTGCTGAGCTTGGGCCGCCAAATTAAATTCTGTGTAAATAACTGGGTGGAATCATGGCGCCTCCGCCTTGCGGTGTGACCTTGGATAACTGAGCCCACCCGTCTGAGCCGTCGTTGGCTTTGGAGATGGTAGTGTTTACTTCATAGAGATGATTGGGGATTAAATGAAGTGCTGTACAAGTGTTTGCTCCTGTTCTTATAAGTACCAGGGAGCCCCTTGCTAAAATGTTGGTTCCCGGGCCCCGCCCGCCCTAGGACTTCGTACTCTCTTTGGAGAAACAGCCAGCTCCAAGCCCAGCTCCTTATTACTCTTGGTTTCAGCCCCCACAGATAGCGCTATGAGATTCTGATTATTTGTTATTCTAATTTTCCGGATGAGAAAACTGATCAGGGAGGTGAGGGGACTCTCCTAAGGTCACATAGCCTCCTTCTCTGCGTTTTTCTCTCATAAATATATTTGGAGCAGGGACCAGAGGCCTTGCTGTCATTTCCACTTTGTATGTGGGCCAGACTATTAGGGAAGTTTTCCTGAGAAAGGCAGCTGGGTGGAGAGTGTGCCTTGAATCCCTCAGCCCTCACATCTGGGAGCCAGAGGCAGGAAAGAGCCCTACTTTGAAGCAGAACCCTTTTCTACAGGTCCAAATCTTGGCACCTGCCAAGCACTAGCTATGGGGCTTCCTGCCACCGGGCTCTCCCCTTGAGCCCAGGTGTCTTCTTGATACATGATCACGCTTCTTTGGAAATCTGGATACTGTTGGGTGTTGGTACCTGGCACATAGTAGGAATTCAATAAACGTAGTGGTTCTTGGGTGAGGGGGAACTTCACCAAGTGTGTTAGTTTATTTCCAGAAGGCCCCTAGGGGCTGCAAATAAATAGCTTCTGGCTTCCAGGCTTTCCAGGGAGAAAAGTACTAGCTGCTAACATTTGTAAATGAGGCAGTGTCTCTCTCACACACACACACACACACACACACACACACACACACTCACGTTTCTGGGCTTTTTTTCCTGGAAAAATTCAGAAGTCTGGCAGAAGTCAGTTGCCGTAAGAAGTAACTGTCCTGGCATAGGTGGGCACTAAACATCTGTTCGGATTCACACCTTTGCGGATCCTGTAGACTATGGGCATTTTGAGTTGTGACTCAGGTTTACTGGGTTTGTGGCAATGGTCCATTTCCTCAGTTTCTGAGTCTGTTTCCTAATACATAATTAAGGATAACAGTTCTCAGTGTCTAAAGCTTAGTGGTTTGATAGCATACAGTAAGTGCTCAATAAAGTAGAGGGTGGATCGAGTGGGCTCTGAAAGCCCTTCCTGGTCCTGCATGTGAATCTCAACCAATTGCAACTGGGCCTTTCTATCGGCAGTTAAATATGTGGATCCCGGAGCCAAGCTATGTCAAGATTCCGGGTTTTGCCTGATACCGCCCCCTGGAGGGTGAGTGCTGAACCTGTGGCCCCTTTCTGCCCTGGCATGGTCCAGGAGCCCCCCACCCTCCATGGTGGTTATTTGTCTAGCTACAGAGCCATCTAGGTTGCTGCGGCCCACAGTCTGACTGAAATTCTTGGCTTTAATTTGCTAATAAAAGTCCACCGTCAGAGCTGAGTTTGAAAGCCGCCAAACTAAGTTCTGGTGATCCCTTGCTGTAAGCTGGGTTCTGGGCTGGGCTCTGGAGGCAGAGACATGCTTCTGTTCTCTTAGAGCTGACATTGTTTTGGGAGCCACAGGCGAAAGGGTCAACTGCGGGGGCGCCTGGATGGCTCAGTCAGTTAAGGTTCAGCTCTTGGTTTCAGTTCAGGTCATGATCTCAGGGTCATGGGATCGAGCCTGGGGTCAGGCTCTGCACTCAGGAAGGAGTCTGCTGGAGATTCTCTTCCTCTCCCTCTCTCTGCCCCTCCCCACCACTTGCGTGTGTGCACGTACACTCTCTAAGATAAATACGTGTTTGAAAAAAAAAGACAACTGATAACTAAGATAATTTCAGGCCAAGATGAGCTAATGAACAGTAAAACGAAGTGCTAAGTGACTGGAGTCGGGGGTAGTCATCGAAGACCTCTTGGGAGAGAAGATACTGGAGGCGCTGATGATTTGAGGGGGCAGTCATGCATATGGGGACAGCAGGTGCAAAAGCCCTAGGATGGGATGAACAAAGTCAGAAGGCTGGCAGATCTGTGCAGGTGGAAGGTGGCCATGGCCTTGGGCTCACAGAGACTGGGGGCCATAGAGGTGGGTGGGTGAAGGGATTCTGATGTACTGGGGTACAGTTTAGATATACGTCCTCTCAACACGCCTAAATCCTCAGGATCACAAACAAAGCTGAGGCTCAGGTGGTTTGACCCAGGACTTATGGTCAGCCCCTCCTTTCTACCCCACCTACCCCACTGCCTGGTATAGACTGAAGACTCTCTTCCTGCCTGTTTCAGGCAGCGGAGGAGGAGGAAGAGATGGACCCCCCGGACTCGGCCTCGAGGGTCTTCTGCAGCCGCATCCTGAGCATGGTGAACACAGACGACGTCAACGCTATCATCCTGGCTCAGAAGAACATGTGAGTGGTGGCCAAGGGCTGTGGGCCCCAGGCGTGGGAAGGAATCCACCGGCTGGCCAGCATTCTTGCCCTGCCCGCCCTTACCCTGGGCCCACACTGGTGATAAAATGAAGGAAATGAGCAAATCTGCCGGCTGGCTCCAAAGTAAATTCCTTCCTGGCCTGGAGGCGAGGCCTTGGCACAGGAAGCAGGGTTTTGGGATGGTTTCACAGCTGTGGATGGCTTGGCAGGGGCCGCAGCAGCTCCTATCCCAGGGCCTGGGGGTGGGGAGTTGGGATAGGAAGGGGCTGCAGGAGGGGATTTAAGGAAGGCAGTGAGCTGGTCTCTGTTAGGAGCCTGGTCTCTGAGAGCCTAGGCTGTCTCTGGAGAGTACCCATGGTCTTTTGGAGGGGCCGTCAATAGCTTTTACCCTCGTTGGGGCTTGGCACTGTGACCACCACAGCCTCACCCTAATTCCAACCTGCTCTGTGGGGAAGAAAATCTTGCACAATCTTGGGGTAGAAGAACAGCCTCCTGTGGCTTTATTTTTGTGTATTTAAGACAAAGCTCTTCCTGCCATTTATGACACAGCACAGACCTGATACCCTTGCATTTCTCTCATCCAGTGACAGGGGTGCTGGCTTTGTCTGGGTCGGATTTAGGCCTGGCCTGGTGAACTCCCACAGTGAGGGAAGACAAAATCAGACATGGACCTTCCTGGCTCCATGGTGTCAGGGCTGGTCCAGAGGAATAACCTGGGTCTAGAGAGTCAGGGAAGTTGGAGTCAGAGTCTGCTTGCTGGAGGGGGGTAAAGGCTACATAGGTAGGGTTTTGAAGGTTGAATAGGAGTTTCCTAGCTCGCTCAAACAGTAGGGAGAGTTTTGCAGGGCAAGGGAACAACACATGCAGAGGTCATGGAACAGGAGGGGGCTTAGCATGATTCGTTTGTAGGGCATGGTTTGTAGGGCTGGTGCCTTCTCTCTGCTGCCAGGCTGGACCGCTTTGAGAAGACCAACGAAATGCTGCTGAATTTCAACAACCTGTCAAGCGCCCGCCTGCAGCAAATGAGCGAGCGCTTCCTGCACCATACAAGGACCCTGGTGGAGATGAAGCGGGACCTGGATAGCATCTTCCGCAGAATCAGGTGGGTCCTCAGCCCCTCCAGCCCTCTGCCTCCCCGCTCTGAGCCTCGGGTTCCTCCCCTCTTCAGTGAGGACCATGCACTCCACATAACAGAGCAATGGGGACATTCAGCTGATTTGTTTTATGAGGCTTCAGCACTCACTTAGCATCTGAGAAGATCCGAGCTTTGGGAAAGAAAATCTTGGAAGTTTCTGAATTTAAGTTTTATTTATCTTTCAAAAAATGCAACATAGCACCAGATGCATCATGCAAAAGGCAGGCAAGTGCAGCCAGGGAAAGGCAAGCCTCTGGTCCTCCAGTCCCCAACTCAGGTCTTCTCTCAAGAGGCCTATGTGATTGCCAGGTTTTGTGGGTCCCCTTCTGAGCTGTTTCCTGTGAGGACAGAGAAAAATGATGCTCAAGTCCACAGGCACGCAGAACACTACTGCAGCACCCAGAACCTGATGAATGCCACCGCTGCTGACCATGGTCATGTGCCCAGGTCTGGAGCGAGCCAGAGCTGCAGCCGGGCAGCCGCACCCACTGGCAGACCGGGGAGCAGAACTCAGGAGACAGGCCAATTAATTCCTTTATAAAAGCATATATTTTCTGGGGCATCTCATCGAGCTGGTGGCCCAGGCATGGTGTTTGGGGGTGAGCAGGAACCCTTCAGGTTGGCACCCTTTGTGCGTATCTGTGTTGCCCAGGAAGAAGATAGTTGTTTCTGCCCCTTGGGTGGGGGCACCCAGCGGTGGTGGTACTTCTGGGAGGGACTGGTTGGCCACAGTCACTCCTTGACTGTGAGAAGGGATCTTTCCACCCCAAAGACCCCTTTCTCATTCTTTGTAAACATGACTTCACGACTTTGGGGGGAGAAGAAAAAAGAGCAGGTTGAAAATGAAGCAGGCCTTTCTCTATGAATGTCAGTTGAAGGTGTGCCAGTACTCAGTGTCTGGGGTGTGGATTGCCACTCCTGGCCCCCAGACACTCTCATCCCGCTGATGGGGGACAGGCTGGGACAAGTCACCCAGAGGAGTGACTGCTGAGGAGGGGGTGAGGAAGCTTCCTGGAAGGTTATCTGGGCAGAGGAAGGTTGGACACAAGAAGAGTATGGCAGGTAGAGAGCCCAGCCAGACCCAGCACCGAGGACCCACACAAGCTCTGTGACAGCTAGGTGGCTGCCATCTGCCCTGCGGGTGAGAGGTCTGCAGGGTTGAACACGTGGGACTCCCTCCAGCCGAGGAACAGAGAGTGACAAGCAGTATGTGTGCAGGAGGGGGGGCAGTTCCCATACCCCACCCACCTAGAGCTGGCAGCAAGGGTTCCTGGCTTGCACCAGGCCCAGCCTGTCTGCTTGGCAGGTTCAGCCCTGTATGCCTTCCCTTCCCCTGCAGGACGCTGAAAGGGAAGCTGGCCAGGCAGCACCCGGAGGCCTTCAGCCGTAAGTGTCACCCAGGGCTCCTGTCCCCCACGCCTGGCCTCTGCACCCGCGGATGCCTGTGCCTTCATCCCAGGGCTTCCTTCTAGAAGGTCACCTCAGGGGCTGACACTAAGCCCAGGCCCTGGTGGCCAGTAGATCCAGAGAGACCTGGAGCAGGGGGCAGGGGCGGAGGTGCTTGGCTGGTCTTGGCAACCGGTAGAGCAGGTGCTGGGACCAGGATCCCCTCCCTGGGGAGAGGTTATATGGGGGAATGTGGATAAGAAAGATGACAGTCCTTGCCTAAGTGGATGTAACATAGCCCTATGAGCCAGGCTCTTACCTGTAATCCCCCATGAAGTGGGGGCTGTGAGTAGCCCATTTCATATAGGGGAGACTGTGTAGCCTAAAGGAGCAGTGACTTCTCAGAGGAAGTGCAGCATCCCCCATGCTGAGCCTCAGTTTGCCCCCTCTGCCAAATGGGCCAACATCTCCCCACCCCAAGGCTGCTAACAGCTATGGGCACAAAGGCAATGCTGTTGGGGCATCTGGCTGGCTGAGTCAGTGGAGCATGCAACTCTTCATCTTGGAGTTGTGAATTCAAGCTCCACGTTGAGTGTAGAGCTTACTTTAAAAAAAAAAAAAGGCAATGCTGTCATCAGGCCTGGTTTCTAGAGCAGAATGCTGAGGCAAGGGTGGTGAGAGGCCTGGCCCCAGCCACACAGTCAAGAAGGCAGAGCCAGGCTCAGGCTTGACCCCAGGGAAGCCAAGTCCTGGCTGCACCTTGCAGGAAAACCTCTCACCTGCCTGGGCCTCAGTTTCCTCCTCTGTAAAATGGGCTGCATTATCCCCCATGGGGTGGCAGGGGAGCTGTCAGGGGTCATAGGCCCAGGTAATCCCTCATCATGGTGCCCATCACAGTGAGTAAGCCAATTCCTGGCCTCCATCCCCCAGACATCCCAGAGGCATCCCTCCTGGAGGATGAGGATGAAGACCCCATCCCACCCAGCACCACGACCACCATTGCCACCTCCGAACAGAGCACGGGCTCCTGTGACACCAGCCCTGACACCGTCTCACCCTCCCTCAGCCCTGGCTTCGAGGACCTCTCCCATGTCCGGTCCAGCTCCCCTGTCATCAATGGCCGAAGCCAGACGGATGATGAGGAGACACCGGGCGAGTAACACTATTCCCTGGTGCCCCGAGGGGTCTCAGGGCAGTGGCAGCACTCCCCTGGTGTCTGCGGTGGCAGCAGGTAACCCTGCCTAGAGATCAGCAGCTTCACCACCCTGTTCTGTCACCCAGGGCTCCCTGGGGGACCTGGCTCCCTCTGGGGGTGTGGAATTCCTAGGGGGTCTGTCCTTCCTGCTTCCTCATTGAGAACATCTGTCTTCTGCAGACCCCTCTGCTAGGCCAGGGGATGACCAGCTCAGCTGGAGTTGTTGGGTGGGGCGTAAGGGAGCTTTTCCAGAGCCAAGCTTGAGGTCTGCTCTAAACAACATTTAAAGGCTCCCAGAGACCAGAGCCAGATAGCCCCTGCCCCAGTGCCCTGGTTGAGACCTCCTCAAAGTGGACCAGCACTGTCTTGTCTGAGTTCACCCCTGCCCATCCCTGCACCCACTAATTCTGGTTTCCCTGTCCTTTTTTCCAACAAAAGTATTGAATACTGTCTCCAATAGGTATCTCAAGGAGGTTTCTGAGACAATTGTAGAAGGCTCAAGATGGAGGCTGGCCATTCAGCTGCAAGCCTGATAAGGCCTATGTTTCTCTGACCAGAGGTGTGAACCTTGAAGGCCCAGCAGGCCTCTCGCAGAGCCTCCATGGAGCAAGCTGAGCCACCTTGGAAAACAGAGTTAAACGGAATATTTTTGTACCCGATGTTTACAGATGCTATTGGGAAGTTATCAATAAAAAGACTCTGTTACTAAAAAGGGCAGGGTGTACTTAACAGTGGCTTCCTTCCATCCTGGGGCCTAGCAGGCCATAAGGGGAACAAGTGGAGGATGTGAGACAGGAGGGGTATGGCCGCCAGGCACCACTGACCTAGAAAGAGATGTGTCTGCTCTTGGTGGGAGTCGCCAGCGGTAGCAACCTTAATAACCCAAGTTCCTATTAACCACCTATGTATACTCACACATGCTGTTCCCACTGCTCACAACACTGTTCCTTACCTCTGTGAAAAACTTCATCTGCCCCAGGGAGCTAGGCTGGGTCCATTCCTCAGCGGACACTGTAGAGTTTCCTCATCTTTTAAGCACTTAGAAATTGTTACTAAAGGCATCTTCCTAGACCCAAGAGTGTGTGCATTTGCCTGTCAATAGGGGGCGCTGGTAAGCCTTCAAGGAAATAAAGAGCCACGCTGCCAAACCCGTAGGTAACATCTCGGTCTTCTCCCTTACCGCTTCCGGCACTTTTTAGCTATCCACGAGACTCCTTAGTCCTAACAGAAGTTCTCCTTGGCCCAAAACACCCTGGGACGCACCCCATTTTCTTGAGTGAATGCAGCAGCTCCGCCTGCCCTCGCTGCCCTGGTAAGCGCCGCCTTGAAATTACATCTGCGCACAGAGTCCAGAAAGTTTTCAAACAACTGACTCCTGGTGTTAGGTGGCTCCCAAGGGTCTCGCACGTCCCACCCCCGCGCCTCCTTCTAGCTTGCCTGTCCTGACCCCGAAGTCCGGGACCGGCTGACCCCCTGCTTCATTTCTTTGCTTTAGCACAAATGGTCTCCTCTCTAGTCGGTAAGCATTCCCCGAGAGGCGGCTACGTGTCATCAGATTTTGGCCAACCCACAGACAACAGGTGGAAACACCTGGAAAAGTGAAGTCGTCTCCTCACGTGACCTGGAGGACGCGGCCCGAGCCCGGAAGCGGGTTGGCTACACTCGCCCACAGACGCCACGGCTTCGTTCGCCAGCACCCAACATGGCAGCAGGGCGGGGCCGGGGTGGGGTAAAACGGGCGGCGCGGATTGTGACGCAAGCGCGCAGCGTGCTCGGTGCGCAGGCGCTCTCGGCGGCAACTCGGCGGTTTCCGGTTCCGCCGCCCTCTTTCTCTTCAACGAGGTGGCCGAGCAGTTTGGTGGCGGCGGCCTTGCGGATTCGCGCCAGGTCGGGGTCGGGCGGTAGGCTGTGGGAGGCCGCGGGCGTTCGGGTAGCGGAGGAGGTGGCCCGGAACTCGTTCGCGCGGGCCGGGTTCCGCAGGACAGCCGGGTCGGCTGAATTGGGCGCGTGGCGCCGGGGTTCCGAGCGGGACCGGGTCCCGGAATGCGAACCGGCTTTTGGGAGAGGGTCCTGTGTGCCCCGCCAGCCCAAGCTGTCCCACAAGGCCTGGGGGCGTGGATGGTCTTCCTGGACAAATCCCTTAATGGAGGAGTGGTATGAAGTGTATAGCTTTTTTTTCGTGCCATGTAGTGTGCTAATCGTCTTAGAATCATAAAATTCTCTTTCCCCTGCAAGGTTTTTTCCAACCTTTTTCTTTTTCTTTCTACTTGCCGCCTTTAATACATCCGTAAGGAGAGGGTGGTAGCGCCCACCTTCTAGGGTTTTTTGTCGGGGGGTGAGAGAGGACGATGGAATTATGTGTAAACAAGTACCTGGCACGTGGTTGGCAGATACTGTTTATGGGTTGGAGCAGACGCAGGAAGCGTGGTCTGGCGAGTTTGGCTATAAACTGGGAATGAAGCCAGGGTGTTGGGTGTCTGAGAGCTTGGAGTTGGAGAGAACTGCGAGGCAGGGAAGTGTGTTGGAGGGGTGGCTACTAAAATGGAATTCCCAGTCAGGTTGCAGGAAGGGTTGCTTGTGGAGCAAATGTGGCTTACAGAGGGGTAGGGAGGGGAGGATGGGGAGATCCCATCTCCAGACCACACACCAGAAGAAAATATGTCTGGCAAAATAGTGCCTCCCCCGCACCCCGGCCGGGTACTTCTCATTCCACAGAATCTCATTTGCTAGGCCCAAGGAGCGTAACCACAGTATTTGTTCCCATGAAGCCACAGGGGCCCTGGGGTAAGGTGGAGGAAGCATGATCCTTGATTATAGGACAAGTTTGGGCTGCAGACTTAGAGGGGTGGAAGGAAGCAGGCCCTGGGGTGGGCCTGTAGTTGTGCTTGATGCTGGCACAGGGGCTGGTAGGGCCAAGGCTTGCCAGCCTCTGAGCTCAAGCTCCTCACACCTGCAGTTCTCACCCTTCCATTTCTACTCCCTACCCTCCAGCAGACGCAGAGATGCAGATCTTCGTGAAGACCCTGACGGGCAAGACCATCACCCTCGAGGTTGAGCCCAGTGACACCATTGAGAATGTCAAAGCCAAAATCCAAGACAAGGAGGGTGAGTTGGGCTGAGTCCAGAGGCTATCCCGCGGGAGTCCCCAGCCCAGAGGACCCACTGTCATGTGCAAGATGGGTTGTGTAGACCTCACCCTTGGCCAGGACTTGCCTTGTGTGAGCTTGGGAAGGCAGCTTGTTCTCTTTACCTTAGTTTCCCTTTTGACAGATTGGGGGTAATGCCAGAGCATCCCTGTGGAGAACGGAGAAGCTGCCAATAAAATGCTTGCCAGAGCCTCAGTAACTGAGCTTTCTTCTCTCCAGGCATCCCCCCTGACCAGCAGCGTCTGATTTTTGCGGGAAAACAGCTGGAAGATGGCCGCACTCTGTCAGATTACAATATCCAGAAAGGTACCAAGGGTAGGGTGGCTGGACAGGACCCAGGAGGTCTAGGACCCAGGATCAAGCTTTGATGGCCTCGTTGGCAATGCGGTGGGGAGGGGAGGGCGGTGGAGAGGATCAGATGGGGCTGATGAATTTTACTTATATGAAATAGTTTTCATTGGAGGCAAGATCTTAACTCCACATAATTTTCCAAGTGGCAGTAGTTTCTCATGTTCTTGCTTACTTTTTTTTTTTTTTTTAAGACTGTTTTGTTTAAAAATGTGATAAAACAGGATATCTGCTGGCACAGTCAGTAAAGCATGGGGCTCTTGATCTCAGGGTTGTGAGTTCAAGCCCCATGTTCGGTGTAAACATTACTTAAAAATAAAATCTTAGGGATGCCTGGGTGGCTCAGTCGGTTAAGAGTCTGCCTTCAGCTAAGGTCACGATCCCAGGGTCCTGGGATCGAGTCTCCCATCAGGCACCTTGCTCAGTGGGGGAGGCTGCTTCTCTGCCTGCCCCTTTTGTTTGGTTGTTTGGTTTTTGAGGGGGAGGTTGTTTGTTTATTTGTTTGCTTATTAAGTTTATTTTGGGACACCTGAGTGGCTTAGAAGATTAAGCAACCGACTTTTTTTTTTTTTCTTTTTAAGATTTCATTCATTTATTTGACAGACAGAGATTACAAGTAGGCAGAGAGAGTGGAGGAAGCAGGCTCCCCACTGAGCAGAGAGCCCAATGCAGGGCTCGACCCCAGGACCCCGAGACCATAACCCAGGCCAAAGGCAGAGGCTCAACCCACTGAGCCACCCAGGCACCCCAAGCAACCGACTCTTGATGTCAGCTGGGGTCATGTCATGAGCTCAGGGTCCTAGAATCCAGCCCCGAATCAGGCTCAGCAGGGAATCTGCTTGAGGTTCCCTCTCCCTTTTCCTCTGTCCTTCCCCCTGCATGTGCTCTCTTCTCTAAAATATTCTTTTTAAGATTATTTATTTGTCAGAGAGAGAGAGAGCTCGCACAAGCAGGTAGAGTGGCAGGCAGAGGCAGAGAGAGAAGCAGGCTCCCTGCTGAGCAAGGAGCCCGATGTGGGACTCAAACCCAGGACTCGGGGATCATGACCTGATCCCAAGGCTGCTGCTTAACCAACTGAGCCACCCAGGTGTCCCTAAAAAAATTTTTTTTTTTTTTAAAGGAAGATTTTAGGGCAGGTAATCTTAGGGTTGGGATCAAGTCCAGCATCGGGCTCCTTGCTTGGTGGGAAGTCTGCTTCTTCCTTTGCCTGCTGCTCCCCCTGCTTGTGCTCACGTGTGCGTGCGTGTGCGTGCTATCTCTTTCTCTGACAAACTCTTAAAAAAAAAAAGTAAATAAAAAATTATTTTTATTAGGAGTCACATGCTCTACTGACTAAGCCAGCCAGGCACCCCTTTGATGTCCCCCCCTTTTTTTTTTAAGATTTTATTTATTTGTCAGAGAGAGAGCATGGGCAGTCAGAGTGGCAGGCAGAGGCAGAGGGAGAAGCTAGATTTAATTATTTTGCTCAGCAAAGTGAAAGATCATCTTTGTACCACTTAGAAGTAACCTTGTTTGTCAGGAAACCCTGATGCACACTGTAGTTGGCACGTGTTAGCCTCAGACTCCCCAAGGGCTAGTGGGAAGCAAGATGGAGGTTCTGTGGGCTGGTCCTTGCCATTGTGTCCATCTGTGTGTAGAATACCCCATCACATTTGAGGAGCTCTGGTCTGGGGGACCCTACTCTGTACCTAAGGTGCTGGGGCCAGGCTCAGTCACTGTCTCTTTTGAACCCGCCTGTAGAGTCCACCCTGCACTTGGTGCTTCGCCTCCGGGGTGGCATCATCGAGCCTTCGCTCCGCCAGTTGGCCCAGAAATACAACTGCGACAAGATGATCTGCCGCAAGTGTGTACCCTGGGGGGAGGGGTGGCCCTGGGGAGGAGGGCGTCAGGTTGGGGTGTGGCCTAACCACTCTCTCGTCTTATGCAGGTGTTATGCTCGCCTGCATCCCCGCGCCGTCAACTGCCGCAAGAAGAAGTGCGGCCACACCAACAACCTGCGCCCCAAAAAGAAGGTCAAATAAGGCCCCTCCACCGGCTCTTCCTTTGCCCACAAGGTGGCCTCCTGCCCGAGCCCCAAGGTCCTGGGGCCTCAATAAAGTTTCCCTTTCATTGACTGGAGCAGTAACTGGTGTCTGCGTGGCTGGTCTGTCCAACAGGGAGCTGGTTGAGTCATGGGCCTCTGCCTTGGGGACTCCCTGCCACTTGATTGTGCATAACCCTTGAGCGTCTTGTGTCCTTTGGTTCTGCTCATCTCACTTGTATAATGCGCTGTGGTCTCAGCCCTCTGCCACATAGCCTGATGAGCCTGCACATCTGGGTTTTGTCATCTCTAAATGGGACTAACCCCCAACTCAGGCTCTTGAGGGACTGCAGGTCAGGCACATCACTGGCTGGGCCCTCCTTAGGCACTTTGATGACATTCATGCCTGTGCCCTGGAGGTGTCGTGGTGTGGGTAGGTAGACACCCCACCTAGTGTAAGACCTCTGGTCTCTGCTGAACCTGAGGAGCACCTGGGCCCTACCTGACGCCTGTGACATCAGTCTTGGGGGGATGGGCCTGGGTGTTTCTAAAGTTTGTGCTGATGCTCTTGAGAATCAGGTGAGCTTTGTAGTTCCTGGACTGGCCCTGGTAAGGCCAGCCTTTTCTTCATCTCAGGGTGACTTGGACTTGGTGTCAGATGACAACCCAGGACAGTGCTACTGTAGTATTCCTGACACCCAGAGCACCTGCTGAAGGCTGGTGTCTCAGTTTTTCCACAGGTCTCCCTGTCAGCTGCTCCCTGCCCCCCAGGATAGGCTGCCAACACCTTTCTGGTCTATTCCCACGTTTATCCCTGGAGAAAGAAGCTTCCCAAAGCTCAGACTACAGAGTGTACCCCCAGCAGAAAGCTCCAAGGCCTGCCTTGCACTTAAAATGAGAGCTTGTTGGCCTTGTGCCTACCCCAGACTCTGGGCCTTTGCACAGGCCCTCTTCAGGTCATTTCTGAGGAAGGCACATAGTACCTGCCAAATTTGTTAAGCAGCTGGATTACAGACTTTTGGGCTCTACAGTATCGGAACCACTTCAAATCCAGTCACAGCCATGTTACCGTGGAAGACAAAATATCACTTCTGGGGTTTTGTTTATTGGAGTGGGGACAGGATGTGAGGTTGACATGAAGTCGATGTTGGGATAAATGTATACAGGCCGAGGGATACCCTTTCTTTACATTCGAGAGCAAACACGATGGAAAGAAATGCTCGCGCTCGACGGGAACAAGCAGGAGGATGGGTCATGCCCTAAGACTGCGGTCTTTGGTGCAGGTCAAGATTTCCGTTTTGGCTGGCCACCTCTTGGGGTCGAAAGACCTCCGGGCCTGCAGGGGGCGCCTGGCGCAACGGAGCGCCCTGGTGCTGGGCGGGGCCGGGGCTGCGCAGTCATGATCACTGCTAAGGCCTCGGCGGACTCCGCTGTCCCGTCGGTGCCCGGTGGTGCCGAGGCTACTGGTGTCCCGGAGCGGGAGGAGCCAGCGTGGCCCTGGGTGAGCCCGGGCTCGAGCAGGAACAGGCGCGGGGTGGGCGGTACAGCCTGGGGGGGGCCGGCTTCATGCCCCAGCCATGCCCCCTGCTCCGTAGAAAGATGCCCCGATCCGGACGCTGGTGCAGCGCATCCACCAGTTGCAAGCTGAGCGCGCGCAGGCCTTCCGCCGGCTGGAGGAGTAAGTGCGGGCGCAGGGGCGAGCAGGGGTCGCAGAGTGCAGCCCCCGGCCGGCTCCGGGGATGGGCGTGCGCGGGGGCGGAGCTGGATCCCCCTGCGGCTGCGTTGTCAGAGGTGGGGCGGGATTCGCTGGGGGACCAGATTTCTGCTTTCCCCCTCTGGAACTCGGGGCGCGGCCCCACTGCCCGGTAGACCACTGCGCGTGGCGTCTCTCCCTTCCCCAAGCACAGGAGTGGGCCCATCTCCGGTTACCCTGCGGGAGTCAGAGAGCGTCCTCCACACTCTGGGGTCCAGGGACACTTGCTGGGGGCTTTCAGGTGGCCAGTGCGAGTGCAGGGCCTGGAGAGCCTGAGGGCGTAGCCTCAGGACCCTCACCTACCGCAGAGGCCACCTCCAGTACCAGCGAAGCGGTCCGCCCTACGACTTCCCGCGCTACCGGAGCACGGTGCACGAGGTGACCCAGGCCTTCGCCGCCGCCTCGCGGGAGGTGCTGGCGGTGGAGGCCGAGCTGGCCGGGCCCAGAGGGCAGCCGCTGCTCGCGAGCCATGTGCGCAGCCTGCAACAGCTGGAGCAGACGCGCCTGGCCACGGTGAGGCCCCACCCCCCAGCCCCGGTCCCCTGCACAGCGCCTGGTCTCTCACTGCCCACTGTGCGCCTCCAGCGCCCCAGACCCCACTTCTTTCTTTCCCACCTCAAAAACTCCACTAAGGTTTCACTTGGGATTCTCTGGCCCTGATCCCTCCAGTCCTTCTCCGGGTCATTCAAGTTTTGTTTAGTTCCAGGACATGCCCACTTCATCTCAGCCCCTCCCGCGCTTTGCCGGGAGGCCCAGTGCCCGCCCCCACTCCGCTCCTACCCCTTTGGCTGTCCCCATTGCTTCCGTTCTGGTTCTCAGCCCCCTGCAGATTGGAGAGAGTGAATTTCAATGGCATACCCCGTCTTGAGTAACCCTGTATCCCAGCCTAGGTTCTGGGCCTGCCCCTCCGCAGTGGTTCCAAGGCCCCGCCTACCCTCCCCCTACAGCCAATCCTGGTCGAGACACACTGTTCCCAGACCAAACCCACGTGAGGCCACGCCCACATCGCCCTCCAAACTGGGATTTCCAGACCACGCTGCTTTAGGAGACCCCAATCCCAGTCTAGGTGTTCGGCCTACTTCCACCCTGCCGCATCCTGAGCAGACGAACGCCTGCTCCACCCCTGTCCCCAATTCCTGGCTGAGCCTTCTCCGCTCTTCCCATGCCACGCCTTCCTGCGACCACACCCACGGGGCAGCACCCACACACTCTAGGGCCTGCCCACTGGGTCCTCCTCAGCAGCTCCTTTGAATCCCAGACTCCTCCCGTGCAAAGCATCGCCCCTTGAGACTCCGGGTCATGGCTCCCTTTCTGGGCGCTTCTGTGTCTCCCTTCCTGATCTGTGTGGGAGGGCCGGGGGAGGACCTCTGCCAGATATGATACCCTCCCTGTTGCCCCTACCAGGTAGCTCTGCTGCAGCTGATGGGGGCACCAGAGCTGTCTGAGCAGGAAAACACTCTGGAGATGCGCCAGCTGAAGATGAAGTGAGCACTCCCTCCCAGTGGGCTGGTGGTGGTAGCTTTGCACGCGTACCTTTAGGCACCCGTCCCTAGCTAGGGGTGTCCCAGAGCTGGCACAGTCATACTGGCTTGACCCTCTGGACCTGCACGCAGCCCTCAGGGTATGCACACCGGAACCCTTACCTGGGGGTCCCAGACATACGCACACATTACCCCCAGGACCCGCAGCCTGCAATTTCACACCAGACTCACTGTGCATTTCCGGGACACATTTGGGCACCTCACACATGCCAGTCCCACTCCCATGGCTGGACTTAGAGCTTGGACATGGTTGCCCAGGCCCACCAGACACAGGCTGCACATTCCTGCCCCCAGCCCTGCTCCAGCACGCACAAGTGCACTCCCACTTGCTATTTGCTCTGTGACACAGCACAACCTTCGGATGGCACCCACCCAGGATGGCTTTTTCTCTCTGCCCACTCTCACCCACAGACCACCCCTCCTCCCCGGCATCCAAATGGTTCTCTTGGCCACTGGTGCTGCCTGGAACTTAGGCGGCAGGCAGGAGGGCCTGGGGCTTGCCACAGCCCCCTTGGAGCTTCGCAGTGGCGGCTAATTTGCTCCATCTGGGTTTTATTTATAGTTCCCATCCACTCTTGTAGGGTAATTAAAACCATGGAAGCGATCAGCGAGGTTCTTCAGGACCTTAGATTTGATGCAGAATCTGTCGAGTGATGGAGGATCCCCAGGGACACGCCGATGGATATGGAAAATGGGGTGGATGGCACCCAGCCCACCCCTGGACTGTCAGCTGGCTGGGGGTCACACGCCACCAGGTTGCTGACCGCCCTTGAGTTTGCTGTGACTCCCACAATAAAGGACCTTTCATTTCCAGCTGCTCCACTGTCTCTGTGTCCTGGGGTGCTGGGATGGGTGTCCCCAGGGAGGAGGCCCCACAAAGCCAGGAATGCCAGGTGTGAGACCCCACCCCCACCCCCCACTCCCAGTAGAAATGGGATTTTGAATCACACCCTCCAATGAGTTTAAAACCAGATCTTTCACATCCTGGAGAGTCTGAAATTCTGGGACCCGAAGATTCCAATGCCATAGGGCCATTAGGATTCCTCATGCTTCCCCTGAACACCATAGCCCCTACCCTGGGCCAGTCCAGCCCCAAACACCTTCACAATCAGGGCACCTAAATAGCTTGTTTATTTAAAAAGACTTTGGATGGGGTGGGGGGAGCAATGACCCCTCTTCACCCCCAGCCCTGGCAGGGGTTCTGGGCAGCTTAGCCAACCCTCATACACACACCCACTGGAGTTGCACCCAAGAGTGGCCTCACGTGGAGACCAAAGATGTTGTTACCCTCAGAATATCCACCCCAGCTCCTGCCGAGGGTGCTTGGGTGCCCTGAGGTGTACAGAGTTAGCCCCCAGTCTGGGTGCGGCCCCCGGGTCTCCACGCAGCAGGGAGGGTGGCCCCAGTCCCTAGAGCTTATCTGGCAGGACCTGCAGGCAGAGGGGAAGCCAAGCTAAGCAGGGAGTATGGGAGGGGCCAGTACCACAGAGCAATCGAGGAAGCCCCAGTTCAGGTCCTGGCCGTGTCACTTTCAGCTTGGGGACCTTGGGTAGGGTACTGCCCCCTCTCAGGGCCTCAGTTTCCCCCATTTGAGAAGTAGGAATAATTGTCCCAAGGGGTATCCTGTGGGTAAAGCTCTTGGCGCAGAGTGAGCATGCAGTAGGCGCTCATAAGTGCTAACTGGGGCGAGTATGTTCATTCCTGAGGATTATATTCCACTTTGGACATTTTCAGGGGTCAGATGCTTTTACTAGGCTAAAGGCCACAGGACCAGGCGATCACTGGGTGGTTAGGTAAACGCTGATAAATAGGAGAGGGAGGAAGGGATTCCATCTCAGCAACTCTAAGGCTGAGGGTGGGGGGGGCCCACGGCCTGTGGCCACTAGGAGGGGCCCTTGTCTCCCTCCCTGCCCACCCACCCAGTGGGGGTGGGCTCCCCTTACCTCTCGTCGTGCCCCGTCTGCCCGAGGGCAGGATCCCCTCGTCCTGTGCTTGGAAGGAAGGAGGCAGTGTCTGGGGGCTGCGGACCTCCCCCCCGCCCCCTCCCCAATCCGATTCCCTCCCTGCTCCCACCACTCCATCCCTCGCCCGCCGGTCCCTCCTTCCTACCTGGTTGCGGGTCTTGTGTGTCTTCTGCATCCAGGCTCGCCACTGGTCGTAGAGGCGGAAGCTCAGGTTCGAGCAGTAGGCGTGCTTCTTGAGCCAGCCCAGGAACTGCTTGAGCTCGCGCCGCACCGGCCCCGAGCTCGGCTCGCCGCCCCTCGGCTCGCACGCCCCGCCGCCCGGGCCCGGGCGCTCTGATGGGGGGAGCGGCAGCGTCACGGCGCGCCCAGGAGAGGGCGCGCGAGGGCAGGAGAGGGAGGTTCTGCGGCTCCGCGGGACCGTGTTTCCCTTGGGCACCTCCCTCCGGGGTGTCTCCGCGGGATCGGGTCCCCTCCACCGCCCAGCACAGCAGCCCAGCTGAGCCCAGGACTTCTCCTGGGAGGCAGGGGAAGGAGGGGGCACTTCCCCCATGTCTCCTGCAGGAACCTGATTCCCGTGGTCTGAACCAGGTGTGAGTGAAAGGGAGGGGAAGGAGGTGAGGAGCCAGGGCCAGAGGGATGAGACCCCGACCCAGAGCAAGGGACTGAGAAAGGGCACCACTAGTGAGGAAGAGCTTGGGGGGGGGGCGTGGAGATGAAAAGATGGATACAAGGTGAGACAGGGAGCTGTGGGGAGGGCTAAAGCAACAGGGGACAGCCAAGGAGACACAGAGGGACAGAAAAGGGAGAGGTCAAGAGAGGGCTGCAGCAGGCAGAGACAGAGACCATGTGTGTGTAGGGACACAGAAACCCAAAAAGGCAAAATTACAGAGAGATACAGGGAAAGAGAATGACAGAGGGATAAAGGGAGACAGAGGAGGGGGGTGTGTGAGCGGGGAGGCAGTCCCCAGGACAGGCCTGAGAGCGCTAGCCAGTGGGGTGGGGAGTGGGCTGGGAGGGCCAGGTGGGAGGCCGGCCTGTCTGTCCAGCTGCCGGCTGCAGCCAGCCCCTAGCAGGCCGGCAGATAAGGACATCGGCCTCACGTCATAAATAACGCCGGGAACCCGCTGACAGGCCCTGGCACGGCCACGGCCCCCACCGCCCCTGCTGGCCTCCCCCGGCCTCCCCAGCCTCTCCAGCGGACGCAGCCGCCTACTGGCTCGCGTGCAAGAATCGCAGGTGCTGGGCACGAGCAGGGGCCAAGGCGCAGGCCCCTCCCGGCCGCGCTAGATCCCGCCCACCCCCAGAACCTGGAGGGGCCCAGGATGGGGGCTGGGGAACTGGCTGGGAGCCTGGCTCTGCCCCTCCCTGGCTTTGGGACCCCCCTCTGGGCCTCAGTTTCCCCATCAACCCACGAGCATGGGCCGGGACTTCCAGGAAACTGAATTCAAATCCCTGTGTGGCCCTGGGGGCTTGGCTGAACGTCCTAGGGGCTCAGTGTCCTCACCTGAGAAAAGGGATTCCCTTGGGGTGAAATCATGAGGGAGCAAGAGTTGGGACGCTCAGTAACTACTATCTGCAAACACTTAGAAGGCGCCCACCGGGAGTGAACTTTCTTGGGTTATCTCATCTACCCCTAACAATAGCTGACGCGGGTATGATTATTATACCCACTTTCCAGATGGAAAAGCTGAGGTCAGATATTTCAATTAATGTATTTCATAACATTTCACAATGGAGAGAATGGAGGATCGTGGGCTTAGAGAAACCCCAGAAGGGAAGGGGTTCAATCAGACCCAGGCTCCTGGTTGTCCCCACTCCCCTACTTGGATCAGAAGGGGAACCCAAGGGGCGCCTGGGTGTCTCAGTGGGTTAAGCCTCTGCCTTCGGCTCAGGGTCCTGGGATTGAGCCCCGCATTGGGCTCTCTGCTCAGCAGGGAGCCTGCTTCCCTCCTCTCTCTCTCTGCCTGCCTCTCTGCCTAATTGTGATCTGTCTGTCAAATAAAGAAAAAAAGAAAAAGAAAAAGAAAAGAAGGGGAACCCAAGACCCATTAGAGGGAGAGTTGGCAGCTGATCAGCCACAGAGGCAGAGGTCTCAAACTCACTTGCCTTTAGGGGCTAAGGAGGGGATACAGGTGGGTAAAATTGGCCAGGTGGGGAACTGGAAAATGTGACCCCTGAATGAGGAGGGCTGATAGGGGCTGTGGACACACTCCAGCTGTGTCCTGTTACATTTTCTTGCTTAAAGATTCTATTTTTAGGGATGCCTGGGTATCTCAGTGGGTTAAGAGTCTGCCTTCAGCTGAAGTCATGATCCCAGGGCCCTGGGATAGAGGCCGGCATCAGGCTCCCTGCCCAGGGGGGAGTCTTTTCCTCCCTCTCCCTCTGGCCTCCCCTCCCAATTCATGCTCTCTCTGTCCCTCTCTCTCTCAAATAAATAAAATCTTTAAAAAAAAAAAAAAAGGTTACATTTTTAAGCACTCTCTACACCGAACGTGGGGCTCGAACTCACAACCCCGAGACCAAGAGTCGCATGCTCTTTCGACTGAGCCAGCCAGGTGCCCCAACACTTCCTAGATAATTCAGTTTTCTAGGAAACCGAGGATATTTGTGTGAAAAATTCCTGGTTTTGAATGTCTGCAAGTCGGTCAGACTTTTTTTTTTTCTTTTTCCGAATAACGGGTCAAAGAAAATGGACCTAAGGGCCACCAATTTGTGACCTCTGCTCCCTCAGAGGAAACAAAGAAACTGAGGCTTTGGCTGCTTTGGGACGGGTCTCCCGACCACCAGGAGCTATGGGGGTGCTCACCACTACGAGGGGTGGAGGCGGCCGTGGGGTGGCTCCACTCACTCCAGATCCCTGCCTTCTTGGAGCCGTAGATCCCGAAGGGATTGCAACGCACCTGCACGAAGTAGACTGTGCCTGGCTTCAGGCCGGCCAGGCGGCACGAGGTCTGGTTGCTGACATCGTCCACCACCTGGTGGCCATGGCAGGGTCAGAGGCCAGAGGTGGGGGTGGGGGGTAGGGGAAGCGCGGGGTGGGGTGGGGACCAGGGGAGAGGGGGGTTGATTGTCAGGCACCTTCCAATCCACGCTGTCCTCCACTCGGTAGCGGATTTGGTACTTGGCTTGGAAGAGGAAGTCCTTGAGGGCCGGTGGGGAAACCCAGCGCACACTCAGCTGGTCCTCCAGGCCCCCGACTCGGCTCACGTGCACATCGGGTGGGGGATCGGTGGTCACTGTGAGACGGGGCAGGGCAAGGCTTAATCAGCCAGCCATCCTTGGACCTGGCCAGCCCCCACCTGGGTTCAGATCTCAGAGCCCATGGCTTGTAGGGGGCACCTGCCTCCGTCCTGCCCTCTCCCCCCTCCCTTCTTCCAGACGGGTGGATTACATTAGATAATATTTGGGAAACACTCAGCACCTAGAAGCATTCAATTAATGTTAGCTGTTATCACCATTATTATCTATGACAGGAGAAATATAATCCTATCTTCAGGGAACTACAGAAAAGCAGACACTGCCTGGCTGATGACATTGTTCTTATTATGCCCAGGAGCCCAGGGGGTCAGCAGGCTGTCAGACCCCTGGGAAGCTCCTCCTGACCCCCCACACCCCACCTGCACCTCCAGATCCTTCCTACTTTGCAGAGGTTTTCAATATGGCAGCCTTGCTGCTGCAGAGGGGAAACTGAGGCTCAGAACCTGCTCACTGCAGCTTCAGGGCTTGAGGAAGCAAAGCAGGAAGCAGACTGAGGTGGGGGGCGGCTACCAGCCTTCTGGGGATCCTTCTGGGAGCCCTGCGGGCAGCACGGAGGTCTGGCCTCTCCCCCTGAGGCCTTAGTAAGGGTCTGAAAGGGTTAAGGCACAGGCCTGCTTGGGGCTGAGAAACACCCTAATTAGATTAGGCCCAATTCTGCTCGCAGATCATCTGTTTCCTGCCTCCCGCCTGCACACCCCCCTCCCCAGCTCCAGGCTGAGGCTTCCTGGGGCGCCTCCCGACCTGGGCGCCCCCTCCCAGCTCCCCCCGGGGCCCCCTCCTGCACACCTGGGCTGCCGAGGGGGAGAGAGCCAGGCCAGGTGTTCTCCACAGAGTGGGGGTATCCTGGCTGCTTCAGGGGACTGGGGACCTATGGGTGGATGCCTTGTTCCTCTCGGCCCCAACCAGCAGGGTCGGGGCTGGAGCTGCAGCCCGGAGCTGAGCTAGGAGAGGGGGTGCAGGATCCCTCGTGGGCCTAGTAGTTGGGGTGGGGGGCTCACCCACATCCAGGATGTCCAGCGTGAGCACATCGGAGCGGGCCGAGCCCAGCCGGTTGGTGGCCTCTACCCAGATCTCATAGGGGGTAAAGAGAGCCAGGTCCTTGGGGATATGACAGGAATGAGGTCCCACCGTGTGGTACTCCTCACATGTGTTGTCCTGCCCGTACCACCTGCGGGGCAGGAGGGGGTGTGAGGACACTTGGAGGTCCCCTCAGGCCCCCCAGACCTCCCCAGGGCAGCCCCGGAGTACAGAGGGGACACCAGGTTTGGAGAGCGTGGGCTTTAGCCAAGTCTAGAACACGTGTCACCCAAGGGCCTCCACCAACCTCAGCTTGTACTTGAGGGAGTAGTTGGTATGGAGGAAGGTTTCCCCGTGGGCCCCCGGCGTCCAGCGGCATGTCAGGTCCTTCATGTTCTTGGACCAGCAACTGATGTTGAAGGGTTTCTCTGGGGGCACTGGGGAAGGGTGGGGGGGTATAGGGGGCTGTGGGTCTGGACCAGCCCTCTATAGGTGGAGAATTCACTAGTCACCAGCTGGGCCCCCACCTTGGAGTGGAAGGAGGGTGAACAGAGCGGATGTTGGCATGACAGCCTGCCTGGGACCCCTTGGGGACAGGGGTGGGCATTCTAGGCCCTATCTCCACCCCAGCGGTCCTTACCTCTCCCCATCTGCACCACCATGCCCACTGTCAGTCGTGGGCCACAGGGCCCATGGTCCATGCCCCTCTCCAGAGGGAGATGCCGCCCTCAAGAGTTACCCCTAGTTATCACGGGAGCCCACTTACAGCCAACATAGAGGCAGGAGCCCGCCAGGATGCTGCCGTCGCGAGCATGACACACGAGGTTGTCGCCAGACTGCTGCCTGGATCCGTTCAGGTTGGCCAGGGCGAGGGCCAGGGTGGAAGTGTTGAGCACACGGGAGAGCTCGGGGGCTAGGCGGCGTCCGTTGAGGGTCCAGTAGAGGCCCTCGGCGGTGGCGCCTGGTGGGTCCCCATGCACTGAGCATGTGGCCTGCAGGGAGGAGCCGATGAGGAGCGTGGGGTCCTGGGGGCTGATGACAGCCATGTCTGAGGTCAGAGAGGAGGGCCTGTCAGGCCTGAGATGGAGTCACTCTGAGCGCCACCCCCCCCGCCCCCACCACCACCGTACTAGGACCTCCAGGACTCATGGCAGTTCTGCGCAGGAGCCTTTTCCTGTTGTCTCCCTCCCATTTTACAGATAGGGAGACTGAGGTTCAATTACGGCACATGACCAGTCCAAGGTTGGTGGCAGAAGCAAGATTCAGCCCCAGAGCTATGTGATTCCACAACTCAGGTCTTTCCAAGCTGCTTCTTCAAAGACTTGCTCAAGGCTCTGGGAGCGGACACAGGACTCAGGCATAAATGTCCATCCAGATTCAAGGAAATCTGGCTTGGCACATGGTTCTGGCATCTATCACATTCTGCTTTTTTCTTTTCTTTTCTTTTCTTTTTTTAAATTTCATTTTATTTTTGGCAATTAGAAATAAAAGACTGGTATCCCTAGAACCTCACGCATAGTCTTTGGGGGGAAAGATGCTTTGAAGAAGGAGTACCGTGACTCATACTAGAATCCTGCTTATTTTATGGATGAAAAAACTGAGGCTCTGAGAAATCATCTCTTGCCCAAAGTCACTCAATGAGGAAAGGGCACACAATTTAAACCCTGATTTGGTGGTCTCCAGAATTCTGCTCTGTGCTGTTGCTGGAACTGAAGAAGGCTGGGGCAAACTCTAAGCCCTCAACCCCCATCCAAAGGGACTTGGCATCGTTGTTCTTTCCTTCAACTCATTTTTCATAATCTGCAAAATGGGAACAAAAAACCTAATGATCCCTAGGGCCATTGTGAAGATGAGATGGAAAGTGACTTCCTAAACAGGATTGTGTATGGACTGGGTGCTGGGCACGAGGGTCTCAGGGAGATCCAGAAGGCTTCCCCTTCTGGAGGTTAGAACCTAAGAGGAGTCTGTTTTTATCCAAGGAGAAGTCAAGGTCCAAATAAGGGCAAGGGCTTTCACAGATACCTGTGCAAGACCCTGATACCCCTCTCTGAGCCTCAATCTCCCCATCTGGGAATTCGGCATCACAGTATCGACCACATGTTTGAGAGGAGTGAAAATGTCTTAAGGACAACCCTGTGGGACCATTAAACCAGGCTGACCTGGGTTCAAATGCCCCCAGCTCACTGGAGACAGCTTGGCCCATTCGTTTTATTTCTTTGAGCCTCTGGGAAGGGGCCTCTCCCTCCACAAAGAGCAGCTGTGAGGACTCATTCACTCACTTGTTCATTCATTCATTCATTCATGCATCCATGCATGGAGCACCTACAGTTTGCCAGGAGCTGGGGGCACAATGGTGACCAAGATACTCAAATTTCCTGCCCTTGTGGGCCTTGAACCCAAGGGATCAACAGGAGAAAGAACAAATAAATATCTAAGAATAAATAAGGAAGAAAGTGAAGTACACGTTAGTGGTGGCAGCTCAATGGCCCAGGAGGCCTATGTGGGGAGGCATTAGAGCTGAGACCTGAATAAAGTGAAAGAAGTCACCATGAAGATGTCTCCAAGAGTGACCAGGGGGTGGGAGCAGCAAGTGCAAAGGTCCTGGGGCAGGAGTGGTGAAGAGTGAAATCTAGAAGGTCAGTAGTGCCAGACCTGCGGGGAGGGGTTATTCCAGGGTTCTGCACAGGAGAGAATTTACATTTTAAATGGATCCCCAGGCTGCTGTAAAAAGGGACTGGAGGGGGGAAAGGGGGGGCAGCAGCGACAGCAGGAGGTAGCCCAGCTTCTCTGAGATGGCAGCCAAGGGCAGGGTCATCCTGGCCCCTTGGGAGGCACTCTGAATGCTAGCGGCTGCCCTGTGCTGGCCCTCACTGCCCCAGATGGACGAGATGGGGTCGACGCCGTTCTCCGGCCGGCCCTCACAATTTTCCGGGGCAAACTTGGCTTGAGGGCCATTTCTCGCTGGAGCCTGGGATCACAGTTGCGTTTGGGGCTTGGCCCAGGGCTCGCCGGAGGTCTCAGCGTCCGTGCGAAGGAGCCGGCTGAGCGGGCCAGAGACGAGGAGGCGGGGGCGGCCGGGGGCGGGGGCCAGGGGGCCGCCCCGGAGGTCCCAGGCAGCCAGCCGCCCGCTAATTCGGAATTCCTTCGGCATGAACTCGGGCGTGCCAGCGTCTCTGCCCCAGCCCACCCACCGCTTCCTGCCTGGGCCCCCCCAGCGGGGTGGGAGGTACGGCCGGGCCTGCCTGGACCCCAGGCCCACTCTCAACCCTTTGGGGGTAGGTCACGCCCCTCCTGCCCCCCCCCACCAGCAGGGTCTAGCCAGGAAGGGGCTCTCTGGGGGGTCTTGGCTGGGGGGCACTGCCCCTCTGCCACACCCGCCTGGCCTGGGCTGGCGAGGATTGCCAGCCAGCAGCTGCAGCTGCCCTCCTGGGGCTGGGCGGTGGGGGAGGGGGACAGGGCGAGAGGGCAAGGCCAGGCCCGCCTGGACAGGCCAGTCCCCCCTCAACCCCAGGTTCCACCAGAAAAGGTCAGAGGGAGGACTTCTCCTGGGACGTTGGTGCCAATCCCAGCTGGAGCACCTGAGCCACTGGATTCCCCTCTCCTGTTCTCAGTTTCCTCCTCCATAAAATGGGAGAAAAATAAGTTCTACCTGTTGGGGAGATTAATGAGATGAGATCGTGATGTCCAGGACCCAGCACATTGCAGGACCTAGGAACTATTAAGGTCACTGCCCCTCCCAGCTCTGGGGTCCCAGCTGGCTCCCAACTCCCTTCAGGCCTCCCCAAACAATGGGCCAAAGCACCCAGGCGAAGCAGCTGGGAACAGCCCACTAAGGTTGTGGGGGCCCTTGCCTGGTTTGGGGGCCTCCTAGAAGGCTCCCCAAAGCAGATCCCTGAGCTAAGCCTTTGGACAGCCCCCACCCACCCACCCACCCCCTTGCTCCCTGCCTCCCTGCCTTTCACACAGAGCTGGGGCCTTTAAAAGTTTTTTCCTTCTCCCTTCCCAATCTGGAGCCACTGCCGTTATTAAAAAGGAACACCATGTGTTTTAAAAGGGAAAAGTGTGAGATTCTCTGCAAGCAAGGCAGGAGGGTGGCCTCCATCCCGGGGTCCCGACAGGGGTCCCATCTCCTGTCCCGCTGGTACCTGCAGATACTTTACGACCCGCCTGCCTGCTGGTCAGGTGCTAAGACACACCGTAAGTAGAAACATATTGCTGAGGTGTGAGAATCTTTTATTTAATTTCTTCCCCCTTAAAGGAAAAAACACACACACAACAGTCCCCCCCAACCTCCACCACCTTTGCCTGCCGCTCCAGGAGCCGGGAAACAAAGCCGGCCGCGGAGAGTAGCCTTTACAGGCACTGCTCACTGCCTAACGGAGCTGCCAGGAACCCCAGGATGGCCTGGGGCAGCCCCTCACCTGCCCAGGCGCCCGGGGTGTGCTGGGCTTTCAGCAAGTGCCCCCAGGGGGTGCCCAGACCCTGTCCTTTCTGGAGACGCACCACAGGAAGCTTGCAAACAGCTCTGTGCAGGGTGGGATGGCCCGGGGAGCAGTGTGTGCTGGCCCGAGTGGACCTGAGCGCCTGGATCGGGTGCGTGGTGTGATTGTGAACGTCTAGGGCAAGCTGTGCCTGCGTGTATACCCCTGTGTTGCCTCCCCCTGCGGAATGTATGTGACCACGAATGTGTGTGTGTCAGGGATGGAATGTGTGTGTGCGCGCCCCGATGGTGTGCGAATGTGCATCTGGGATGCAGTGTGCGCTCATCTGAGGGCGAGGGTGACGGGCCACAAGCCAGTGTGTCTTTGTGTGTCTCTGGGTGTGTCCCAGAGAGGGTCTGGATGTAGAAACGGTGTCCTGGAGGGGGTATACTTTGGGTGGGGGGACAGAGAGTGCCGCGGGCCAGGAGCTCCTGACAGGCCAGGGGTCTCGGCCTGCGAGGCTGTGGGTTCCCGGTCCCCCTCCCTCCCACCAAGGCTGGGCCCGCGGTGCCCGGACTCGCTGGCTCCTGCTCCCTCTCACTCTCACCCACTCGCTCACAAAGATTTCTCTTGCTGGAGGCTCTCAGCCACGCGCAGCCCGGCCAGGAAAGGTCCCGAGCCCGCCGGTGGCTGGGACTCCGCGGACCCCCGAGCGCGGGGTCCCGCCAGGGGAGGGCGGCGGCGCCGGCCCGCGGAGAGGCGCGTCCCCGGGGACCCCGGGCCGCGCGCCAGGCGGCCAGAGCGGCCCCCTCCCGCCGCCCCGCCTTCCTCGCGGGGCTCATCCCTCCACTGGGGGGGGGGGCCGCCCAGGGCCAGCACCCAACGCGCCTACCGCGTGCGCCCCTGCCCGGGAGCGGTGCCCCTCGGTCTCTACGGCTCCGAGTCCGCGGGAGCTGTTGCGTGCACCCGCCGCGTCCCGGAGTTCAGAAAGTCCCAGGCCGCGGCCCCCCGACCCCCCGGGTCAGGGCCGGGTATCCCCGGCCGGGCGGCCCAGGTAAGAAGGCCTAGGGCGCGGAAGCCGGACCCTCGGGACGGGGGACTGCGGCGCCGTGCGCCCCGCAGGTGAGGGCGCCCCGAGGGCCGCGCCGGGGGCGCCTTCCTTTGTTCCCGGGCCGTCCAGGTGGCGCCTGCGCCCCCTCCCCCCGCAGCTGCCCCCGGGGCGCACGCTCTCGGCCCAGGCGGGAAGAAGGGAACAGGACGCCGGGTACTCACGGGCTCCTGATCCGGCTCTCGGCGCCCCGAGGACGCAGAGTAGCAGTAGGGGCAGCAGCGGCGGCGGCCGCCGCGCGGATTGGGCGGCGGGGCCCGGGCGGCCGGCGGGCATGGGGCCGGCGCTGCCGGGGGCGCGCGGCAGGAGGCGGCGGGCGGCGGCTGCGGCGGCGCGGGGTGCGGGGCTGGAGGCCGGCGCGGGAGGGCGCGGGCTGGGTAGCCCGCACGTCGCTGGGCGCGGGCGCGGAGGCCGGAGCAAGTCTGAGCAGCCGAATTGACAAGGCGCTAATGCGCCGCTGGCCCCGCCCGGCCCCGCCCCCGGCCCGGCCCGGCCCCGGGGGGGCGGCGGGCCCCGCACCGGCCTCCCCGCCGCCCGCCCGCCCGCCCGCGGGCACCGCGCGCCCCACCCGTCCGGCCTCCGCCCCGCCGCGCACCGCGCGCGCCCTGTCCCGCGGCCCGGAAGCCCCCACTCAGCCCTTGCCAGCCTGAGAACTCTCTTTCCAACCCAGCCAGCTCCAGGCTCCCCACCCCCAATCTGAGACCTGGCGCCCCCAATCCCGTTTCCATACCCCTGCCCACTTCCCTGCACCCTGCTTTCAGCCCTGTGCCCCTTAAGTGTCTCCTGCGGCCCCCAGCCTTGGCCCGCTCCTCCCCCCATCCTGTCTCTGCCCCCACCCCAGCTTTTGGCCCCGCCCCCCCCGAGTGGTCCCTGAGCCCCGCCTGCTCCCATTTCCAACCCCCTTCTTTCCCAGGGGCCTGAGAGTCGCACACCCCCAGCCCCACACCCTGGACGCGCGGGTCCCACCGCTCTCTCGGCCCAGCGCCCCCCGCCTCCCATTTCATCCCGCCTCTCTTCGGTGATCTGCGCGCAGCCTCGGTCCCAGGCTTTGCTGGAGGGAAGACTGAGAAAAAGCTGGAAGGCAACGGAGTCCCGGGCCCTCTCCCGGGCTCAGCAGTCCCATTCACGCAGGACAGGGCTGAGGTTCCTTGGAGGGCTCCCGGGGACCTTAGGAGAGAGCTCCCGCGTGGATAGGCGGGGAGAAATGGGTCTCGGTGGGAGCGGGGACCGGGGTTTGCCCAGGTCCCGCCAGTAGGAAGGGAAGGATTCCCAGGAGAGCCGTAAGGAACCCCCCCGACTCAGTGACACCCCTCCCCACGGAAACATCAGTTCAGCGGCCCGCGGGTGGGGTGCGCCACGCAGTGAGTAATCGCTCGGGCGGCCGCCGCCCGCCGGCTCCAGGTAACGCCGGCTGCCGGGAGCGACGCAGAGTCTGTCTTCCTTTTTTTTTTTTCCCCTGCGCCGGCATCCTTCTCCGTGTTATTATTCTTGGCCACTGCTTGGGTTTCGGGACCCCTCCTGGCCCGAGCACCTCACCCCCGACCGCCTTCCTCTCGGTCAGCACCCGGTACCGCGCCCAAGATAGAAGGGCTCCCGGCCCTCAGGGTACCGGGTGCTTGAGATGAGATTTCCAGGGACGCCTCCAGCCTGGAGGTCTGAGTCTCAGCCCTGCCCCCAGCGGTGTGCCCAGAGAGGGAAAGGGCTCTAACTCCCCCTTACAGAGGGGTTCCCTTAGAGGCCTAGACCCTCTCTCCATACCCCTAACCAGCCAATGGGGTAAAAGTGTCTGAGGGTGACTCAGGAGCCCCCACCTTGTTTGGTCAAGGCTACCCTCCACCCCTCTTACTTGGATCCACCGGTTATACCCCAGACTGTCAGAAAAAAAAAGGATTGGAGGACAGGAGGCTCTGCACACATTGGGGGCTCTGCACACCCACAATCTGGATTCTTGATGGGTTTTATGAGGGGGAGACTAAAGCCCTGGAGTGATACACCGCCCTTCACAGGTGCAACCAGGCCTCTCAGCCTCAGTTTTCTGCTCTGTACAATGGGCAGCTCCCAGCCAACCTAAGGTCTTCTGTGAGAAGATGCAATGCTACAGAAGGTGTCACATTCTAAGCCCTTGGCACAGCTCCCAGCACTGGGGGGCATGTTCTCTTGGAGCAGGGGTAGTCCCCAGGCCTCGGTTTGTCACCTCTGAAAAACGGGGCCATAGCTCCATCTGCCAGGTGATGCAGAGGGTTAAGAGGCAGTGGCAGTTCTTAACTAGAATTGCGTTTCCAGGATACGCACACCCCCTCCCCCACAACCACTGCCCTGCGAAGTCTGACTCCCTCCCCGAGGACTTCAGGCTCTTTCTGGAGGGAAATCTTGATATTTTCCCCCCAATCTCTGCTCCTCCCCCAGTCACCCCCGGGTTTCAGGGAAAAGGCTCCCCCATCCACCCAGGTGCTCAGGCCAGAGACCTGGAGGCGTGCGTGACAACTCTCTCCTTCGCTCATCCCCCACGTCCAATCCATCAGCAAATCCTGTTGGCTCTGATTCCAAAACACATCCCCATTCTGAGATTCTGACCCCTTCTCTCCACCCTGTCCAGGTCCAGGCCCCACCATCTCCCTCTGGGATGGTGCCCGGCCTCCTCCTGGGTGTCCCCGGTGACTCTCCAGCCCTTTCTTGTCTGCACGACAGGAAGAGGAAGCTTTTAAAAGAAGCAAAGCAGGTCTTCTCTGCCCCGCCACCCTATCCGCCCCTCCTCTCTTCTCCTCTCCTCCATTCTCCTTTTTTCCCTTTCCTCTCCCTCACTTCGCTCCAGCCACTGCAGCGCTGTTTCCCCAAACACACCAGGCTTGTTGCTATCACTGGGGCTTTGCAGATTTGCTGTTCCCTCTGCAGGGATGCGCTTCCCCCAAATCCCCCCCCCCACGCTTAGGACCTTCTCTTCCATCAGGTCACAGGTCAAGTGTCACCTCAGAGGGCCCCCCCAGCCTTTCCAGGCACCCTTCATCCCCTTCTCCTTTTAAAATTGTCTTTGTAACACAGTTCTTTGAACATTGTCTTTGAACATTGTCATTCTCTTGAGACTTTTTTTCTTTAGACTGTGACTGCCCTGAGACCCATTAGGACCTCATGCTGGGCCCAGTGAGGGGCTCAATGAATATTTGCAAAAATGGAAGGATGGAGAATTCTCAGTTCTTCCAAGTGGCAAGAAAACTCAGTCCTAGTGAATCGTGCTGCCTGGGGTCCCAGTGAGGCCCACGCCCCCTGATTTGCTCTGTGACCCAAGCTGGTAGCCATCCCTCTCTGGTCCTTACCCACAGAACAGTAAGGATCGTTTGCCCAGCTCTGCTCTGGAGCAAGTCCTCTCTCCCCTGAGTAACCTTCACTTCATACCTTTGACTTTGAGGAAAGTGATTTGACCCCCAGGTGCTTGCTTCCCTATCCACGGTGCTCCCAGAGGTTTAACCCCTTCCTTCCCAATCCCACCGCCTTTTGCGCTGGAAGGGGAGCCAGCATTGACGGAACTTCTGGCAAATATTGACCCAAGTCCTTGAAGGTGGCTGGGAATGTACAGATGGAGAGAGGGCCCCACCTAGGACGGGGAAGGGCTCCTCCTTAGTCCGCACACTCTGCATCTAAGGATTAAGTTGAGGGCGAGCCTCTGGCCCTAGCTCCCTGTGTAACTGAAGGGCATTGAAGGGACCCTGGGGAGAAGCACCTTCAGTGGCCCATAGGAACCCAGAGCCCGTGGGAGGGGGTAGAGCACAGCACTGCCTCTCCCATGCTGAGACCCCCATGCTCAGGGCTCCTCAGTTTGGGATTAGCTGCCCGTGCTCCAGGCCTGTGTTCCCAGGAAGCAGGGCCAGTCAGGGTCCAGACCTGGACATGGGTTTGGGACAGCAGAACTTAGGTTCAGGACCTGGGTGCAGGAGAAGGTGGGGCTTCGTTATTTCTACCCTGGAGCTTTAGCCTGGGTAACTGGGATGCCTAGGTTCAAAGCTTTGTGCACTGAACTTGAAATATTCAGACCCCATAGGCAGTGGAGCTGGGGCCTCAGGAATGCCGCCTAGGTCTAGGTCAGGGCCCCTGCGCACCCGCCACGGAGGCCTGGGTTCCCTGCTCCTCGGCTTCCTGGAGAACCTCAGATGTCTGGGTTCTAGGAGGTGCCAGCTGCGGTGTGTGTGAAGGGGATAGACAGCTGTGCCCCTTTCCCTCCAACCCCCCCCCCGCCCCACTGTCAGCAAGCGCCGGCGCCACCGAGCCGTGCCTCCTCCTCAGCCTGTACCCGGCTTGAGGGTGGGGGTCAGCGGGGTCGTGGTGAGGGCGGCAAGGGACAAAGGGCGCTTGTCCGATGCCCGCCCTGACCTCGGCCGCCGCTTCCCGGACGCCCGGCCAGCCGCTGATTCACGCCCAGGCCGGCCGCAGCGCCCCGCGCCTGCCGCCCCCGGCCGGGCCGCCCCGGGGGGTAGGAAGTGGGGGGGGCGAGGGGCGGCGCCGAGTCAACTTTCCCTCTTAAGCCCCGAAGGAATGTCGGCGGATTTCCTGAAACCCGACCCCGGCCGCCCGCCGGCCCTCCCGCCCCTCACCTGGACCTGCTCCCTCGGGAACGGCAGGAGGGGCTCGGGGGCTCACCTGGGGGGCCAGGGTCAAGTCCTCCTTCCGCTCCCGCCCCCAGCGGCCTCGTAGAGCGGAAAGGGGGGTGGGTGGGCGGCAACCAAGCCTTCTCGCTCTCCTCCGGTAACCTAGGCCAGCACTCCAACCTCTCCAGCCTCAGTTTCCCCTTCCGCAAGAGGATGCGGAGAGTCTTTCCTTCCTGTTGCGCTTTAAGTGACGCCTCTTATGTCGAATGCCCCAGTCTCCGCCCGCCTCTCTTTGCTTCTCTCGCTTGTATCCGGGCCCATCCCTTTCCCCACCCTGAGCCTCAGTTTCCTCATCTGTAAATTAGACAACGCTACCGGTACTTCCTTTTAGGTTGTTGTAAGAAAAGACCTGGGAAGGGCTTTGTTTGGAATGAACGAAGTATAGTAATTGTGGAAGACGCTTAAGCGCGCAGGGCTCTGAACTGACATGTGTGGGCTTGAATCCTAGCTCTGCTGAGGGGTCCTGGAACCTAAGTTTCCCACCTGTGAAATGGGAGACAGCATTGGTCTTAACCAATGGCTATTTCCCAAGGCACAGGCCCTGACTCGCGGGAGGTTAGACATGGGGTTCCCTCGCTTTCGCGAAAACCGCGGGCTGGAGGCCCTTGCCGCAGGGTCGCCGCGGCGCAGCCCAGGAGGGGCGGGGCGGGGGAGGGGCCGCGCCGGGATCCAGATGTTCAGGGTCCGCCAGGCACAGCCGCGCCTGATTAAGCCACGTGGGGGCCTGCCGAGGCCGCGGAGATGAAAGTGCCGCGGCCGGCCAGGGGAGGGGGTGCGCCAGACCCCCCCGGGGTCCCTTCCTCCTCGGCCGGAACCTGCGGCGCCCTCTGACCCGCCGACCCCGAGTGGCTGCCGCCCCGTCTGTGGGGGCGGAGCGTAGATGCAAGAAGCCACGCGGGCGGCAGCGCGACCTCGGCAGGCACCTGCGCGGGGCTTGCCAGCTGGGGCGGGGGGGTCGTCTTTGCAGGGGTCCAAGGCTTAGGGAGGCGCCCCCTGCTACCTTGCCTGGCAGAGAGGAAGCTAGGGAAACCTCTTAAACTGAGATTCATGGGGCTCCAATCCGTCACCTTGGAGTGTGGCTGTTATGGAAGCCAGAAGTGTCCCTGTCCCAAGTTTTCCCACAAGAATTAGGACTTTAAGCAGCACTCTCACCCTGCTCCTACTTGCACCTCTGTGTCCCCTCCCACTCAGCCCCGGGCCGAGAGGCCCCCAGTTGGAGGGTAGACAGCGCTAGATCCCCCAGGCCAGTGGATCAGGGCTGGCCCAGAAGGGGGCAAGGCTGGGGGGACCTTGAAGGGCCTGGGAGGGCTTCCTACAGGAGGCAAACCAATTACAAAGTTGTCACCCCTTTCACTTGGGTGGCAAGGGACACGATGCCACAGACCGTCGAGAGGCCTTCGCTGCCCCAGCGCTGCGACCCTCACTCATGTCGCTCCATCTCCAATGTCTAGCTCCAGCATCACCGCCCTCCTACCTCCTCTTCCAACACTCTCTTTCCCGCCTCGGGGCACTCGCTGTTCCCTGCGCCTGGATTGCCCTCCCCGCGAGGCCAGCTCAAATTTTGCCACCTCGGGGAGGCCCTCCCTGAATCCCCTGGCCAAGACACACCCCATCCCATCACCCTATTTGTTTCCTTTTGGCCCCATAGCGCTGGCGGAGATCCTCTAGCCCGTGGATACGGGGGAGGTGTCATGGCACCCTCGAGATGGGGCAGGCGGCGGGGATCACCGTCCACCTGCCCAGCCCCACCCGCACCCCGACGGTGCAGCAGCGCTGCTCCCCCGCCCGTTCTCCGCATCCCCCGCCCGCCCTTCCCAGGCTGCCTCGCTCGGGTGACGTCAGCGACCCGGTCCCCGCCGCCGCCGCTGCATCCTCGGTGCCTGCCAGGAGCCGGCGTCCCCCGAGCCCCTCGCTCCGGGCACGGCCATGGCTTTGGTCTCACTGATGCCGCCGCCGCTGCTGCTGCTGCTGTTGCTGCAGCCTCCACCTGCCATCCCCTCGCCGCCCGCCCGCGACCCCTTCGCCCCGCAGCTCGGGGATACGCAGAGCTGCCAGCTGCGGTGCCGCGACCGCTATCCTGGTCCGCAGCTCTCGCAGGTGAAGCGCTTGCGGCGCCAGCCAAAGGAACGGCGATCTCTCCGGTGGGGGAGGGGCTGGGGATGCGGTTCCCTCCGTTGCGAGCGCGAGATAGGGGTTCCTCCGAGCGGGAAGGAGTCGGAAATGGGGGTTCAACAATGGAGGTGGGTCCATCTGGTGAGGGAGGGACTGGGGTCCTTTCTATCGAGGCGAACGCTGGGGCCGGGGGTCCCTCCGAAGGAGATGGGGGTTGCTCCTCCCGCGGGGGAAGGACTGGGGGGGGTCCCTCTGTCCCTCTGAGGGGGGAGGGCTTGGAGATGCGAGTCCCTCCGATGAATGCGGAGTTGGGGGGGTTCTTCCAAGGGAGGAAAGGCGAGGGGATCGAGCCTTGCTAGGCCACCTTGCCGGCTCTGGCTGTGCTCTGCTGCGCAAAGACCCTCGGGGCGCCCATCCCCCACCTCCCTCAGGTCTGATGGTCCTCCCCTCCTCCTCCTTCCCCTCCTCCTCTTTTTTCCTCCACCTCTTCCTCCTCCTTCCACATCCTCTTCCCTACCCTCCCCAAGAGCTAGCTACCAGCCCCCATTCACATCCTCACCCACCAGCTGGATCTCCATTTTCCCAGGCCAGAAAAGATGACAAACCTCCTCCTCTTACCTCCTCCCTCCTTCCTCAAGCCTGAGAATCCCCCTCAATCTCTGTCTTCCTCCCGTGAAGCCTTGGCATGGGGTGGGGTGGGGACGGAGAAGCATTTCTCTCCAACTCATCGGTTTTACAACCATTGCCTAAATCCAGTGTCCTCCATGGTCCATTCCCCTCTCTTTTTCCTCAGAGCTAAGAAGCCCTACTAATATTAGCCTTCCCCTCCCCACCTCAATCATTCTGGATCTGGGCAGTGGTCAGGGGTGAGGGGGAAGGGAGGAGGAGGGAGAGGACAACAAATCTATCTCCTGCTCTGAGCCTGTGCTTCCAGTGCAAACCTCCCACTACCCCTCCCCCTGGCCTGAACCCCATGTCCCCTCTCCCAGGCAGAGCTGGAGGAGGAGGACCCTTCTGAGTCCCCCAGTGAGTATGACAGGGCTGTCCTGATCAGTGCTTGTGAGCGCGGCTGCCGCCTCTTCTCCATCTGCCGATTTGTGGCAAGGAGTTCCAAGCCTAACGCCACCCAGACTGAGTGTGAAGCAGGTGAGGGCCAGCGGGGGTGGGTGTGTGTGTGTGTGGTGCAGTGGCCAGGGTGGGGCGAGGTGGCCTGGGAAGGGTCACTCTCTAGTCACCCCTCCTGCCCCGTCACCACCTCCTCCCACCCCCAGCGTGTGTGGAGGCCTATGTGAAGGAGACAGAGCAGCAGGCCTGCAGCGAGGGCTGCTGGAGTCAGAACCCGGAGCCGGAGCCTGAACCTGAGCCTGAACCAGAACAGAAGGTGGGCAGCCTCCCACTTGTGGCCCTGGGAACATCCCCCGTCCTTTCTCTCCTCCCTAAATCCGCACTCATGTCCTGAGTCTCCCAGGCTCTGTAGTCCATTCTGGACTTACTAGGGATTCTCGATGGAGTCTTGTCTTGCCTCAAGCCTCAGTAATCATCTCTGTGATATGGGAAGGACCCTCCCCCCCCTCCACGTACAAGGAGTAAATGGCAGAAAACAGCTCGTGCTTATTAGTCATTGGTCCTGATCCAGGCCCGAAAACAGCCTATCTCAAACTCCTCATGCCACCTAGAGGCACCTGCGACAGTGTCACTCTCATTTCATGCCCACGAAGCAACTGCCCAAGGTCACATAGTTAGGGCTGGGCAAGACCTAGGATTTAGAGCCGGTACCACTAAGGCTGTGACCATGCCTCACCTCACCCATCTTCAGTGTTATCAGAGCTAACTTTGTTGAGCCCCTACTGTATGCCAGGTGCTGGTCTAAGCACTTTCCTTTCAGTGAACAGGTGGCCACTGTCATGGGGGGGAGGACCCCTCAGAACTGAGTTTCAGGGAGGAGCTACTCCCCCACCCCAGGGAGAGATGACAACTGCTCCATGAGTGAGTCTAGGAAACACTGTGTTAGGGGAAACTAAGGCACAAGAAACCACTTATCACAGCCAGAGACCCCTGAACTAAGATTGCCCAGAAAGCTCCTCGCCTACAAGCATTTTCCTCCACCCACTCCAGGCCTTCATTGTTCACAAAAGCACGCTGTACTATATCATTCCTTCCTGTTCTGAATTCTCTCCTGATGCTGTCAAAATAAGAGTGAGGATGTGAAATTTTTAATAACAGCAGCTACCATGTATTACACATTGGTGCTGTGCCATCGTTTAACTAAACTCTCATAACAACCCCACAATGGAAGAGAATCAACCCCATTTTAGGGCTCAGAGAGGGCAATCCCCTTCTCCAAGGGCAACAGTGAGCCAAAGACAGCATTCATGGCATCAAGCCCCATTGCCCCAAACCACTTAGCAAATTCTGGTCCCAGCAAACTCTCAGCTCACTCCCCTACCTTGGTGACATGTCTGTGCCTTGGGCCTTCCCTTGGCAGAGAAAGGTCCTGGAAGCTCCAAGCGGGGCCCTTTCGCTCTTGGACTTGTTTTCCACCCTCTGCAATGACCTTGTCAACTCGGCCCAGGGCTTTGTCTCCTCCACCTGGACGTACTACCTGCAGACCGACAATGGGAAGGTGGTGGTGTTCCAGGTGAGGGGTCTGGCGGGGGCGGTGCCAGCGCGGTAGGTGGGTGATCGGGTTAATAAGGTGGGATGCATTGGCTGTTGGCTCATGGGATGCAAAGTCCTGGGGTGATCAATGTTCGGACCCAGCTAGATTCAGGGGTTCACTGTCTCACTCCCCTCCTGAGTCTGCTTCCTTTTGTGGTTGAGCATTCCCAGGAAAGCTCTTCCCTCCTGATGAGTAGATGCCCGAGGATTAGGGTATAACATCTCTGAAGTTTTAACTCAATGGAGACTTACTCTGATTGGCCCTGGCTGGGTCATGTGACCACCTCTCATCCAATCCCCATGATTCTATTGGCCTAGATAGCGTTCCTACTTCAGGAGCTAAAGGTTTGGGTCCGCATTGAGATGCCCGCAGCAGCAGGAAACCACAGCCCCACAGAAGGGTTCCCTCTGCATCGTGGAGCTATGTGTCAGCTGGGCGTGGGACAATGTAACCTACAGGGGACACAGAGAGGTGCTTCCCAGGGCAAAGGTGGTGCCTTTCTGAATGGCTCTTCTGTGCCGTCTTGTTCCCGACCCAGACCCAGCCTGTGGTAGAGAGCCTGGGGCACGAGGGGGCCCGTCTGCAGCGAGTAGAGGTGACCTGGCGGGGATCCCACCCTGAGGCCTTGGAGGTGCACGTGGGTAAGGTCCGAGGCTAGACCAATGTTCCTTCCACAGGTAGCTCCACTGCCATAAGGAATCCTCGTGGCAAATGAACCCTCTAGGAATGGGATTTCATCTCTCAACTCTTAGGGTTCCTTGGTCCATCTTCCAGGGTTCCATGATCCATCTCCCATGATTCTGTGGTCTGTTTCCCAGGATTCCACAACCCATCTCCAGGGTTCTGTGATTCTTCTCCTGGGAATTCACGATCCTTCTCCCAGGCTTCCCAGGTCCACCTCCAAGGGTTCCATGGTCTGTCTCCCAGGGTTTTGTGATTTATCTTCCTAGGTTCCGTGGTCCAACTCCTAGGGCTCCCCGGTTCCATGGTCAATTTCCTAGGATGGCGCGGTCCATTTCCCAGGGTTCTGATCTCTTTCAGGTCTCCGTGCCACTTTGCCTTAGGTCCTGGCCTCCTTTCTCGTCTCCTGGTTGCCATGGTCTCTTGGGGAAGGCCTGGGGCCCACTAAGAGATGACCTGTTTCTCAGACCCCGTAGGCCCCTTGGACAAGGTAAGGAAGGCCAAGATCCGAGTCAAGACCAGCAGTAAGGCCAAGGTGGAATCCGATGAGCTGCAGGACAACGACTTCCTCAGCTGCATGTCCCGGTAGGTGGCAGGGCCCTAGGCAGGGGGGATGGGAGTGTAGCTGGAAGGGAGGGTTTCCCAAAGCCCACTGGAACTGCTGAGCCTGCCTTCTGGGCTGGTTAGGCGCTCGGGGCTCCCTCGCTGGATCCTGGCCTGCTGCCTCTTCCTTTCCGTGCTGGTGATGCTGTGGCTGAGCTGCTCCACCCTGGTGACCGCACCTGGCCAGCACCTCAAGTTCCAGGTGGGTGGGCCTTGGTGGCAGGGTGGGAGAAGGGCCGCTCCTTGGCCCTGAATTGGGCTGCCTGCTCTCCCCAGGAGACAAGGTCCCCTGACTTCTTGTGTAACATGGGGCAACTTGCTCTACTTCCTTATCAAGTTGGGGGGGATAATGCCAATCCTTAGCTGGGGTGACCTGAGATCAGGGTGGGAAGGAGCCTTGGTGGGGTGGGAGCTCAGTAGCCCTCCCTTCCTCCCTCTTTCTCCCCCTGCAGCCCCTGACCCTGGAGCAGCACAAGGGCTTCATGGTAGAGCCAGACTGGCCCCTGTATCCTCCCCCATCGCATGCCTTTGGGGACAGCCCCCCACCCTACAAGGTGAAGCTGGACCTGACCAAGCTGTAGGTCTCGATCAGCTCGTGCATCGCCCAGTGCAGGGGCTCCTTGGGCCTCGTTTGTCCTGTGCCCAGGAGTCCAGGTCAGGGTAGGACCATCCTTGGGCTCCTCCACTCCCCCATCCTTCTTTCCCCAGTCCCACCCCTTGCCCCTCTGGGTCCTGGGATCGCCATGCCCCCATAGGGTGGAGGGGCGGGATCTGGCCTTGGTCCCTCCTTGCTCCCCCCTTCCCCAGAGCTCTCTACTTTTGCCTTCTATCTTGTAGCTTCTTGAGTATTCAAACCCCAGTTCTGTGCTGCCTCTCTCCTTCCTCCTTTCTTCCTCGGAGGGTGGGGGCTGAGGGCACAGGGGAACCACCCTGTGCTAGGGCACCCTCCTCTCCCCCACCTCACCTCCAGAGATCCAGTCCTAAGAGAAGAGGCCCCTGCAAGAGTTGGTGGTGGGCAGGTCCAAGCTGGGAAGGCGGCTAAGGCTGGGTTTGCAGCATGGGGGTTGGGAGGAATAAACCATGTATATAAAAGATATTTTGGACTGAGCCTACTTCTGTTTATCTTTCCATCTGCCCTTGGGAGAATAGCCTGAGCATGGTCATGGCCCCAGTCCATTTGGCCCTTTCTGAGTTGGGGACCGCCCTGGGAACTCCCTGTGGCTTCAGGAAGGACAGCGCCTCTGCTGCTGCCCAGCCTGCACCACACTTCTGACTAGGGATGTCCCCGGAAAAGTGGCCTTTGTTACCTGCTTGGGCCGGATGGGTCGGTACCCCTTCTTGCATCCCTTTTGGGGTCTCTCCTCTGAAATGCACAGGTCGAATCTTGAGGAAGATGTTTGGTTAATGTTGCCGTCATCTGGCTTCCATTCCCTTTTCTTTCAGGGGTGAGGCAGAGCTCCATCGGGGGCAGCTTCGGGGCACTGACAGTGGGTCCTAGGCCCTTCCCTATCCAAGGGATCCAGACTTGACCTTGCCCTGTACTTCGCATTTGGGAACAATCTTGCAGGACAGGAGCAGCCTACCCTGATGAGGCCATGGCCTTGGCTCTCTATCCTTCCTGTCCATTCTGCAGACTCCTGGAGATCCTTCCAGAAAAATCCCCTTATAGCTTCAGTCAACTGGAGTGGTGTCAATCATTAGCAATCAGAGATTCCTGGGGAGAGTTTCGGATGAGGGTTGGGTGGTCAGTGGGGTGAAGGTTTTCACAGGCCAATGGAGGCCTATGGGTGACAGGTGGGTGGGGGTGGGGTGTTAGAGGGAATCGGGTGGGACTGATTATCAGGCATCTACCCTTCACCTTGCTTTGTGTCCCAGGAGATCCACTTGGGCTCTGTGCCTTCTGCTAGAGTCAGCTGGGGAAGGGATGGGGGTGGGTGGGGATCAGCACAGACAGGAGGTAGGAGGAGGGAAGATTGAGAAGTTAGGGTGTTTCTCTCCTGGTGTCCCTCCCTACATTCTCCAACCTTCAGCCTGTGCCTGGTCACAGCTCCCCACTACTGCTCACCTGGGGTGGTGCGCCCCTCCTGTCTGTTACCCGACCCTGCCCACACCTTTGCAAATAGCCCCTTCACTACAATTCCCGAGGCATCCTTTCTGAGTAGCTCCTACTTCCCGCCAGGACCCTACGTGATACCATGAGCATCACCATCCAACATTCAAAGACAATTTCGTACCCCCCCCCAAAGTATTGTTCTGGGTCCTGGTGGGGTTTGAAGGCACCTCCTTGGAATGTCACCAAGAAATGATACCTGGGCGGAGGTAAGAAGTAGCTAAAGACCAGTGCTGCCCAGTAGAACTTCCTGGAATGATGGAACTATTATGTCTGCAACACCCCCAGCCACGTGGCCTTATGGGTCCCTTGCTATGCAGCCAATGTGACTGAAATACCTCATTTCTCATTTTACTTGATTAGGGTTAGCGTACATGTAAGGTTTTTCCTCTTTTTTTTTCTTTTTTGATGGTGATAAAAAAAATCGCATATTTTAATCAGTTTTTTTTTTAAGGTTTATTTATTTTAGGGGAGGGGGAGGAGAGAATCTCAAGCAGGCTTCAACTGAGCGAGGAGCTCAATGTGGGGCTTGATCTTATCACCCTGAGATCATGACCTGAGCTGAAATCAAGAGCTGGACGCTTAACTTACTGAGTCACCCAGGCGCCCCCAAATTTTTAATTTTTTAATTGTAATTTTAGTCTTTAAAAAAATTTATTTTTTTTGAGAGAGACAGAGGTAGTGAGAGAAAACATGATCGGGAAGGAGGGGGAGAAGCAGACTCCCAGCTGAGCAGGGATGCCGATGCAGGGCTCGATCCCATGGGATCATGACCTGAGCCAAGCTTAATTGACTGAGCCACCCAGGTTTTCCTATTTTTAAATTTTTAAACTTTATTTATTTATTTTTAAGTAGGCTTCACACCCGGTATGTAGTGTAATGCGGGCTTGAACTCACGACCCTGACATCAAGACCTGAACTGAGATCAGTGGTCGGACATTTAACTGACTGAGCCACTCAGGAGTCCACACCTCTACACGTACCAGTGAGTCACGCCCCAAATCTGGCCACACGAACATCTCCAACCACATCTATGGAGGCTTTCCCCATCGCTCACTGTGCTCCAGACACAGTGCTTCTCTCTGGCTTCCTGGAGCCCAGCCTGTTCTTTCCTGTCCCAGGACCTTTGCATTTGCATGTCCCTATGCAAAAAAGAACTCCTGCTCTGCAGGAGTTCTCATCTTAAAGGGCTCTTCCTCAGCAAAAGACATCTTGGCCTCTCAGAGTGGGCCAGCATCCCCTGTTATCCCCATGTTCGGCTCCTGCCCCTACATTTACAACATTTATAGCTAATTAATAATCGCTTGTTTCAAGGCCTGCTCTTTTTTTTTTTTTAAGATTTTATTTATTTATTTGACAGAGAGAGATCACAAGTATACAGAGAGGCAGGCAGAGAGAGAGGGGGAAGCAGACTCCCCGCTGAGCAGAGAGCCCAATGGCAGGTCTCAATCCCAGGACCCTGAGATCATGACCTGAATTGAAGACAGAGGCTTAACCCACTGAGCCACCCAGGCACCCCCCAAGGTTGGCCTGCTTTAACGTAATTTTTAAAACTCCTTGAAGGCAGTTCCCAAGGGTCTCATATGTGATCTGGCATGGAGCAGGTGATTATTAATTATTTTTGCTTGAATGTCTCCCTGTTTCTCAGACTTTAGAAGCAGGCTCACCCGGTCAAGTCTACTCCCTACATGGGGTTAGACCTTGTCCTTCCTTTCCTGACCCCCATGACTCCCTGTTGCCCTTGGACATCACCTGATTTCCTCTGTTTCCCTTTTATTAATTTACTTTTAAAAATTTTGGGGGGTGCCTGGGTGGCTCAGTGGGTTAAAGCCTCTGCCTTCAGCTCAGGTCGTGATCCCAGGGTCCTCGGATTGAGCCCCGTGTTGGCTCTCTGCTCAGCAGGGAGCCTGGTCTCCCTCTCTCTCTCTTTGCCTGCCTCTCGGCCTACTTGTGATCTCTGTCTGTCAAATAAGTAAATAAAATCTTTAAAAAAATTTTTGGAGGATTTTGGGGTGCCCGAGTGGCTCAGTGGGTTAAGCCTCTCCTTCAGCTCAGGTCATGATCTCAGGGTCCTGGGATCTGCTTGCCTCTCTGCCTACTTGTGATCTCTCTCTCTCTCTCTCTCTCTCTGTCAAATAAATAAATAAATAAATAAACAAACAAACAAACCTTTGGGAAGATTTTACCTATTTATCTGAGAGAGAGATAGCAGGAAGGGGACAGAGGCAGAGGGATAAGCAGACTCCCTGCCCAGCAGGGAGCATGTCAGGTGGCTCGCTTCCGGGACCCTGGGATCAGGATGTAAGCCAAAGACAGACATTTACCTGACTTCGCCACCCAGACGCCCCAAGATTTTTATTTTTAAATAATCTTTACATCTGACACAGGGCTCGAATTAGCAATCCCAAGATTGATGAAGAGTTTCATGCTCCACCGACTGAGCCAGCCAGGCCACCCTGCTCTGCGTTTAAAGGCTTTCAGTAGGGACACCTTGGTGGCTCAGTTGGTTAAGCATCTGCTTTCGGCTCAGGTCATGATGTCAGCGTCCTGGGATCGAGCTCTGTGTCTGTCTGGTTCCACGCTCAGTGGGGAGTCTGCTGCTTTCTCTCCCTCTGCCTCTCTCTCCCCCCAGCCCCACTCATGCTCTCTCTGTCTCTGTCTCTGTCTCTCTCTCTCTCTCATATAAATAAATAAATAAAACCTTAAAAAATAGCAAAATAAATGTTTTCAATACTCTCCAACCTGGCAGCCACCTTTCCTGTTATATCCCTCCTACCTTTTGGTCTGAGGACAAAATGGGTCCTATCCTCACTGTTTCCTGCGGTAACATCAACACCAACCAGGGGTCCAGCCTCGAGGCCTTTGTTGTAGCTGCTCCCTCTGCTTGGAAAACTGTAGTGGGTTTGATAGGAATCTACCTGGCACTTGCTGCTCTCTTCTTTCTTTCTTTCTTTTTTTTGCTTTTATTTATTTGACAGAGAAACAGCAAGAGAGGGAACACAAGCAGGGGCAGTGGAGAGGGAGAAGTAGGGGGAGAGAAGGGAGGGAAGCAGGCCCCCTGCCGAGCAAGGAGCCCAATGCGGCGGGGGGGGGGGGGGGGGGGGGGGGGCGGGGGGGCGGGGGGGGGCTCCATCTCAGGACCCTGGGATTCTGACCTGAGCAAGGCAGATGCTTAACCAACTGAGCCACCCAGGCATCCCTCTTTTCTTCCTTCTTAACCGAGCTCTGGTTTGGTGTGACCAAGCTTGTGTGGCTTGGGGGAGGCTGAGCAGGCTGACCCGAGCCTTCCCAGGCACTGGTGGGATTTACTGGGACAGAGGCCCGCGCTGTTAGCTGGGGTTGCTGAGCTGGGAGGATTGGTTACCACCGCAACAGAGTACACCAGAGGAATGGAGAGAGACCACATCTTCATGCCGTTGCTGCAAGTCCTGGATCGAACATGCTCGAAGTCCACCCCCGTCCCCATCTTGCCTTAAGCCAGTTCATGTCGAGCTTCTTGGAACTAAAAACTTGTGACTGGTCCCAGTCTTTTCATCTCCCTCCTTTCTCTCGGGATGGAGACCCCAAGGGCGGATAGTTAGTTAGTTAGTTTTGTTTGTTTGTTTGCTTGTTTGTTTTGTATGTTTTGCTGCTGTGTGTCTAGTGTATGAATTCTGGAAGCTCTGGTGACCAGCCCAGGGCTGGGGCCAGAGCGGGTGGCTCATGGATGTGGAATGAATAATGCCAGGTGGTGTAGGGTAGAAACTATGAGCGCTCTGGGTGCGCGGTGTGGGGTGAGGAGTCCATTCCAAATATGTGGTGAGTGATGGCTACCTGAAGAGTTGGCAGCTGACTTGGTTGGGCTTTGAGGGATGGATAGAATCTGAGAAGGCAGGGTGTCCAGATATGGGGCTGTGTTAAAGGTGTCCCAGGGGGGTGTGTGTGTGTGTGTGTGTGTGTATGTGCAGAGAAAAGCAATGTTCACTCATATCATCTACCCTTCTGAGGGCTTTGCTTACTGCCCACAAGGCCCGCATGGCCTGGTCCCTGCCACCTCCTGTCTGCTTCTCCCTCTACTTTCCTCTCTTCTTGATATAGCATGCACCTCAGGGCCTTTGCACTGGTATGCTCTCCACCTAGAATTCCTTTTCCTTGGATAGTCTGGCCCTGGGCCGGGATTCTTTTTTTTTTTTTAAATCTGATTTTCTTTCCTCTCTGAGGCCTCCTGTATCAGCTCATCATTGGCTGGGTCTTTCTCCTCCATTGACTTGTTTATGGCTCTAGGGTCATCTTCTTCGCTACCTCAAACTGAATGCACTGAAGGGCGTGATTGGATCCGGTGTGACCTCAGCACCGAGACCGGTGGACTTTTGAGGAATCCCCCAGCAGGACCACCTGGGAGCTCTGGGGAGACACTCCAAGTGCCAAGCCAACGCCCTCAGTCTCCTCTGCCAAGTAGCTCCTGGTCCCTTCTGGAGTCTCAGGAATGAGAGGGCCCTTTGCCTCTGTCCAGGGCTCTTCCAAGGGGGAAGTGCCAGCCGAAGGGACCTTGTGAAAGAGCTCCCTCCAGAGCCCTCCGAGCCTCAGTTTCCCTGTCTGTCCCCCTGCTCCGTGAATCATCTAGGAAATTGCCCCCTCCATCCCTTCCTGTGCCTTCCTCCCACACTGATACAGGCCTCATGGAAGGTGGGTGGGTGGCTGGCGTCATGGCATAAGGCAGGAGCGCCCATGTGTCCCTGAAGTGTAGCGTTGCTATGGCAACTGGCGGTCCTGGTTCCCTGGTGACAGGCCTGAGTTCTGGGCCCAGAGGTGGTAATCTGTCCAGGAAGGGAGGGAGGGAGCAAGGTGTGCCTGGCAACACTCATAAACACATGGAGGAAAGGATGGGGACTAGGGGTGCCTGGGTGGCTCAATCATGTAAGCGTCTGCCTCCTGCTCAGGTCAAGATCTGAGGGTCCTGGGATTGAGCCTCCCATGGGGCTCCCTGCTCAGCGAGGAGCCTACTTCCTCCGCTCCCTCTGTCACTCCCCCTGCCTGTGCTCCCTCTCGCTCCCTCTGTCAAATAAATAAAAATCTTAAAAAGAAAAATAAAGAAAAAGAAAGGATGGGGACTCATGTCTTTCTCTTGGGGCAGGGGTGGAGGGGCAGTTCAGGCTGGATCCCAGCTGGGGGTTGCCCCAGTTCCTGCTCAGGGCCAGGAATGAGCCCAACAGGGAAGCTGAAGCTTGGGGGGGAGGGTCCTTTGTCATGTAACACTGTCCACCACCCCCTTCACACCCAGTGCGGCCAGGCTTCCCGTGGCTCCTGGCACTCCCCCTCCTCAGGATCCCCTCACAGGTTGTTCTCTCTGCCTAAAAGTGTCTGCTCTCTTCCTGGCCAGCTCTTCAGCCCAAATATCCCCCTCTGACCTCCGGGCTCAGCCTGGCACGCTAAGTCACTACGCCTCAAATCAAGCCTCTATCATGTTGACAATTAAATTATTGCTTCTTTGCTTGTGTGATGATTGGTTTAATAAATGTTCCCCCTGCCAGATGCGACACACTAGCAGTCTCGGTCACAGCTGTGTCCCACACACCAAGGAGGCTGCTTTCAATACGTCATTGTCGACACTCTCCCTTCTCACTCCAAGCCTTGCCCACAACACCCCAGACAATGTGGTCTCATCTCTGTCCCTCAGGCTCTTTCTGGCACCAGGCTTAGACCCTACACGTTACTTCCACCTGGAATGTTCTGAAACATTCTGGGCCCTTCTACGATGTTCTGGAATGTCCCAGAGCATCTTAGACCATTCTGTCCCCTGCTTTTATTAAAGCTGGGACATCACCTTCTCAAAGAGGGTCTCTCCAACCTCCTAGTTAAAGCAGTCCCTTGTCTACCTGGTCACTCTCAGCCCATTGCCTTTATGACAGTTACCACCATTTAGAAAGGTCCTTATCACTGGCCCATTTGCGTGTCTCAGGTTTGTCTTTCTCCTTGTAATATACACAACAGAGTCTTCTGTTATGACCCCCATGCTGTTGAATGGAGGAGTCAGGGATAAGACCAGGAGTTGGGACAACTCTGATGCTCTCCTGCTGGGACCTTGGGAGAGTTACTTACCTCTCTGAACCGCAGGGTCTGTCTTTTTCATCAAGGTGTAATCTGCAAATGGCGAGGTGTACCCATTTCACAGTTCCACGAATGTTTACACTTCTGTGACCCAAATACAGAGCACCCCCCAGCCTCCGGGGGACTCCCTCATGTCCTCTTCCAGTTGGTCACCTCCCAGAGGTAGCCCTGGGTCTGACCTCTATCACCTTGGCTCCATCTGACCAGTTTCATCTTTTGTTTGCTTTTTAATAAGTCGGCTTTAATGAGATGTAATTTACATCCAATGACACAACCATTGTTATTTATTTATTTTTTAAAGTTTTATTTATTTATTTATTTTTAAAGATTTTTTTTTATTCATTCGACACAGAGAGAGAGAGATCACAAGTAGGCAGAGAGGCAGGCAGAGAGAGAGGAGGAAGCAGGCTCCCCGCTGTGCAGAGAGCCCCATGCGGGGCTCGATCCCAGGACCCTGAGATCATGACCTGAGCTGAAGGCAGAGGCTTTAACCCATTGAGCCACCCAGGCGCCCCAACACAACCATTTTTAAACGCCCAGTTCAACGAATTTTGACAAATGTAAACCTCCCTGTTCCTCCTTTGCCAAGGTATGGAATGTTTCTATCACCCTAAGTGCTTGTGCCTCTCTGTGGTAAAAGCCTTTCATCCCCGATGATCTGTCCCCCGTGGCCCCAACCTGTCACAGGTTAACATGGCCTGTGTGTGAACTTTACATAAATGGAGTCATATTGTGTGTCCTCTTTGTGCCTGTTTCTTTAACTCAGCATTGGTGAGATCCACCTGTGGGATGTACATGGTGGTGCTTGGTTCTTCCTTGCTGTATAGTATTCCATTGTGTGATTGTGTCACCACTTGCTTACCCACTGACCTGTTGACAGAACTCTGGGATATTTCCATTTGGGGCTCCTATGACCACTTGAGTTCATGTCTTTGGTAAAACCATACCTTCCTTTCTGTTGGATAAATACTTGTAGTGGGTTAAGTGGTATCCCCGCTTAACTCATGTCCACCTGGAACATTAGAACGTGACCTTATTTGGGAATGGAACCCTTGCAGAGGTAATTTAGCTAAGGATCCAGAAAAGAAAGTAATAACTGTTTCCTTCCCTTTGGGGGTGTGGTGAGAATACACAGTTCGGGGCATTGAAAATACTCTGTAAATGTAACTGATTAAAAAAAAAAAGTGACAGCCAAGATGCAACCTGTCTCCATCTATCTTTATGATTTTATTTATTTATTTGACAGACAGAGATCACAAGTAGGCAGAGAGAGAGAGGAGGAAGCAGGCTCCCCACGGAGCAGAGAGCCCGATGTGGGGCTCGATCCCAGGGCCCTGGGATTATGACCGGAGCCGAAGGCAGAGGCTTTAACCCACTGAGCCACCCAGGTGCTCCTCCATCTATCTTTGAAGTCAAGTTTTTCCGCTTGTCCCCAGCTGGAGTCACACACAGATGGGGACCATCACCTCCCGTAGGAAGAACCAGTAGAGGCTGGGTTATGGGGTGATGGTGGGGGTACTGGGAGGCCTGAGAAAGGCCACAGGGCTGAAAGTGACTAAGGTGAAGCCAAACACAATCAACACAGGAGAACCCCATTCATTCATTCATTCATTCATTCATTCATACATTCATTCATTCACCAACAGATTTGCTGCCAGTTGATGTAGGATGCAGGAGGCTAGGATCCTGGCGAGGTCCCAACCTAGACACGGGCTAGGCAGCCAGGCTGGGCGGAAGGAAAATAACCCTCCTCTGCTGGGCAGCTAGGAAGGCTCCCTGGAGGAGGAGACCTATGGTGGTTGTGAAAAATGTGGGAAGATGTCCAGGGACGTCTCTCGGGGAGAATGCTTCTTTGCCTCTTGCAGCTCTGGCGGACCCAGGTGTTCCCTGGCTTGTGACAGCATCACCTCAGTCTCTGCCTCTCTCTTCACATGGGCTTCTCTCTGTTTGAATTTCCCTCCTCTTTTTTTTTTTTAAGATTTTATTTTTGAGGGGTGCCTGGGTGGCTCAGTCGTTAAGCGTCTGCCTTCGACTCAGGTCATGATCCCAGAGTCCTGGGATTGAGCTCCACATCGTACTCCTTGCTCAATGGGGAGCCTGCTTCTCCCTCTCCCACTCCCCCTGCTTTTGTTCCCTCTTTTCGCTCTCTCTCTGTGTCAAATAAATGAATAAAATCTTTAAAAAAAAGATTTTATTTTATTTTAAATTTTTTAAAAGATTTTATTTATTTATTTGACAGATGGAGATCACAAGTAGGCAGAGAGGAACTCAGAGAGAGAGAGGGATGCAGGCTCCCCGCCCAGCAGAGAGCCCGATGCGGGGCTCGATCCCAGGCCCCTGGGATCATGACCTGAGCTGAAGGCAGAGACCTTAACCCACTGAGCCACCCAGGCACCCCAAAGATTTTATTTTTAAGTAATCTCTACACCCAACATGGGCCTCAAACTCCCAACTCCGAGATCCAGAGTCACATGCTCCCGCTCCACCGACTGAGCCCCCAAATGCCATCCTCTCCCCACCCACCGCCCTGGCTTTCCTTCTTTTTATGAGGATACCAAGTTATTGGGTTTAGGGCCCACCGTACTCCAGGAAGATCTCATCCTGAGATCCTCACATTAATTGTATCTGCCAGGACTCTTATTTCAAAAAAAGTCTTTTTGAGCCTCCAGGTAGATACGTCTTTTGAGGGGACACCATTCACCCAGTATACTGAGAGTGTTTGTTCAATGTCTTTTCAGCGAGACTGTTCCCCCCGGGGGCGGGGCTCTCTTGATTTTGTCTGGTATGTGTGTCCCAGGTCCGCCACGGGGTCTGGTGAACAGGAGGCCATGAGTAAGCTCTTGCTGAGTGCCTGATTAAAAGAAATGAGAAAATGGAGCCCCAGCATGGGGCCCTGGAGAGGCCTTGAACCTCAGAGTCAGAGAGTAAGGGTCCCATTTCTTGCTCCTGACCCTTGGCAGCCTTCTTCCACTCTGAGTCTTGCTTTCCCTGTTTTGCAAGGTCATCGTAAGGACCAGAGGAAAAGTCTGGGGGTTGCCAGGTCCCAATAGGACCCTAGGAGATGTAGCTGTGGCTGTGGTAGGAAGGGACACAGGCAGGTAACCTTCTAGACTGCAGGTAAGTTAGAGAAGGTGGACCTAGCTCAGACCTGCCTTGAAGGAGGCACTGGAGGTGCTGCCAGCTAAAGTGACAGAGAGCCCAAGATCAAAGGCAACTGTGTTTATTCTTCATGGAGCCCATGCATGATCCTGGAAGGAAGTGGTCTATATGCCCCTCCTTTTTTTCCCCATTGAGGCGAGATTCACATAATGTAAAATTCACCATTTTAAAGAGAACACTGCGATGGCATTTAGTGCATTCACAATGTTGTGAATGGCCAGGAAGAAAAGAGAGTCCTCGCCCTTTTGGGTACCTGACATTCCAGGGGGAGGATGGATGGTAAACAAGAAAAGGAAATACAGGGGCGCCTGGGTGGCTCAGTCATTAAGCATCTGCTTTCTGCTCAGGTCATGATCCCAGGGTCCTGGGATGGAGCCCCCGCATCAGGCTCCCTGCTCCCACTCCCCCTGCTTGTGTTCCCTCTCTTGCTATGTCTCTCTGTCAAATAAATAAATAAAATCTTAAAAAAAAAAAAAAGAAAACGAAATACATGACAATGCCTCAGAAAGTTCCCCCAAGAGCTACCCTGTGATCTAGCAATTCTATTCCTACAGAGGCACCCAGGAGAAGTGAAAGCAGGACTGGGCAATCTGTACCCACACGTTCACAGCAGCGCTAGTCACATTCACCAAAAAGCGAACACCCCAAATGCTCACCAATGGACAAATGAAGAAATGACATGTGGCCCATCCACACTACAGGATATTACTCGGTCATAAAACTCGGTCATAAAATCAGGTCATACCCCTGATAACATGTTACGACGTGGAGGAACTTTGAAAACATTACGTTGAGAAGGTCACGTGCTATAGAATCCCGCATGTATGAAATGTCCAGAATAGGCAAATCCATAGAGACATGGGGTGCCTGGGTGGCTCAGTGAGTTAAGCCTCTGCCTTCAGCTCAGGTCATGATCTCACGGTCCTGGGATCTGGGATCCAGGCCCACATCCGGCTCTCTGCTTAGCAGGGAGCCTGCTTCCCCCTCTCTCTGCCTGCCTCTCTGCCTACTTGTGATCTCAATATCTCTGTTAAATAAATAAATAAAATCTTAAAAAATATATATTTAAAAAAATGCATAGAGACAGAAAGCAAACTGATGGTTGTCAGGGGCTGGGGGTGGGGGATGGGGAGTGACTGCCGGGACAATAAAAAAATTTTTTTAAGATTTTATTTGTTGGGGCACCTGGGTGGTTCAGTGCATTAAGCCTCTGCCTTTGGTTCAGGTCATGATCTCAGGGTCCTGGGATCTAGTCCCGCATCACAGGGAGCCTGCTTCCCCTCCCCCTCTCTGCCTGCCTCTCTGCTTACTTGTGATCTCTGTCTGTCAAATAAATAAATAAAATCTTTTTTTTTAAAGATTTTATTTATTTATTTGACAGAGAGAGATACTACAAGCAGGGGGAGTGGCAAGCAATAGGAGAGGGAGAAGCAGGTTTCCTGCTGAGGAGGGAGCCCGACGCGGGTGTGGATCCCAGGACCCCAGGATCATGACCTGAGCTGAAGGCAGACGTTTAGCCGACTGAGCCACCAGGCACCCCTCAATTTTATTTCATTTTAATTTAATTTAATTTTTTAAAAGATTTATTTATTTTTTTGAGAGAGAGAGAGAGAGAACGGTGGGGTGCAGAGGGAAAGAATCTCAAGCAGACTCTGTACCGAGTGCAGAGCCCAATGTGGGGCCTGATCCCACACCCTGAGATCTTGACTTGAGTTGCAACCAAGAGTCTTAACCGACTGAGTTCCCCTTATTTTTCATTCATTTATTTATTTATTTATTTGACAGAGATCACAAGTAGGCGGAGAGACAGCAGAGAGAGAGAGAGGAGGAAGCAGGCTCCCTGTGGAGCAGAGAGCCCGACAACGTGGGGCTCCATCCCAGGACACTGAGATCATGACCTGAGCCTAAGGCAGAGGATTTAACCCACTGATCCACCCAGGAGCCCCATATTTTTCAATTTTAAACAAAGGAAAACTGAAATACCATGCAGTTATGGAGAAAAAAATCAAGCAGTGGTTGGGGACAGAGAGTGGGCGTGGGAGAGGCAAAGTGCCGAGAGCCGCCACAGACTTGGGGCTTAGCCTGAGCTGCCCTGAGTGCCATATGTTTACTTCATCCTGGCCTTGCTCTGTCCTGCAGGGATACTTTCAACATGTGGAAACTGAGGTATAAAAGGTATAAGGTATATTTTATAAGGTATAAAAACATCCTGCCCAAGGACTTGAGGCTTGTGCATGAAGCACGTGCAGAACAAAGGGTAAGAGCAAAGATAGCGGGCGTTTGGGGCGCCTGGGTGGCTCAGTGGGCTAAGGCTCTGCCTTCGGCTCAGGTCATGATCTCAGGGTCCTGGGATGGAGTCCCACATCGGGCTCTCTGCTCAGGTAGGAGCCTGCTTCCCCCTCGCTCTCTCTCTGCCTGCCTCTCTGCCTACTTGTGATCTCTGTCTGTCAAATAAATAAATAAAATCTTAAAAAAAATAAAGATAGCGGGCGTTTGTCTTGTTGACTGTCTCGTTGACAGAGAAGCAAAAGGAGGTGCTGGAAGCATCAGCAGCTTTTTCTGAGGCCTCTCAGTGGGGAAGGGCAGACGGGGCACATCCCGCGCAGGGCTAAAGGAAAACAAGGCATCCCCCAACTTCCACGCCTCCATTTCCTCCTCTGTAACACCTGGGGGTTACAAGGAGGCCTCTGAGCTCTGACCTGGGGCTGCAAGGCCCACAGCTGGTGTGGAGCGGGGGAGCAGGTGGCGAGGCCCCCGCCTCTGGGAGAACAATGCCAGCTGTGGGCCAGATGGCGGCCAGACCTGTGGACGCTGTCTGCTGTGTCCCGCTTCCAAGTTCTGCCAGACCACGGGTCAGCATTATTGGAGGAGGGTGTGCAGTAACCTCCGTGGGCCCTCTGGGTCCCCCAACCTGCCTGTGTCCCATGCCAGGTATGACAGCTGCCAATCAGGCTTCAGTCTAGAACCCTGGGGGAGGTCCTCTGCCTCGCTCTGCCTCACCCTCACATCCCATCTGCTGCATCTCCTGTTGGCTTCACCTGCAAAGCACATCCCAGCTAAGACCACCACCCCTCACCTCTCCCTGGCCACTACCTTGGGATGAGCCCCATCACTTGGCCTGAATATTTGCCTCCTAAGTAACATCCCTAATTCAAGATATTACCCCTGACTGTTGGTGTTGGTTACACCCCTCTGCTCACAAGCTCCCCCCCCCCTCCTCATTTCATGCAGGGGAAATGCTTCCATGGTGGTCCACAAGGTCCTCTGTGACCTGGAGCACACTACTCATCCCCACCCACCCCATCTTCTCCCCTTTCCCTCTCCCTCAATTCTCCCCTGCTAGGCAACACTCCAGGCATGCTTCTGCCTCAGGGCCTTCGCACTGGCTGTCCTGTGCCACGTGATCTTGGAATACCTAGTAGGTCCCCTGCGCCATGCGTCTGCAGCATGCTACATGTAAGCACACAGCCAGGGGCCCAGGGAACCTCTCTTTGCTTATCTTCAGCTGTATGTCTGTGTGTCTGACATGTGGGGCGAATCTTGGTGTTTATGAAGTGTGAGTGCATATGGATGCCATTGACTGCAGCTGTATGTGTGGCAGGCGTGTGAGCTGTAGGTCTCTGCTGAGCGGGGTTTGATGCCTGCGTGGGGTTCATTTGGAACAAAGGCTCAAGTGCCAACCTCGGGTGGGCAAGGGTGTGTGTGTAGAGCTTGCCAGAACTTGAGCTGCTCATGCATGCACAATTCAGCATTTATAGAGTGCTTATTGTGTGCTGGAGAAGTCAGCGGGACCCCTCAGCACCTGATATCTGTCAACTTGCACGATGTCAACTCCTGAGCATTTAACACAAGCAGTTGAGTATCTACCGTGTACCCACCTGATCCTTGGTGGCAGATGGATCAGTTGAGTCTGGTTCTAGCTGCAGGAGCCCACCCAGGCAGCCTCCTTGCTTCCTCCTTGCCCCATGCATGTCTACCCCTCTCTCCTAGCACTGATTGCAGGAAAAACTCTGAGCTTCATTTGGACACCAGCTCGAGGCTGCACAAAGGGAGGGTTTTCCAACTCAGAAGGTGTAAGTATAAATGGGCACAAGGCTGGGGTGCCTGGATGACTCTGTGGGTTAAGCCTCTACCTTCAGCTCAGGTCATGATCCCAGGATCCTCAGCAGGGAGCCTACTTCCTCCTCCCCCTCTGCCAGCCACTCTGCCTACTTGCCTACTTGTGATCTCTCTCTCTGTCAAATAAATAAATAAATCTTAAATAAATAAATAAATAAATCTTAAAAAAATAAATAAAATCTTAAAAAAAAAAAAAGTAAATGGGCACAAGGCTGGAGAGAAGATCCTGGGAACTTGGACCCTTCTAGGATGGAGATTTCAGGCTTTCAGTGGATTGGGGGTGGGGAGTGGGAAATGTCCTTGAAAGGCTCTGGAAGATTTACAAAGAACTTGCTGGCCCTGGGCTCCATGGGGTCCAGAGTGGGGAGCAATGAAAGAAGGGAGGGGAGGAAAAAACAAGGAGGGAGTACAAAGAGAAAAAGGAAGGATATAGATGCACAAACTTAAGCATTGGCTGAAGATTGGGTAATTGGGGGACTGGAATTTGGGGGTTTGAAGGCCGTTGGGTCTGGTGGAGTAGGCTTTGGGGGTATAAATATGGGTATGAAGGGCCTGTGGGCAAGAATTTGGGGGAGTGGGAGTTATGATTGGAGTAGAGGATGGGGGAGATAATCTGAGGGGAGGGGTTTGGGGGTGTGAAAACCAGAATTGTGGGTGAAGTAGGAGGCTTGAGGATCTGAGGGCAAGACTAGGGTCTGAAGGTGGAGGTTTTCGGGTTTGAGGGTGGAGGTTCTGGAAGTGTAGGTCAGGGGAGGGTTGGGACCCAAAGCCCGGTTGGAAGTCTGAGGCCTGAGCAAGGGATGAATTCCCACATCTGAGGGAGGTCTTGGGGAGTGAGTGGTCGTGGAGGGGAAGGGAAAGTTATCAGAGCTCTTGGATCCGTTTCTTCTTGTTCCTCCCATCTCGGCCTTGCCCCTCCCCCTTCGTAGAACAGATTCCTGCACTTCACCTTCGAGCCCGCCCTTACTTTCTGAGCCCCCTCCCAGGTCCCATCAAGCCCTCACAACTCGCCTTTGCCCCGCCCCTGCCCGGAGTAGGCCTCGCCACCTAGATAACGCCCCGCCCCTCATCACAGACTCCGCCCTCCACCCAGGCCCCGCCCTCTCCCTCAATGGAGCGGGCCCCTGCCTTCACAGCTCCCGCCCATCCGCAGACCCCACCCTTCTCCGCCCAGCTCCACCCCTCGTTAGGCCAGGCCCCATCCCGCGCCCAGGGCCCCGCCCCCTGCAGAGCCGACCCGGTGCCGCCCCGCCCCCCCCGCGTCTCTGTCTCCCGGGCCGGCGCGCGCGGCTCCCGTCACTTGAACGCGCGGCGGTGGCGGCGGCGGCGGCGGTGGCGGCGGCGGCGGCGGCGGCGGCGGCGGCGGCGGCGGCGGCGGCGGCGGGAAGATGGCGGAGTCCGGTGGCGGCGGTGGCGCTGGTGGCAGCGGCTTCGGCACAGGCCCGGGCCCCGAGCGCCCGAGCAGGTGAGACCCGTCCGCAGGGTGGGCCGGCACCTGCCCCGGGGCCAGGGTGATGTGTGGGGAGTCCTGGGGGTCGTGAGTACTGAGGAGCCATCTGGGCCGGCTCGAGGGTCTTTACGGGGGATTGCGGGCTTTAGGGGGTCATGGAGTCCTGGGGGCACCGAGGGCTGCTAAGGGGCAGCTGAAGGCGGACTGGGGACCCCGGGACCTCGAGATATCTGCATGCGGCCCTAGGGGTCCGAGGAGGCATTGAGGAGCATGGAAGTCTGAAGGGAAAGCCATGGACTCCTGACTGATGGGACCATAGGGGAACTGCGGATGCCAAGGGATCTGGGAGGCAGAGAGGGCCTGAGGAGGGGGCCATGGGCCGTCTTGAGCTTGTTGAGGCTGTCTTGAGGACTCTAAAGGAGGGGATTGATGGAAGCTTGAGGGGCTGAGGCCTAAGGCTTCCTGGTGGGTGCTGTAGAACCCTGCCCTGAAATGTCTAAAGGCGGTCCTGTGGGCATGCCAAGGGGTTCTGTGGAAGGCTGGAGGTAGGGCCTCAAGTGAATTTGAGGGCCTGAAAGAGGCCTAAAGGGCCTAGGAAAACCTGAAAGGGGAGGCTCAGATCGCCCCCCAGGGGTCCCAATGAGTCCTTTTGGTCAGGGAAGGGTCTGGACTTCCCAGGGGTCCTAAGCGCCTAGGGTGGGTCTTGGAGAGTGTGTAGTTGATGAGAAAACCCTGAAAGTCTAAGGAGAGTCCACCCTTGGTGCTCCCGTCTCCCATCCCCATGGGGTTCAAGCTAAAGGACTTGAAGCACGGTCTTGCCCACAGACCAAGGGGGCAGAATTCACCCCCTTTGGTCAAAGGGAAGCTCCCTTTTCCTTTGCCCAAGTCCGGAGACGGGTTGCTTGAACCCCAGAATTGGTGTAAAAATTGAAGGTGTTGATATGCATTGTTATGGCTTTTCAGAGGGGAGGAACATCTCCCTTAGGTAGCACAATCTCCCTCTTCTCACAGGGCCAGCATGGCCCAAATCCTCCCATCTTGGCCTCCCAGGAAAGCCTGCCACCCTCGATCGGCCAAGGAGGAAATCTGGGCTCTTCCTTGATGGTGAGCTTATGGGAACAAATAATTCCAGTGTGAAAAGCGATGAAGTTGTTTACTACTTTTGTGCTGTGGAGGCAGTTCTCATTATGGAGACTTGGGCTGGTGCTGACCTGAAAGACCTGATGGCTTGAGGCATGAGTTGGGCTTTAGAGGCCTACAGTGGGGAGTGAGGCTCTATCAGAAGATTCTAAGACATTCAGGGGGTAGAGTTGGCAGGGCTTGTTGATTAGGCCTGAGGTGACACGTAATGAATAGATAGAAGGGGACAGCAAACCCCAGGTCCCTGGCTTGGGCCCTGGGATGGGATAGTCTGGGGGCAACAACAGGGTATAACTTATTACTACATACCATATAATTCACTCATTTTAGCTAAGCAGTTGATTGAGTTTTTTTTGTTTTTTTTTTTTAAAGATTTTTTTTTTTAAAGATTTTATTTATTTATTTGACAGACAGAGATCACAAGTAGGCAGCGAGGCAAGCAGAGAGAGAGGAGGAAGCAGGCTCCCTGCTGAGCAGAGAGCCCGACGCGGGGCTCGATCCCAGGAACCTGAGATCATGACCTGAGCCGAAAGCAGAGGCTTTAACCCACTGAGCCACCCAGGCGCCCCAGTTGATTGAGTTTTAATTAATTTATGGCATTATGTACCCTTTAAAACAATCCAGTTTTTTGAGAAGGCCTCCATCACCCCAAAGAGTTCCCTCAAGCCCCTTGCAGTCAACCCCCCGCCTCAGACACACCCTGATCTGCTTTTGCTCTCTAGTTTTGCCTTTTTAGAAATTTTATATGCTGGCAACCCTACAATATGTGGCTTCTTATGTCTGGCTTCTTTCCCTTAACTGAATGGTTTTGGAAGTGCATCTAGGTTGTCACAAGTATCAGAAGTGTGTTCTTTTTCATTGCTGCAGAGTATTCCATTGTGCGGGTGGACAGTTTGCTTATTCATTTACTGGTTAGTGGACATTTGGGTTTCCATTTTGACAATTACAAATAAAGTCCCTGTGAACATCCAGATATGCGTTTTTTTTATTCTCTTGGGTAAATACCTAGGAGTGGACTGACTGGGTCCTATGGTAGATTAGGTTTAGCTTTTTAAGAAACTGCCAAGCTGTTTTCCAGAGTGACTGTACTATTTGGACTTGTACCAGCAAATGTACAGGAATTCCATTTGCACTGCATTCTCGTCTACACTTGATGTAGCCAGTCTTTAATTTTAGCCATTTTAAGTATATACTGGTATCTTATTTTGGTTTCAGTTTCTATCTCCCTAATAAGTAATGACGTTAGACACTTTTTCATGGGCTCATTGTGTATTCATATCTTTGGTAAAGTGTCTTTTCAAAGCTTTTGCCCATTTTCTAATCGAGTTGTCTTCTTATTGTTGACTTTTAAGAATTCTTTATGTATTCTGGCTACAAGTCCCTTATCAGATATATGATTCGCGAACATTTTCTCCCAGTCTGTGGCTCATCTATCTTTCATTCATTCATTCATTCATTCATTTACTTACTTTTTTTTTTTTAAGATTTTATTTATTTTTTTGTGAGAGAGACAGAGAATGAGAGAGGGAGAGAGAGCATGAGAAGGGGGAGGGTCAGAGGGAGAAGTAGGGAGCCCCATGCGGGACTCGATCCCAGGACTCCAGGATCATGACCTGAGCCGAAGGCAGTTGCTCAACCAACTGAGCCACCCAGGCGCCCCTCATTCATTTTCACTCATTTTCTTAGTGATATCTTTCACAGGGCAAAATTTTGTCATTTTGATGAAGGGCAAGTTTGTCAGTGTTTTTCTCTTATGGATTATACTTTTAGTGTCATATCAAGAAATAGTTTCTTTTTTTTAATTTTATTTTAAGCAGGCTCTGTGCCTGGCATGGAGCCCAACATGGGGCTTGAACTCCTGACCCTGAGATCAAGACCTGAGCTGAGATCAAGAGTTGGATGCCTAACTGACTGAGCCACCCAGGCATCCCCTAAGAAATCTTTTCTAAATGGAGGCACTTAAAAATATATATATATGTGTATATATATATATATATTTTTAAGATTTTATTTATTTATTTGACAGACAGAGATCACAAGTAGGCAGAGGCAGGCAGAGAGAGAGGAAGGGAAGCAGGCTCCCTGCTGAGCAAAGAGATCATGACCTGAGCCAAAGGCAGACACTTACTTAACCAACCGAGCCACCCAGGTGACCTGGAGGCACTTTTTGAAAAGACATTTCCACCACTTCTGAGATTCCCATTTGCCCCCCTCCATCCATCCTAGTGAAAAATTACAGTTGTCCGGAGCAGCTGATAGGAGAGGGGCTCTTATCCCTGTGGTGCTCGAGTGGGGCGAAGAGCAAGAATCCCTTAAATGGTGAGATGGATCATGTGGGAAGAGGAGCAGGTGTTTTTTTGTTGTTTGTTTGTTTTTTAAGATTTTATTTATTTATTTGAAAGAGAGAACACAAGAAGGCAGAGAGGCAGGCAGAGAGAGAGGGGGAAGCAGGCTCCCCACCGAGCAGAGAGCCCAATGCAGGCCTCGATCCCAGGACCCCGAGACCATGACCTGAGCTGAAGGAAGACACTCAACCCACTGAGCCACCCAGGCACCCCAAGAGGATCAGGTTTTAAGGGGGATTATGGCACACAATATTTTGCCAAGGATCCCTTAAGATATAGAGGCCCTTGTAACGTTCATTGATTCCTTCCTTCATTTATTCCAGAGGGTCAGCAAGGCCTGGTGTATCACTTGCCCATGTCTCATTCCTCTTCATCCTTCCACACTCCCGGGTCATGGCGTCTCAGAGCAATCTGCCTGACCACTGAGCTCAGTTAGCTCCCAGAATGCTTTTCCTGGTCACCTTGGATTGTTTGGTAAAATTTATATAACATAAAACTCACCTACTAAAACTGAACAATTCCGTGACATTTAGTGTATTCACGATGTTGAGCAACTATCCCATCTGTCTAGTTCCAGAACATTTCCACCACTCCAAAAGAAAATTCTGTACCTATTGGCAATCATTCCCCATTCCTCCTACCCCAGCGCCCTACAACCATTCATCTCATTTCTGTCTCTATAAATGTACCTGTTTCATAAATGGAATCATACAATATGTGACCTTCTGTGTCTGGCTTCTTCACTTTGTATGTTTTCATGGTTCATCCACACTGGAGTGTGCATGAGTACTCCATTCCTATTTAGGACTGTGTGATACCTCACTGTGTGGACAGACCACATTTTGTTTAACCGTTTGACCAGCAGATGGACACTTTGGTTGGTTCCACCTTTTGGCTATTTGGATAGTGCTCCTGTGACCATGCGTGTTCCAGTTTTTGTCGGAACACTTTTTTTTTTTTTTTAAAGATTTTATTTATTTATTTGGCAGAGAGAGAGAGAACACAAGCCGGGGGAGTGGGAGAGGGAGAAGCAGGCTCCCTGCTGAGCAGAAAGCCTGATGCGGGGCTCGATCCCAGGACCCTGAGATCATGACCTGAGCCGAAGGCAGAGGCTTCACCCACTGAGCCACCCGGGCGCCCCTTTTGTCAGAACACTTGTGTTCAGTTCCTTGGGGGTGTGTATCAGGAGTGGAGTCGCTGGGTCATATGGCTGTTGTGTGTCCTTGATCATGCTATCTCAACCCAGTGCTCCTTGGTGTGTTTATTAGTGGAAATGCTAATCTGCCCCATGCTGTCGTGTGCCTGGAGCAAGGCTTGCACAGACGAAGTAAATGTTCAAGAAATATGGCTGAAGGTGGGGAGGGAGAGAGAAAGGGATGGATGAAAGGGGTATGGAAAAGCTCTCTAGGGCTTGCAGTCTGGCGGGTAGGATGTCCCTTCTATGGGATTGGGTCAGTCCTTCGCCTTTTCAGGGAGACTTGGGGGGTTGCCGAAGACTGGGGGAGGCTGGCCTTGTCCATGAGGTTGGTTTTGCAGTCTGCCAGGAAGCGCCTGCATCTGCCTTTTTGTCCCATGAAGGGCTTTGTCATTTGGCCAGGGATGGGGGCGGTTCCTGTCTTCCCCTTGGCCTTTCCAACGGTCCCACAACTCAAGAAACTGTCCTCAGGAGGGACTGAGTTCCTCCATCCCCCACCGCCCCCAGCGTTATATAACTTGTTTGTTCCAACTTCACTTTTCTGCAACCAAGGGGGAAAAAAAGAAAGAGAAAAGCTTATTCTCCTTCCTTCCCATCTCGAGGGATCAACAAAATACTCGTTGCCTAGTAGAGATGGTTGTTAATAACCAGGCCGAAGCTCCGGGATGGTGGGAGTGTGGCTGTCTCAGCCGAGGGCTTGCAGAGGGGCGGCAGGGTCCTAGCTGTAGGCTCACTCACAAGAAAGACACTTGTTCTCTAGTGGGCCCCCCACCCAGCTCCACCTCAGGCCTTCCACAAGGGTCCAGGCTCAGGAGGGAAGACAAGTTTATGGCCACGTTGGGGGTTGAGTTGGGGGGGGAGTGGAGGAACTCTCCTGGGAGTTGGACGTCCCCAGCTAAATTCCGTCACTGCGAGGTACCTGGCTGGCTGAGTTTCGGAGGGACCTTCTTGCCACAGAGGCTTTTCAGATGTTGGGCTGTTGGCATCCTCACTCCTCAGCCCATCTTCCCGAAAGGTGTCTGGAGGGGGCACAGTCTTGCTGACTCATGCGGCTCCCGGGGGCTGAGACGAAGGCATCAGGTGAGCGATGTGCTCGCCATAGGTGTTTTCATGGGCAGTTAGGGCCCACAGTGTGAGCGGGTTCGGCATAGTTCAGCGAGGCATCTATCTGCTTTTGGCTTAGTGACCTTTGCTTGTTTAAACTTTCTTAACAAACCCTCTCTGGCAGTGTCCTAGATTGTCGCCACAGCCCTGAGGCCCTGGAAGAGTCCAGTCCCCCAAACCTTGTGTGAAAGATTGGGGAACCTTTTGGCCTTCTGAGAAGGTTCTTGTTCCTTTGGCTTTGTCCTCTTTTCAGCCAGGAGGGAGGTATAGGGGTTTGACCCTGCAGAGATGGGGCCTCAGCTCGTCCTCTTGAGAATTCTGGGAGATTTGGTGGTAGCAGGTGCCTTATCAGACCCACCTGTGTCTGCGGCCCCTCCTCTGGCGAGCAGGGCTGCCCCACATACTCACTGTGCACCTTGGGCATGTCTGCAACTCTCTGCACCTCAGACTGCTCATCTGGGAAGTGGGACCACGGGCCCACTGGGCAGGGTAGCTGGGATAAAGGAAGCTGGGGCCAGGGTGTAAATGTTAATGCAGAAGTGGCCGAGTTAGCCTGCAGTCCTGTGTGCCGCACCCGCATGGGGCCTGATGGGGCTGCGGGCTGTTGTTGGCAGGTCTTGCCTGTGAGTCAGTGTGGCAGGTGGGGAGAAAGAGAAAGTTGGTGTGTTAGTCCATTCTGGCTGCGGAATACCCAAGACTGGATGGCTTATAGACAAGAGAAACATGTTTCTCAAAGTTCTGGAGGCTAGGAATTCCAAGATCGAGTCACCGGCAGGTTTGGTGTCTGGTGAAGCCACTTCCCGGTTCAGAGATTCCTGTTTCTTTAGTGTATCCTCACCTGGTTGAAGGGGTAAGGGGGCACTCTGCAACCCGCCCCCCTTTTTAAAAGATTTTAAAGATTTTTTTTTTTAAGTAATCTCTACACTCAATGTGGGGCTCGAGCTTATAAGCCTGAGATCAAGAGTCACATTCTCGGGGCACCTGGGTGGCTCAGCCATTAAGCGTCTGCCTTTGGCTCAGGTCATGATCCCAGGGTCTTGGGATCAAGTCCCGCATCGGGCTCCCTGCTCCTTGGGAAGCCTGCTTCTTCCTTTCCCACTCCCCCCGCTTGTGTTCCCTCTCTCGCTGTGTCTATCTCTGTCAAGTAAATAAAATCTTTAAAAAAAAAAAAAAGAGTCACAGGCTCTACCAACTGAGCCAGCCAGGCACCCTGGGGTCCCTATTATAAGGGCCCTGATCCCATTGATGGCTCCACCCTCATGATCCAATCACCTCCCAAAGCACCCCCCTCGGCCATCTTAATGCCATCAGTGTGGGGGTTCGATTTTAACATGTGAATTTCATGCAGTTGGGAGGATGGTGGCTCCGTTACTGGGTGGTCATGAGAGAGGGTCAGTGGCAGGGGCGGGAGGAGAATGGAACATTCTGGTCCAAGCTGCTTCTGCAACGAATGGCTCCATGCAGGCCTGGCACCTGGCAGCAGTGCAGAGCACAGCTCTGTGGGTCTCTGCAGAGTATTGGGATGGGGGCAGCTGAGTCTGAGGCAAGCTGGGGGGAGCACTGGGCTGGAGGTGCTAGAGGGCTGGGCCAGGAAGCTCAGCTCCTCCTCAGGGAGAGAGGCGCCCCTTTCCTCACCTTCTCGCCAGCAGGGTCCTGCGAGCTCACGATGTGCAGTTGCTCTGCAGACCGCTCACTTCGCCCCGATCGTGGAGCATTTGTCTCACAGCTGGACTGCTTCCACCTGGTAGCTGCGACTCCCCTGGGGGACAGCCTTCTTGTCGTCGGCCATTGGGGTGGAAAGGTTTTATTAGCCTCTGCTATCATAGTGCCATCTCCAGGGAGCCCGCGCCGTGTGTCATCCCGCTTTTCTTCACGTCAGTTATTTTTTATTGCTGATCCGCATGGGAGAGCTTAGTGAGACCAGGTCGGAGGTTTGTGCTCGCATACCCCCACTGCCCCAGACGCTTTAAAAGTGGGGCTTTCTCTGCATTCCTGCCCTGTGGTCTTAGGGCATGTTGCAGACGGACTTGAAGGCCCCAGAGAAGGGTGGGAGGAGTAAGGGGACGGGGAGGAAGGACCCAGATAGAAACAATTCATCAACGGAGGTGACTTCTGGCATCCCTGGCTCCTTTCTCTTGTGGTCAGGGCTCATTTGACACCTTTCTCTTCCTCTGGTGATCATCGCATGGTTCCTGTGTGCGTGCTGCTGTGCTTGGTGCTGGGCATGTGGGCCCCCAGGACAGTCAGGCCTTGCCCACGTGGGACATGCCAGCAGGGTTAGCAAGACAGTTATGCAATCATTTCTCCATGCTTGCCATAAATGATCCTGAGGTCAAATGGGAGGTTTCTACCTTTTCTGGGAGGTTCTGAGAGCCTCCTCATGAATGAAGTTGAGCTGAGTCTGAGGGTTCATGTCATCAGCTTGGGGGGAAGTGGGTCATGGGAAGTAGACGATTTCCTGGGTATAGGCAAGTGGCATGTTTAGGTACTGAAGGAGGAGCAGCCTGGCTTTTCAGGGGTCATGAGGGCAAAGAGGAGCTGGAAGGGGTGGGAAGGAGGAGGCTGGGAGCCGGAGTGGGGTGTGTAAAATTTGAATGGGGGCAGGGACCTGGGTCAGATTGTGTTTGGGAAGAATCCCTCTTTCAAGAGACAAAGGGGCCCAGGCCTAGGTGGGGGTTGTAGAGATGGTGAGATAGGCATGGGTTTTGGGGAAGATTCAAAACTGAACTCATGCCATGTGCTGATCAGCGGTGGAAGCCAGGCACAGGGTCACTGGCTTTCAGGTTTCCTCCAGGGACGGAGGAGTGAATGCTGGGGAAGGACTCATCCAGCAGGGAGGCAGGCAGGAGGTAGGATGAGGCCCCACTTGCCTGCGTCTGTGTTGCCTGTGAGCATCCAGCGGAGATGGGAGGCAGAGGTGGACATCCAGCCTGGAAGGCTTGAGGGCTTGTCTCTACTCTGGAAAGCCCTGTGCCTCTCCTTGCTCAAAGGCCTTAGGTCTTCCACCGAGCAGCTCCTGGTCCCTGGAACGTCCCTTCTCCTGAGAAGAGGCTTTGGCCTAGCCTGAGCCAACCTGGGAGGTCTCCCCAGTTTCAGTTCTGCCCCCACTGCTCTGAGCTTTGCCTGGAGAGCATTCACCACACTACTGTCTCCTCTCACCTGCTGGCACATCGTGCTGGTTCCACCTTTGAGCCACATCCCTTTCTGGTCCCTTCTTCCATCTCTTCCTCATCCCTGCTCTGAGCCACCATTGGCTCTTGCCCTCCAGCTGCTGCCCCACACTCTGGCCAGTGAGTGGGTCCTTCCCAAGATAGGTATCAGACCACATCACTCTGCCTGCCCCCTGCCAGGGGGCGGGGTGGTTCTTCACTCTCAGAACAAATTTTACTTCTCCATGTGACCCCCGCTCCCACCCTCATAGTGAGACCCTGCCCACCCGTGCAGCCCTCCATGTTTCCACAGCCCTGCTATTCTCCCAGCAGCACTCCTCCAGCACCCCTCCTGGATGTTTGACCTGGCTCTTCCTTGGCTGGAGTGTCCTCTGTGCCAGTGCTTTGCACAGCTCCACCGTTGACTCCTCGGGGCCTGGTGGCTGTGTCCACCTGCCTTTCTACATCTGCTGCCCTGTGCTCACAGTACATTCTGCAGGCTTAGAGACCCACATCCCCTCGAATGTCTGCTCCCCGGGGCAGAGCTTTGCCGTGGTAGCCCTGATTTGCTCCAGCAAAGACCCCACACATAGTCTGTGACAGGATTTTGAGGGGACCTGGCCTGACCTAGAGGCTTCTGGAAGAGCCTGCTGCACTCTGCTGGGTGGGGATCCCCCTTTTCCTCACTGTATTTAATGGCATGGTCTGGGTAGAGAAATAGAGGCAGGCATGTAGGCAGCGAATCAGCCCATTAGAGAGAAGCCGGTGAGCAGTGCCCTTTTGCATGTGCTTCGTGTAGTTAATGAACAGGATCTCAGCCCTGTGTGCTGAGGACTGAGGACGGGAAACGGCCAGCCGCTCTCCCTGTCCAGCTGCCTGCAGTGGGGAGTGGGGGCCGGGGCCGCAGAGTCCCCACTGCCGGCAGAGCCGCCTCCCTCCTGTGGTAGCCGCTCCGCAGCTGTGCAGACGAGCTCTTAACACTTGTTAACCCCGAGTCTCCAGTCTCTTCCTCCTGCCCCCTCCCCTTCCCCATTTCCCTCCAGGGAGGGCTGCTCAGGATTCACAGAACTCGTCCCCCACGGCTAGGAGAGCACTTCCCCAGCATTCCTCGCCTGCGGAGCAGGAGCGGGTGTTGGGGCGCCGCCAGCGCGGTTTCAGAGCCCCGGCTGACGGGCGAGTGGCTGATTCCTTCGCACACACCACCTCACCGCACACTGAAAATATTGTGATTCGGGAGGAAGTAATCGGCACCTTTGGGGAATCGCAGACCTTTCCTGTGAGGGAAGCAGCTTCCGGAATTGAACAGCTCAGCCTAGAGGAAATCTTGAGGGGCGGACCTTTGGGGGTTTTAAAGGCCTCTAGGGGGGTCACCCGAGATCGAGATGGAGGCTGAAGATGTTTTCTGACGCCACAACTGCAGAATTCCACAGGGGTCAGAGACGGATCGGGTGGGAGCGGGCTGGGCCACATATCCGGAGAGCTGTCCTCTCCATGGGATGTTCGAATTTGAAGCAGCCTGCTGGAGGAAGCGGGAGCAGAGAGACCCGATCTCCAGAATCTACCGAGAGACCAGAGCTGCGAGTAGGGCTGTCTCCCGAGGTGGGATTGAGGAGGTGGCGCTGTGTCCCAGAGGCGGCAGGCACATGAAGGAGCCCCCCCCCCCGCCCCCCGAAGCCCCCTGAGGCAGCCTCCACATAGAAAACTGACAGGACTATGTTTGAAAGTTGTAACTGTGTGCTTGCCTTGGTGAAATCTGGTGAGTCCCGGGACGGTCTCTTGCTCTCTTTTCTCCCCCTCTCTGTCATGCAAGGCGGCGAGGCAGGGCAGTTGGGAGCACGCAAATGTTTACGCTCCACGTGAGTCACTTACGGAAGCAAGATGTGGTGTTTTTCTTGCTGAGGCTGATGGCATCGCATGGCCCTGCAGCCCCAGCCTTGGGCTTGCTTCCAGCATTTTAGCATTTAGAGTTGCTGAACTTTCGCAGTGGGGGACACGGGGAGCTTGCTGACCTTTAGTGGGGAGCCGGCTGTCTTGTCACAGGCGGGCAGGACTCAAGCTGGGTACCGCCACTACCCACTTGCTGCAGATCGTCCAGCTTGGACTTCCGCCCTGCACCCCCACCCCCCTTCCCATCCCCAGAGTAGAAAGCCTGTGTGCAGTGCAGGGAGAGGCGGCAGCTGGAGAAGCGGTAACTCCCTGGTGGTTTTTTCAGAGGCTCATCTGGAACGTGGTGGACAGGAGCCCTGGACCAGAGTCTTCTGACATTGAAGGTCCCTTTTGGTTATGAGTGCCAGAAATTCAATTCTCTGCCTTCAGTTAGAAAATAAAAGTTCATTGTTCACATTTAAAAAAAAAGTTCAGGGAGAGTTCTAGTTTTAGGTACATTGAGATTCAAGGCTGAGATGATTCCCTTGGACTCTGTGACTCCTTTCTCTCGGCTCTGCCTTCCCTCCTGGCTCTGCAAGGTGACCTGGCCTTGCAACCCCAGGGGGAACACTAATCTCCATTCTGGTCCCCCCAGCAAAAGTCCCAGGGAAGGCTCTGATTGGATCACATGGGTCACACCCCCATCCTGTGGCCAGGGATCTAGGAGGCTCTGATTGGTCATGAGTCTCCCTTTTCAGCCCAGCGATGGGGTCTCCTGATTCCTACCCCTGGGGAATAGGAGGTTCCCTGAGGAAAACAGGAGGCCCTTATCAGAAGAGGGGAAGGATGTTGGCACCTCTAAAACGACAGTATTCATGACAGGCCTCTTCCCATGCCTCAGTCTGTGCTGCTGTTGGAAGGGCCAGGCTGAGCCATCTCCGTATCTGCATCTGCCTGTGCCTGGCCCAGCACCACTGGTCATGAGCATGTGCCGCTTGGCAGAACTGTCTCTTTTGGGGCCTCAGCCCCTGTCCTTTCAGGTGAGGTAGCTGGGCTGGACACTGAGATGCTGGAATTTGGCAGTGCTGGAATCTCACTGGGTTATTGATCGAGTGGTGCTTTGGGCCACGTAGTCATGCCCCTACTTGCCTGACCTGTAGAGTGAAGGGGTTTTGCTTATTCAAGCTGCTCCATCTCCAAGGCCAGTGCCGTGGAGGTAATGTGGGGGGATGGGCTCTGCCCGGGATCAGCCTTGTGTCAGTGGGTGGGAACAAAATAGGCATTGCCTCAGCCTGAGCCTGGTTCACTAGCTTGTCCCTGCCCCCCACCTCACGTGGAGGCCCTGGCTGGGCTTTGAGTGGAAAGAGAGGCTGTGGAGAACCCTGGCTGTGTCAGGAGGGCAAGCATGGCCACAGGGGAGACCTTCTCCTTTCTGAAGGCTTGGAGGGTAATGTGGCAGAGGTGCATGGAAGAGCTGGTGGACTTGGAAGTGTGGCATAAGGAGGAAGGTTGGGTTGGGGGACAGGAGGAGTCAGCCCTTCAATATGGGAAGCAGTATGAACAAAGTGTGGAGGTCAGACATTCTAGAAAAAAATCCTGCTGAGTGCTTCCTGGATTGAGCCCAAAGGATAACATACCCAGTCCCAGAACTTGGACCAGAAGGTTGCATGGAGGGGATGAAGAGAGCAGATCTTTGCAGTATATATCTGCAGCGAACAGAGATATGAGTCAGGCTCCGGCCAGCCCATGCTGCCACCTGGTAACCATCAACCATCCACCTGGCATCTCATCCATCCATCTACCCACCTTTCCACCCACCTATCCATCCGTCCATCCATCCATCCCTCCGTCTACTCACCTACCCACTCAGCCATTCAGCCATCCAGTCAGTGGGCATGACAGCTCTGAGCACGTGGTGCCAGGTGCTGGGACACAGCAGGAGATGGAACCTGCCCTGTCCTTCCCTGGTGAGGCTCCTGTTTCAGCCTTGGAAAGCTAGGCTGGAAACGGATGGTACACCAGACGGAGCACTGAAAGGGAAGGCAAATAGAGCTGGGCTGGGGTCAGAGAGACACAGGGGCCTGGGTGAGGCTCTTGCAGGGTGACCTGGCAGAGTGGGATTGTGTCCCTCCTAGTGGCTGGAGGGTTGGTGGGGTAGTCCACATCCTTGCCCTGCCCGCATCAAGGAGCCACATCCTGCCCTTCCTGCTGGCCAGCTTTATATGCAGTCATGGCTCAGTGCCCTTGGAGAGTAGTCTCAGCCCAGCTTTGGTCTCCCCATCTGTATCACGGAAATGATATTGGGCCTACCCATCTGAGGCTACAGAAAGGGCGGCACTAGCCAGGGCCTCTTGTGTGCAGTGTGGCCTTGGGTGGGTGCCCAAACCTCTCTGTGCTTCAGTGTCCCCATCTTGATAGTAGTGGTATCCTCCTTTCCATATTGCCCACCAGGAGGTGAGCTGGAAGCCACATCTGTACAACCCTGGCCCACAGCCCTGCATGGAGTAGGTGCTCATTCTGCAGGGCAGGGAGGGGTGGAGGTACTGTGAAGGCAGAGAGCTTGCTGCTGGTGAGGGAGGTAGGGTCTGGAGGTCCACTTTTCCTTCTAGGGTTGAGAAATGGCCAGAGTGGGGCAGGTTGGGGATTGGAGGAGTGCTGCCCCTGGGTCTTCCGGCCCATCAGCAGTGGCCAGGTCACTGCATGTCCTAGGCTTAGTCAGATGCTGGAGTGATGGTATAGAGCCCAGGCAGGAGGTCACAGCCCAGCTTGCGGGACACTGGGCTGACAGTGGCCCATGAAGAAGGAGGCTGTGGAGGACCACGGGGTACTGAGGTGGGAGAGTGATGGGATTCAACGTTGTTGGCTTGCACAGGTGGGAGATGGGCAGTGTCTGCAGAGTTCTGATTGTGACCCAGTGAATATTTGGGGAATGCAGGGTTCCATGTGGTTTGTCCCTGTCATAGAAGAGCAGGACAACCGAGCCGGCAGGGCGTGCCTTGAGTGGAGCTGGCACCTAGACTAGTCCAGGCTCTGTGGACATGGAATCTTGGGCGGGCTTCTGGGTGGGCTCGACGGGGACTCGTTGTGAGGCTTGTGCTGTGCAGGGGCAGACCCCAGCCACTACTCCCAGCCCTGAAGAGTTCACTTCTCGGGACGCCTGGGTGGCTCAGTTGGCTAGGGTCTTGCCCTCAGCTGAGGTCTTAATCTCAGGGTCATGAGTTCAAGCCCTGCGAAGTTTTACTTCTCTCACCATGCTGGGTTCTTGGTCCTTGGGAGGGTTCGGGATGGTTCTTTTAAGGTGGATGGGGGTTCCAGAACCTCTGCCTGCCTGTCTTGATGAACTTTCCACCCTTAGGCTCCCCCGCTGTCACGTGGGGGCTCTCTGAGTTGCCAGCCCCCAGGGCCTGCAGGGGGCATGGTTACTTGTACTGGGAACTCTTTGACACCCCCTCTCTTCTGTCACCCTGTCACTGTTTGGCGAGCCCAGACAGGCAGGAGCCAAGGGCATACACGTAGAGAGATGGCTGCAGTGGTGATGCCATGAAGAAGGTGAAGTGAGCAAATGTGGCTTGGGGCTCTTTGCAGGACCCTGGGAGGGTATGTTCATAGGCAGTGTGTTTCCAGGACGGACTCGGAGGGCTGTGGCCATGCCCACGCCTCCGGTGCTTGGAGGCAGGTTGGGTGGGAGGGAGCGGATGAGACTCTGCCCCTGTCCATCGGCCTGGTGCACCTGCCCTCCTGGCACAGATCCACTCACGGGTGCACAGATAAGCTTTGGCTCTGGGCCTCCTGTTGAAAATTATCTCAGAAAATGTGGGGGAAAAAATAGTATGATGAGCAGGAATGAGAAATAAATAACCACTGATGGCATAGAGAGGGCCCAGGCTCAGTGGGGCACATGGGACCCAGGGGCCTTGGCTGGATTTCTTCTCTCCCTTTCTAGGTCTTTTTCTCCTTCCCCCTGGCTGTCTGTCTTCGTCTGTCTAGGTCTCAGTCCCTTGCTCTCTGAGTCTTTGTCCGCCTGGATCTCTGCTAGTGCTTTGGTGTCCTAGCCTGCGGGGCCACTGCAGTGAGGACTTTCATCTGCTGCTGGGCTCCATGCTTGTCCACTCAGAAGCCCTGGTCTTTTGTCTGTTCTCCTGGGAGCCCAGGGATCAAGCCCTTATCAGGAGGGACAGCCCCAGGCATGGGCCTGTTGCCCTGCTAGGGGTGAGGAGGGCGGGCCTGCCTCTGATGAGCAGTCCCAAGAGAAGCACACTGACGTGAGCATGGGGGCTGCCGGCCAGCCTGAACATTTGAGGGCCCGTGCAAGGTGCCAGAACATGGTGATTCTATCCTTTGGGCTGGGAGCACAGTACCCGGAGCTGTGAAATATTGTGGTAACCGTGGCAACAGTAGCTGGGGGGGGTCTGCCTTTGTGGGGCACATGGGACTCTGGCTCAGATGCACTTTTACCCACGGAGCTGCGTGCCTAGGAGCCAGTGCCTGGGGCTCAGCAGTCAGCAGGTTGTGGTAGATCAAGAAGTAGAAGCCAGTGCTGGAGCTACCTGTGACTGGAGGGGCTGTCCTGGGCCTCAGTTTCCCTGTCTTGGAGTGGGATTCATGAAGTTGCATGTAAAGAACCATGCCTGGCCACCTGGCACGCACTCAGTCAGTGGGCCTGCCTTGTTAAGAGTCAGAGGTGGATGGGAGGGAGAAGGCAGAGAAGTTTCCAGTATGGCTGGAGGACAGGGGGTAGGGGGAGGGTGTTGTGTGAAATAGGGCAGAGGGGTGGACCAGCTGGCCGCCAGAGCTTCTCCACCCACCCCGCCTCTGGGTTCTGTCTCCCTCTCTGGGTCTCTATCCCCCTTTTCCTGGGTTTCTGTTTGCCCCCCCGCTTTCTCCGGTCTCCCTCCCCACTTCATTCTGGGTCTCTGTCCCCTCTCTCTCCTGTGAAGTGCAGCATCTTCCCTGCTGATGCAGCCGGGACCCTCGGGTGGAGTGGCCTGGAGCTCCCTGGTACGACTTCGGCCGGGGTGTGAGCCAACCAGCTGTGCTGCGCTGCTGTGCTCCATGGAGCCACATGGACAATAAAACCAAAATTGGCTTTGAAAGTGGAAGTGCTCTCCGTTTTGAGGGGAAGTGAGGGAATTTGCATGTCAGAACAGTATGTTAAAGGGGCAATACCGTCAGACTCTGTTCTGGCCCGAGCTTTGGGCTCCATGTGGGGGTGGGAAAGGATTTTACAAAACCCCAAAGAAATGTTTCCATGAAATTCTTTCTTGTTCTTGCCTTGCCTTTTTTTTTTTTTTTTTTTTTTCTCGACATTCCAATGAAAAGAACTGTTCCGGGGCTTCAGATCTCTCCTGTAGGGTTGGGAAACCAAGCATGGAGACTAGGGCCAGCAGCCAGATGAGGGCAGGAGTTGGGGAGCACCCACCCCACCAGGTGTCACTTCCAGGGCAGCCCCCACTTCCACTGTGGGGCCCTGTCACTGGGGTACGGGAACCGCAGTTGGTGTGGCCCTGCACTTCCTGTGGCCTCCCCCACTTGGACATCTTCTCTTGGGCTGGGTCCCCCTAAAGCAGACTCTCAAACAAAGATTCCAGCCCATGGTGTTTTGGGGGTGACCCCACGAAGGACTGGTGTGTTGGGGGGAAGGAGCCCACACAGGGGTGCCAACCAGGAGCTGGAGACAACATGAACAAAGGGCTTGGCCGTCTGAGGACCCCCCGGGGATTGTGGACGTCTTGCCATGGGTGGTCCACTCAGGGGTCTTTACCCTACCCAGTCCCACTTTACATTAGCCCTGGTGTAGGGGAAACTCCAAGGGACGCAGTGGCTGTGTCCCCACGTCCAGCACAGGCCTGGACCTGGCCAGGGGTGCCTAATGACAGTGGTAGGGGATGCACTATGGGAGTGGGGGGTCAGGACAGCCTTGAGCCCAGGCCAGGCCTGAGGGGGCACACATAGCCCCTCAGAGGCCAGATCCAGGCCAAGGGTGCAGCTGGGGCGGCAGTAAGCGGCCTCCAGAGACGCCCTGACCCGGCTGCTGACGCATTGGCTCCGATGACTCAGTGCGGGTGACCGTGGCTCGGGTGGCCGTCTGGAGACTCGGACAGGCTCAGGGCTGCCGCCGCCGCCTTCCTGGGGGCCCGCGGCCCCGCCGCGCCGGCCGCCCCCTGTCTGGGCTGGCCTGAGTAATGGGTCCTTCCCTTAGTCATCGGTCCCAGGCCTCAGCCCTCCCTCCTCCTCCTGCCCACCTCCGCCCAGCCAAGCCTGTCTGTCCTGGGGACTCCAGCCCCTGCTGGCTTCCTTCCTCCTTCCCTGAGCTCCCCAGAGGCTGTGAGGTGTGTGGGGGGGGTATTGATAGGGACTTCAGGGACAACTGTGCCATCTGTGAGATGAGAGGGGAAAAACAAACTCTTGGGTACTGTGAGCCTTGCCAGGGGCATAAGGAGAAGGGCCTAAGGGAGGACGAGGTGTGTACAGAAAGGGGCCATTTCCTCCCCACACAGTGTATCTCAGGCCTCATACCTTGTAAGCAGCTTTGGAGTGGACTTGGTTGGGGGCTCTGGGTGAGGGATGTCCTAACTCCTGGGTGGGAGCATTTTCATGCTTGGAGTGTGCATGGCCTCTGTGCTCAGCTGAAGGTCAGGCCTTTGTCAGAAGGTACGATAATTCTTTATACCCCTTTGGAAGGTGTTTAGCTTGTTTCTCATCTTTGGCCCCCAGAAACGATATTTGGTGAATATCCTCCTGGATCCATCGTCTTGCATATGTAAGTATCCCTGAGATAAATCTCACCAGACTTGCTGGATCAAAGATGTGAGGCTTTAGAATTTTGCTAGCTCTGTTGAACTGCCTTTCTGGGGATTTTTCCACTTCACACTCCCACTGGGAACTAATGTGAGTGTCTACTGCCACACAGCCAATGCTTCTGCTCACCTAGGAGTGAAGCCACTCCCTTGCTGAGTGCACTTCCCTTATTGTGAGCCATGCTGACTCTTAGGTCTCTTCAGCCAGGTGTGCTTCCTTTCCTATGAACCATCAGCCCACATCCTTTGTGTATCTTTCTGTGAGATTGCTGGTTTTATATTGATTTTTTGGTGCTCTTTATATATGGAGGACCATGGCAGACATGTCCAGGGACCACCCGGCTCCAGAATGAAGTTGCCCCTGATATGAAATCTTTCTTCTGGTGGAAGCATGTGTGTGCCTGCCAGTCCCTGGAGCTTAGAGGAAAGCACATAAAGTCTTCTGGCCTTGCCTCATAATCAATCAGAAACTTCTAAGAAAAAAATGAAGCTAGCTGAAAGCAAAATGGCAAAGACTGGGGTGTGGGGGGGACACATGTACAAAATCTATGAGGCAAGGTGTCCACAGAGAGGACCTGCCATGTGCCAGTGCTCTGTGGGTGGTTCCAAGCTTCAAGTTTCTAAGCACTTGGCACCATTCAGGGGCATGTGGGTGGCTTGTATGGGTGGCAGCGGGATGCAGCCCCTCACTGGGCCATGCCACCTTCTCAGCCCAAAGGGAAGCCAAGGGAAGTATCTGCTGCCCCTCATTTACCAGGAGGTGATGGAGACAAGGGGGAACCTCACGGCAGCCCTATGACATCCGTGCTTCTGCCTGCCCCATTTGACAGACAAGAAAGTGAAGATCCAGAGGACTAGGGTATGTGCTGAAGTCACAGAGCTGACAGATGGCAGAGCAGGGGTTGGAATCCTGCCCTCTGCCTCTCACACCAGTAGCCTGATGGAGCAAGGGCTGTGGTGTGGCCCTGGCAGGCTTCCTGGAGGAGTGTATCTCACTCACTTAGCTGCATCTCCCCACCTTTGCGTCCTGGACCAACCTTGAAACACTCTGCTTAGGGCCAGGCTCTGGATGTCTGGGATTCTGAGGGATCCTGGTTAGGAAGGTGGGATGTTGATGCTATCTAAGTGTCACCTTCTTACAACCCCCAGCCTCTGCAATGTGGAGTGTGGTCTATGGAGAATGGTACTGCCATCCCCAGGGTGTCCACACCTGCTGAGTCTGGTCTGGGTCTTGATGTGGTCCCTGGTTATTCACACGCATGGTGAAGGTTGAGATATGCCTCTTCTCCACTCCCTGGCCCTGCTGGGGAGGCCCCAAGAGGTCGCACCAGCCATCCCTGGCCTCCGGGCCACTGTGCTTCACAAAGAGGTCGAGTGCCGGCCTTTGGCAGTAGGGGCCTGTGGCATGGGGGAAGGTGGTTCCCGGTGCTGTCTTGGTGTTGGCCGGGCCCCAGGTAGGGCTATAGGGAGAGGGTGGGCTTCTCAGGGTAGGCCTTTTGTGGAAGCCAGGCCTTTGGGGCCAACACCCAAGATGCAGCCAAGCCCTCTGCTCCAAGGGAGAGGCTGGGTGTCGCTGTCTAACAGTGGGGGTGGCAGGGCTGGGGACACCCCAACTGTCTGGCCTCTGCACATTTCTGCTTTAGGCTCCTCTCCCCTCCCCAGCTGTGGGATGCTCAGAGCTGCGATGTGAAGCCTCTTCTGGATGATTTGACCGCTCTGGGTCTCCATTCCCCAGACTGGGCAAGGCCTCTCCATCTCGTTCACTCTGTGTGTTCCCACCCATAGGAAAGGGGCAAGGGGCTAACAATGCCAGTGAAGTGAGAGGAGGGCAGGGGGTGGGGGCTCAGACCTGAGCACCTCAAGGGTCCTTAGAGGCTCCTATGGCATGTGGGCTTATCTCAGGCGGTCTAGAGGCCTGTTGGGGGGGTTGGTGAGAAGACCCAGTGGGAGCCCTTCTGGAGACGTCCCAGTCAGGGCTGTATGCTGAAGGACAGCCCTGACCAGAGGATGGGTGCACTTTGAAGCCCGAGGGTCCCTGAACATTCCCTTTATGATCTGCAGAACTTGGGTGGATTGTGGATTGTGGGAAACTGGAAGAACAGAGACTTGAATTTCCAGCAGCAGCCGTGTCAGGCACGGCAGTCTTGATGTAACAATATGGGAGGGGAACGGGGGCATGTGAGGTGGACATCCCCTCCACCTGGCAGGGAGAGGCAACCAGACCAAACTAGAGACTTGGGCCTTCTGGGCCTCTGTGGCCTTCAGGAGGGCTGTATGCCAAATCTTCTGGGCAAACCCAGGCTCTGGCCACTGGCACCACCAGCGTCCCAGCATTACTGGCCCAGGGGAGCACGGTGCTGAGTTCTGAAGCATGCGCTACAGCCTCCCATGGGTGGGAGGTCTGCCAAGTGCAACCATGTTCCCCTGCCGTGTCCCGTGTCCCCCATGCCATGTCCCATGTCCCCTTCTCCTCCCACACCAGGACCCTGAGTACCTTGCGGGCCTGTGGTCAGCACCCCAGGGCCCTGCAGCTCCTCTGGTCCTTGGTTGGTTTGCCCCCATTTCCTGAGGCTCTCATGGAGGAGCCACTGAGCTGGTGGTCTATGCAGGGCAGGGACCATCAACTGGCAGCAGCTGCATTGACTGAGCGCCGACAGTGTGCCCTGTGTTTGGCATCAGCTCTTCTATCCCCAATATTGTTTTGGGAGCTGCTGGACAGTGAGGGCTGAGGAGCCTTCTTTCTCCTGCTTTCTTGGAAAGACCAGTGCCCACATTCCTGGCCCTCATTTGTGGGCAGGCGTCAGTCCCAGGAATGGGAAAGCAAGTTCCAGAGAGCTGGAGGCCGTGGGGAGAGAGCAGAGTACTTGGCCTTGGCCTGGAGTGGGTGAGGGATGGGCTGGGAGAGTCCTGGTGGGGGTTCTTGACCCCACAGTGGCCTGACCCTAGAGGTGATGGCATTGTTCCCTCCTGTTGTGTTCGGGGGGTGAAGTGATGTAATAGGGCCTCCTAAACCATTCATTCTTTAATATAGTCAACCAGTTTTTCAAGACAAAACAGCAGAGGGGACAGTGGTGCTGGAGGGGAGGGGATGTGGGGGTAAGCTGGGCAAGGGGGGAATAGAAGTCCTCATATACTGTGAGGGGGCGGGGGCCATGGCAGGGTTTTATGCAGACCTGAGAAAGCTCAGATATCCTTTTGTTTAGTCTTATTTATTTAATCTGATGTGAAATTCACATAACATAAAATCTACCATTTTAAAGTGAACAATTCAGTGGCATTTCGTGCATTTACAGTGTTGTGCACACATCACCTCTATCTAGTTCCAGAACATTTCCCTCACCCCCAGATGAGACCCTGTGCCCATTAGCTGTCACTCCCCACCCGCCTCCCGCAGCCCAGCAACCACGAATCTGCTTTCAGTCTCTGTGGATTTGCTTGTTTGGGACATTTCATATAAAAGGAATCGTACAGTTTACGCCCTCGCGTGACTGGCTTCGTTCACTCAGTGTGATGTTTTTGAGGTTCATTCACGTTGTAGCGTGAATCAGCTTCATTCCTTTTTATGACTGAGGACTATTCCGTTGTGTGGATGACCACACTGTGTTTACCCATTTACCCTTTGGTGGACATTTGGGCTGTTTCCACCTCTTCCCTTTTTTTTTTTTTTAAAGATTTTATTTATTTATTCTATAGAGATCACAAGCAGGCAGAAAGGCAGGCAGAGAGAGAGGGGGGGAAGCAGACTCCCCGCTGAGCAGAGAGCCCGATGTGGGGCTCGATCCCAGGACCCTAAGATCACGACCTGAGCCGAAGGCAGAGGCTTAACCCACTGAGCCACCCAGGCGCCCCTCTTCTCTTTTTTTTCAAGTTCATTGTTTGTTCTAAGAAGACCTTTGCCTCCTGAACGGTTATTTTGAGGCGCAGCAATCTCTGTTTAACTTGTCTCCATCCCCCCATTGAACTATCCCGATAGGCAAACCCATCCTCTTAGGGTAGATATTCTTGATTTTGTGGCTTCCCCACAATTTGCTGAGACTCACCCCTTGCCCGCTTCATTGGCCATGACAGATAGGGAGATCACACCCACTCTGTCCCATCCTGAGCCTGGGTTCAAGTCCTGCTGTGTGGTCTTACAGCTCTGGTCTTACAAGCTACTTATTGTGTCCTTATCCTTCGGAGGTAGGACCAATGGGCTTTTCGCTTCCATTCGACAGTCAAGTAGATCCCAGAGCCAAAGACTTTGGAAAATGACTTTGTGGTTGTGTGGCTGCCCTACCCTGGGGTGCTGAGCTCAAGGGGCTCATTGGGCAGGTGTCCAAGTAGCTGGGCCTCCAAGACGATTGGCCTCTGTTGGCCTGTGACCACCCCCCGCCCCCGACCCTGGGGACCAGAGCTGCCCTTGAAGCTGTAGCTTCCTCCTCCACAGCTGCGCTGGAGCTCCGAGCCAGCACCTTAATCCCACCCCATCCCCTGCAGGGGACAGACAAGGGCTTTGCCCTCGGGGGCGGCTTGCTAGGGCATAGGAGCAGTGATGTGACACGGAGACTTGGTCTGTCCACACTATGGAACATTACTCAGCCACGAGAAGGACGACACGACAACATGGGTGAACCTCGTGACATGCTGAGCGAGAGAAGCCCTATGTGAAAGGCCACACAGTACCTGACTCTGTTTATGCCAAGTGTCCAGAAGAAGCAAATCCAGAGACAGAAGACAGATTGGTGGTTGCGAGGGGCTGGCGGAGGGGGGTGAGGAGAGACTGCTGATGGGGATGGGGTCTTATTTTGAGGGGATGAAGATTTTCTGGAACTAGCTAGAGGTGGTGGTTGCGCAATGTTGTGTATGTACTAAATGTCATTGAATTGTTCACTTTAAAACGATGAATTCAATGTGACGTGAATCCTTGCTCAATTAATAACCAAAATGGGGGGGGCGCCTGGGTGGCTCAGTGGATTAAAGCCCCTGCCTTCGGCTCAGGTCATGATCCCAGGGTCCTGGGATCGAGCCCCGCTTCGGGCTATCTGCTCAGCAGGGAGCCTGCTTCCCTTCCTCTCTCTCTGCCTGCTTCTCTGCCTACTTGTGATCTCTCTCTCTCTGTCAAATAAATAAATAAAATCTTTAAAAACAACAACAACAACAACAAAACTCAAAATGGGCATTAGAGCCTCCTCAGATCCTAGGAGAAACCCTGCCCCTTTCACAGGTGGCAAATGGAAGCCGAAGAGGTGATGTCCCTTGCCAAGGCCAGTTGCCAGGCAGGTGGCTAATGAGATGGGGACCCCGGTTTTGTGTCTGCTTCTCCAGAGCCAGTTCTGGTGATTTTGCCTGTGCCTGGGGCAGCTTCAGAGCCCAGGTGGGCCAGCCCAATGTCACTGGGCAGAGATTAGACAGACCTCAGGCCTCTGAGCTCAGCCCCCACCTCTGCTCTCCTGCAGCATGGCTGACAAAAATGGAGCTCTCAAGTGCACCTTCTCAGCGCCCGGCCATAGCACCAGCCTCCTGCAGGGCCTTGCTGCCCTCCGTGCCCAGGGCCAGCTGCTGGACGTTGTACTCACCATCAACAGAGAGACCTTCCACGCACACAAGGTGGTCCTGGCCGCCTGCAGCGACTACTTCAGGTGAGCCCAGGTCTTGGGGGGCAGGCTGGAGAGTGCCCCCCCCCCCCAGCTAAGAGGGAGTGGCCTCAGCACCAGCCGGCCAGCCAGGCAGGATGTCTGTGAGGGAATGTGGCTGGTGTTGGCCACACATTCAGTAAATCTGAAGCTTTTTCTAGGTTTGTAACTTTCTCAGACTTTTGGGGGACATGGTGTAGGCAAGCAGAACATGCCTGGGGGCTAGAGGTGGCCCCTGGCACCCAATTAGCTGCTTCTGCCCTGGGGGAGTAGCAGGGCTTGGCCTTGTTTTCATTCTGTCTTTACTTGACACTTGTGTGTACCAGGCCCAGTGCTTGGCCGTGGGGATCCAATAGATATAAGACAGATACAAGTCTCTGCCCCCATAGGTTCCTGTACTCAGGCTGAGGAATAGGAGAGACGCCCAGATGGGGGTCCCCATGCGTGCCAGGCTGTGTCAGTAGTCCCTTCACAACAGGTGAGGCCTTCCTGGGTGTACTGCTCAGTCTGCTTCGAGAGCCCTTTCCTAAAATCCCCTTTCCTGTGCTGGGCTGTGTTGGGGAGTGAGGGCCCCTTAGAGCAGGACTAGGGCCGTTCTCACCAGCTGGGGACTGTCATGGGCTGAGGACAGTCTCCCTCATTTCCTCAGTGACCAGCTGGCCAGTTCCTCCTGCCAGGCTATGACCCTGCCAGCGAGAGCTGGGGTGCTGTTCTAGGGGTGGCTTTCTGACCCTGCTTTGCCAGTGGTGGCTGGGGTGCCCCTTCAGACTGTCTTGCAGAGCCCCAGCTTAGGTGCGTTCCAAGGGCTGCATGGTCCTCGAGGCTAGGGTGGCAAGGCTGGGACGGCTTGCCTGGTGCGCCCCCCAGCTGCCCGCCCCCCAGGCTCAACAAGGCTGTTCTGGGGAGCCGGAGCAGCCAAGCCATCTGGGGCGCCGTGTCTATTTTTATTCTGGATTTGGGGACGGGTGGGCCGGCCCAGCCAGAAATGCCCTTTAAAGGCTCCTCTGCGCTGGCACTGCAGCCGGCAAGGCCTTAAAAGGCAAAGCTCCCTCCCGTCGCCGTGGCTGCCTCTGCCTTCGATGGGCTGATGGGACTCATGGGGACAAGAAGGGGCAGGGTCCGAGGGGCTGCCCAAGCACTGCTCCTAGAAGGCTCCATGGTGCCGTTGCTCAGACTGTTGGGCAGTTGTTAGTTGGCAGCCCCACAGCAGCATCCAGCTCAGCTGTCCCCACTCTGGGACCTGAGCCCAGGCCACACTGGGTGTGTGACTGGGGGACAGGCATCTGTTGGATGAATGGATGAGAGAGGTTCCTTCTCCTGGGTCAGCCATCACAATATGTGCTTGCCCCATGAGAGGAACCTCTTATGCACTCCCAGAGGTTGTTGGGGTTCTTGCCCCTCTTCCTGATGGGGGCTCCCCCAAAGGCCAGGGGGTGCTGTGACCCAGGTCCTGTTTCTCGCACTGGTGCTCACATCATTAACACCACTTGCCAGAGCAGGACAGAAAGGCTGACAGCTAATGTCACTCACTCACTGGGGGTGGGGGATGTCTCACAGTGAACTAGGGCTCCTGTAGGCCATTCTCAGAGGGCTTTCCTGTCTGGGCCTCTCTCTAGAGATGACAGTGACCTTGGTGGGGCCTCTTAGTGGGTGCTCTGACCTGGGGACCCTCACCCCTTCCCCATCTGTGGGTGATGGGACTGAGACTTGGGCTCGGGGTGGTGGAGCCACATGCCCACATGTGTCTGCTGGTGCTGGTGAGGGGCTGGACTCGGAGAACCATGGTGCACAGTGTTCTTGGGGTCCCCACCCTCTCCTGAGCCTGCTGTGTGTGTGGTCTTAACAGGGCTGGGTGCCAAGGTGGAGCTGGCACTTGCCTCATGGCCAAAATCAACGTTTGGCCTTTTCCTGCCCTCCTGTACCTGCCCTGCTATGAGTGGCTCCCTGGCCCCCTCCCTCTGAGCCAGTGCTCCACACCTCTGGGTAGGCTGGATGTACCCCCACACAGAGGGGCCGAGGGGGGAGCTGCTGTTTGTAGGAAGACACATGGCTTGAGTGGATTAAAAATCCTTCTTTTCTTTTCTACGTGTCTTTAATGAGCATCCGGCCTCTTTTACCCTGGTTGGCTGTGCCCTGCTCATGGTGTCCAGGGGCCAGTCCATGAGGCCCCCTTGGCAACCCCGAGCCCACGTGCTGTGTTTCTGAACTTCAGGGCCATGTTCACGGGTGGCATGAGGGAGGCGAGCCAGGACGTCATCGAGCTAAAGGGCGTGTCCGCCCGTGGCCTACGGCACATCATCGACTTTGCGTATAGTGCCGAGGTGACGCTGGACCTGGACTGCGTGCAGGACGTGCTGGGTGCGGCCGTGTTCCTGCAGATGCTGCCTGTGGTGGAGCTGTGCGAGGAGTTCCTTAAGGCCGCCATGAGTGTAGAGACCTGCCTGAACATCGGCCACATGGCCACCACCTTCAGCCTGGCCTCGCTCAAGGAGTCCGTGGATGCCTTCACCTTCCAGCACTTCCTGCAGATTGCGGAGGAGGAGGACTTCCTGCACCTCCCGCTGGAACGCCTCGTCTTCTTCCTGCAGAGCAATCGGCTGCAGAGCTGTGCGGAGATCGACCTGTTCCGTGCAGCGGTCCGCTGGCTGCAACACGACCCGGCCCGGCGGCCGCGCGCCAGCCACGTGCTCTGCCACATCCGCTTCCCGCTCATGCGCTCGTCAGACCTGGTGGACAGCGTGCAGACGCTGGACATCATGGTGGAGGACGTGCTGTGCCGGCAGTACCTCCTGGAGGCCTTCAACTATCAGGTGCTACCCTTCCGGCAGCACGAGATGCAGTCCCCGCGCACGGTTGTGCGCTCTGACGTGCCCTCCCTGGTGGCCTTTGGAGGCACACCCTACACTGACAGCGACCGCTCTGTGAGCAGCAAGGTGTACCAGCTGCCTGAGCCGGGCGCCCGCCACTTCCGGGAACTCACTGAGATGGAGGTGGGCTGCAGCCACACGTGCGTGGCCGTCCTCGACAACTTTGTGTACGTGGCCGGGGGCCAGCACCTGCAGTACCGCAGCGGCGAGGGTGCGGTGGACGCCTGCTACCGCTACGACCCGCACCGGAACCGCTGGCTGCGCCTTCAGGCCATGCAGGAGAGCCGCATTCAGTTCCAGCTGAACGTGCTGTGTGGCATGGTGTACGCCACGGGTGGCCGCAACCGGGCGGGCAGCCTGGCCTCGGTCGAGCGGTACTGCCCGCGGCGCAACGAGTGGGGCTACGCCTGCTCTCTGAAGCGCCGCACCTGGGGCCACGCGGGTGCCTCGGCAGGGGGCCGCCTCTACATCTCCGGCGGCTACGGCATCTCCGTGGAGGACAAGAAGGCGCTGCACTGCTATGACCCTGCCACTGACCAGTGGGAGTTCAAGGCACCCATGAGCGAGCCCCGCGTGCTCCATGCCATGGTGGGGGCCGGCGGCCGCATCTATGCCCTTGGGGGCCGCATGGACCATGTGGACCGCTGCTTTGACGTGCTGGCAGTGGAGTACTACGTGCCTGAGACGGACCAGTGGACCAGTGTGAGCCCCATGCGGGCCGGCCAGTCGGAGGCTGGCTGCTGCCTGCTGGATAGGAAGATCTATATCGTGGGGGGTTACAACTGGCGCCTCAACAACGTCACGGGCATTGTGCAGGTGTATAACACGGAGACGGATGAGTGGGAGCGTGACCTGCACTTCCCAGAGTCCTTCGCGGGCATCGCTTGTGCCCCTGTCCTGCTGCCCCGGTCAGGGACCAGGAGGTAGCTCCTGGCACCCCTGGGAGCCAGGCCAGCCTCAGGCTGTCTCTGTAAGGGGTGTGCTGAACGCACACTGGGGCCGAGAGCCACAGAACCACCCCTGGCCCGTGGGCTGACGTGGTGAGGGCTGACGCCTTGGGGCCTGCTGCATTGATAAGGCCCCCTCCTGGGGTCCCTCCTTCCTTCCCGGAGCAGATCCTGGCTTTGTGCCCACTGAGGGAGGCTGCCAGCGATGAGGCTGACGTGTTGTGGCAGCAGAGTCACACCTGAGGAGGTTTCTTTACCTGTCCCATGTCCCCGCTCATGGAGGGAATTGGGGTCTCCTTTGAGATGTGGTTGTGTGGCTTTGCCCCACTTCTCTCCTCTCCCAGCTTGGGGACCTCAGACATTTGGATTCGAGCTCCTTGACGTCGATCCCCAAATCCCTGGTTTGTGCCCTGCCCCCCTCCCAAGTTTCTTGCACCATCTATTTTTTAAAATAAATACCACCCCCAAACTCTAACATAGGGACCCCCAGGAGCTGGTGAGGTGGCAGGGAAGCACCCAGCTAAGGGTTGACCTCAAGGGTGGGCATGTTTCTGCCTCCAACAAGCCCAGGCTGCTGGGGTGGGTGGGAGGGTGGCCTTGGAGGAGCGTTTCGCACTTGTCTCCATGCCTGTCTTCAGTCCCAATACCTTCGGTGTGTGTGTTTATCCACTTCCAGAAGGAAAAACATACCCAGCTCTCAGAGACGGTCGTCACAATTGACCAGCCTTCCATTTGGCGCTGGGCGTCTCGTGGGGCCTTGAGGAGGAGTGGGCCGAGATGCCCCCGTTCCCGTCCTCGCCCCCTGGTTCAAGGGGGACACTTGCTTTAGAACTCACAGTGTGTCTGCATTCCTACAGGTCTCATACTTTTTATTTCCCTCCCTTTCTCCAGCCCTCCACTCCTGCCTTGTCCCGTGTGCTGAATGTCGTGCCTCTAGGCCTGCCTGGGCCGCCTCAACAAGGGAAGTCAGGCGGGTGGTGTGGTCTGTTCTTTTAAGGGCTTTGCGGCATCTCTGGCCACGTTTGTTTCGGTGTCAAACCTCTAAAGCTGTTCATTTTTTTTATTATTATTTTTTTCGATCGGGGGGTTCTGTTTTGCTTTTTTAAAGACACTGGCATTACTGTCTTATAAATGGGATTTGTACCCTTGGGGCAACTTAAAGTGTCTCTTGCTGCTAATGCACGATTGATGTCGAGTCTCTGTGACCCACTCACCGTGTAAAGAATTAACCTCCTATCTTAGCAGATGTCGTCTCCTAGTATTTTCCTTCATTTAATAAAAATGTTTTGGTGAAAAGATGGAGCAGGCCCAGCGCTGAGCTTGTGGGGCCTGATGGGTCACAGATTCCTCATGTCCTCTATGCGGTTAGGGGCTCCCCTCCCCTCTTTGCCCTTTTCTGACATTGCAGGGGAGCTGGAAGGGGGGTTGGCCTTCGGCTCAAGGGTGTGGGGCAGTGAGAGGTGTGGCCAGAACTCCTACTGGGTGCCTGGAAGACAGAGGGCAAATCTGCCCTGGGCTGGGTGGCCTTTGGAGAGACTCTCTCCAGGTTGTTCCATGGGCCTGGTGGCTTGGCCCCTTGCCACCAGACAGCCCCCAGCTCCTGGCAGGTTGTCTCCATCTGCTCAGTCCTGGGGTGTGAGATGGGGAGGCTGGGGAGCCCCTCTCCCTGGAGGGCATTGTGGGGGAGACGCAGGGCAGGACCTAAAAGAAACACGAAGTCATCACTGTTCCATATGGGCATAAGAGCTCTGTGAATTGCCCCCAACCCCTGCTCCCGTGGCTGGCCTTGCCGTGAACCGGGCTGTATGTTGGTGGAGAAAGCCTGCTGTTCACGGACAGCTTTCTGAGAGGGGAGGTGTCCAGGATCACCCTCAAAATGCACCCTCAGGCCTGGTGCTCCTGTGCAGCGGCCATCAGGGCCCCAGAAGAAGGCTGGATGTGTGGGTGGGGGGCGGCGTTGAAATAAAAACTTGGTTGGGAACCAGGAAGGAGCCCATGCTGCCAGGGGCATTGAAACGAAAGCAGCAGCCCTTGGGGACTTACCAGAACATTCCAGTCCCTTTTCATCCCCCCCCCTCCACCAACCTGAGCTCCCCCAAGGAGAACCCTTCCCTGCTAGAGGCATGGCCCCTTCAGGGGGGCAGTGAGAATCTATTGCCAGCTGCAAGTCCCCCCAGATCAGCTCACACCTCAGAACATCTTGTCCCCAATGAGCTGGCAGGGGTGCCGGCGCGGGGGGTGGGGTTCGGGGGGGCGCTGCCGTATCTAACCCGGTCGATTGTGCATAACCGTCTGGGCTGGTTCATGGAATGTTCTCAGGGGCCCCCTGCCCCTCCCTCTTCACCCCCCCCCCCCGCCGGAAGAAAGGAAAATTATTTTTCGTATTGTAAACTTTAAACACGAAAAAGCTGTTTTTAATTTAGCAGAAACTGGCTTGAATCTTCACTTTGTGAACGTTTGTGTCCTTCAGAGAAAGGCGGAACATGTCTTTGCACACACACGCTTACACAAATGCACGCACAGGCGTAAGCTCACATGCACACCTGCACTCACGCACTGTGACATGCACACTCACATGGTCACACTGGTGCTCACACGGAGCCTTGCTCATATGCCCAACAACATGCTCACGTGCTTGCTCACACAAACACACTCACACTCACCCTTGGACCAGCCTGGGCCTCTCTACAGAGCACCCTGAAGGGGTCTAGAGCCTGTCACCTCATCTCCTCCCTTTACCTTTCATCCTGGGCACTGGGGCCATGAATGGCCAGCCACTGCATGTAGGGACTGAGCTTGGGGAAAGCCCGTCTGCTTCCAGATGGCCTGCTTCCCCACCAAGGCCCTGGATGCAGCCGGCAGGAGCCTCCCTCCACACCTGGGCTCGGGCTGTGGGAAAACACTGTCTCCGGGGACGGTGGGATTCAGGCCCGCTAGAGGCAGGCCAAATGTGACTTCTGGGGCCTCGCAGCAAGAGAGGCCAAGGGGGCCTCCGGGGAGCTGTGTGAGGTGGGAATCTGCCCCGGACCTGGCCAGCTTGGAAACCTGCCTCTGGCTTTGTCTCCGAGAACGTAGCTCCTTCTCCTGTGTTCTCACAGGCCCTGGAGATTTCGCTTCTCATGGTGGAGACTCGGTGCACGGGTTTTATTAGGGGCACCTGGCCTTGGAGGCACGGTCCGAGAGGTCCTGGGCTGGGGAGGTGGGAGCAGAGCTTCATGCACTCCATGGTCTGGGTACCATCTGCCTGTGGACCCCACGAGCAAGAGGGCCATGAAGCCACACTCCTGCCTACAGCAAGGCCCCAGCTTACATCTTGTGGCTGACCCTGGTTATTGCCATCCCGGCAGCCATTTCTCCTTCCTCGCCAACAGAGCCCTGATTTGGTGCCAGCAGCAGCGTGCCCAGCCTCGGGGGTTAATTTAGGATTTGGCTGAGCCATTCTTGGCAACGCCTTTTGCCAGGGTTGTTTTTGATTTGGGCGTGTTTCCCAGATCTGGCCAGCAAGCTTTAAGGGGAGGTCTGGGGTGGGGGTTTCTGGACAAGAGAGAGGCCTTATTGCCCCCTTCTCTCCCTTACTGCTTCCTGTGAGGACACGATGCCAGGAGCTTCTGCAGCCATCTTGTGGCCATGAGGAGCAAGTTAAGTGAGGTGTAGAAATGCCGCCTCCGAAAGCCCCAAAATCACAGGGCCACCTGTTCCACCCTGGAAACCTCCGACTGCCAGACTCCTTTTTATGAGAAATCACAATGCCTGTGTTGCTGAAGATACTAGTGGTCAGATATTCTGATACTTGTAACTCAAACAGTTTCAAAATTATAAATGTAACATGCTGGGGATTGCCCATCTTATATAAACCAGGGTTTTTATTGCAAGCAACAGAAACTGCCTCAGGCTGATTTAAATGGCAAAAATGTGCATTGGAAGGCTGTTCATTTCCTTACAAAAGAGGCAGGAAGGCTGGAAAACCAGGCTCAGAAAACAGTAGAAGCCTAGGGGGCGAGGCAGCCAGGGCGATCAGCTGAAATCATGCCAGGGAACTGGTTGGCGGGGACACTTTTGCCATCACCATGGACTCCAGATGCCTCAATTGGCACTGCCACCTGCCCTTGGCACTCAGCCACAGCTGCCCCTAAAAACCAGATGCCTGTCTCGATGCTGCTTCTTTGCACCACTTGCTCTGAGTGCAAACATCCTGTTGGCCTAGCCCACATCCTGTGTCAATGCTGTAGCTGCCCAGAGAGTGGGGAAAAGGACGACCTCAGTGTGTTAGCTGCCACTGCTGGGTAACAAACAGCTCCATGTCTGAATGGCATGCAAAAATGGATGTTTGTTTCTCATGTGTCTGTGACTGAGCTGGAGGGGGCTTGTTCTGGGCTGCCCTCGGCTGGGCGTGCTCTCTACTCCGGGTGGAGTAGCCAGGAGTCTCAGACCCACCTTTCCCACAGCCTCGGACGAGCAGCTGGCCAGCATGCTCTACAGTGCTACCAGAGGACAAGTGGAATCACGTGAGTCTTCCAAGGTCCTGATTGGGAAACCGTGTGCTGTCTCTTCTGCCCGTCTGCCTTTGGCCAAAGCAGATGACAGGGCCAAGTCCAGAATCAGGGCTGGGGATGTACCTTCAAACTTAAGAAGGTAGACCTACATAAGAGTGTTGCAAAGGCCGGGACACAGGAACAAAGTGGGACGGAGGCCCATCGTTTGATCAGTCATACCAGTGGCTTTGAGGCTTCTGTTGTTAGTGGGGCCTACTTGACCCTGTGGGGTCTCCCCAAACTTGGAAGGGGACTCAGATACTAGGCCATCAAATAGAAAAGCCGGCTCCACGACTTCTGCAGCCAATCTACACCCGGTGGCCAACCCCTTTTCTGTAATGTAGGTTGGGGTTCTAAGTGTCCTGGGCTTTTGGGCTGCAGGGAAGGGGTCTGTGTGGGGAGTTCAGTCGGAGCGTGTCCAAGTCTCAGGGCAACATGGTGTCATTGGAAGGCCTACTCCAGACATCCTCTCAGCATGGGTGGTTTCCAGGGAGCCACTGGACTGTTGGCACTGCCCCTGTCCTGCCATCCCATAAAGCTGTTCCCTGGTTCCCTGTCCCCTTAGTTCCAGCTTCTTGATACCCTCTTTGGCAGCCCTGCCCTGTTCCCCCTTTAACCTACACTCAGCCTGGGATGGGGGGACAAACCCCTTCCTATTCTATGGTAAAGGGTGCGTTCCATGCCTGGCCATTTCTGGCTTCCTTCAGGTTCTCCCCTTTTGCTTCATGATCAAACCTGGCTCTTGCTTCGCCTTTTCAAAACTTTGATGAGGGCCTGGTTTGGAAGTCAAAGATGGGCTCTGGATGGTTTTCCTCTTTGCCTTCCCGCTCTGATGGCCCGAATTCACCTCTATGCAATGTGGGTACCCCGGATTGACTAAGATTCCATATAAGGCAGTGCAGAAAAGCAAGGCACGAAAACTAACATCTCGAGGTAGGGTTTTCTTCCCTAACAGCTATTGAATGCTTGCAAGGAAGCAGGCGCTGAGCTAAGTGCTTTACATGCATTATCTATTTAATCTTCCCAAGAGCCTGCAAGAAGGAGTACCACTGTTCTCATTTAATACCAGACAGCCTGGCTCAGAGAGGTGAAGTCACTTTTCTGTTGTCACACAGGTGGAGAATTGGTAAGGGCTGGACCACAAAGAAATGCTCAGGAGTTTAGGTTTATTTTATTTTATTTTTAAAAAGATTTTATTTATTTATTTTAAAGATTTATTTGTCAAAGAGAGAGAGAGAGCATGCGCACAAGCAGGGGGAGCAGCAGACAGAGGGAGAAGCAGGCTCCCCAACGAGTAGGGAACCCAACACAGGACTCAATCCCAGGACTCTGGGATCATGACCTGAGGTGAAGGCATACGCCCAACCGAATGAGCCACACAGGCGTCCCTAGGTTTATTTTATTATTATTATTTTTTAAGATTTATTCAAGTAACATCCATGACCCCAAGACCAAGAGTCGTGTGCTCCTCTGACTGAGCCAGCCAGGTGGTCCAGGAGTTTAGGTTTTAATTTAGGATGTATTTAGAAGCTTTATGCTGAGGAGTGCTATGGTCTGGATGCAGAGGAAAGGCCTTCTAGGCAGGGAGAGAGCCTGTGGCAGAATGCAGCAAGGCTGGTGTGGTGGACGCAAGAAAGGGAAGAGTGGGAGCTGATGCTGGGGAAGCTGGCCAGGAACAAAGGAAGCTAGGCAGAACTATGAAGCAGAGGAGAGAAAACCGTATCCTACATGCAGCAGGAAGTGGCTTAAAAGGACTCACTTCTTAGCTCACACTTGGATGTGCTGTGTAATTAAAGTGGAACTAGTCAACAACTGGACCCTCTCAGCCCCTTTGGGTCGGGATTGGCTGGAGAAGGACCCAGGGCTGGGTGACCCTAGAGGGAGGAACACAGCTCTTCTTAGGGATGGGGATGGACTTTCTGGACGTGGGAGCATTTGAGATGGGTTTTGAGGGATGAATAGGAGTTTCCCAGGCAGAAAATTATTCACTTAACAAACACTTCCTAACTCTCCCTCTGTACCTAGTTTTCTGTTAGCTCTGGGGATCCAGGAAAACGGAATGAATAGGCAAGTATAGAATGAGGCTTAGGGGCGCCTGGGTGGCACAGTCGGGTTGAGCATCCAACTCATAATTTTGGCTCAGGTCGTGATCTCATGGGTTGTGAGATCGAGCTCCTGTGTCAGGCTCTGAGCTTAGCAGGGAGTCTGCTTGCGCACTCTCTCTCTCTCTAAAATAAATAAATCTTTTTTTTTTTTTTTAATGAGGCTTAAAGTACACAGAACCTTCAAGGGATAAAGAATAAGCCTTAAGACTAAGGAATTGGTATGTCTCTGTCCTTTGTGCATCACACAGGTAACTTAAGCCCAGGAATGTTTGGGTAGGGTGAACATACTTTCAGCTTCTGGTCTCAGTTGGTCTAGCATGGTGCAGACAGGACCCTGGATACAGCTGCCTTCAGAGAGTGGGATGTTCCCAGGTCATGAGACACACACAGGGACAGATTTCAGATAGGCCCTCAGGGAGGGTCTCTCAGAGGAGAGACCTGAAACATGAGAAGGTGGAGGGTGCTACAACGATGCAGAAGCAGTCAGCAGAGGCAGCAGTGCATGCCGAAATCTGGAGGTGGTACAGCAAGGAGGTTGGATTGGCTGGAATGAGAGGCCAGGGAGGCGGAAGGGGGATGAGGGCCTCCTGAGTCGCCAGGAGGAGGGTGGATTTTTTCTTAAGTGTGATGGGGAGCATGAGATCCACCCTGATTTACAGAGACCATGGGCCGCTCCGAGAAGCCCGCCCAGGACACTAGCGTTAGCAGCTTTCTTTGATGAGTGAAGAAAGCAAAAACAGCCAGGGTTGGGTTCTGCCCTGGTCACCAGACACTTCAGCCTCGCCTTCCTCGGGACTGGGGGTCAATGGAGCGGGAGGAGGGCTTGGGTCACTGTCCGGCCATTGCACAATAAGCAGGCTCACAGCTTCCTCTGACTCATCACCAGGGTTTAGGACAGATTGAGTTACTGCCTGGGTGTGGGGTGAATGGGGGTGAGTAGGGTGAGCACTGGCTATTCACCTCTGCTCTGCGGGCATGGCCCGGTTCGGTGACCTGATAACCCCTGCTACTACCAAATCTTTTTTGTTTTCTCTGCCCAGAAACTGGCTTAGTGCAGGCATATGTAAGTGATCAGGGTAACCAGCAATTTCTGAGCACTTGTGAGCCAGGCACCTGACATGTATTAGCAGCATTTAAACCTTACAAAACCCAGTGTGGAGAAGGAAGCCAAGCTCTGCTGTCAGACCTGAGGTCTAGTCCTGGCTCTGGCACTTAACTTGGTACAGGCAGCTGCCATTCCTGCTCTGTCTCTATTTCCTCTCTAATCTTATAGGATGGTGGCTGGAACTGGAAGTCATATTTGTGGAATGCCCAGCTCTGCACCTGACTCCCAGAAGCTGTGGTCTTAGCACCAGAGATGGAAAATAGACCTCAAGCCAACTTCGGCAAAAAAGAGAATAAATTTTTGGCTCGTATAACTGAAAATGCAGGAGGGTTCAGATTCAGGTATGGCTGGATCCAGGAGCTCAGTGTCTCTCTAACTTTGCTTCTTTCTCTCTGTGTAGGGTCACATTCTTGGGACATCTCTCTTAAGTAGTGACATCTGGCACTGCAAATTTGTGGTATCCTTCAAACCAGCCATCCAAGCAAAAAGGTGCTTCTCTTTCCAGTGGTTTAAGCAAAAATTCCAGAATTGCATCTCACTGGGCAAACAGAACCACATGCCTTCCCTAGCCAATCGTGAAAGCAAAGCAATGGGCTCTGATGATTGGTAAAGACTTTCAACTTGGGAAGGCGTGTTTGTGGGGAGAGAGGGTAATGAAGCCCATGCCATCTACATATCATACACTGAAAATTGCAGAATGTTCCCTGAAGGGCAATTGGTTGTTGGCACCCAAAAGAGGAGGGCAGATGCTTGTTAGTCAAAAAGGTTAGAAGACCACAAAAGTACTCAAAACCATTAGAACAAAAAGGATAAAATAAAGTAATGGTAGTGCCCAGGACAATCCAAATTAAAATCTATGTATGTATATACTTAATATGGACATTTCAGTAAATAGTTGTAAAGTGTGAATAAAAGCATGTTCAGAAAATACTGGTGATCCCTCTATGATCACCACCAGCAACCCCTCCAGCCATCCCTTACCCTAGTAAGAAGTATGTTTTAAAAAAATGAATCTTTCTTTCCTTCCTTCTTCCCTTCCGAACTTCCAGTGTGGTTTTTGTTTAATTAGAGGTGTCCCACTATTCCCTAGCTGCCCCTCTTGGCTCCAACCCTGTCTGTGCCTGGAAATCCCCGGAGCCTTCTGAAAATAAACCTTTGATATTGGTGGTCATGGTCCCTCCGCTTGGGAATGAACAGTTAGATGTCAGAAGCTTTTTATTTCCCTGGGTCACCCTCCTGCCACTGGGAAGACCCTGCTACCCTTTTCAGTGCTGGATCTAGTCTAGGTGGGGTTTCTGGACCTTTCCTATAGCACCCCATGGCAAACCTGTGGTCCTTCCGCCTTAAGGATCCAGAAAATAGAAACTGGTCAAATATAAGGTGATAGGGAAAGCAAGGTGTTAAAGATGATGCGTGGGATTTGGGACCATGGGGGCTGCTGACAAGGTTCAGGCCTCAGCTCAAATTACCCCCCCCCACCTCCCTGACAGTAGTGGCCCTGAGCCTCCCTCCCTATCATCGATGTCCTGCCAGTCCAGGGGTATCTGGGTGTCTCAGTTGGTTAAGCATCTGCCTTCGGCTCAGGTCATGATCCTGGGATCCTGGGTTTAAGCCCCACATCAGGGTCCTTGCTAAGCAGGGAGCCTGCTTCTCCCTCTCCCTCTGCTGCTCCCCTTGCTTGTACTCTGTCAAATAAATAAAATCTTAAAAAAAAAAATCCTGCCAGTCCATTACAGTTTTCTTTTTTAAAAATATTTTATTTATTTGACACACACACACAGACACATACACACAGCACAGGCAGGGGGAGAAGCAGGCAGAAGAGGAGGGAGAAGCAGTCTCCCGGCTCTAGGGAGCCTGATGTGGGCCTTGATCAGAGGACCCTGGGATCACGACCTGAGCCGAAGGCAGAAGCTTAACCTAATGAGCCACCCAGGTGCCCCTAGTTTTACTTTCCACATCACAATTATTTCCATCAGAAATGTTCTTGGGTCATTTTTTGGTCGGTTGTGTTTGTCCCCCTCCCTAACTGCGGACCCCGTCAGGTCAGGGAGCACGTCTGCTTGCTCACGCCTTTCCCCCACTGTACCTGGCACATACAGGCGCTCAATAAATATTGTTGAATGAATGAATGCATGAATGAGCATCTCCCTGAATTGGTCTCAAAGCTAAACTAGTCCGAGCCCCAGCTCAGCATCGGGGTGCTACCTGTCCTTGTGGGTTGCTGGCCCCATCCTTGTAAATTGGAAGGTTTTGGGTCCGGCGGTCTCCTTGGGGGCTGCAGCGCCCCAGCCCGCCCGCGAACCACGCTTGCCCAATAGTCAGGCGGCCGCTGTCCAGCGGGCCAGGAGTCTACTCACTACGCATGTGCTCAAACCCTAGTCTTTTTTTCCAGCCTCTCCTCACCCCCCGCCTCTTCTGTTGTACCCGAGCGCGCCGCTAGGGCGTGCGCATGCGCTGTCGCCCCCGCGCCGCGCGCTGCTCCCGTACGCCTGCGCCGCACTCACGACCACCAAGACGCCTGCGCATTGCCCGCCGCCCGCGGGCCCGGCCGGCGCTTGCGCGGTGACACTGGCGAGTGGGGGGGGTGAGGAGGTGGAGGAGGAGGAGGAGGAGGAGGAGGTGGCGGCGAGAAGATGGCGACTTCGAACAATCCGCGGAAATTCAGCGAGAAGATCGCGCTGCACAACCAGAAGCAGGCAGAGGAGACAGCGGCCTTCGAGGAGGTCATGAAGGACCTGAGCCTGACGCGGGCCGCGCGGGTAAGGGGGCTGTCTGCCCCGACCCTTCGGGGCCGGGAAGGAAGGGAGGGAGGGGGCGCGTGTCCGGCGTGTGCACGGGGCGGGGGGCCCGCGGCGGGGGCGGGGCGCGCGCGGCGGGGCGGGGCTTGGCACATCCTGAGGGTACAGGTGTCCGTCCGCCCCGGGCATCGTGGGCGGGACAGGTGCCCCCCACATCACCGATATCTGAAAGGGTTCAGGTGCCCCCACATCATTGCTACCTGGAGGTTGGGATAGGTGTCACTATATCATTATTATTTGGAGGGGACAGTGGCCTCTATCTCATTACTACCTGGAGGGAGTAGGTGCCACCACATCCTTGTTACCTGAGGAGGGACAGGTGTCCCTACATACTTGCTTCCTGAGGGGGTCAGATGCCTCCATATCAGTGCTACTAGGGGAGACAAGATGACCCCGTGAGGTGTATGAACTGGGCGCTGCTTGCAAGCATCATTGTTACCTGGGCAGGGGGCGATAGATGTTCCCACATCGTTGGTACCTGATGCGGGAAAAGTGTCCCCACATCATTGCGACCTGAGGGGAACAGCTGTCCTCCCATCATTGCTACCTGAAGGGACGGGTGTCTCTACATCTTTGTCACCTGTACCTTCACTCCCTGGGTGTTGGAGGAAGGATAGGTATCTTCATTTGTAATTTGTAGACTTGAGATAGGGTAGGTATTTCTCCCTTTCGTATTATCTGAAGGAAAGTTTTGGTGCCCTCTTCTGTGGGGACCTGAGTGGTCAGGAAGACAGATTGTGCTCATCCTGGAGCTTGGAGTGGAGACAGCTACCCCTTCCCCATGTAGCCCATATGGTGGGGACCAGGTTGTGTTCCTCCCACTGAGACAAGGGACAGCTGGCCACGGATGGCTCCTGGCCACTCAGGACCAGGGTGGAGGGACAGTTCTTCCTCAAGTTGCTTGCTATGTTTGGCGTGCAGGGGCAGGCCCGGTTACCTGCTCATCTCACCTGGGAAGCTACTGTGGGCCCCGAGAGGAGTTGGAGGCTTGGCTCTTCTCCTCGGCCCAGCTCTCTGGCCACATGAGTCCACTGGGGTCCCAAGCTCCTCAGTACTCTCTTTTGTCAAGTCTGTCTAGCAGGTCCTTCCTTGTGGGTCAAAGAGGAGAGCATGCTTTGCACAGGTGACAGTAAGTCTCTGCTGCATTCCTGCAGAGTGGTGAGACCTTCCCTGCTGTTCTGCGTCCTGAGGTCTTGGGAAGGGTTTAAATGGGAGCTGCAGACACCCATATGGCTGGTTTCTGGATTTGGCCTCTGATCTGACTGTCCCAGGCCGATGTACCTCTGTGACACGAGCCTGAGTCTCTGATTCTTCAGCTGGAATTTTCAGTCATACTCTCTTCTTTTTTTTTTTTTTTAAAGATTTTATTTATTTATTTGACAGACAGAGATCACAAGTAGGCAGAGAGGCAGGCAGAGACAGAGAAAGAAGGAAGCAGGCTCCCCGCTGAGCGGAGAGCCTAATGGGGGGCTCCATCCCAGGACCCTGGGATCATGACCTGAGCTGAAGGCAGAGGCTTTAACCCACTGAGCCACCCAGGTGCCCCAGTCATACTCTTTTCTAATTAGCTCCTAGTTTCTCTGTGAGATCATGACCACATAGGCTAGAATGCGTATCTTCATTTCTGTGGATTTGTTTGGTTCATATCGATGGGATGCTCACCATTGACCAGGTACCTGCCCCAGCAGCTTATGTTCTTGGTTAGCGTGTAGAGGAAGAGATGGCCGGTGAATGAATGAATGAAAGCAAACAAGCACCTTGAGTGTCGCCATTAGTCAGGGCGGTGGAGGGCAAGAATGTCCACTTTATCTTGTCTCATGCAGTCGGTGTATGTAGTGTGACAGGAAGAAGAGAGTCATACTAGGTTGATGGCTGTTTTCATGACTGGAGGTCTGGTTTCTGCATTGGGGTTGGAAGTGTGTTACTGTTTTTTAAAAAGGTTTCATTAAAATAACAGCTTTATTGAGATCTAGTTTGTATACTGTAAAATTCACCTGTTGAAAGTATAAAAATTAGTGGTTTTTAGTGTATTTTACAGACTTGTGCAAATATCACTGGTGTCTAATTCCAGAACACTTTCATCACCCTTGAAAGAAATCCCATCCTCATGTGCAGTCACTCCCCATTCCTCCTTCCCTCAGCCCCTGGCAACCACCAATCTGCTTTCTGTCTCTATGGATTTACCTATTCTGGACATTTCATATACATGGGATCCTACAACATGTGGCCTTTTCTGTCTGGCTTCTCTTCACTCAGCATAATATTTTCCAGGTTCATCCACATTGAAACAGGTATCAGAGAACTTCATTGCTTTTAATGGCCAAGTAATACTCCCTTGAACGCAGGGAGTACATTTGCTTATGTGTCATCTATTGATGGTGTTAGAAAAGATTTGTAAGATATGTGGACAGACATTCTCTTGGTCCTGATAACCATTTTCTGTCTCTTTCCTCCCTGTCACCTTCCTTTACACTGGGAGTTGGGCGTGAGCCCTGGGCAGAGGTGAGCTAACATGGGATCTTGTGAGACAGAGCAGTATTCTGTACTGGGGGGTGATTCTGTCCCGCAGGGACATTAGGCAGTGTCTGGAGACATTTTGGTTGTCTTGTCTGAGGCTGGTGGGCGCTCCTGGCATCTGATGGGTAGAGAACAGGGATGCCGCTCAACACCCCACGATTCCTGGATGGCCCCCACCGCAGAGAGGGATGCGGGCCCAAATGTCAGCAGTGCTGAGGCTAAAAACCCTTCAGTTTGGAGGAAATGTTGAGGGGGCGGGGATACAAGCTTTGCACCTGGGCAGCTAGAGTTCAAAGCTCTGCACCCATCTGGATGGCTGGGCCATCTTGGATTGGCTGGTGGCTTTTCCCACACCTGGAAGCAGGATGGGCAAGCTCTCTCCAGGCCCATTGGGCTGTTGTTTGTGACGAGTGGCACATCCGCAGTGCCTGGTGTGGGGGAGAGAATCCACGGGATGTGGGCTCCCCTCCCGTCCTCCTGTGGGTGCAGCCTTCCTCTGTGATAGATGGCAGAGCGTTGCCCATACCTGAGAACAGGTGGGATGTGGCTGGTTCAGTACCTCCTCCTTCCCCTGAATTCTTTAGGACAGCACGCCTGAGTGTCAATCTATAGTCCTGGGTGGTGATAGGCGTGCCATTACCACGTGAAAGCCAGCGGTAGTGCAGCCTGATGCGAAAATTCGTGCTGTGACCGTACCCAGGGGCAGGGACCCTAAGGACCAGGTCGGGTGTGTGGATGAGTTGTGATGTCAGGGTAGAAGGGTCAGTGCGGGAGTATTCCATTCTTGTCCTCAGACTTGGCGGGGCGGCCCGAGGTGCAGGGAGGGCTGTGGTGCTCCGCTGTGTGACTTTGGGCAGGTCTCGCAAGCTCTCTGGGCTTTAGAATCTTGACCTGCAAGGTTGGGGCAGCACGTATCAGGGACTGGCCAGGGACCATGTTGGGTGCTGGGGAAGCAGCAGCATCTGAGGCATGTGAGGGCCTTGGTCTTGGGAAGCCAGTTTGGTTTTAGGGGGAACAGGAGAGAATTGCTGCAAATGAATAAAAACGGATGTTCTCAGAAGTGACAGAGTGACATGTGGGGACTGGTCAGGTTGACACCCCGACAGTGAGGTGCAGCCACCCAACATGGGGGAAAAGTGTCCCAGGTGAGGGACAGGCTGGCACAGAGGCCCTAAAGTGGGAAAGGCTTGGCAAGATTGAGGACAGATCAGAAGACAGTGAGGCTGGCACGTAGAGAGAGTGAGAGTCAAGGTGAGGTTGGTGTGGCTTGGTGAGCCCTGGATTTCACCAAGAGAGGGGCCCCGGGAAGGTTTGTGATGGTGAATGGCTTGATCTTTTGCTTTATTGAGATACATTTCCCAATGCAGTGAGTTTGTGCACTGAAAGTGTACCATTCAGTGGTTTTTAGCATGTCCACAGAGGTGTGTAACCATCACCAGTCAACTTTGAAGTGCTTCCATCACTCCAAAAGGAGGCCCCACGCCCTGTCCCCAAGCCCTGGGCACCCACTCATCTGCTTTCTGTTTCTATGGATTTGTGCGTTCCAGACATTTTATATATGTGGTATCGTGAACCACGCGGCCTCTTGTGGCTGGCTTCTCACTCAGCACGAGGTCTTCGAGGTCCATCCACACTGTAGGGTGTGTCAGGCCTTCATTCTTCATAAAAGTAAATTGTGGTAAAATGTATAGATCATAAAATTCACCACCTTCACTGTTTTTAAGTGGACAGTTCCGTGGCAATGAGTACATTCACGGTGCTGGGCACGTGCGTCATTTCCTGTTTAAGGTTGCATATTACTGCTTTTTTGGCCCTTCCACGTTCCGTATACCCGTTCATCCACCGGTGGACGTTTGGGTTGTTTCCACCTTTGAGCCATTGTGACTGTCCCTGTCACGGGCTTCTGCGCCCGGGAGCTTGTGTGGCTGCAGCCCTACTTCTCCCTTGAGTGTGGACCAGGGAGCGGAGGTTACATGACAGGTGCCAGGTCATAGGGTCACTGTCCGTTTAACCATCTGAGGACTCTTCATGTCTCACGAAGGTGGCTATGGGCCGAACGGGACAGGGGGTGAGAGGGAAAGCAGGCAGACAGCGAGAGGCTGCTGTGGCACCCAGGTTTGGGATCAGGGAGCAGGCTTGAACAGGGAGGTGTTTGTGGCGGAGACCAGGGTCAGTGGCTTTGGGTGATATTTTGGCAGCAGAGCCGCCCGGATGTCTAGGTAGATCTCATGTAGGGGAGTGAGGGGAAGGAGTGTGGGGTGTGTCACCTGCCTGGTGGGGGCTCAGGACACAGCAGGCTCTGTGTGTGACCGATCACTAAGCATTACAGGGAGCGGCCCCTGGGCCAGAAAAAGCCCACACGCAGAGCAAAGCAGTCCGTGGTGGCCCCGCTGGGGCTGCCAGTTATGGCTGCACTGAAGGAGGGTGTTCTCCTGGCCCTACCCTGCTACGGGGGTGGCTCTGCACAGGCTGGAGGAAAACGGGTCCCTGGGCGGCAGGCAGAGCGCAGCGGTGGCTCGGGTTAGCTGAGCGTGAAGGCCGCCCCCAGTCCTGGCCCCAGTCCTGGCTTTGGCACTGTTTGCCTCTGTGCCGGCTGCTTCAAGTGTCTGGTGCCATCTGCAGCCTCAACACACACGCACGCAGGGCTCCCCGAGCTGCTCTGTTTGAGAGGCTGGAGTGAGCCATCTCCCGCCCCCAGAAAGCCCCAGCAGGCTCAGTGCTCTCCAGGTTGTGAGCTGCACACCGAGGATCGGGTTGAATAGGATGGGGGCCTCTCAAGAGATTTGTCCGTGTCCAGACCCCCAGAAACTGTGGCCGTGACCTTATTTAGAAAAGATGTCTGTGTAGATGAAATTAGGGTAAGGATCTTGGGATAAGTTCATCCTGGATTTATGGTGGTCCTGAATCTTGTGACTGGCATTCTCGTAAAAAGAGGACACATAGCCATGTGTAGGAGAAGGCCACATGATGGTGATGATGGAGGCAGAGACCAGCGTGATGCTCCCATGAGCCAAGGATGCCAGGAGCCCCTAGAAGCTGGAAGAGACGGAGAAAGATCCCCCCCTAGAGCCTTGGGAGGAATGCGGCCCTGCCCACACCTGGATTTGAGAAGTCTGGTCTCCAGAACTGTGACAGAATAAAGTCCTTTTGTTTTACATTGCTCAGTTTGTGGTCCTTTGTGACAGTGGCCCCAGGTCGCTCTCCCACCGAGCTAAGGCAGAGTCTGGGTGCCTTGTTGAAACCACTTCAGCACAGTGGGCCTCAGGCTTGTCTGCAGATGCACACATCTGTCCTTTTCTGGGCTGGTCATACAGGTCATGTGGCCTTTATCATTGAGGCCTAGAGGGGACCCTTCATTCATCCATTGTCAGGAACTGGGGACCCTCACCCCATTGCTGGCCCCGGGCCAAGGGTGATTAAGCCAGAGGGATGATACTAGGAGCAAGGCCCAGGGGCGAGATGAGGGTTTATCCTAAGGCAAGTTAGCTGTCTTGGTTCCTGATCCCTGCCTGGCACCATGTGGCCTTCACTAAGTCCCCTGATTCTTGATGCCCAGCCCCCCTCAGAGAGGAAGTGTTGTCTTCCGCACCATACAGATGGGAAAACTGAAGCCCAGAGTGGTGTCCTAGCTGGGAAGAGGTAGAGTTGATGCTCAGCCCCAAGACCATCACACACAACGTGTCTGAAACAAGGACTGAAAACCACAGACTGGAACCTTCTGTTGCTTGCCAGAGCACATGTGGTCTCACTTGGGCCTTGGTTTCTCTGAGATGTGGTTGTTTCTGCTGCTAAGCACATGTTCCTGCTATGACCCAGGCATACATATTTCTTGCCGTTGACTATTGTCACAGAGGTGGTGGCTCTGGGATGCATCACATGCCCCTTCATGTGTGACCCATGGCTCTTCTCCCTCTGAAAGTCACTGTCTAGATCAGGCTGGGTGCTCCAGCTCCCCACAGCCCGCAAGAGACAAGCTCCTAAGGTGTCGTTTGGAAGGAGGCTTTGCGTGGGAGTCCCAGCACTTTCCCAGCCTTTCCATGCATGCTTCCCACAGGTGACTTTTGAGTGTCCCCCACCAGCCTGAGGTCCTGTGCAGAGAACCCCTCCCAAAGCTCACACCAAGCCCCGGACACCCCTGGTTCCATGCATACTACAGGTCCAGGAAGGCCTCCTGGATTTCTCAGAGCAGGTGGGCCCCACCTCTGCGCACTGCCTAGTGAAACCATATTCAGGGTAGTTCCTCTCCTGAGCATGTCCCCACGACGTGAAAACAGGGGCTCAAGCAAACACTTGCTGGGCAAGGTTCGGGGGCGGGGGTCCTGAGAGACAGGCATGGGAACAGAGGGCTTAGTCCTGGAGATGCCTTCTCACTTTCTTGACTGTGACCCAGGTGACAGGGTTAGAAATTACTATTTCGTGGCATCCAAGCACCCAGCAACAAACATAAAATCGAAATAACTTTCTCCAAGGAGTCCTGCCTCTCCATCTGTGGGGGGAAATTTGATAAAATCGGTTCCCTTCTGTGTAACATAGAATGCTAGTGGGAACTCACTGAATTGATTTCTAACCCCACTAATCCGGAGTTGAGCGACTATTCTTGTTTTTGTAAATAAGCTTTATTAGAATGTGGCCATGTCCGTTCGTTTATGCCTTATCTATGGCAGAGTTGAGTCATTTTGACAGAGACCGCATGGCCTGCAGAGGCGAAAATATTTCCCATCTGGAGATTTGTGGAAGGTTTGTGGGCACCAGGACGATGGGTCTGGCCGGCAGCTTGAGACCTGCTGACTTAGAGCAACAGGGAAGGTTGGGAAGATGGTGGGTGGTAGTTCTGTCACTTTGGGGGCCTCTAAACCACCTGTGAGATAAAGGATGCAAACTCCTGGGCTCACCTAAGATTCTGCTTCTACAGATCCAGATCCAGGTGGGAGCCTGAATTCTGAGTGGGGACCTGAAGAGCCAGCCACACAGGCCTCGCTGGCAGTCCTGTGCCCTGTGGTCACCAGGGCTGTGCCACGCAGAGGGAGAGCGTCGGCCTTGGTTGGGGGTGTGAACCAGCTGCCTGGCCCTTGCTTGGTGGCACAGTGGTATTTGTCGGTCAGTAGAGCCGAGGAAGGTGTTCCACTGTCACTGGTCCTAAAGCTGGCCCAGGGGACAGTGCAAGGTGACTCTTGTCTTTGGCTTGGACCTTCTGGTCCTGGTTGGGATTAATTAGATTTCTCTGGGTTAGAGCTGGGCCATTGCAGGCACTGTGGAAGGGTACACATCCGTGCTTTTCTTTCTTCTTTCTTTCTTTCTTTTTTTTTTAAGATTTCATTTATTTATTTAAACAGAGAGCGAGAGAGCATGTGCACAAGCAGGGGGAACAGTGGGCAAAGCACACAGAGGTAGAAGCAGGCTCCCTCCTGAGCGAGGAGCCCAATGTGGGACTCCATCCTAGGACCCTAGGATCATGACCTGAGCTGAAGGCAGCTGCTTAACCAACTGAGCCACCCAGGTGTCCCCACATCAGCCCTTTTCTGTGCTGGGGGCTTTCTGGTCTTAGCTCAGGGGTCTGGGGCTCCTTCTGGTGCTGTTCCATGAGACAAGGCAAAGGTACCTCAGTGGTCAGGATTAAGAGACCGTGGTGCTAGTGATTTCTTTTTAAATGGGACCCTCTGGAAAATGCCATGCTGATGTCAGGAGTGGGATCCGCTCTGGGGAGAGACTGGCCTGAGCGCAGTGCCAGGGAAGCATCAGAGATAAGTGGTGCATGGGGGGCTCACCCCGGCCTGTTCTGCCTCCAGGGGCATTTGGCAACATTGGGGACATTTGAGGTTGTCCTGACTTGCGCTGGGAGGATGCTGTTGGCATGCGGTGGGTGGAGTCTGGAGATGCTGCTCAGCACTCCGCAGTGCCCTCGACAGCCCCAACCCAGAGAAGGATGCAGCCCCCAGGAATCGGTGGTGCCCAGGCTGGGCAGCCCTGCTCTTGCAGCCCCCAGTGTGCTGGGATTGTGCAGGTGCAGAGAGGCCGGGGCAAGGCCCCAGGTCCAGAAACTACAAGCGTGAAGCCTAGTGACAGGTAATAACACCCCTGGGCAGCTGATGGTCTTCTCCCTGGTTTATAGAGGGGGAATCTGAGGCTTGGAGAATGTCACAGCATTAGAGACAGGTGAGCTGGGATTTGACCTGAGTCTCCTGTGTGTTTTCTCTCTTCTCATGCTGCTCTGGGAGTTTGTCAGCTGGTCAGGGTGGAGCAGAGCCTTCCAGGCTCCTGAAACCCTGTGCTCGAGGAGCATAGACAGCATGCGCAGAGCAGCTGGGAGGGAGGCGGGGCGGGTGGTGGAGGACCCTGGGCCAGACCCTGTGTGTGGGCCATGGGGAGCCATGGAATGTTCCAGCAGGATGGCAGCATGAGTGGCACAAAGATGCAGGGAGAGGCAGGAGCCAGATTTGCTAGAGCCCGTGTGCATATGCCCAGTGGGTTGTTGTAGTAACCCACGAGGAAGCCTGCTGCTTCTCCTGTTGCACAGATGAGAAACGAGTGGGAGAGGTGATTGGTTCCCTGTGCGGAGGGGCTCCCTTTGAACCCATGTCTGAATCTGGGGCTCATGTTTCTTTTCATGTAGGTACAGAGGACCCTGTTGTATGCTGAACTTCCATTCCTATCCATCTGTTGAGGATCATGGAGTTTATCCCCGGTTTTTTGCAAACCAGACAATTGTTAACATTTGTCCCCATGGGTGCACGCACCCAGCATGGCCCCACCTGTGTGTCCTTTTGCCCCACGGTGGGGAGGGGGCATATAGCAGCTTGCAGTGGGCTGTGGGGCAAAGAGAGGGCTGATTTGGGATACTTAGCGGTTAATGATGACAGAGTTAATCAGGAGGTGAGAGGAAGGAGGGCAGGGTGGAGGCTCCCTGGCTGTGGTGGGGGAACCAGAGAGAAAGGGGTTGCGGAGTGGGGAGAGTCCTGCTTCGCCTTGGAGCCTGTGGGATGGAATGGCCCCTGGTCCTGGCTGGGGTGTTTCTGACTCCCTGCCCTGCCTCCTGCTACCACATCCAGCCCCATCCTGGGGCAGAGGTGGGTGGCTTGCCCTGGCTGGGTGTGGCCACGGTGCTGCCAGCTGGATGGGGGTCCAGGTGCGCAAACAAGGAAGCCATGGCCTGCCTTATGGGCCAAGGACACGGAGAGAGTCAATATTTATTTGCCAAATGGGAACGAAGTACAGAAAGTCTGGGGGGATTCTGTAGCACCTGTGCCCCGCCCAGGGCCACGGCTGCTGGGCTTCTCCTTGCTTCCTCCCGGGTGAGTTTAGACCTGGCTGAGCTTTCTCTGTGCTCCGCTCCCTCTCTGTGAAGCAGGGGTCCCAGTGGTCTCGGTCTGGTCGGACTGTGGTCAGATTTAGGTTAATGCAGGTGGTGCATCCAGAATGGGGCCAGCGGGGAGATGCTCACTGCGTGGTCGCTGCTGCTGCTGAGATTCTGGAGGTGTGTGCACAGTGAACACATGGTGGCGCTCAGTGGGCACTCCTCCGATGGCAGGCGTTCAGCAGGCACACTGTGTGTGTGTGCTTAGCAGGTGCTCAGCAGCTCTTGGCAGCAGGCACACAGTGCACTGTGGGTGAGCACACAGCTTACAGTCAGCAGGCAGTTAGCCTGCACACAGTGTGTACTCAGCAAGCATTCAGCAGGCACGCAGTGTGTACTCGGTAAGCGCTCGGCAGGTGCGCAGAGCGTACTCGGCAGGCGTTCGGCAGGCGTTCGGCAGGCGTCCGGCAGGTGCGCAGCCTATTTGGCAGGCGTTCGGCAGGCGCAGCATGTACTCGGCAGGCGCACAGAGTGTACTCGGCAGGCGTCCGGCAGGTGCGCAGAGCCTATTCGGCAGGCGTTCGGCAGGCGCGCAGAGTGTACTCGGCAAGCATTCGGGAGGTGCGCAGAGTGTACTTGGCAAGCGTTCGGCGGGAGCGCAGCGTGTACTCGGGAAGCGTTGGGCAGGCGCGCAGCGTGTACTCGGCAAGCAATTGGAGGATGCGCAGAGTATACTCGGCATTCGGCAGGCACGCAGAGTGTACTCGGCAAGCGTCCGGCGGGTGCGCAGCGTGTACTCGGCAAGCATTGGGCAGGCGCGCAGAGTGTACTCGGCAAGCAATCGGCAGGCGCGCAAAGTATGCTGAGCATTCGGCAGGCGCAGCGCGTACTCGGCAGGCGTCCGGCAGGTGCGCAGCGCGTACTCTGCAAGCATCCGGCAGGCGCGCAGCGCGTACTGGGCAAGCACCCGGCAGGCGTGCAGCGCGTACTGGGCAGGCGTTTGGCAGGTGTGCAGCGTGTACTCGGCAAGCAATCGGCAGGCCTGCAGAGTATACTCGGCATTCGGCAGGCACAGCGTGTGCTAGGCAAGCGTCCGGCCGGTGCGCAGTGTGTACTCTGCAAGCGTCCGGCAGGCGCACAGCATGTACTCGGCAGGCATTTGGCAAGCATTTGGCAGACATTTGGCAGGCACACAGGATATACTCAGCAGACACGCAGTAGGTGCATAGTGGGCATTCAACAGGTGCTAAGCAGACACTGAACTGTGACCTCCCTGAGGGCCGGCCGGTCTCCAGTTCATTCTTCAGTTGCTCAGGTGCAAGTGCCTTTTAAAAGGGCCAGTTTCCCATCACACAGGCAGGCTTCCCTCCCTTATGTAGCAGGAGTGTGATGTGTGTTCCTCTTCACAGTCTGGGAACACGTCCAAGGTGCTGAGGGGCCATGGAGCCTGGTGGGGTGCATGGTGGTCTTACTGGAGCTTCAGTTTGGCTGAACAACTTCAGGGAGAAAGTCTGAGTATTGACCAGGCATGGTGTGTTATGGCATGGACTGCAGACCCATATGGGCTTGGGGCCAGTGGGCCTGGGGCAGCGTGGTGCCCTGGGATGGAGAGTAAGAAGCATCAGGCTTGTCCAGTGAGGTCTCCCTGCAGTGACCAGAATTTGGACTGGAAAGTCCATTTGTTTAGTCAGAATTTACTTACTTATTTTTAGAGATTTTATTTATTTGAGAGAGAGAGCACGCGCATGAGGGAGAGGCAGAAGGAGAAGCAGACTTCCTGCCGAGCAGGAAGCCTGATGTGGGGCTTGATCCCAGGACCCTGAGATCATCGTTCAGTATTTATTGAGCACCTACCTGGTGCTTTGTCCTGGGGAGGCCTTGCAGAACAAGTCAAAGGAAACAGTGGCCAGCTGGTCCCCAGCCCTGAAGTCATGGTTCTAAGAGAGTGAAATGGGGTGGGGACCCTTTGGGGGAGGTGATGTTTGGGCTGAACCCAGGGGATGAGGATGAGCCATGGAGATGAAGAGTGTGAAGCTTGTCATGGGGGAGAGCCTGACCTGACCAAGCTCAGTGAATGGATAGCTCCTGGGCCCTGGTCAGTGGTCAGGGTCTGGTAGTAGGCTGCTCTGGGAAGGTTTTAAGCACGGCTCTGATACAAGATGTCGGTTTAGCTGGCTGCCATATGGGGGGTTGCAGGGACCCGAGAGGGGGCTGGGGTAGGGGTCTCCCCTTCTCCACCCCGAGATCATGGGTGTTGAATTCATTACAGACCAGGACTTGCTGACCTGGGAGATGTTCTTTCATCCAAGAATCAGGAATCTGATTCCCCAGGAAGGTGATGGGGGCAGTTTATATTACATAGTTTCGATTTTGTGCTCTGGTGGCTTCTGGGCTGAAGAAAGGCATTTTTTGCAGTCGAGACCTGGAGTCCGAATTTCATACGTGAAATTCCTCTTTGTCTTGTGGTCCCAGCCTGACACCCCACTGGTCAGTGTTTTCCCCCAAAAGGTGGGGTGTGGCATCTGTCCAGAGGAGTGAGTCTCTGCTTTGAAGGACAGATTCCTGTCAGCTGTTCAGTGGACCAGCACCCATTCCCAGCCACATTCCCTCCCCGACTGGCCAGGACTCCACTGTCAAGCGGTGGAGTCCCCTGAGAACTCCCGCAGCTGCCTTCCCTGCCTGCTGGGCTTGCAGGGGAGCTCTCTGCCACACCTTTTTTTTTTTTTTAAATTAAAAAAAAAGAAATTATGTTTCAAAACTTCGATGAAAGTTGAAAACAAAAACCCAAAGCACTTCCCCTTTCTTCTGTGCATCTGACACAGCTCACCTGGGCGCAGAGGGTGGGTGGGTGCGTGCCAGCTGGTCATTTGCCTGGAAATCTCAGGGAGGAAGTGTCGGCCCAGCCAGGCACAGTGCCCGGGGCTGGCTCTGCAGGGCCAGCCAGTCCTCGGGCTGGGGGGCTGGATAGCTGGGGACAGGGGGAGGCAGAGCACGTCCCAGCTTGGCTAAAAAGCCTCTCAGTAAGTTCAGTGGTTCTCAAGGAACTGAAGGACCAGGCTCCTGCTTTCTTCCGTGGGTCCTTGTGCACCTGTGAGCAGCGTGCTTCCTCAGTCCCTTCTGTCCTCCCAGGCAGGCGGGGTTTGATAGCTGTAATTAGGATGGGAGTGGCTCATTAAATCATCACAGAATCAATGCGGAGCCCGGGGAGTGATTTGTAGGCCCAGCAGCCTCAGTTTTTGCCTGCAGGTGGCGAGGAGATGCTAATTCCCTCACCGCTAGCTCAGCACATGCAGAGGGGGGAGCCCTGGGAGTCCATAGCCTGGCCCTGCTGGGGGCCACTTGTGCCCTAAGAGCCTGCCCATGGCCCCACCCTGTCACCCCAGCGGCTGGCCAGGTGGCTCCCTCTGGCTCCAGCCCTGCCTCTGCTGACTTCCCTCACGTGACTCCACTTCTCAGTGCCTCAGTTTCCCATCGGTAGAGTTGTACAGCTTAGGACATGCCTACCCCCAGTGCTTAGCTCCTTGCCTAGCTGGCATCAGGGTGCCCTGTGGGACAGCTGTGAGGGCAGGGTCTTACCCTTTGGACCCATGTGCTTGACATGTGACAGATTCCACAATGTGGCTTAGAAACCATTTGCTTGGTTTCATTTGGGGGCCAGGCAGTGAGTGTGTTCATTTCTCTTCATTTTTTCTTTTCTTTTTTTATTTTTTATTTTTTATTTTTTTTATTTGCCAGAGAGAGAGAGAGAGAGTACACACAAGCAGGCAGAGGCAGCCAGAGAAGCAGGCTCCCCGCCGAGTAAGGAGCCCGATGCAGGACTCGATCCCAGGACCCCGGGATCATGACCCGAGCCGAAGGCAGCTGCTTAACCAACGGAGCCACCCAGGTGTCCCTCTTTTCTTTTTTTAAAGATTTTTATTGGGATGCCTGGGTGGCTCCGTTGGTTAAGCAGCTGCCTTCAGCTCAGGTCATGATCCCAGCGTCCTGGGATCGAGTCCCACATCAGGCTCCTTGCTTGGCAGGGAGCCTGCTTCTCCCTCTGCCTATGCTGGCTCACTCTCTCTCCCTCTCTCTCTCTGACAAATAAATAAATAGAATCTTAAAAAAAAAATACATTTATTTATTGGGGCGCCTGGGTGGCTCAGTGGGTTAAGCCTCTGCCTTTGGCTCAGGTCATGATCCCAGGGTCCTGGGATCGAGCCCCGCGTCGGGATCTCTGCTCAGCGGGGAGCCTGCTTCCTCCTCTCTCTCTGCCTGCCTCTCTGCCTACTTGTGATTTCCATCTGTCAAATAAATACAAAAATCTTAAAAAAAAAAAAAGATTTTTATTTATTTATTAGAGCGTGCACGCACACGAGTTGGGGGAGGGGCAGAGGGAGAAGCAGACTCCCTGCAGAGCAAGGAGCCTGATGTGGGGCTCCATCCAAGGACCCTGGGATCATGACCTGAGCCGAAGGCAGACGCTCAACTGACTGAGCCACCCAGGCACGCCATTCACTTTTTCTTTTGAGATAGTTTTAGATTTCAACGAGGAGTATAGACCGCGTCTATACCTCCTCGTTCCTGCCCTTGAACATGTCACGTGACCAGCATGGGCCTGTCAAACGAGGACAGCAGTGGCGGCACACTTCTATCGACTAGGCTCCGGACTGCGTTTGGATTTCCCCCAGACATCCCCCAGTGACTTTTCTCTGGCCCAGGATCCCATCCAGTCTCCCGTGTCCCGTTTGGTCATCATGACTCTTCGGTCTCCAACCCACGACCATTGCTCAGGGTTTCCGCGTCGCCCGTGACCTTCCATCCCTTGATGAGGACTGCTCAATCTCTTTGTCTTTCAGGGTGGTTTGTCTGATGTTTTCTTGCAACTGAGCTGAGGTGGTGTGTTTTGGGCAGGAATCCCACAGTGCTAATTTTCTTTTTATATTTTTCCTTTCCTCAGATTGTGGTAAAAAATGTACATAAAATTTACCATCTTACTCATTTTTTTAAAAAAGATTTTATTTATTTATTTGACAGAGACGCAGTGAGAGAGGGAACACAAGGGGTAGTGGCAGAGGGAGAAGCAGGCTTCCCGCTGAGCAAGGAGACTGATGTGGGGCTCGATCTCAGGACCCTGGGATCATGACCTGAGCTGAAGGCAGACACTTAACAGCTAAGCCACCCAGGCGCCCCTTACTCATTTTTAAATGTGTGGTTTGGGGCACCTGGGTGGCTCAATTGGTTAAGCATCCAGCTCTTGATTTTGGCTCAGGTCATGATCTCAGGGTCGTGAGAGCGAGCCCTGCGTTGGGCTCTGTGCTCCGCGCGGAGTCTGCTTGGGATTCTCTCTCTCCCTCTCCCTTTGTCCCACCCCCACCATCCCCACTCATGCACGTGCACTGTCTCTCTCTCTCTCTCTCACTCGCAGATCTTAAAAAAAAAAAAAAAAGAAAGTACGTGTGTGGCTCTTGGGCATTAAACACATTCTTACTGTGGTGGTACCGTCTCCGCCATCCATCTCTAGATCTTCGGAGGGAACTCTTTGCCGTTTAACGCTAACTCCCCATCCCTTCTCGCCCTGTATCTGGTACCTGCTATTCTGCTTTTCTGGCTCTATGAATTTGACCACTCCTAGAAATGGACTCATAGGATTTGTCTTTTTGTGACTGGCGTATTTCAGTCAGCATAACGTCCTCAATGTTGCAGTACACGTCTATGTTGTATTTCCTTTCAGGGTTGACTAATACTCCATTACATGCATGCCTCACATTTGATTCATCCGTTCCTCCTTCATCTGGGCACTTTTTTGGCTCTTTCGAATAATGGTGCTGTGAACATGGGGGTATGAATCCCTGCTTCCATTTTGGGGGCGCATACGCAGAGGCGGGATTGTTGGTTAATTTTTTGAGGAATCGCGGGACTGGTTTCCACAGTGGTTGTGCCGTTTCACATTCCCACCAGCAATGCACGAAGGTTCCAGTCTCTCCAGAGCCTCACCAACGCTTGTCCTTTTATGGTGGGTTGTTTTGTGTGTTTTTTTTTAAGATTTTATTTACTTATTTGACAGAGAGAGATCACAAGTAGGCAGAGAGGCAGGCAGAGAGAGAGGAGGAAGCAGGCTCCCTGCTGAGCAGAGAGCCCGCCGCGGGGCTCAATCCCAGGACCCTGGGATCATGACCTGAGCTGAAGGCAGAGGCTTTAACCCACTGAGCCACCCAGGTGCCCCATATGGTGGTTTTTTTTTTTGTTTTGTTTTGTTCTGTTTTGGTTTTGGTATCATATCCCTGTGGCTGTGAGGTGGTTGGTTCCCATTGTGTTTTGGTGTGCATTTCCCTAATGATGAGTGAGGTTGAGCATCTTTTGTGTGCACGTTGGCCATTTGTAGATCTTATTTGGAGAAATGTCTATTCAAGTCTTTGGCCCGTTTTTGAATTTGTTTTTTGTTGTCGAGTTCTGGGCACATGCTGGATATCAATCCCATATCCAGTGGATGATCTGCAAATGTTTTCTCGCGTTCCTTGAGAATGGGGCCTTTATGCTGTGTCCGTTGTGTCCTTCATTGCACAAATGGTTTTAATTTTGGTAAAGTCCAATTTATATATTTTTTCTTTTGTTGAGTGTGCTTTTGGTTTTATAGCCAAGAAGTCACTGCCAAATCTAATATTATTAAGCTTTTCCTCTTTTTTTCTTCTGAGTTTTATAGTTTTAGCTCTCAGTCTTTGATCCATGTTGATTTTTATATATGGAATAAGGTGTGGGTCCAACTTTATTCATCGCATGTGGAGATCCAGTTTTCCCAGCACCTTGTTGAAAAGACTGTCCTTTCTCTCTTGAATGATCTTGGCACCCTTGTCAAAAATCATTTGACCATGCATGCAAGGGTTTATTTCTGGGCTTTCTATTCCATTGGTTTCTAGGTCTGTTTTTATGCCAGTACCACACTGTCTTTGTTACTGTAGCTTTGTAGTAAGTTTAGAAATCAGGAAGTGTGAGTCCGCCAACTTTCTTCTTTTGTAAAGATTGTCTTGGCTGTTTAGGGTCCTTTGAGATTTCATATGAGTTTTATGGTAGCCTTTTCTGTTTCTGCAAAAATCATTGCTGGGATTTTGATAGGGATCGCACTGACTCTGTAGATTGCTTTGGGCTGTGTTGCCATCTTAACACTATGATGCCCTGTTCTCCTCCATCCAGCTGTGCGACCCTGGCAAGCATATATCTGGGTCCTGTCAGGTTGCCCATCGCCACTCCTCAGATGTGCTTGTGGACGAAGTCAGCTCTGTCAGCGCATGAAGAGCCCTTAGGACTGGACCTGCATGGGTTGGTGCTCTGAGGAGGAGGTGGTGTCTGCAGACTGGCTCAGGGAGCCACTGACTTAGAGGCGAGAACAGGCTATGGGAGGGTGGGGCCGAGCTGGGAGGGCTGCCTGGAAGAAGAGAGCTCTGTGGTTGGACATGAGGCGGATAAGGAGGGGAAGGGTCATTGGGAAGAGGAGGAATGATGTGTATGGAGGCACAGATGCTTGAAGAGGGGCTGTCTGGGGCCTGACTGTGGCATGAGATGAACCTCTGGAGGGGGCGAGTGGTGAGAGAGGAGAGTGAGGGGTGGGAGTCAGATTTGGAAGGGCCCTAAGAGCCAAGGTGCGGAGCTTGGGCACTATCCAGAAGCTAGCCGATGTGGTACGGAAGGGGAGACTCAGGATTAGCTTTGGGATTTAGGGAGAGCTTGAGAAAAGATTGGTTGAGGGGGAACAGGAGACCAGGTGTGGGAGGCATGGGGTCCTGGGGAGCTCAGGAGCTGTGAGAGGTGCCTGCCAGGCCAGTGAGGGTGTGAGGCCCAATGGGGGCATGGGCTGCAGCACAGGTAGGTCATGGTGCCACCTGCCAGGGCTGGGAGAAACAGGAGGGTGGAGTGGAGGATTCAGGAGGACACGAGCCTGGTCAGGGCACTGCTGGGATAGAAGAGGTTCCTTTGAGCATCGGGGGGCATTCTGGGGGCAGGGCCAGGTCCCACTTGGGAGCTGCTGGCCAACTTGGCATTCAAGGCCTCCCTAGGAGGGGTGGCACATGAGGGACACAGAGGCCTGAGCCCTTGCAGAGTCACGTTCGAAGGGGTTGGGGGGGACCACAAGGCACAGGCCAGAGGAGGAGCCATGGGGTGAGGGGCGGGAGGGGATCCTCTTGTGAGTGTGGCCATGGGTGCCAGGCTGGAGAGGCTTCGCCGGTGAATGGATGTGTGACCAGTACCTGCTTGGAGCCTGCTGGTGCTGGGAGGTGCGGGGCTGCAGCTGCACCTGGAGCAGTTGGTGCCAGGTGGCGCATGGGGACAGCCACATTGAGCAGTGGTTTCCGAGTGAGGTGTGCGTAGTGGGTAGGGGGAAGGTGCACCTGGTAGGGGCACAGGAGTTGCAGAGGCTTGGCATGGGGGGCATGTGCGTTAGAAGGCGGGGCCCAAGGGGATGGTCCTGGGAGTTCCCCAGCTTGGTCTCATGTTCCCGCAGGCACGATGGACTTCATCCCGAGGGTGGTGGCGGGAACCCTGTGGTGGGGGGCAGAGGTGCTGGTGCAGGGAACAGGTGGGGTGATGGGAAGCAAGGACAGCTGTGGTACCTTTCGTGATTCTCAAGCAGCCACACTGGACATGAAGGAGAGAGACATCAGGAGGAAGGCTGTCCTGCTCCTGCATGGCGGTGAGAAAGGGACAGACAGAGTGTCTGGCGGGGGGCTGTGTCCACGAGAATCTGTGGACAGGAATTGGGTGAGCCGACCTGCCTGTGGACACCCTCCTGGGACCCTTTGGGAAGCTATTAAGTCTGTCCACGGTGCAACCTAGGAGCACTTAGCCCCTGGGACAGGTGTCTTCAGGTTTTTCCTGCCCTGGGCAGTCTTCCTTGTATCCGGACAGAAGCTAATCAACCAGATGTCCCATTGGGCCCTATCCTGGGAAGTACTAGAGTCAGGGGTCCCATCCCCATCTGCCCTGTGTCCATCTACCAAGAATGAACCACCCTCTCCCACATTGCCTACCTCACCCTGGCCCCTCAGTCCAGCTCCTTTGGCACGGAGGACCCTGTGCAAGGGAAGGTAGCTCAGGTCACCTTGCCTTAAATCTTTCCAGTGGATTCTCATCATATTCAGAGTGAGGTCCCATGAGGCCCTGAGCCTCCCCCTAGCCCCAGCCTCCTTGTTTACTGGTGGGCGGCCTGGCCCCCTTGTCCCCTCCATGCTGGTCCTCCCCGCATCGTGCTCATTCTGACCCCAGGGCCTTTGCACTCTCTGGGCCTCCTGCCTAGAGTCCTCTTCCCAGCTCCAGTGTCACCTCCTTGGCCACCTGCCTGCTCCCCCGTGCTTCCCCCTCCCATTTCCTGCTTGTTTTAGGCACAGGCCCCCTTACTTGGAAATCCTCAGGCTCCTTCCTTTTTCTCTAGTTTCTCTGCCTAGAGCACACTAGGACCTGTTTGTGCTTTGTGTTTGGGGGCAAGCTCGTGAGCCGGTAGAGCTTGTCCTCAGACACTACAGGCCTGCTGGCTTCCTCTGCCAGCCTCCTTTCCAGCACCTTTGGGTGACAGATTCCCTCTGTTTCCAGCTGCCTGCCCAGGCCTCCCGTCCTGCTTACCCTAGGCAGTGCCCTTTGGACCCTCCCTGGAAGGGACTGGCCCTGCCTGCTGGGCCAGACATGCAGGATTTTCAGGGACTGCTGGAGGGCAAAGCCAGGAGCCAGTGTGAGCACCTGGGCTTCTGGGCTGTGTTGGGGTGTTCCCTCAGGTGGGTGCTTTGGGTAGGGGTGTAGTGTGGGCTGCCCTCCTGGAACCTCCGGCTCTTGAGCAAGCCTAAGGTAGGCCTGGCTGCCGACCCCTCTGCTTTTACCACTGCCGTGCCCCGCCCCAGTGCTCACTCTACAGGCCTCTCAGCATCCACTCAGGCCTGGGCTGCTAATAGTTAAATGCTGAGCAGGCAGCAGTGGATTTCTTTGGGGTTTTGGCTCAGGGTGAGACCTGCATTCCGGGCCTTGTTTGGCCCACATGCAGCATCCTAGCTCTGCACCTTCCCGTCCCAGTTGGCCTGCTTCTTGGGGTGGGGTGGGGGCTTCCTCCTCCAGGCCTTGGGTCAGGCCACGCAGCTGCCGAGCTGGAGTGAGGGCAACAGGGATGAGCTGGGCTCGGAGGCCCCGGGTCTGCAGCCAGCTGGGTGACCTCAGGCTGTGCTGACCCTCTTGGAGCGTGGGGTTGGGTGTGGGGTGCAAGGGGACCTGTGATGCCTTTATGCCTGGCCCTGCACTGACCGATGAAAATTCACCAGCCAGGAATCCAGGCCCTGAGCTGTTGGCACTTCTGGTGCTTCAGGAGAAGCCAGCAATTCTGGTGTTTAAGTTAATTTAAAAAAAAAAAAAAAAAAAAAATTTTTTTTTTTTTTTCTTTTAAAGTTGGCCACCAGTTCGCATTCTTTAAAATGCTTCTCAGACCTCAGGAAGGCCGCAGCTGCAGCCACTGTGCTCCTGCTTGCCAGGTGGTAGGCTCTGATGTGGGCCAGTGGACCCTGAGGGCGTCTGGGTTGCAATGGACAGGCGGCTGTGTGGCTCCTGGGATGGGTGCCTTGTGGGTCCCCACTTTCCTGGGCTGCCCACGGAGGGAGTGTGCTGTGGACAAGGAGCCACGTGGCCCAGGCCCTCTTGCAGGCCGTGGCCTTGCTCTGGGTACACACGTGGGGCCATAGTGGCTTCCCAGTTAGATGACACCGCTCTGAGGGCAGGGACTCTGTCCTTGGTGACAGTCCCCTACCCATGCTGCTGTCCCAAAGGCACAGGCTGGGGATGAGACACTCTGGGCCCTGCCTGCTGCTCACCCTCATGCTGACATGCACTTTGCCCTTGGCCAGAATGTTGGGAATGCTGTTCATCTCTTCTTCGTATTTTTTTTTGTGTGGCAAAATTCACTAAACAAAAGTCACCATTTTTTAGCAAGTAGTTTAGTGGCATTTAGTACATTCACAATGTTGTGCCAGCACCACCTCTTTGTGCTCCCAGAGCAATTCCATCACCCCTGCAGGAAGCCCCAGCCCCCTTAGGAGTCACGGCCCCTCCCGCAGCCCCTTGGCACCACTGGCCGTCGCTATGGGTTCGTGTGTTCTGGACATTTCACGTAAATGGGATTGTATGACCTGTGGCCTTTTGCATCTGGCTTCTCTCAGTGTGATATTTCTGAGGCTCCCCCACATTGTAGCGTGAGTCCGTGCTTCATCGCTCCTTCTTATGGCTGAGTAATATTCCACCGTCAGGATAAACCACATCTTGTCTGTCCATTCACCCATCGGTGGGCATTGGGGTTGTTTCCACTGCTTGGTGATTGTGACGAGTGCTGCTGTGAATGTGTGTGTGTAAGTTTTTGTCTGAACACCTGAGTTCTTTGGGGTCTATACCCAGAAGTGGAATTGCTGGGTCTTATGGTAATTCTGTGTTTCACTTTTTGAGGACCTACCAGACCATCTCCCAAGAGCAGATGTGTAAACACCTTATTTTTTTAAAATTTTTTAAAAATCTTGTTTTGCTTTATTTTTATTATTTTTTTAAATTAACATATAATGTCTAATTTGCCCCAGGGTACAGGTCTGCACACCAATTCTTCCATGCCCCTGGCTGCACCCCTGCTTGGGAGCTGGGGCTCTCGGCCCATTCTGGGTCTTCCACCTGCCCTCCCCATGCGCTCCTGATTTTATTGGTGTGTTACTACTTTACATTGTTGAGGTTTGTGGCGTTTGCTCATGGCCCTGTAATTGTAAAGCTCACTGCTGGTTGGTCTTAGCTCAGCATCCAAGGAATCGATGGAGGTTGGGATTCCTGCCCTGGTGCATTTGGAATATTCCATTTGTGTGCTAGGAAGTGAAGGCCTAGGGATGTGATGCAGCACACCCAGGGCATGGATTGGAGTGGGGAAACTCTTTGTGTGCCCAGGGGTCGCTCCTGGGTGCTTATGCCATGGCTGCTCGTGAGTCCCCAACTCAGCTGTGCCCCAGACCCATGCAGTCCATTCTCTGCCCTAGCGGGAGGGCCTGTGAGTGTGGAGACCCACCTTGAAAATAGCAGCCATGTGGCCCCTGTGAGCAGCCTGTGCTGGCTTCCTCCCTGTGCACAGGGGCCTGCCCAGGGGCCTTGGAGTGAGGGTGCTGGCCAGGGCCCACACAGCCCCCCCATCGGCTTGCAACCTGTGCCACGATGCCAGGCAGGCCATCTGAAGCAGGGGGTCACGGGGGTCCCAGAAATCATGTCGGTTCCATTTCCAGGAAGGTGGTGTAGTATGCCGACATGAGGGAGCCCCCTCAGTGGAGTCTGGGCAGCCTCCCAGTGTGGACCTGGGGATATATTTGCACCAAAGCGATGCTCTGAGAACAGACCAGGGCAGCCTCCTGTCCACTGATCAGACATGTTTGCTGGTGGGCCTTTACCATGCTCACCACAAGGGTTTCTGCGGAGTTTTCAGTATTGCAGGATGGCGGGATTAGGGCATTGTTACCCCCCATCTGCCGCCCCCAAGGGCTGGTGATGACCTCAGGGGCCTCCATCCCCCGGCCACATCCTGCTTGCTGCCTGCACCTTCCTTGCCCTCCTTCAGTGCCTCTGAGGACCCCTGCTGCTCCCCCTGGGCTCTGGGGCGCATGGCCTGAGGGCAATCTTGGGGAGGTTCTCCTGGGAATGTTCCTAGGGTTCTGGTATTGTGTGTTTTAGTGCCTAGGAGCTGCCGCAGCAAATGACCACAAACTGGGTAACTTAAAACGACAAGAATTTATTGTCTCATATCCTGGAGGCAAGCAGTCTTAAATTAAGGTGTCGCCAGGCTCCCTCGTTCCTTCTGGGAGCCCTGGGGGAGGAGCGTTCCTTGACCTCTTGCAGCTTCTCGTGGTTCCCATCGTCCTCAGCCTGTGGCCGCATCACTGCAGTGTCTGCCTTCCCTGGCGTGTCTCTGTCCCATCATCTCAGAAGAACACCCATCATCGGGTTAGTGCCCACCCCGCTCCAGAGTGGCCTTGCTTAACTTGATCACATCTGCAGATAACCCCATTTTCAAAGTCACATCCCCCTGTCCAGTGGTTAGGACTTGGACATCTCTTTTTGGGGGGACATAATTCAACCAGCAACAGGAGCTTTGTGAATGAGGCAACAGCATGGTGAAGCCTCTGAGCCCAGCTCGGGGTAGAGCATCCCCCTCGACCGCCTGACACCCTCCACGGACACCCCCGTCTTCCCACTCCACCACACTCCTCGGTGCACTGGCATCATACTCTGCCTCTGTCACGGAAATTTCAGAGCCCAGGAGTGCTGTTTGCCCGTGTGCAGGTGGACCCCCAGGTCTGGCATCTCTCTGAGTTGGCCTGGGTCTTGCGGTTCGTCTTGGCCGAGGAGTTAGCATGCCTGCCCTGCTTGGCACCGGCTCGTGTTCCTTAGTCAGGTTTGCCGAGGTTGGTGCTCCTGCCTGGCTTGGCTCCCACTTTGCTGTGGTACGGGGCTGCCCCATGCATCCCTGTGGTCCTAGCCCGCGGCATGCATGCAGCTGTGAGATGCGGGGGGCCACAGAGAGGGAACGATGCTCTGGCCAGGCTCCACGCTGGGCGGCAGGCGGGGAGAAGCCTTGGGGGCTCTGAGGATTCCACGGGGGGCACAACAGCCGTGTGTTGTGACCCCATCATGGGTCCTGCAGCCCAAGGAGGGGACCTTGGTCCGAGAATCCTTGTTGGAGGTAGTGCTGACACGCAGCTTCTGTGGAGCCCGGGGTAAGTGTGGGGGGTGGAGAAGGGCCTGTGCTGGTAGAGGCTCCTGGGGAAGTGGGGGCCAGAGGGCCCAGTGAGGAGAGGCCCTCTGCTCAGGTAGGCAGTTGGGCGAGACTCTGGCTGCCACTTGCAGAGGGGGTTGGGGTCTGCGGAGTTGATTTAGGTGCCCAGGCAGGAGACTTCTGCATTTGTGGGGCCAGAGGTGCTGGGGCTCAGACCTGGTGGCTAACGGTGGGAGCAGGTGATGGCTGGGGGTGGCAGGGCCTGGCACTAGAGCAGGTGTGGGAACGAATCAGGGGACTGTGTCCCAGGGGACAACGTGAAGGTGTGCACAGGTCAGCGTGCATGAGTGAGTGAGCATGCGCATTTGTGAACAGGTATGCATACAGGAGTGTGTGGATAAGTAGTGTGCACTTGTGTCTGCGTGTATGCCTTCGGCAGCTGGGTGTGTATGAACACGTTTGTGTTGGTGTGTATGCCTGGGTGTGCATGCATGCTTCTGTGATACACATGTGAGTGAGAGTGTGTGCATATGCTCGCCTGGGCTCTCTGTACAGCCTCCTCAGGAGCCTGGCAGGCGCTGGGTGGGAGGCATGAATTTGGGGGCTCCTGACAAGTGTGAGGTGGGGCGGGAAAGAGGGCTGCTGGATCAGAGAGTGGGCATCCAAGTGGGCTTCAGTCAAGGGCCAAGGAGGGGTCCCCCCACCCGGCACCCGCTCCCAGGGGGTCCTCTAGTTTACGGGGGTCCAGGGTGTGTGGAGCTCAGGACAAGGTCTCTCTCTTCCAGGTTCTCTGTCCTGGGTGCATTAATAGCTTCCAGATGGCAGTCCTCGGGGTCAAGCCTAGCTTCAGTCCTCTCAGGGGTTCGTGAAGAGGATCAGGGTTGCCACCGTACCCCGCATGCAGGGGCAGAACCACTGTGCGCTGGCAGAGCCAAGGGGCCAGGCCTTCCTGTCCTCAGGGGCAACCCCCATGCTACCCCAGGCAGCTGTGACACTGCTCCTGTCCTCCTGGGCCCGGGGAAGGAGGTAGGGAGCTGATGAGGCTTGGGGATGAGGCAAGGCTTCTTGGAGGAGGGGGCTCGGTGTGCCAGCCCCAGGCTGGGACACAGTCATCCCAGAGCTGGACAGGTGGAGGGACCGCCACAGACAGAGGCCCCGAGGGTGAGGGACTTGGCCATCTCCTGGAGCAGGAGGAAGACCCGGGAGGTGGAACAGGGAGCAAGGGCCAAGATGGCAAGGCTCGGCCAGCGTGGTAATGGGGTCTGGTTTGATTTTCACCGGTCATCTATTTATTATTGAGATGACTTTGAGAGAACATAAAATTAGCCGTTTCAGATGAACAACCAAATGCCGCTTAGGACATTCACAGTGTTGTATAGCTGACACCATCATCTCATTCTGAAATATTTCTGTGACCCTCGAAAGGAAACCCCATCCCCATGAGCAGTCACTCCCTGCCCTGCTCCCTCAGCACCCGGCACCTGCTGATCTGCTTTCTGTGTCTGCGGACGTGTCTGTTCTGGACGTTTCACATGCATGGAATCATGAACCATGTGGTCTTTTGTGACTGGTTTCTCTCACTGGCCATGGGGTTTTTGAGGTTCTTCTGGGTTGTAGCGTGTGTCCGGGCTTCGTTCCTGTTCATGGCTGAATAATTCCATCATGTGGATGCCCTGTGTTCTGTCTATCCGTTCATCCGTCGGCAGACCCTTGGGCTCTTCCCACCTTTCTGGCCGCTGGAAACCTGGGTGTGCAAGTGTGGGTGTAGCTGTTAGTCTTTGTTTTGTTGGGGTGTGTGCTGAGGATTGGAGTTGCTGTGTCATGTGGTAACTCTGTTTAACATGTTCAGGAGCTGCGAAACTGGGGTCAGGTTTTATTTTAAGTAGGGTGGCAACCTACTGGTGTGTTTAAAACAAGAGTGTAAGGTGGTTTGTACTTCATTTTTTTTTTTTAAGATTTTATTTATTTATTTGACAGAGATTACAAGTAGGCAGAGAGGCAGGCAGAGAGAGGAAGGAAAGCAGGCTCCCTGCTGAGCAAAGAGCCTGATGCGGGGCTCGATCCCAGGACCCTGGGATCATGACCTGAGCCAAAGGCAGAGGCTTTAACCCACTGAGCCACCCAGGCGCCCCTGGTTTGAACTTCATTAATCAAGAAAAGGAGAGGAAGCGTTCCTGGCAGCGGTGTGCAGGAAAGGAGAAGGCTTCGGGCAGGAGAACTGGGGAGGAGGTGGTGTGGGTGTCCCAGTATGAGATGACACGGGCTGGGACCAGGGGCGAGTCACACGTGGCCCTGGAGGTTGAGTTGCTGGGACTTTCTCCTGGAAGGGACAAGGGGGAGAGGGAGAAGGGGGCCTGAGTAGACCCTTCAGCGTTCCCCTGCCAGCCCTTTACCTCCTCGGGGCAGTGCTCAGGCTTGGCCCCAGCCCAACCCGGCAAGCCCTCCAGCCTCACCTCTTCATGGTCTCTCTGCCATGTCGCCTGTCCAGCTACCCGAGCCACACATGGTTCTGTATGGGGCCTGTTTCACCAGGCTGAGCTTGTGGTCTGAGGGCAGTGAGGCAGCCGGAGGGCCAACCCTGCTCCGTCCCCTTGCCTGCAGTGGGTGCTGCCCCCGGGTATGTGGGGTCTTGGGGGGCTCGGGGCAAGACAGGTATCCAAGGGGGACAGAGGGTGTCTGGGTGGCCTCCAGGATCCTGCCTTCCAGACCACAAAATGGCTTTCGTTGTTATTATGTAACTCCATAGTTGTGCTATGTCTAAAAAATGGAGCATAAAGCTATTTTGGGCCCGTGGTAATGAGGGCATCTCGCTTTTGTCTTATCTTCCCGTGGCCCCTGCCAGCCATCTGGGGGGAGGCAGCATTGAAGGAGCTGCTCACAGGAGGTTTCCTCCCAGAACCCCAGCAAGGCTATGTGTCAGCATGTGGGTGCCGTTTTCAAAAATCATTTGTTTGGTATCAGCCCGCGGCAGCTGCTGGCAGACCGCCCTGCAGTACCTGGGATAGGGGAGGCCGGTAGGCGCTGCCCGCCTGGCAGGGGAAAGGCTGACTTCCGTGTCGCCTCTGGGACCCCCTTCCTTGAGGCCGGTCGGGCACCTGTCAGAGACACAGCCTGCTGTTTTCCAGGTGGGCCGGGCTTGGGGAGGTGTGGGACCCGCTCCTGCGGCAGCATCCCTGTCTGGCTCCCTGCCTCTGCCGGCCGGGGGGCCACTCACTGGGAGGCAGCCCCCATTTCTAGTGGCCGGCGTTCCGGCTGGTGATATGTGTTATCCAATTGGTGACGAGATTTAAAATTAAACTGCGAAGGATCTGTTCCCTCGGCTACAAATAGAGACGTGTACTCGCTGCTCCAGAAGCTGCGTGCACCTTCGGGGTGTGTTCAGAGTCAAGGCGGAGAAAGGACAGGTTTTAAGTTTTCTCTCGCTCTCTTCTACGTACTGCACGCATGTACGTGTGGGGTCTCGTGGCCATTCTTAGTGTCCTGGGGCCACCGTAATAAATAACCACAAAGTGGGGGGCTTAAACACCGGAAACTGATTCTCTCACAGTTCTGGAGGCCAGAGGTCCAAAATCAGGGTGTCGGCAGGGTTGTGCTCCCTCCAGAGGCTCCCCGGGAGAGATTCCTTCCTTGCTCCTTGCAGCTTCTGGAGGCTCTGGCATTCCTCGGCTTATGGCTGTGTCACCCAGTCTCTGCTCCCGTCTCTGCGTGGTCCTCTCCGTGTCTGTGCATCTCTGTCTGCTCCTTCTCATAAAGACACCAGTCAAGGGATCAGGGCATGTCCTACTCCAGTATGCTCTTGTCTTAACTAATGTCATCTTCAGTCTCCAAATAGGGTCACATTCCCAGGAACAGGGTGGTCAGGACATGGATGTAGATTTTGGGGCGACACAGTTCATCCCACAACAGATCCTCCACCGGGTGGGTCCCCTGGCCCTCAGTGAGGCCCGTGGAGAGGTACAGCAACATACCTGCCTTACATTCAAGCACATGGGGATTACCTGGGTCATGCTGAGGCCAGAGGCTCAGCCAAATGTAGGTGGGGTCTCTGCTGTCTGGGCCCAGAGCCATGGGTTTTGTGGACAAGCACTGTGGGCCCCTGATGTCTGTGCACAGGCTCACTGCATCCTGGTCACCACGTGACACTTCCCGTGGGAGAATCATCTGTGCACTCTGTCTTACCAGAGAGCCCCGTGTTGCAGATGGGAAAACTGAGCCCAAATGATTACAAACTGGGCTGTGATCCTTGGCCAGGGACTGGCTGGCCAGGGCTGGGCATGGACATAGGCCGTGTGCACACCGGACACCCCTTGCTCTCCGTCAGCCTTACAGCAACCCTGGTGGAGCGGTTTGCATGGTATCCCCCAGACATCTGTGTCCGGGTCCTAAACCCCAGAATATGTGGCCGAGACCCACTTTAGAAAAAGGGTCTTTGGAGATGTGACTAATTTAAATATCTGGAGATGAGATCAACTGGAGTAGGGCGAGCTCTGAATCCAATGCCTTGTGTCCTTCTAAGGCCATGTGAGGACAGAGGTAGAGGTTGCTGTGAGGGCATCCACAAGCCAAGAAGCACCAAGGATTGCCAAGAGCCCCCAGTGTTTATTTTTATTTTATTTTATTTTATTAAGATTTTATTTATCTATTTGACAGAGAGGGAGAGAGATCACATGTAGGCAGAGCAGCAGGCAGAGAGAGAGGGGGAAGCAGGCTCCCTACTGAGTAGAGAGCCCAATGTGGGGCTCAATCCCAGGACCCCGAGATTATGACCTGAGCTGAAGGCAGAGGCTTAACCCACTGAGCCACCCAGGCAACCCCCCCTCCAATTTTTAAATTAAGATAAAATTTACCATCTGTTTTTTTGGAGATTCTTCTCCTTTATTTTAGAGGAAGAAGGCAGGCATGTAGTGGGGGAGGGGCGGAGGGCAAGAGAATCTCAAGCAGACCGCCACCCACATCCCCGCCCCCCTGCTGAGCGTGGAGCCTGACGTGGGGGCTTGATCCCACGAGCCCGAGATCCCAAGAGTCAGACACTCAACTGACTGAGCCCCCCAGGAGCCCTAAAATTCACCGTTTTTAAGTGAATAGTTCAGTGGTATTCAGTGTATTCACATTTGCAACCAGGCTGTCTGTCTCATTCCAGAACATCTTCATCACTCCTGAAGAAAAACCTGTCCCCGCGAGCACTCTCCACTCCCCACCTCTTTACTCTTAGCCCCTGGCACGCATGCATCTGCTTTCTGGCTCTGTGGATTTGCCTGTGCTGGGCATTTCGTATACATGGAATCACACATGATGTGGTCTTTTGGGTCTGGCTTCTCTCACTCAGCATAAAGTTCCCAAGGTTCGTCCATGTTGTAGCGTCTGTCCAAGGTTTCCTCCTTTTTATGTCTGAATGATGTTCCACATCCCATGTACAGATGGGCCACGTTTTAGTTACACCTTCATCATGGGGTCGTTTCCCCACCTTGGCCGTTGTGAATGGCCCATCTACGGTTTATACATTTATTTACCCCTGACCTTCAGCCTCCCACCACATCTGTCCCTGTCTGCCCCAGTGTTCCTGCCCCTGAAGCCGGTGCTCAGGAAGTACTTGGGAGCCAGGTGTGGATGCAAGAGGCCCTGGGAAGGGTGAATGTCCGTCCTCCTAAGGCCAGCAGGTACAGAGCACTGTGGGGCCATGGGGCCACCCAGCCTCGGGACATGTAGCACCACCACACCCCAGTTTAACATGACAGTTTTAATGTGACACAGTTTAACATGTCAGACGTTTGTGGCTGTGGCCGCTTCAGGGCGGCGTTCCCAGCAATGGGCTTGGTGCCTGCTGGCTGGGGGGATCCTGTGGGGAACTCTAGGGCATGTGCTTATCTGTTTGGTGTTTCCTGCCTTGGGGCCCTTTGGGGGTGGGGATGCCTAAAGAGCCATGAGCCCTTCTAAGCGGGGGGGGGGGGGCTTCTAAGCAGGAGGGCTGTAGGGTCCAGATGGACAGAGAGGGTCGCCCGCTGGCCGCCATTGCCTCAGAGCCCCTGGAAGGCCAGACATGAGTCAGTGTGTCAACAGTCATGACCTCCCGCATCATGTGGAGGGAAGTGTGGTGCAAACACAGGTCGCCAGCCTCCTTGAGGGCCCCCTCTTTGCAGAGGCCAGGACGACGCGACAGTGACAGCCATTAGGTCTCAGGCTGGGGCGGAGGTATGTTGTTTTTTGTGCTTGCGGGATGTCAGTTTCATGTTCACGTTAAAAGAAAGAGGTAGCAGGGTGCTGTCTGTGTTTGGGGGGGATTGGGTTTCCTGGTATGAGGTTGGGCTTCAGGGCCTACCCGCCTGGCCTCAGCTTCCCCTGGGCAGGGGAGATGGCAGCCCATGTGCTGGCTTAGGGGCACCATGCCTGTGCGTGTCTCAGGGCTGCTATAATGAGGGACACGCCGGGGGCTTACAACAGCAGAAGTTTGTTATCCCACCATCTGGAGGCCAGAAATCTGAAGTCAGGGTGTCACAGGGCCACACCGTCTCCGAGGGCTCTGGAGGAAGATCCTTCCGGGTCTCTTACAGCTCCTGGGGGTGCTGGTAGTGGTAGTTCCTGGCTTGTACCATGTGACCCCAGTCTCTGCTTCCATCTCCACATGGCCTTGTCCCTGTGCGTCCTTATAAGGACACTTGTCTTTGGATTGAGGGCCCACCCGGAAAATACAGGAAGATTTCTTCTTTCTAATATACTTATCTTAATTTATATCTTAAGACCCTGCTTCTAAATAAGGTCAGTCACAGGTTCCAGGGGTGAGGATGGGGACATAAGTTTTCCAGGACTCCTGTGAACCCACTGCACGTACCTGGGTTGACCCACCTTGAGTGCTTCAGTGACACCCGCATGATGGGGGGGCACCGGCTGGGTCTTGCTGTTACTGTGTTCTTGATTTTGTCAGTTTAGGGGCTTCCAACCCTGTTGCCTGCCTACCCCCCAACCTGTTCGTCTCATCATGGTTACCTGCCCCTCCCATCCTTGTGCTCTCAGCCCTGTCCGGAGCTGGGGAGGCCCCTCTGTCTTGAGTATACCTGCTGTCCATATGTGGGATCACACACCTGCCACTCCCCTGACCCCTTGGCCTGAGTAGGGGGAATCTCCTCTCTAAACTCTGTGGGGCACCTGGGTGGCTCAGTCATTAAGCATCTGCCTTCTGCTCAGGTCAGGATCCCAGGGTCCTGGGCTCAAGCCCCGCCATCAGGCGCCCTGCTCGGTGGGAAGCCTGTTTCTCCCTCTGCCACTCTCCCTACTTGTGTTCCCTCTCTTGCTGTGTCTCTCTCTGTCAAATAAATAAATAAAATCTTAAAAAACAAAAAAACCAACTCTGTGGGGCATCTGCACCCTGAGCATCCCCCTTCCCCAGCACCATCCAAGTGGGGTGTCCCTCCCCAGGGTCTTCGGGGAGCCCTCCCCATTCTCACAGAACCCCTCACTGTCCAGATCATTGCACTGACCTGTGTTCAGGTTCATGTCAGCCTCTGGCCTGGAGGGGATAACATGGAGTGTTGGGCCCTCCTTTGAGCTCAGGTGGCCTTGGTCACTCCAGTTATATTGTTCTCCACAGCCCTTCCTGTGTTCTGGAGAATTCCTCTCCTGTCCCAAGGGGCATTTATGGGGCTGCTGGCCACCCTCCTCCCCCACCTTCAACCCCCCCCCACTCCAGTGTCCAGCCCCACTTGGGGATGTCCCTGGAAAGGGAGTGGCCTGGCCTTATCCTAGGGCTGCCTGTGCCTGCAAGGACGGATCTTTGCAGAGGGGGACTTCCCTCCATGGAGGCACATGTCGTCTGTTCTTCTCCAGAGTGGAAGCTCCGCCCTGGCCTGGCTCCGTCCTGCAGCACAGTTTAGCTCCTTGCTCTGAGGACTGATGGTGCAGGAGCATCTTTGTGCATAAATCCGTATTTTGGATGATCTCCCTCAGGAGAGCTTCCCAGAAGTGGAATTACTGGGTCAGAGGGCAGGAACGTTGTTCAGGCTCCCTACAGACCCTGCCAAATGACTCTCCACATGCTGCCGGCCACCTGCCTGGCAGGGTCCCAGTTGTTTCCGCGGTGGCTGTTGGGTGCTGGGTGGGTCCATATGCCACCCACCTTTACCCCTCTACCCTCCGCTGACCAGCGGAAGAAATGGAGGCTCAGGAGGGGTGGGTGCTGCCCAAGAGGCCCTAGGATTGGCTGCAGGAGAAAGCCGGGGGCTTGAGCAAGAGGGTGCTGCCGTTGTGGGGGGTTCTTGGCAGGGGGTCCACGGCGACACAGGATGGGGTGACGACGATGGGTTGAAGAGTGTCCCCTACCCCCCAAATTTTTGTCCGACCAGAACCTGCAAATGAGACCTTTTTGGAAATAAGGTCTTTCAGATGTCATCAAGTCTGCGTGAGGTCGACCTAGAGTAGGGCGGGACCTCAGTCCAGAGACTGGTGTCCTTACAAGAAGACAGCACAGAGACACACAGGCAGAAGGCTGTGTGAATGTAGAGGTGGGGGTCAGAATGAGGCATCCACAAGCCCAGGGACACCACGGAACTGCTGATAGCCTCCAGAAGCCGGGAGAGAGGCCTGGATAGATTTCTCTGACAGACCTCCGGAAGGGTCCAGCCCTGCCACACCTTGATTTCAGTTGTCTGGCCTCTGGCCTGCTGAGGGAATACATTCCTGTTCGAATCCCTCTGGTGTGTGGTCCTCTGTCACGGCAGCCCCAGGAAACTTGTCGAGTTCCCAAGAGTGGGAGTAGACAGAGAGCCTCTGGGGTCAGGATCCCTGCCCTTGGAGAAGCTCCTCTTTCCCAGTGCCCTGCCACCCACCGTGTCCTCACCCCTCTCCCTCTTTCTGGCTCTATGTTTTTGTTATGAGGCGAGGAACTTTATTGACTTTGTCCCACACTTTATTCCCAGGCTTTTTCAGCTTGATTAACTGTGCAGAATGGGCGGTGGGGGAGCAAAACCCCTAAAGAGCTGCAGGGTCCAAATGGTTTGGACTTAAAAATATCAGCAATCTAGATCTTATCAGCTCCCCAAAGCAAGTCACACTAGGACGTAGTCATAACCAGCAGCTCCAAGTGACTTGTTTAAGCCTGGTCTTTAGAAGTTGACTTGATGCCATTTGCCTCCTTCTTGAGGCCCCCTGGCCATGAGTCCAGCCCTGTGGCCTCCCCAGAGCCTCTCGCAGAGGCTGGGAGAGCTTCCAGAAGTCACAGGTGAAGCCAGCTGCCGCTGGCCCTTTGGACAGGGCCTTGATGTGTGCCAGGGCCGGCTGCCTGTCTCAGGGGACACTGGCCAGCAGCGAACATGCTCGGCTGTGCTGTGGGAACGCGGCACTCAGACGGATGGGGGGTGGGGTGCCTCTCGGGTGTCGGTCATCCTGTCCCCTTGTGGGCCAGTCGGCTTTCTCTCCCGTGGCCACCCTGACGTGGAACTAGGGGGAGCAGTTAGGGGAATGTAAAAAGCCACCGGAGCAGTGCGGGTTGTCCGTGGCTTCCAGCAGATGACAGCAGAGGCGACCTGTGTCTGTTGTTGGCTCTGCTGGTGGCGCTGGGCTTTGCTTTTGAGCCACGTTTGGACCCCCGACGAGTACTGCCCCGTCTCCCACTTGGGGCCCTCACACCTCCTCCGGGCCTGCCTGGGCACAGGCGGGTGAGTGAATGCTAGACCCCCCCGGCCTGCCATGCGTAGCCCCCTGGGGGTCCAACAGTGACGTGCTGCAACCCTGCAATCAGTGTGTGGGTGAGGGATGGGAGGGGTCGTGCCGCCCAGGCCCCAGCTCACCAGATCCCACCCCAGGCCTGTAGGCTGTGGTGCCCTCACGTAGGCCAGAGGGAGGCACATGAGCTGGGGCTGAGCTGTGTTTTCTGTGAGACCCCACATTCTCCTCACTCCACCTCTTGCAGCCCCCAGGACCTGGGGCTGGGGTTGGCATGAGGTCATGGATGGAGGCTCCCATGACCTAACAGGTGTGTTTTGGGGATGGGCCCTGCCGCAGTTGCTGATGTGCCGAGACTCCCTTGGCTGGTGAGCCCACTGTGGTGTTACCAGCCCCTGAGTCACTATCCCTCATGCCGCCCTGGTCTGGGCCCCAGAGCTGCCCAGCCTTCCCCTCTGCAGTGCGTGCCCATCAGACCTGGCCTGGCCTTGTCCGTCCTCCCTCTCTCCCTGGGCCTTCACTTCTGCCCCCGCTGTTCCCTCTCCCTGGTCCCTTCCTAGCTCATTCTTTGAGGGTCCCCATGGTCGGCTCTCCCCAACTGTTTAGTTTTCGGATCCCCTCTTGACCCAAGCTTGGCTCTGAGTGGCCCTGCCTCCCCGTGGACCCCCATGGACTCTGCTCTGCAGCGGTTCATTTCCTGGGGCTGCCACAGTAAAGAACCGTCAGCTGGGAGGCCTAAAATGACGGAAATCTGTTCTCTCACAGTTCCGGACAACAGAAGTCAGAGATCGGGGTGTGGGCAGCATTGGATCCTTCTGGGGCTCCTGCAGGGGGTATCTGTCCCAGGCCTCTCTCCCAGTTTCTTGAGGCTTCCAGCAACCTTTGGGGTTCCTTGTCTTGTGGCTACATCACCCTGATCTCTGCCTCCATCTTCATGTGGCCTTTTTCGTGTCTCTGTGTCCTCTTATCTTTTAAAGAGTGTTTTTTTTTCTAAGTAATCTCCACACCCAATGTGGGGCTCGAACTCACCACCCCAAGTCTGAGTGGCGTGCTCTACCGACTGAGCCAGCCTGGTGCCCTTCTGTGTCCCCTTCTTGTAAGGACAGAGGTAATTAGGGTTTAGGAGCCTCTTTAAAGCCAGGATGATCTCATCTCCAGAGTCTTAACTAATTTCATTTGCAAAAACTCTCTTTCCAGATGAGGTCCCATTCTGAGGTTCTGGTTGGGTGTGAATCTGGGGGGCACTGGTCAGCCCAGTGCAGGGGCTGAGCTGATCCACCTCAGGCTGTTCCTGCTCTGTCACACACCCTCGCAGCCACCTGAGCTGCTCTCTGGGTGCTCTCCCCACTGCGCCAGCCCATAGCCCCGGCGAGTAGCCGCGTCATTTTATATTGGGGTAGTGGTGCCCCTGATTTCCCACCATCGTGGCTCGCTAGCCCGGCAGCCCCAGGGGAGCCTGTGCTGTTTGTCGCTCCCACCTCACTGACCCTGGGGCTCTCCAGGGCCAGGCCCCGAGCAGGTCTTTCCCCATAGGCCGCAACACCCTGCACCCTGGGGGCTCCTGCTGGGACACTCCTGGGGTCCCCGGGCTTTGTCTGGGACTGGCTAGCGGGGGGTGTTCCCAGAGGACTCAGCCTGAGGTTTCCCATTCCAGGGGTCACTTCCTGGAGATAGGCTCTGGTCCCTGAGGTGATCACAGGGGCCTATCAGACAGACACCAGCAGGCAGCATATCTGTGAGAGGGTGTCGTGCACTGAAGCGTGTCCCCCAGATTCCTACGTGGAAGCCTTAATCACCAGTGTGCCGGTGTGTGGAGACAGGGTCTGTGCGGAGGAGGTGACTAGGGTGCATTGGGGTCATAAGGGTGGGGTCCTGATCTGCTAGGACAGGCATCCTTATGAGAAGAGGGAGAGTGAGGAGAGAACATCCTCTCCACCCACATGCACCACCCGGAAAGGCCACATGAGGACACGGAGAAGGTGGCTTTCTGCAAGCCAGCAGGAGGGCTCTTATAGGGACGGCACCCTGGTCTCGGACTTCTAGCTTCCAGAACTGGAGAAATAAGTGTCGTTCAAGCCGCCCAGTTTGTGGCATTTTGTTAGGGCGGCCAGAGTGAATACAGAGGGTTATTTTAGAAGGAGGGGGTTGAGGAGAGCTTCTTAAGGAGGTGATGTTTGAGCCGAAACCTAAATCATGAGAAGGAGCTCCATGGAAGTTTCCAGAAAAGAATGAGTTGGGTGCAGGGGCCCAGAGGCAGAAAGCAGAGCATTTGAAAGGACCTTGTTGGCCTTGCTGGAGAAAGTCCCTGGATTGTAACTGAGGCCCCCTCCTGTCGCCAAGTGACCTCAGGGCAAGCCTGTTGTCCCTCAGTGTTTCGGTTTCCCCCCTTGTAAAATGGAGGTGAAGCTGTGTCTCCCCGTTCCAGAGCTGCTACAAGTCCCCACCCAGGTTTGGCTAGCAGCCGGCTGGCGGGGCCGGGGTCTCGTTCACAGGGAAAGAGGCCCCCGTGAGCCAGCTGTGCTATGCTCAGGCCCCGAGGGACCCTTCACACATCCCAGCCGGAACGTCTGTGCTCAACAGCCGCCACCAACAAGGGAAGCAGAACGTGCTCACAGAGGACCCTCTGATTCAGCCGGGGCTGGGAATTTGGCAGCGGCAGTGGAGCCTGATTAAAGGCATTCCGAGGCGCACTCGGTGTTTGTGTATCTGGTTCTGTATTTACACTTTGGGAACGAGTGAGGAGGCAGCTGGGGAGTGTCTCAGTCGGCCGGGGGGCCGGGGGCAGGGGTGACTCAGCCTGGAATCCACGCTCGGCCACACGCCTGTGACGCTTTCATTCATTCCCTCATTCATTCAGTATTCCCTCCCGCGCTCAGCGGACGCTAGATGAGCCACTCCAGCGTACCAGCACGCTTCCGCGGGGTCAGCCGGGTGCTCCTCCCTGCAGAGCCCTCTCGGGCAGCCAGCAAGGGGGGACCGCCAGCGAGGGGGGACCGGGGCAGCGAGGGACTTCAGAATTAACTCACAGTGTACCAAAGAGCTGACTCTGAGATCTAGAAAGCTCCTGGAAGGAAGCATAGGTGTGAATCAGCCCAGACTTCGCTGAGGAGATGGGTTTTTATTTTTTTAAGATTTTACTTACTTGTCAGAGAGAGAGTACAAGCAGCGGGAGCAGGCAGAGGGAGAAGCAGGCTCCCCGCTGAGCAGGGAGCCCGATGTGGGGCTTGATCCCAGGACCCTGGGATCACGACCTGAGCAGAAGGCAGATGCTTTGCCGACTGAGCCTCCCAGGCGCCCCAAGGTGATGGGTTTTTAGATATGACGGTAAAACAATAACAGGGGTGCCTGGGTGGCTCAGTCCGTGAAGCATCCAACTCTTGATCTCAGCTCCAGTGTTGGTCTCAGGGTATCGAGTTTGAGCCCTGCATTGGGCTCCATGCTGGGCAGTTCATTCCCTCGTTCACTCCTAGCCATTTACCCAGAGATTTGAGGATAGGGACTCAAACGGATACTGGTACTTGCCTGTTCCGTCACAGCAGCACTGGTCACAATTGCCAAAGGGCAGAACCAGCCCAAACGTCCATCAGCAGCTGAACTGGTAAGCCATATGTGGTCCAGCCCTACTGTGGAGTATTACTCAGCCACAAAAAGGAGCAGATCCCCGACACATGCTACAATGTGGATAAACCTTAAAAATGTGGTTCTGAGAGAGGAGCACCTGGTTGGCTCAGGGGTAGAGCATGTGACTTGATCTTGGGGTCATGAGTTCAAACCCCATGTTGGGTGTGGAGATTACTTTAAGAAAACAAGCAAGGGGCGCCTGGGTGGCTCAGTGGGTTAAAGCCTCTACCTTCGGCTCAGGTCATGATCTCAGGGTCCTGGGATCGAGCCCCGCATCGGGCTCTCCGCTCAGCGGGGAGCCTGCTTCCCTTCCTCTCTCTCTCTGCCTGCCTCTCTGCCTACTTGTGATCTCTGTCAAATAAATAAAATCTTAAAAAAAAAAAAAAGAAAACAAGCAAAAAAAGTCGTGCTGAGTGAGAGAAGCCTGTCATAAAAGGTCACATGTTATGTGATTCCATTTAGGTGACACGTCCAGAACAGGCAGATCCGTAGAGACTGAAGGCAGGGTGGTGGTTGCCAGGGGCAGAGGGATGGGGAGTGGCTATTGATGGGAATGGGGTCTCCTTTTGGGGTGCTGGAAACGTTCTGGACTTGGATGGAGGGGATGGTTGCAACTAACACTGCGTGTGTACTGTGTGCCACTGAACCATACGTGCGGAAAGGGTGCATTTTTCTGTTATGTGACTCTTACTTTGATGAATGAGTTGAGAAGGACAGAAAAAGCCAACACGGACCTTCTTGGTCAGGCACCCGTGCATGCCCAGCTGTCTCCCCCAGAGCCCCGGGTGCCCGAAGCTCTCCAGAGAGTGTTTACTCTGCCTCCCTCTCCCCGGGTGGATCTTTGCCTCTGCACTTGGGCAATGGCCCTTCTCCCTTGGGCCTCATTTTACCAGTGGTGGGGAGGGCGTCCAGGTAGTCCTGTGTGTTTGTGGGAGAAAAGTGGTCCCTGCTTGGGACTCACAGTACACCTTAGTACCTCCTACACTCGCATGTTTGTCCTAACAGAGGGTCCCCCTGTGGATGCCAAGCCCCTCCTGCCAAGCCAGGGTCCTTGTGGGGCTGACAGATGAGAGGAGAAGGACCTCAGTCCAGTGGGTTTGGACACTGAGCTGTGGAGCAGGGGATCCCGTGCAGGTGCACGGCATTGGGGTGACCCAGTGGGGGAAGGGGTGCCAGTGTGAGCACCCCGAGGCAGCGACCTGCTCTAGTAGTGGAGAACAGAGGGCCAGACCATGCACACCTTTTTTGGTGGTGGCGGGGGGTGGAATCAAGGTCCATTTGGAGCACACAGCTCCTCCCTGGGCCTCTGCAGCATGGCCCCCACGCTGGCCTTGGCTTTGTGGAGGACAGAGCTCAGCCTTCAGCAGGTCTGTTCCCCTTAATCTCATTAGAAGGCCAGCCAGTTGCCATGGCGATTGCTGGGTGGGTGAGGGGGGAATGGGGAGAGCCAAGGGCAGCTTCATCTAGAGAGTGAGGACTGGACTGGGCTGGGCTGGCAGGTAGAGGTGTTGCTGCACTCTGCGCAGGGTCCTGGAGGACTGGGGGACTGCCCTGGAGAAGTGTTGGTGTTTGTCATGCCGGGCCTTTCCAGGGCTACCGGCCCCCATTCCCCAGCCTTGTGGCTTCCCCTCTGCTTCGCTGGAGATACCAGCGGGTGGGGGTTGTGTCCAGCGGGCCAGCAGAGGGTGTGCGCATGGACAGAGGTGGGGGATGTGCACTGTGCTAGAGGATCAGCAAGGTGGGGCTGGGAGAGGCTGGAGAAGCTGCCGTTTATGTAGGACTGGTGTCAGGTTGGGACAGGGGAGGGGACTTTGTGTGGGGTAGTAGAGGGAGGTGGTCTAGGCCTGGGCTGTGTCAAGAAGTGGCGATGCCCTGTCCAGAAACAAGGATCCTCAGGCTGAGGCAGGAACCCAAGTGGCTTTGTACGGAGAGACTTGTGTTGGGTCCCACCTTGATGGCATCAGTGTGGTAGATTTGTCATCAGAGCAATGCTCTGACAGGAGGCTCCCCGGGGAGCAGGTGTGCTCTTATCCTTAATGCCTCTGACACTCTCTGGTCCAGCTGCCTCCTAGTCTGTGGGGTCATGCAGGGGTCAAGTTCCAGAAGTGAAGTATGTGCCCTGCTCAGCCACTCCCAAGCTGGGTGGCTAACAGCCTTAGGCAGTTCCCTTGCCTGGCAAGTCTCGCTTTTCCCATCTGGAAAGTGGCGTGTGCTGATGCTGCTCTCAGAAGGCCTGTCTTGGGCACCTGGGTGGCTCAGTGGGTTGGAGCCTCTGCTTTCAGCTCGGCTCATGATCTCAGGGTCCTGGGATTGAGTCCTGCATCGGGCTCTCTGCTCGGCGGGGAGCCTGCTTCCCCCCCTCTCTCTGCCTGCCTCTCTGCCTATTTGTGATCTCTCTCTCTGTCAAAAAATAAATAAAATCTTAAAAAAAAAAAAGGCCTGTCAAAAAAAAAAAAAAAAGGCCTGTCTTGGTTGAATTGTATCCCTCCAAAACCTCTGTCCATGTGTTTACCCCAGAACCTGGGAATGTGCTCTTATTGGCAGGTGGGTCTTTGCAGATATAGGTAGACGGCTCAGGATGAGATCATTCTTGATTGGGGAAGGGGGGTCCTGAATCCAGTGACAGATATTATAAGAGAAAGGAGAAGGAGATTTGAGGCACACAAGGTGGGGAAGGTCATGTGGGGATGGAGGCGGAGACTGAAGGGATATGGCCGCAACCCCAGGAACCCTCGAGCCACCAGGAGCTGGAACAGGCCTGGGACAGACTCTCCCTCAGAGTTTCAAGAAGGAACCAACCCTGCCCACACCTTGATTTTGAACTTCCATCTCCTGAGAACCATGAGAGAGTAAATTCTTACTGTTTTAAGCCATGCTGTTTGTGGTCATTTGTTATGGTAGCCCTGGGACGCTGAAGGTGGTAAGACTATTGTGATAGCTTAAATGTGCTGAGAAGGACCCGTGGTGGGGACTCAGGGACACCCGGGGTGCCATCTGTAACGCTTGGGGTGGGGAGTCATTTTGTGCAGGGTGGCCAGGGTCTGCGCTGTGCTTCTAGGCCTTCCATCGTGGATCAGATACCTCTGACCCCAGGGCCTGCTGCCGCTTGCCCAGTCAGTTCAGACCTGAGAGCAAGGGTGTTTGAGAGGCAGGGACTGCGCATGTTGTTCTGGAAAGATCTGAGGCTGCGGCAGGCTTGTGGGAGGTAAGGCAGACACGTGGTACTACTTACGGGGGATCTGTGACCACACACAGTCCTGGTGCTGGACACAGTGTGACCAGCAAACTGTGAGTCTTGAGTCCCCACTGTTTGGTGGGGCCCGGATGGGGTTGGTGGACAGGGTCCTGGAGCAAGGGCGTTTCCAGTGCAGCAAACCTGATGAGACCCACTGGAGGCTTCACACAAGTAGGTCTGGGTCAGCCAGGGATGCCAGCCCACCTCCACTTTCCTAATTTTGTCCCAGTAAGGCAGGAGGGTGGCTTTAGGGGAAGTTGAGTGAGGGGTGTTGTGGAACAGTGTACCATCTTTGCAGTTTTTCTGTAGATCTAAAACCTCCGCGATGAAAACTTTATTAAAAACAACACAAACCAAGCTGGAGGCTGATGTGATAGTGACTTGGAGGGGCTGCTCCCTGGGTGGGGTGTCAGGGAGGCCCCCGTGGGATGGGCATGGAAGGGGGCCAAGGCCCTGGAGGTGCACAGACTCAGGGTGCTTTGGGGCCACGAGGTGGGGAGAGCAGAAGGCAGGAAGTTTAGGTACAAGCATGGGTAATGAGGCACCCACCCACCCTCAGCCCAGGCCCTCTGAATCTGGAGTGGAGGCCACTCACATAGTTGGGAGGCGCAGACTCCTGCCCCAGGCTATCAGACCACAGGCCGCAAGCAAGGGGGAGCCCTGAGAGATGCAGGTCTCCTCTTCTAGCACCTGGCCTCCAGCACGTGATGGCCTCATGTGGGCCTCACTTCCCCTTCTGCACTGCCCTTTCCAACAGCCATGAGGGTGGGGTGGGTGCAGGGGGTTTGGGTGGGGGAGGCATCCAAGCCCTGTTTGACCTTGAACCTCTAATTGTATTGGGAGCCATGTGGGCCTTCTGATAGGCGCTTGTGCGGCCTCCAAATGGGCCTGTCACCTGGCTTGTGAATGTCGGCCCTCGAGAGCAGGAGCAGCGGTATTCAGTCATTCCCTTACTCACGTGTCCACACGTGTATTTGTTCCACGAGCAGGTGCTGCTGAATGACATGCCCTGGCTTGGATGCTGGGTTTATGGAGCTCTGTTGGCAAGGCTAGGGGCAAGTGCCATTTGGGGGGGACACAGAGTGAGGACTGCTGGCTGGAAGGATGCACGAGGCCCTGTGGCTTGGCAATAGCAAGAGGCTCGAGCTTCAACCTTTAGCTCATCAGGTCCTGACTGGTGATGTCACTCTGCTGTCCTTCCTTCCCAGGCAGCAGGTTCTTGGGCAGGGCCTCAGGCTGGCATCTTCTCACCTCATTTCCCAGCTCCTGGGGGTTCCTGGCCAGGCCTGGGAGGGCAATCAGCTCCTGCAACATTGGGGGGGGGCCCTAAGACCACACTCAGGTCAGCAGGTCACTTGAGGGACACAGGATTCACAGAAGCTGTTAAATGCTCACAGTTAGGGTTTATTACAAGCGAAAGGACACAGGTTTCAACGGCAAAGGGAAGGGGTGTCTGGGGTGGCATTCCGGAGAGTTTTGTGCATGAACTTCCAGGTGTCCTCCGTCTGTGGAGTCGTGTGGACGGCTTTCACTTCTCCCAGCACCCCGTGTGGCCATACACATGGTGTATTGCCGTCCAGGAATGCTCCCTGAGCCTCGGGGTCCGGGCTTTTTACTGGGGCTTACACGGACCTGGCTGACTGCCTCTCTAGCCCTACAGGGGGCGAGCTGATTCCACGTGGCCCAAGACCCCTCCCCTAAATCACACTGTTGGCACCACCCAGTGTGGCCTGAGAGCCCAGGCAAACAAAGATAGTCTTGTCAGGCAGAATGTTCAGAGGGCTTCCACCTCTCAGGCACTGGGGCCAAAGGCCAGACCTCTCCAGGGCAGGTGGACACTTTCCTGTGTTGCCAGTATGCACCTGAGGACAGGCACAGGGTGCCCCAAAGAAGCGCAGGGCCCTACACACCTCCCACTCCAAACCCAGAGGCTGTGCTCCAAAGCCTGATAGTCCTGTCGCAAAGCAGGGAGGTGGGTGGGAGGCCGTTGCTAGAAAGAAGGGCGCAGAGGTGGGGCCTGGGAGGGCTGGTGTCCCAGCAGCATGCGAGCATGGGCTTCCTGTCAGTCCCCAGTCCTGTAGATCATCCCCAACACCAGGCTCTTTCTGGCCTGGAACATGGTGGCTCTGTGGAGTGCTTGGGCAGGATGCTGGGGCTCCCTGAGCTGGCAGTTCAGCCTCTGACAAAAATACTTGTTTTGTAAGCACTTCCTGTGTCACATGCCAGGCGTTCCCCACCCACTCCTGGACTAATGGGAGGGGGAAACCGAGGCCATGAAGGGCGGTGGGGGGTGGGCACATGGTTCTTGAGGGTTGACTGCAATGCAGGCTTCTGTCACAAGGCTCAGACACAAGCCTGTGGGTGTCTTAGGTCTGAGGTGACTCGTGCCCAGGCAGGGGTGGGGGCCCTACCCTGCTTGGTTTCCCCCTTCCTGGGGCTGGAGGCTGGCCTATTTCATCTCGCATGACTGTAGGGTGGGAAGGACACAGTGGGGTATTTACGGTGAGGTCTCCAGCCATTGGAGACAGATCCTGGGCTGGGCCCTGCAGATCCCAAGAACCACCCTCGAAGGATGGAATGGGGTCAGTCTCCCTCCTGACTCCACTGTCGCTCACAGGAAACAGCTGTTTACCTGGGTGAGGTACTCTCCTGGGCAGGCGGCCAGTTCCCGAGTCTCACTTCCCCCTCCAGGATCCTGGGCCCCCCCAGGAAGCAGGGGCCGGCGTGGGAGAGTGGGGCGGCGCGGGCAGCCAGCTCACGGAGCGCTGCCAGGAGCTGTTTGTGAGGGAACGTGAGCCGGCCTTGTTGTGTACACAGTGTCGACCCTAGCAACCGCCCTGGCCAGGGCCAGAGCGGACGCCCACCCTCCCTGAGTGCCTGGCCACCACCTCTCAGACACGACGCCTGCCTCCCTCAGGGAGCAGGACAAGTGTCATGGACCATCAGCCCTGCAGGTCACAAGTGGTGCTGACCACACCAGGGACCTAGGAAAGTGGAATCAGCTATTCGAGGGAGAGGAGGCCAGGTCCCAGCCTCACCTCAAGGCAGCCATGGCCAGTCAGGGAGCTGGACTCCTGGGTCTGAGGTGTGGCCCAGTGGGACAGATCCCCATGTAAGTGACGGGGGGAGGCCCATGCAGGCATCCAGCCATCCCAGATGAAGGCCCTCCGCTGGGCCCAACTCCAGGGAGGCCAGCAAGAGAGGCAGAAGGAGCCTGGGGGCTTGGGCAGGACCCCTTACCACTTGGGCGGGATCTGGCCGCCCTGCTTGCCCCGTGTGTGCAGCCGGCGGGATCATACACCCTGTACCTTGAAAGGTAGCACTGGGCTTCTGAGCCAGCCCCTGTGCTTCAGGCCATTGGGAAGACAATTCCTCGTGTGTCCGGGTGTCGGCTCACAGCCTCTGGCCTCTGCACTGGTAACACAGTCTTTAGCTGTGATAAGAAATGGCTCCCTGCATGGGTGAGGGGCCTTCTCCACGGGCTCTGGGTTCCAGGTCTATCCGATACTGTCTTGCTTGTTCACAAACGATGCACAGGAACCAGCAAGTCTCCCCCGAGTTCATGGAGGAAGCCCCTTCAGGGCCCGCTGCCTTGCCTGGGGAGAGCTGCCTGGGGCACCGTGCGTTTCTGGTTCTGTTCTTTCGGGTGGAGAGACATGGGGCTCCTTTGAGTATGTGAGTCACAGGGTCCCACACCCTCTTTGACTGGTGCCATCAACCCCATCGCTTGGTACCTTTCTGGGCACCCCCCTGGGATGGCGCTCTTCATGATGTGCTCAGGAAGGCATCGGGCCCGCGTTGCAGCTGCCAGCTTCTCTTACAGCTCCAGCTCCAGAAGTCTCAGTACCTGCAGCTGGGCCCAAGCCGGGGCCAGTACTACGGTGGGTCCCTGCCCAACGTGAACCAGATCGGGAGTGGCACCGTGGATCTGCCCTTCCAGGTGAGCCCCTGCCCTCCCCCCTACAGCGTCCCACCTGGCGCACATTGTATCCGTGCCCCACCCTGGCCACAGAGCGAGCGAGCGAGCGAGCGTGGGTGCGTGTGTGTCGGCCACTGCGGAGAGCTGGGGTCACCAAATAATTGGTGCAGCTCGCCTCCCCCGCCCCCACCTGCTCTTTTCCTGTCCCTGGGACAGCTTGGCCAGGCCTTGCCTGGATCCCCCTGCCTGTCCTCTGTCAGCAGAGCCCGCAGCGAGGCTGTGGTCTGGCCAAGAGCGTTTCGGCAGCCGCTACACCTGTTGGCCGGCTGTGCGGCATCGGGAACCGCTCGGGGCCTCTGGGGCTTGGCTCCATCCTGCCTCACTAATCCGCAAGCCCAGCAATTCTCAGAAGGAGGCCCTGTGGCCTGACCCCACTTGTCTGCAAACGTTTCTTGGCAGGGACGCACACAACACGGCTCCCGCAGGCCACACAGCCGCCGTGCACGTCCTTATCATAAATAATGAGAGATAAGGCCCACCGCCTGGGTGTAGGGCTGGCCTCTTACCCCAGACTGTGCCCTGACCCTGGTCTGCAGATGGAAGCAGGGGTGAGGTGCGCCTGGGAGAGGGGCCGGGAGCTGGGGCCACCCCTAGCTTGTCTGGGCTCTGTAGGGACAGGTCCACCAGACGGCCACACACCTGCCCCTTTGCTGGGACAGGGCCTCAGAAACAGCCATGTCTATCCATGTGTTGACAGGCCAGGTGGAGCCCAGCCTGTCCCCCATGGAGCTCAGTCCTCCACCCACCTGAGTCACTCCCCAGTTTCTCCTCCTCCCGCACTACTGCTGGAATGCAGTAGGGCACTGGCCTGGGGTCCCCTAGGCTGGCTCGGGGTACACTTGCCTCAGCCCTGTGTCCCCTGGGCTTCTCGGAGCATGGCCCTCCTCAGATGGCCCCCTTGTAGGAGCAGACACATGGGGCCGTTGTGCCGATCCTGAATGTGCTCCAAGAGCCTGACCTCTTTGTCAAGGCCCTTCCTAGTTTGCGTTTTTCCTCCCCTCTTCGTGCCTCTCCCCTTCCTCCGTTTCCCCCATCTCCCTCTCCCTCAAGGGGAGCATCTCTCTGGACAGCCCCCAAGTACGGCCATGGCTAGTGCTGGCATAGAGCCTCCTTGGGCCAAGGGTGCCCTGGGGCCTGTTGGGCATCCCGCTGGGGGGCCGGACGAGGCAGGAGTGTCTCAAAGTCTCGGTTCTTTGCATTTTCAGCCCAGCGGATATCTGGGGGAGGCCCTGGCGGCGGCTCCTGTCTCTCTGGTAAATGAGCCCCTGGGCTGAGGCCTCGGCGTCCCTGGCACGTGTGCGGGTGCTGGGTATCCCTGTGTGGCCACCCCAGTGGCCTGGCGGGAAGTGTCCTGTCTGCCAAACAGAAGTGGACCCACGCTGCACCTTCCCCTGCCCTGTGTGGGGGAGCGCGCGTGGTTGCGTCACGAGGCCCCTGCCTGGAGGATCCGAGCATGGGCGTCAGTGCTGCATGGTTCATCCCTGTGACACATGCACATGTGTGTGTGTGGGTCCCAGGTGCAGCCTGGTGAGCCGGGCTGTGGCCAGGCCCGAGCTTCTCTCTGCCTCTGGCTCTGCTTCAGCTGCCTTGGTTTTCCCCCCGGCCTTCTAGGCGTCTCTGGGAGGAGATGAGCAGCCCCTGCCCTCCGGTGTTTGTGCCTGGATGGCAAGGTTCCCACCTTCCCTCAGTCTCTGAAGTCTCCAGGCCCAAGGCCTTTTGGAGGCAAAAGTGCAGAAAGACCCAAGCTGGCAGGATTCTTTCTGGGTCAGGGAGAAACAGGGGGCCCCAGACTCCAGGGAGAGCTGTCAGCCCTGAACACTGGCGCAGGCGTTCGGACGGGTAGGGAAGAGCAGTGTTTCCAGCCAGTGACAGTCTTCCGGAAGGAAATTGCTTTTGCCTGGCTGCCCAGAGAAGGCAGAAGGGCCCGAGGGCCAGATGGCGGGGCGGGGGTACTGGCTGCCTCCAGAGCTGGCTAAGGTTGCCAGTCTCACCCCAGTCAGATGGCAAGGGGCCTGAGGGGTCCAGAGCCCCAGGGCAGGCAGGGAGCAGACTCCCAGGGGCCCCAGGGTCATGGAGCTGGGAGAGGGAGCAAGGTCTGGCTGGAGGCCTCGTGCCAACCCCAGGTGCTGGAAGGAAGCCCCTTCCGGCCCAGCCATGGGCCAGGGCTCCGGAAAGCGCTTGCACTTGGCTCCTGTGGTGAAGGGATGAGGTGGTGGGGGAGGGTGTGGGGGGCTCATCTCAATCAAGACCGGCCAGGGCTCAGTAAGGAGCCTCTGGGGAGTCAGCACTTGGCCAGGTGGGCCCCTTGACGTCCTCAGCTGGAAGCCCTGGGGGCTGTCTTTTGGCAGGCCCCTCCAGGGATGACGTAGGTGGGGAGAGGAGGCCAGCCAGGCCCAGAGAGAGAAGGCGGAGGCCTGTCTGCACCTGGCGAGGCTGGGGGGCGCTTGGGCCGTCTGCACCCCTGGCACCCCAGCCGGCACCGGGCCCCAAGCTTGCGCTGCCCTGCCTGGCCCGTGCATGCCAGCCGCACTGCACGCCTGCTGCCCGGCGCCCAGGATCCCCGGCTCGCCCCTACCCCGGCAGCACTCAGAGGCTGGGGGCCCTGGCTGTAGGAGGAAGCCTGTCTGGGCTGCAGAATGGTGCAAAGGGTATCTCAGGATTGGGGGGCCCTTAGGTCAGATCCTGGGGGCAGAGCTGGGTTGGGTCTCAGGCCATGGCTGATAACTGTTTGGGTTTCTCTCTCTTTTCTGGTCTCCTCCCCACCCTGCCTCACCCAGACACCCTTCCAGTCCTCGGGTCTGGACACCAGCCGAACCACCCGGCACCACGGGCTGGTGGACAGAGTATACCGAGAGCGTGGCCGGCTGGGCTCGCCACATCGCCGGCCCTTGTCAGTGGACAAACACGGACGGCAGATATCTTTTACCCGGAGGGCGGGAGGGGGGCTATTGGTGACTGCGGGACCCAGAGTCTAGCTGACTGAGCTGAATCAGGGCTGCCCCCATGCTCCGGGGCTCCCGAGCAGCCCCAGGGAGGGCGCAGTTGTGGGGCAACCCTGGCAGAGGCGGTGTGGCTAGCCGAAGGGCCTTGGGCTGGGGCCCGGGCCCATGGGACTGAGGCCCCGGGCTGCTGGGGCATGCAGGCTGCGGGGAGGGTTGGGGAAGGTGAGGTCAGACCCACACTGTGTTGGACGCCTGGCTGGGCAGTGGAACCCAGAAAGACTGTGAGCAGGGTGTCCACATGTTGGGGCCATGCAGAGGGCAGCCTAGCCGAGGCAGCCGGGCCGAGGGGGGTCTGAGCCAGACCCAGACAGATCCAAGGGAGGCTCCATCTGAAGACACAGAATTCTCCTCTGCACCTTGGCCAAGCAGAGATCATCAGAAGTTTCTCCCCCGCCCCCAAGACTTGGCCGCCCCTTGGTGCTTGGCCAGCCAGCACGCACCCCCCCCATCACCAGAGTCTGAGCGGCTGCTCTTGGGACACGCATCCCCCCCACCCCCCAAGCATTCGAGAACAGAGAAGCCTGTCATTTCCCGCTTCTCATTTCCGTGGCTGGGGCAGCCCGACCAGCTGGGCCCCAGACAGAGCCCTCGGGCCCCGGGAGCCACCCTGTCAGCCTAGAATTAAGAGTCAAGACCCAGGTCAGCTGAATGAGACTCCCCACTGCCCCCCACGGGCCCCAGTTTCTCAGCCGAGGCCCCTCTTGGAAGGGGTGCAGCCCGCACGTGTGCTTGCAGGGGGTGAGTGCTGAGTGCTAGGTGGACAGGGCCGAACCCCGGGGGCTGCTCGCAGCCAGGCAGGAAAGGCCCCCGCCCTGCAGCCCCAGCTGTTTGCAGGCTCCCAGCAGCCTGGCCACGAGGTTCCTGGGGCTCGGGGTGGGGCCTGAGCCAACAGTGCTGTCCCCTTAACTCACACTCAAGCGGACAGCTGCCCGTACGGCACCGTGTACCTCTCGCCGCCCGCGGACACCAGCTGGAGAAGGTCAGTGACCCAGAACCGGCCCTCAGCCCTCTTGTTGGAAACAAAAACAAACTTACATCATGCTTGTGCTTGGAAAACCAATATGCAGTCACTTTAAAATGACAAAGTTAAGAAGTCTTCAGAAGTTTCTAGAAATCAGCTCTATCCTTGAACACCAAGGTCATAGCTTTGGAGTCTTCCAGGGATTCTTTTTCTCTTTCCATGACTTTTTTTTTCTTTTATAGACAGAGTTGGGATTAGGTTGGATATTTAGTCTTGTAACTTGCCTTTTTCCATTTAATGTTATATTATGAGTGGTTTCTCATATTGCTGAACAGTCACTGAAAATGTGATTATACAAGTATTATATATTTATTAGCAGAAGTTTAGAAATACACATAAGTGTACCTAGAGGGGGGAAAAAAGTCAATAGTGCCATCATCTACAAAGATTTAGAATAACAATAGTATAGTTAATGTTAATGCCCACAGCAAATAGTGGGATGATTGTGCACCAGTGTGAATATGCTTATATCATGGAAGTGTATACTTAAAAATGGTTAAAATGGTAAATTTTCGGTTATATTTATTTTACCACACATTAAAAAAAATATGTAGGTGATTTCACCAAAGACTGAAAGTAAGTGATTAAAAAAACCCATATGTATATATGAAATACAATTATATGATGTATCATTCAGTAATGTAATTAAACTCCCAGGCATGTATCATATATCAGTTTTAACCATCATAGTTATTAACTGATACAAAACGCAGGGAGCTTTGTGAAGCTTTGTGGAGTCGGCGCTTTTATTCTCCACGTTTTAGATATGAGGAAAGTGAGCACAGAGAGGTCAGGAGACTTACTCAAGGACACACAGCTGATGCGGGGGGGAGCCGGGATCCGGACCAGCTTCTTACTGCTTGTATGGCCCCAGGGTCAGAGGTCAGCTGGCCCAATCCTTTGTAAACTGTTCTTCTCCTTGAACTGAGTTTCCTCCATGTCACTCTCCCTAGCTAGGATGCTCCTTTTGGATTCATGCTGCTCTTTCATCCCCAGATTGCCAGCCGTGTGGCTGGACCTGCCCAGCTCCCCTTGGGTGCCCATAGTTTTCTGGGTACCCCAGGGGCTCTTCTGGGCACCATCCCTCCAGGCATGTGCAGCTGGGAGTACATTGAGTTACTCCATCCCTGGTGCAGAAGGCAGAGCTCCTAGCAGCTCTCTTGCCACACCCCCTCCCCACGGGCTGCATTCTTTCTGGGTCATTCTCTGAGCCTCCTATCGCTGCCTCTCCTTTTTGCTTATTACACCTGGTTTGCAACTGAGCATCCTGGGGTGGCACAGTTGCCCACTGGCGTTTGTCACCAGAAGGGGACGCAGTGATGGGCTGGGCCTTGTACTCCCAGGGCTGGGCCACTGTGGGACCGTGGGGCCCCTTCTCCAGAGAGTTTCAGGAGGAAGGCACCATTCTTTCCCTCAAAGCTGAGAGGCCCACGGACAGGGTGGTAGCGGGGAGGGGCTGGTGGGAATGGAGGGGCATTTCTACTGCAGCTTTTTGTCTTCAGCGGGCTTTGCAGATGAAAATCAGGGTCACTGCTGTGGTTCTTTTGAGAAAAGTATGACTGTGGTTTTATGCAGGTGTAACAGCTCCCAAATACCACTCACCATTCCCACCCTGTCCCACTGAGCATATCCTGGATAGAGTGGGACCAGGACTATCCCTTCATCCCCATTGGGGCCAAGCCTCACTGTCTCTCTCTTCTTCTCAGGACCAATTCTGACTCTGCCCTGCACCAGAGCACAATGACACCCACCCAACCAGAGCCCTTCACAGGCGGGTCCCAGGACACACACCAGAAAAGAGGTATTGGCAGGGCACGTGGGCTTCTTTCCTCGGGTGAGGCGAGGCCAGTGGGTGGCTCCTATGCTCCCAGGGGTCACAAGCTCATAGGTGGAGAGACCTGCCAGGGGAGAGTCAGTGGGTGGTATGGGACAAGGGGAGAGGCTTAAACGTGTTCAGAAATGGTGCTGCTTGAATTGGGTTTTGAGGAGTGCATAGGAGTTTTCTGGGCAGAGAAAACTGCCCCTGCAAAGACACATTGGCTTCCATTCATGGATTCAGGGCATGGCCACACAGTATGCGGGCCTTGCCGGTTCTTTTGGTTGTGGAGGACAGCAGCCCCACCAAAAGGAGGCATTTATCAGCTCATGACCAAGCAGTCTAGACCAAGATGTCTGCTTTAGGTGCAGTTCAAGTCAGGGCTTCATGCTGTACCACTTCCTGGCTCTGCAGCTCAGAACCCTCCTGGTTCACAGTCCCTGGGCCCATTCTGCCTCCTGTGGGTGGAAATGGGGCCAGTCCTTTCCCACCTCTTCCCTACTCTCCTCTCTGGGCTCTGCGTACCAGTCACTAGGGCAGATCTGTACCCAGGCCCTCAGCCTCTCCCCAGAGCTGGGTGCAGGGACAGTGTCCCTGGGACCTTCTGGGAGGGTGCGTGCCATCTTAAAAACTGGGGCAATGTCGCCCAGAGAGGGGAGCGCAGTGCTGTGAGGCTGCGAGAAACCCCACCCAGGCTTGATCTGCCCAGAGACACAGAAGCCAGAGAGTTAATCACATGCAGTTAAGGTCCAAACACTTTCCAGTTTTTTGGGTAGCATTGCACTGTGTGAATGTGTGAACATACCAGGGAGATTCTGCTGGCAGAATGAGGATTATCAAGCAGATCTTCACCCCTTGAGGGGCGGGGGGCTGTGCATGTGCCATCGTCCTGGGATCCCTGCTCATCAGACAGTGAAGGCGAGATTGCAGAAAGAATGGGCTCCATACTAAAAGCAGGAATTCCAGGTGCCCTGGGGGTGAAGAGAATAGGGCGCCAAATGCTGCCCTCTTGTTCCCAATGTTAGGAGCCATTCTGAGGGGGCCGTCTCCTTGGTGGGCTCCCCAGGAAAGTGAGACTTTCAAGGTAGGCTTTCCAAGGCAAATGTCATTATCCCTCGGGACTCTGTGACCATGGAAGGGAGCTGCAATGCAGGGGCCCTTGACAGTGCAGAGTCCAGTTGTCCTCGGGGTGGAGAGAGGGGAGACATGTCACCTGCTCCCGTTTCTCTGGGAGGGACCCAGGCAGTGACAGGGTGAGGAGTTAGCCAGGCTGCCCTCCCACCTGTCACAGCTGCTCTCTCTGTGTTTTAAGGAGGAGGAGGTGACCCATCTGGCTGTGTTCAGTGTAGCTTTATTGCAAGCGAAAGACTGAACCTCCAAGAGGCATAAAGAAACTGGGTCTCATAAAGAAAATGTTTAATCTCACCTTAACCAAAAGGTCCAAAGAAAGGGGACTTCAGGCATAGCTGGTTCCAGGGCCTTAAATGATGCCCATCCAGTCCCTCATACCTTTCCTCCCCTCTTCTCCTTCTGTGGAGCTGGCTGGCATTGCAACTAATTTGTGAGGCCGCAGCTACAATGAGTAGATCAGTCAACCCCCGGCTGACACTGAGCATCATGGGCTGGGAGGCAGGTGGCCACAAGGTGGCAGGTGGGACAAGAGTCTGGAAGAATTTCTCTGCTGTTCTCTGCAGCCCGAGACCTCCAAAGCCTGAATCGTTCCCATGGGAGGCAGAAGTAATACATGTCCTCAGCTCCAGAGCTCCTATTTTCATTTCTTTTTAAGTCACAGGGTCTCTGGTTTATTTATTTATTTTTTAGATTTACCTATTTGAGAGAGAGAGAGAGAGAGAGCATGCTCATGCTTAAGCAAGGGGAGGGGCAGAAGGAGAGGGGGATAGAGAATCCCAAGCAGACTCCCCACTGAGTACGGAGCCAGATGTGGGGCTGGATCCCATGACTGAGATCATGACCTGAGCCGAAACCAAGAGCCAGACCCTCACCTGACTGAGCCACCCAGGCGCCCCCACTTATTTATTTTTTTAACTGTCCTTCCTCTTGCTTTGCCTGAAACCATTCTTTGTACTTGATTGCAATCCCCAGAAATTACTATTGGGGCAGTTACACTGGTGTCACTGTCATGATTGTGTATGTCGGGGCAGCTCCCCCCTTGGTGCCACATAGCTTCAGAGTGAAAAGGTTCTGATCATCCTTCTCTCCCCCGCCCCACCAGTCTTACTATTAACAGTTCCAGGAATGGAGGAGACCACGTCGGAGACAGATAAGAATCTTTCTAAGCAAGCATGGGACACCAAGAAGGTAAGAGAGTCCTAAGGGCTTTCAGAAATGATTTTCCTTCTTGATCTTTTTTTTAAGTGTAGCCTGGCCCAAGGTGGAGAATTGGCCTATTGGGGGAGTTTTTCCTTCCCTCAAGTGTAACCTTCATGCAGATTTGACCAGTCGTATAGGCCTTTTTAACATGAACGGCAGACCTGTCAGGCTGGCAGAAGCGGTGAAAAATGAAAACCCATGTTTGCCATGGCGGTGCGTATACTAGAAGTGCAACGGTTCAGAGCTCAGCGTGGCCACTCCGCAAGAATGCCCAGAGTGCCCAAGAATGATGTGCAAATTCATGAAGCATTCTGGATTTCTGCGTTTGGTATTGGCTGTGAACTAGACTTACTGTGGTGACCACTTCACAGTACATACAGATAGCGAACCATTGTGTGACCTGATACTAATACAATGTTATAGGTCTGCTATAGCTAAAAAAAAAAAAAAAAAAAAAAAAAAAAAAAAAAGTCGAAGCTATGGAGGTTAAGTGACTTGTCCAAGGCTATGAAGATACTCAGGGTTTAGAACCTGTACCTCCTAATTCTGAGCCTGTGATCTTCCTACTAACCCCTAGTATTGGGTCATCGTCAATGTTTATAAATGTTGATGGTCATCCTTAAAACTTTTATTCATCTGCACAGTAACTACAACGTTTATTAGACTACAAAATCTACTTGGAATTTCCAATTGAGTTGGGATTTCTGTATTATTTCCAGGTCCAGAAACAAATTTCTGAAGTTCAACCTATAAAATGTCTAGCGGTAAGATAGAATTTGTGCCATGAATACAGATTTCAAAGAATTTGCATAGAACAAGATACACTTAAAACCAGAGCTATTTTGAATATTTAAAAAAAAAAAAGAACTAAAACCCATTGCTGGTCAAGTTGTGGTGAATGGGGCAGCAACATGAATTGTTCATCCCCTTCAGGGAATCGTAGGGAGGTGACAAATGAGCAAACCGATGTGTTCCTCAAAGGTGTGTGTTAGAGCTTTTGGAATAAACTGGAAACAACCTGAATGTTCAACAGTAGGGGATTTATAATGGAATTATCCTTGGTCCCTTGTGGAAAGTTCCACATATGTGGAGTAGGGATTTTGTTTTTTAAGTAGGCTCCCTTCCCAGCATGGAGCCCAGTGCAGGGCTTGAACTCATGACCCTGAGATCAAGACCTGGAGTCAGACATTTAGGGATGCCTGGGTGGCTCAGTCTGTTAAGCTACTGCCTTTGGCTCAGGTCTTGATACCAGGGTCCGGGGATTGAGCCCCGTGTCAGGCTCCCTGCTTAGCTGGGGAGTCTGCTTCTCCCTCTCATCTCCCTGCTCATGTTCTCTTTCCCTCTCTCTCTTTCTCTGTTTTCTTCTTTTTCTTTCTTTCTTTCTTTTTTTTTTTTTTTTTTAAGATTTTATCTATTTATTTGACAGAGAGAGAGTGACAGTGAGAGCAGGGGGAGTGGGAGAGGGAGAATTAGGCTTCCCACTGAGCAGGGAGCCGGATGTGGGGCTTGATTCCAGGACCCTGGGATTATGACCTGAGCCGAAGGCAGAGGCTTAACCCACTGAGCAACCCAGGCCCCCCCTCTCTTAAAAATAAATAAATAAATCTTAAAAAAAGAAAGGATAGGACGTTTAACCGACTAAGCCACCCATTCGCCCCTGGAGTTAGGATTTCTGATGGAATTTTGAAGGCATGAGTGATGCTTCTTATAATACTGTTGTATGGAAAGAACAGGATAAAGCTATTTAGAAAGGCGTACAACACTTAGAAGTGGACAGGCACACTTCATTTTATTGCACTTTTCTTTACTGTGCTGTGTTTTTTTACCAGTGGAAGGTTTGCGGCAACCCTGTGTCGAACAAGAACATTGGTGCCATTTTTCCAACAGCAGTTTTCTCACTTTGTATCTCTGGGTCACATTCTGATAATTCTCACGGTAGTTCACGTGTTTTCATTTTTTTTTTTTAAGATTTTTTAAAAAAAGATTTTATTTATTTATTTGTCAAAGAGAGGGAGAACACAAGCAGGCAGAGTGGCAGGCAGAGGCAGAGAGAGAAGCAGGCTCCCCACTGAGGAAGGAGCCCGATGCGGGACTGGATCCTAGGACCCTGGGATCATGACCTGAGCCAAAGGCGGCGGCTTAGCTGACTGAGCCACCCAGGCGTCCCAGATTTTTTTTAATCTATTAGAGAGAGAGAGGGAATGAGTGGTGGGAGGGGCAGAGGGAGAGGGAGAAAGAGAGAAAAGCAGACTCCGTGCTGAGCAGGATGCCGGATCTGAGCTGAAGGCAGGTGCGTTTTAACCAACTGAGCCCCCCGGGTACCCCTGTTCTCATTACTGTATTTGCTGTGTGATGTTTGGTCCATGATTACAACTCGCTGAAAGCTCAGGTAATGATCAGCATATTTAATTAAGGTACATAAGTTTGTTTTTATTTTTTATAAGTTTTTTCAGACATAGTGCTGTCGCATACTTAACCACTGCAGGAGAGGGTAAACATAACTTTTATATGCACCAGGAAACCAAAAAATTCACTTGACTTACTTCACTGTGATACTTATCTTATTGGGGTGGGTCTGGAACAGAACCAGCGTATCTCCCAGATACACCGTCTACACACAGATGCCTGGGGAGATGTGCGCGGGTAGGGGGGAGGGGGTGTCCTCTTGAGTGGCAGGTGTGGGTGCCACCGGCAGCCCTTATCCCTGTCTACATCTTCCAGTTTTAGATAGAGAACGCGTGTGATTTTCGACATGTTCAGGGAAGAAAATAACTCAAAAAGAATTCTACCAACCCCGACAGAATTGTGGTTGCAGAGAGGTGGGTAAGGACGGACATCAGGATCCTTCCAAGTCAGTGTGCCACTGAGCCCTCAAGCGAAAGCGGCGAGTGTCGGTGGAAACACACTTGACATCTTGGGAGCAAGGAGAGGGTAGCAGACCTCAACATCGTGGCTCAGCTTGTAACTGCCGCGCACACGAGATGTGTTCTGAAGGATCTCAGCAAAGGGATTCCGTTGGATTCATTGGGAGTGGGGTGGCGTTGGGGGGACAGGTAATGATGGGTGAGTTTTTAATACTGTTTAGAAATCTGCTGTTATCTCCATAATGTTCATGGGAATGCTTTTGAAAAGATTCTTTAGAAAGTCATTGTCTTCATGCTTTGCAAAAATCCGGTAATGAAGCGAGTGTTTACTCACAGAATTAAGGAGCCCATGGCCAAGTAGAAACCCGTTCGTCTGGCATGCTCTGCAGAGGCTTAACCCTGCTGGTCGCACACCCCACCCCTCAGGTTCCCCAGTCACTGTTGGCACACCCCCGCCACCTGCCCCCAGCCTCCCCCTACCCCGTACATGCTGGGCCTGCGCATAGAGGCTGCCAGCCCAGCCCCCCGCCAGTGCATCCACCTTCTTCTAGCTGATAATCCCCAAAGAACACATCAGCCTGAGGGCCTGTGAGGCGGATGGGGAATTAGGGAATGTGACACAGCTGGAGCCCTCCCGTCAGGCTCTGTCCAGTCACGTCTGCTGCTGTCTGAAGAGTTCTCTCCTTTGTCCTTGAATGAGAGTCCAGGGGCTCTGCCTAGAGCCTATAGTTCTCAGGTGACCTAGTGGTCCCCGCTCGAGGGGAGGAAACCAGGGCCTTGCTGCCAGCGGGCTTTCCCTGGGACCCCTCCCCAGCCCACAGGGCAGCCAGAGTCTTCGACCTTCGTCCTCAGGTGGTGGGGACATGGGCTCCATGGGTCCCTGTGAGAGCCAGAACTGGGGGACCACTGGTAGATGAGTTCATTAGGGGCGTGGGCAGCATGCTCTGTGTGTTCATCGTGCTGTCCCGCACAAGGTACAAGCATGCTGAGCTCCTTCCCCAGGAGCTCCACCCACTCTGATCTAGGAATGGAATGGAGGACCAGCCTTGGGTGCCTGGGTTTCCAGTGGCACCATCGCTGATGGTGTAGAGTAGACAAGGCACGTTCTCCCTCAGATGTCTGTTCTGACAAGGGACCACGTCACCCCTGTCTGCTGCATCCACCTTAGGGGCAGGCGGAGCTAGGCTGGGATGTGCCCGTCGCCCCCAAGGGCAGGCGCTGGTGGTGGGAGCCGTAGAGACTCCTCTGCGTATGACTCTTGCTTTTGCCCTTGCGTCTTTGAGGCTTCCTGGTTCTGGTTTGTGAGACATCGTGGGGCCTGATAAACTTCCCCTCTTGTTGGCATGGTCAGCTGTGCCCCAAAGAGCCATGGTGCGTGAGGAGGCCTGCTCAGCCTCTGCTGTCTTTTCTTTCAGACGGGGTCCAGGCCCAAGTCCTGCGAGGTCCCTGGGATCAAGTAAGTGTCAGCAGGGCCTGCCCTGCATGCCCAGGGCTGGTGGGGCTGCTCCAATGACCCCCGGGCTTCCCGTCCGCTCAGGAGGCTACAAGTCCTGATAAGAGGGCTGCCCCACGCTGGCAGCTAATAACCCTCACCGGGTGGGGGAAGAAGGGGCCCTCCTACCCCTCACTGCCTGCAGGGACTGAGCCCCCTCTCGCTGCCACTCAGCCCCAGCTGGCGCGCTCGTCAGCCCCAGCCTGTCCCGGGCCAGGAGGACCCGCACCCCAGCCCCCTCTCCTGCGTAGATAGGCTGTTTCCCAAGGTCCCGCTGGAGGTACAGGCCGAACGTGGCAGCACCTGATCCCAGGGTACGATTCTCTGCCTCCTGATGTTTTGGGGCCAGTCTCCCCCCACCCTCTCACCCCCCACCACAGCTCTTGGGGGAGAATGGGCCGGGGCGAGAGCTCACCTCCCCCCCTCTGTCTGGCCTTCCCCCCAGCATCTTTCCATCCGCTGACCAGGAAAACACTACAGCCCTGATCCCTGCCACCCACAACACAGGGGGCTCCCTGCCCGACCTGACCAACATACACTTCCCCTCCCCCCTCCCGACCCCGCTGGACCCTGAGGAGCCCACCTTCCCTGCGCTCAGCAGCTCCAGCAGCACCGGCAACCTCGCAGCCAACCTGACTCATCTGGGCATCGGCGGCGCCAGCCAGGGTAAGGCCAGGCCAGGTGGGGGCAGAACTGCCTTCCCCGGCAGAGCGCAGCATCTAGCGAAGACGACATGTGGCTTTGAATGATGATTTGGCAAGGTGCCCTCCAGAATGCTGGGTACCAAGTGGGAGCCAGAACCTATTCCAGGGGCTGGGCATTTCCCAGTACTGCCTGGGAAGGCATCCCAGGTGGAGGGCACACAGCCTAGGCAAAGGCCTGGAGGTGGGAAAACTCCCAGTGTCCGCAGGGATCAGACAGTGGTTCTGAGGGGGAACTGGGTGAGTCCAGAACATTCTAGGAGGGAAGCCCCCAAGGGTTTCACTTGTGAGGTATACCAGGCTTTTCCCCTGCCTCTCCTTGTCCTCAGCTCTTCTTGGAGGGACAGGACCAGGCCTGACCTGCTCCGTCCACACTCCCTCGTGCCCAGTGGCTGACGGTGTCCCCTGCTTGGGACACTCAGCCCAGGCCATGTCCATGGGGACATCCCATGGGCCCGTCACCTTCCTCATACCTTCCGGTGCTGCCCCAATCCTACTCCCCTGGGGATGAGCAGCTCTGTTTCCCAGTGACTTGCTCTGTTCTCTTGCCTGCCCTGACCCATGGATATATCCCCTCAGCCCCACCATTAGGACCCAGCCCAACCTGGATCCCCTCCACCTTGCATGGCCTCCACCTGCCTGCCCTCCACCCGACCCCCAGCCTCTTCTCACCCAGAATCACCTTGTGACTCTTGTCTGCTCAGCACCTTGCACAGGTCCTTATCTCCCTCCCAATGAAAACCCGAGACCCCTGGGGCCTGGGAGGTCCAGTTCACCCTCCAACTTGGTCTCCGCCCCCACCCCTACCTCTGCTCCCTACACCATCTTCTGTCCAGCCAAGTAGGGCCTTGGCACATGCTGCCCCTCTCCCACAGTCCTCCTCTTCCTCCAGGTGGCCACAGGGCCCCTCACCCACTCCATCCCCACTTACACCTCCTCTTCTCGGTAAGCCATCTTGGTCCCCTGCCCACACAGCCTCATCCCCGGTCTCACTCTGCACTGCTTTTCTGCTCTCATCCTGCTGCTCTTGAGTCACTCCTTTGCTCAGGCCAAGCTCTCCTGTGTCCCCACTACGACCCTGCTGTCCCCAGATCCCCGCTGTCATTCTGCACCCATGTGGACTGTGGGATGTGTGGGTTTGCATCCAGGGAGGAGATAAGGCAGCCCCAACAGCCTTGTGGCGGGACAGGCAGGATGGGCTATGGGGGGACCCCTCTGTGAGTCCGCATATGTCAGGACTTGGCAGTCAGTACGAGCACAACCTTGCTGTGCCCTCCGTCCCGCCCGGGAGCCAGCGCTCATCCCATCCATCTGCGTGTCACACCTCTGCCCCAGGTGTGATGGGCAGCACCATTCGGGGTTTCGTCAGGGAGAACCACGTGCTCCAGTTCACATCTGCCACAGCCCTTCTGGCTCCGCAGGGAGAATGGGCTATCGGGAGGGGCGGCAGCGCCAGGGCAGGGCCCCATCAGATGCTCTAGAGAGACTTCCAGGTGAAGTTGGCCGGCTTGGGAGCTGGATCAGTGTGGGGAGCAGAGAACTTGAGGAGCCCAGAGTCGTTCCTGGCTTTGGTGCTGATGGGGCGAGAGGCAGGGCAGGGGTGCTGAGAATAATGTAGGTGTTCCTAGGATTCTAGACAAGGACATAGAAGCCGGCACAGTACAAAGGGGAGCAAGACCCTGGCGTAACACTGAGGCTCTGTTCCTGCTTATGCACCCCTAGCCCCGTGCCCACCCAGGCTCAGCCACCAGGCAGAGGGTGCCAGTCCCCACTGTACTCCCCCCAGCCCCAGGAGGGTCTAGAAGACAAAATGAGCAAATTCAGGAGAGCCTGGAATCGACGGCCTCCTGAGAGGTGGGTGGGCAGGCAGCATCCACACAGGCTTGCACGAAGCAAGAGATCTGAAGGTTGGCTCTGGGGATGCCGGTGGGGGGGCCCCTCGTGCAGATACTGCTGTTTCCTGGCCTCCTGTCTTTCTCCTCACGTCTCGCCGTGGCCTCCAGAGCACTACCCCCTCCTCCAGAGGGTCCTTGGCAGCCCCCCAGCACCCGCCCGGGAGCTGTGCACCTCCGGCCCACGCAGAGTCTAAACAAGCACAGGAAAACACAACACATGTGAAAGCCATAGACGCGGGAACAAGCGCAGACCCCGAGTGTGGGGCCCAGACCCTGGCCCGCCTGGCTGGGAGCGTCAGCCCAGTAATGTCTGACATGTGTTCGGTTGTTTGCGAACCTGCCGCTCGAGCAGCTCGCCTGACAGGGGCTTCGTTTTCTGGGCGCATTTTAAATCAGGCCGAACCGCCGGCCCCTGGCACACGTGGAGATCGCCATCCCTCCCAGCCCACCCGCCAGTCAGAACGTGAGCCCCTCGAAGAATGGGAGGCGTCCGCCGCCAGGGAGACAGCGGCCCCTCTTGTCCTCTTGAATATTTGCTGAGGTCGTTTTCCTGGTCGTCGGCCAGAACCCGGAGGAGGGCAGGCCCGGGTCCTCCTTCCTGGCACGGCTCCGAGGCCTGCCGGCCCCGCACACAAGGCTTGCGTGCCTGAGGCTGGGCCCCTGCCACCTGGCCTGTCCTCCCCTGGCAGCTCTCCCTGCCCGCCCCAGACTTCCCTTCCAGCTGGCCTCACTCCTTTTCCCAAAGGTGATCCAGGTTGCCAAAAGGAATTCAACAGCAAGGCGTCTGTCCGCCCTCCTGGCCCAACTGGCCTCTCCCAGGGTGGTGGCCCGCCCAGTGTGAGACCAGGAGCTCACCCTACAGCCCAGCAGAGGATTAAAAACCCCCTTGTATTCTGGATAGACAGAGGCTGGCAGCGCAAGCGCAGATGCAGCCTGCCGGTGTATTTTGTCTGGCCTGTGGTTGTGTGCGTGATGTCTGAATCAACATTTAAAAATCAGGACTAAGTACATGTTAAGACTGGGGATTTCTGGCTTCTGTTGAAGAGTTGGAAGGCCCAGCAGTGGTGGGTCGAGGTTCTGTGCCTTGAGATGGTCCGGTTTGCCCCCAGCCCCGCCCCCCCCCCGATCCTGTCTCTTCTGGCCTTTGCCTCTGCTGCTACTGAGTCCTGACATCACTGCTCCCTGGGTGTACTGTGTTCTCAGCCTGGGGACATAAGAGGCCGTGGATGCTCAGAGAAGGGGAGGGAGCAGCCCGTGGGCCTGACTCTGAGTGTCCTCCTACCAGGCATCTCCTGGACTCTGCCTGCTCAGGCTTCCTGTCCATGCTGTGCATGCAGCAGCATGGTTCTGGGGCCCAAGGTCTGTGCATAACCTGGAAACTGGGGCTCTGCCTTGGGAGCCCTCCACGGTGCCAGGCCCTCCTGCGGCGCACGGCTGAGTGGAGCTGCCAGAGCGACTGAGGGGAAGTGCAGGCGTGACCAGGCTTGCCTTGCATGGTGAGCGGCTGCCCATCCTCTCCCCTCGGTGCGTGCTGGGTGTGCTCCCACTGACCTGGGAGCCCGCTGTCTCACCCGCTGGAACCAGGTTGATCTGATGCCCTTGGCAGGATGGGCCCAGCTACCCTGGGTGAGTCAGGCTCCTGCATTGGCCTTAACTGCAGGCCAGACTGTCTTCTGAGCCTGCTCCCAGCCTCACCGGGGACCTCACAGTGAACTCTTGAGGGTGGCTGTTACCATCTCCATCTCAAGGGTAAGGACACCAAGTCTGGGAGATCAAGCCAAGCCCCCAGGGCACTCCTAAGCATCATCAGGAGGCCTCTTGCCTCCCTGGCACAGTGCCCCAGGATGGGGCAGGCCCCAACTGCTGCCACACTGAACTTGACCTCACTCAGCTCCTTCATGACAGATGCATCCAGGGATAGGATTGCTGGGGGAGGGGCGCAGGGTGAGGGAAAGGGCAACACGGAGCCTTCCTGACGGAGCTCAATCAGGAACATAGGTATTGTAAGAAGGTAGAGAGTAATTGAGTTTCTAGCAGGACTGGTGGTCCAGCATGGAGAGCACAGAAGGTGGAGAGGTGTGGGGGGAGGGACCGAAGGAGCAGGTACAGGAAGGTACAATTTTGTTGGAGGAGGATAAGGAGAGCATGAGGCTTTAGAGAAACTGCAGCCTCTGGACAGGACAAGCTTTCTTTTTTCTTTTTCTTTTTAAGTATTTTATTTATTTGAGAGCAAGTGCACACACACTAGCTGGGGAGGGAAGCGGGGGCAGAGGAAGAAACAGACTCCCAGCCGAGCAGGATCTTGAATCCTGGGATCATGACCTGAGCCAAAGGCAGACACTTAACTGACTGAGCCACCCAGGCGCACCCAGGAGCAGCTTTCTTGAAGCTAACCCATCCCCAAGCCAGTGTAGGCAAAAAAGGGCACTGATTATCTCCCCAAACCAGGAAGCTCCAGTATGTCCGGATGCAGGGCTCAGGTGCCGCCTCTACCCCTCAGCCCCTGATTCTCCAGCTGGCTCTTCCACTTGCAGCCACGTGATGCCCCTTCCTACACAGCTCCAGATGTCCCTCCTTGGAGTTCATCAAAAGTCCCAGGGCAGGCTCTCATTGGGCCAGTCTGGTAACATGTCCATCTGGGAGCCAATCATGTGGTGGTCCAGAGGCAGGGAAGGGCTGACTGGCAGGGCCTGTGGGTCACACCCCTCTTAGAGGGATGATAGGATCAGTGGGAGAGTGTCAACCAACGTGCGGATAGGTCAGGAAGGAGAACAGAGCCCACACAAGTATTGGGGCCTTGGAGGGGGCACCCTGGGTTTGGTGATCAGGACACAGTGGATTCTGTCTGATTGATTGCGCTGTTCTCAGCAGTGATCGTGGTGTGTGAGCGGCCCTCTGGAGGCTAGAGTCACGCGCACCCTTCTCTCCTGTCCTCCCTTTCAGGGATGAGCACACCAGGCTCCTCACCGCAGCACCGCCCGGCTGGCGTCAGCCCGTTGTCCCTGAGCACAGAGGCAAGGAGGCAGCAGGCCCAGCAGGTGTCATCCACCCTCTCCCAGCTGTCACCCATCACTCAGGTGTGAGGGCCTGGTGGGGTGGGGAAGGTGTGGCCAGCTCTGCCCCTCTGGGAGACCTCCCCCTCCTCCCTGGGGGTCATAGACTCCTGAAGACAAAGGTTCCCAACGCTTTTGGCTGTTTGTCAAATTTTCAAACACATGGAAATGGAGTGTTTTCTGGCCTGTGTGTTTTCTGTGTGTGTTTTCTTGGCCTGGAATCTCCCATACCTGTCATGGGCGGATTCGTGTGACTGAGCATTCTTCATTGTGTTACTTTCCCTTGAGGATCTAGTGAAATTCTCTGAAATAAAAGTTTAGAGTTATTTTGTTAAACATTTTTTTTAATATTTTATTTATGTATTTGTCAGAGGGAGCACACACAAGCGGTGGGGAGGGGCAGGCAGAGGGAGAAGTAGGCTCCCTGCCAAGGAAGGAGCTCGATGCAGGACTCGATCCCAGAACTTCCGGGATCACGACCCTAGCCGAAAGCAGACACTTAACCAACTGAGCCACCCAGGCGCCCCTAGAGAGCTTTTTGTTTGTTTCAGTTTACCATAATTTTGTTTCATCTGCTTTTTTGGTAGCTCATGTGTGTTTAGGAATTGGTCTCTTTCATCTAGGTTATCCGTTGTGCTGGCATATGATTGTTCATAGCACTCATAATCATTTTTCTTTTCTTAAGTCTATAGTAATATTCCCACTTTCATTTTTGATTTCAGCAATTTGATTCTTTTTTACTTAGTTTATGCCCACAAAACAAGTTAGGAAGTGTTCCCTCTTCGTCTGTTTTTTTCTTTTTGGGGTGGGGGGAAGTGTTTGAGAAGCACTGGTGTTGTAAACTCTTTAAATATTTGGTAGAATTCACCAGCAAAGCCACTGGTCTGAGCTTATCTTTATGGGGAGGGTTTTTTTTTTTTTTAAGTTTTCATTTAAATTCCAGTTAGGTAGCATACCGTGTTGTAGTAGTTTCAAGTGTGCAGTATAGTGATTGATCACTTCCACACATCACCCCGTGCCCGTCACAACACGTGCCCTCCTTAATCCCCATCACCTATTTCCCCCATCCTCCTACCCACCCCCCCGACCCCGGTAACCAGTAGTTTATTGTCTGTAGTGGAGTCTGTTTTCTTGGTTTGTCTGTCTGCCTCTCTCTTTTTCCCCCTTGCTTGCTTGTTCTGTTTCTTAAATTACACATATGAGTGAGATCATGTGGTATTTGTCTTTCTCTGATTGATTTATTTTGCTTAGCATTACAGTCTCTAGGTCCACCCATGTTGTTGCAAATGGCAAGATTTCATCTTTTTTTAATGGCCGAATGATATTCCATTGTTTATATACCACACCTCCTTTACCCATTTATCAATCAGTGGACACTCGAGCTGCTTCCATAATTTGGCTCTTGTAGGTAGTGATGCCATAAGCATTGGGGTGCATGTATCCCTTTGAATAAGTATTTTTGTGTATCTTTGGGCAAATCCCTAGTAGTGCAGTTGCTGGATCGTAGGGAGGCTCTGTTTTGAACCTCCTGAGAAACCTCCATACTGTTTTCCATGGTGGCTGCCCCAGTTTGCATCCCCACCAACAGTGCAGGAGGGCTCCCCTCTCCGCGTCCTCGCCAACACCTGTTGTTGCTTGTGTCGTTGACTTTAGCCATTGTCACAGGGGTGAGGTGATATCTCACTGTAGCTGTGATTTGCATTTCCCTGATGGTGAGTGATGTTGAGCGTCTTTTAACGTGTCTGTTGTCATCTCTGTGTCTTTTTTGGAAAAATGTCTATTCATGTCTTCCGCCCATTTTTTAATTAGATTATTCATTTCTTGGGTGTTGAGTTTTGTAAATTCTTCCTGTGTTTTGGAAACTAACCCTTTATCAGATATGTCATTTGTAAATATCTTCCCTTGGGAGGTTTTCGATTACTGATTCAGTCTCCTTTCTTGGTGTAGGTCTATTCAGATTTCCCATTTTTTCTTGAATCAGTTTGATAGTTTGTGTGTTTCTAGGAATTTGTCCATTTTTCTTATCCCTAAAAGATAATATTTTTGTTGTTTTTGTTTTGTTTTGTTTTTTGAGTGAGTAAAGCGATAGAAGTTTATTAAGTAAAAATACAGAAAAAGCTCTCCAGAGTGAGAGGGGTCCCAACAGGGTCATCCACGAGGGACCTTCTGAGCCTGAGTAGGTACAGAAGGGGGTGCCCACCTCTCCGTGTGGGGCACAGCCAGAGGAAAGGCTCGTTGGGAGCAGAGCACTTCCAACTGGATTAGAAGTCCAGGCCCCATCCAGCTGCAGCCTAACCCTCTGTGGCCCTGGGCAAGGCCTGCCCTCTCTCGGCCTGTGCTTTCCCAGTCCAGGCTCTGGATGTCCCTTTGTTTACCTGTGACATCTTTGGTGAGCATGTCAAGCATGGGGTGTTCCCAGGGACCAGGTACTCCCAGCCTGGCCCCTCCTGTCTCGTGGCCTCCCCCCTGACGCCCTCCTCTTCCCCCCAGGCTGTGGCCATGGATGCCCTGTCTCTGGAGCAGCAGCTGCCCTACGCGTTCTTCACCCAAGCAGGCTCCCAGCAGCCGCCGCCGCCTCAGCCCCAGCCCCCCCCACCGCCGCCACCCGCGTCCCAGCAGCAGCCGCCCCCGCCACCCCCGCAGGTGCCCGTCGGCCTCCCCCCAGGTGGCCCCCTGATGCCAAGTGCCAGCTTGACGCGGGGGCCCCAGCTGCCTCCGCTCGCGGTCACGGTACCGTCCTCTCTCCCTCAGTCCCCCCCAGAGAACCCAGGCCAGCCGCCAATGGGGATCGACATTACCTCGGTAAGCCCAGGATGGGGTTTTGAGGGGCCTGGCTGGGGGGGGGGCTCATGCAGGAGTATCCCAGAGGCTGTGGGAGGCCCCCACTGGGCTCCCAAGACCCAGAGACCCTCAGGCATCTGGCTGAAGCTTCCTCAAGGTTCCACTTCAAGTCCAGCTTGGCCAGGGGTCGGGGCTGAAGCAAATACTGCTGGGCTGAGGTCGTCTTCTCGTGTATAGATGGGGAGGCTGAGATATGAGCAGGGATCATTTGACCCAAACTTCACTCGAGATGGGCCATCTGTGTCTGGCTGCCAAGGCTCCCCCATGGTCCTTGATGCCCAGTGCTTCAGCCTTTCCCACCTTAAATGGCTCCTTGGAGGCGGGGAGGATGCAGAGCTCTTGGGGCCTGGGGATAGATTCTGGGAGCTGGAGGCACAGGGGGAACTTGGAGGAGAAGGGATAAAGCTCCCCTGTGGTTCAGGCAGCATGGTGCAGGGGCCCAGAGGTGCAGGGTAGCCCACGGGCCTGGGCCTGGGCCTGGGTCTGGGCTCAGGGAAATGGGTGCTAGGTTTTGACCTCTGCACCCCCAAAGCTTCTTGTTCTGGCTTTTGCCCTGGTGGCAAGGGGCTGATCATAGCTACCTTTGGCCATATCCAAGGAACAGGGACCATGTTTGGGGTACAGCAAGCCCTCTCCACTCAGCCCTTGGCTGTCAACCCCAAGATAAATGTCTTCAGAATATCCTGTGCTCTGCAAAGACTAGACCCCCCTGAGCTGGGCAGCCTGGTTGAATGGAGACCTGTTTCCAAGCTGCTCTGACCCCTCATAGGGACCCCAGGGGTCCCCGGCCAGGAAAGTGTGCAAGCCTTTTCTTTGTCAGACGCACACCTGGTGTGGGAGCAGTCCTGATGGTGGAGCCTGCCTGGGGCACCTCATTCCCTGAGTGGTGCCTCACTTCTGAGCTGGGCAGACAAGGGAGGCATGGGTGTCCGGGCCAGGGGCACAGACATCACCACCCCAGGCTTGCAGGCCAGCGCGTCTGTACCTAGGCACCTTCACCAGGGACTTCCTGGCTTCCTTGGGGCAGGGGCTCTGGTGGCCACTTCCTTGGGTTTGTGCTGACTCAGCCAAATAAGGAGAATGTCCCTCTGGACATTTTCCTCTTTTCAACCCTGAGAAGGCCCAGGCCAGTCATTGCCAAGTGACCGTGCTAGTGCTTCCAGCACTGATACCCTGTTAACTAAGCCCCCGTGCACCCCGCCCAGGCTCCACCCCTGTCCCAGACTACTTGGAACGGGCCACTGAGGAAATGGGGGAGACCGAGCACTTATGGGGCCCTGGGCTGGTCCTCTGGGCCTCAGTGAACAACAGGCCCGGAGAAGTCAGGCAGCCTGTCCAAAGGCACACAGCAGGTCCTGGCTGGACTGGGAACAGAGCAGGGTCTAAATCCAGGTTCCGGATGCAGCCCATCCTGTCCCTGGGGAGAAGCCAAGCCGCCCCCCCGCCACCACCCTCACTCCTTCAGGTGAGGAGGTTGCTACCCCGTGGAGGTCTCAGGACAGCATACCCATCAGGCTTGTCTCCAGTGATGCTGCTGATCGAGACTGCCCAGTGCTGGCTGTCCTGCAGCGTGCCCCGGATGGCCTTTGCTGTCGATCCCACCAGCCCTCAAGGTGGGCAGGACGTGCCCGTGCCCAGGGCTGGAGCTCAGAGAGCCAAGGGTGCTGCCCGGAGTCAGCAGGGAAGGCAGCACCTCCCTGCCCTGCCCTGGGCCTCTTGTGTCCTGCTGTGTGTGGGTGTGTTTGTACACACGTGTGGCAGTGTGCACACGTATGTGGGTGGGGGTTGCGTTCATGTGGGTGCTCTGGAGCCCGCTGTGCCCCTCCCATAGCCCTCCAGTGTGATTCCAGGAAGCTGGATTTTCTTGACACTGTACCTCTGGAGCCCCCAAAGGTGCCAGCTCAGACAGGGTTCAGACACACTTCTGGCAGGTGCTCCCCTGCCAGGTGGAGGGGGGTTTTTTGGAGGGGGTGGCCATTGGGGAGCGGCCAGTCCTAGGACGCCAGGCCTGGGGCCCCTCGCGCATCCTGACCTGTCTGTCGTCACAGGCACCGGCCCTGCAGCAGTACCGCGCTAGCGCCGGCTCCCCGGCCAACCAGTCTCCCACCTCGCCTGTCTCCAATCAAGGCTTCTCCCCGGGGAGCTCCCCGCAAGTAAGGGACGCCGCCTCCCCTCTCCCAGCGCCCTGCACTCCAGCCCCAGCATCGATCCCCCCCGCCCACCGCCGTCTGTGCCGCGTGCACACCTCATTCCATCCCATCTCGTCCACTCGTCCACTCCGGCGTGATGGGGAGCAGAAGGCCCTGCCCCCCTCCCCCGGCCCAGCCCAGGAGCTGCCACGTTCCCACTGTGTCTCTGTGACCTCTGCGGAACCCCCCGCCTGGAGGTGGCGGGCTCCTCACTCACATTAGTGATCTTAGTATTGGCCCCACCCTGGTCCCTTGCCTGGCAGGCAGGGACACCTACATCTCCACGTGTAACTCAGAGCATGTGTCCCATAGCCCGTGCACCCATGTCCCCCCCATCCCCACACCTGCCCACACAAGGCTGTCAGCGAACGGGGGGATGTTCTCTTCCCCCTTTGGGGGCGTAGCTGAGGTGACAGCTGGCCTGTGGTTGGGGCTCCGACTCCTCAGGTTCTTCTGTCTGCCTCCCTGGAAGGCACGTCCTTACAGGAAGCTTCTCTGAGTGGTAGTGTAGCCTCTCAGGGCCCTCTGTCCCCGTCTCAACAGATGAAGAGACTGAGGCTTTCTCAGGCAGTGGAAGGGCTTGACCACATCCATCAGACTTGGCTCCCCCCCCCAACACCATTGGACCCCAGTTTCTGACACACGTACGTGCACACATAACCCCCTCCAGGTTCCTCAGAGTTTACCTTGGTGCCGCTCTCAACCCATGGCCGAATTCTATCTGGAACATTCCACCAGAGGAGAAGAGGTGCCCACAGAACTACATCTGGGCTCGAAATTTCCATGCTGCAGAGCCTCCTCAGGACCCCGCCACTCCATCCGCAAAATGTCACCAAGCTGAGAGACTCCCAAGAGCCACTGCCATAGGGCAGTGCCCAAGGCTCTGAAGCCTCATTCTTGGCCCAGAGGGCGATAGGACTTTCCTTCCCTGCTAAAGAAGGGAGAGGAGCTGTCCTACCAGGCAGGACCATGCAAGAACAATGTTGGGCTCCCGTGTCCCAGGGCAGTTCCCCATCTCCCCAGTTCCCAGAAGTACACCCAAATTGGGCCCTATGTTGAGATTGTGGGTGTCCTGTTCAGGAAGGCTGCCCTCATGGTCCCATCTGCTGTAGGAGGGGCTCTCCTGGGACCCTTCCTCCACCACCTCACAGTGGCCTGGGGTCCTGCTGGGACCATCCGTGTGCAGCTTCTTGCTCCACAGGCAGGTGGGCAGGGTATCGGTGAGCTCAGAGAAGCCAGAGGTCAGCCTGGTGTCTGCTAGCTCTAGATCCATCCACGTGGGCTCCCAGTTTTGTGGCTCCGGAAAAGTGTTTAGTCGGGTCACATGGTGTCACAGGATGCTGAGGGAAGGGAGAAGCAAGTCCAGGCAGGGGAAGGGGCAGGTGCCACCTATTCCTGGGGCTGGACCTTGACTCATGTCCCTTTTTACATAGGAAGCAGGACAGGAATTCAAGGGTGGAGCCGATCCCTTGGGAGAGGTTTGCGTAGACCAAAGTGGGTTCATCTATCCTAGGCAGACAGAAAGTGTGTTGTCATCTCGTCAAGCCCACGTCTGTTGTCTGTCAGTCTGTCCATCCATTCAGTGGGTGCTGGTGAGGGAGGTGGGCTGCTTAAGAGGCCATGAGGGCTTTCAGGTTGTCCAGACTCAACCAGACCTGGGCTTAAGATGGCCCAGACGCTCGCTTGGGGGCAGACTGTGCTGGGTGGAGGCCCGGCCTGGCTTCGCACTGCAGCTGGGGCTCTAGGTTGCATTCGGTGGCCCCATGGGCCAGGACCTCCCATCCCCAACCTCTCCAGCCTCTCGGGTGCACGTTGTATCTGTCTGACCGTACCCTGGCCCTTAGGCAGCTGGCGTTCAGTACTGTGTTCCTCCCTTCCGCTCTGAGTGGACCTTTCTGGCAAAGTCTAATGGCAGCCTCACAAAAGAAACCTTAGCCTGGGTGCCCTGCTTGTGACCAGCCCCTTTGAGGCCAAGGCCATGGAGATACACAAAGATAACCCATAGACACAGATAACCCAAGACATGAAGCAGTCCTCCTTTATGGGGAAACCCAGCCACAACCTTGCAGCTCCCTTTTCCAAACCTGAAGCTGGCTGTATTTAGGGCAAAGGGGGCTTTTTTGCCACATGGGCTGTTTTTCTTTCTGCTCTCAGCTCACTCACCAAGGAGGAAGCAGAGTTGGGTCTGGGCTGCGGATGTGTTTCCTGAGGCCTGGTGCCGCGGGTGAGGTCTGGCCACACTGCCCCTCCTCCCTTGCGCTTTCCACCAGGCTCTATCCTGCCATCTCTCTCTGGCATCATGGGAGTAGGCAGGGGTCCAGTCTCCTGTCCTGTCGTCTCTGGGGACCTGTGAGGGTCCCCAGTCCCCTGCTCTTCTCCCAGCAGCAGACCTGGCCCCCGGCTGGCCTTGGAAGAGCAGGAGGTGGGCTCCGTTCCCACCTATGGGTGCTGGGGTCCCCCAGGCAGGCAGTCAGGGGGAGATAGCCGGGCAGGGGGCTTTCCGTGTGACTGTCCTGTGCTCACTCAGCCGGCATCTGGCTCCGTGCACCCGTCCTGTCCATGTGTATATGGCCTGCCACCATGTCCCATGTCTCCCTGGGGGCCAGACAAGGTCACCAAGTGCACTGCCCATCCTGAAATTCAAAACACCTCCCTCCTTGGCCCCCCACGTGTTTTCCTGTGGAACTTGTTGGGGGGGGGGGTGTTTCCTGATCCCTGTGGGCCCCGTGTCTTCTATCCGATGGAAACAGGGTCACCTGTACTTGGGCTCAAGCAGAGGAGATGGGGATGGTGCCTTGGCTCTTGGGGTAGAGAGGCCCTCCAGGAGCAGGCGGTGGAAAGAGGCATCCTGAGATGGGGGGCACCCCTCCATCCTGGAAGGTGTGGGCTCTCTCCCAGGAGGCCTGTTAAAGGTGCTCAGCCTCCCAGGAGCCTCCCAGTGGGCACAAGCAGCCTGTGGGAGGTCCCCCGCCCCACAGCCCCCGACCTGGTCTTGGGGACCATGATGACAGCAGGCCTTTCTTCTGTCTGCAGCACTCTTCCACCTTGGGCGGCGTGTTTGGGGACTCGTACTATGAGCAGCAGATGGCGGCCAGGCAGGCCAATGCTCTGTCCCACCAGGTGAGCGGGTGCCCGGGTCACAGCGCCCACAGCAGACGCTCACCCGGACCCCGCCCGCCCCTCGGGCGTGAGCTTCGCTCCTAAGGCTCCCTCCTGTCTCCAGGCCTTGGAGGGGGTGGCTTGGCTTCGCCTCCCCGGGCGCTTCTGCCGCGCCCACAGGATGAGGCCCAACAGCGGGGTGGGGGGGGGAGGTGGAGGGTGGGCAGCAAACACAGGGACAGGCAGCGGCTGTAGCTTCGGCGCCTCAGGGTGGGCCGTGCATGTGGGTTTGCCGGGGAGGCGGAGCTGGCTTTGCGTGGAGGTCAGGGTCAAGGGCATGTGGGCATGAGAAGGGTTGGCCGCTTCCTGGAGCAGGTCACTCACCCATCCATCCTTCCATCAATCCATCCATCCAGCAAGCCCTAAAGGGGCAGTGTGTGGACAGGCCCGGGCAGGGTCAGAGAGGGAGGAGGGGGAGACCCTAGGCCATATGGTCTCCTAGTCAACAAGCCCTCTGGGCACAGGCACTGGGCATCCCCCTGAGGAGCTGGTCCCGGCGGCTGCAGGACGGGCCAGCCAGCAGCAGGCAGGGGCTCAGCAGGGCCGGCCTCATGCCTGTGTGCTTCCGCCCCCCAGCTGGAGCAGTTCAACATGATGGAGAATGCCATCAGCTCCAGCAGTCTGTATAGCCCAGGCTCAACGCTCAACTACTCGCAGGCGGCCATGATGGGCCTCACGGGCAGCCATGGGAGCCTGCCGGACACGCAGCAGCTTGGCTACCCCAGCCACAGCAGCATCCCCAACATCATCCTCACAGGTGAGGCGCCCCTGGCCGTGGCATCCTGGGGCTGGTGGGGGTGCTGTTCTTGGGCACAGTGCCTCGATTGGGCCTGGCACCTGCAAAGGGCCTCATCCCCAGGAGAGATGTCCCTGCCCTGCAGGATGAGCCATGCCAAGACCAGGCCAAAGGGGGTCAGACCCCACTGATATTGACCTGTTGCTGGGCTGTGTGGAATTGGCCCTGGGGGACATACTGCACCCTGGACCAGGCTTCCTGTGTCCCGTGCTCAGAGCAAGAACAGGACAGAGCCGGTCACTCACCCAGCCCTGCGTCCTCTGCCCAGGTCCCTCCGCCCCATTAGCTGAGTATACTGGGGTCACAGGTAACGCGGGTGGGCCCTGCCTGGCAGGGCTCTTGCTATGCAGCCAACGTACATGCAACCGCCCCACACTGCGATGAGCATCCCCGAGCAGCCCCAGTGCAGTACGTGTAAGCAGGTCCCTGCTCCGTGCAGCAGAGAACCCAGACCCTTTGCTGCCCCCACCCCACCCTGTGGGTTCTGGGTTTTACCGAAAGAAGCATTTTCTTATAATCCAGCACTGTCTGTGGATTGAGAGTGACACCCCCTGGTGGTCCCACTGACATCTCCAGGATGGAGGAGTCCATGCCAGAGCCACCCCCCACCCCTCCCCACGCCATGGTGCTTCCTGCCTACCTCAGGGGTGCAGGCAGCAGTCTGCAGCAGGTGCTCTGGGAGCAGTAGCTTCCGATGTGTGAGAAGGCTTAGGCCCCTGTGATTGCCCCAGTGGTCCAGAAAGATTAGGATTTTCATACCCATGTCTCAGATTGGGAAACTAAGGCCTAAGATGGCACTGCAACTAAAGGAGAGAGCCCAGGGTTGACTGGCTCTTTGGGGAGTGGGCGGGAATTCACACACACCCCAGCCTACTTGTCAGGGATGCACGTGAAGGCGATGTCCTGGCAGAGCGGGAGAGGTCCCAGCCCAGGGCTTTGCAGCCTTGGCATTGCCAATATGTGGGGCTGGATCTTTCTCTGGGGGTGGTGGGGCTCCTGTGCATTCCGAGGTGCTGAGTGGCATCCCTGCTCCCCACTCATGGCAACACAAAATGCCCCTAGTTGTTGCCAGTGTAACCCCCAGAGGGCGAACCCCCATGTAAATACCCCGGGGTGGCCCAAGCCCCCCTTCGCTGAACACTGACAGCTGGCCATGGAGGCACAGGGTGTGGGAACAGAGAGGGCTGTGCTGAGAATTTTGTCCTGTACCCCCCCATCCCACCCCCAGTGACGGGAGAGTCCCCTCCCAGCCTGTCTAAAGAACTGACCAGCACACTGGCTGGGGTCGGTGACGTCAGCTTCGACTCCGACAACCAGTTCCCCCTGGACGAACTCAAGATTGACCCCCTGACCCTGGACGGACTGCACATGCTCAACGACCCTGACATGGTCCTGGCCGACCCGGCCACCGAGGACACCTTCCGGATGGACCGTCTGTGAGCTGCACACCCGGCACGTCGCCGCCCAGCCCCCGGCTCTATCACCCCGCCGGTCAGTGGTCCCGACGGCGTCTCCCTGAGCCCAGGGACGGCCGCGCTCCGTCCTACGCAAACGGCCGAGCTTGTGATTCTGAGCTTGCAATGCCGCCAAGCGCCCCCTGCCCACCCGCCCGCCCCCCCCCCAGCTGTCCATCTCCCTCGGGAGGCCGCGGGTCACCCCCGCGGGCCCTCCCTGCGCGTGCTCTCTAGCCTCCCACCCTGGGCCATGAGCCGTCCCCCTGTAAGATGCGGAAAACGTGTTGGGCAGGGCCGCCGGCCTGGAGGGGGCGCTGTGGTCCACGGCGGCGGTGGGCTGAGGTGCATTTTCCGACTGTTTGTCCAGCTCTCACTGCCTTCCTTCGTTCCTGGTCCCCCCATCCCAACCCGCCCGCCACCCCCAGCCTGAGGTTAGGTAGCGAGCCAGCCCCACCCTGCCAAAGGGAGAAGGTGCCAGAGAGAGGGGCAGACACAAAGTAAAATAAACACTATTTTGACTGCTGTCTTTTATATTTCTGAGCACATTCAGAGAATGCTACGCTCCGTCCCACGGAGGTAGAATATAAGGTGTGAACAGAGCATGGCAAGCAGCTAAATCTTCCTGGGACCCGCGCTCCCGCTTTGCCCTCCCCCAGCCAGGTCCCTCTGTGGCCACCTTTGCCCCAAAAATGAAGCCCCTGGCCGGGATGGAGGGGCCGGCTGGGGGGGTGCATGTGGGGACCGCGCGTGTTTCTGGGGGTTGTTTTCATCTCTCAACTCGTTCTCATCTTTTCTTCTCTGTACCGTGGTCACTGTTACTGTTGTTTAAAGAGCGGGGTGGGGTGGGGACTGCCAGGGCGGGTTTTGTTGTGTTTTTGTTTGTTTCTTTCGGTTTGTATTTACACTTTGGTTGTAGACAGTAGCTGACTCCTTCAATCCAGTACTTTCCTGAGAGCATGTTTTTATTCCGGAAATCCCATGTTACATATTTTTTAAGCTAAGTGGACGCGGCCTGCGGCCTGCCGGGCCTGAGCTGAGTCTCTGGCCGCTTTAGCTAAGGCTGAGTGAGGGCAACTGGGGCCTGCTGGGGTCCCTGGCAGAAGCTCCAGGTGGCCAGGGGTGCCTCCCCTCCAGCCACGTGACAGACTTCCAGGAAGGAGCCACGGCTTTTATTAAGGGTCCCTTGAAGGCCCACCCCTGCCTGGTCATCCTCAAGGTGCCTGCCGCTCCTCAGGAAGGACTAGGCCCAGACTCTGAGGCTGGCGGCAGCAGCAGCCCCTCTGCCTCCCCTCACCGGCCCCCCCACCAGGGATGAGGCTGCCCTCTCGCCCCACCCCACCCTGAGAATTGGCTGACATTCGTCCCCTCCAGCTGCCCCTGTCACGGCTCCTCCCATCAGGGCTGGCTCCGGAGGCCAAGAGCAGTGTGTGTTGTAGGGGCAGCCTTCCAGGAAGCTGAGGTGACCCTTGGGGCTTGGCCACCGTGCTGGGGGCTGTCCCTGGGCCTGGGAGGGGGTGACAGGGCTGTCTTTATTTTCTGTTAGCTGCTCTGGGATCAGGACTGCTGTCTTAGTCCCTCCAAAGCTGCACCTTGAGCGCTGGCTGGCTCTGCGGCCTGCAGGCCGGGCTGGCACCCTCTGCTCGGTGCGTTTCTCTGTGGTGTCCCAGCCACTGTCTCTAGGTCTTTCGAGCCCTCGGCTCTGTCCGCGCGGGAGCCAGATTCCATCCTAGTCACATCCCTTTCTCTCTTCCCCGGGCCAGGCCATTAACATGTGGCCAAGCGACTGGGCAGCCCCAGGCGTGAGAAGGCCCCGTCTTCAGTCAGTTGACCCCTGCTGCCCGCGTCTGGGCTGGGGGACACGGGGTCGGTCCGTCCAGGTCGGGGGCCCAGCCTCTTACCAAGGCAGGGGCTGGGAGCAAAGAGTGAGACTTCTTTTTCTTCTTCTTTTCTTCTTTTTTTTTTAAGAAAAAACTACATGTACATAGAAGAGTTTGATTACCATTAGACTTGTGTGTAGAACTTTTTAAAAAATGGCCTTAATAAAACTACAAGCAACCTTCCTGGATGCAATTTTCAAAATAAGGCATTGGGGACCCCCGTGAGGTCCGCCCGTACTTCCCGCCTGCTCGGCGCGTGGCTCTCAGCGCAGGTGGGCAGGAGAGGGTGGACATCTACCCTGGCGGCCCGTGTCCAGCAGTCCCTTGGCTTGGGGGGGGCACAGGAGACATTGTATTTACGTGGCCATTTTCGCCCAGGAGGGGCATAGGTGCAGTTTTCCGAGGGAGGGGGTCCCAGCCAGGAGCCAGTGGCCAGGCGTCCCTGTGTCCTCAAAAGGGTTCACACCCCTGCCTGAGCCTGGGCAGGCCTCCTGAGGTTGTAGCGGGGGATTTTGCTTATTTCGTAAATATTGCTTCTCTACTAAGTATTCTTGAATTGCCAAGATTTCCTGAAACAGGACAGCCTAAGGGAACCAGCCCTTTGACTTGTGATGTGAAATACTGTGATTTCAGGCGAGCTGCGCCGTGAGGGGTGGGCCGGGGCCCCTGAATATTGTACATAGACCCGCCGCCTGTGTCCTTGCTCGTGCGCTCGGGACAGGCCTGGATGCTCAGCCTGCGTGAAGTCAGAGGCCAAGCCAGTCTGTCCCCCTGCCGCTGCCCCCCACCCCCTCCGAGTGCTCCTGATTTCAGTCCCTTCAGCTGTGCAACCTTCTGCCCTGGGAACAAGCTGAACAGTGTGTTCCCACCTGCCTCAGTTTACCCTCTGTCCCCCAAGCCCCCAGGACAGTGAGTTCTTTACCCCCAGGGAGGCTTGTGGGCCAAAGTAGAGCCCAGGATCAGCCCCTCTGTGTCCTCCAGAGAAGAGGGCTTCTGCCCCTGTCCCCTCAACACACACCCATCAGAGTCACCCCGCACAGTGTCCAGAACTCACGTGGGGGAGGAGAAGGGGTCTTGTTGGGACCATATTCCCTGTGACAGGTACCCATGCCAACTTCCATCCCCACTGAGTCCTTTCCGGGGGGAAGACAGGCAGTGCTCTTCAGGACATACTGTGGCCCCCTCCGGCTTCCTCCCCGCGCTCTTCTGGGCAGGAAGGATTGGGGGGTGCCAACCCCTTGGGGCAAGGAGCCCTGAGACCCTCAGTGGAAAGCTCAGGAGGCAGGTTGACCCTTCCACAAAATTTAGGGGTCCCCAGCTTACAGATTCAAGAACTGTGTATGCTCTCCTCTGGGGGACAAACCAGAGTGGAAGGTGCCCTAAATAGGGTGAGTCCAGTCCCCCCTGCCACTGCACTCCAGAGGACTCCCTGGGAGCAGCTAGGCCTAAGGGAAGAGCATCCATGTGTTTGTGGCCCTTTCCCCAGACACACCTCCATGCAGACCTCCCTGTGGGCTTCTGAGCCACCTGCCTGCCCTGGGCTTGTGCCTTGAGGGCAGGGGTCCTGCCTTTGCAGGCCTTTTCTTGTCTCTTTTGGGGCTTGGGGGGCTGGGAAAAGGGGTTCTGATGTCTGTGTATTTGACCTGATTTCTTTGGGTGGCTGAGCTCCCCCAGAGAGTGCCTAGCCGGGTGGGCCCTGTTGTGAGGCCCATGTGTCATAGTGGGGCACGCAAGGATGGGTGTCCAGCATGAGGAGACCCCCGCATGGAGGGTGAGAAGGCTCCACATCCATCCAGATGTCCTGGAGTGGCGGTCTGGTTTGTGGGCTGTGTGCCAGGTGCTAGCTGCGGCCTGGTCAGGCGGGATGGGAACCAGTGCTCGGGCTGTGGGGAGCTGGGCTGCCTACCCCCATCCAGCATCCTGGGCCTGGTGAGCCCCCATGAGGGACTGTCCTTAGAGGGGCCCTCAGTGGAGCTGAGGACACGTGGGAATGTGCCCCCCTCCCCAGGCCTCCACATCTCAGCCAACCCTGAGCTGGTTCATAACCAAACATCCTTCCAGACTCCCACCCCCAGCTGGATTCTGGGTTTTCTGCATTTCCAAAGAAGGCATCCCCACTCCTGGGTACAGGCTGGGTGTGGTAAGGCCTGGTGGTATTGGGAGGTCTTCCACCCCTACCCCAGTCCTGACAAGGCAGCAGCAGCACCCATCACCTTCCCTGGGATCTGTTGGAGCCCTAGGTCAGAGGCCACAGAGGTTCTCAGTGTGGGGATAGAGTGTGGGAACTGCAAGGTCAAGGGTACCTTGTACCCGTGGCCTTGGCCCATCGCTCCTGCAGGCGCCACTGCAGGTAAGGGAGCTCTGGCCATCAGAGCCAGTCCCACTTGGCTTGAGGAGCTGTGGGGGGAGGGGGAGGGGAATACTGTGTGCTTCCCCCACTGCTGGAGGCCTGCCTAGGGTGAGTAGGCAGGGGGGTCTCTTGCTGCCCCACCTCCTGAGGGTTCCTGAATCATTCCCCCATCAGGCCCTGCCTGGCTGGAGCTGACTCTGTCCTTGGTTTCTCTTGATCTTTGGCCTCCAGGGTTCCCGGTTGGGTGGGGCCCAGGCACCTCTCATTACCCTTCCTGTGCCGCAGGCAACTGGCCACAGACCCGTTCTCTCCAAAGTGGCCACTCCCCAGGAGGGAGGTGGGGTGACCTGAATCCCCAGGCCTGGGCACTGGAGTACTCTCAGAGGTATTGGGGTGGGCCAGGGGTAATGAGAAAAAGACCCTTGTGACCCAGGCCTCAGCTTCCCTCCTGTCACTGGCTCAGACCCATGGGTCTTAGGGCCTCCGGCTGCTCCCTGGCAGGGTTGGGGATAGGGGCTAGACATGAGAGTGTTGCTGGCTCCAGACAGTCCCCTCTGCCTTCTTGGCCAGCCCTCCACATCCTGTCCTCAGGATGCCAGTGACAGGCGGTACTTGCAGGGGAGTGGTGTTGCCTCCATTTAGCAGGGTTCTGGAGCTCGGGGGCCGTCAATGCCCAGCCCATCCTAGCCCACTACTTCTGACCTCTTGCCCACTCGGGACAGGTGGACATAGCCGTGGCCTTTGCCACCAGGCCCTGAGAGGAGGGCTTTGGCAGCCAAGGTCCACCTGCCCCACTGTGCCCCACTTTAGGAGACTGCCCCCCCAGGGGGCCGGGCGGGCCCACTGATATATGCAAACCGCCCTCCGAGCCCTGCTCCGCCTCTGTTCCTCTGTCCCCAGGCTGGCTCTCCCCCGCCCCCAGCATGTACACTCTGCTGTGGATGTCCCGTGGGCCGTGGGTTGGGTGCCCATGGCGGGTGGGGGCGGGCGGCTCAGGGCGCACTCGGCCGGCCCCTGCCCATCCCTTCTGGCGTGGACGCTTTTGTCTTTGTACCTTTGCATCCTTTGTAATGAAACATAATAAAAATCCAATGTTTTCGTCTCTGCCTCCTCCCCTTTTTTCCTGCTCTCCCCCCCACCCCCGCACACACACTGGGGACAGAACCTGGGCCCAGTCGGACAGGCCAGGTTGGGAGCCACATACAGGCACCCCCCCACACACAAAACACACACATGAATATGGACACACAGGCATGAGGGCCTCATCCCCACCCCTAGCCAGCTAGTCAGGGCTAATGTCTGAAAGGGGAAGGACCCCCACGCCCACCCCATCATCCTGGGGCAGGCACTCCACGGTGGAGATGGAAGCCCGTGTCTTCAAGTGGGTGGGATGCCGCAGCAGGCCTGGGGCCTCCCCCATCAGGGTTGGACCCTCCTAGTCGGGTCGTCGGGCCCTCACCAGTCAGGAAGGGAGTCAGCCACAGGCTTGGGTTTGGGGGTCCCTGTCCCAGCACTCCCTCCGAGGCCCCACCCCACCATCTCCCCACAGCAGACACAGCAGCCAGCCACTCCACCGCCCACACTTTATTCTGTCCTCCCTGAGCCCCTCTAGGACAGCCACCCCTTGGAGCCGGGTGTCGAGTTCCCTGCTTGTTGCAGCCAGGGCAGCCACGATGGTGGCCATCTTCCAGCAGTGGGTCGCCACCCCCCATCCCTAGGCCTGCAGCAGCCTCTGAGTCTCGTAGTCCTCTGGGATGGTGTCTGCAGAGAAAGGCCAAGCAAGTGAGAAGAGGTGAGCTTGGGCAGGGTGAGCACCGCACCCTCCCTGGCAGGACGCGCCCCTCACCGTTGCATCGGTAGCGCAGGTTGGCCCAGATGATGTTCTCTTGGGAGAAGCAAAAGACCCCCAGGCGGCCACCCCGCATGGTTGTGTCCAGGACCACGTTGCTGTCGGCCACCAGCTCAGGGCCCTCGTAGAACCGCACCCTGTGAGGAGGACGGGATGGTGAGTCAGGGCCCTGGGCTAGGCCCTCCCCTCTGAGGCCTTGGCATCTGCCTTGGAAGATGGGTCCTCTCCTATCTCAGAGTGGGGGGCCCTGTGCCTCCCCTGTGCCTGGGCCACACTTAGGGCAGGTGGGGCTGCTGAGCTGAGCCTCAGTTTCTCCGTGTGAGAGGATGGATACAGCACCTGCTAAAAGCAGAACGCCTGGACTTGCTGGCTGTGCCAAGTGGGGACCGAGAACAGAGTGAGTGGGACCCCACCTTCTATCTGAGGACCTGCTGTGCCCTGGGTCTTAGGAGGTGTGCCATGTTCCCGAGCCAGACACAGTGAATCTAATGGCGCGTATCATTCCCATTTTACAGATCAGGGGACTGAGGCCCCTTGAACTTCCAGGAGCCAGGACAGAGCAGGGGACTCCTTGTCCACCAGCAAGGGGTGGGGTCCCCACCTGATGTAGCCCACTTGGGGCCGGTGCTGCAGGAACCAGCGGTAGGATGTCTTGTCCTTCCAACCGACGTTGCGGGGGTCCTTCCACAGCAGCCGCACCTGGGATGCTGTGTCCCCAGTGTGCCAGAGTGCATTCCGCAGCTGCTCCCCGGGGCCTGTGGAGGACTTCACGGCCTGCGGAGCCCAGCGACGGGGGAACAGAGTCAGAGACCGCACAGGCTACTGGAGACCCCTAGAACCCTGCCTGCCAGGACAGGTGGGGAGCTGCAAGTCTTGGCAGTGGGGTGGGGGTGGGGGCATAGGGTTCCCGGATGGGAGACCAGCAAGAAAGCTTTTTTGAGGGTCACATGGAGATTCATAGGTGGGATATGGGGGGGCAGGAATGGTCCAGGATCTCATGAGAGGATGTGGGAGTCCATGGACAGGTTTGGGGTCTGAGAGGATTTGGAAGGGTCTGCAAGAGAACTTAGTGACCTACAGAGTCTTGGGTGTCCATGGGATAAACTGGGGGCTGGAGGATTTGGGGGATTTACTGCAGGGTTTTGTGATATACTGGGGTCTAGAGGTTCTGCAGGAGGATTTGGAATCTGAGGGAAAGTTTAGGCTCCATGAGTAGGTTTGGGGGCCTAAAGGCAGACTGGGGGACCTGAGGGAGTGTGTGAGTAGCCCGTGGGAATCCAGAGGAGGACTCTGAGATCCATTGAATGATGCTGGGGGGCTGTAAAGGCTTTGGGAGTCCACCGAAAGACTTGGGGCCTCCTAAAGGAAGGACCACAGGGACCTAGAGGTCAGGTAGGGCCACAGACACCTTAAGCTGAATGCCGGGTTCAGCCACCGCGCGGAAGGGATTGGCCTGCCAGTATGTCTGCTCCATCTGCTTCCACATAACCACATAAAAGCTGGAGCTGTCCTGGTAGCCAAAGATGAAGCCTGCGTAGTCGTCATCTGTGACCGTGTTCACGTGGAACGTGCCTTCAAAGTCCACGCCATTGAAGGCCGTGTAACCTGGGCAAAGAAGAGGGGAGCGGTGGGGCTCCGGGACGCTAGCCCTGCCCCCACCTAGCCCTATCTCTACCGGAGCCCTGCCCCCCTCCCCGACCCTGGATTCCCACTTGCCTCCTAGGCCCAGGTCCCCACTCCCCAAGACCAGCCATGACCACTCCCCTGAGCCTGCCCCAACCGCCAAGGACCATGCTCGTTCAGAGTCCAGAGTGGTCCGGCCCCTGAGCCCAGTCCCAACCTGGCTCCGCCTTTCCTGAGTTCAGCCCCGCCCCCGCACCGCCCTCTTCTGACCCGGCCCTCTACTCCGCTAGCCGCACCGCCTTGCCCTTCTCGGTGTCTCACCCACAGCCAGGCCAGGGTCGCTGTTCATCGTCTGCACGATCTCCATACCCTGAAGGGGTCAAAGGAAGAAGGGCCTCAGACTGGCCGCGGGGGCCCTCGGTTCCCCCGCCTCCAGCTTAGGACCCGCTCCCATCGCCTTCTGCCAGGGCCAGGTCCCAACCTGGTTGAGCACCACCCAGTTGGGATCTATCTGCGCGTCGCCCTCGGGATCCAGTACGACGGTCTGGAAGGCCCGGAAGTCGGTGAGGGTGACCTCGGCGTTCTCCGGACACACATCGATCTTGTCTACCACCTTGTCCGCGTCGAAGTCGCCCTGGCACGCGTCGCCCACTCCGTCCCCTGAGAGACCCGGGCGATGGGGTCAGCGCCAGCCCCGCCCAAGACCTAGCCACGCCCACACCTGCCAAGGTCCCCACACCAGCCACAATCCCACCACAGGCCCCGCCCTCTGCCTTACGGTCTACGTCTTCCTGGTTTGGGTTGGGCACCAGGCGACAGTTGTCCCGACTGTCAGGGACTCCGTCGTTGTCGTCATCCTCGTCACAGGCATCACCCCGGCCATCGTGGTCTGAGTCCTGCTGGGCACTATTTGGTACTGTAGGGCAGTTGTCCCGTGAGTCCTGGTGCCCATCCCCATCCCTAAAATTGGTGGGTGGGACACAAAGACAGTGAGATTTCCCAGAGTGCTGCGTCAGGGCCACACACCGTCGGTCCCACTCCCACCCCAGATGGTCTCCTTACTGGTCTTGGTCGCTGTCACAAGCGTCTCCCACAAAGTCGTGGTCTACATCCCTCTAGGGAGGAAGAATGCAGGAGTCCAAAATCAGGGCAGGAAAATTCAGAAGCCTCCCACCCACCCCCAGTTCCAGAGCCAAAGTCATCCTGACCCCACGGAACACCCCACCACCACCATGCTTAGACTAGGGTTCAGTCTCCTTAACTAATGTGGAGCTCATCTCAGGGATCTGACCCTGCTGGGGTGTGGCCTGTGCTCACCTGGTCTGGGTTGCTTTTCTGGGGACAGTTGTCACAGGCATCCCCTACACCGTCACCATCGCTGTCCTTCTGGTCTGAGTTGGGCACCCTTGGGCAGTTGTCCACCGTATTTCGGATCCCTGCGAGAAGCGGGGGGAAAGCACAGGATCCCAAGATGGGGGCGGGGCCAGGCTGACCAGGAAGGCAGATGCAAACCACGCCTCTCCAGTAGATACAAAGTTAAATCAAGTGCTCCTGCACGGACCCACGTCTCAGAGACTTAATGATGGACAGCGGGTGAGGGGACAGGCTCTCATAGGGGAAGCTCAGGGGCACCCTCCGCTGGCACTGTGAATGCACCACCCTGAGTGTCGGCGCCAGGTGTAAAACTGGCATGTTCCTGGCCCTAAACCCCAAACTCGAGTCTCTGTTCTTCTACTTATTCCCTGCAGCATCTGACAAAGGGCCCACCTCCCCCTCCTCCAAATGTTCCTGCCTTTCACCCTCCGCGTCGTGTCCCGGATTGCATTTTCTCTGCCCACCAGAGCACAGTCCACCGCCCCTGGACCCCAGGACAAGCTCCCCCGCTGCGGCTTCCAAAACTAGCCGAGCCCCGCCCTCAGGCAAGCCCCGCCCGCCCTCGGTGCCAGCCCTTCCCCCTCCCCTCCCACTGCTGCGGCGCTCACGGTCGCCGTCGATGTCGTCGTCGCAGGCGTCGCCTTTGCCGTCCTGATCTGTGTCCTTTTGGTCGTCGTTCTTCTGGGACCGGCAGTTGTCGCAAGCATCACCCCACTTGTCGCCGTCCGCATTGCGCTGGTCTGGGTTCCGCACCAGCTTACAGTTGTCCTGGGGGACAGGGCCGGTTAAGGAGGGGGGATAGGCCCGGAGGGGCAAATGTCACTCTCCAGTCCAGTCCATCTCCGAGGACACCCCTCCTCCGCAGAGACGCCCCATCCCTACCGGACCCCCGTGGCCACATCTTCTGAGGCCGCTTCCCTCACCCAAGACACACATCCCCCCCCAGCCTTGCGTAGGACCAGACGATGGCCTCACCTGCTCGTTGAGGACCCCGTCCCCATCGGCATCCGGATCGCAGGCGTCTCCGATGCCGTCGCGATCCACGTCCTCTTGCCCTGAGTTGGGCACCGTCACACAGTTGTCCTAGGGGCGGGCACAGCATGAAGGACTTGGTCGGGGAACCCCGCCCACCACCGTCCATTTCACGCCTTTCAGACCCGGCCCACCTTACGGCACTGGCGTTCTGAGCAGCGAAGCTTCTCGTCTGGGAAGCCGTCCAAATCGGTGTCCCGGCCGCAGAGGAGCCCGTTGCCTGCCCAGCCAACGACGCACTGCGGGTGGGATAATGAGTAGGTGCCCCGGCGTGATAGCCACCCCGCCTCACCCCTGCATACCCATGCCACGCCCCTCCCTGCCCCCCCACCCGCACTCACCACGCACGATCGCGAGCCATCGCGTTCCAGAATGCAGTCGGCTTTCTCGTGGCACGGGCTGGGCGTGCCGTCGGGGCAGAAGCGTTCTGAGCCCCGCTTGCAGCCAGATGTCTGGTCGCCCACGAAGCCGGGCTGGCAAGGGCCGCACTGGAACGAGCCCTGGGCCCGGACCGCGGGCAGTGAGCTCGGGCTGCCTGCCACTTTGCACCCACCCCCAGTGTCTCGATCCTATCCCACTCCTCCCGGGCCTTACCCGGGTGTTGACGCACACGGAGTTGGGGACACAGTTATGCTGCCCGGTCTCACACTCGTTAATATCCGTGCAAACCTGGATGGCAGGGAGCGCAGAGATCACCGCCCACACGCACAAAACCCTCAGACCTCCCATCCAGCTCATGTCTCTTCTGCATCCTACGTCTCCCCTCCATTCTTCCCCCAACCTCAACCATCCTGATGAGGACCCTTCCCCCATCCGTCTCCCAGGTCCCGGTTCCCTACCCCTTCCCGCTGAAGCGAGGCAGGAAAATGGCCGCAAGACTGCAGGACCAGTTTATTGAACAAAATGAATCCCCCGTTCCCTCGTGGAGCCCACCCCTCCACGGCCCTCACCTGCTTGTTGGCCTTGGCGAAGGCCAGCCCCACGCCCTCGTGAGCCGGGCCGCTGTACCCCGGCGGGCAAGCCTCGCAGCGGAAGCCCGGGCTGGTGTTGATGCAGCGGACACGGGGGAAGCAGGGATGGGCGTTGCACTGGGGGAGGAAGAGCCACGGAGGGTCAGAGGATGCAGGAGGTGGGCCCCCTCGAGAGCGGAGCCTCAGGATCTTTTGGGCTTAAATTTAGAAAATTCAGGGACCATCAGCCAGCACTTGGTGCCCTGTGGGGCAGAGGCCATCGTCCCAAGGGTCAGACACGACTTTGCCTTGATGGGGCCAGGGGAGCGACCTGGCGGGGAGAGGGGAGTGCCTGGAGGGGGCTGTTCCCAGGAGCCGATAAGCTGGGTGTTCAAGGGTGGGGGTAGGAATTGCGAGGGCGGGCGTCCCCAGCAGAAGGGGGAAGTGGTCGTCGGGGCGTGCGTGCCCGGCGGTGGATGCGTCGTCCCGGCGGGGGCCTTGCGGTGGTGCAAGGACCGTTGGGGATTGTGAGCCCGAGAGGTGAGGGGGGTCGTTGGGGCGGACCACTCTCGGGGGTAGGAGAGTGCTCGGGGCGGGCGTCACTGGCCGCAGAGGGGTTTGGCGGGACCGGCGTCACTGGTGGTGAGGGAACTGGTCGGTGTGAGGGCCCCCTGCCGGTAAGGTCGTCTGGACGTGCGCCCCCAGAGGTGAAGGGGTCCTCTGGGTGAGAACCCTCAGCTGGGGAGGAGATTGCTGGGGAGGTGGGTAGTTGCGGGGGCAGGCGTTAAGGGGATCGTCCGGGCGGTGGCGGGGTGGGGAACGAGCGCACCTCGTTGACGTCCACGCAGTGCGAGCCATTGCCCGTGAATCCCGCGGGACAAGGTCCACAGCGCGCGCCGCTTGCGGTCTGAGTGCAGACCACGCCCGGGTAGCAGAAGCCGGGCGCGCACTGGGATAGGGGCCGCACGCTCAGACCCGGTGTGCGCGCGGGCTGCATCCCTGCGGGGAGTGATTTGGGGCAGGTCAGGGCCACGCCCCGGGGCGGAGTCTATGGGACCACGCCCCGTCCGGGGGCGTGGCGAGATCCCAGGCCTCTGCGACCCCGCCCCGGACCACGCTCCCTGCCCGCCAGGTTTTCCCAGTCACTGTATCTCCGCGCGCGTAGGTTTTCCGCTTCTCCCTCAGCGTCTCTGCATCTCCCTGCATCTCTCGCACGGGCTCTGCTTCTTTTCATGTGTCCCTTTCCATAATCTCTGTCTCCCCTCCTTGTTCGCCTCTCCCCATCCCTCGTCCAGTGTCTCCATCTCTGTCTCTCTCTGTCTCTTCACTGTCTCTTCCTCCCGGTCTTTCCTTCGCTGTCTCTGCCTTTGTCTCCCCATCTCTTCTCCATCTCCCGCCTGCCGCGTCTCTGCCGCCCCAGCGGCGCTCACCGCACGCATCACACTCCATCACTGTGTTTTTCAGAAACGTGATCTCCTTGACCTACGGTGCAGGGGGATGGAGTGTAGTCAGCGGGGCCCCATCCTTCTCTTCCTCCCTTGGGTCTCCCCTCCCCCTCTCCCAGACTCCTTTTCCACAGGCCCACTCACTCCGCTCGGATCCTCCCTCTTCCATGCACCGCCCCCCCCCCCGCCCCGTACTCCCTATCCTCCCCGCTCCTCCCCTCTTTCCCAGGGACTTCCTTTAACCCCTCACGAGCCCCTGTCTTCTCCCGGGGAAACTTCTACCCCTGGGACTCCCCTTTCCCCCCTTTCTACAACTTCCTCCCCGATCTTGGTACCCAGAACCCTCTCCCTCTCCACTGGGACCTGCTTCTCCTATCCTCCCCACCCTCCTCTTTCATGCCTCTCTCCCCTCCTCCGCGCTCCCTGTGTCCCCACCCTGGCCCGCACCTGCTGCCGCAACAGCTCCCGCACGTCCTGCAACGCCGCGTTGGTCTCCTGAAGTTCCCGAAGCATCTGCGGGCCCAGATCTCCACCTGCGCCGACAGGAGGAGCTGATGGGGCATGGGGGTTTGGGGACCCCCACCATCAATCCTCACCGCAACGCGGCAGGGACCCTGGACGCCCTCATTCCTTGAAGTCCGCCCTGCTGCCTGCTTTCTCCGTCCTGCACGTCCCGGTGAACAGTCCCCGAGCCCCTAGGAGCCGCGACCCCAGGCCTCTTGGGTCCTCCGGTATGGTTGGGGGTCGAGGCCACGCGTGGGGGAGGGGGCAGCTTACCTAGTGGTATCTGGCGCTGACCCGACGCGCCGAGGGCGGCCAGGGAGAGAAGGAGAACGCAGGCGGCGGCAGGAACCATGGCGGCGGCGGGGAGCTGGACTGCAGCTCGCTCTCTGCTGCCCACGAGGCCCGCGGGGCCTATTTATCCCGGCGGCGCAGCCGGCTCCCGGGACGGCCCACCCGCTGCCCTGCCCAACGTCCAGCCGCAAGGTAAACAGATGGCGCTGGTCTCAGTGTTCAAGGCCCCACCCGGTGTTACTGAACCTGGACACGGCAGGGAAACTGAGTCACGGGTGAAACTGAGTGTAGAGATCGGTGGCGTGGGTCGTCAGGTGGGACCACCCTCCAGCCCTCTTTCACTTATTTATTGAGTGCCTGCTGTATGCCAAGATTGGGTCACAGCTGAGTACTAGGCGATTCCTCTGGCTGCTCCCTTCAGCTCACGCTCGGGGAAACAGAGTCAAGAGAGGGTAAAGATTAGGACCTCCACCCCTGACTCTGCTTTAAGTCAGGCTGACTGGCCCTCTACTCCTTCCTCACTTGCTTCAAAATGCGGCCAGTGACGTCTCTCTGTGCTTCAGTTTCCTCCCCTGTAGGATGAAGGTAATAAATTTCATTGTTGATGATTATCATTACTACAGGAAAATGGGGCGTCAAGTGAGAGTGGGGACTCTTGGGTTCCCTGCCCAGGTCTAGAGAGTTGCAAGTGGGTCCCTGATCAGCTTTATGGTCTTCTCTGTCTGTGGTTCTCTGGCTGGTGAGTGCTGGGGGACAGCCTGGCAGTGAGCCCACTCAGTTTCCCAATCTGTGTAATGGGCTGTGTGCAGGTCCGTCCTCAGCAGGGGAGTGCACAAATTCAAGGGCTCCAGCTGGAGGAGGTCTGTGGGGGGTGGCCAGGGCTTCTGTTTGTGGAGACTTTGCCATACCTTCCGAGCTCCGCTCCAGCTGCTGTGGGAACAGCCTGTAATAAAAATAAGAATTACTGCTAATCAGGAAAATCGTCCCTCCCAGCAGTAGCCTAGCTCCTGAGCTACAAAACACTTCGACTTTCTGGGATTAACCCTCTCCACCCCACCCTCCAACTGCTCGAAGCCTCTATTGTATAGATCAGGAAACGGAGGCTGGGAAGGGGAAATGGCTAGCCTAAGGCCCCTGCAAGGGGCAAGGATGAAGTCAGAGTAGGGTCATAGCCAGATCTGTTCTCCTGGAAGGCTTCAGAGAAGTCACTGAGGGCTTCCCGGAGGTGGAAAGGAAACCTAAAGGAAAGGAAGGACTCAGATCAACAGAGGGAAGGTGAGGACAGCTCCAGCAGAGGAAGACCTATGGCTTGGAGGTGGAGAAATTTCAGACACATTTATTTCTTCCACAAACACACACTGAGCACCTACTATGTGTCATGTCCTAGGCTGGACTCTTGACACAGGATGAACAAGACAGATAGGGCTCCTCCCTCTAGGGAGTGGGGAGGCAGCTGCATTATCCCCCAAAGAGGGTGGAGCTGCGATGGGGATACACAGGCAGCAGTGGGAGCTCCAATGAGGTGCCTGACCTAGCCTGGGGTGGGGTGGGGTGGGGGGATCTGGGTAGGCTTTTCAGAGGAGGAGGGAACATGAAACCAGGAGCAGGAAGGTGAGGAGGACATGGCCAGGCCAAAAAAAAAAAAAAAAAAAAGGTGGTAGGCATTCAGGTAGAGGAACAGAATATGCAAAGGCCCTGTGACAGAAACGAGCATGGTCCATTAGAAGGGACGATCTTAGGGTGGAAAGATGTTGGGGCTTAGGAGATGCAGTACCAGTGGTGTGGAGCTGGGGCTGTCTTCTAGAGCAATAGGGAGCCACAGAGGGTAAGTAGGAGGGGATGGGTCTGGTGAGGAGACTGGGTGGGAGCAGTCAGCCCCAACCTGGGCATTTCTGGTGAAGCCTGTGCCCTGACAGTGCCCACCTTGCCTGCTGCCTGTGGCCGGGCCATGAGCTCACCTCCTGTTTTCCTTGGCGTCCAACACACCTGGGGGCCGCTCCCGGCTAGCACTGGAATTCTTGGGAAAACCACAAACTCCAGCAGGGCCTGTGGGCTTGCGTGTGCCTCATGCAGCTGAAACAAGGGTGCATGGAAGCCAGCCTCTGCCACAGGCTGGACACGAGGCTGGGAGTTGGATGCACGTGGCCTTGTTCAAAGCCAAGCCATGGGGAGATGCAGGGAAGGGCATTCCAAGCAGGGGGAATGGCAAAGACAGAAGTCCTGAAGATGTCCCAGTTTGCAGATCAGACAACAGAGGCCCAGATCACAGTCTGGTTTCAGGATCCTGCCTCCTGGATCTCACCGACCGTGAAATCCTCCTTCTAGCCAGTGACTTCTCTCAAGCACACCACACTGCTCTCACATTACAGAATAACTTACTCTAGGTGTCCTCCCCGGTCTTTGCAGATACTGTTCCCCATCACCCCGAACACCTTCTTCCATCCTTCAAGTTCAGGATCCGATGCCTCCTCTTCCATGAAGCCCTCCATGCTCTTCCTGGGCCAGGCTCAGGGGCTAGTGGCTGTATGACAGCCTTCTGGGACCCCTGGCAGAATATTCCTGGCAGAGAAGGTTGGGATGGCCTGACTCAGGGAGCTGGGATTGTTTGTTTGGTTCTGTCTCTCACATCCTGGGGATCCCTCGGTGCAGAGAGAGGAGGCTGGTGAACTGTGAGGTTACCTACTAGGATTAGCAGATCACTTCTTATTCCTTATCATTGCTGGGACATCATTATTATCACTCATACTAATACCTGCCCCCACTGTACTTTATGACAGACTTGGGGGCCACATGGTCTAGGTGCAAATGGCGGGGCATAGTCTCGCTGTGTGACTTCGGGCAAGTTGCATGACCTCTCTGTGCCTCAGTTGCCTCACTTGTAAAATGGGGGCCGAGAGACCATGGTGGAGAGAATTGAAGGAGCTAACCTGTACTGGATGTCTGGCTCCTGCGTTAGCCTTGTTTTGCCATATGGAACGTATATACTGTGTCACTTTTACCTCCGATTGTCTTTATTCACATTTTCCTTAGAGAGGAGACGAGACAGCTCGAGGTCACACAGCAGGAATTAGAACTGGGGAAGGCGGGACCCCTAAGGCCTTCACACTCCCCCTCATTGCCCTTGGCCCCAGAATCCAGACAGAAGAAATGCTGGCCCAAGCCCCTCATTAGCTGTGAAGATTCTGCTGCCCAGGACTGCCTGGCCTGAGCCTTTGGCTGGCCGCCCCAGCCAGCTCCCCTTCCCATCACGCCAGACCCAGTGGTTCTGGGACCCCGGCCAGGCTGGGGCAGAGGGGCTGGTGCCTGTGTGATGATGGGGCCCCGGGGCCCTTCCTGGCAGGGGTTTGCCGGGCCAGGAGACATGTGGGCGCCCCCAGCTTAGCCAGCCGCCTCTCCTCGTGAATCCAGAGGGAAAGTATGTCGGGAAGGCAGCTGCCCTGCCCTGGGCGGGCCCAGCCACAGGCCCTGGGTCTGGGGAATTCATCAGGGCCATGAGGGAGGCCACTTGGCCATGGCTACATCCGTAGCTGAGATCCCGACCCAGCCTGCTTCGCACAGCCCCACCGGACCCATCTCTCCAGAAGGACCAAGTAGCTGAGGGTATGGGAGAGGGTGCCAGGGTGCTACCCAGACACTGGACTCGGACACACCCACCGTGACTTACACTGTGAACTTCAGGAAGCCCCGCCCACACTCCCATTTTCCATCTGCCCCAACCCTGTCCCAGTCCGGTCCTAGGAAGGTGCTGATAAAGAAAGGAGATAATAAATATAGTGGCTACAATTTTATTGGGCAAGTGCCAAGTGTTCAAAACCTTGCCATACCGCATGTTTGGCTTTCCCCTTTCTGCTCCCCCAACCCCCACCCCAGGAGGCAGGAACCCCTCATCATGGGTGGGGGGAGCAGGGCACAAGGATGAAGGTCTTGTTTTCCAACATGGGGGTCCTGGGTCATGTAGCCCAGCTCTGCTGTGGGGCCTGAGGCAGGTTGCTTAACTTCTCTGTGCCTTGGTTTCTTTTTTCTTTTTGGGGGGGGGAGCAGAGGCACCTTCAAAAGTTTATTATCATGGAAATTTCGAATTCCCAACATTTGTGAGTTGTACTGAAGAGTCGCTGCCAGGGAGAAAGTACTGGAATTGACCCAGTATGATGTGACATTCAGCGGCACTGATTTGGGAGAAAGAAGTTAGAATTTTCCAGAGGTAACTGTGGCAGGGCGAATGAGCACCCCGGTCCTCTCTCCTTGCCTCTCACACTGAAGGAGAGTTTTGTGGGGTAATAGGAAAACCAGCCTGTGTCTGTTACAGGGAGACCGACAGTCTATGGGGCTAACTACACAAGTTTTGTTCTCTCTCTCTGTTAAACAAAGTGAAGCAGAGAAATGGCTAAAGTTTTGGGCACGTTAACACAGATAAAATGAGGACAAGAGCCCCCACATCGTAGGGGTGTCAGGAGAACAGAATAAGTTAGTCCATGAGAAGTGCACTGAGCGCTTTTCCGTGGGGACACTCATGAACGTCCCCACTCTACAGATGGGAAAACTGAGGCTCAGAGAGGCAGGTTCAGCCTATTGCCTCGGTTTGGGCACTGGATGCTCAGAGAAGGAAGTCACCCACTCCCCTCCCCACGAAGGCCATAGGGAGAGGGTCTCCTACCCAGACTTCTGCAGTTGTCCGGAGGATGGGCGGGTGGGAGGCAGCGAGCACAGGAACCAGAGCCCCAACCCTGATTCCTCCTCCTCCCTCCTCCTGCCCCTCTCCCGTCCCCCACCCCAGCTCATTAACAGGAGGCCCTTGTTCAGGCCAGGGATGGATGGCGCGGGAGGCCGAGGGCGGGGTGTGTTTACCCACCGGCGGCCTGGCAGGCAGAGGCCCAGACCAGGGCATGGGCCAGTTAGGGGAGGGAGGGTACTGGGCAGGGAGGAGCCCCAGCCCCAGTGTAGGAGGACTGGCATACAATGGGTGCCAAAGAAACAATTATCGATCAGTGGGATGAAATCAGACCATTTCATCCACCATACAGACCCCTTGCATTGTGGCCCATAGGAAGGAGGTGGTCTTGGCTTCTCAGCCCTGAGGTGGGTGGTCTCAAAGGTGGGCAGGTGTACGTGGTGGCATGGAGTGCTTGCCACTCGGAAGGAGGAGCCGGCTGGTCTGCAGGAAACGAAACCCAGGGGTCAGGGAGGCCACTGTGGGGGGACGTTGATGCCAAGACTAGGGCAGGTGAATGGGTTCTGGCTGATGAGCAGCCCAGGCAGAGGGCGTGACAAAGGCAAGAGCCCGGAAGTGGGAGGTGTCTGATACATTGGGATTTCACTGAGAAGGAAGGTGTGGCTGGAGCCGAGAGGTGAGGGAGCACTGGAGCAGGGAGGAGGGCCGGAACCCAGAGCGGGGTGTGGTGATAGGAGCCCTGTGCAGGGACAGAGCCATGAGCCGTGTTTGGGCTCCACAGGTGAGTAGGTGGTTGGCTGGGTGGACAGATGGGAAGGATGATGAGTGGATGGGTGACTGGGTGGGTAGATGGATGATGGATGTTTGTATTGCTGGATGGTTTGGGATGGTTTGGGGATGAGTGGCTAGATGGATGGGTCATGGATGGATGGATGGATGGATAAATGAGGGATAGGCAGACAGATGGGATGGCTGGGTAGGTGGATGGATGGACAGTTGGGTGGTTGGGCAGATGAATGGATGAGTGAGTGGATAGGTGGGCGGGTGGCTGGCTGGCTGGCTGGACCCCCTGGGAGCCTCTCTGGCGAGGTGGGAACCCCATTCAGAGATCACTATACAGAGTCAATGAGAGAATGAAATTGAGGCACACGGTGGTTGTTTTTTGCCCATTCTCTGTCCCCTTTGCCCTGCCTGAGACAAAGGGCGGTGAACAGTTAGGCCCTCACTGCAGCCTCACTGGCTGCCTCTCTGGGCCTCTTAACTTTCAGCTCCTCCTCATCTCAGGACCTTTGCACAGGCTGCCCTCTGCCTGGAGTACTCTTCCTCCTGCTCTTTACCCAGCTGACCCCTACTTACCCTAACTTAAACTTGACTCCCTCAGGCCAGACCAGGCTTTCTGGCCCATGTGTCCATATTCTTTCACCACAGAGCGAGACTGAGGTGTTTAATGAAACCGTTCAGGAATGGCCAAACCACAGCAGCTGTCAGGGGAGTCTGAGAGGGAGCTGTGGGATGAGGACAAGTCCACGGGGCCCTCTGGAAAAGGGGTGATGTCACTGTTGCTGTTGGTCCACGTGTTGCTGGGCGGGGGGTCCCTCAACACCCAGCCCATGAGGCTTCCTGACTCTATTTCCCACTGGTGTGAATGACTTACTCTTTTCTAGAGTCATGAAGTTCCACGGAATCCAAGAGTCACGAGACCACAGAACAAAGAGACAGAACTTAGGAATGACAAAGTCATAGTGTCATGGGTCAGTGGGGCCAGAGGACCACAGGATGCTAAAACCACAGGACTGTGGGATCCTAGAGCCAAGAGACCATGGTCCTACAGAGCCGCGGACCTGGGGTGACGCGGCTGTCAGGCAGTAGGGGCCCAGAGCTGTAGGATGGTGGAAGCCACAGAGCCCCAGGGAGGCTGGAGACAAGGCCCGGGGGCATCCCACATCTGAGGTGCCACAGGAGGGAGTCTCCGAGTTGAATCCAGCAGAACTGCCCTCTTGGCCATACCCTCGCCTGCCAGCTGCCCAGGGAGGCTCCCGAAGGCTGCAGGAGCTACGAGGCGGTTACCACCCCCACCCCTGGAGCAGCCACAGGAGAGAAAGACCACGCCATGTGCCGACTCCTGGAGCCCGCCAGCCGCCAAACACTCAGTGAGTCCCTGTGCCAGGGCCAAGTGAGGCTCTCCAGGTGCCTGGAAACGGTGCCAACCTCCGGCCAGGCGCGCCAGGATGCTGAGTGCTCAGCAGCAAGTGGAAAGAGAATCAACGAGTTACTTCTACATCCATATCCTTTCAGAAGCCGATAGCAACACGGCACAGAGGGGAGGATGTATCCTGGCTGCATCCCCCTTGGGGTGGGGGGGCAGTAAACTGGTAAGCTGCTCCTCCCCCCCCCCAGCACCCGGCTCTGCCCATGCCAGCAGTCCTAGCCCAGACACATCTGGGTCTTAATGAGCTCTCCTGAGACAGCAACTGCTCACCTAGCAGACCCCACATCTGACATCCAGAACAACCAGTCTGTTTTGGAGAGGGGAAACTGAGGCCCAGAAAGGAAGACAGCTGGCCCAGGATCACAGAGGGCCAGAGCCAAGACAGGAACCCAAACTGATCAGATGCTAAGCGTGAGCTCATCAGCACCCAGCCGGGCTGCCTCTCAGGGCCCTGGATACCTTCCTCCTGAGGCCCTGGCCGTTTGCTTGAAGGTGGCACAGCACGGAAGGTGGGAACAGGGGCCATGGCAATTTCTTCCCTTTGCAGAGCTCAGAACACCTGTGAACATCACAGGCCTGTGATGGGCAATGAAACACCATCCTAGTGAGGTGGGACCTGGTGTTGCTACTATAGCGGGACCTTGCCCCCCCCCATCTTACAGATGGGAAAGCAGAGGGCCAAGGAGTGAGGTTTGGACCCTCTTGAGGGCCCCAGCACCTTCAGTGAGGCTCTCTTATCACAATGGGGACATGGGCAAGAACAAACTTCAGCTGAATTTCTGAAATACCAAGTTATAGGGAGAGAAAGCCCATCTCTTGCTGCCTTACCCCAATGGCAGGGCTGCCTTCAGGCATGGCTGGATCCAGATCCTCAAATGAAGCCTCCAGGATATGTGTCTCTCCATCAGCTGTCTTCTTCTTAAAATTTTTTTTAAATTTTTAAAAAACTACTTAAAAAAAATTAAAAAAAATTTATTCACTTGACAGAGAGAGAGAGAGAGAGAGAGAACAAGCAGGGAGAGCAGTAGAGGGAGAAGGAGAAGCAGACTCCCCACTGAGCAGTGAGCCTGATGCAGGGCTCAATGCAACGACCCCAGGATCATGACCCGAGCTGAAGGCAGATGCCTAACCAACTGAGCCACCCAGTGCCCCATTCTTCTTCCTAAAAAAACAAAAACAAAAAACAAAACGAAACGAAAAAAAAAACCCTTGTGGTAAAATACCCATGACATAAATTTATCATTTCAACAATTATAAAGTGTACAATTCAGTGGTTTTTAGTGCATTTGTGATGCCCTGCAGGAATCCCTTCTGTCTCAGAACATGTTCCTCTTCTCCAAAAAGGAAACCTGGTCCCCATTAGCAGGCACTCCCCATCCCCTCCTCCACCCCCTGGCAATCACTAATCTGTTTTCTGTCTCTATGGATTTCCCTGTTCTAAATGTTTCATATAAACAGAGTCGTACAACATGTGTCCTTTTGCGTCTGGCTTCTCTCACGGAGCGTGTCCTCAAGGTTCATTTACGTTGCCGCTTGTATAGGAGTTCCGTTCTTTTTCATGCCTAACTAGCATTTTACTGGACCCACGGACCACATTTCGCGTATTCACTTCTCGTATCCATTCAACAACCTGGGTTGTTCCCACCATTTTGCGATTGTGCGTAATGAATGCTGTGAACGCGTCGGCGCCAAGTGTCGTTTGAAGACCTGTCTTCAGGTCTCTGGAGTATGTAACTGGCGCGAGAGATCCCTGAATCCTATAACTGGATTGTCTGACTTTCTGAGGAACTGCCACCCTGTTTTCCACAGTGGCCACGCCACTGACACTCCCTCCAGCACTTCCAGAGGGTTCCGGCTTCTCTGCCCGGCCAACACTCGTTTTCGGCTTGTGATGACGGCCATCCTAGTGGGTGTGAGGTGGAATCTGATTTTCATCTCCCTGCTCAACTCTCTTCCAGCCCCTCCGGGTGCCTATTTCTCCAAGCCAAGGTCTAAAGGAAACTGAGCACCTTTCCCCTGATAGGCCCAGCCGAGATCTCGGGGCTGACTCTCATTGGTCCAGCTCAGGTCCCACGCCCCTCCCAGGACCAATCACCGTGCTCTGGCCCGAGCCAGCCTCTCTGGGTGGGGCGGGTGGGGGCCTGTGGTGGTGGTGAGCCCCTCCTGGATGTCACTCTGAGTGGGGAAATGGTAGAGACTGGATTCCCCCACCCCTCACTCTGGGGCTCCAATGGGCTTTGTGGATCACAGGCTCTTACTCCCGACCTGCTTTCACAGGGGTGATTCTGGCAGTGTGCCAAGCCCCCATCCTCCCCTCTGTCTCCAAACATTAAGAGAGGCCCTTCTTGCTGCCCTCTGCCCTTGGGAAGCGTGGTGATCCCAGCTCTGACCCAGGCTTCCCTGGAAGGGTGCCACTGAGGGCGGCTGCAGGCCCAGCCAAAGCCCTTCCCTACTCTGGTGGCCTCTTGACCTCTCCTGGGTACCAGGCAACCTTGAACATCACAGGAAACAGGCTTTGCCCAGAACGGCTGCTACCGCCGCCTGTTATTTCCAAACGGCTGGCGGGTAGTGGAGGAGCCCACAGGAGGGGCCTCCTCGTCGCCAGTTTCAAGGAAGCACAAGTGATGTTCAGCTCCCTTGCTCCCAGCCCTGCTTCAAGCCCCAAAGGGCTGAAGCGGGCATAAACGGCAGAATTGAAGGGAATCTGTAAGATCAGGGTGGTGATCTTGACCCAGATGGTGGTGGGGGGAGGGAGGCAGGGAACAAACAGAAGCCCAGAGAGGGTAAGACATTTGCTCAGGCCACAGAGTAAACAAGGAGGTATCTGACTCCAAACTCTAACCTTTTTCCCCCTTTAAAAAAAAAAAAAAAATCAGCCTTTTTTGTAGTAAAAAACACATAACAAAATTTACCAACTTAATCATTTTTAAATGGCATCAAGTTCACATTGTTGTGCAGTCATTTCCAGAACTCTTTTCTATTTTTTTTAAAGATTTTATTTATTTATTTGAGAGAGAGAGAGAGTGAGAGCATGAGAGAGGAGAAGGTCAGAGGGAGAAGCAGACTTCCCGTGGCGCTGGGAGCCCAATGCGGGACTCCATCCTAGAACCCCGGGATCACGACCCGAGCCAAAGGCAGTGGCTTAACCAACTGAGCCACCCAGGCACCCATTTTTTTTTTCTCTTTTTTTTTTTTTTAAGATTTTATTTATTTGTTTGACAGAGAGAGAGAGAGGTCACAAGTAGGCAGAGAGGCAGGTAGAGGGAGGAGCAGGCTCCCAGCCAAGCAGAGAGCCCGACACAGGGCTCGATCTCAGGACCCTGAGACCTGAGCCGAAGGCAGAGGCTCAACCCACCAAGCCACCCAGGCGGCCCCCTTTTTCTTTTTCTTTTTCTTTTTTTTAAGATTTTATTTATTTATTTGACAGAGAGAGAGATCACAAGTAGGCAGAGAGGCAGGCAGAGAGAGAGGGGGAAGCAGACTCCCTGCTCAGTGGAGAGCCTGATGTGGGACTTGATCCCAGGACCCTGAGATCATGACCTGAGCCGAAGGCAGAGGATTAACCCACTGAGCCACCGAGGCGCCCCACCTTTTTCTTAAAAAAAAAAAAAAAAAAAGATTTTACTTATTTATTTGAGAGAGAGCACACGTGGAGGGAGGGGCAGGACCCTGGAATCATAACCTGAGTCAAAGGCAGACACTTAACTGAAGACCCGGAAGACCTGATTTTATTTTATTTTTTTTAAAGACTTTATTTATTTATTTGACAGACAGAGATTGCAAGTAGGCAAAGAGGCAGGCAGAGAGAGAGAAAGGAGGAAGCAGGCTCCCCTCTGAGCAGAGAGCCCAATGCGGGGCTCAATCCCAGGACCCTGGGATCATGACCTGAGCCAAAGGCAGAGGCTTTAACCCACTGAGCCACCCAGGCACCCCCAGAAGACCTGATTTTAAGCAGCCAGCTTGCCCCTGTGGCCTGGAGGATTTGGGACCACCGGTGCTCCAAGCTGGGTCATTAAACGATCCTATAAGAAGCAGCTTACACAGGATAATGATGACTCTCAGAAGTAACTATTTCTGTCCCCATCACAGAGATGGAAAAACCAAGGCTCAGGGATGGGACAGCCCTTGTCCAGCAAATCCTGTCTCTCATCACACCTGCCTGGGAGGCTGTGAGGGCGGAGCCAGCCTTGGCATGTCTGACATTCCAGTCCTCAGCACCTGGGGAGGGGGGGTAGGAAGTGTGTGGGGGTCTGGGGGCCCAGTATGTGCTTCAGGAGAACTTGAGCATGATGTGATTCTAGAGCAATGCCCCATTGTCCAGATGGGAAACTGAGTCACCCGGGTAGAGAGAGACTGGGATCCAGTCTTATGCCCTCTTGACCCCTGTCTCTGCTCTTGAATGGGCGCCCCTAGGCAAGTCTCAGGCCTGTGGGCTGGCGGGGTCCCGGGACCTGTTTTTCCACCCAGCGCTGGGGTTGATGCTGGGAGGGGCCAGGTCTCAGGGCTGGTGATTATTTTTTTAACCTTTGTTGCAGCCAGAGACTCAAAGCCGAAGCCGTCCTGCCCCCCACACCCGGCCGGGCGGTGGCCAGTGAGGCCACACGGAGTCCTGACCCACTGGATGCCTGGCCGCTGGGCCTCCTCAAACCGCACGGTCACGGGACAGCGTCCAACTCCACATCTGGGCTTTTTGATTTGGTCCCGGTTTCCAGCTGGAACAAAAGGACCTGGGTGGGCCCTGCCTCTTGCACAAAAGTTGGGCGTCAAGGGCTTGGCCCATGCCCCCTGCCTGCCTCTCCCTGGTGGACCCCATCCAGGCCCGGCCACCAAAGGCCACTCTTTGCCTGCAAAACCCATGGCTCCATCTGGAGCCTGGCCATCCCAGCCCAGGCACATGGGTCCAACCAGACACCACAAGCACACGGCCAAGGTGGGGCCGTTGGTCCCTGACGTCATCTCTCCAAGTCTTCCTGTCTCAGGCAATGACCCCACCATTCACTCAGCGCCCAGCCTGAGACCTGGGTGGTGTCTGAGACTCCTCCCTGGCCCCCTCCATCCAGTACATCAATAGCTCTTGTCCTCTCAGCTTCCAAAATATCCAAATTCAACCACTTCTCCTCTCTTGCCCGCCAGCCCTGGTCTCTGCCCTCCCGACTCCTGCCTGGACGCGGGCCCCAGCCTCCTCCCCACGGCAGCCACAGGGGATGTCTCAAAATCATAAATCAGATTATGTTCCCCTCCCTCTCACACCCTTCATGGCTCCCCATTTCTCTCGGAATAAAACCCACTTTCTCTCTGTGGCTTACAGAGCCCCATGTGATCTGGCCTCAGCCCATCCCTCTGGCTTGTTTCCTCCCTTGCTCTCTTGGCTGCAGCTGTACCAGCCTCCTCCATGTCCCTCCAGCACCCAAGCCCTTTCCTGCCCCAGGGCCCCACGAGTCATCCCTTCTGTCTGGAATGCTCATACTCCACATCAACAAGATATTCTCCTATCCTCCTTCAAGTGTCACCTGAAATGTTAGCCCCTCAGGAGGCCTCTCCCAACCCCTGAGCAGAAATACCCCCCACTTTCTTCTGAATACTCTCCAACCTTTGGAATTATCATCTTCTTGTGTTCATCCAAATACAAACTATGTTTGCATACCATGGTGCCTGGCATGTAATAGGTGGGGTTGTGTCTTCTTGGGGACAAAGGGACATACCAGTCCCAATCCCAATGACAACGTTTGAGAAACACCTATCTTTCCAAGGCTCCCTGACCTCCCCCACCAACACCCTGGGATTTAAAACCAAGAACCGCTGGGGGGTGCCTGGGTGGCTCCGTGGGTTAAGCCTCCGCCTTCAGCTTGGGTCATGATCTCAGGGTCCTGGGATGGAGCCCCACTTCGGGCTCTCTGCTCGACAGGGAGCCTGCTTCCCCCTTTCTCTCTGCCTGCCTCTCTGCCTGCTTGTGATCTCTATCTGTCAAATAAATAAATAAAATAAAATAAAAAAAAAGAGGGGCACCTGGGTGGCTCAGTGGGTTAAAGCCCCTGACTTTGGCTCAGGTCATGATCCCAGAGTCCTGGGATCGAGCCCCACATCAAGCTCTCTGCTCAGCGGGGAGTCTGCTTCCTCCCTCTCTCTCTGCCTGCCTCTCTGCCTACTTGTGATATCTGTCTGTCAAGTTTAAAAAAAAAAAAAACTTAAAAAAAAAAAAGAAAGAAAGAGAACATTATCCTTAATAAATAAATAAATAAATAAATAAATAAATAAAACCAAGAACTGCTCTCAGTACATGCCAGGATGGTTGCAGCTGCGATGGGGGGTGCACAGGCAGCTATGGGGGGCCGGGAAGAGGGACCTCTAAGTTCCAGCTGAAGGAGAGATAAGAATGAGCCAGGTCAGAGGCCACAGAGGGTGCTCAGGGTGGCAGGCCCCAGATGAGCAACGGCCTGCAGAGAACAAGGCAGTGTGTTCAGAACTGGGTTAGGGGGTGCCCGCCCCACATGGGGTGAGGGGAGACAGGTGACAGAGCTGGATGGGATGACAGCACCTGGGATGACAGTGTCTGGATTCCATCCCAGGGAAATGGGGAGCCATAGGAGGTCAGGGGGCAGAAGGCCGAGCAAACCTGTACCCCCCTGCCCTGTGCCGGGCCCTTGGAGGCTCTCTCCCCAGCCCTCAGCACCCTGTGGGTTCAACATGCTCATGCTTGCTGAGACCGTCTCCAGGCAGCTTTATACTAATACCTGTGGAGAACCGTCTCCGGCCGGTGAGGCCACCCGCCATCCCCGCCACCACAAAGCTCAGGGAGGTCTGTCAGTCCACAGGATCCTTCCAGACCCGGATAACGCCCTGACAGCTGCCCGGCCCTCCCCGGCTCCCTCACCCTCCCCTCAAGACAGTTGGGTCCCCCCAAAGCCGCGGGTCTGGCCAGCACCTCCCAGCACTCAATGGTTGCTGAAGACCTCTCTCCTTATTCCCCTGGAATTTTCCTTATAGGCCCTGCCAACGCCTCCAGGAACATATTAAAGGAAAATGTTTCCAGTCCAAGCAGGGCTGTTTTATGGCTCTCGGGACCAGGAGTCTGACCGCAGAGTGGAAAGGCCTCGTCATGCTGCTCTTCCTTCTACAGAGGGGCTCGGACCCCACCCGCCCTCTTCTGCCCTCCTCGGAGGTCCGGGCTCTGCAGAGAGTCTTTACCCGAGCAAAATCCCCTTCACCCCTGTCCCCCAGACCGGGGAGAAAGTCCCCAGAGGCTTGGGCTAAAGCCAGCGGCTAATGTATTTTCCGTCGCGTGTTCACTCAACAAACACCTGCTATTCTCCCACTGTGCACCCGTCCCTGACGGGTACTGGGGACCCAGTGGGGACAAGAGGGGACCCGTCCTGCCAGAGCTCTTGATTGTCCTAAGACAGTGCCGTGGAGAGTTCTATATGTCAATGCGGCTGAGCCCTAACGCCTGGTCAACTATTAAACACCAGCCCAGGTGTTGCCGTGGAGATCTTTTTGTAGACGTGATTAACATCCACGCCATTGGACCCTCAGTAACTGGGGGGGCCTCCTCCAGTCAGCTGAAAGGCTTGAGAGCAAAACTGAGTTTTTTCTCAGGAGGAACAAGGTCCAGCTCGTCCAAGATAAAGCCAGACCCTCGCTGAAGTCGGGATAGACTTGAGTCAGTAACGGACTATTGCATTAGACAAAGGGCCCAGGGTGGGGTGAACTCCACATCAGCTGGGCGTTTTACAGGGAGAATGGGGAACGGGGAGGTGGGTGAGGGGGACTTCGGAGTCAGGGAACGTGAACAAGTACGAAAAAAACTGGAAGGAAGGAGGTCTTGGTCCTTGTGAGACCCATCTGGGTTCGCTAACAGGTGCTTCTTAAAATTTGGCCCCTGAGGCTGGGAGACGGGGCCCTCAAACGGGCAGTTCCTTGAGTTTTCTCAGACAGGTACTCTAAGAGGGACTAGGGCCATCCTAGGGATGTAGCCTTGAGCCTTGAGACACCATGTTAATTTCTGTCTGAGTCTTTAGAGGCCAAGGTTCAGGCCTAGCCGAGAAGTGGGTTCTGAGGAGCCGGGCTTGAGTTTGGCTCTGGAGAGTCTCTGCCAACCTGTGACGATGGCACCAGCTCCTGCCTGGGTCTCCGGGCTGCCCGCCAGCCCTGTGAATTTCAGACTGGTCAGCCCCCGCGACGGCATAAGCCAGCTCCTTGCACTAAGTCTCTTGATATACGGGAATCCTGTGGTTCCCTCTCTGGGAGAACCTGGTTGCTATGCCAGGCAAGGTAGTCAAGCCCCCACTGAGTCACGGGAATGGTGAACAGGGTTAACAAATGTCTCTCCAAATGAGATTGACAGGCGGCCACTGAAGGTGTCTCTCTTTTTTTTTTTTTTAAAGATTTTATTTATTCGACAGAGAGAGAGAGATCACAAGTAGGCAGAGAGGCAGGCAGAGAGAGAGAGAGGAGGAAGCAGGCTCCCTGCTGAGCAGAGAGCCCGATGCGGGGCTCGATCCCAGGACCCCGAGATCATGACCTGAGCAGAAAGCAGAGGCTTTAACCCACTGAGCCACCCAGGGGCCCCCTGAAGGTGTCTCTTAATCGACATCCAGAACCTGAGAAAGGAAGAAGAGAGGAGTAGGGCGCTGAGGCTGGGTGCCCCGATAAAGAGCCTGGTTCTCAGGCCTGAGCCAGACAAAAGAGGTGGTCATGACATCCCCAGGTCCTTCCCCACGGTGACCTGTGTGCGGTACTGAACTTGAGTCACCGTTCACCACCGAAGGGGGTGCCCAGACATTTCAAGGACAATCAGATGCAGAGGCTGAGTTGACATGGATCCCCAGAGACCAACAAGTCCCTGTGGCCATCTGCAGACGGAGGGCTGGGGGTCCGGGTAATGGACAGAGTCCTGGAGAAGGTTGGGCTCACAGCGGACGGGCTCACTGGGCTCCCAGTGTGCGATTAGAGCTGATGAGAGCTGGCAGAGCTTCTGCTGACCATGGAGCTCCTGGCCTGGGGCATGAGAGTGGGGAAGGCTGGAGGAGGTCTCTGAAACTGCCCCCCACTCCTGCCAGAGCAGTAAAAAATAACCACTATGGCATTGGCCAAGAGGCCACCGTCAAAAGCCTAAAGATTGGAGGCGTGATTCCCTGTACATCTCCAGTTACTCCTCCGGTCAGCATCTGCAGACACTAGCTGAGCCCCTGAGAATGACCGTGAACCCCCACAGGCCTGAGCAAGTAGCTGCCTCCATCCAGCTGCTGGGCCATTGTGGGGAACCTTGCCAGAGCTCATCCCTGTTACGTGGCCCATGCCCGGGGCTCATGGCCGCTGGCTGGGTGAACACATTCTTTTCTCGTTCATTCCAGAGAGAAAGAAGGATGGGGGGAAAAGGGAAAGAAAGGAAGAAGGATGAGAAATAGTTCACATTCCCATGAGATGGACAAGAATACGCATTTATAGTTTTTGCCCCGGGGCTAGGATCGCCAGATAAGATACAGATGCCTATTCTGTTTGGGGGTGGGGGGAAGTTCTGGAACTAGATAGTGGTGGTGTTTATGCAGCATCGTAAATGTACTAAATGCCAATGGATTTGTCTGCCTAAAAATAGTTAAAATGGCAAAGTTTATATTGCGTGTTCTTTACCGCCATGAAAAAAGAAATAAAAATATAGGACGCCCAATCTGAATTTAAATTCAGATCAACAATGAATTTTTTTAAGGATGACTATATCCCAAATGTGTCTGTTGCTCAACAGGACTAATCATTAGGGAAATGCAAACCCAAACTACAATGAGTTATCTACATCCCCATCCAGGGGCTGCCATCAAGAACACCAAAGGCAGGGGCACCCGGGTAGCTCAGTCAGTTAAGTGTCTGCCTTCGGCTCAGGTTATGATCCCGGACTCTGGGGATCGAGCTCTGTGACGGGCTCCCTGCTCAGCCTCTCCCTCTACATCTGCCTCTTGCCTGGCTCATACTCGCGCTCTCTCTCTCTCTCTCTCTCATAAATTAAAAAAAAAAAAATCTTAAACAAAAAAACCCACTACTTTTAAATGCACCTTTAAAAATGGTTAAAATGGGGCCCCTGGGTGGCTCAGTGGGGTAAAGCCTCTGCCTTTGGCTTAAGTCATGATCCCAGAGTCCTGGGATCAAGCCCTGCATCAGGCTCTCTGCTCGTCGGGGAGCCTGCTTCCCCCTCTCTCTCTGCCTACTTGTGATCTCTGTCAAATAAATAAAGAAAGAATCTTTTTAAAAAATGGTTAAAATGGCAAACTTTCTGTTGTGTATATTTTACCACATTTTTAAAAAATCGTAAATGAAATTTGTTGCTGCTCCTGTGGAATTCAAATTCAAATTCTGGGTGTGCTTTTTAAAAAGCTTGGTTTGTTATTGGGGTGTGTGTTTGTGCTGATAAATCTGGCACCCCGACACTCAGGGCGCGGTGCCCCTCCTGCGTGGTTCTGTGGGGGGTTGTCTGAAGGGGGGCTGAAGGGCAGTGGAGGGACATCCTTCCCCATGAGCAGAGCTGTGAGGGAGACCGTGGCCCCCCACTTTGTCGGGAGGGGAGGTGACCTCGGATGAGAGTGCGCAGGGATGCTTGGGCCAAGGCCACAAGGAAAAGGACACAGACAAGGAGATCACGGGTAGAGGCACCTGTGGGCCAACGGGGCTGGACCAAGCGTGAGGATTCTTATCTCAGCAGCGACATCCTCCAGAAGGCACCCGCCACGAAGGGGCTTGGAAGCACCACACAGACCACACGACTTGGCTGGGTGACGTTGGCTGCCTTGGTCATTTGTCATGTGACAGGCTCACGAACAGAGCCGTCATGAGACAGGCTCACGAACAGAGCCGTCATGAGGCTGAAAAGGGGCGACACATAAGCCAGCAGCAGGCACCCCCACTTACAACAATGATCCAGCTACCACTTCTCTGGAAGTGTCCAGCGTACCAGCCACAGACAGCAACACTGAAATTGGGCAGGGCCCAATCAGGAGGACTCCTTCCACTTGGCCTGGACCTTCTCATGGCTCCCGCTCCCAAGCCTCTCATACCCCTTCCTCCCCTCCTTCTTGGGGTGGCACCTGCGTGGTCTGATGGCCTGGCCAGACTCCATCAGCACCCCCCAAACCCCTTAGCACATCTACTCCCTTCTAGGGGCGCCAGGATGTAAGCTCCTTCCACGGACATCATCCAAGTCTGGAAAGATGCGCGTCTACCGAGTCTCCCACCATTGTATGCGTGGGGGTCCTGAGGGTACACTTCCCATGCCCCAGCGTGTGCTGATTTTCCCACCGATGGCATATCCAGGCAGGTAATGGCTCATCAATTCTCCCAGCACTGTTTGTCCTCTTTTCATCGAGGTGACATTTACATGACCTGAAATTCACCATTTGAAAGCAGACGATTCAGGGGCATTTAATACAATTGCAATGATGTGGCAACCATCACCTCTCTGCTTTCAAATCATTTTTTAAAAGACGTATTTATTTACTTTAGAGAGAGAGAAAGAGAGCACAGAAGCAGGGGAGGGGCACAGGGACAGGGAGGGAGAGAATCTCAAGCGGACTCCGTGCCGAGCAAGGAGCCTGACATGGGGCTCGATCTCATGACCCTGAGATCACGACTTGAGCTAAAATCAAGAGTTGACCACTCCACCCATGGAGCCACCTCAAGTAATTTTGATCAGTCCCACACAAAGGCCCCAGCCCCATTAGCTGTCACTCGCCATCCCCCTCCCCCAGTCCCTGGGGCCCACCGTATCTGCTTTCTGTCTCCATGGATTTGCCTGTTCTGGACATTTCATATACATGGAATCCCACACGATGTGGCCTTTTGTGTCTGGCTTCTTTCCCTCCACAGGATGTTTTCTAGGTTCATCCGCGATGTGACGTGTATCCGGGCTCTGCTCTTTTTCATGGCTGAGTAATATTCCGAGAGCACATGGGCCATGTTGTTTATCTGCTCCTTTGTTCACGGATGCTTGGGTTCTCTCAACCTTTGGGTGATGCTGCTGCTATTGTACATGTACAAGAATCTCATTAAGACCCTATTTTCACTTATTTTGGGTACACACCCAGAGGAGTTTCTAGGTTGTAAAATAATTCTATGTTTAACTTTTTGAGGAACCACCAAACTTCTTTCCACAGTGGCTGGCCCCATTTTACACTCCGGCTGGCAGTGCACGAGGGTTCCAGTGTCCCCACGTCCTTGACAACACTTGTTATTTTCCATTTTGGACAACGGTCCTCCTAGTGGGTGTGATGTGGTCTGTTTTTCCTTTTGATTCTTTTCTTCACCTCCTGACACACTATGCTGGTTACTGGTTTCCGATGACTTTGCTTGTCGTCCGTCCCACTGCTGGAAGAGACCACACAGCTATCTGGGAATGGGGGACAGTGACATGGGCTCGGGGCCTCTAAGAAGGGGTTGTTCAGTTTCCCACCCTAGCACCTTCAAAAATAGCCATGGTGGAATTCCACCCAAAATACATCCCGGCATGCAGCCCGGTGTGGGAATAGAAGAGGGTCCCCGGGGGCTGCCTTCCTCCTCGGAGCCCTGCCGCCCACAATAGGAGCCTTGAGTCTCTGTGGGAACCAGAGCTTTGAGGCCAAGCCAAAACCCACCTCTCCAGACACCCCAGTGCATCCCCCAAAAAAGCAACGTATGGTCAAATTAGAATCAAGGTGGCCACACACGGTCCTCCCACCCAAGACCTGCTGTGACCCATCATCACCTTCAAAGAGGCCGTTCAGAGAGAGGAGAAGGACTATGAAATATACACACATGCCTCTTTTTCTGTTCCCCACCAGCGTCGCCGGGGACTCGGCCACACAGCCATGTTCCACAAAGGGCTCCTTTGAAGCAAAAATGGGGCCGCAGTGGGGTGCCCACAAAAACCTACAAAAGCCCACTGTTCTTGGGGGGGATCCCTACATGGGATCTAGGTTTGCTGGAACTAGCTTCATCCTAGCAAGGGCAGGGGGAGGGCCACCCCTGTGGGAGCCAGGACCCCAAGAGAGGGGGTTTCAAAAAGGCTGGTGGCAGGTCTGGGAGAAGCAGCTTCCCGATCCTAAATCTCCTTTCTCTAAAGTCGTGAAACTTCCCTGCAGCAGCCACAGCCGCTGCTTACCCTTGAGGGACCTCTCTTGGTACAAGAGAAGAATTCCAGTTTCCTGGACTTGGAGGCTGGCAGGGGAACTCAGGAGGGGCTGAACCAGGATGTGGGCCAGAACTGTGAATTCGGGACTGGTGGGTGGATTCCGAAGTGCAACTGGGTGAAAGTCACCAAGTGGGATGGGCCTGGGATTGGCCAAGAAGTACCCGGGACCCAGCCTGGGCACACACACACACACACACACACCCCTGCGGTGGAAGCCCCGTGGGACTTTGGTATGGTCTGAAATGATTTTTTTTTTTTTTTTTTTTAGTTTCAATGATGAATTGTTAAAATACAGACAAAGCAAAGCAGATCTGAGCATTTGTATAAGCCGGTGCTTGATGGCTGCAAGCCAGACACTGCCCTAAGTCACACGCTGTGGGCCGTTGGGGACACTCAAATCCCATTTCACGGTTGAGGCGCAGAGAGGTCAAGACATTTGAAAGAGGTCACACAGCAAGCCAATGGCCGGGCAAGGATGTGAATCCAGGCCTGTTCTAGTTAACCTAAACTCATCAACAGGCTCTCCTCTGTGGCTAAAGTGTACAATTTTTTTTTAAAGATTTTGTTTATTTATTTGACATAGAGAGCAGGAGCGAGCAAGTGAGCATGAGCTGGGAGAGGGGCAGAAGGAGAGAGAGATGCAGACTCCCCACTGAGCAGGGAGCTCCATGCTGGGCTCGATCCTGGGACCCTGGGACCCTGAAATCAGGCTTAACCGATTGAGCCACCCAGGCGCCTCTAACGTGTATAATTTGATACATTTGGCTTACATCTACACCATCACTCCCGAATGTTCCCTCCTGCCCTTTCTCATCCCTCCCTCTTACCTCCCCTAGGACAACCTTTGATCTGTTTTCTGTCCATTTGCAATACTCTGCACTTACAATACACTTTCTACCACGGCAGATGAATGGAATCTTGAGCAACGTAACCTTCTGGGTCTGGCTTCTCTCACTCGGCATAATGCCCTGGAGGTACGTCCCCCCGCCCCAGGGGGTTGCCAGCTTCCGCCTTTTCAATGTTGAGAAGTATTTTATCCATGGCTTCATCCATCATCCTGATGATAGACAAGTCAGGTTTCCAGCAAGGAACGGTTACAGACACAGCTGCTGTGAGCAGTCCTGTACCCGGCCCTCAACGGGCACCCGCTTTCATTTCTCTCGAGGAAACACCAAGGTGGGGAAAGCCTGGCTCCACGGCGGTAGGTCCCCCAAGAACGTGGGCAGAAAATGCCAAACTCCCCTTCCAAGTGGCTGGGCCCTTCTGCATTTCCGGCAGCCTGGACGAGAGTCAAGGTCCCTCCCCGAGAGTCAAGGTCCCTCCCCGTCCTCGCCAGCACTTGCTCATGTCAGCTTTTCCCTGTTAGCCTGGAGGTAGGAGTTCACGGTTGACACGGTGTACTGGGGTGTGAGGTTCCAGTGGTTTTATATTCTACTTTTCTGTTTTGTCCGATTTTTTTTTTCTTTCCCAATGTCAAGAATACGTTACTTTTACAGTTGGGGACAACTCCATCTCCCGCACACAAACCTTCTGGGTGTTTCCCAAATAGGAGAAACACACAAACATTAAATGCTGATAAGACAGCAGCTTAGTTTTGCTCGGAAGTCACATTAAAGGTACAAGGTTTCCTTTTAAGGTGATGAAAATGTTCTGGAACTAGAGAGAGCTGATGGTTGCACAACATTGTGAATGTACTAAATACCGCTGAATTGCCCAACTTTAGCCAACGTCTTACATTTTATGTTATGTGAATTTTTTTAATTCAATTTTTTAAATTTAATTTTTCAGGGCACCTGGGTGGCTCAGTGGGTTAAGCCTCTGCCTTCGGCTCAGATCATGATCCCAGGGCCCTGGGAACGAGTCCCGCATTGGGCTCTCTGCTCAGCAGGGAGCCTGCTTCCCCCCCTCTCTCTGCCTGCCTCCCTGCCTGCTTGTGATCTCTCTCTGTCTCTCTCTGTCAAATAAAATAAAATAAAATCTTAAAAAAAATTTTTTTAAATAAATAAATACAATTTTTCTAGAAAGGTGCACCAGAATAACCTGAGTACCTCCATGAGATAACACTTTGCCTCCAGGTGGTTGGGAAAAATGACCAAGGGAGACAACACCCAGAGTGGTGGGAATGGGGTTCCCCAGGGAGAGTCTCACAGACGGTCGGGGATGCGTTGCTGGTGTGTTACGGCGGTGGCTGTGTGGAAGCCAGCTGGTTCTTCCCCCTGGAGTGGAATATTCACATGCCCTGCGATTTGCCCAAGAGGAGTTGCTGGCTGTGTTGGAGGTGTCTGCAGCCAAGCAAACCTGAAATCTACCTCTACCCAAAAGGAGGTCAGAAAGCCATCCGGAAGTGCGCCCCAAGGGCCAGGCACCAAAGTGGCCACAGCTCAGACACAGAACCACCAAGTGAAAAGGAGTAAAGCTCCCTAAGATCAAGCTAGCATGAGCACCTTTATAAAGTGAAACACAATCCAACTAAAAATGTATACGCATTTTTTTTTCTAAGCAGGCTTCATGCCCAGTGTGGAGCCCAATATGGGGCTTAAACTCACGACTCAGATCAAGACCTGAGCTAAGATCAAGAGTCAGACACTTAGGACGCCTGGGTGGCTCAGTCAGCTAAGCATCTGCCTTCAGCTCAGGTCCTGATCCTGGGGTCCTGGGATCGAGCCTCCCATCGGGCTTCCTGCTCAGCGGGGAGCCTGCTTCTTTCTCCCTCTGCCTGCCTCTCCCCCTGCCTGTGCGCTCTCTCTCTCTCTGACAAATAAATAAAATCTTAAAAAAAAAAAAAAGTCAGAAGCTTAACTGGCTGAGCCACTCAGGTGCCTCTATTTGCCTCTTTAGTATCAAATAGAGGTACAAAAAAATTAGAGCACAAGGGCTGAACAGGGGGTTCGAGGTGAGGACAACTTGGTAGCGGTCTTAGTTCGCTGGGGCCGCTGAAACACGTCACCACAGACTGTGTGGCTTTCACACCAGGAATTTATTCTCTCACAGTTCTGGAGGCTGGATATACGAAATAAGGCATCAGAGGGACCATGTTCCCAGCAAAGGCTCTGTCTGGTGCTTACTGGCCTCTTTTAGCCTGGGGGGGGGGGCTCCAGGCATTCTCTGACTTGCGGCCCCGTCACTCCAAACTCTGCCTCCGTGTCCACATGGCCTTCTTCCTGTGTGTGTGTCTCCTCTTCTGTCTCTTACATGGACACCTGGCGTGGGGTTCAGGGCCCACCAGGATGATCTCCTCTTGAGGTCCTTCACTTAAGTACATCTGCAAGGACCCTTTTTCCAAATGAGGACATGTCCAGAGGTTCTAGGGGTCAGGACTTGGTCGTATCTTTTGGAGGAACACCATTCCACCTAGTATAGGAGGCAAATGTTAATTACGGCTTGTTAGGTTTTTAAAAAATGACCAGTAACCAAGTAAACAAAAGCGGTCATAGAACCTCTAGTGATGAGAATATGGCCAGACCTAGCATTACTTTCTTTCTCATCCTTTCCATGTGATATCCTAAAAAAGCCCTTGGAGGGGGTGCCTGGGTGGATCAGTCTGTTAAGCGTCTGCCTTTGGCTCGGGTCATGATCCCAGGGTCCTGGGATTGAGCCCTGAATCAGGTCCCGTGCTCAGCAGGGAGCCTGCTTCTCCCTCTCCCTCTGCCTGCCTTTCCCCTTGCTTGTGCGTGTGCACGCGCTCTCTCTCTCTCTGGCAAATAAATGAATAAAAATCTTTAAAAAAAAAAAAAAGAGTATCCAGGTGAATCCCACCCTCCTCTCCCCCAGTGTTGGATTCAAAGGTAGTGTGTTTCACTGCTCTGAGCCTCAGTTTGTTTCACGGGAGGGGTTTCTCAACCTCAGCACTTTTGACATTTGGGGCCAGATTTCCCTGGGGTGGGAGAGGGGAGGAGACTGCCCCGTGTGTTGTAGGACTTCTAGCAGCATCCATGGCCTCTACCCGCTGGATGCCCATATAGAGTTGCCAGATTCAGCAGATACAAACCCTGGGTGCCTGGGGTAACTTTGAATTTCAGATAGAGTAATTTTTTAGCCTGAGTATATTCCAAATATTGTACCGCAAAAACACTGACAAGCATGCCAACGCAACTAAACGCAGAACAGTTTTTTTGACAAATGGTCCTGGGGCATCTGGACGTCCTCACGCAAAAGAATGAAGTTGGACCCCCACTGTACACAGGAACAAATCTCTGTGACCTTGGATTAGGCAACATTCGCTTAGAAATGACCCTGAAAGCACCAGGTGATAACAGGAAAAACAGATAAGGTGGACTTGATCACAATTTAAAACTTTGGTCCTGCAAATAACACCATCCAGGAACTGAAAAAGACAACCCACGGACTGGGAGAAAACATTCGCAAATCATACATCTGACTAGGGACTTGTATCCGGAAGATAGAAAGAACTCCTACCGGGCAATAATAACAATACAAATAATTTAAAAGGGACAAGGGACTCAAACAGGCAGTTTTCCTCCAGAAAACAACCTTAAAAAAAAAGGGGGGGACAAAATCAGAGGACTCATACTTCCTGATTTTGGAAATCACTCCCAACCACAGTAGTTAAGGTGGAGTGGTACTAGCATGAGCATAGACAAATGGAATTGGGAATCGAGAAGTCAAGCACAACATTCGCAATCTGTTGATTTTCAAGAAGGGCCCTATCTTAGTCTGCTTGAGCTGCTATAATCCTGTAGACTTTGAGGGGGTGGGATTAAACACCAGACATCCATTTCTCTCTGTTCTGGAGGCTGGATGTCCAAGTCCAAGGTGCCAGACAATGCAGTTCCTGGTGAGAGCTCTTTGTGGCTTATAGATGGCCACCTTCTTGCTATGCCCTTGCCTGGCAGGAGGGGGGACAACATGCTCCGGTGTCTCTTCTTATAAGGGCATGAATCCTGTCATAAGGGCCCAACCCTCACGACCTTGCCTACCCCTCACTACCTCCCAAAGGCCCCACCTCCAATACCATTGCATTGGAGGTTCGGGGTTCAACCCATACTGTCCATGATCTTTCCCCTTTCTTCATGATGTCTTTTGATACAGAAAAGTTGGCACTTTTCATCAAGTCCAGTGGTCTAGTTTTCCTTTGGCTGCTGATGCTTTTACTGTCAATGTCTAAGAAACCTTTGTCTATTTCAAGATCACACAGATTAGCCCCTGTGTTTTCTTATAAGAGTTAAACGGTTTTAGCTCTTCCATTTCGATCTTGGATCTATTCTGAGGGAATTTTTGTATATGATGTGAGGTAGTGCTCTGAATTCTCTCTCTCTCTCTCACTCTCTCTCTTTCTCCCTCTCTCTCTCTCTTTTACCTGTGGATATCCAGTTGTCCCAGCATCATTTATTGAAAAGAATGTTTTCCTCCATATCATGGTACAGAAGTCAAGATTATCCAGAAAAATAGAACCAACAGAACAGAAAGTGGGAAAGGGAGAAAGAATGAGGGAGAAGGGAGGGAGATTGAGAATTTATTTCAGATAGCTGGCTCACATAATTATAGAAACTTGGCCAATTCAACATCTTCTGGGTAGACCACCAGGCTAGAGACTCAGGAAAGGTTGCACTTTAAGTCCAAAGGCAGTTTCCTGGCAAAATTCCTTTTTTCTGGAGGTCAATCTTTTTCTATTAACTCCTTCAACTGATTGGATAAGACCCACCCACACTATGGAGACAAATCTGCTTTTCTCAAAGTCTGCTGATTTAAGGTTCATCTCATCTAAAAAATACCTTCATGGAGACATCTAAAACAATGTTTGAGCAAACACGTGGGTACTGTGGCCTAGTGAAGTTGACACAGAAAATTAACCATCATAAGTCCCCCTCTTCTCAGCTGGGCAATCATATACATGTCCTTAAATCATACTTAATCTTCAAATAAAGACACTAACAAGGTCATTTCACCTAACATGATACAAATCTTCTGAGTACAACCAGAAATGCACTAATCCTTTCTCCAGAAAGAAGGCAAAGGACCTTGGGTGATGTTTATTCTTGACCTTGATATCCTGTAGGTTAAATACTGTGATGTGAAACTGACAACACTTAAATGCTATGATATAAAGTCAATACATCATGTCACATGAGAAGAGGAGCAAAGAAGGAAGGAAACAAAGCTATTTGCTATCTACATTATACACACACCTTCGTAACGAAAGAAGGAAGAAATACTCATGCCAATTCTAGTCCTCTTCTCTGTGACCGTCTCGTGGGCATAGCTGATATTAACTGTCTTCTCCCACCACCCATTCCATATTCCCTTTGCCCTCAGCAAGCACCTGAGTGGTCATAGTTTTTCACTTCATGGGGGGAGCCAAATCTTGATTCCTGAAGCATCTGGGCCATGAGAGGTCCTGGCTGAATTGCATTGCAATTTTCTGTTGACCTTAGTGGTCATACTAAGGGCATGGTAATTCGAAGAGAGAACTTCAGGGACCTCCCATATTCCAGAGCAGACATGCTCCTTCTTACCCGTATTGCTAGTTGCTGGCCATTTCCCCTTGGTGGTCAGGATCAGTCACCCCTTCCAGGCACAATAACTCCCTTCTTTGCCTGTTAATTTCAAGGCATGAGGAATCTGGGGTGGCCAGGTGACCATCTTAACTTCCAGTTCAATGGGATCATTGTTTCACCTGGTCTACGCATTCCTCCCATTGGAATGAAGACCTCTAGGCTGGGAGAGAATGAAGTCACAGGGACAGGAAGCAGAAACTTCGCTAGTGGGTCACTAGAGGTAATAGTTCCTGGATCCTTGATTTCTGGATCCTTGAACCTGGTTGGGGGAAAATCAGCCCCAAATACTGGATGCTGATTCAGAGCACAGGCAGCCTCCCAGAGAACCATGCCCCAGTCCCACAGCGTAGTGCCACTCGTACCTGAGTCTTCCTATGGCTCTTCTACTGCTCTACTGAACCAGCTGCTTCAGGGCCGTGGGGAACATGAGAAAACCAGTGAATTCCATATGCATGGGTCCCTTGCTGCACTTTCTTTGCAGGGAAGAGAGTTCCTTGGCCGGAAGGGACGCTGTGGGGAACACTGTGATGGTGGATCCTTCCCATAATGGAACCACCATAGTCAACCTACCACTAGGTGGCTAGCTGATGATGTCAGGGAATGGGGCCATACTAGGGGCTCAATGTGGGTCTCGGCTACAGGGCAGTCAGCCGTGGCTGCAGCCAGACTAGCCTTGGTGAGTGGAAGTCCATATTGCTGAGCGCACGTGTAACCTCCATTCCTGCCGCATGGCCACTGGGCAATAGCGGGGGTGGCTGGGGAGAGGGGCTGCCTGGGATCCATGGAACCCGTTATCCTATCCGTTTGACTGAAAACCCTCCCCTGCTGAGGTCACTCTTTGGTAAGCATTCACTGGGGACATAAATATCTTCACACACACACCCTCATTCCGCAAGGTCCATGCACATACCGCTTTCCCAGATTTCTTTGTCATGAATTTTCCAATCGTCTTCCTTCCAACTCTCTGACTGTCCAAACAAACCATCCGCAACAGCCCATAAATCAGTATAAAGTTCCCTGTTTGGCCATTTCTCCTTCCAAGCAAAATGAACAACTAAGTGCATCGCTTGAAACGCCGCCGGCTGGGAGGGCTTCCCTTCACCCTTGCCCTTCTGGGATGTCCCCAGAGGGACTGTAGTGTTGCAGGTGTCCCCTTCCGAGGGTGCCTGCCTATTATAGAATCCCGCCCTCAGATGGCTTCCTCTGTGATCCTGTCATAATGACTTTCACAGGAGGCCACAGATACAGATACAGGAGAGAGAAGGCAGCAGAGGACAGGTGGGGACCATGGGGTTCCCCATGTGGCTTACTGCTTCATGTGGCTTACCTGAGCTTCTGGGATCTGCTTGGGCTAGATCTTGTATACACACCACGTCCCTTTGATGGTAGAGGGCTGCTGTGCCTATCCACCTTTCTGGGTTGACGTGTCAGACGATATCGTCTTCATGGTGGGTAGGCTGGGTCACGTGGTAACTTCGTGGCTCGTAGTGAAGTATTCAGTCATCACTAAGGCCCAGTAGCAGGCCTAGAGCTGTTTCATGAAAGGAGGGTACTTATCTGCAGAGGAGGGCCAGGCTTTGCACTGAAATCCTAAGGGCCTGCGCTGTGATTCTCTTACAGCCCCCCTCCAGCCACGGCCACTTTGAGCGCCATCATAATTGCTGGGTCTCGTGGCTCAAGTGGCAAAATTTGAACTAGGTTTTTTGAGTAACCCAGTAAACAAGCCAGAGGAGCACACCCAAATGAGGGATCTGTTTTCTCCAAAATCAAAGGGGCCCATTAGGCGTTGTTTTTCCTTTTCGGTTGTGGTTGGGGACAGATGCGACAACTTAACCTTCGCCTTTGAAGGGGTATCTCCGCATTTCCCCACACTGCCGGGTCTCTAGAAATTCCACTGAGATAGAGGGTCCCTGAAATTTTGTCAGATTGACTTCCCATCTTCCCGTATGTGAATGTCTTGCCAATAAGCCTAGAGAATTTTCTCCTTCCTTGCTAGGCTCAATCAACATAAGGCTACTGATGTCATGGCCTCGAGTGGTATCTCGTGGAAGGGATGCCTGATGCCTAAATTGTGACACAAGGCTGGAGACTGGGTACAGCCCTGAGACAGGACCAGGAAGGTTTACTGCTGGTTGCCAGCTGGAAGCAAACTACTTCTGGGGGCCTTAGGGATAGGATGGGAGAAAAAGACATTTGCCTGCCCAAGAGCTGCCCACCAGCTACCAAGGGATGTGTTCATTTGCTTCAGCAGTGAAACCACATCGGTAGAGCAGCTGCAATTAGCGTTACCACCTGGTTGAGCTTGCAGTAATCCATGATCAGTTGTAGCACTGATCTCTGGAATCCCAAGAGTGTTGCTTCGGTTTACCATTTTCTTAGGCGGACGGATTTCTAGTGGCTTTCCCTTTGCTATACCTCCCTCCCCCCATAATAACCCTTACTCCACAGGTCGGGGAACCAATAGGAAGATTCTGCCAAGTGTACTTATTCCAACTGTGCATTCCAGAACTGGGGAAATAGCCACAGGCTGGGTTTGGGGACCCCTGGACCCACCTCCAGAAGGCCCTATTCTGACTGGCAGACAACAGTGATGTTTTGAGTTTCCTGGAATTGGTGTCAGCTTAGAACCAGTGTCCAGGGATCCCTGGGTGGCTCAGTCGGTTAAGCATCTGCCTTCGGCTCAGGTCATGATCCCAGAGTCCTGGGATTGAGTCCCATATGGAACTCCTTGCTCAGCGGGGAGCCTGCTTCTCTCTCTCCCTGCTCTGCCTGCCACTCCCCCTGCTTGTGCTCTCCCTCTCTGACAAATAAATAAAATCTTAAAATAAGTAAGTAAGTAAATAAATAAATAAATAGAGCCAGCATCCAGTAATCCCTGAGAAGTCTGGTTATTGCCTTTTCCCCAATGCACAGTCACCCTGGTAAAGGGCCGGCCATAGGTCCCATGGGGGAGGCTGAGAGAAAGATTGATAGTATAAATTTTCAGTAGTATACTGGGGTCTTTCCTCAAGGTGACCCTGCCTCCCTTCCATTCAAGGGACTTAGGTTTGTGAACTGACTCAAGTCCATCTAGAAGTTGATTGAGGGGCTGTGACTCTCTGTTTTTATGATTCAAGTTAGACTTTTGTTCACTGGATCTAGAGATCCTCTGCTTATACAGAACAAATAAGAATTTAGTAAGTTTCCCATCTATTTCACCTGTGGGAGTACCATGATCAACTAGCCCAAACCACACACTATTCTGTGGGTCGGAATTTTCTGATTGTTCCTTTGACTCTGCTATCCATTATGGTAACCACACCTACCTTGTCTTTGGTGATTGAGGGCCACCACTGGGCCCCTACCACCCCAAAGTCCAATTACTCTCATTACATTTAGATTCCCCAAGTCAGGGGCCACAGTTGCCACTCTAAGTTCTGGCCTACAGAGATGAGTGATCAGAGAGCTCATCTCAAGGATGCTGGGGCTCCCCCCAACCCCTGCCCCCAGAAATTCACCTCTCACAGTCATAGAGAAAAGTGTGTCCTCTGGAACCTCTGAAGGTGGTCTTAAACAGCAATCCACTCTAACATTCCAATCTCTGGTAAGTCTTTGACTTCTTTTCTCTACTGTAAACCATAGTTAACCTTAAATTGTTTATTTCTCCTTTCAATTTTATCCCATTTCGCCTCATGTATTTGTTGTTAGGTGCATATATGTTTTTTTTTTTAAAGATTTTATTTATTTGACAGAGATCACAAGCAGGCAGAGAGGCAGGCAGAGAGAGAGGAAGGGAAGCAGGCTCCCCACTGAGCAGAGAGCCTGACACGGGGCTCAATCCCAGGACCCTGAGATCATGACCCGAGCCGAAGGCAGAGGCCCCAACCCACTGAGCCAGGTGCCCCGGGTGCATATATGTTTATAAAGATTATATCTTCCTAATAGACTGAAACATTTATCATTGTATAATGTTCTTTATCTTAAAAATTTTTGTCTTACATTAATTTTATCTGATATTAATATAGCCAGTTCAGCTCTAGTTTTTGTTTGCATGGACTATCTCTTTCTATCCCTCTACTTTCAAGCTATTTGTGTTGTTTTTTTTTAATATTAAGATTTTATTTATTTGACAGACAGAGATCACAAGTAGGTGGAGAGACAGGCAGAGAGAGTGGGGGAAGCAGGCTCCCTGCTGAGCAGAGAGCCCGATGCAGGGCTTGATCCCAGGACCCCGGGATCATGACCTGAACTGAAGGCAGAGGCTTTAACCCACTGAGCCACCCAGGTGCCCCAAGCTATTTGTGTTTTTTTTTTTGTTTTTTTTTTTTTTAATTTATTTATTTGTTAGAGAGCGAGCGAGCACAGGAAGACAGAGTGGTAGGCAGAGGCAGAGGGAGAAGCAGGCTCCCCGAGGAGCAAGGAGCCCGATGTGGGACTCGATCCCAGGACGCTGGGATCATGACCTGAGCCGAAGGCAGCTGCTTAACCAACTGAGCCACCCAGGCATCCCGCTATTTGTGTTTTTGAGTCTAAAGTGACTCTCTTGTAGACAGCATCTAGTGGGACCATTTTTTTAAAAGACTTTATTTGAGAGAGAGAGAGAGAGAGAGAGCATGAGCAGGGGGAGGGGCAAAGGGAGAGGGAGAAGCAGGGACCCTGAGATCATGACCTGAGCCAAAGGCAAACACTTAACTGACTGAACTACCTAGGCACCCCTAGTTGGATCATTTTTTTTTTAAGATTTTATTTATTTGAGAGAGAGAGAGAGAGAGATCAGAAGTAGGCAGAGAGGGAAGGGGAAGCAGGCTCCCTGCAGAGCAGAGAGCCCGACATGGGGCTTGATCTGGGGCTCGATCCCAGGACCCTGAGACCATGACCTGAGCTGAAGGCAGAGGCTTAACCCACTGAGCCACCCAGGCACCCCTGGATCATTTTTTTTAAAGCCATCTGACAATCACTGCCTTTGATGTGAAGAGTTTAATCCATTTACATTTAAGTAATTACTGATAAGGGCTTATTGCTGTCCTGTTGCTATTTGTTTTTTATATGTCTATGTCTTCCCTGGCAACAATTTCTCCATTATCAACTTTTTAAATGTTAAATAGATAATGTTTCAGTGTATTATCCAAAATGTCATTTTGCAAATGTGACTGTATATAGAAATTAAGGAGGAAATCCCTAGAAGTGGAATTGCTAGGTCAAAGGATGGGAGGAGGAAGCATTTAAAACTCTGATAGGTGTTAGTAGGTGGGTTTTAAATGCTTCTATCAATCTAATTGAATATTTTCCAAAGAGGGCTTTGTGTTTTATTGAAACCATCCATTGGTTTGTTGGAATTTCCTCTTAAACTGTGACTTCCTGGGGACCTAATTATTCAATTACTATATTCCCACATTTTAATGCATGGTAAGAGGCCAGAAAAAGATGTAAAGAAAGAAAAAGGAACCTCTTATCATGTAGTGACAGGAATATCGGAAAATGAAGAACCAAATAGGATCAGGAAATTTTAGTGTAGCTGTGCAAACCCAGGAGCCCTGTGAACTGACTTCAAGCATTTAGAGGGCCCCAGAATCTTGCTACAAAAAGGGAAGCGGAGGTGGGGAGGTTCTCTGAGTCTCTACATAAAAAAGGAAGTTGAGTCTTCGAGTTAAGTTCATAAATCAGTAGCTGAACTTGGACAAACTTTTACTGAACACTTACTGTGTGGTGGCATTATTCTCCCCTTGGGGAAGACTGTGTGATGTGAACAAAGTCAACCTCTGTCCATGTGGAATTTTCCTTTATAAATACTTAAGGTAGTGAATAAGTTCATGTATTCTTCATCCCATTTTTAAAAATATTATTTTTTTAAGATTCTATTTTTAAGCAATCTCTACACCCAACATGGGGCTCGAACTCACAGTCTGGAGATGGAGTGACAAGCTACACTCACTGAGCCAGTCAAGTGCCCCTCTTCATCCCATCATTTTTGTTTGTTTGTTTTTTAAAGATTTTACCCATTTGAGAGAGCGAGAGAGTGGGAAAGAGCACCAGGAGCGGGGAATAGCAGATGGAGAGGGAGAAGCAGACTCCCCACTGAAGAGAGAGCCGGAGGCTGGGCTGGATCCCAGAACTCAGGGATCAGGACCTGGGGCGGAAGTCATACTCCTAACCCACTGAGCCACCCAGGTGCCCCCTTCATCCCATCTTAATGGGCAGTATTTCCCTAAAGGAAATTCTAGGCCCAGAGAGGTCAAGTCACTTGTACAAAGTCACACAGCTGGTAGGTGTCCAGGTCTGGATTTCACCGCACAAGTGCTCCCAATCACTTTGTTATATACTGCCTCTGAATAGTAAGATTAAAAGTTATGTAGTTATAATTAATAATTACAATATGTCATGTTATTATAGCTAATATAATTATTATATTAATAGTTAACATTATTGTTATTATGATTATCGTCGGAAGCAGCAGCAATCACCATTACCCTGTGCCAGGCTCCGTACTAAGGACTATCCCCATTCATTTTATTCAAGCAATAAATACTGAGCACTGGTTCTGTGCCAGGCAACCCCATTTTACAGATGGGGAAATTGAGGCAGGGAGCTTCTCTCAGAGATGGAGGTACATCGTCCCTGCCAAGCCTCCTCAACTGGGTGTCCCCACCTTTGTAAATCAACCAGATAGTGCTCAATTAACCTGAGGCACAGTCGCCGCCCCTACGGAAGCAACCACCGCAGCCACGCCGCCGGGCGCCACTGAGCAGCGGTTGGGGCGGGACCACGTCCTCGTGCGGCCGGCGAGACGGCGGTTAAAAGCCCCGCCCCCCGCGCGTGCGTGCTAAGTGTTCCGCCGGCCTGCTCGGCTGCGGGCGTCCGGGCGCGGTTGGAGGCGTACGCGAGGAGCGCGCGCGCCTGCGCCGGCGTCGGGCTCGCGCACGCGCACCTGCGCCGGCGTCGGGCTCGCGCACGCGCACGACAACGGCGGCGGCAGCGGCGGCGGCGGCGGCGGTTCCTGCCGGGGGCTGCGAGCGGCGGGCGGCTCCGAGGGGAGAAGCGGCTCTGAGGGGCTCGGCGGCAGCGGCGGCTCGGCACGCGTGGCTCTTGTCCCGGCTCGCGCCGCGGCAGGCGTTTCAGTCCGGTTTAGGAGCGTGGGCGCGGCGGCGGCGGCGGCCCGAAGCCTGCGGCCTAGGCCTCAGCGCGGCGGCGGGCTCGAGTGCGGCAGGGAGCCGGTCTTAGGGCCCTACTCGGCGGCACCATGAGCGTGGAGGCGTACGGGCCCAGTTCTCAGACGCTCACCTTCCTGGACACCGAGGAAGCCGAGCTGCTCGGCGCCGACACACAGGGCTCGGAGTTCGAGTTCACCGACTTCACCCTCCCCAGTCAGACGCAGACGCCCCCGGGTGGCCCCGGCGGCCCCGGAGGAGGTGGCGCGGGCGGCCCGGTTGGCGCGGGCGCGGGAGCTGCGGCCGGACAGCTGGACGCGCAGGTGAGTGGCACATGGCGGCGCCGGAAGCCCGGGCCGGGCCTCGGCGCCCGGGAACTTTCCTCGGGTCCCGCACTCTGGCCGGGTCCGGAGTAACCTGTCCCTGGTGCTCCACTCAGGCCCGGGCTGACCTTCCCCGGGTCCCCCCGTTCCGGCCGGGTCCGGAGTAACCTGCCTAGGTTCTCGGTCTTCAGCCGGGCCCAGATAGACCTGTTTAGAGTCCGGCTCTGGTTCGGTCCGGGTGATTTGCCCAAGATCTATCTCAGGCCGCGTCTTAGGTCACCAGCCCGAAGTCCCTTACGGGCGTGTCCGAGGTGACCTGCCCTCGGTCTGTCCCTGGCCAGGTCGGGGGTGATCTGTCTCCAGGTTTCCCTCCTGCTAGGTCCGTGCCCTGCTCAAGCCGGCTCCGGGGGTGGTGATCTGCCCCGTTCCCCTTGTGGCGGATTCGTCCTCCCTGCCCCACCCCCCCACCTGTGGTTCCCCCACCCCCCTAATCATGCCCGCTGAGCCACGGGTTCAAATTTACCCGGGCTCGGGGACGCTGGAGAGGGGAGGGTCGAAGCTCCCAGAGCAGAAACGGAATTTTTTCCTGCAGTGGAGAAGCTCATACGCGGTGACTATTGAAATTATTCAAGGGACAGGTTGCGTTTTGTTTTTCCTCCTTGCATTGCCTGTTGCTGAAACCGACCTGTTATGTAACTCCACAGCCCTGCCTTGGAAAAGTTAGGCTTGAGTTTTTTCCTCCTGTGGGGCAGTGATAGTGGGTTTTACATAAATGGTACTGCCACGTTGGACAGTTCGTTTTCAGTGATGTGAATGTTTAGGGAAAGCTACTTAAGTATTTTAAGTTTGGGTTTGTGTTATGGGAAGTATCACGCTCAGCCTTCTTGAACCTAGGTCCCTGCCCTGAAGAGGCAGAGGGAACTGACTGGGGTCTTGGGCTGGGATCCCTTGTCACAGGAGTCCCTTGGCATGAGGACCCACTGTCAGGGCTGGGGGAGCCACCCCATCTCAGCCACAGTGAGCTCAGACTCTGGGAGGGCTTGCATTCTAGTTGATTGAGTCACTCCCGTGGGTAGACCACCCACTTGGATTTTCTTTTAGCCCCTAATAGAAGCAGAAAACATTTGACTCATTCTAACCCCAGATTCCTTAAAAATAGATGCCTGATGGGCGGAGCATCAGGGAGACAGGTGTGCAAGTATGTATGTTTTTTCAGTTTGGTTTACATATGGTGGAGGAAGGTAGAGTCAGGAGAGTTTGCCTGGAGAAATCAATGAGCTGTTGGAGGCTCATAACAACACCTGTAGTTTCATACTCTGTAGACCTCTCTTGTTTCCACAGCTGTGAAAAGGGGGTATAGGAGTTTCATTTTTGTTGTTTTTAAACATACATGAAATCTGGACTCATGTTTAGGTGGACCAGATAGCGCTGTCTGTAACTTGTGACTAGAAGGCTGAGGAGAAAGAGCTCTCAATTGAGCAGTGTGCCATGATTCATGGCAGCTCAGGAATGGGAAAGGTAATTGTTCTGTTGGAAATTCTTTTTAAACTGTAACTAATGTAATACAGCAGCTCTCACTTCAAGTTTTGTTCCTTGCATTCTGTGTGCAATTAATTGCAGGGTGTGTCCTTCTCTTTAAGTTGAAATGATCTGTTTTTCTGCACCTGGACACTGAGCTGTATAAAATAAGACCCTTAAAACTCTTCACTGTAGGTAGATGTTGAGTTGAGCCCACTTGAGTTCTGATGACATTGTCCTTCCTTGCCTTTAGTTAACTCTGATGACCCACTCACCTGTAGCCTACCTTTTGTGTTTGGGAAATGGGAGTAATAACCTTTGTATTGCAAGAGAAGGCCCTGAATTTGGGGACAGAAAAGTCTGAATAGAATTGGAAAGTGGAAAAAAAGTTGATTATCTCCTGTGCCAGTTGGTGGCATTGGCTGCCTACAACATCTGGGATTTTCCTTTTTTGTCCTCAGGAGTCGGCTGTGTAGCTAATGGTATGATGGGACTTTCAGAAAGACTCAAAAAACCCATTCTGAATGCCTTTTGATTTTATCTTACTGGGTGAGTGGCTATGACTTATCAAATGCTGTGCAGCCACTTCTGTTTCACAGCTTACTTGAGATAGAATTCATAGACTGTAGGGTTTGCCCATTTAGAGCGTACAGTACCTTTTAGTAAGTACATTCACAGGTGTGCAGCCATCTCCATAGTCAATTTTTGGACATTTTCATCACCCTGAAAAGAAACCCACACCTCTTAGCCTGTTCGTCCTGCCTTCTCCAACGTGAGGCTAACACTAGTCTTAATGTCTCGGGTTTACCTACTGTGGACATTTGATATAAATGATAATGTGTGGTCTTCTGTGTCTGGCTTCTTTCACTGAACATGTTTCAAGGTTCATCCATGGTGTAACACGAATCTACTCCCATTTCTTGCTGGGACTGAATAATATTTCACAGTACAGACAGACCACATTCTGTTTATCCACTTACCTGTTGGTGAACGTTTGGGTTGTTTCTGCCTTTAGTTGTCATAGGTAATGCTGCCGTGGACATTCGTGTGCAAGTTTCTGTGCGGCAGTAGGTGAATTTGCTGGGTTGTGTGGTACCTCTGTGCGCGACCCTTCCAAGAGTTGCCAGACTGTTTCCCAACATGCAGCCACATTTGATACCAGTTTTGCTTAGTTGGTTTTACCTGAAAGTTTGTTTAGAGGCGGAATGTGTGTCCCTGCCAGAGTAGGAGAATGGCAGGCAGGGGTGACTCCTGCTGAGCTCTGAGTCCATTCAAATAACACTTGTTTTCTTTTTTTTTAAATTAACATATAACGTATTATTTGTTTCAGGGAACATTTGTATTCTTGTTTAGGAAATAAAACTGGTATTTCTCAAAGCCCTTGAGATCCTGGGATAAAAAGTGCTGACATAATCCTGCCAAGTGTCTTAAGATACAAGGGACCATTTTCTTTTGCTCTATCTAAGTCTTTCCTGGGCCATTTCCCTACCCCTCAAAGGGCAGGAAAGGTAATTTCAGAAGTACTTTGCATAATAGCTGGTGTTATAAACCTTCTGCCATGTCTAGTTGTCATATTTCCTTTTGATGGTCGCTACTCTCATGTTTTTTTCAAATATGGGAATTACAGTAAAAATCTGAGTTGGGAACACTACCTGACTTTAAAAGAAAGAAAAAGAACGAACAAACTATTGATATACACAATGATGTGGCTGCATCTCAGAATAATTACACAGAGTAAAAGTACACATGACCAAAAAAGTGTATACTCTGTGATTCTGTTCATAAAAAGCTCTAGAAAGTGCTAGCTAACCAGTAGTAATAGAAAGCAGATCAGTGGTTGGGGGAGGAAGGAAAAAAAGGAGCAAGGGATGACAAAGGGCATAAGGAGACTTGGTGGTAGATGTATTCATTATCTTGATTGTGGGTGTTTACATACATTGATGTATGTCAGTTTATAAAATGTACACTTTAAACCTGCACTGTTTACTGTATGTCAGTTATACCCCAGTGAATCTTAAAGACCACCCAGAGATACCACTACCCATTCATAAGAGTGGCTCAAATTTTTTAAAAGGCTGGATGGAAAACCACTTGGAACTTTCATACCTTGCTGGTAGAATGGTTCGCACCCACCTCTGTGGTCCAGCAGAGAAGCAAAGGCAGTTGTCCACATGTGGGGCTGCTCTGAGCATTTATAGCTGCTTGGTTCGTGAGAGCCCCAGATGGGAAACAACCCCAGCGGCCATCCGCAGGTAAACAGATCAGCAGAGGCTCCTCATCATTTGTAGTCTTCTCTGAGTAGGCTCCGTGCCCAGCTTGGGGCTTGAACTCATGACCCTGAGGTGAAGCATTGCTCGCTCTATGAACTGAGCCAGTCCGCATTGGTTGTAGTCTTGAGTACATACACTTGGGCTTCTTTTTCCTATTTAAGCAGTGAGATACTTGGCTAAAGAGTTGCTACTTGGTCTTCAGAACCATAGTTGTGACTGCCTTCAGAATTCATCGTGGAAGGTACTGTACTAACATATTCATGACCAGCTAGGTAAACAGATCATCTTCTGCTTACTGGCACGTAGCTAATGAAGAGGAGGAATGAGTTTGATACAATCCAGGGGTTCCTGAAAGTGGTGAGTTAAAAATTTGAGTGACTTTTTCCATCTGGTTTCGTGAACACTCAGTTCAGCTGTGATATAAGCACACCTTGAGAAAATTGGAGATAAAAGGCTGATAACCTTGCAGGATCTCTGGCAAGTGTTTGTCCGGCACTTTCCCCTTATTGGATTTCCTGGGTTTGTTTCCAGATGGTTAGAACTCTGTGGGCGATTAGGGGAGAGGAAGGGCTTATGTGTCAGTCACATAAACGAAATGACTTCTTTACCCCAATTTCTTAACCCAGATTCAGTATGATTGGAGGCAGAATTAACACTAGTACAATATCAGTATATTTTTTAAAGATTTTATTTATTTATGACAGATCACAAGTAGATGTGGGGGAGGGGTGGGAAGCAGGCTCCCTGCTGAGCAAAGAGCCTGATGTGGGACTCGATCCCAGGACCCTGGGATTATGACATGAATTGAAGCTAGAGGCTTAACCTACTGAGTCACCTAGGCATCCCTACAATATCAATATTAACTAAAAAAGTTCTCTTTATCTGGCTCCCACAACCAACAACAACAAAAAGGAGACATCTTTCTCATAGCTTTATTGAGGCATGATCACATACTGTAGAGTCTCTTGTTTGTATGTGTGCAATTCAGTGTTTCCTAGTAAATTTGGGGAGTTGATCATCCCACAGTTGTTCATTGTCTTTGATTCTCCTTCACTTCTCTTTTTCTTTCCTTCTGCTTCATTTTTGCTCCTGTTAATCTTTGTAGTGTGTCCTCAGCGGCTCTAATGTAGGGAAATGAGTGATCCTGTGCTCAGCCATTCCCAGCCACGTGTTGGAGAGATTCACCGCCCTGTGTGCTGGGCCCTCCACTTGAGCCTGGCCACACTGCTTTCAGGGTGAGCCTGGGTGCCCTCATATACCTGTTCATGTTTACTCTTGTCCCTACTGTACAGGCTGTCAGGCCAGCCTCTTTGGCATGGTCCTTGGCTCTTGCCACTCTCGGCAGTTCTTACCTCCTTGCCTTGCTGAGCTCTGTGAGGGCTGGAGGTCAGAGTGAATCCTTTGCCATCTGTAGCTGTTTTGTTAGAGATGACAGGTGCTGGCCAGACTGCAGTTGACCTTAGGGATCATGAGGACCCAGAAAAAGGAGTGGTTTGCACTGCACAGGGAAAGCCTTTATAAGTAGTGGTCCTTGAGTTGTTCAGGAAGGCATGCCTCCTAGGCAGAGGGGTGAACATGGGGCCCTACACTTGGCTTGGTGTAGAGGGAGAGTGGGTGCAGACACAGGCAGGGATGCCATGCCACGGGGCTTGGGCTGAATCCTGGGGCCTCATGGAGCTGTGGAAGTGCTGGGACCTCACTTCCCTTGGAGAAAGGGCCCTTAGATGGGGGGTAGACCCGGCAGGGTGTGGGTGAGGCCAGAGGGGAGCGCAGGCAGAGTGGCATGGTGTTCAGATGTTTGCCCATGTGCGCTAGTGCGTGTGCATGAGCTACCACTGTACCAGGTGGCCAGAGTGGCCACTCCTCCTGGTACGGGTTCACTGTACTGGATACCCTGTTGGCCCTGAATCCTCAGAAGGAATTATGGCTAGAGCAGACATGAGTTCCTGGGTGTGGTTTTCGTCAGGGCCTAGGATCCCCCAAGGTTGAGGCAGGGCTCCCCTCTGATGGGAGGTATGGGGCGGTGTTTCTGGTTAGTGGAGCCTTTGGAGGCACTGCCCTGAGAGAAGGGCAAGAGGCCCCACCAGGGCAGCATGCACAGAGGCTGGAGGGGGCAGATTCTGGGCTGTGGCTCTCAGCTGGGGGGGGAGGGGAGTTGGGGTGGTCACCCTGGCAGGGTGGTCTTTCGGTGGTGCACGGTAGTCCTGACCACAGAGAAGGGTCATGACACCTAGCTCTCTGCTCAGTGGGACCCAGAACAGAAGGTGGCCTAGAAGGTGCCGAAGAGCAGCGAGTCTGGCTGAGTCTTTGGTGTTCCTTTCCAGGTCTCAGGGTCCCCCTCTTGGGGGGGCTTTGAACTACTCTTGCCAGAGGAGCTTTCGTTGAGAACAGAACCCTGCTACCTCTGATAAACACCGGGGTCCTAGGTCCTGGGACCCCATGGCTGGGAAAGGGTCATTGTGTTGTTTATATGTGTCGGTCTGGTAGCAGCTTGTGAGCTGGACTACCAAGCCAAGCCAGGCTTTTAAGAATCCCTGCAGACTGTTGCCAGGATGGGGGCTTGTTGAGATCTGTGGGCAGCCCTTTGTCACAACTGAGGACGGTACCTTTCCGTCTGCTTACCTCCTTGCAGAGCTCAGCTGCAGGGATGACAGTGAGTCTGGGGAGGTGGCTTTCCGTATCTTAGACTGGAAGGCGTTTCGTCAGAGCTGTGCTTGTTTTCCATTACTCTCTGAGTGCGTGGCTCCATGGAGTTAACCTGGATTCCAGGAGGCCACCTTGTCCATCTGTATTGTGTAAAAATGTTGATTATGAATTCTCCATAAGTAAAACAAACCCTGATACCCATTTCCTCAGTTCAGCGGTTGTGAAGATTTTCCTCTCCCCATTTCTCTTCTAAAGCGAATCCTTGTCATTTCACGCTTCCTTCTGAGGTTGAGCCATATGAGTTAGTGATACCCATCATTGTGACCTATCGTATTTAGCATGCAATTCTAGAAACGAAAGGCATCTTTCAGGGCGCCTGTGTGGCTCAGTCAGTTAAGTGTCTGCCTTCAGCTCAGGTCATGATCCCAGGGTCCTGGGATTGAGCACCCTGTTGGGCTCCCTGCTTAGCAGGGAGCCTGCTTCTCCCTCTCCCACTCCCCCTGCTTGTGTTCCCTCTCTCGCTGTGTCTCTCTAAATTAAATAAATAAAATCTTAAAAATTAAAAAAAAAAAAGGCATCCTTCTGTCACAGCACTGCTGTTGTCAGAGGAACAGCACCGACAGTAGTTTTTCTGGGATCATCTAATACATGGGGTTTCCCTATCTCCACAGTCAGATTCTCACTAGTCAGAAAATGGCTTGGCTGGGTCTGGTTCTTTGTGAGGTCCAGTGTTAATGTGATTGTCTTGTCTCCTGGTCCCGCTCTCCAGGGCAGCCCCTTCCTCTTCCTTTAACACCTCTCAGGTGGGGTTCAGTCTGGGTCATTGTCCTGTGAAGTATCCTGGTTTTTGGACTGAACTCCCATCACACCCTGGCTGCCCTCTGCAGGTGTGGAGTGGGCTCCTTTGAGAGTGGTGATCCCCAGGGCTGGGCAGGCAGGGGCAGCCCAGGATGAGCTGGGGAGGCTTTGGACATGTCAAGGATACTTGGAGCATTGAAATGAGCTGTAGGGCTGAACTCAGCATGCTGACCAGAGAAAGGGTCTACTATAAAGGGAGAGGCCAGTGAAGATCCTTTTCTCTTTCCTTTCCTTTCCTCTTTGTTTGTTTCTTTCCTTCTTTCTTAAGATTTTACTTGTCAGCGACTGAGCACAAGCAGTGGGAGTGGCAAGGGGAGAGAGAGAAGCAGGCTCCCCGCTGAGCAGGGACCCCCCCCCATGCTGGGCGATGACCTGAGCCGAAGGCAACTGCTTCACCGACTGAGCCACCCAGGTGTCCCTGAAGATCCTTTTCATCCAGAACCTGGGGACCACTCTCTCGAGTGGGACCATGTGACGTCATCTTTGTGGGTCAGAAATGGTTGACTCTCAGCCATTACATGTGGTTAAAACCAATGATTTGAAGGCTAAAGAGACATCAACAGGTCTTGAATGTAAAAAACTATAAAAGACATTAGGATGTTGGGGAATTGTGACTATGCTTATTAGATAGCAGTATTCTGTTGGCTTCATCAATATTATTCCTGAGTGGGAGGCTTGTGATTTGTGTGGAGAAAGTGCTTGTCTTGGGGCCTGTGACTCTGAAATGGATCGGGAAGATAAACATGTGTGTGCAAAGCAAGTATGGCAAAATGTGAGTGACTGGTGGATCCAGGTGACAGGTGTGTGAGGTGTTCATTCTCTGTAGTTTTGAAACTTTCTCAGAAGCTAGGGGAGGCCAGAACTTCTGTTAGCCTTTTTCTGAGGTGAGGCTCAGGGGTTCTGCCACTCTCCCCCTGCCTTGGGCCACACTGAGGGAAAGATGATTTCCCATTCTTTATTTAAACCTTGGGATAAAAGAATACTTGATGAATTATTTTATATTCCAGCCTTTAGGCCTTTGGATGTGAAGATACAGCCTACACTATGAGGGCCTCCTGGGGTGTGGGCTCCTTTCTAGGTGCTGGGGTGATAGCAGGGACCCTTGCTATGGGGCCCCACAGATGGGTCAGGGGAGGCCTCCCTAGGAGATGCCCTGTGCACTGAGATCCAAAGAACCAAGAGCCAGCTGTGCAGAAGCCAAGGGACAGTGAGTGCAAAGATCCTGTGGCACTGGCAGACTCAGGGACTGAGGGACTGTGAAAGATCCATTTCTTTCTGAGTGGTACAGTACTTTTGGTGTAAAAATATGTAGCCTAAAAGTTCTTACCAGCACATTTAGGAGTAATTTTTGAATTTACATGCTTTTCCTCTGTGGGTCTGAAGTGACCTCTCTTCCTGTTACTCTGCTGTGCACAGTCTGAGTTCTGTAGTCAGTTGTAGGAAACGGTCCCTGGCAGAGAGTGTCTGCAGGCCTTGATCAGCTCAGCAGCTCATAGGTTTACTTCAAATAGGACTTAGAGCAGAGGTGAAGAGGGAATCGTTTTCCCAGTGATGTGGTGCCTGGAGTTAGGCTTTGCATTTGGTGGGATGGGGATGGTCCTGTCCCTCAATCTAGCAGGCGCTGGGGTCCTGGCTGGAAGTGCGAGGTTGATAACCTCAGAGGACAAGGTCCCTTCTGTCCTCCCGTCATGTCACCTGGCACGATTGTGGACCTTCTCTGCTGGGCACTCTCTAGTGCTTTGTTTTAACTAATTTAATTACGGTTTCTAAGGTCAAATGTATTTTTGAAGTTAATGTTTATCTTAAAACTTTCCAGAGAGTAGAGGGAGAAACTAACAAGCCAGCTGTAGAAGTCAGTTTGTATTGTGGCCAGATCATAGCTAGGGAGGAGTGGGGCTGAGTGGGAGCTGGAAGTGGATGTGTGGGCGGGGGGGCGCATGCACACGTTTCCCAACCAGGAGGCTAGAGGGCTGCTGGACCTTGGGAAATCTGGACTCTTCTCTCCAGCCTCCCCAGCTTTAGAGAGGTGTGGAAAGTCTACCTGACCTTGTATCTGTATCATGTTGTCTCCCAAGAGTTCTGACAGCAGACCTAAATTTCCTGCCCCTTATTAATCGGAAGGGGTGTGTTGTGGTGCAGGGAGTCTCCGGTGTGGCTGGTCAGGATGTGTGCTCTGCTGGTTCAAGCCTACCCCTGAGGAGGGGAGGTGAACTGTGGGATCTGAGGCCCAGATGGGGCAGGAGTGGATTGAAAGAGGCCACCTGGGTGGTGTGCACTTTTCTATATTACTCTAGGTACTAATTCTGTTATTTCAGGGAAGTAAATATTCAGATATCACCAAGGGCATTTATTTATATGTAAAAGCTTATGCAGCCTGGTAAAAAATTTTATGAGTTGTTTTAGACAAGGAATCTGTAAGCATTTCCTTAAAGGACTAAATAGTAAATATTCTAGATTTTGTGGGACAAGAGGCAAAATTGAGGATATTATTAGTTATTTAATCCAACCATTTAAAAATGTTAAGTACCATTCTAAGCTTGAGAGGGGGGTCCCGCATGCTGATTCCTTACTGGACTACCTTCTTAGCCCTCTGTTGATCCTAGGTTTTACGGAGTTTTTCTGCTGAGATTAGGTTGGAAAAGTAGCATATTTCTCTTTGGAAAGGTGAAAGCTGATCAAAGTTAAGTCATAGAAGGTGTCAATACCCATTTATCCAAGCTCAGGTTACCAGAGCTATGGAAAGAATAGTTTCAGATCAAGTAAAAAGAAGTTCAAGTTTCATAATATTCTTAAAAACTCTGTTACCTCAAATACTTGATAAACCAGTTTATTGGGTTTAAGGGGTCATAAGTGTCGATTTCTAATTGCTGCCTTCTGTATTGTGATATGTGTACTTCCTTCACTGCCATTCAAGTGAAATCCAGGTGCCATAACTTGGCTGCACAGTTTCGGAAGACCAATCAGTGAGTGTGCCTGGGCACCGTCACACCAGGAGTGGCCCCTGCGGGTGGCCTCACACTAGCATTACCACTGCATGTGTCAGGAGAAGCGTTGTGAAACAGAGAGGTGACTTTTTGAAGTGATAGCCAGCTATCAGAATTTCAGAGCACAACTCAAAAAATCAAAGAGTCGATTAAAAATGGGCAAAGGACTTCATGTTTTTCCAAAGAAGATATACAAGTGGCCAACAAACAGATGAAGAGATGCTCAGTTTCATTTGCTATCAGAGAAATGCAGATCAAAACCGCTAAGAGACATCACCTCGCATTCATTAGGATGGCTATTTAAGAACAAACAAAAATGATAATGGGTATTGAAGAGGCTGTGGAGAAGTTGTAATCCTTGTGCACCATGGGTGGGAATGGAGAATAATGTAGCTTCTGTGGAAAATACTATGGCAGTTTCTTTTTAAAAGTTACACAGAGATGGGGTGCCTGGGTGGCTCAGTGGGTTGGGCCACTGCCTTTGGCTCGGGTCATGGTCTCAGGGTCCTGGGATCAAGCCCCGCATCGGGCTCTCTGCTCAGCGGGAAGCCTGCTTCCCCCTCTCTCTTTGCCTGTGTCTCTGCTTACTTGTGATCTCTCTCTCTGTCAAATAAATATATAAAATCTTAAAAAAAAAAAAAAGTTACACAGGGAATTACCATAAGATGTGGCACGCCCACTTCTGGGCATATCCCCAAAAGAATTGAAAGTGGGGACTTGGTCTTTGTATACCATGTTCAGAGCAGCCAAAAGGTGGAAGAAACCCAAGTGCCCACTGAAGAATAAGTGGATAAACAAAATGTGTGTCTATTCAGTGAAATGTTACTCAGCCTTAAAAAAGGAAAAAAAAATCTTTTTTTTTTTTTTGGAGAGAGAGAGCACATATGTGCAGCAGTTGGGGGAGAAGATGGAAAGGGAGAGAGGGAGAGATTCTCAAGCAGGCTGCACACCCAGCTCGGAGCCTGACATGGGGCTTGATCTCACACCCCTAAGATCATGACCTGAGCTGAAATCAAGAGTCAGATGCTTAACTGATAGAGCCACCCAGGTGCCCCAGCCTTAAAAAAGGAAATTCTGACACCTGCTACATAAAACATGGATGAGCGTTGAGGACTTTGTGCTGTGTGAAACAAGCCAGTCACAAAAGACAAACTATGAGACATTTATATGTTGTCTCTAGGGTAGTCAGATTCACAGAGACAGAAGTTAGAATGGTGGGCTCCGGGGGCTAGGGGAGGGGAGTGAGGAGCTGGTGTTTAATGGGGACAGATGAAAATTGGGCAGATGGAAAAGTGCTGGAGAAGGATGGTGATGATGGTTGCACAATAATATGAATGTACTTAATGCCACTGAGCTGTGCACTTAAAAGTGGTTACAGTTGGGACGCCTGGGTGGCTCAGTTGGTTAAGCGGCTGCCTTCGGCTCAGGTCGTGATCCCAGCGTCCTGGGATAGAGTCCTGCATCGGGCTCCTTGCTCAGTGGGGAGCCTGCTTCTCCCTCTGCCTCTGCCTGCCACTCTGTCTGCCTGTGCTCACTCTGAGAAATAAATAAAATCTTAAAAAAAAAAAAAAAGTGGTTACAGTGGTTTGCACACAGTCTTAAAAAGAGATCAGGGATTCCCAAAGAAGTGCTTGTAATTATGTTACAGCACCATCTTTGCATTAAAATTCAAAAGTTGATTTTGATTTTTCTTTTTTTTTTTTTCCAAACAAAGTGTAGTTTTCTTGCGTTTAACCTAGTTGTTGCCTACATGAAAAAAGCATGTTAAAGTAGTGGCAGAAGCTGTGAAATGGGGTTCTGGTCTGGGCTGAGACCATAATAGACAAAGATGTTGACCCCCTACTTAACCCAAATTCACCACTGCAATTTCCAGAATGCCCCCTAGGGGGCAACATCCCCCCCATTCCCACCTGCCCCCTCTCCATCCCCAAATGAACTGCTGTCTTTATTTTTTTTTTTAAGATTTTATTTTCTTATTTATTAGAGTGCAAGTTTGTGAGTAGCAGGGGGCAAAGGGGTAGAGAGAGGAAGAGGGAAGGAATCCCAAGAATACTCAGCAGCACGGAGCACAGAAGCACAGGCTTAATCGCATGACCTTGAGATCATGACCTGAGCTAAAACCAAGAATCCAAGGCTCAACTGACTGAGCCCCCTAGGCATCCCCAAACTGCTGTCTTTAGAATCTTAGAGGTGACTTGGCTGGAGCAGTGGAGAGGGAAAGGCCCTGTGGGCACTGCTGGACCGAGCTGCACTGGCCTGAGCTGGCCCCACATGGCATGGCCCTAGGTGGCAGGGGCTCTTGGAGGGAGGGGGGCTGGTGTCTGATCCTCTCCCACAGTTCAGGGGAACCTGGCACCTGCCCTGGGGCTCCTGTCATTCCTCCCTGTCCTTGTCACCACTCCATGCCCTTGCTGCCTGACCCAGCCTCATGTGGGAGATGTGTCATCCCCACAGGAGGCGGCGGGGGATAACAAGGACTGTTGACTGCCACCCAGGGTTCCTGGAGATGGCTTTAGGAATGCCTGTTACTCTGGCAAACTGAGTCCGTGTGCCTCTGAATGGGCATGTGAGCTCAGCAGAAGTGCCTGTGAAATTCATGACTTGTTAAAGTTGCCTGTTCGTACGTTTTTTGCTATTGTAACATATAAAAGGTAATATGTGTAGTAGGGATATAGCCTGAGTTCAGAAGGTTATCCTAAACATTGAACTTCTAATTCATAATGAAGACAGACTGCTCTCTGGAAAGGGCAACTGGCAGCGGAGGAAATATGTTGACTAATGGGAGAACTGCTCTCTCACATCTCCAGTGGACACAGCCTTTTCTTCTGGCTTAGGCTTTGGCGGGAACCTTCACTCTGGTGGGATTCCAGGCCTTCTGACCTGACATTGTGCAACTGTCCCCAGAGGGGATTGCAACTGCTTTGTATAAAGTCATCTTGCTCCTTGTGGCCCCCCCGTCATGGGAACAAAGCGTCATCTTCAGCATCCTGGTTTGGTCATGGCTCCGTGACCAGGTGGGGTTGGGCCTGGATATGCAGGAGGCAGGGTGGATGACCTAGGCCACCAGCACCCTGTTTTTGGCCAGGTAGGTTTAATAGGGAGGTGGGAGAGTGTGAAAAGTCCATTCAGAAGAAGCTGAACTCTCTCAAGGTGGAGAGCAAGCCAGCGCTTCATGGGAAGGTCGTCATGGCTGCTCTTTTGGGAGGAAGCTGTGGGCCTGGTCTAAGGGGCGGAGAGCTGCAGCCTTGCATGGTGATGCTGCTGTTCTGCTATAGGTCGGTGGACCAGAGGGCATTCTGCAGAATGGGGCCGTGGATGACAGCGTGGCCAAGACCAGCCAGTTGTTGGCTGAGTTAAACTTTGAAGAAGATGAGGAAGATACCTATTACACTAAGGATCTCCCTGTACATGCCTGCAGGTAAGTGCCGATGGTGGAGGCACGGACTTAGGTCCCAGTTCTTGCATTCTGAGTGGGTTTGCTGGCTTTGGAAGCCCACCTAAGATGATGGATTGTGACATTTGGTAGTACAAAATAAGAAGGTTCTTCAGGCCAGTGTATAGATAGTCCTTGTTACTGGGCAGGAGGGTGGGGTCAGCCCTCTCTGATACCCGATTCACCCAGAGGCCTTCTCTCAGGTCCTGGTGGGTCCCAGTACCTGTCCCACTCACTCATTTGAAATGAACTTACATTTGGTGAGGACTTGGGTTTAGAGAGTAAAAACAGCAGCTAAGATTTCTTTTACAAACAGATGATTGTAGGATACTTTAAAATATCTGCCTCTCTGATGAGTTCAAAATTCCCAAAAAGTTGGTATTAAATAGCCAGTGGCTAGAACTGCTTGTTGACCAAATTTGGAATTCTCACCTAGAACAGGACCCCTCCCTTGTGTTTGGACCCATAAGATGAGACTTGTGTTTAGTTTTTTGTTACACATACACAAGGAAATTGAAACCAAAAGAGATGAATTGATCTTGTTCAGGGCACTTGGCCAGTCAGGGCCACTCTGGGCCTGAGCCATGTCACTGTCTTGCTGACCTCCCAGGCCACTGCTCCTCGGAAGGTTGTATCCACCACAGGACAGAGTGCTGCTCGTTCCCTGCTTTGTGGGGAGACTTTTTTTTTTTTTTTACTTTATTTTGGGTTTTTGTTTTTAACTTTACTTTGGCTCTTTTCTTACTTGCTTACGAATGTTTTTACATATGTGTTAATGATGTTTTCGTGTTCCTGTTATCTACACATTTGCCAGTGAAGTGGTTCTGGTAAAGCTGCAGGTGCTTAAAGTTTGCACATGCCCTTCCCCACCCAGCTGTCCCCATGGTGTGGGGGTTGGAGGGAAGGTTCTTGGCCGGGCACATTCTAGTTTGAGACTGAGGTTTGGCTTCATACACATACAGAATTCTGTTTTGAGCCGGTTTTTGTTTTTGAGTGTTTGTTGGTTTTCAGAAGAATGAGGCTGGGGGCTCTCTCGAAGTGCTCCTTGGAAGCTTGAGCTCAGGCTGCAACCAGCACCCGGAGACCCTCTGCTGCTGGGTCTGAGCTGAGCGTTCCCAGGAGCATGGTGCCCTCTGCTGGGAAGTGGAGCGTCTTGTGAACGCAGCGTGGTCCCAGCTTAATTCTGTGTGCCCAGAGCCAGGGATGCTGATTTCCCTGCTTCTAAGTCAGGGCTCCTGAGACTTAAGTCCAAGGTGGGGTAGCTAGGGGTTGCTTTGGGGCGTCAGACCTCTGCTGTTGGGTTCCCCTGGCACCTTCCACAGCTCTCATCCCCCACTTGGCAGGGGCTTTGCTGTTTCCTAGGGTCTCTCTCTTGGGAAGCCCCACAGCACCCTGTACCCCTTCCCTGCATTTGCAGGATCAGGACGCCTCTGCAGTTAACTGATTGGATTTTGCTAGTGGGATCGTTGGGTTTGAGTATGTGTTTAATGAAAAATTTAAAAATGTTGTAAGAGGAAAGAATTTTACATACTGCCAAATTAAAACCAGAGAGAGACCTTCCAGCTTTAACTGTTGATGTTTTGACTTTTTTAGTTACTGCGGAATACACGATCCTGCTTGCGTGGTTTACTGTAACACCAGCAAGAAGTGGTTCTGTAACGGGCGTGGAAATACTTCTGGCAGGTAGATAATCAGACCGCGCATGTGTCTTTAATCAGTGCTGTGCTCAGATTTGTGTGTAAATTATGGAAATGTTGAAGCAAAAGCACAATATAAAATCACGCTAACAAACCTGGTTTTTTCCCTCCTCTGTGACTGGTTTAACTTGAAACAGATGGTGGTGTGTGAATGCCTTAATGTATTTACCCTTGATTTATTCTCTGTGGTTCTTTTATAATGCAAGTAGGGTTGGCTTAATTCTCATTCCCAGTTTTTATTTATATTTTTCTGCAAGATGAGCTCCTGGCACACCCATTCATCTTCATTACTGGGTGCCTGGGGAGGATGTTCCCAGGACAGTAATGGGCATCCATGGGAGCCGCTTCCTGAGAAGGCTCCCTCTGGCCTTAGCTCATCGGAGCAGTCCTGAGGCTAATATGGGCCAGATCCTGAATCATCGGATTAAATTAAGTTCACTTGACTATCGTCTCTGGGCTTCCCTTCCTGCTGTTGATCAGCAGCAGCTGTGACTGGGTCTCTTTTGCGTTTTGTTTGGGGTGAGACCAGTTTTGTGCCGGTGCTTGGATTCCAGCACAGAATCCAGTCCTGGTGTCTCCTCCAGAGCTGCCGTGCTGTGTGACAGCTCACACTACTGTCACAGAGAAGCAGAGCAGAGTCTTGTAGGGCTCCAGGCTGCTAGCAAGAAAGCAGCATCTTCTGGGGTTTGTGTTTTGGAGACGTACAGTGACAAAAGCCCACAGGCAGGTTTATTTGCACAGAGTCCCCACCCTTCCTGTGTCTTCCACAGCTGCACGCCAGGGCTCACCATCTTGTGCTGCCTGAGGACACAGTGGTCAGATCTCGTGTCGTCTTAGAGTTAGCAATGCAAACTGTGGGATTCTGGGTGAGGCAAAATGGGCTAATGTTTAATTCTCAAGATTTGAAAGAAAAAGCATCTTCAGGGTAACCAGATTCATGTCCCATTTTGAGAATGTTCTGCGTAATTTCATCATTACTGTGGTTGCATTAGTTCCTCTCCTTCAGGAAAAGCAATTAAATAAAACTTCTTAGCTGGCAACCCCATCTTCTGGTCAGCAGAGCCAAGATCAGGGAAGTTAGTGAAAGGCCTCTAAGAGAAAACAGACTCCATCAGCCAGCACTGAGTGTTTGCATGAAGCCAGATGGTAGAAATGATGGGGCAGCCACTTGCCTTGCCTTCAGGGAGTTTCCAATATAATGGGGTGAGGTGGGTGTAGAAAAGATGGGAGAAAGTCAGTCTGGTAAAATGCCCAGTTGTGACAGCTTCAGAAGAGTGGGTGCTCTGTGGGTACAGAGAGTGATGACAGCTGGTTAGATAACCTGACTGGCTCCCTGGGCTAAAACAGGCCAGAGAGGGTTAGAATGTGGAGCCTGAGCTGAAGCTTGCAACAGCAGGGGTTTCCCCGAGGTGCGGCAGGGCAGCATCTGACAGACCCGCAGCAAGGCTGTAGGTAGCTGGGAGAGACTAAGGCAGAGTACGGGCGCCACCCTTGGACCCCAGGCGAGGCCGGCTTGTCTTAGGTGGAGTTCACAAGCCCTGGGTGTCGGTGAGCTGTGTCCCGGAAATGGGAGGGACAGCAGATTCCTGGCCACGCGGCAGCAAGGAAGAAGCTGGGACAGCGCGGTTTCAGACGGTTCAGAGCCGGCCCTGTACTTCCTGAGAGTAGCCCTGAGCCCCGCTGCTCTATATTTTTTACTGCCCTCAGATTTCTAATATGTTTGGTTATCAAGTTTCCTGGCCTGCAGCAAGTTAGGAGGGGCTGTTGCTCCTGGAAGCAGGCACAGGGACCCGGAGAAGCGATGGAAAGCAGCAGCAGCCGAGAAGCCTCAGCAAGCAGAGAGGAGCCGTGGAAGGGGCGGACCTCTTGCTTCTCCGGGACAGCAGCCTTGGCCCCAGCCATAGGTTCATTCAGGCCCCGTACGGAGGATTTCAGAAAGCAGGAACTAAAAAAAAGGAGCAGGAACTATGTGAAACATGTTAGGAAAGTTTTCCTTAAAGGCTGTTCAAGTCGGATTGATTTTTGCGCTCAGTGGGGAGCCAGTTCAGGGGCGGGCTGGTCCCCTGGGACGCCAGATGGATGAGGTGTGACCGCCCCTGCTAATGGACTGTGAACGGTACCGGAACTTTTAACGGGGGGCTCGAAAATTGGAAGTGGTGAAAAGCCAAACTTTGGGTGTTAACTATTTATCATTTCCTGGTTTCAGCCACATTGTAAATCACCTCGTGAGGGCAAAATGCAAAGAGGTGACTCTGCACAAGGATGGGCCCCTGGGGGAGACAGTTCTGGAGTGTTACAACTGCGGCTGCCGCAATGTCTTCCTCCTCGGCTTCATCCCTGCCAAGGCCGACTCAGTAGTGGTGCTGCTGTGCAGGTGAGGGGGGGGGCATTTAGCCCCAGTGGGCGGAGAGGTGTGAGGATATTTGGGGGCTGGGGCTAGTTAGAGAACTGGGAATGCTGAGTAACTCTTCTGGGGTGTGTTCTGGTTAAATCATAAAAAGAATTCTGTAACAACAGCGTTAGGAGTTTTGAGAGTTCAGAGCTCAAGTGCATGGGGGAGAGGCAGTGTATTACTAACATTTTAAAGGTAATGCGATCACATAGTAAGATGTAGGGAAGGTCACTTTGGGATGAAAGGTAAGCCTTGTGGGTGGAGGTCATCCTCACCTGGGCTCTCCCTGCCCTCGGTGTTTCTGTAGGCAGCCCTGCGCCAGTCAGAGCAGCCTCAAGGACATCAACTGGGACAGCTCCCAGTGGCAGCCCCTGATCCAGGACCGCTGCTTCCTCTCCTGGCTGGTCAAGATCCCTTCTGAGCAGGAGCAGCTGCGGGCCCGGCAGATCACCGCCCAGCAGATCAACAAGCTGGAGGAGCTCTGGAAGGTGAGGGCCTGCTGAGAACACAAAACCGCCTCAGTGTGGTTCTTGTCCAGGGAGAGCTGCTGGGAGTGTTTTTGGAACAGGAGATTCCGGAAGCAACTTGAGGGAGAGACTGCAGTCTCTACCTGGAATGGCCCTTTGGTGGAATCCCACAGGCACCTTCTGCTGGGCCTCTGGGAAAGGACAGCTCTGGTTGTTGGAATTTTTTCTCTTGTTGCAGAGGAAGAGGGAGAGCAGAACTGACCCTGAACGGCTGTGGGTACACATGTCAGGAGGAGCCGGGCCTGGGGAGACAGGACTGTGAGGGTGCTGGGAGATCTTGTTGGGCCGGTAACGTGTCTGAGCCAGAGTGACCCCAGGCCAGGGGCGAATGTTCAGGGGAAAAGGGGTCCAGGTCACAAAGATCAGAGAGGCAGGGCCCACAACGGCTGGATGAGCAGAGGGGAGGGGCTTCCTGGTTGCGTGGTGGGGTGTCTGCCTTGCCTGACAGACCCAGTTCTCTAGGGAAGCCCTTCTCTGGTTCTGGCTGTTCAGCTTTTATGATAAAGTTTTAGTAATTGGGTTACAAATTTTAATTAAGTGCCTGTATAATCCAAAATCTTAACCCACTGAGCCACCCAGGCACCCCATAATCCAAAATCTTAAATGTGAATTTATTTTCACTTCGAGTGCAAGTCGTAATATTTCTCAAGTGTCTCTAGCAAGGTACCTTTCTGCTTCAATTTTTGGATGGCCAGAACTTTTTTTTTTTTTTTTTAGATTTTATTTATTTGACAGAGATCACAAGTAGGCAAAGAGGCAGGCAGAGAGAGAGAGAGAGGGAAGCAGGCTCCCTGCTGAGCACAGAGCCCGACGCGGAGCTCAATCCCAGGACCCCAAGATCACGACCCAAGCTGAAGGCAGAGGCTTTAACCACGGAGCCACCCAGGCGCCCCTTTTTTTAAGATTTTATTTATTAGAGAGATCACAAGCAGAGGGGAGGGGAAGAGGGAGAAGTAGACTCCCCGCTAAGCGGCGAGCCTGATGCAGGACTTGATCCCAGGACCCCAGAATCATGACCCAAGTGGAAGGCAGATGCTTAACCGACTGAGCCACCCGGGCTCCCCAGAACTCTTTGACTTTTCCTGTTTATAGCCACACAGCCCAGATACTGTTCTGTCCCTGCCAGAGAAGAGTGTGTCACCCCTATTGGTGCAGCACAGGGTCAGGAGGAAACTGGGGAGTTGGGGGAGGAAGGGCCTCCCCTTTTGTTTACGCAGCCAGAGAACTAGTGGTCTTCTGGCAGCCCAAAAGCGATATTCTCTCTCCTGGTTCAGGGGCTAGGCGTTTGTTGGGGAACGTAGCCATTTGATGGTCTAGACGTGTCAGGCTGTGTCCTTGGGGTGACATCACCAGTATTTACCCTGCTGGTCTAGCCCTGGGCAGGGGGAGGGGTAACCACAATGGCAACGACTAAAGGGTGTGCAGAGACCCAGGCCGGTGTCTGTGTCCCTGTGGCCCGGATACTTACCCATACGAGGACTCTCCTCGTGGGGTAGACGCCACCGACAGCGGTGCCCTCTGTATGATGCCGCTGTGAGCTTGTTCTGACAGGTGACAGATAGGCCTTGCTCTTCTAGGGACTAGTGAGCCTGCCTGTAGTTCCTTTCGTATATAGGCGAAAATGGGGAAGAACAGGCGCGGTGCTTGTCTTCTAGGAAAATCCTTCTGCCACCTTGGAGGACCTGGAGAAGCCAGGTGTGGACGAGGAGCCGCAGCACGTGCTCCTGCGGTATGAGGACGCCTACCAGTACCAGAACATATTCGGGCCTCTGGTCAAGCTGGAGGCCGACTACGATAAGAAACTGAAAGAGTCCCAGGTGATGTGGTGTGTGCAGGAGGGTTTCGGTCGTTTAACACAGCATCTCTCCTAAGGTCTGGGGAGGGCGGTTTCCTCTGCAAACGGCGGATGCTGACGTGGGCCGAGGCGCAGTGCCCGGAGACGGACGGTGGATTGAGGGCAGGCGAGGGAGTGACCCTTGGGCTGATGCCTGGTTGCTCGGAGCTAAACACCGGCCTGAGTATTTTCTGATTTAAAATCCAACCAAAATCCCTCACAGTCAGGGTTGCGGCCTTTGCCCACGGCTGCGAGAGCCCGGGCTGAGGAGCCCGTGGCACGCCGAGGGCACTCCTGGCACCGGTCTCATGAAGAGCACGTGTAGGAAGCGGGAGCTCCGAGGATCGGCCGCCGGCTTCTCCCTCCGCAGTTCACAGAGAAGCCGCCTCCAAGAGCAGCCGTCGTGTGGGGGTCTCCTGGTCGTCTGGAGCGGGTTCTGGGGGTCCTCATGGCTTCTGTCCCGGACACGCCCTTGCTGGTGTTGCAGGCGGTTGGCTGCTGCACACGGCACCCTGACATCGTGGCTCGTGAGGGCGCCGTAGGGCGCGCAGCTGTGGAAACCCAGACACGAGGAGTCCAGGCCCGTGTCTGTGTCTCAGGCTAACAGGGCTCTTATTTTTCATGTGCTCAGACTCAAGATAACATCACGGTCAGGTGGGACCTGGGCCTTAACAAGAAGAGAATCGCCTACTTCACTTTGCCCAAGACTGACTCTGGTAATGAGGATTTAGTCATAATTTGGTTAAGAGGTGATTTTAAGTTTTAAAATATTTGTGACCATAAGTAGCATAAAATTCCTAGTTTCTCCCTTGTAAAGTGTCCCTTAATTTGAACTCTTCATGGTGGCAGCCTCGGCATGTGTTGAAAACGCTAACTTTCTTGCTGTGTTTTCTCTGTAAGACATGCGGCTCATGCAGGGGGATGAGATATGCCTGAGGTACAAAGGGGATCTGGCACCCCTGTGGAAAGGGATCGGCCACGTCATCAAGGTCCCTGATAGTATCCTTTGCGTACAGATGGGTGAACTCGTTCTGAGCACAGGTGGCCTGCGTGGGGGTCGCTGTAGGTGGCCTTGGCTCGGGGGCCCCTCTGACTGGCGTTTGCCACTGAGTCTTTGCTTCAGCTGTGCTGTGGGGGCACTCCCAGCTCTGCGCCCCAGGGCTCTGGAGGCTCAGTTGGAACCCCAGCTGGGATGCAGCTGCTTCATGCTGGGCGCTGCCCTGGCGCTCACAGGGAGGGCACGGGAGCTGGGGGCGGGGGGGAGGTGGGCCTGGACCCCACAGTGGCATCTGCTGGTGAGTGTGGGCCAGGCGGGCTGTGTCTGCTAATATTTGGCACAGAGGAGGTTTTTTCTCCCCGGTAACCCAGTGAAGGCTCCTCGGAAAGGTAAACCCAGCTTTTGACGACGACGAAACTTAACTCAGTGGCACAGATTATGGCGATGAGATCGCCATTGAGCTTCGGAGCAGCGTGGGTGCGCCCGTGGAGGTGACGCATAACTTCCAGGTGGATTTCGTGTGGAAGTCCACCTCATTTGATAGGTATGTGTGCCTTGGCCCTGCAGGCTCTGCTGGCTCTGCTTCTGTGCCTGGCCCAGGGCGCAGCTGCTGCCTCCAGCGTCTGAGTGATCGTCCTTATCTGCGAGGGCTGTGTTGTGCGCGTCGCCGACCTCGAGTTCTCCTTCCAGGATGCAGAGTGCATTGAAAACGTTCGCCGTGGATGAGACGTCTGTCTCGGGCTACATCTACCATAAGCTGCTCGGGCATGAGGTGGAGGACGTGATCATCAAGTGCCAGCTGCCCAAGCGCTTCACGGCACAGGGGCTCCCTGACCTCAACCACTCCCAGGTGCCCACCTGCCCCGGGGCGCGGCGCAGTGCGGGCCCAGCCAGCAGGTCCTGCTGGGGTGGGCATTCCCCCCACTCCCCGGGGCCGGCTGCCGCCTCATGACTGCCTGTTATCTGAAGGTTTATGCTGTCAAGACTGTGCTGCAGAGACCACTGAGTCTGATCCAGGGACCACCGGGCACAGGGAAGACAGTGACCTCTGCCACCATCGTCTACCACCTCGCTCGGCAGGGCAATGGGTAGGGCTCGGGGCAGCCCAAGGTGGGAAGAGAGAGACCTGTCTGCCAGGACGCCTGGGGGCCCCTGTTACCTGGCACACTGGGTTTTACATTATTTGTATGAGATCTGGCCTTTGTGGTTGCTCTTCCCAAGCAAGCCTGCTGCTCCAGTAGGGGCCGTGGTGGGGCAGCAGGTGTCGGGCCCGTACACATCACGGAGCTTCGAGAGTCTTTATGGCGCCAAGGGGGTAGGGATGCAGGATTCCATTAGTAGCGTAGCTGCAAATGAGAAATGTGTCAACCAGGTGGGAGTTGGAAGCTCCAGACCAGTTGGGTTTTTTTGCTTCTTCAGCTTTGTTCACTCCTGGCTTTAGTCTTAGGTCACGAGTTGGGGGACTCCATTGTCTGGGAGTCTGAAAAACAGTCCTAGCGGTTAGCATTTCCTGAATTTCCTCTGGCTGAGCTCTGAGACATTTGTTCACCTTGTGTTGAAGGCCCGTGCTTGTCTGTGCTCCAAGTAACATAGCTGTGGACCAGCTGACTGAGAAGATCCACCAGACTGGGCTGAAGGTCGTGCGGCTCTGCGCCAAGAGCCGTGAGGCCATTGACTCCCCAGTGTCCTTCCTGGCCCTGCACAACCAGATCAGGAACATGGATAGGTGGGTGTGGGGTAGCCTTCCTCGAGCGTGGCACGTGTCCTGGGCGTGGTCTCTGGCGTGGTCCCTGGTGACACCTGGCTCCCCTGCCTGCTGACATGTCACGGTGCTTCTAGCATGCCGGAGCTGCAGAAGCTGCAGCAGCTGAAGGACGAGACGGGGGAGCTGTCCTCTGCCGACGAGAAGCGGTACCGGGCCCTGAAGCGCACCGCCGAGAGGGAGCTGCTCATGGTGAGCTCTTAACCACTGGGCTGCTCGGTTCCGTTTGACTGTGGGACCTGTTTCAGTGTGCCGGGCGGACCATGGCACCTTTACAGCAGTTTATTTTGCTTTTGAGAAAACGTTGATACCTCCCACGTTTGCCTTCTCAGTGGTTGCACATCTTGGCCTGTAGGTGGGTCTGGAACATTCTCTGCTCTTTTATAACAAACCAAGCAAGGTTTCCTCGGCTCAGCACTGCCTCTCGGAGGCTGTCTTGAGGCACAGAACCATGTCTGTGCTGAGAGGTTTTCGTGATGAAGCTAGATCAGTTAGGATCTCAGAATGTAGTGCCACTACAGCCTGGATGTAGATATTGTCCAGGTGGGACAGCGGCCTGTTTCCATAGGTGTCAGGGAGGGCGCAAACCAGTGCCCTGTTCCACCTGCCCTTGGGGACCTGGTAGCATTTACCATGCAGGTTCCCTGATGCTTTGCCTGCTCTCGTCTTCAGAACGCAGATGTCATCTGCTGCACGTGTGTGGGTGCAGGGGACCCGAGGCTTGCCAAGATGCAGTTCCGCTCCATTTTAATTGACGAGAGCACCCAGGCCACTGAACCAGAGTGCATGGTCCCTGTGGTCCTTGGCGCCAAGCAGGTGGGCCATTCACCGTCGTCCTGTTTGAAAAGCAGTGTGTGTTCTCTCTTTCCAGTTCTGTGTCATTCTCAGCTCTGGGGGTTTGTTTTTGGTAATGCTCTGTAGTGCTGTGTGATGTCTTGGCAGAGCAGAGAGGTGCCCAGCGGGCTTACTGAGGGGTTCTTGGAAGGATGGGTTCCCCCACAGAACACCTCTTGTGGGTCCTGAGTGCAAGTCTGTTTTCCATGTGTAGGTTTCCCCTGCTATCCGACAGTAAAGCACTGCCTTGAAACCTCTTACAAGCCAAAATGGGATAAAGTGAAGAATATTCCCTGCTCTCTGAAAATTCATATTACACCGCTTTGCTTTTACAAAAGACCTCCGGTAGTATCTGTTTCTGACAACCAAAAGAAATCATAAGATTTTTGCTTTTACGACAAACGCTGTTGCCTTGCTAATGGAGGTCTTTCATAAAAGAGAAGTGATTTGACCAAGCTTGTTTGGGAAAGCTGAGTACCTTGATGTGGGGGCGGTTTCCCGTGCTGTTGGCTCTTACTGCTTGAGTCCCATGTGACTGCGTGGTCGTAGAGCACCAGGGCCCTTTCGTGCCCCCCCCCGCCGACGCGGACATCTCCTGTTTCATACTTGAGCTCCTCACCTGTGTGGGCCTCTCGCCACAGCTCATCCTCGTGGGCGACCACTGCCAGCTGGGCCCTGTGGTGATGTGCAAGAAAGCGGCCAAGGCAGGACTGTCTCAGTCGCTCTTCGAGCGCCTGGTGGTGCTGGGCATCCGCCCCATCCGCCTGCAGGTCCAGTACCGGATGCACCCTGCGCTCAGCGCCTTCCCTTCCAACATCTTCTACGAGGGCTCCCTCCAGAATGGCGTCACTGCAGGTAGTGCTCAGCCCGCAGTGGGGGGCCGGAGGGAACTCATCCTGGCGAGATGACACCTGTTGTCGCTGCCTAAGTGGCCTTATGTGGTGATCACTCATGTGTAAGGGGCACCTCAGAGAGGTACAGTGATCTGCGGGATGGCGTGTCCACCCTGGATTGTGGGACATCCTTGGCATGTGGCCAAGGGGGAGCTTGACCTGGTAAAATGCAGAGTCACTACCTGAGAACTCATACCGGGGGCTTATTGCACAGCGGACAGAACGGGAGGTGGCAGAGCTGACTGTTCCTCCCACTCCTTACCCGTTGTTCTTGAAACCCGGGCCCTGGGGCTTCACAGGACGGAGGTCAGAGCTACTCTCGTGATAATACTGAGGCATCGTGTGCCCTTTTGCTATGAGGACGCTCGTGCTGAGGATGCAGAGGCAACCCTGGAGGGCTGCTGGCTGGTGCCTTGGCATGAGTGGGGACAGTGCTGCCAGACTGCCATGTGTCGTCACTGCCACATGCTTGCAGCAGGCAAGACCCTGAAATGCCTCAGTGACGCATACTCACTTTGTGTACATCCATATGACCCTGTGCATGTCGAGGTAGGGAGCTCTTCTAAGACACTTGGCAGGTATGGTAGGTGTTTTTAAAAGGACTCAGGGACACAGTATGGTCGGTCATTCAGACTGGGGTGTTCAGCAGGTTCTTTCCCAGAAATGATCAAAGTGAGTCAGCCTGTGGCTTCCAGGAAAACAATTGACAATCTCCAGTGATAAAACCTGAGGACTCAAAATGAAAAGCAGAATTTTGGAAAACTCATGTCCCTGATCTGGGCCTACCAAGTCTCTCCAGTGCCGAGTGGCTTTTCTGATGAGATCTGTGGTAGTGACAAGTGTCTGTGAAGTGTGTGAGTCTTTGGGAGCTCTGACTTGGTGAACAAGTACTTCCCATTCTGATGGCCCACAAGGATGTTACAAAGTCAGAGGCCATCCCAAGGGCAGGCAGAGGAGAAAAGCCATCATCACCAACCTGCAGGGTGACCTCCTATGTAGCTTTGGTGTGGAGTCAGGCAGAATCCCATGGTTGTGGGGAAGTTATGAAACATTCTTCCCTTTTCCAACTCCGTCCATCTGTGAGGTCCAGTTGTCTTACTGTGAGGGCTGATGGGAGACTGAGCACAGAAGCAGTCAGCCACAGCTGAGTCGCAGAAACTCGAGATGTATATCTTAGTGGGAAATAACTACTATTCATTAAAAATTTTCACTGATATGTTTATTTTTAAAGGAATTCATAAGTATTTTATGTTTCTGGGTTTAAAATGTAGTAAATGTCACTAGATGTAAACTATGAAAATGGTAGCTGCTTGGATTCCTCAACTTTTTAGGGCGTATAAAGGGGTCCTGAGTCTGGCATTCTTTTTTTTTTTTTAAGATTTTTATTTATTTACTTGAGAGAGAGGGAATAGAAGCAGGAGGAGTGGGAGCAGGGAGGGAGCCACCGCCAAGCAGGGAGCCTGATGCAGGGGGTTGATCGTAAGACCCTGGGATCGTGACCTGAATCGAAGGCAGACGTTTAAATGAGCCATCCAGGCGCCCCCTGAGACTGGCTTGCTTTTTTTCTCCATTTTTAAAAAAGATATTTATTTATTTGTTTGTTTATTTATGTATTTATTTGACAGGGATCACAAGTAGGCAGAGAGGCAGGCAGAGAGGGAGAGGAGGAAGCAGGCTCCCCACTGAGCAGAGAGCCCGATGTAGGTCTCGATCCCAGGGCCCTGGGATCATGACCTGAGCCAAAGGCAGAGGTTTTAACCCACCGAGCCACCCAGCCGCCACGAAACTGGCGTTCTTAATGTCTGGTTAATGCCAGCAGCCTACCATGTTGGCCTTGTCTGGCCTGTCATCTAGGTGAGATGGAGGCTGAGCGTGTGCGCCTGGCCAAGCTGTGCCGCTGTGGTGCCATGCGGTCCTGGGAGTTGATGGCACTTTGAGTGTTCCCATCACCATGACGCTTACAGCATTGCTGGTCCATTGGGTGGTGGTGCTAGGAAAGGCCAGGGCACAAGGAACTTGTTTGCAATTTGACACAAGTTGGGAAAGCCACGCTCAGCACTGATTCTGACCCTTGCTGGCCCTGCTCTGCCTGCCTCCATGGTGGCAGATCTGGGGGGCAGGAAGCAGGGGTGGTGGTGGCTTCTTCCTGTGTTGTCCTCTGTGCCCAGCACATGGTCAGCACCTGCTAAATACACATGTATATATTTATTTTTTTAAAGATTTATTTATTTCAGGGGTACCTGGATGGCTCAGTTGTTCAGCATCTTCCTCAGCTCAGATCATGATCCCAAGGTCCTGGGATCAAGCTCCACATCAGGCTCCCTGCTTGGCCGTGAGCCTGCTTTCCCTCTCCTCCTTCCCCTTCTTGTGTTCCCTCTCTCACTCTCTTTTTGCCAAATACATAAATAAAATCTTTAAAAAACAACAGGGGCAGCTGGTTGGCTCAGTTGGTTAAGCCACTGCCTTCGGTTCAGGTCATGATTCCAGGGTCCTGGGATCGAGTCCCGCATCAGGCTCCCTGCTCAGCAGAGAGCCTACTTCTCTCTCTCCCTCTGCCTGCCACTTTGCTTACTTGTGCTATTTCTCTGTCAAATAAATAAATAAAATCTTTAAAAAAAATGAAAAGAAAAAAAACAATAATAACAAAATTTTTTTATTTTAGAGTGACTGAGCATGAGCAGGAGGGACAGGGAGAGGGGAGAGAGAATCTGAAGCAGATCCCATGCTGAGCTCAGAGCCCAACGCGGGGCTTGATCTCACGACCCTGAGATCACAACCTGAGCAGACAACAGGAGTTGGACGCTTAATTGACTGTGCCACCTAGGCACCCTGAATACACATTTTTAAATTCTTCATTAAAGTGTAAAGAAGTGCCCAAGTCCTAAGTGTTCAGCTTAGTGAGTCTTCTGTAAGTGAACACCCCTGTATAACTAATATCTAAACCCAGTATACAGCCTAATTCCCAGAAGCACCCTTGAGGTCCAAGGTGGCCCCTGTCCAAGGCAGTGCTGGCACCCACCCAGACCCCTTCTTGGGGTAGCCTGACATCAGCTGTGGTGGGAGCATTTGCACTACAGAAATTGGAGGCCGTAATAGACCAGCCTGGCCCCCACCACCCCCAGTGGTCAAACATTCTCCAGCAACCCCTGGGCTAATGTGCCACTGAGCTAGCCGGTTGGCTACTGCCCTTGCTAGAAGGATAGAGATGGACGTGGACTCTTTCTCAGCTTGACATATAGTGGATCATTGGTGTTAGGCTGTTTTGATGGAAAAACGCCGCCATATTTCTCATGCTGATCTGTAGATTAGATGCAGCTCCAAAATTCCCAAAGAGGTCAGTGGGGCAAGTGAATGGATGAGCTAATTTTTGAAATTATAAGGAAATGCACAGGGCCCAGAATAACCAGGGTGCACGTGAAGAGCCCCGTGGAGGTGGTGGCTTACACAGCCAGATGTCCCGAGTTACTACAGAGCTGCTGCTGCTTGGGTAGTGTGGGCACGGTGCCCAAGGTAGAATCCAGGGGCAGACCCACCCGTTCGAAGACTTTGGTCTGTGACAGGAAGGGATTGACTCAGCAGTGTCATCCATAAAAGCCAGTTGGAGGGATTTATGGGGCTTTAAGGCACCGCAGTAAAGCTTCTGGAAGAAAACAATGTATTCGTGACCCTGGGGTAGGCTGAGATTTCTTAAACAGGCCACAGAAAGCACCAGCCGGGGAGGTAACGTTCACTGAGTGAGCCAGCTTTGTGCAGTGGGCAGCTGGGTGTTGGTATGCACAGCTTCACTCCCTCCGAGGTGTTTCGGGGCAGTTGGACCTGCTTGGGTGGCCTCCTCAGGGCCCCACTGACCGGGGTCTCTTGCCTGAAGCCTGCTGCTGACTGCTGTAGCACGGGTTTCTGCACGGGTTTCTGTCAGGATGGGCGGTGGCTTTCTTCTCTAATGGGAAGTGTTGCCTCTTTTCCCTCCCTGGTGATAGCGGACCGAGTGAAGAAGGGATTTGACTTCCAGTGGCCCCAGCCTGATAAGCCAATGTTCTTCTACGTGACCCAGGGCCAAGAGGAGATCGCCAGCTCAGGCACCTCCTACCTGAACAGGTAAGCGGAGACTCGCCCTCAGTGTTTGCCGGCTTCAGTGGCAGCTTGGCGAGTAGCCGCTAGCCGCCGTGCATGTGTTCGTTTTCTACCGTGGTTCTGAAGCTTCTCCTAGCCCTCCTTGTCCCCGCTGTGTGTGGACACCTAAACCAGCAGCTGTTTCCACTTTGCATCTTCAGTGTGTGTTCTTCTATTGAGCAGATACTGCTAAGCTCACATGTGAGCCTCCCCCATCCCCTTTGACTCCCTTGGTAAATGGTGGGGAGCGTGGCTGTGGGCACAGTGGGCAAAGCCTTCTCAGGGCTGCCCTGGACATGGAACCACCCTGCACCTCCCATGGCTTCCGGCCTTGGTCTCCGGGCCTACGGGGGCAGCTGAGGAACTGAAAGGTGGGTTTTCTTAGGACGGAAGCTGCAAACGTGGAGAAGATCACCACGAAGCTGCTGAAGGCGGGGGCCAAGCCTGACCAGATCGGCATCATCACCCCATACGAGGGCCAGCGCTCCTACCTGGTGCAGTACATGCAGTTCAGCGGCTCCCTGCACACCAAGCTCTACCAGGTGCGCGTGCCCAGCTGGGCCTGTGGCCGGTGCCGCCGTCCTGGGAGGGCATGTGTTCCTTCGGATTTTTCTCAGGATGGTTTTCAGAGCAAAACTGAAAATACTTCCAAGTTGAGCCGTATGGTATGATTACCCGCTGGCCTTATGGTGGATGTTATGTGGTCATGAAAATGCCGTTCACTCTTGCACCATTATCTGTGTGAAGCAACCAGGGTGTGTGTGCTGGAAGGGTGCGGGACCATAGAATTTTCTCTCTCTGCAGAGATGAACCAAAACACGAAGTAGCGCCCAAGTGACCATGTCAGGTGGTCTCTATTTTGTTAACTTGGGTGCCGTCTAAGGGCTTTTGCGGCAAGGTTGTATGCTTTTATTATTGGGAAATTGCCACAGTTAAAAAAACAACCAGAGCACAGGAAGGCCAGGAGAGAGGGACTGGGGACCGGGAAAGCCCGGGGGGGGTAGGTCCAGCCAGAGGGGCTCCCTCGTTGCTGCCGGAGGCTGGCGCTGGGGTCTCTGCAGGCTTCAGGTCCCAGGCTCCTTGGTGGGACTGGACAGTTTATCCCAACAATGTTCCCACAGTCTGAGGGTCCTTGAAGGTAGTCAGTTGGCTGACTGCGACCATGGGTCCCTTGTAGGAGGTGGAGATCGCCAGCGTGGACGCATTCCAGGGGCGAGAGAAGGACTTCATCATCCTTTCCTGTGTGCGAGCCAATGAGCACCAAGGCATCGGGTTTTTAAACGACCCCAGGCGGCTTAATGTGGCCCTGACCAGAGCGAGGTATGGAACACTGTGTCCCGTTGGGCCTTTCTGGTGGCAGATGCCTCCCTCCTGCCACGGGAATTCTTCGGATTGACTTTTCCCTGAAGCCAGGAAGGTCTGCCCAAGGGCTGCTGCCGGCCTGGTTCGCTGCCTCCTCCAGTTCTCCCACCACCACAGCTGAACTTTGCGCCCCACGCGGGTGGGACTGGGCTTCGCCAGCGCCAGAGGTCAGAGTGCTCCCAAGCAGTAGTTTAGGGAGAAGGCGTCCCGACGAGATGCCTTTGTTTCCTGTCCTGGTGGGCTTGTGTGGCCTCAGTTTTGTGGGCAGGGTCATCTAGGCCCTTTTGACCTAAGCTCAAAAGCCACTAGTGCAGTTTGTATCTCTGTGCAGACAGTTAATCCCCAAATCTTATCTTTTGGTCTTGTCTATGTTTTTAGCCCTAGAATGTACTATTTTTTGAAATGATGATGATAGCACCAGGGACCTAGAGAGAATAAGGTGGCTCTTTGTCATGTTTGAGTAAAACCAGACCACAGCTACCCCCACACCAGCCGGAAGTCAGGCTCGCTTCTCCCATTGGTTCCCTTCCCCGTCAGGGCACATTGGTGGTTATTTGTTACTGCCTCCCCCTTCTAGGTTGCTGTCTTGTTTGGTGGCCAGCACTGGGGTATGGGGGTCCTGAAACAGCTGGGTGGGGTGAACGTCCACCAGAGAAGCCAGTCCCTGGCTTGGTCACTGAGGTCTGTGCCCTGACCTGTCGGGCTTCCTGAGGCCACGGAGCCTGCTGGGGGCTGCAGCTGACCTCCCAGGAGGCCGACCCATGACTGCAAACAAGGAGGCTCGTCTGAGCTCCTCTGCTCATGGAGGGGTTTTGATGTCTGGGCGCCTCCGAAGTTGTCTGAAGATACGCCCGGTGCGCTGGGGACAGCTTGCCTCTTGGGCTCCAGCACCAGGTCACTGTGACAGCAGTGTGCTCGTCTGTGCCCACCACTCGTGGTGGGCGCTGTCGGAGGCAGGCTGGGCGCCCAGGCAGGGAGGCAGATGGGGCGCCAGGAGTGCATCCTGTGACCTTGGGTATGGATTTTGGGTTTTTGTTCGTCTTGCTTCACTGTGTTATGTGGTGTTCTGCGTACCATGCAGAGCCTCAAACGCCTTGTTTTTGTGGCCATGCCTTGCAGGTACGGGGTCATTATCGTGGGCAACCCGAAGGCCCTGTCCAAGCAGCCGCTCTGGAACCACCTGCTAAACTACTACAAGGAGCAGAAGGTGCTGGTGGAGGGGCCGCTGAACAACCTGCGCGAGAGCCTCATGCAGTTCAGCAAGCCCAGGAAGCTTGTCAACACCATCAACCCAGTGAGCGGCTGCGGGCGGGGGTGGGGGCCCGGCTGCTGCTCCCCGCAAGTGTGAGCTGAGGGCAGTCACACGTGTCCGTGTGGTCTGTTGTCACGGATCTCCCCCGTCCCGTGTCTCCCAAGCTTTCCAACTTGGCTTTTTGGGATATAAAGTCCTGGGTGGCAGCTAGGAGGTGGACTGGGCAGTGGGAAACCCTGTGTACCCAGGGTGCTCTGGGGGACCTAGAAGCTGGTGCTGTTTGAGGTGAAGCCCGAAGACAGATCCGTTCAGCGTCAAAGGCTAGGCCGGTGGAGGAGGAGTGGGCGAGGCCCAGAGCCCAGCAGTCAGCAAGCTTGGGGTCGGCCTGGGGCTCGGCCTTGGCGTGGCCTGGCCCCCAGAGCTTGAGAGAGTTCTTGTGTCAAGGTGGTAAATTCCTCACCTGTCTGAACCCTTGCAGGGAGCCCGCTTCATGACAACAGCCATGTATGATGCTCGGGAGGCCATCATCCCCGGATCAGTCTACGATCGCAGCAGCCAGGGTGAGTCTGCTCTCCGGGGGAGCACGCTGGCCCTGTGGATGTTGATCGTTCCCACGCCTGCAGCTTTTGGCCCTGTCACTCCTGTGGTGACCTCCCAAGCCTCAGTCCACAGAAACCTGCCTGACGGAGCTCCTTCTCACCTACTCTTGTCTGAAATCAAAGACTTGATCTTTGTCAGTGTCTACATACGTTGTGGTTTTTTGTTTTTTAAATATCAGAGCTCTGCTTGTGGAGGTTTGCAAGCAGATACTGTAGTTCTGTTTGCTCCTGGGCCCCAGGGCGCAGTGCTCCCTACCCACCCTACACTTGGTTCACCTGCTCAGTTGGGGGGCACCCCTGTAGCTCTCCAGGCCGCCCACAGACTCGGTTCCCGTTTCACCGGCCTTCCCGTTTCCGCTTGCTCTCCTGTGTGGGGTCTCTGTCCTGGGGCTGAGCCTTACCCCTGCTGTGTGCAGCACCTCCTCTTTCCTGAGCCAGTGTTTAGATGGTTCCCATTCATCCCCCAGGTCCCTGTCTCCTGGGACCCTTCCTTGCACCAGCCTCTACAGAGGGTGACTCGCTCACCTGGGTGCTTGGTGCCACAAGTCTGCCTTTTACACTGAGCTTTGTCGTCTTGTGGGCTCAGTGGCCATCCTGGGGCCAGGTGCAGCCCAGCAGTTCCTCTCACTTGTGAAGTAGGCAAGCCCCCTTTCCCTGCTTCCCTTGTATTCTGGTTGCTGGGCTCAAGTGACAGATGTTGCCACATCCAATGAGTTGCCGCATAGGGAACTCTGGGCCTGTCTTTCATCCCTGAGCTCTCTGTGGGCCCAGCTAAGGCTCTCAGCCCTGGAGGGCAGACCAGAAGGCTATGCTGTCCTGCCTTGGCTCCCTTTGACTACCCAGCCCTCGGGCAGCTCTGTGCAGATTGGGATATGCCTAGCCTGGGGGTGCTTGGGGGCCTGCATTTTCAGTGGGATCCACTGGTCTGTCCACTTAGGTGTTTTCTTGCTTTTGGTGGTTATGGGAGGGGGGTGTTGCAGGTAATGTGAGCTTAAAATTTCCCTAGAAAGAACTTTTTTTTTTTTTTTTTAGTTGGAAATGCATCACAGCTTCAGTCTTTTGGATGCTTACAGGCCAGGGATTCTCCAATCCCCTGGGAGAAAAGTCTTGTTCCCGGGAGCCACTCCAGGGAGGCTGTCCAGAGTGGGGGTCGAGTCATGAGATTCTGTATCACTGCGGTGGCTTTGCTGTCAGGCTGCACCGAGGGACCCTGTGACAGCAGCGGCAGGATGAGAGTGACATTCCAGCTGCTCAGCATTCATTCGTGGCCTAGGCATGGGCGCAGTGGGATGTGGCGGTGACACCCGCCATCCACTTTGTGTCTTGCAGGCCGGCCCTCAAACATGTACTTCCAGACGCACGACCAGATTGGCATGATCAGCGCGGGCCCCAGCCACGTGGCCGCCATGAACATTCCCATCCCCTTCAATCTGGTCATGCCCCCCATGCCACCGCCAGGGTACTTCGGACAAGCAAATGGGCCGGCGGCAGGTGAGCGCCAGGTGGCTGCTCGTCGGGAAAAGCACACTGGCACCTAAATTTTTTCACGTCTGGTCTTCGGGCAGCTGGGCTTGTCGGTTGGGTGCAGATCTCCTTCAAGGAACCTGGACTGCTGTCTTTCAGGCCGGGGTACCCCAAAAGGCAAGACTGGTCGTGGGGGGCGCCAGAAGAACCGCTTTGGGCTCCCTGGACCCAGCCAGACGAATCTCCCCAACAGCCAGGCCAGCCAAGACGTGGCGTCGCAGCCATTCTCCCAGGGCGCCCTGACCCAGGGCTACATCTCCATGAGCCAGCCCTCCCAGATGAGCCAGCCCGGCCTCTCCCAGCCCGAGCTGTCCCAGGTGAGCAGGGAGGGCAGGGCCGCTGAGACTGAGCCCACACACTCACCCCTGCAGACCTGAGCACCGCACTGTCTGGCCGCCCTCGGCAGGGGGACGGCAGGGTCTTAGCAGAGCTGGGTGACCTGTGTTGGATGGTGAGGTAACCCACGTGGGTCTCCTGCCACTTAGATTTCAGAACCGGGTTCTCAGATCCTTCTCCAGGGCGGGTTCTTGAGGCTGGAAGGATGTCAGCACATCCTCCAAGGGGATGCTTATCTCTCCAATTTTGTTTTTCAGGACAGTTACCTTGGCGATGAGTTTAAGTCACAGATTGATGTGGCACTGTCGCAAGACTCCACGTACCAAGGGGAGCGGGCATACCAGCACGGCGGAGTGACAGGGCTGTCCCAGTACTAGAAGGCAAGCTGACCCCTGCAGGAGGTCTTTATCGGGATCTGGACATGATGGGAAATCAGGGAAACATGTGGTAGGGGTGTCAGGTCCCCAGGAGGCCAGCTTGTCCTGTGTGGGTCATTTTGGCCGCCTGTGCATCTGCTTGTGGTGACCGGGGATTCGGGGCTTCATCCCAGCTCCTGCATAGTGGTCCTTTCCTGAGACCCGGAACTCCGTGAGGAAGGGGTGGACGTGGGAGTCCTGGCCGCAGCTACATGGGGCACCTCTGCACGAGGGGCTTCGGGGTGCCATTAAGACCCTGACGTAGGGTTTCCCTGAATGTGGTGTGACCAGAGCTGGGTAAACCTGGGCCCGGGTCCTCTACCCGTGTGTGTGCCGGGTGAGTGGGGTGGTTGGCTTCCTTCTCTTTGGGTGGGGAGTCACTAGTCTGGGCGCCCGGCCAGCCTCCGAGGTCCCGTTTCACAGGCACACAGTGGAGTGGGGGGAGGAGCCCTGCACCTGTGGGCCTCCCCAACCCCCCACCCTGAGCTGCTCTGATGGCCCCTTGCCCTCCTCCCTCCCTGCAGGTGGCAGCGGAAGAGCTAAGCTATGTGGCTTAGTCCATCAGCATCTTATTCTGGGTAATAAAAAATAAAAATAAATGGATACCTGTTTTCCACTGCTAAAACTGAAGCACCACTGTGAGCAACAGGAGAGGGAGAGGAGCACCCGAGGGAGAGAGGAGCCCGAGACAGAGCGAGCGCCCACTGCTGGCCCGCTGCGGCGAGGAGAAGGAGAAGGGAGAACGGGAGGCAGGCGGCCGCGGAGGACCGCCCGCCAGCGAGCCCTGCCAGCCCCGCTCGCCAAGGAGGCCCAGCGCTCGCCGCGTCCACACCTGGGTCTGCGACCAGGGCGGAGGGAGGAAGACCCTCATCTCAGAGTAGCCCTTTCCTCTGTTCTTTTCTTTCTGTTTCTCTTTTATTGAAAGGGGACTACGTTTTAGCAGGAAAAACTTCGCATTTCTGTGCCGAGCAGGCTCCTTGCCGGGGCGGCCGTGCCGGGAGATCCCCGCGGAGGTGTGGGTTCTGTCCCCACCAGCTCTGAAACTGCCCTGGTCACGCTGCCTGTGTTCTAAGAGGGTTTCATTTAAAGAAAACACGGTGTTTTGGGTTTTTCTGTTTGTTTTTTAAAGATTCTTTCAAAGGAGTACTGAAAAATATACTTTCCTGAGTTTGTCTCTCAAATCTTAGTGGTGGACCTGGGAGATGCGAGAAGCTTCCAGAAACGAAGTTTAAACAAGGCAACACATCTCAAGATTAGGATCAACACCTGTGACGGGATCGCGAGGAGAATTTTTGTTTTCAGATTTAGCTTCCAGCGGCTTCTCCCTGCACGTCAGGGCGGTGAGAGAGCACGGTCTCGTCCGGGGCCAGGCAGCCCCAGTCTCCGCTGGACTCTGAGAAGCAACGTGCTTCCCACGCGCCGCGGACTCGTGCCCCACCCGCCCCAGGCCGGGCCTTGGGCAGGACTGGCCAGGAGGCCAGAGGGTGGGGAGGTGGCTGTTCCCTGACCAGTGGCTTCTTCCCCGGGGTCCTTCCTGAGGATTTGGTGGAAGACAGCAGCCAAGAGGACCTGTCCCCCCCGGAGGCACCCACAGTCCCTGTGGCTGGTCGGACATGCCGAGCGCCCCACCTACCTTGTTCTCTACCCCACCCTCCAAGTTGGGAGACCTTCTACCTGTGGGTACAGCTGTGACAGGGTGGGGTGATTTCTGCTTTTTTTTGGAAAAGGAGTAAGTTTCAGAAAAAAGTTGGTTCTATGCCGAAGGGGCTTGAAGCAGTTTGTCACCTCAGCTGGTAAAGGGGGGCTCTGTGGGGTCTGGGCCAGGACTCAAGGAGCTGCTGTAGCTGGGAGAGCCACCCCCAGCTCCTTGCTCACCATGGTGGGATAATAGTCTCCCTGACAACCACCTCTTTGGGGACCATCCCCTGCCTACCTGGGCCCTGGTGACCCTACATCGCCTCGCCCCCCCCCCCCCCAGCTTCCCCATCCATGTGAGGCCAACACTGGCCCTTATGAAGCCTCCAGATTCCAGCTTGTACTTGGGAGACGGGGACACACAGGCCACCTTCCTTCTGGCAAGGCCTCTTATTTATTACCATTGCTGTAGGGCTTTCGGTTTCCCCCTTCTTTTGATAGGCCACATAGAGGCATAGAGTTTGGATAGGTTTCCGCTATGACCCCTTGTGCGACACACCCCGTGGGCGACACCTGCGCCCGCCCACCCGCCCTGTCTGTCCTTGGCATGCTTTGCCTCCGCTTTGTGCTGTTTGCTTTGTTCTCCACCTTCATAGCAGCAGTTCCGTTTTCCAGATTGAGGAGCATCTGTACCAAGGCAACGTAACTTTTTTGATTTCTGGCCGATTTGTTTTAAGCTCTATTGTCACCAATAAAATCTTAATAAAACAGCTCTTGTGTTCACACTGGGGCAGATGAACTGCAGGGAGGTAGCAGAGCACTTGGCCTGGGGACCTGGCTGGTTGGGAGCCTTGGGGTCACGTGGACAGCAGAGCTGAGAATGACCAGATCTGTGCGGCAGGGCCCTTTGGCGGGGGTGACCTTGGCCCCTGCAACTGGCAGCACCTGGCCCTGCAGTGGGCAGCTCCTGAGTTGTTGGGCTACCTGGGGATGGGGATCTGGGACCCCAGCCCTGGCAGAGCTGGGCAGGTGGGGTCACTGTGGGTCACTGTCCCACCACCCTGGCAATGGGTGATGGTGGAGGTGGCTGCTTCCTCTCCCATCCCCACGTGACCAGACGAGACAGGGGAGCGGACCACGCAGTGTTTATTGTTTGGGCCCCCCTCTGGCTCCGTCAGCGGCAGCCACACTCGTCCACCACCATGTCTTCGTAGTGCCGCAGTACCACGTTGTCGCTGTTGTCGAAGAAGAGCACGGAGATGGGCGACAGGCGCGCAGGCACGCAGCAGGGCAGGCCGCCGGCGCCAGGGGCAGCCGCGTGCATGAGTGCGCGCAGCACGGCGTGGTTGAGCGGGGGCGACCCGCCAGAGCCCGACAGCGTGGCGGGCAGTGCGCACTGGCCCTGGCAGTAGTTGGCCAGGAAGCCGCGCGGCGCAATGACCCAGCGGTGCCAGCCCACCTCGCGGAAGCTCACGTAGAGCCGCCTTGTGCGACATGCGCCCCCGGGGCTGCCGCCCACTGCGGGCTCAGCTTCGCGCCGCGGCCGGGCCAGTGGGTGGCACAGGCGCGGGTCGAGAGTCACCAGCAGCAGCGAGGCTTCGGCCAGGTGCGCGCAGGCGGCGGGGGCCCGGGGGCGCAGCGCCAGCGCCAAGCTAAGGCTGCGCGGCGCCGACGTGTTGCGGGGCCAGGCAGCGCCCAGCAGCTCGGCGCGCACCGGCGTTCCCAGGGTGGGCACTGCCTGACTGAGCAGCACCGGCCCGGTGCCCGCGCCCTGGCTTTCCGCCGCCTGCCTTATGCTCAGCTCCCAGCCGGCCGGCGCCTCAGCCGCCGCAAAGCGCAGCTCCAGGCGGGCTCGGCTCGGGCGCTCTGCAGGTTCCACGGCGGACAGATCGAAGACGACGGTCCACTCAGGGCACTGCCCCGCCGCCCAGGCGGGCTCCAGGAGCCGGGTGGGCGCACCTGGGGAGGCAGGGAGAGGGCTGGGCTCGCGCTGCGCCCCCGCGCCCTGCCTGGCCTGCCCGCGAGGGGGTTTCTGCTGCGGAAAAGGTGAGCTCCCGGGGCTGGGGGCGCCAACTGTTAGAAGGCGTCAAATGGTGTGAAGTGGCGCGCGGGGGTGGGGGGCGGGCGGGGAGTGGGGGGCAGGGCATCAATTGCAAGTAAGAGGAGGCCCGGCCCGGTGCAGGGCGGCCTGCCCGCGGGATCCAGGCAGGGCGAGAGATGAACGGATGCCTGGGGCCCCTGGGGAAGCGATGCTGGAGAGGTGGTATCTGCAGGAAAGGCATCAAATGGTGTGAAACAGCGGGGGGAAGGAGGGGAGAGTGGGGGAAGGGCTTCAGCTGCAAGCTAGGAGCCTTGCCCAGTGCAAGGGAGCCTGGCCTTGGGACCATTCCAACCGGTCCCCGCAGATGCCCACGGGGAAGAGGCCATGACGTGTGGGCGGGTCCAGGTTTTCAGGCGCTGGACGGGGCGGGTGGGGACATTCGGAGCTGCTCCGGCTTCCCCCACGTGGCGCTGGAGGCTCGTGGCGGGGCGCACAGCGGGGTCTCAGCCTCCCCGGCACACGCCCCCCAGCACGGGCCCTACTCACCGCGGTCCGGGATGTGGCGCACGATGTTTCCGGCGACCCCCAGCTCCTCCACGTGGCACGGTCTCAGGGTGGTCTCCTGGGGCATCCGCCGCGGGCCCACCCTGGCCTCCTGGGGGTCCCGGTGGCGGAAGAGGCGCCACATGACGGGGGGTACGGGCCGAGGCGTGGGGGCGCCCCGATGCACGTCGGGCAGCCCGAGAGCCTGGAGCAGGGCGGCGGCGGGGCCCGGGGGCGCTGGGGCGCGGGTTGGGGGCAATGAAGGCAGCAGCACGGCCAGGAGGAGGAAAAGGACGCGGCGGCCAGGACGGTAGCGCAGCGGTGACATCTTCCTCGCTGGCGGCGGCCGAGCGAGTGCTCAGGAGCCGCCGGGCACCCTCGACTTGCAGGCTGGGGGTGGGGGCGAGTTCCCTGGAGGGGCCCGGACGGAGGTCTGGGTCTGGGCGGGGTCAGGGTCCCGAGGGAAGTGGCCGCGGTCCTGAAGCCGGACGGGGGTAGACCCCGGGGGCGGGGTCTCGGGGGGTACGGGGCAGGGGTCCAGGGGGAGGTGACCGGGAGTGGCCAGGGCCCAGGTGGGGCGGGGCGGGACGGAGCCAGAGTCCCAGGGAGGGGCGTGGTCGGTCCCTGTAGAGCGTGGTCGGGAGGGGCTGGGTCCTAAGGGGAGGGACGATGATCAAGGAATTCAGAAGCGCTTGTCTTTCACCAGGCCGTTCCTCAGCGGCTTCCTGGGGAGGCCAGAACCGGGCCCAGGTTAGCCCCGGGACCCCATGCCCCCGCATACTGCCCTGTCTCGCCTGCATCGCCCTCCACATCCCTTCTTCCCGCCAGGCTGCAGCCCACCGGGGTCCCTCCTCCCTGCCCACAAGGCTCCTTCCGCCTAGTGGCCACGGGGTCCCTGATCCTCCCAATTTAACCCTCCTCTCTCCTCCCTCCTGAGCTACCCACGGCCGCTGGTCGGCTTTTGCCCGGATTTAACCCCACCACTTGGGTCTGGATAAACCCTACACTTTATACTCCTCCCCTTCCAGAGAGTGGGCAAAATTGGCAAGAGCTCCCTGACACTCCACCCAGAGTAGGGCTCCTCCCTGGCTCTGGTGGCCCCGTCTGGCTTGCAGCCCAACAAAAAAAGTCTTCACAGCCCCTATGATTCTCCATCCACTGGCCTCTGTCTACAACTGCCACAGCCCCTACGTTCCTTCCACGTTCTGAAAACAGGTTATGCAGCGTTTTAAAACTCAATCAATATGGTAAGTGTCCACCAGAGAAAGGCCCCTAATTTCTAAATCACATATGGCTTGCATATTTCAAACTATAAAGATGTCTTCTGGGGGCGCCTGGGTAGCCCAGTCGGTTAAGCGTCTGCCTTCCGCGCAGGTCATGATCTGAGGGTCCTGGGATGGAGCCCCACGTCGGGCTCCCTGCTCAGCAGGGAGTCTGCTTCTCCCTCCCCATCTCCCTCTCAAATAAAATCTTTTAAAAAAAGTCTTCTGCACCCCAATGTTCCAAAAAGTCGACACTGAGATTGCTGCTGTGCGCACCACTGTTCTCCATCAAATCCATTTTCCCTACCTGAATTAGTGGCAGGTCTCAGGTTCTGACTCGGGGTCTGCCCAGGACCACCTTACCAGATTCAACGAGGGTTTCCGCCCCTGCTCCTTGGTGCCTTTGTAAGCATCTGCTGGTGCTGAAACAGCATCTTGCTGCTGCTTACTGGTCATGGCACTGGCTACTGCTGTTCCCACTTCGGGGAGCCCCTCATGCCTTTGCACATTGGTCTGTGTCTTTGCAGAAGTGGGTTCTACGGTCCGGTTTACGTACACATGTATTAAGTTTTTTGAGCTGGTACTATATTCTCACGATCTAGACATCAGAAAGCACAGAGAACTCAGTTTGCCTGGGCCGCTCCTGGAAATCAACCTGGGTTTCCTGGCTCTGTGTAGCACTTCACACACATCTTGCTGGTATCTCACACCGATCCTAGCACACCGGGTTGTTACCGTCCCCTGCATCCCCTTGTCTTGAGGAGCACTCTAGCTCAGAGACCCTTCCGTATAGGAACCTAGATGACCTCAGTCACTTTAATTCATTCTTCCCTTGGTCTGGAGCCACTGTGTGTCCCTTCCTGGGAGCACGCGTCCCGTCCTCTGCCCACTTTCCCAGGGACTTGCTGCTGCCACTGGCAGGAGCCGTTGATCTGTGAGGTTAGAGATAAGCCCCTAGAGATAAGCGCTCAGGTCTGTCCTTTGTTGTCTGTTTCTGCTTGCTGCTTCTCCAGACGGAGCGGAGGTGGGGGCTCCTGGCTTCTGGCCTCGTCTCCTAGCTCCATTGCTAGATGCCACAATCTCCCTTTTCGGCTCTGGTTTCATTTCGCAGCTTCTGCTCCTGCCTCAGGCTGATTCGAGATACACGAGTCTGCGCTTTTCTCCAAATGGTTATTCTGACGGCTCTTCCCTCCCAGTGATATTTAGGACTGGAGCCTATTTCTATTCATGGACTCAGCTCTGTTCCGCACTGTTTTCGTTCCTATACTTTCATAGTAGGTTTAATACATTCAAGGATCCGCACCACACCATGTGACGTTTTATCAGAACTTTCCCTATGATGCTGGTTTATTTTCCTGTACAAGCTTCCAAGCACCCCTCCCTGCTCAAAACCAGTGTTCGTGTTAGCATTTGGCGGGGGGTGGGGGTGGGGGGGTGGCGCTTCTCTATGATGTCAGATTTGCGCTTTTCGGTTTCATCGCACCATTGTGGGGAAAAAAGAATCAGAACAAGGGCGGAGACCAGATGGAGACGAAGGCAGGCAGCATCTTGGGAAGACTCTGGCTATTTCCTCAGAGCTAAGGAGGACAGGGAGTGAGGGGACTCCCCAGGGTTTGGCGTGGTTTCCCTCCACTGCGACGGGCCAATGTTCCGGACAGGTGGTTTGGGGAGAGAAGGGGGAGGCTGATTCCATATAGTTCCACAGATGCTGGGAACGTTAAGCAGACCAAGAGACAGAGAATGGCACGCAGAGGACCTGGGGGAGCTGGGAGAGCACCCTGGAAGTCAGGTGAATTGAATGAAGGGGCTGCAGGAGGGGGAGGCCACGGGGAAGTGGTGGGGGGCCTCGGGGCAGGCCGGCAGGCCAAGCAGGGTGGTGGCCCTTGATGACTGCTGAGACCAGCAGCCCCTGAGGCGACAGTGGGGACTTCAGACGGAGGAGCTGGATCAGTACCTGGGTCAGGAGCTGAGTACAGGGGCCCCTCCAGGGGGCTGATGGCGGAGGCAGGGGGCAGGGCGTGATGGTCCCTGAGGGTGGTCAGCCAGAGGAGCAGGGGCTCTGGGAGGCAGAGGGAGTGAGAAGAGAGAAGCAGCTGGAATGAAGGGAGCAGGGCACCCCGAGGAAGGGGGCAGTGCTACTCACTGGCCAGGTCCTGAGTTACTCCACCGCGCTCTCCGTCATCATCTCCTTACTGTTCTCAAACCTTGCTGAATTTTCGTGTACGCAGCCTACAGAATCCTGGTTCTAGGTTCGGGAGATGTCCCCTGTGGCTGGGTGTGGTCAAGTCTGAGACAGCCTGTGCTCAAAAGGAACGTCTTTTTGCCCTGCTTCTGAGCTGCTCCATGATGAGAGAGGACTACCTCCCGTGGTCCTGTCACGAGGAGATTTGGGGCTGTATCCCGTGGAATGTTCCAGATCAAGGATTGCATCTGAATTTCTTGTCCTGTCCTTTTACTTGCAATGTTCACGTACCCTGGACTTGAAGTCTTTTAACCAGTGGAGAGGTGAATTAAAAAAAAAAAAAAAAAAAAATCTTGTGGGGTGCCTGGTGGCTCAGTGGGTTGAGCATCTGACTCTTCTTGGTTTTGGCTCAGGTCATGATCTCAGGGTTGTGAGATTGAGCCCCGTGTGTGTGGGGGGGGGATCCACATTCAGCAGGGAGTCTACATGAGTTTCTCTCCCTCTGCCCCTCCCCCTTGCATGCTCTCTAAATAAATAAATAAATAAAATTTTCTTTAAAATAAAATAAATAAAAAACCCAATTTTGGGCGCCTGGGTGGCTCAGTGGGTTAAGCCTCTGCCTTCGGCTCAGGTCATGATTTCAGGGTCCTGGGATCGAGCCCCACATCGGGCTCTCTGCTCAGCAGGGAGCCTGCTACCCACCCCCCCACCGCCTGCCTCTCTGCCTACTTGTGATCTCTCTCTGTTAAGTGAATAAATAAAATCTTAAAAAAAAAACACAACAATCTTGTAACTGTCACAATTATTCCATGTCTGCTTGTTTGGATGTATAATATTCGAGAGTCTACCCTCTTGTTTTGCATTCCTTATCCTATGTTTACTAACCTTCCCTTTTTGCATTTTTTTTTTTTTTTGTGCCTGTCCTGGGTTCCTCTCTACACCCTACTAGCATTCCCAGAAGTCCTTAATATAGCCTAAAGGTAATCCCCGCCCTCTTGCAAAGGGCAAAGGCCCCAACCCCATTTCAGCATTTACTACTACTTCAGTTCTCATTTTTTAAAAGCTGCAATCAGGCATTTAAATTTTTTTTACCCAGACATGTGTCATTTCTCCTGCTGGTCTCCCTCTTGGGATAGCTTTTCTGTGTTCTGAAACATACCCATTGAGATCTGCGGGCGGTAAACTTTCCTAGTTTCTGTTCCTATGGGTGTCCTGTCTCTTCATTGCTTTTGTTTATTTTTAAAGATTTTATTTTTTTAAGTAAACTCTACACCCAACGTGGGACTCGAACATAGGACCCCAAGCTCGAGAGTCCTGGGCTCCACTGACAGAGCCAACCAGAAGCCCTCAGGTAAATATTTTCAAAATTGTGTATGAAATTCCCAGTTGCCGGTTCCTTCTTTTTGGCATTGGACAGGTTAGTTCCCTCCACACTCATCCAGCGTCCCTTGCTGCTGTGTCACTGTCACATAGCCCCTTTCCTGTGGCTGTTTTGCATTTCTCGCTGCAACATGTTTGGGGCACGGATGCTTTTCTATTCATCCTCTTTCTCATTTACATCTTTTATGTTGGAAAATTCTCAGCACTGAGTCTTCTCGTGTTGTCTCCGCTTCCTATCAGAACACGGTGAGGCCAGGTCATTCTCACAATTCCAGCCGTCATCGCTTCCAGCTACGGCCACTGCAACCTGGGTCACTTTGCAGCTTTCAACTTCCTGATTCTCTCTCTAGCAGCATCTAATTGTATGAGCCTGAACATCTGCAGTGGGTTGAAGGGCGGTCCCCAAAAAGGTCTATCCACATCCTCATCTCTGGAACCTGGGCAGGTGACTTGATGAGGAAAAAAGGCTCTCTGCAGATATGATTAAGTGTAGGAATCTGGGCTGGGCTCAGACTGGACTTAGGGTGGGCCCTAAATCAGAAGACAAGAGTCCTTGTAAGAGAGAAGAGCTCTGAGAGAAAGTCATGTGAAGACAGAGAATGGGCACTGGAGCGACACGGCCAGAAGCTAAGGGACACGTGGGGCCCCTGGACGCTGGAAGAGACGAGGACGTGCTCTCTGCTGGAGACGTCGGAGCACGCATGGCCCCGCTGACAATGTTAGACTTCCGGTCTCTGGGACTGTGAGAGACACATTTCTGGTATTCTAAGGCCCCCTCCAACTCCTGGTACTTTGTTAGGACAGAACCGGCAACGCACTATGACACCTGATGTCATCTCTGATGGTCTTTCGTGCTTTTTTTTTTTTTAATAAGACTTTTATTCTAGAGTAATCGTCAGTGGGCAGAGATGGTTGTGAAGGCAGGCCGGGTAGCCACGGGGTAGCCCTCGCCCGGCTTCCCTGAATGTCACCGTCTCACACCTCCACCGTGTACTAGGACATCGAGGCCGGCTACGAACGAAACGTAGACCTTATTTGATTTCACGAGTTTTTCTGCGGATGTCCTTTTGTTTTGGCCCGCCAGCCCATGCCGCGTTCAGTCACCGTGTCCTCATCTCCTCTGATTGGGGACAGTGCCTCAGCGGCCTTGCTTTCCATGACCTGAGAGTCTGGGGGTGGGGGGGGCAGTCCTGACCACTCTGGCAGCATGCTCCACACACTCCTTGCTTCTTACCCCACGTTACACCTGACTGTGCGAACCCTGGCCAGCCTTGGGGAACTGAGTTCTGCAGGTGACCACCGGGGTTGGGGGGATCACGGCAGTGCATACCTTGGTCTGCCCTGTCCTTTCTGGGTGGAGTTCACGCTGTCACCCTACTGGACATGCTGGCCAGGTGCCAGTGCCCCCCACCCCAACCCCCACCCCACGTTCTGGACGGGTGTTCTCAGGGCAGAGAGATTAGGGAGCTGCACCCGGCGGGACTGGTTGGTCTGGACATCTCCACCGGGAGTTCACGGGTCTCCAACAGAGACATCTTTCCAGTGTTCAGTTTGGGACAAGCAGGTGCCCCCCTTTCCCACCCACTGCTTTAGCCGTTGCTCTTTCTGGAAACCTCTGAGGGCTGGTCAGACCCCTTGGTAACACCTCACCAATGTCTTCGTGGAATTCTCAACTCCCGCTCACTGGACATCAGACGATCAAACAGCCCCCAGACTAGATGCCTGATTGCCTCTCCCCACTCCCGGCAGGTGCACACAGCCCTCCGCCTTCCCCCCTCTCAGCCCGGTGCACAAAGCCCTTCCCCAGCTCAGCCCCAACTTCCATCTCGGGAAATGGCAGCTCGAGCAGGAAGTCGTGGATTGTCCTCGTTTCTTTTATTTCTCTTTCACCTGAAACAAGTCTGGTGGGTTCTACAGCAGAGTTGGGATCTGACCACGCTCGTCCTGGCTATGGCCCCTGTGCCCACATGCCCCGATGACAGAGATGGCCTTGTGGTGATCAGTCACCTGGGCTGACAGGGCCCCGCACATCAGCCCCCTGGGGAGACCTCACCTGCTGCCCAGCCCTCTCGTGTCCATGATCCCTGCTCACCTGTCTGGTCCCTCTCTGGCTTGGGCGCTGGCTTCTTGGCCTTAGCACCCCCCACCTGTAGTGCCACGCTTGGGGGGTGCAAAGTGCTTTCATATATGTGAATTGGCCACAGAGCTCTCCACTCTGGAACCCCCAGTTCTCTCCTCCCCTTCTTATGTATCCCAATAAGATTTTTAAGATCTCTGCTTCTCTCATCCTCCTCATGGCCCATTCTGACCCACCTCCTCGAGCTCTGAGCACCCTGCTCCCCTGAAATCCCCTCTCCCAGTTGGTCACTGATTAGCACCCCCAGAAGTCAAATCACAGGGTCGACTGACTCAGTACCTTGCGAGCTGTAAGCAGCACCCCCACCTTGCTGTGGCTCGCTCCCCGTGTTCCCTCTGGGGCGTCATACTCCCTAGACTCTGCTGGTCACCCAAATCTACCTCCATTCACTCCTGGGGCCCCCTCTAGGCTGAGAGCATTGGATACTATCTGGCTTACACCCCGGGGCTGCCGAGTCCTGGGGGTAAGCACCTCCGTGATGCTTGATGAGGCCCCGTTTCCCCTCCTTCCCTAGGACTCCCGCCTGGGCCGGACTGGGTCTGAGCCCCAAGCCCCCTCTTCTGCCTGACTGACCAGTGGGCTGCCCCGCTGGACCTCAAGGCCAGGGAGCGTCAGCATGGACCGAGCATGGGGTCTCCAGGCCACCATAGCCCCCCTTCCTCCCCACATCCACTGCCACCTGCTTAGAGGCTCCCCTGTGGCCTGGATCACAGCTACTCACACAATGGGCCAGCGACCCAGTCTGGCCCTCACCAACACCCCAATTCTCTGCTCCTGCCAACCTGCCCCAGCCCCAGGCTGCTCTACCCACTTCCTGTCTGGCCTGACGGCGTCTAACTCTGTCGCTAAGCTTCTGTGCCTTTATTGCAGTCTCTGTGGGACGTAGGCTCCGGGGGCAGAGTCCATGGTGGCGTCATTCACTGCCTCGTCTCCAGGGCAGGCCCCCAGAGCGCACGCGGCCGGAAAGACGTGGCTAAAGGAATGAACCGGGGCGGCAGCCCCTCCACACTCACTCAGCTTTGCTGGGCTTGGGGCTCTGGGCCTCTGCTGCGTCGTATTCCCGCACGTCCTTCAGTTCACGTACCTGGCCCGTCAGCACCTTGGCAGCAAAGGCCACGATGTACTGGGTGGGGGGAGGGAGTAGGGGTGAGAAAAAGGCACTTCCCTCCCTCTGCTACCCTCCTAATGGCCGGCCTTGTGCTTCTGCCACCGGCCCTTTGCATGTGCTGTCCTGGGGGACGAATATGCCCCTCCCTGGGCGTGCCTGAGAAGGGCCTGCACCTAGACCACTGCCTGGGGACTGCCTGCTGGGTGGGCAAGGAGCTGTGGGCTGCCGACTCACCAGGAACCAGTAGAGGTTCATGAGAGTGAGCAACAGAAGGAGTGCGTTGAAGAAGAAGTAGAAGGGGATGTCAGGCACCGAGCGCAGGCTGCTGTGGCACGTGGCGTACAGAACCTTGAGCGGGAACCAGTAGAGGCGGAACCAGAACCTGCAGCACGGAGGGGGCCTTGGGGATGCTGTTGGGGGGGTGGCTTGCCCCACCCAGGCCCTATGCTATCCCATCTGGACTCATCCATCTGTCCCTGCATACCCCCACTCATCCCAGTCCCTCTGTCCCCTCCTTGCCCACCCCTGCCCATCTGTGTCTATCCCAGCTCTGTCCTTTCCTGCCCAACCCTGCTTCTGCCTGGCTTCTGCCCCACCTCTGGCTAGCCTGTCTGCCAGGCCCTGCCCACTTCACCAGGCCCCACCCCCTTCCTGCTTGGCCCCGCCCATTCTCTCAAGCCCCACCTCCCCCTGAATGCTCCACCCCTTCTCACCAGCCCCACCTCCTACCCTGCCCACTTCACCAGGCCCCACCCACTTCCTGCTTGCTCCCACCCCTTCTCACCAGCCCCCTCACCAGCTGAGGCTGAAGCTGAGGCAGCCCAGGTCAGCCGCCAGGGCGTGGAGCCGGTGGTGGGAGCCTCCACGGGATTTGAAGTAGACATTGAGCTTGGTGAATTCCAGCTGCACGTCACTAATGTCATGCAGGAAGAGCACGAGGATGCCCACGTTGTGGTACCTGGGGAGGAGGTGGGATAGGAGAGGAGAGAGGGTGGGTCACACTGGGGACCGTTACCCTGCACCAAGTCTGCACCCCAAGCCTCCTGCAGGGCCCTTCAAAGCTGTGGTCCCTTGCCCACGTGACCTGCCCATTCCCCCACAGGGCCAGATCAGGGGCAGCACCCAAGCTGTGCCTGCCCCTTGGTGGCCCCACCCGCACCCTCACCCTCCCTGCCTCCCTGTCCCCAAGTGACCCGGGAGCCTCCCTGGAGGCTCCTTGTCTGCCCCATCTTGCCTCTGTGACCCCTGACCCTCGGTGGCCAGGGCCATTTTGCATCCAGACCCTCCGCAAGTTCGTCCCTCACCTCCAACATCATTGCCACGCTGACCCTCCTAGGTCTGTTCACTTAACCTGAACATTGCTGCAATCTGCAGACCTGCCTAGGGAAGACCGAGTCCCCAGCAGGCTCTAAAGAAGCCTGAAGGCCTTCCCCCGTCCCACCTCAGCATTCCGCCTGACAGCTGCTTGGGCCACTGGACCTGAATTCAGCCTGGACATGGCTGGGCATCTCTCTCACTCCACCCTTCTGACAGCTCGTGTGCCACAGACCCTTTGCACATGCTGATCCCAACACTTAACATGCACCTCCCAGTGTTCACGGAGTCTTCCTTCACCTTTCAGACTTTGCTCACCTGTCACCCAACCACCCATACCTCACCACCCCCAGGTCCTTATCTTCTGACTTTTCTCCATAGTTATCACCTTCAAACAAACTGTTAGTTCTTTTCTTGTCTGTTTGTTTGTTTGGGTTTTATCACCTGATTCTACTCTAGAGCAATGCTATCTCACAGAACTTTCTAGAATGATAGGAATGTTCTAAACCTGCAGTATCCTGTATGAGAGCCAGCAGCCACATGGGTCCACTGAGCAGCTGCCATGTGGCTAGTGTGGCTACAGAATGGAGTATGAAACTTTATTTCAGTTTAATTCCAGCTGACATGGGCACAGGTGGCCAGCAGCTGCCGCACTAGACTCGTGGGGCAGCCCGTCCAAGAGGAACAGCACATGAGCCGTGAATGTTATTTCAGATTCCCTATCAGCTACATTTACTTTTTTTAAAAGATTTTATTTATTTATTTGACAGAACAGACAGAGATCACAAGTAGGCAGAGAGGCAGGCAGAGAGAGAGGGGGAAGCAGGCTCCCCGCCGAGTGGAGAGCCCAATGTGGAGCTCGATCCCAGGACCCTGAGACCATGACCCGAGCCGAAGGCAGAGGCTTTAACCCACTGAGCCACCCAGGCGCCCCTATTAGCCACCTTTAAAACAAGAGGTAAAGAAGAGGTACGATTATTTTCTAACGCTATATTCTAACTAACTCAGTAAGTCCGAAACATTGTCATCTTCACATGCAACTGATACAAAGAAAGGACTGGCAAGAGAGATTCACTCTCCGCTGCCTTTGAAACACCGGGGAGATCTTACATGTAGGGCAGGTTGAGGTGCGGATGGGCTGCGCCGGAGGCCCTCAGGGGCCACGTGTGGTGGCCGCAGTGGGCTCCAGAATGCCAAGGTGGGTCTGCTGCACTCCTAGCCACAGCCCCCAGGGCAGCTGGGCACAGCGGGTGGCCCAGGAAACACTTCTTTTTTTTTTTTTTTTTTTAAGATTTTGTTTATTTGATAGACAGAAATCACAAGTAGGCAGAGAGAGAGGAGGAAGCAGGTTCCCTGCAGAGCAGAGAGCCCGATTCGGGGCTCGATCCCAGGACCCCGGGATCTTGACCTGAGCCGAAAGCAGAGGCTTTAACCCACTGAGCCACCCAGGCGCCCCCCAGGAAACACTTCTAAGTGTCCTGCCCAAGGCTGCCACAGGGTTGGAGGGGCCAGAGGGAGACGGACAGTATATGAACAGGCCGGGGGTTTCTCTGCACCTGATACCCTCCCCCCGCACCATCCCTCTAGCAGTCTCTTTCCAGAACCCAGCCCCGTGGATACCTGCTGTGGCCCCCACCAGCCTCCCCTCTCTGCTCATGCTGGGCCCTTTGCCCTCCTGCCCGCTGCCGGACTCACCGGAAGGCATAGGAAGAGACGATGAGGACCAGGGTGACCACATGGTGGATAAGCATGACCACCGAGTCCTTGCGCCAGGCGTCCATGTACAGTGTGGCGTAGATGGAGTGGCCGTAAAAGCTTCCTTGCAGCAGGTAGGCGGCTGCGATGTCCCGGGGCACCGCCATGCCCGGCGTCCAGTCTGGGGAGAGCAGGTGCGTGTGGTCAGGGGCCTCCAGGAGCCCCTCCGGCTGGGGTGTGCCATCCCTTTCCGCAGGCACCCTGGCTACTGCTTTTCTGCTCCCATTCTCTACCCATGATTTTTTTTTTTACAAATGGGTGTTCTTTTGGGGGAAACGGTTCTAGATTTATAGGAAAAGGTGCTCCTACCCCTGAAATCTGTCCTTTGCAGGATTTCCAACTCTGGCTTTGTTTCCCCGGCCAGTGCCGTTCAGGATGGGCTGGCCCAGCTCGTGGGGTGTGGCTGCTCCCCCCACCCCCTGCTCCTGCCCCTGGCTTCTCCTGGCTCCTGTGCCCACCCACTCAGGCTTCACCCCCTTCTGGTGACCCTGACTTCCAGCTCTCCCCATTTCCTGTCTCAGGACCATTACTAAGAGGGCTCTGGCTACATCGACCCAGACTTCCCCGGCCACTCCCCAAAAACGGCCACCTGGGCTCCCTCTGGGGCCTCCCGCCTCCAGCCTCAGAGACCCGGAGCCCCCTGGAGCCTGGCCATCCCCTAAACCACTGTGCCTCACCTCGGCAACAGTTCCTCATCTGTGCCTTGACCTCATGCAACAGGGACCCACCCATGTGGGTCCAGGCCTCTGCTTGCTTCCCCTGCCCTCGCCACCCTGCCCCTGCTCCCAGCACCACTGTCTCCTGCTCAGCTCAGCCCCAGCTCCCCCTGTCCCGCCGGCCTTCCAGAGCCTGTCCCCGACTGTCCACCCTCCCCGTGGCCGCCATGAACACACGAACCCCAAGCTCTGGCAAGTCCACTCCTAGCGAGGTGCCCGAGGGAGCTGAAGCCAGGGCTCCTTGCACACACGTGTGCACAGCAGCACTGCTGGCCACCACCAAACGGTGGCAGCAACCCAAGCACCCGCCAAAGTGTGAGTGGGTGAGCAGAACGCGGGCCCACACACAATGGAAGGCTGCCTGGCCGTGCAAAGTGGCGTGGCACCGACTCCCACTATGAGTCTCAAAAACCAGATGCCGAGTGAGAGAAGCCAGACACAAAAGGTCACATGCTGCCTGATCCCATGTCTAGGAAACGTCCAGAACTGGCAAATCCAGAGACAGAAAGCAGATCCGTGGTGGCCAGGGGGAGAGAGACAGGGTCTCCCTTCTGGGAGGATGGAGGCACAACACGGGGAATGGGCTATGTGCCCCTGAACCGTCCACTTGAACATGGCGAATATTTAAAAACTATGACACGCTGACCCCCAGCCATGTTTACGTTTGGTGGCACCACTGTGCTTGCACCGTGGCACGGCGATCTCCAGAACATTCCTAGAGGTGCACACTCGAACCTCTGCGCCCATGAAACACCAGCTACCCGGGGACCGTTTCCCAGATCCACACATCTGTCTACTCCAAGGGACCTCAGACAAGTGGGCAGAACCGACAACTGGCAAATTACAGTTGACTTTACGGCATGTATATTTCACCTAATTTGAAAAGATGGAACTCCCCCTCCCACCAATGGATTAGCTCTCCTCCCACCACTTTATCAGGTCCAGGGGCTCCTCCAAGTTAGACAACAAAACGCACACTTCCGGCAGGACCCTCCCTCTGAGCTCTGCGGGACTGCCGTGGCCGGTGGAGGCTCCCACACACACACCTGCCAGGCGCTTCTGTCCCCCTCGAGAAGGGACACAGAGGCGCCTCAGCGCACAGAGCCAGCCTGCTGTGGAAACAGGACACCGAATTTTCCACCCATTGCAGTGGGAAGACTTTTACCACTGGGCGACCGCCCCCTTCCAGCCTTGAGCCCGGATGCGGGGCAGGGGAGGGAGAGTGCAGCCCACATGGGACCCCCCATCTAGACTCCGTCTGTGCCTCCCTGCACTCGTGGGCCATGGAACCCCAGCCTGCCTTCAAAATATTTCTCAAACCAACCACTTCTCTCCCATTCTGGGCCCCATCCTGGGCAGAGCCCCCTTGTGCCCTCAGCGTCCTATTCAGCTGGGCCTGTCAGTATCCGCCCCCCTCCTCACAGTCCTCCGGGAGACAACCCGTCCTAGGGTGCTGCTCTGTGCCTCTGAGCATCTGCCAGGAGTGGGCCTGTCCCACAGTGGCCTCTGCATTTCCTCTCTGCTTCAGGCCCCTCCAGGTCCCCCCGGAAAGGTCACCTTTGGTGGGGCCATCCCCCATCCCTGTAGAATATTCCCAGGCCCTGCCTGGAGTTTTCTCATCAGCTGTTAACAGATTTCGTACTTCACTGTCACCACAAGCCATCAAGGTCGGGGGCTTTCTCTGGAGCACTCACAGCTGTGTCTGCATAGTGCCTGGTACACAGTCGGTGCCCAGTAAGTGCACATGCAAAGCAGCAGCAGACCTGCAAGCATGCTATCACAGCATAATTTAAAAGAAAAAGCCAGAGGTAACGCCATGCCTGAAACTGACAAAGATCCACGGTGGTTCATTCACACAAAGGGAAATCGAATGACAGCTAAAACCTGCCTCTAGGGATTTATAACAAGGGCAATACACGTGGGAGAGTGGCCATGTGGGCGATGCAGTCCCACCGAGACAGACAGGTGCTCAGCAAATGCGGTGCTCATCACTGGGATACTGAAACACCAAAGTTGCGTGCCAAGCCCTCAGATGGGGGCGTGGGGCTTGGTGCCACCAGGAGGCTTCAGAAACTGTTTACGTCCCATGGCAGGAAACACATCCACGTGGTCAGCATAGGAACAGAGAAATCTGGACGCCCCCATCACAGATCGGGTTTTCTAGAACAGCCTGCCTGCCGGTGATAAAGGACACTGCAGTCACCTTCCTGCCTATCCCACCAAGCTCAGGCCTTGACCACCCCCACATCTAATCCAATCGATAGATGCGGCCATTTCTCCTCATCTTTATCTCTTCACCAAGCTGGTCCAAGCCACATTAGCCCCTCACCTCCCCACTGGGCCACTTTCTTCCTTATCCGAGAGTCTCCTGCCTCCACATGGCAGCCAGAGGAAGCTTTTTATGAGCCACAAACCCATTCCATTTAGAATGAAACTGAAACTCCTCCTATCCTCCTCTCATCCTCATGTACCAAGCTCATGCTGGCCCCAGGGCCTTTGCACACGTGGTTCCAGACACCTGGAATGCCCACCTGGATCCATATAAGGGGTCATCTCATTCAGGACATCTCCCTGAGCCCTAACAGCACCAGGTCCTAAACAGGACCCTTTCCTGTCCCCAGAGACTTTCAGGCACCCTTGTCTTGGAGCTACCTTGGGTGGGGGGGGGGCTGTCTTGAGCCAGACATCCAGCATGAGACGCGTGATGAGTGTCCAGCTCCCCCATGTAGAGAACCTTCCCCCACCCTGCTCTGTCAGGCAGGGCCCCTACCGTAGAAGACAGAGGGTGGGTCGTGAAAGAAGGGGTAGTCGGTGCCGAAGAGCAGGTAGGCGCTGTAGCTCCAGGCACCCAGATAGAAGAGAAACTTCCAGGCGCTCTCAGGCATCTTGGCGGCATCTCTAGGCTGAAGACGACACCGCTTGGCCAGGGGCTATGGGTGAGAAGGTGGGTGGCCATCAGTGCTGGGGGCCAAGGGCCAGGGACCACTCCTCCAGGGTGGAGAAAGCCAGGCTCAGGGGCTCTCCAGGCTGGGCAGTGTTGGGGAGGGCCGGGCCCCAGTACCCACTGCCGCCTGGAACGTAACCAGAGCCCACGTGTGCCAGCCAAAGGCTAAACTTAGTGCCCAGCTGTCCGGCGCAGTGTGGGGAGGGGAGTGGGGGGAGACCTGAGGAAACGTAAGGGAAGGCTGTGGCGGGGAGAAGGGGGACATGTGAGTATGGTGCATGGAAGACCAATGGGGCCAGCCCAGGGGAGTTGGGGGACCTGGGGTTCCCAGAGGGAGCTGGAGCTACGCCAGGGAGGAGGGGAGATTAAAGAGAAGATATGGAGGGGCCTGTAGGGGTGAAGCTGTGAAGAGAGCATGGAGGTGAGTATGGGGGCATCAGGGAGAAAGTGGGGAGGCTGGAACCCCAAGGGATCCCCATGGGAGAGAAAGCTGAGGGGAAGGGGTACCTCGGAGGGAGAATCTGGGGTAGGCTAGAGAAAAAAAGAGGTTGGGGAAGATGGGGTGGGTAGGTGGGGGAGAGCATGAGAATGTGGGGGGACAAAGGAGGAGAGAATGGGGCAGAGAAAGAGAGGGCAGGGTGGGGAAAGGGTGTGCAATGAGACAGGGGGCATGAACTGAGCCACCTAAGGACAACCAGGGAGGACTGGAAGGAAGAAAGGTCATGCAGCAGTGAGGTATGGAGGAGTCTGAGGGGTGCAACTCCCCCCACCCCACCCCAGCCCCCGAGTCCAGGAGCCCCCGCTTCCCGCTCCCTGGGGGCGGGGCTCCAGAGCTGCTGGGTCAAGCCCGCCCCCTTCCCCGCCCCCTTCCCCGGAGGAGAGGCTCGAGGGGGCCGGAGCACCAACAGTTGCCATGGAGACAGGCAGAGCCAGTTCCAGTCACCCCTGGCAACCAGGCGGCTGCCAAGAAGATGAGCTTTGGAGGAAAGGGCAGCCCCTCCACCCCTTTCTTGGGAAGGGCGAGCCTCGAACTGCTCTGCCCCACCCGGACTGGCGGGACTGGCCACAGCTGTGGGGATTCCAAAAGGGGGGGGTGCACACGCTCTTGTTGTCCCCCACGCCCTCCATCAGGCTCCCTCATTGTCAAGCCTCCTCCTCAGGGAGGGAGCCCACTCCACTCTGGTTGTCCCTGAGCGACCACATCCCCCTCCCTGAGGCTCTGACCCTCAACCTCCTGGACCTCCCACTTCCCAGCTGGAAACTGGGAAAGCAAGGGGACCAACAACGCCAGGTGGGGAAGAAGGCTGACCTGTGCAGGGGCCCTCGTGCCTGCCTCCTCCTCCCTGAAGAAGGGTGGTGGTCGGGGTCTCTTCCCCATGCGGGTGATAGGGGATGATGGTGGGGACAGTGGCGGCCGGACAACACCCTATCCTTGACTTAACAAGGGCTAGCCTCTTTCCAGCCAGCAGAGAAAGGCCCCTTTGTTGGCGCCGGGCTCTCTGTCCCCGCAGCCCCTGCCACCTCCAGCCAGCCTGGGGCGGGGTGACCCCAGTCAGTCCAGGAGGGAGTCGCAGCCAAGCTAGGGGCCCAAACGCCTTCCCACCAGCTCCCATAGCAGGGACCCCTCCCTAAGGATGGGAGGGAGGCCAGGCGCCAATGTCACGCACAGGGTCACTCTCCAGTTGGGGCCGTAGCCTCCCCAGACTTGCTAGAAACTGGGCAATTCGGACGCAGCCCCTTAAAGGCAGCTCGGTCCAGCTCTGAAGGCCCGGGCCGCACCACCTCCCAAGACTGCGACCACCGGCGTGGCCGGGGAGTCCAGGCCTTTGCCTCCCCAGGTCGGAGGGTGGCGCTGACTCCAGACATGCGCGAGACAGCGACCGGGTAGCTCCTGCCTCTTCCCGGGAGCAGCGGACAAGTCCGCTCTGCGGCCGCGTGGACCTCGGGCACCGCTCCGGTTCCGGGCGCGCCCCGCATGGCCCCAAGGCGCAAGGCGCCGGCGGCTTCTGTGCCCCGAGACCACCCCGCCCCGCGTGCTCCGCTCCTCCGCCCTCGGTTCGGCCCTGCCCGAAAGGGCGCGCGGTGGCCCGGGCCCTCCCACCGGCCGGGGCCCCCTCGTCCCGCACCGCCCGGCGTAAGTCGGCCCCGGTTCCCCCACATCTCGAACGCTCCATCCGTGCAGGGGTCCCCACGTTCCGGCCTTCCTCCAGCTCGGCCACACCCCCGCATCCACCCACCCCCACCGCCCTCAGCCCGAAAGCTCCAGCCTGAGGCCCCCCGCGTTCCCGTGACCCCGCCTGGAGAGGCAGAAAGGGGTCCGCGAGGGCCCGGGGTCCGCGTCCCACGCCCCCCATAACAGCCCGGCCCCCCGGCCCGCGGCCCCGCGGCCCGGCCCCCGGCGGCACTGACCCGAAAGAGGCGCGCGGTGGCCGCGGAACGCAGCGCCGTCCAGCCGAGCGCGCCGAGCGCCAGCAGCAGCAGCTCGGGCGGCGCCAGGTGCGCGTGCTCGGCCAGGCCGCGGCGCGCCAGCCCCCAGCCGCAGTCCGCGCAGCCCCGCGCCGCCGCCAGCGCGCTGCCCCAGCTGCGCTGCACCAGCTGCGCGTAGCTCGGCATGGGCTCGGGCCCCGCCGGCCCCGCCGCCGTTCCCGCCGCCGCCATGCCTCCCGCTCGCTGGCCGCCGCCGCTGCCGCTTGCGCCCGCCTGCGGTGGCCGCCGGGGCCGCGCGCCCCGCGTCACGCGCCGCGGCTGGGCCGGGGGCGCGCCGGCCTGAGCTGGGGACGGGGAAGGGCGGGGCCGGCACAAGCTCCGCCCCTGTGGGGGCGCGGGCGGCGGGGACTTGGGGCCTGGGCGCGACGTCCGAGACCCTGAGGGCGCGCGGGCGCTCGGTTTCCTGGAGGCAGCGGCGGCGAGCAAGGGCGATTAAGACCCGGCGCTATCGCGACGTGTCCTGGAGACGGGCCCGCGCTCCTGCCCATTTTCCAGGAGAAAACCAAGGCGCGGAGCAGCGGGGGAGGGGGTCTGCCTGGTGCCCGCCTGTCCTGGACCCCGTGTCCGCAGCCTCCGTCCCCGCTCCGTAGCTCCCTTGCCCACCCGGGGCTCCCCCACGCCACCACTCTGGGACACGGTGAGCACCAACAGGCAGTGCCCTCCAGCGGTAACTCCGTCTCTGACCCTCCACCCTTCCCTACCCTCAGGGCCACCTGCTGCTCTCCGTGACCCTGGGGACCTGGGAGGCCTCCCTCCCCCGCAGCAGGTTAACACAGGCCTGCGGGAGAGGCAGAGGGAGTGGACATCCACCCGCTGGGACTCAGAGGCTGGATCAAGACCCCTGGCTCCATTGGGACCACCCCTGGTGATACTCTACTATCCAGCGACCAGGCCCTGTGCCTGAAGCCCTCGACGGCCATGACCAAGGACACCAGTCACCTATTGGGAATATCACCTTCCCTCACAGACAGCCCCCCAGGACTCCCACATTCCTGTGTTCCTCTTCCCCTCCCAACAAGGTCCTCATCCCAAAGCCTTTAAGATGCAGAGTAAAAATCAGCGTGGGCCCTGTAGGAGTCCTGACCTAACCTTCAGGTGCATGGGGGAAAACAGGCAGGAGGAACGAGGAGGCAACATCTCTCCTCCTTCTCCTCAACCTTCATCCAGTCCGGCAACACAGTGTTGGCCCTACTTGGAATGTTCACGAATTCCTCCACTTCTCTGCACCTGCAGAACCTCCTGTGGCCCTGGCCCCCCCTAGTGCCTCTTGCTTGGTATCCTGGCTTCCTCCTCAGCCTGGACAGAGGCTGGAGGGAGACTGCTTGCGGCCCTTCCACTTCTCACAGCACCCATGGCTCCCATTGTGCAGAGTAAAAGGCCAACTCCTCACTAACTCATGACCTACGGTGAAGCTCTTCTCTCCACCTTGCTCCCCATATGCCACACTGGCCACCTCACTGTTCCTCTGGCACAGTCCTGCCTCACGGCCTTTGCACTGGCTGTTCCCTCTGCCTGGAATGCAGTTCCCCCAGGTACGAGCAGGGACCCTCCCTCACTTCCTTCACACTTTACCTACAAATGTCAGCTGCTCAGTGCACCCCTGACTTTCCCATCTGTCTTCTTGGCCGTTGTCACCATCTGCGCACGGTACCTCCCCCTCACTCTTGAACGTGCACTCTGTGTGGGCTGGGGTCCACCTGGCCCATCAGACCAGGAAGTGAGAGGCCCAGCATATTGGGGTATGAGGCTGGCCTGACCTGGCCAAGCATTAAGGCTCAGCCAGAGGCCAGAGACCTCACTAAAGCTGCAGCTTGCCCAGCAGGCAGAAGGGGCTTCGGGGATCCTCGACTAGCTAACTACCTGCACCCCCAGAGGTCTGACTGGGCCTGTGGTGCAGACCTGAGCCTTCCAGCTCCCCCACCTCCTCCGCCCTCCCACCCAGCACTATCTGTCCCTATCTGGTCACCATGGCAGCCATCAGTAATGCGAGAGGAGCCCCCGCCCACCAGCCCAGCCTCAGCGCCTTGAGTTTCATCTTGGGGGGGGCCAGCTGGGAGGCCACCAGCCCGTGGGTGCAGAGCAGAAATGGAAGGTGACTCCCCGTGCTGGCAGCTAGGACCTGACAAGGGGCTGCTAAGGTCCCAAGGCTGGCACCCCTTCCCTGTTCCACCTGAGGGCAGGCCTCCTCTCTCCGGAGAGCTCATCTCCAGGCCCCCCATCCCCACCCCTGCCGGATGCCTCTGTCACCTCTCTCCCCTGAGCTCCTCAACAGGCAGGGAGGGGATGGGGTGGGTCCTGCCCCTGGGAATCCTGAGCTCTGCATCCTGTCCTGGCCACCAAGCACCAGGTCTCAGGCAGCCACCTCTGAGGTGGATGAGGCCAGACTCCTGCAACACAGGTCTTCCCTCCTTCCTGGGAGAGGCCCAGACACTGACCTAGGGACAAAGGGCACAAAGCCCTATCCAGCTCACAGAGCCCAGCACAGCCACAGGGGCTTTGCACGGGCTGTTCATGCTGCCTTGAATGAATGCTGGTCCCCCCCAGCCCTCGAACCTGGCCTCGCAGATCCTTATAGTTGTTTGGGTGGTGACCTCATCTAAGAGGCTCAGCCAACAGCTCTCCCTTGCTCGCCTACGACCCTCTTTTTTTTTTTTTTTTTAAAGATTTTATTTATTTATTTGACAGAGAGAGATCACAAGTAGGCAGAGAGGCAGGCAGAGAGAAGTGGGGGAAGAAGCAGGCTCCCTGCTGAGCAGAGAGCCCGATGCGGGACTTGATCCCAGGACCCTGAGATCATGACCTGAGCCAAAGGCAGCGGCTTAACCCATTGAGCCACCCAGGTGCCCCCTACCACCCTCTCTTGACAAGAGACGCCAGCTGGTGCCCTGGCTTTCTCTTTCTTTTTAAAAAGATTTTATTTATTTATTTGACAGAGAGAGAGAGAGAGATCACAAGTAGGCAGGGAAGCAGGCAGAGAGAGAGGGGGAAGCAGGCTCCCTGCTGAGCAGAAAGCCTGATACGGGGCTCGACCCCAAGACCCTGAGATCATGACGTGAGCTGAAGGCAGAGGCTTAACCCACTGAGCCACCCGGGCGCCCCAACCCTGGCTTTCTCCTATGGCAGGGTGCTTGCCATGGGTTTCTCCCTCCAGGTAGACAGGGCAGCACTGTGGCCCTCCTGCGCCCACAGCCCAACAGCAGCAGGTCTCCATCTGGGCCAAGGACCGCCCACAGGGCAGCATCGAGGAGCAGGGGACGATCTGGAGGGGTGGGGGTGGAGAGCATTCGCACCCAGCGCACATACACTGCGCATGTGACTGAACTGAGGCCTGAGTACTTCCTACCTCCCTGGCCACCTACAGGCCTCCCTGGGATATTGCCTTTGAGCTCTGATGCCCCTGGTGATGGTTGTCACCTCAGTTTTCCCTGGGCGCCACGGGGGCTTGGGAGACACCGCTGTGCCTCCCAGAGAACCATACGGTGGTTGTCTGAGGGGTGGGAGTCTGTACATCTGCTGTTCACGGGCCCTGGTCTCCAGGGGACCCCCTCTCAGCAAAAGGCCTGGGAGGACAGTGCCCAGAACCCTCCCTTCTGAGCCTCGGTTCCCACATGTCCCTCCCAAAGTGGCCACAGCAGACACAGATTGGTGGTGGTGGGGGGGGGCTCCCACAGTGAATACGTTTATTGACAAGAGGGGGGCTGGGCTGGGCTTCCAGCCTCTGCTTCTGGCCAGAACAGGTGAGAGAGCTTGAGGAGGGGCGCCCAGTAGGGAGGGCAGCACATGTTGCTGTCCCCTGGCTCGGGAACCGGTCTCATGCGCTGGGAGCATACTGTAGCACCAGCCGGTCAAAGTCGTTCTCCTTCAACGTGGTGGGGGAAGGGGGAGAAACGGAGAGAACATGAGTCAGGACCCCAGTCACCCGCCTTCCCTGGCCCTGCCTGGGGTGTCTGGGGACCTGGGACAGACAGTCTGCCTGGGCTCACCTTGGCCTGGTACTCCTTGATGAAAGGGTGGGACCGGTGTGCGTCCTTCAGCTGGGACAGGTAGCGGTTTGTCACCTGTAGGGGACAGGAGGCCAGGTGAGCTGAACGGGGGTGGGGGGGGCCCAGGTGCTGCTCACATACAGGGCAAGGGGAGAGGTGGGAGGGTGGGGGAGCTTCCCAGCTTCCCAGCTGACCCCAAGCAAGAGCTTCCATCTCCCATCACCTCCATCACTCCACCCAGAAATCTGGCTGATGATGGGACCCTCAGGGTTGGGGCAGAAAGAGGGGACCAGTGGCACAGAGCCTCTGCTCAGCACACAGTGGAAGGATGTGCCGCGGGGCTCCGTGAGTGGGTTGGGAGGGACCCAGGCCCAAAGAGGGGGCGGAGGGCAGGTCAGGGGGAACAAGGCTGGGAGGGGAGGTGGGTTTGTTCTGCACACACTGTGCAGAGAATCCCCAGACATCTTGGTGCTAAAACCTGTACCCCAGACAGAGCCCTTGCTGCCAGCCTCGCCCCCCCTCCCTCAGGCCCACACTGACTATATGGGGCGGGGGCAGCTGTCTCCCCGAGCCTAAGGGTCCAGTGCCATCTCCGGGGTGAGTGGGAGAGTTGCTCTGTCTGCTATACTACGCTAGCCCCGAGGCCACCCGGGGGCCCTGCTACGGGGATGGGTGCCAGATGGCCAGGAAGCCCTGGGGTGGGTCCCTGGCCAAGTGGGCCAGTCAGCCACCTAAACAGCCGGGCCCCCAAGTTCTCCCTCCCTCCCTGCCCTCAGACAACACGGGCCCACAGGGATGGCTCCCCTGGGTCCCTCTTCTCTGTTCTTCTGCTCAGCGTCCTCCCAGAGGTGGCACAGGTCGGGGGCTCAGCTCGGCTGGCCCTGGCTTGGACACGCTCTGAGACACGGCCCATTAGTTCACACAGCCCACGGGAGCAGCCGGCCTAAGCCTCAGCACCTGAAACACCAACTTCGTAGCGACCCTCGTGCTGATGGCAACTGCACCTGCCTCGCCGCCAAAGGAGTGGCTTTCTGCCGGAGACCCTGAGCTTCGTCCGGGGCTGGGGCCACACCGCAGAGACCTGCCCACCGCAAGCTGCTGCCGTGGAGGCCAGAAAACCTCCCTGCGCCAGGGGGCCCTACCTCAGGGGGCTTGCCCAGGTGCTGCGACAGGACGACGAGGTTGATCAGTGTCTCTGGGTGGCCACTGTCCTGGAAACACAGGAGACGCCAGGTGAGCGGGGTCAGCTCGCCCAGGCCCCCAACTCGGCCTGTCCACCCCCATCTCTGGTGGGAAACCAGCTCCCGTTGACCCAGGGTAAAGACAGGACCCACACAAGGTCACAGCCTCAGAGCTGCAGCAGGGGGCAGGGCTGGGGGACCCAAAGCACGCCCACTGGCCACTCCGCAAGGCCATGACCTCAGGGCCCCTTTTCTGCCTGGGAGGCAGCGTGGTGGCAAGGGGGGAGCCCCAGCCCTCACCCGTCTTCCCGCCTCCCCGCAGCAGCAACTTCCCCTCAGCTCGATGTCTCATCTGTGGGCCAGGATGAGACCAAGCCCCCTTGCTGGTGGCAGTCTTTGAGGAGTAATTTATCACACCGATGTCAAAGGAACAGAGCTCAGCCCCAGGTGGCCTGCACACCATCACAGGCAAGCTGTCCCCCTCACTGCAAGTATGAGATCTGAGACCATGGGGCAGACCCCACCTGCCCCTCCAGCTCTCTAGGGGCCTTGGCAAGAAGCTGCCGGGAAACTACCAGAACATCCAAGCGGGTGACCTCGCCCCGCCCACCCACATGGGGAACTGAAGCACAGGGAATGCAGGGAACTGGCCCTGGACCCCCTGGGGCAGGAAGCCAAGACCACCGCAGGGAGCCCTGACCACGCACCTGGAACAGAGACACAGCAACCTGGACGCGAGGTGTCGTAGGTTCGAGGGACTGCATAGACCCCAGCCTCCTGCATGGACCTGGCTCTGCTCCACTGCTGCCCCTCTCCGGGGCGACTCAACTCCCCCCCACCTTAGTCTCCTCTTGGAGGTTGTCAAGAGGGTCAATGGCACGTGCCCATGGAAGCAAAACGAGGGGAACGCCAGAAGAATGGGAAAGACAGCGGAAAGCAGGGGGTGGCCCAAGGCACCGGGACAAGGGAGGCCGTGGCATGGCAGGGAGAGGAGGGGGTCAGGGCCACAGGCAGCAACCTGCCCCAGGTGGGATCTCAGAGAATGAGGACAGATGGGTGTCATTTCACTGGGGACCCTGCTGCCTTCTCCTTCTGGGGCAGAGACAGCCCACCAGGCCAGACATTCCTGACTGCACCCAGCAGTCCAGCTAAGGTCCAAGCCTGTCAGAGAGGCACAGCGGCCAGCACAGACACAGGCGCCCTGGCAGGCCGAGGCAGCTCCACGCGGGCAGCCCAAGGAGCACCCGATCTGCAAACAACCTCCTGATGGTAAGTCAACCCCTTGCACAGGTACGGGAGAGAAAGCTTCCTACTGGTGTCCTCTTCTCGTTACATCAAAAAACGTTTTCCAAAAACAGAAAAAACTTTGACGTTTCCTCTGATTATAAAAATAACATACAAGACCTCATGCGTCAGTCGGGGGAAGGCAATGGGGGCTGCCCTGCCAGGGCCTCACAAGTGGTCCCTCTTCTAGACCCGAAAGGCCCAGGCAGCGCCTCCCATTGGCAGCCTGCTCTCCCCTTGGTAATGAATGGCGGGCATCTCTTCCAAGTACCAGCTCAGGGGAGAAGTCACATCAAGAGGCCCCCAGACCAGGCAGCCAAGACCTTTTTGCTCAGCTCAGGCCTGCTGAAGACCAAACCGATGGGATCCTCCCATTTCCGAAAAAGGCCACAATCAACATTTCTATTTACAAACCGAATCTTAGCTGACGTGCTATTAAAATAAATTCCCACGTCACGTGCCAGGCCCGAGGGGTCTCCCTCTGCCCAGTATGCCTCTGTAGCAAGCCCTGCGTCCCCTGCCACCCCCACCGGGAGCTGCCGTGTGGGCTGGGCCTGCCGTACCTTGTCCAGAGCCTCCTGGAGCACGCCTTCAGCAGCCTCCCATCGGCCCTGGGCCATGTGGCAGGCCGCCTGCCCATTGAGCAGCAGCAGGGTGGACGAGCACTTGTCAGCCATTTCCTGAAAGATGTAGTACGCGTCCTGCAGCTTCTCGCCACCCTGCGGGGACAGTTTCAACATCACCGGTTTGTCACCCTGCTCCCCAGCCCTGCCACCGCCTGCTCCTGCACACAGCAGGGTGACGCCAGCTGGCACTTCGCGGAAGTGATGCCAGCGTGGCCAGTGCCCGGCAGGCCGTCCCTGGACCCCTCTCTGTCACCGACAGTCTGGGTTCAGAATGAAAGGTTCTGTCTGCGTGCTAGAGATGCAGCATCACTTACAGGGGAGCCTGAGACCAAGATGGGCTTGTGAAAAAACGCAGAGCTAGTGAACAGTGGGCAGGGCTCCCCCCGCTAAGCTGCAGGGACTAGAAAACAGCTTGGGTGAGGCTCAGCCCCCCAAGGCCAGTGCAGGCGCATGCAGATGGGGAACACATTTTAAGCAGCCATACAAAAAAAAAAAGGACAAGAAAAAGAAAAGCTTAGAGGAAACCCAGTGCCAGAAGCCAGAAAAGGGGCCACTGCTGGCGGACAGGAGGGGCAAAGCATGGGGGAGATAGGGGCTGGGCGCAAGGGAAGGTGCCCGGGAGACACTGGCCACTACCCAGTGCCAGGAGCCCAGGCAGCAAGCTGAGTGGGAGCCAAGCCCAGGGTCAGCCCTGGGAGGCTGCACTGCCAGGCAGGCCCACTTGGTCCATCAAGTCTGGTCCCAGAGCCCCCCAGCTCATTTGCTCTGGCTCTGGCCAAGATGCTCGGCTATGAAGACCCGGGAATGGGGCTGCAGCTGAGCAAGGTGCGAAATGTGCCAGGGCGCACTGTGCTGGGGGTTCCCCTAGGGGACGGGCCCTGGACCCAAACGAAGGAGCAGGTCCAGTGTGTCCACAGAAGCCTGCACCAGCACTCTCCCCCAGGGAGTGGCCAGCACTGGATCCAGGGGGCGCCTCCCACCTCCTGGGTCTCTGATGTTCCCTCATTCCCCCGGCAAGGCCCAGGGGCTCACCACAGCCAGATTGACCCACGCGGTGGCCAGCTGGGTAAGGGTAGCGTCCTCGTCCTGGTCCTGCATTTTCTTCAGCTCCTTCCTGGAGACAGAGGAGAAGGGTAGGAGGGAGCCCTCCACGTTCTGCTCATGGGACACATACTGGTGCCGGTTCACAGCCCTGACCTGGCTGCCCCCACTGCACACTTCGGAAGCCCACCCCAACTCTGCAGGCCCCACCCTTCACGTCACAGAAGGAAACTGAGACAAGGACAGCACCACCCCTCATCCCAGGCAACACCCTGCAGGGAAGGGCAGGCAAACCAACAGTGTGTCACCCCCATGGGCTAGAATGAAGTGACTGGAGAAGCGATTGTACTCCTCCTGATGCTCTGGGCCTTCAGAAAGGGCCCAGGGAGGGTCCCCAAGCTGAGTGCCCCCTAGCGGGCAGAGGCGTGGCTTCTGGGGAGCATGGCGTCCTGCTGCTCTGACAGCTGCTGCTCTGACAGTCCTGACACCGGGGGCCCCAGCCTGGGAGCCGAAGCTGGGGATGTGTGGGAGAGACGTACCGGGCGAGGTCCAGGCGGTCCAACTTCAGCAGGATCTGCACGGTCATGGCCATGCTGTGGGACAGACAGGCAGTCAGCCGGCACCCTCACCACTCTGCTGCTCATCGGGGCTCACTCTTTGTGGGCGCCACCTCCGGGAACATTCCTAGGAGTCCCTGGGCCGCCAGCCCTGCCTGGCCGGGGGCGATGCTGAGCTGCACTGGACTGTCCCAGGTTCTACGTGCCGGGCCAAGCCTCTCAGAGTTTCCCGGGGCCCTGGCTCCCCCATTTCACCACTGAGCACGTGTGGGGCCGGAGTTTTCATCAAGTCCCAAGTCATCCCACTCTGACTACCCTGAGACTGGGCACCATATCTGTGCCCCAATCCTGGTACGAGAGGGACACTGGCCACTGCCCAGTGGCAGGAGCCCAGGAAGCGAGCTGAGCAGCCAGACCCAGGGTCAGCCCCCAGGGAAGGCTGTGGGTCCAGTTACAGCGGGGCTGAGGGGCTGCTAGAGGCAGGTGCTCACGCCCTCCGGGGCCCACACCTATGGCTTCCCTCTCTGCCTAAGAGCTGTGGCCACTGCTGATGTATGAGTCACTCACTCCCTCATCTCCCCGCCCAGAGCAACGGTGTAGGAGTCTGGAAAACAGTTACAGAGTCTGCGGCTTTGTAAGCTGTGCGCTAGACCTATTTCTAAGCCGCCACAAATCCCTTTCTGGATAGAGGGGGGGCCAGAAACAGACACAAAAATGAACCTGTGGGGACCAACCAACCAAGGGACAACAGGCACCCAGAGAATTCACAGGGGAGGGCAGTTGCACCCTCTGGGCCGGAGCCTGGAAATGGCGCCCTAGATGAAGCACTGGCCCAGAGTCACCTCCTAGGGCGGGGGGTGGCACCCGTGGCATGCTGCCAGCTCTGGAGTGCCCTGAATGGGGGCCGGCATCAGGGGAGGGCCCGGGGGGATGCGGGGAGGACACGGAAAGGCCAGGGCCCAGGAACACAAGGCTCCGTGGTGGGGGTGGGGGTACAGAAACCATGGGCAGAACAAAGGTGCTTTCTCCTCTGCCATCGGGAACAGAGGGTTTCCAGCCCTGGGAGCCGTGTCCTTGGGAACAGCAGCCCAGCCGTGCAGAAAGGAGTGTCTCCTGGACCAAGAACGGGAGCTGCAGCCTGAATGGGAAGCCTGGGCCCCACCGGTCTCTTCCAACAGCCCCCCACTGTTCCCATGACAACGGCCAATGAGGCCTTGAGCAGCCTGGAGACCAGAGGGGCCGCTCAGGCCTCCAGGCCTTCCCGCTGGAACAGGGAGCACACTCACCACTCCAGGCTGTCCCCCTGGTGCAGGGCACGCAGGGCTGCATCCGGGTTCTGGTCGTGGAAGTAGATGGAGGCAGCCATCAGCAGGAAGGTGGTGTTGGTCACGTCCACACTCCGACTCATCTCTCGGTCCAGCTCGGCCACAATGGAGTCCCTGCGAGACAAGGCTGCTGAAGGCCTGCAGCCAGGGGTGGGCGGCAGCCTCGCCCCTGTGGGAGCAGACAGGTCCAGAGAGGGTGGGTCACGCCCCCAGGGGAACACAGCAGCTGCAGGCAGAACGGGCCCCTCGTGGGATGCCTGGGTGGCTCAGTTGGTTAAGTACATGCCTTTGGCTCGGGTCATGATCTCCAGGTCCTGGGATTGAGCCCCGTGTTGGGCTCCCAGCTCAGCAGGAGTCTGCTTCTCCCCCTGCTTGTGCGCTCTCTCTCAAATGAATAAATAAAATCTTAAAAAAAAAAAAAATAGAACAGGCCCAGCTGTTGCCATTGAGCCCCACTGGGCACCAGCTTCACCGCCTTTCCACATGGTACTTCTTGCCCTTACGCAGAGAGACTGAGGCTGGGTGCTTTCAGGCCTCATGAGGAGGTGGGGGGCAGGAGGGGCCATGTGCACAGAGCAGCACAGACGACTGCTAGGCCTACAGACCTCCTGGCCCTCAGGGACAGGGGGCTGTAGTGTCCACACCACCCTAGATGTGGAGGGACAGACTGACTTGCCAGGATTGCCTCTCTGGGGACAGGAAACCACACAGATAACTCTCACTCTGGTGACATCGCCGCCTTCTGCTGCAATGGGCAGCTGCGATGGCCAGCTGCTCCGGGCAGGCAGGCCACGTGTGGGCTGGTGGCCGGGCTGGAGCCAGGGCTCTGCCAACAATCAGCCGGGTCCCCCACAGACCATAGGACACCCGAACCATGATCTGCTTAACTAGAAAACAGAGCCCAAACCCCTTGTTTCAAAAGGCTGCTGAGCAGTTGACAGAAGGGAAGAAGAGCCCAGCCCTGACCAAAACTGCTGTTCAGGGTCCACGGGATCCCCAGAAATGTGTGCATGTCACGTGGGCTGCTCGGGGGCCACTGGCCAGAATCTGCATCTAAGGCCCTGGAGGATGGGGACATACCTGTCACTGTCCTTGTGACCAAGGTGCCTCAAGGACAAATGACTTCAAACCTGAAACTATCTCCCACTCCGCACACCCGGAGCGTGTGCAGGGCGTGACACAGGGTAGGCACAGGAACCTTCGCAGCCGCCCCACGATGTTCCCTGCCTGGTTTGTGGCACCAGGACTAGACACGCCGCCTGCTGTTGCTGACGTGATGGGAGCATCATATGGTGTTACTTTAACACGACACCGGTCACCTGCAGGTTCTGGGACTTTCTCCACAGCCTGCTTGCCGCGCTGGCTGTGGGGATGCCAGGACGGACGCACCCTGAACCCCTCCACCTTCCTGAGCTCCTGCCCCACGGCAGCCCCGGCTCCTACAAGGTCCCTGTGTCCCCTCCTCTTCCAAAAGGAGAACAGGGCTTGTCACCTTGGCTCGTGAAGTGTGGGGAGGGAGAAAGGACAGCCTCAGGAGCCTGCCAGCCTTGGCGTCCTGGGGCTGCTGTCACAAAGCCCCACAGACCCAGAAGATGCAAACAACGGGAACAGACTCTCTCAAAGAGAATTCTAGAAGGCAGAAGTCCGATATCCAAGTGTGGGCAGGGAAGGTTCCTTCTGAGGTCCCCAAAGGTGAATCCATCCCAAGCCTCTCTCCTGGCTTCAACTAGCTGCCCACAGTCCTTGGCACCCCTTGGCTTCTGCGTCACCCCGATTCTGCCTCCATCTTCACGCATGCCTTCCCTCTGTACCTTCTCTGTCTTTTCTCATCTGTCTCTAAGGAGAACACCAGTCCCGGATTCAGGGTCCACCCTACATCCAAGATGATCTCAAGATCCTTAACTAACTACATTTGCAAAGACCTCATCTCCAATGATGCTGCATTTATGGGTTCTGGGGATCAGAACCTGGGGGCCCCCATTCAGCTGTCACTGCTGACAAGTAAATTCCCCCCAGTCTCAAGCTTCAAGGGCCAAGGACCCCAATCAGGAGACAGGGCACAGAATGCTGCCCTTCGTCAGGGCAGCGGCCGGGGGTCACAGCAGGCAGTCTCACCCACACCTGGGACCCAAAGAAAGCCTCGGTGGCCCATGAGAGTAGCATAGTATCAACAAGGTCATGATCGAGTCCAGGTATCTAAAAAGTTCCACTAGGCCTTTCTGTGAGGCTCCTTGCTACCAAGAGGGATGCTCCAGGGTGGTGGTGGGGTCTCCGGGCTGGGCAGGTGGGCAGGGGAAGACCCACAGAATGGAGCGTCTCCCAGTCATGGGCTAGGCTGCTGCCCTACCCCAGGCACCCTGTGGGGAGGATATTTGAATGTAAAACTTCCTAACCCCAGGGGGCCTCAGGACCAGCCATTCCTGGGCTGGGGAGACAGCACAGAGGACCATGGAGCCTGCCGGGTCATGCTGGTGCTCCAGGCCTGGGCGGACACAGAGCCCATAAGCAGAGCCCATAAGCACCGGGGCAAGTATCCCAGCCAGCAACACAATGAATGGCTCACACAAATGCCCCAGCAGGGCAGGAATGCCCTGAGGGTCGGGAAGCTGAGAAGGGGGCGGGGAAAGATGCCCACCCAGCCCTCCCATCCTCACCTCTGGGTGTCGTTGGCCAGGTACTCAGCAAACATACGCACGGCCTGGAGCTCAGGGGCCGAGGAGGGCTTGATCTCATCCAGGACCACACCATACTTCCTCTGCAGTCAGGATAAGCATGCTGTCAGCTTGGCCTGCTCTCCCCTGTGGGGCTCAGACCTCAGCCCCCAGGAACACACAAGAGCTTTTTAGGGCTCTAGGAGCACTCTGGCAGAGCCCCAAACCCTGGAACCAGTGGCTGCCCCCAGCACCCACTGCCTGCAGGGGCCCCTCAGCCTGCCAGGGCCAGCCCTGCCACAAGACCTGCTGCGAGCCAGCACGGCATCACCTGCCACCTGTCAGGCCACAATGCCCACCACTCTAGCTGGAGACCCCAGGGCTGAAGTGAAGGGTGAGGGCCCTGCCAGCTCCAGGTGGAAGGCATCACCCCGGGGCAGGGGGTCTAGGCATCAGGACACACACCCCCTCCCTGCTGATGCTCGGAACCAGTGGTGGTGCTCACTGCTGGGAGGGGAACTGGAGTCAGGAGCCCATTTTCACCACATTCCTTCCTAGGTGGTTTTGATGTTTTTGCTGCCACCTACAGGTGTCCTTTTGTATGTATACATTCACACGCATACATCGCAAGGAGATCCCGAAGTACACCAGAGCAGCCCCTCTGCTGGGGGCCACATACACTGTTCACGGTAAGGGCAGGGCACGGCAGCGGGGTGGGGAGGGTTGGTCAATGAGAGGGTTGGGGTCCCATCAGGCTCCAGAACACTCCACAGAGGGAAAGACGTGAACAGAAACCAGGAAGCCACCCAGGGCCTGATGTGAGGTGGAGGCAGCCTCGGAGCCATGTGCCCAGGACAGATCACGGTCCAAGGCTGAAGCTGGGGAGGAGAGGCAGGTGGGAGGCCAGCTGCCAGTGGGCCTTGGTGGGGGAGGCCAGGGCAGGGCACAGCTCGGTCTGTCTACACCATCTGGACTGCCTGCACGGCCAGTGCAAGAAGAAAAGCTGCCTGTGGACTGCGGGTGGGTACACAGGATTCTCTTTAGTATCTACTTGTTTATTCTGAAAACCTAAAACTGCACTAAACAAACAGAACCTATTGATTACATTTAAAAAAGGGGGGGGGAGAAATCCCTATAATGGTTGTTGGGCTTGGTGAGTCTACAACCTCGGGAACACAGCCACCACTTGTGGAGGCCACAGTTGCTGCTCAAGGTCCTGGACTCTGCCCTCCTCTGTCTGTCGTCCCCACCCCTGCCCCGCCCAGCACTCTGTTCCTTTATTCTCCTGTCCCCACGGCCTTGGAGGTCACAGGCCCACACTCACCTGTGCAAGGTATGCTCTGTAGAGGAAGACGTCCCTTTCCACATCTCTCTCTGGGCTTGAGGGCTGCAGAGAGAGAGGGAGACCGGTCAGGATGCCCAGAGCCATGTGTCAGACCTGTCCTCAGGGGAGGCCAGGAGCAGGCTGCTTCCCCAGTGGCTGCCGGGCCTACATCCCAGCCCTGATCTTGTCCCAGACCATCACCACCCCAGGAAAGGGGCTCGATCCTTACCCGCATCCACCAAGTGAAGAAAGTGGGGCACCCACTCCAGCTGCATGGCAAGGGGCCAGGCTGGAGCCCACACCTTTAACCACTGGACATGTGGCCACTAGTACTGACAGGTGCCCTCAGAATGCGATAGGTCAAAACAGAAACTGCTCAATGGTGTGGGTGGTCCAGGATGTTGGGGGGAAATGCCCCAGTGCCTGGGTTTATAAAAGTAGAGAAAACAGGGGCACCTGTGTGGCTCAGTTGGTTAAGTGTCTGCCTTCGGCTCAGGTTGTGATCCCAGGGTCCTGGGATTGAGCCTCGCATCAGGCTCTCTGCTCACCAGGGACCCTGCTTCCCTTCCTCTCTCTGCCTGCCTCTCTGCCTTCTTGTGGTCTCTGTCTGTCAAATAAGTAAATAAAATCTTAAAAAAAAAAAAAAAAGAAAAAAGAAGTCTGGCAGGATTCCCACTCAGAGGCCGATGATTGATTCTGAAGAACCGATGGGACCCAGGAGACGTGCAAAAAGGACTTTACTTGTGGTAACAAATACTTCCATGCAACCTGTTATTGTCCTGTTTTTGTTCCAAAACACTTTTTAATCATGGAAAACGGAAGAGACAAAGGTCTGCCTCACCAGAGGAGAGCTCTGCGGGGCTGCCCAGGGAACAGTGACATCTGCATCCAGCCTGGGCCCCACTGCCTCAGAGCCAGGGAGACCTGGGGAGGGGATTTCACACTGCTCATTCGGGGACGTGGAAGCACCCTGAGCCCTGGCCAGGCCACGAGGCTATGGGGGACACCGACCAGAGCCAGGAAAAGAGGAAGGCTCGTAAGGACTCGGGCAGAAGCTGTGTGGTGAGTGCTGGGCCGATCTCCAGATCCGAGAAAACAGGAATGGCATCTTTCTGAGCAAATGCTTCCCTGTGGCTTGGGGAGAGCTCACCAGAATTACCTGAGAACAAAGTCAGGAGGCCCACACCCACCAGCGCCAGCAGACCCGAGTGGCCCCCGACTGCCCCCAGGCAGCTCCGAGGTGCAGCCAGTCCTGAGGACAGCGTTGGGTAGTGATGGGATGAGGGCCGCCGTCAGGATGGCCTCACTAGACCTACAGCTCCTTGAGGCCTCCTGCACTGCTTCGTCCCCAATGCCTACCATCTTGTGGGCACTTAAGAAATGTCTGACAAGTGAGGATACGTCACGATGGTGACACAGCACTACATCTAACCGAGGGCAATGACACCCCAGGTGTCGCACATGGGGTCATCTCAGCTCGGGTCTGTCAGAGATTGCTGGGGCCACTGTAATGAACTACCATAAACTGGGTGGTGGGAAAGAGCAGAAAATTATCCTCTCACAGTCCCGTAAGCTAGCAGCTCGAAATCAAGGTGTCAGCAGGACCACACTCCCACCAAAGGCTCCATGGGAGGATCCTTCCCGGCCTCTTCCAGCTTCTGGTGGCTCCAAGCATTCATTGGGTTGTAGTCCCCTCGCCCCCGATCTCTGCCTCCATCTTCTCTGTCTGCCTCAAACCTCTCTTTGCCTTTCTCTTAGAAGGCATTTCTTTTTTTTTCTTTTTAAAGATTTTATTTATTTATTTGACAGAGAGAGTGAGAGACCCAAGCAGGCAGAGAGAGAGGGGGAAGCAGGCTCCCCGCTGAGCAGAGGGCCCGATGTGAGGCTCCATTCCAAGACCCTGAGATCATGACCTGAGCCAAAGGCAGAGGTTTAACCCACTGAGCCACCCAGGCGCCCCTCTTAGAAGGCATTTCTCATTGGATTTAGGGCCTATCTGAAATCCTGGCTGACTGCATCCAGATAGCTTTTACTGAATTCTATCTGCAATGATCCTCTTGCCAAATAAGTCATGTTCCCAGGTTCCGGGTGAACATATCTTTCGGGGACACCGTTCAACCCAGTACAGGCTGCCCAAGAGGGTTCAGGTAGCCCGTGGACCAAAATTAAATGGCACTGAATGGCTCAGTGGGGACAGTATGCTCATTCTGGATGCATCAGGGTCAAAGACATGGTTTTGCGCCAGTGCATGTTTCCCATGTCACCAAAGAGGGAACAGTTCCCCCGGCTCAGAGACTGGGTTGCAGTGTGCCTCCACCTCTGGCAACTGCCAATCTGATTTCTGTGACTGCTTCCAGTCCCTGAGTACAGCAGGGCATGTGGGTTCTCCCTTTCAGCAGAGACGGAAAGTCTGAGCAATACGACAGGAGAAGACTTGCGCCCTTAAGCACTCAAGTTATTATACATTCACTCGCTTCTTTATCCATCTGATGTCCCCAGGACACAAGGCTATGTGAAAATTAATAAAAAGAAAACTCATTGAAAATAGAATCAGGCGCCCAGAAGGGGGAGCTCTCAAGCCACGACACTCCAGGTCCATGACAGACCCCAACAGAAGGGAGGTACCATGAATTCCCCACAGGAGAATGAAAGATCGTCTCCTTGCCTGGCAACTGGCTAGCCAAGGAGACTGTCACAACTCAGGCAATGAGAAGCCACTGGACTCTGAGCTCCCAGTTTACTCCAATGGGTTTTTTTGTCTATAACTGCCCCTCTCAATTCCCTTTCCCCTGCGAAAGAGCAGTCCTGTCTGTTCTCTGGACTTGCCTACGGTTTTGCCATAGGTTACAGATCCCAAGATGCAATTATCTGTTAATCCCCAATAAACCCATTTTCCTAATAAAATAACTGGGTTTTCTTTTTAAGGTTAACAAGAAGGGCGGGCAAGACCCTGTCAATTTCACGGCTCTTAAAGAACCCCCAGTAGTTCACTCTCAAAAGTGTCAGTAACGTCCATGTCCCTCCCTAAAAGGTCCTGCTGAAGGACCTGCTGCCCCCTCTTGTCATCCACTGGCTGGGCCCTGCCTAGCAGGGCTATTTTCTAGCTCTCAAATGGCCAACCTCATTCCCATCACTGTCCATTACACCACCCCCTGACGTTTTGTTTATGTACTTGTTTATTGTCTCCCAGAGGAGCTTAAGGTTTCCAAGAGACCTCAGTTTTATCTATTTTATCACTGCTTTGACACAGCACGAATATACTGGCTGGTCCACAGAGAAGTTCAATGAACGAATGAAGGAAGGAAAGAAAGAAACAAATGGGCAAACTGGAGGAGAAACAACCCAGCTCGTCGTGGAGCAGGGTAATGTCGAGAAAGCCATTTCTCTCCCGAGCAGCAGTGTCAGCATCGTAAAATGAGAACAAACAACAGTTTCTACTTCACAGGATTGAGGGTATGGTGGCATAAGTGGGCTCTCCCCAAGTGACAGATACTACTATTATTACCACAGAGGCATAAACACCTTCCTTACTCAATTACCTTCCACGGCGCAGAACGAACTCTGAGTGAGAAGTATCAAATCTGTCACAGCTTTGAGTTTTGTCAAAAAGGGCAGGGTAACTAACTCCTCACAGTGCTCTGAAGAGATACACTGGGGGGCAGAGAAGAAGGAAGATTTTAAAAATAAGAGAGGGACGCCTGGGTGGCTCACTTGATTAAGCGGCTGCCTTCGGCTCGGGTCACGATCCCAGGGTCCTGGGATCGAGTCCCACATTGGGCTCCTTGCTCAGCAGGGAGCCTGCTTCTCCTTCTGCCTCTGCCTGCCTCTCTGTCTGCCTGTGCTCACTCTCTCTCTGACAAATAAATAAATAAAATCTTAAAAAAAATTTATAAAAATAAGAGAGAGACCAGTGGCCACCTGGAAGCGTCTTTCGCCACCACCATCCCCTCGCCCCCGAGCGGTCGCACCTTCACCCGCTGCGCCTCGTTAATGCACTGCTGGTAGCTGCCAATGTAGAAGGCATTCTTCACGTCGAACAGCTCGTCCACTTCTCCGGAGCCGCCGGAGGCAGGGCCGGGAGCCGGAGGCGCCATACCGCTGTGGTCCCAGTCGCTCCTCTTCCGGAGGGACACGTCGGCCGGAAGCAGAGAGTCACCGCAAGGCACGCTGGGGATTGTAGTTTACTCTTTTCTACCTGATGATGAACCAAAGGGAGTTAAAGGACGGGAATCGCAAGGACGGCTCGCAGGGCATTCGGGAATTGTAGTTTGATTTTGTCGCGCGAGCCAATGGAAATCGGGGAAACATGGTAAGCCTGTGGTCGAGGCTGGGAATGGCCTAGTGAGCTAGAGGTGGGTGGGACCACGCAACTAGCGATCCAGTAAACGGGAGCGGCTCAGTGACGCCATCGGTACGCGCCGGAAAGCATGGCTCACAGGGGTGCTCACGCGAAGCTGGCGAAGGGGATGGCCGGTTTCGCGGAGCTCGGGCTGTCATCCTGGCTCGTGGAACAATGTCGGCAGCTGGGTTTGAAGCAGCCCACGCCTGTACAGCTCGGCTGCATCCCCGCCATCCTAGAGGGTAAGTGTGTCTCGGCCTCTTCCCCAGGAAGCCTACCCCCTCTTATCGGCTCCCTTTCCTTCGCGCAGCCTTTGCCCACGCCAGTTCTGCGAGGCCAGGGAATATGCTTGGGCGTTATTGGCGAGCCTGGGTCCCAGAGGTAGACTGGGCAGTGTTGGCGTTTGTAATGCACAGTTGATTTCCTGTGTGTCCGCACACAAGTGATGTAATCCTAGAAACTTGTGACCTCAGAGCACAGGGATGAATGACTAATGGCCACTACTGAGAAACTTTGGTAGTTTGCACTGCCATCCTAATTTTACAAACGGAAACTGAGGTTGTTGAGATCACTTGTAAATGCAGGACTCTGGTCCCGTGAATACTCCCCACTCCCCACTCTGGTAGTCCAACCCTGTTTGCCATTAAAGAGATGCTGTTAGGGGCACCTGGGTGGCTTAGTTGATTGGGCGTCCCACTCCTGATTTCCACTCAGGTCATGATTTCAGGGTGGAGATCAAGGCCGGCATTGGACTCCATGCTGGACGTGGAGCCTGCTTGGGATTCTCTCTCCCCCTCTCTCCCGCACTTCTCTTCCTTCCCCGTCCTTTTTTTCTTTCTTTCTGTATAAAAGAAAGCAAGCCTAGGATGTAATAAGCTGAGGGCTGAGGTATTAAATAGACAAAAATGGAGAAATCGATAGGCAGCCTATGATACAGATTGGGGGAAGGTTTTCAGGTTTCCCCAAGCTGGGATGCTCTGTAAGGGAGTCAAATGAGATAGTGAGTAGTAGCGGGGCACCTGGGTAGCTCAGTTGGTTAAGCATCTGCCTGCAGCTTAGGTCATGATTCCAGGGTCCTGGGATCGAGCCCCGTGTCTGGCTCCCTGCTCAGCGGGGAGCCTGCTTCTCCCTCCTCTCCCTCTGCCACTCGACCTGCTTGTGCTCTCTCGCACATACGTGCTCTCTCTCTCTCTGTCAAATGAATAAATAAAGTCTTGAAAAAAAAAAGATGGTAGTGGCATCTTGGGTCAGATGGATGTGGGTTCCACTCCAGCTTGCTACTTACTGGCTGTGTGTTCTGAGCACATCTCTGAGACTCTGTTTCCCCTTCTGTTCAATGGAGGTAATAATGGTCACACCCTCCTAGAATTTGTCCATATGCCCAGAACGTAAATGACATAGGTCAGTATTGGACACACGGTAACCGCTCATTAAACCTTAGCTATTGTGAACTGCCCAGTAGAACACTTGTCTGCACATGGTGTGTGTTGATACCTCTTTGCCTTCTGCCCAGGTCGGGACTGCTTGGGCTGTGCCAAGACAGGCAGTGGCAAGACAGCAGCATTTGTCCTGCCCATCTTGCAGAAGCTATCTGAGGATCCCTATGGCATCTTCTGCCTCGTCCTGACACCCACCAGGTGAGCCCCCCATAGGCCTTCTGGATGAGTTAACCATCTGTATTTTCTTGGGCAAGCACCTTTACCTCTCTGAGTACCCTTTCCCTATGTTTAAAATGGGGACAGAAATCATTCCTGCCTCTTAAGGGAGGCAGAGAATTTACCAGGATAATGTGTGAGAAGTGCTGAGCACAGGTGTTGTCTCATGGTAAGCTGTCAGTTGTCTTATAGTCCGAGACAGAGACACATTTCTTGTTCTTGGGCGGACAAATATGACAGTTGACATGATAAGTCCTCTAACAGCAGTAGGAGAAGTAGGCACTGTATGTTGTAAGAGTGTGGCCTGGGGAGGGGGAAGTCGAGGAACATGTCATTCCAGAGATGCCTTAAAGGGTAACAAGTATCTCTCAAAGGGACAAATTTGGGGAAGGATACACTAGGCAGAGGAAGCTGCTAATGCATTCAAGCAGAGGTGGGAGAAATGCAGGGAACAGAATAGGTACTTGGGGCCGGGCAGGTTAGAGCCAACTTGAGAAAAGCCTAGAATGCCAGGAAGAGAATTAGAACCAATTCTGTGGGCATGTGAGCAGGAGAGGGCAAGACAGGAGGACAGGAAGTAGGCACATGAGCCAAGGGCAGGCCTGGGCAGAGCTGGGGCTGAGGGGTAGGGAAGAAGGGACTTGGACACTGACTAGCCTCAGGGGAGAGGGGACTGATGCTTAGGTTTCGGGCTTTGATGACTGTGGTATCGAGGCCACTGCCGAGGAAGAGAGGTCAGGTTGGGTGGGACTGGTGGGAGAGGGGCCATGGGATGTCTGGGTCAAAGGGGCTCCAGCGCTCCATATCAGAGCCTTTATCCAGAGGGAACTGGGAGCTGTGATGGGTGTGTAAGCAGGAGAGGGACAGTCAGGAGGTCTGAGGGTTGGATATGGGAATGGGAGGCAGGCACAGAACCCCCTATCTAACCCAGCCTGACCCCTTTACACCCACAGGGAGCTGGCCTACCAGATTGCAGAGCAATTCCGGGTGCTGGGGAAGCCTCTGGGCCTGAAAGACTGCATCATTGTCGGCGGCATGGGTACAGGGGGCCCAGGGAGGCTCCGGGTAGGGAACCCCCGCGGCCTCATGCCACCCACCCAGACCCACCTCTCGCTCTCCACCTGCAGATATGGTGGCCCAGGCCCTGGAGCTCTCCCGGAAACCACACGTGGTCATCGCCACACCAGGGCGCCTGGCTGACCACCTACGTAGCTCCAACACTTTTAGCATAAAGAAGATCCGTTTCCTGGTGAGTCGGCCCAGGGCCCGGATTCATCCATTTGGGACACGTCACCCATAGGCCATCCAGTAGAGCCGTAGGAAGGGTGACAAGGACAGCAGAGAAGCAACATGAGGTAGCCCAGACTAGCCAGGGTGGTCGGGGGCAGGGCCTCTCTGAGGTGCTGAGATGGTTGAGGGAGCGGATGTCTGAGACCTAGAGGGAGAACACTCCAGGGCCCATCTCCGGGGCTGGGAAGGAGGCATGGGGGGGAAGCAGGCTGGGCATGTGATCGGGCCCTGGACAGCGCTGCCACTCCAGATCCCCTACCCCCGGCTATTGGTTCTCAGGTGATGGACGAGGCAGACCGGCTGTTGGAGCAGGGCTGCACTGACTTCACCGTGGACCTGGAGGCCATCCTGGCAGCGGTGCCCACTCGCCGGCAGACCCTCCTCTTCAGCGCCACACTGACTGACACACTTAGAGAGCTTCAGGGCCTAGCCACCAACCAGCCCTTCTTCTGGGAGGCTCAGGCCCCGTGAGTCCACAGCCAGGTCCCGAGGGGCAGGGCAGGGCAGGCAAGGGGTCACGTAGGGGGGCCACACCCAACAGAGGTTCTTGCCCATGGACTGTGCAGGGCATTGGCTCCCTTCAGCAGTAGGGGAAACTGAGCCCTGCCCCCCACCCCCCCATCCCCAGGGTACGTACAGTGGAACAGCTGGACCAGCGCTACCTGTTGGTGCCTGAGAAGGTCAAGGATGCTTATCTGGTCCATCTGATTCAGAACTTCCAGGACGAGCATGAGGACTGGTCCATCATCATCTTTACCAACACGTGCAAGTGAGCACAGGCTACCTCTCTTCTCCTCAGACCCCCTCCCGTAGTCCTTTACGAGGCCTGAGGCGCGAGGCACACGGCCAGTGTTGGCACTCTGGGGCCTCTGCTGAGAGCAGAGATTTCAGAGGATTCGCTCAGGGAAGCTCAGATCAAGCAGTTTGCTGAGGCCACGCCTCCTGAAGAGGGAGCCAGGATTTGGGGTTCCTCAGACTCGCCTTTTTTTTTTGAAGATTTTTCTTTTTTTATTTGTCAGAGAGAGAGAGTGCACGGCCCATGTGCGTGCATACAAGCGGGGGGTGGGGGGGCAGCAGGCAGAGAGGGCTCTTCACTGAGCAGGGAGCCTGATGTGGGGGTCAGTCTCAGGACCCTGCTACCATGACCTGAGCCGAAGGCAGACAGACACTTAACCGACTCAACCACCCAGGCTCCCCAAGACCCGCTCTTAACCAGAAGGCGTGGGGGTCTCTGGCTATCCCCCAGAAACGCCCTGCTGCAGCCGGGAAGGCCTCAAAGCAGCAGCTCTTTACTGTGTCTCAGGCTGTCACTAAGGCCCAGCACTCCAACAGCCAGGCCCTCCTCTCTGCAGTCCCGGAGGCCTTCAGAATCCTTTGAAGCTCTTGGGGAGGTCCTTAGGAAGCTGTAGCATGAGCCGGAGTGGAAACGCAGCCTACGTCCCATGGAGGAGACCTCCTGAGTGGCTGCTGCCCCCTAAGAATTTATCGGCTATCAGAAGAGGAAAGTCCGGGTGTAGGGCTGACTCTCATTGGCTTAGGCCAGGGTCGGCAGGCAGGATACCCCGCACCCCTGCTTCTCTTTCACCAGCTGTGCAGGGTCCCCTACTTGCGGTCTTTGGGTGCGCCGGGGCGGGAGTGCCTTCCCCTGACTGGGGCTCTGGAGAGGCTGCCAGTGTGTCCTTCCCCCCAGGACCTGCCAGATTCTGTGCATGATGCTGCGGAAATTCAACTTCCCCACTGTGGCTCTGCATTCCATGATGAAACAGGTGTGGGGTCAGGCTGCTCCAGAGACACACCCCTCCCCATCCCTAGCCTTGCCCTCGCTGCTCCTCCCAGCCTCAGGGCCTTTGCCCACGCCTCTTCCCTCTGCCTCAAACACTAACTGCCATGGGTTAACCTTGGTCTGTCCTCATGGGGGCGCCCACAAGGGTGGGAAGCCTGGACTCCCATGTTCCCAGGCCTCACACAGTAAATGTTCAAACGTTTGCTGAGATGCTCCCTGACCCCCAGTCTTCCCAATTCTCTCCCTGACCTGGCAACAGAAAGAACGCTTTGCTGCCCTGGCCAAATTCAAGTCCAGCATCTACAGGATCCTGATTGCCACAGACGTGGCCTCCCGGTGAGCAGTACTCCCTCCCCTGGGCTGGCCCAGTGGCACCCCCACAGAGGGACCAGAGGGCTGACCCTGATGAGGCCTGGGGCAGCCCTGACTTCTGGCTGAGTGACCTGGGGTGAGTCCTTGGTTTCCCCATGTGGATGATGGCATTGACTGGCCTCTGCTTCCAGGGGCCTGGACATTCCCACAGTCCAGGTGGTCATTAACCACAACACTCCCGGGCTCCCCAAGATCTACATACACCGAGTCGGCCGGACAGCTCGGGCAGGTAAGCAGACAGGGTGGGTGGCCTTCGGACCCATGTCCCTCCACCCTGCCCACCCCGTGAGGAGCCCAAGTCAGGAGCCAATGGGAGAAGACGTGGGGGTGGAGCCCACAGGCGAGAAGCAGTGGTCAAAAGTTGGAGGAATCATCCTTTCGAAAGCAAAGGCAGGAAATGTTCTGGTTTCTGAGATTCTCACGCCTGGAGTGGGCAGAGACAGGGATTCTGGGGTAGCCAGCCCAGGCCTGGCCCTTCTCCCCTGTCCTGTGACCCTGGGGCAGGGCACATCAGCTCTCTAGGTCCGTCTCGTCATCAGAGGACAGGTAGCAGGAATGATGCGTGTTTGTGCTGCTCCAAGGGTCGTGAGCCTCACCAGCTGTGAGTGCTGAGGGAGACACCGTCACCCTCACAGAAATGGGGGAGAGACTAGTGGGCACAGCTTCGCACTGAGGCATGTCAAGGCTTCTCGCTGACAAAACTCCCTGACAGCCATGTCCTGGAGGGAAATCAGCCACGTCACCAGCCCCTGTGGACGGCCGGCCTGGCAGGAGAGCCGCCTCTCCCAGGGCCCTGTGTCTTCTTTTCGAGGGACCTGCCCTCACTCCGTTCCCACCAAGAGAACTGCCTGGTTGTCGCAGCCTGTCTCTGTTGGCCCCTAGCTCATAGCAGGTAACGGTGGCGTGTCCTCGCAGGGCGGCAAGGACAGGCCATCACACTGGTGACGCAGTACGACATCCACCTTGTCCATGCCATCGAGGAGCAGATCAGTGAGTGGAGGGGTGGGAGAGGGGCCGGGGGGAGGCGGGTGTGTCTGGGTGAGATGCCCACTCACCCTCCTCAGACACCTGCCGGGCTGCTCACTGAGCAGAGCTTGGACTGCACTTCCTGCCCTGTGCAATCCCAAGTGATGGCTTTTAGCCTGGTTATCAAAACCAGCTTCCCACAGTGGCCCTCAGCCACCGAAAGCTACATCCGGTGGGAAGGGACTTCGGTTTCTCAGCCTGGGATGTATCGGTGGTCCCTGTGGATGAGTCAGAGCCCCCAGGGCCAGGGTTTGGGTGTGTTTAACAACCCCCTTGGGTGTTTTAATGTGCAGCCCAAACCAACCAGCACTGGAAAATCTGTAATCACTGCACAGACTGCCCTAAAATTCAGAAACCTCTGGGCTGCAAAGGGCAGTGTTTGAGTAATCCTTATACCCAACGTGAGGCTCAAACTCATGACCCCAAGATCAAGAGTCGCACACTGTTCCGACGGAGCCAGCCAGGCGCCCTGAAGGACAGTGTTTAAAAAAAATATTTCCCGTCGAATTCATAGTGTTGCTAACAGCGACAAATAAAAGGACAGCCTGTCATCTTCAGGTCTACAATCCCAGATCTTGCTTACCTGACCCTAATCTGCAAGACGCCAGTCTTGCATGCCCCACTGCATGGGAAGCTCACTCCTAAGCCAGAATCTCTCCCTTGTCTGTTCTCTCCCACCCCCTGGGACCCCTGCCCCTGCAGAGAAGAAGCTGGAGGAGTTCTCTGTGGAGGAGGCCAATGTGCTGCAGATCCTCACGCAGGTCAACGTGGTGCGGAGGGAGTGTGAAATTGTGAGTATTAGAAGCTGTGAGGCCAGGGTGCCCCCTTGGAGATGAGGGCCCCCATGACGGCCTCTCCTTCCCTCCCCAGAAACTGGAGGCGGCCAACTTTGACGAAAAGAAGGAGATCAATAAGCGGAAGCAGCTGATCCTGGAGGGGAAGGTGAGGGCTGAGCTGGCAGGTGGATGGCGGGGAGGGCTTACAGGAGGCAGATTGGCAGCTCAGTCACCCTCGGGTCCTCCCATGCCAGGATCCCGACCTGGAGGCCAAGCGAAAGGCTGAGCTGGCCAAGATCAAGCAGAAGAACCGGCGCTTCAAGGACAAGGTGGAGCAGGTGCTCCAGCGGCAGAAGGCCAGGGGGGCTGGCCGCAGGGGACGTCCACCCAGGGCCCCGCCTGGAGCACGCTCAGCCCCGGCACCCAGCCAGGGCCCGTCCTGAGCACCACTGTGGCCCCCACCGGCCCCGCCTGGGATTCCTTTCTGGAACTGATGGTCAGAGGGCTCCTCCCCTCCCTCCGGACCTGCTCAGTCCCTGTCAGTGGGACCTAGGGACACCCATGTTGTGCTCCACACAGCTTTCCACCTTGCAGCCCCTGGCTGGCCCCTTCTCGGAGCCCCTGCCTGCAGATGAGGAAGGAACACTGGCTACCAGGTTGGACCCAGCTCCACACACAGTGACCCTGGGGGGTGGATGCTTCAGGGCTCCAGAGCAAAGGTGTGTTGCTTGCAGGAGTCACCTAATAAATGGGTCTCTCGACTTTCCCATCGGACTCTGCGGGAGTCGGGGCAGGGGAGGAGGGTTCAGCTGCTGGTGCTTCCCAAGGCCCCCAGGACATCATGTCACCCCCCCATCCCACCCCAGTCCTCCATTCCCGTCAGGCCAGGCCAAAGGTTTGAATTATAGCGCTGGCCATTCTGGCCAGGTGACCTTGGGTTTGAGAAGCCCCCTGTGGGCCTCAGTTTCCTCATCTAGAAAATGGGCACTGCAAGGACACCATTCTCCAAACATGGCCATCAGGTTCAGCGACATGAAGCCTGTGTGTAGTGAACACTACCATGTCCTAGAAGCTTCCCCACCTGCCTTCCTGGTGGAATCTGGGGTTTATAGCCAGAGTAAAGGGAGGGGTGCTTAACCAGGGGACACCTAAGGGCAAACTAGTCCAGACGAGGAGTTCAGCCCAAGGGAGTGGGGACAGCTGTGCTGGGCAGAGCTGGACTCCTGACTCTGTGGCATGATGTGCTTCTTGGACTCTGAAATTTACTCTTCTCGCAGGCAAGTGGCTTGCTAAGCCCAACAGAACAGCTGAGGTGCATCCAAGAGGAAGCAGGTAGAGGGTGCAGTGACGGCGGTTAGATGCCCGGGTGTACACACAACACACACACACGCACTGCCGCTCTTAGAAATGTAATCTGGGCGCCAGCGCACGCCCTAGGGATTCTAGAAATTCTACACAATGAAAAGCCCCCTAAACAGCCCCTGAGCTGTGAGCAACCAGGGCCAGCTGGGGCACTGTGGCCAGGCCCTCCTCAGGCCGAGTTGGGGCCCCCGGTCCCTGCCAGGGTGAATGGCCCACTGTGCCGCCCGCGGCCCGCCTCGTGCTCCAGGCGGGAATCATGCGTCTGAAACCAGCTCCTGCAGGCCCCCGGCTCCCACGGCTCCCACGCTGACCCTGCAGCCAGGCTCAGGGGGTGCCCTCAGCCAGGCGGGCAAGGCCCTCTCGCAGCTCGCTCAGCTCAAACAGCCTGACGTCCAGCAGCTGTGCGGCCCGGCCCACCTCAGCCCGAGCTCGTTCCCGCTCGGCCCGCGCCTCCTCCAGGCTGCGCTCCGTTGCCCGCAGCTGGTGTTCCAGCTCAGCATTGCGGGTCTCCAGGTCCTGCAGGGAGAGGGTAGACAAGATTTGGGGCCCCAACAAGTCTCGGGTCACCAGTCCTGCTTGAGGCATCCAGCATCTGAGTGCCATCCCATCAGACCCCACTCTGGACCATGCCATGCCCCCTTCGTCTCACCCTCCCTGCAGCTTCTTCCAAGACACTCCCTGAGCCCTTGGCCAATATAAAGGGCATAGAACTGATCACATCCCTCTTCTGCTCAAGACCCTTCTGTGACCCATCAGGCTAGGAACAAAATCCATATCCCTCCCTCCTTGCTCATTCCAGCTCAGACTTGCTGGCTTCCTTGTGGTTCCTTGAACATGTTGAGTTTCTCCCCACCTCAGGGCCTTTGCACAGGCTGAGCACTCTGCCCAGAAGACAAGAGGGAGCATTTCCCCAACTTCTCTCTTCTGGGTCCCCAGATCCTTAAACATCTTCACCTGCTGGACTCGGAACATTCACCACGAACATTTCTCAGAAAAAGTCTTCAGTGAAAGCCAGACCAGTCAGACCTGGGTTCAAATGCAGGCTCCTGACCCTGAGGACTTGATGGGGTCAAGCACGGCAATTCAGCAGGGACTCAAAAATTGCTTGCTGAGGGGTGCCTGGGTGGCTCAATTGGTTAAGCATGTGCCTTCGGCTTGGGTCATGATCTCAGGGTCCTAGGATCGAGCCCCATGTTGGGCTCCCTGCTCAGCAGGGAGCATGCTTCTCCCTCCCCCTCTGCCCTCCTCCCCCCACTGCCGTACTCTATGTCAAATAAATGAATAAAATCTTTTAAAAAATTTCTTGCCTAGTCAAAGAATGAAACATTGTACTAATAACTGTCTTTCACAAAACACTGGCTGCAATGCAGACATGCCCTGCCCCTGGTCCTCCCAATCCTTCACAACCTTGGGTAAATCTCTTCCAGACCCCACTTACAGGTGAAGAAACTGAGGCTTGGAGAGGCATACAGCTGCCCAGGACCCATCAGGAAGGAAAAACCCCAGGTCCGTCCCACAGAGCGAGGGGGCTGGGACACCCTGTCCCATTACAGCAACACACACCTGCACTTTCTGCTGTGTCTCCTCCCGCTCGGTGGCATCCACGGCCTCACGTGGTCCACCGGTCTGGCTCTTTAGCGTCTGGATCTCCTACAGAAGAGTTCCCAGGGTCTATTCTGGGGGTCCTGGCTCCCCTGTAGGAGGTCAGGGAAGATGAAGCCCAGGGACACACACTCAGTGCTCACCTGGTCCTTTGTCTGCACTAATGCCTCCAGCTGCTCCAGTGCCTGGCTCCCTTCCTTCTCACTGGCTGAGGGTTGCTCGGCGGCTGCCTGGGCCTCCAGCTCAGCTACCTGTGTGGACAGGAAAGTCAGGCCCTGACACCTCAGCCTGCACTCTCCTGACCCCTGGGAAATCTGTCCTTTGCTCAGTCACACCCCTGATGAGGCACTCAACCCCCTCTGATTGGGGCTACCACCTCCAAGCAGGGAGGACTTTAGGTGGTTTGACAAAGGTTGGCATTCTCTCAGACCCATAATACAGAACAAGAAACTGAGGCTCAGAGAAAGGACCTGCAGAGATCACTCAGCCAGGCAGTGAACCCAGGACGGATAGGACATGCGGAGGCAGGGGCTCCCAAGCTGCCTGGGCCACCTGGAGTCTCTGGAAGGGGTCCCCTCACCCGCTGCCGCAGCCTCTCGGCCTCCGCGCGCTGGGCCTCCAGCTGCTGCCTCCACTGGGCGGCCGCGGCGTTGGCTTCTCGCAGGGCGCCCGCCAACTTGTTGTTGCTGTCCTGCAGCGCGAAGAACTCGGCCTCCCACTGCACCTCGCCCACCGAGCTGCAGGGACGCGAGGGTTGGCTGGGGCGAGGCCGGGCCGCACTGCCGCGGGGTGGGGGTGGGGTACAGGGCGGGGCGGGGCGAGGGATGGGGCGGGGCTGGGGGCGGGGCCACAGGTGGGAACATCCCGGGGGAGCGCGGCCTGTCGGGGGCGGGGTCAGCCCATCGGGGCGTGCTCAGAACCGGGTGAGGGTCGGGGAGGCGTGGCCGAGGCAGGGTTAGTCCCGAGAGGCGGACGAGGTAGGGGCAGGGTCAGCCCCGAAAAGGCGTGATCAAAGGAGGAGCGCGTTCGAGGGGCGCGGTCCGCTCCAGAAGCGGCAGGACCCGAGTTAGCCCCCTCCCCTCCCCGGGCCTTGGGTACACAGATCCCGCGGCGGGTCGCGCCCCCCACCCCCCGCTTCAAGGAAGCTCCTCTCCGCGCCTTCCGTCCCGCCACGCGCTATGCCCGCCCCACCCGCCTCACCCCTCCGACAGCATCTTCTTGAGCCGCTCGCGCTCCGCGGGGCCGGGGACGTCCGCGCTCTGGCTACGGAACAGTTTCTCATCGCCGGGGCCGTTGGCGCTGACGAGGGGGCTTGGGGGCACCTAAGGGTATGGGCAGAAGCGAGGTCACACTGGGGGCCGGCTTCGGTAAAGGACCGGTTGGTTAGGTCATGGTTGGGGTCAGGGCTGATGCTACTGGGGTTATGACGGAAGACAGGAGTCCTTTCTAGCGCTGGGATTCGAGCACGCCCTTCCTCTCCTCATCCACCCTCTATGGTTCCCCATGACCCCTGGGCCAGAGCTCCGGGAACTGTACCCCCACCTTGCCTGCCTGGGCTCTCATCAAGTCCCCAGGAGCACACCTGAAGCAGGCTAGTCTAAATAAACCCACTGAGATATTCAAAATCTGCAAAGGTCGGGGGAGCGTTGTGAAACCTCTGTGCTATCCCCTCATGGCACTACCCTTCCTGGGGCCAAATTTCAACATGAGTTTAAGATTCAGACGGGAAGCTCTCTTCCACGCTGAATTCACTGCCTGGACCAGGAGCCTGCTTTTTCATCTCTATAACCCTCTTTTCCAGCCCTGGGCCTGGCACACAGTAGGTGGTCGGTAAATTCTGCTGAATAAATCAATGGGGGAAGGCTCCCAGGACAGTTCTTCACTCTGCCGCCTAGCTGCTACTTAGCTATTTCAACCTCCAGGTTTCTACTCTGCCATCTAAGCTGGTTTCCAGGCCTTCGGGATCCAAGCCTAGCCAGACCCCCAGCTCCTGACACTTTCCCTCCAACGCTCCTGTTGTAGGTCTAGTTTGACCGATCTGTGAGCACTGGTCCCGGGCACCCACACAGCACCCGGGCCCTCAGGAGCAGCTGAGTGACTAGCAGGCATGGGACAGGGAGTACTGACCTGGTGGGCAGCGAGCCCCAGGGCTGGACTGGTGAGCTCCCCCCCATCCTGAGATTTCTCCCTGGCCAGCCTCGCCGCTTCCTTTACTTCCTGGAACTTCTCAGCAAACTGGGGCGGGGCAGGGCGGAGAAGCAGAACAATCAATCAAAGAAAACCCAGCCCCCTCTCCTAGGGCCCCACTTGGTCACCCCCATCCAGCGCCAGCCCTGTCGCTCTGGGAGGGATTTTAGGAGCCACGCATATCCTCTCATTTCATGAACTGGAAGAAGCTTGGAAAATGTCCCAGCGAGCAGACTGAGTATCGTGGCGGGGGTGGGATGTTCACGGAAGTGGATTACACCGAGCCACCTTGAGAAAGGGCTCCCCTTTTCCTCTCAGTCTGGCTTATTTCAGCAAGGAGAGCCTCAGGTGGGTGCTCTCTTTAGTGCCGGGGACACTTGTGAATATCGTTTTATAACAAAGAAAAAGCAAGTCTTGGGCTCAGAGCCTCTGAGAGGGCACCTGTGCCCAGGGAGAATGTAAATCGCCCTGTTCTCCTACTGTATTACCTTTACCACGCTACCAGTTTTCCAATTAGGGTGGGTAGGATACGCTGTTTTTCATTTTAAAATAAGTTTCTTTCATTGAACAATAATTTAAAAAAAAAATGTGTACAAACAGTCACTTGATTGGGGCAAAGGGGCCAGTGCCATTCATTGGTGGGGTGGGTGGGGGGAGGGAGGAAGTCATTTCCAAAAACAGTCCAGCAGCAACTGAATACTCAGTGGGAAAAAAATACTCCTGCCTTATACCACCCACAGAAATTAATTCAAGACCTAAATTTGAAAGGAAAATGAAAGCTTCTAGAAGCAAGAGAATCCTCACGATCTCATTAGGAATCAGAAAGCACTATCCATCCGGGGAAAAAATGGGATGAGACAATATTGAAGTCTGGAGACAGCAGAGGGTGGAGGGAGGCGAATGAAGGTAGTGAGTGCTAGGGTGTGTGAGGGAACTCCCAGCCCGTCCCAGGCACCCAGAGAAGGTCAGGGTGTGTCCAAAATTGGAGTAGGTGGCCCGCCGAGCTGAGACATGATCCAGGGAACCAGGAAGGGTTATCTAACTCTGAGGCCCATCCTGCAGCACCTGCCCAGGGGCCCCAGTGTACCTGGGAGAAGACCCAGGCCCAGCCCTGTCCCTCCCACCATGGAACCCTGCAAGCCCACCTGGGTCAGATGCTGCTCAGAAGCAAAGCCAAGGCCATAGACAGTGTTGGCGCGACTGTCTGCCCACTGCCCGAACTTCTGGGAGGTTTTGGTAAAGGTCATGTTGGGGGTGACAGTGCTGTTGATGATGGCCTGGGGGGTGGGACACACAAAATTCAAGGTTGATGAGACTGATAATAATGAACATGAAACCCCCAGGGTGTTATTTTATATTAGTTCCTGAGAGATCCTTGGTGTGAGCCATTGCAGGAGGGAGACTGATTCTGGGCTCCTCCCAACCCCCATCCCCCAGGCACACAGCAAGGCAATGACCAGACCCAGGCCTGTGTCTGAGACTCCAGGAGCCTGCCACCCCACCCAGGCCCTGCCAGGACCTTGGCACCCCCAATGCTGATGATTCGGTAGACATTGCGGGTGGCATCGTAGAAGTAGGAGACAGTGAGTGCGTGCTTGCCCGCGGGGATCCAGTTCCGTTTGGTGGCTGGGTCAATCTGGAACACGTGCGCCCGTGTGCTGAAGATGGGCTGCTCCCTGCAGGGGGAGAGCATTTTCAGAGGGGCTGGGCAGCACCCAGGGGACTCAGGGCCAAGCTGGGGAGGCGGGGGCTCACCTGGCTGTGGACATTGGTCAGGCTGGGCTGGGTGGGCTCCAAGAAGCAGCCAGAGGGAGGGCAGGAGCTGCGGGCTCAGTCTCTGGGGGGGGGGGGAGAGGGGGCTTGTGAGTGTCTCTCCAGGACAGGCTTAAGGAAACCAAGCAGGTCCAACCTCAGGACCCACTGCCAAGGTACACCATTCATAGATCGTCAGTCAAAAAGGTAAGGGCATCAGCAGATCACTCAGAGCAAAAAGACCCTGTCCCTCTCCATCGAGGAAGCCCCCACATACGCCGAGCAGGAGATGGCTCTCTGAGAGGAGATAGGTGGCCCTTGATATCCCAGCATAAACTTCTCAGCATGCTGTTTACTGAACCCCCCAGTGACACCCCCTCAATCTTGGGGTAGGTAGAGAAGGCCAAGGTGAACTCCTGCTTGGTATTTTCTGCCACATTCACTCATTACTCCCCAAACCGGGATCTCCATCTAAATGTGGGGCAGGACCAGGCGCCTACTGGGAGACTAGTCCCCCACCCCCAGAATCCACAGGGGGACCCCTCAACTTCCACTGTAGGGCAGAAGCACACCTTGGAGTCAGAGTCCAAATCCCCAGGGAGCTCCCAGTCTAGTTAAAAAGATAAGATGTAACCAAACAAGTTTATCTCGGTACCCAGTTCCTGGTCACCCATACCCACTCAATCCCAATAGGGCTGGGCTGGGTGGCATCAAGGATTGGGAGAGGGGGCTCCCCAGCCCCTCTTGATGCCTTCAGTCAGAACCCCACAGAAACCAGGAATGGCTGCCCTGGAGAATTCCTGACCCTCACCTCTGTGCCCCCAAAACCTGCACCCTGGGGGATCTGTAGGGGACCAGCAGGGACCTGGGGAAGGGAGGTGGCAAAGTGGGGGAAGGGAGGCCCCCCGCGGAGCGGCCTCCTTGGGTCAGAGGAGGGATCCCCCCCCCCCCCCCGTCCTGGGCAGCTGCTGCCCCGGTCACAGGGTCTGAAACCGGAGTCCCTGTGTGGGGGAGGGGCGGCAGCTCTGGCCTGGGTTGGGAGCAGGTCCTGGAGCGAAGCAGGGTTCCAGGGTGCAGGGGTCCCAGAAACACAGGCCCTTCCGGCCCTGACGGTCCTGCAGCGACTTGCAGCTTTGGGGAAAGTTACTCACCAACTAGTCATGTGCCTCGGACGCCGCCGGCCCGCGGGGCTCCGGGAGGAGGCCCCGACCCCGCCCGGTGCCCAGGATCCCCAATTGCGTGTGGGGGCGAAGCCCCACCCCATGCGCCCCAGTCCGGGGGGCCTGATATTCAGTAAGGAAGGAGTTCCCATCCGCGTCAGAAGCGGGGCGCCCAATACGCGCCCCGACTTCGGGAAGTGCCACCCTCGACCCGGGAACTTCCGAGATCCGCGCGACGCCCCCCAACTCCGGGCCCAGAACTTCGGGGACACATTCTCCGCCTCCTCCAATCCCAGGTCCAGAACTTCGGGGATCCCTCGCGCCACCTCCGACTCCTAAATTTCGGGGACTCCCTGCCACCTCTCCAACCCCGGGTCCGGAATTTCGGGATCTCCTCGCGCCGCCTCCCTACCCCAGGCCGGGAACGTCGGGGACATCGCAGCCTCTTCCAACGCCCGGTCCGGAACTTTGGGAACCCCTCACCCTGTGCCCTCTCCGACCCCGACTCCGGAACTTCGAGGCCCCCGCACCCTCTCAAGCCCCGGAATTTCGCGGCTCCCCGAGCCGCCTCCAGCCACCCTGTCCGGAACTTCGGGGACCCGCCGCGCCCTCCCCCTGGCCCTGGAACCTCGGGCCCCCCGCGTCCCCGGCGCAGGCTCGGACAGCCGGGCTCACCCTGCGGGCTCGGCGCCCCGCGAGTGTCCGGGCGCGAGTCGGGTGCTGCCCCGCGCCGCCGACTCCCCGCAGCCGGGCGCCCCGCTCGCTTGCTGGCTCCGGGGCCCGCGCCCTCCGCGCCTCCCTCCGCACCGCCCGCGCCTTTGTCTGCGCCTCCGCCGCCGCCCGCGCCGCCTCCGGTCCCATCGCGGCCGGTCCCGACGCGGCCGCCGCCCGCCCCGCCTCCCCGGGCTGCCGAGGCCGCCCCGCAGCGCCCCCTGCCGGCCCTCCGCGGCGGGGGGGAGGGGGAGAGGGAGGGGCGGAAGCCAGGAGGAAGGCGGGACAGGACCAGCCCTGGGAGGGAGTCCCAGGGAAGAGGGACAGGGGGTGAGGATGGGGACAGAGACCCAGACCCAGAAGCAGAGGTATCAGAGAGAGACACTGGAGACAGACGGGTGGAGAACGTGACTTCATCCTCCTGTCAGGGGTGGCCCTGACCCTCCAGGACACTGCTGCCCGTTCTCTAGCTGCCTGAGGTCATCACCTTCTGCTTTTGATGGGAATCCCTCTCCACCGGACAGGGATTTGGGGCTGGGCACCTCTACAGCACAGAGGGCCGTGTCTGCACACAGTAGGTGCTCTGTGGGCGTTACCCACAGAGGAAATGAAAGAGACAGGCTGGGAGAGGCAAACAGTAGGCACTTCATGAGGCTTGATCAGGGATGTTCCATCAGAGTCCTACCTGCCTGACTTCCCACCTAGCTCTGATCCCCGGTTGGGGAGCAGCTTCTGCCCACCTTGTCTCCCAGGAGAGGAAGGAACGGATACCAACCATGGTGGGATTATCAGTATTGCTCTGTTGCAGGGCCCCAAGAACCTAGGGCGGATGGGACCCTATTCCCACCAAATGAGTGAATCCCCTGGAGGTCCTCAGGTCTGGGTTTGCCATCTCTGATCAGAGGGAGCCCTTTGTACACTTGCCAAGAGGGGGTCCTTCTCAAGATGAGCCGCCAGGATCATCTTCCCCAGACCCGAGTCTACCTGTGGGACCCACTTGTCTATCCTGCGGCTGCCCTTTCTCTGGGCTCCTCCAAAGTCACGCAGGGCCATCGGAGTCGTGGATAGAGGGGCTGCAGCTCCCCCAAACCAAGGCCCGCAGATCCCTAAAGCTCAGAACCTCGTGTCTGAACTTTCTGACGACCTCGGAGATTTTGCTTTTCATCTTCTCTGTCCTGTCTCCTTTCTCTGTTCTTTTCTTTCCGCTTACCCTGCTGACAAGAATCATACATCTGGGCTGGAGCTATCTTCAAATCACCTTTAGGTGAATTCTAGGTCACGTGGTTTCTGGAGACTTATGCCTGGGCCAAGATGGAGTTACCTTTGCCCAAGCTCTTCCCTCCACCTGGAAAGCCTTTTCTGCAGGCGTATATTCTGCCTTGTCTTTCCAGGATCAGCTCCACTGGCCCCTCTCCTCTTGGAAGCTTTTCTGACTCTCTGGGGCTTGGAAGGGATCCTGCCGTGTTTTGCACTGGGCCCCCATCACTTTCTCTGGGATCCCTGATCTGTATTATCTGTGATCACTTCCGTGGCGGCCAGGTCTGGGCACTCTTTGGAGGGCTAGCCCATCCTGGAGCCCCAGCCTCACCCAGTATGAGGTGCTAGGGAAACTGAGGCTCAGGCTCAGTTTCCCCAACTGCTTTCAACTTCACCAGGCATCTGCACAAGCAAAGGATTTGGCTTAGCTTTCAGGCCTGAAGCCACAAAACGCTTTGAACATTGTGGGGAACAAAGAAAATACCGTCTGTTCTGTGCAAAGAGTGACTTTTCCTTATTACCAAAAAAAAATGATTAAAAAAAAAAGTAACTGGGAAAGGTGCCGACAGGGCTTAGGCTTCTGGAAGCCGCTCAGGGTGTGCTGAGTGCTGGCCGGCGGCAGACCCAGGGCCAGGTGGCCATTCTGTGGGGGCAGCCAAGAGAGGGGCCCAGGCAGACTTTACTCCTTGTGTGGGCAGAAGGCAACAACATGAGGGAGAGTGGGGAGTTGAATTCTTTCCCTGGGCCCCACTCAAAGGCCTCCAGAAGGAGTTAGGATGGAGGTCGCCTTGAGCAGCCCTGACCTGAAGTTGTGCTACTCAAGTACAAATTGAGGGAGTGGCTTTGTCAGTGTGGACCTCACTTTTTTCACCTGGAGAATGGGCTGTAAGCATACAGGGCTGGGCGTACAGGGAGGAGGCAGGAGAATCCAGGTAACACAAGCAGCTCCTCACCTTCCTCTGGGTAGTCAGGTAGGCGGCTGCCCTAAGCTACCACCTCCACCCCAGCCTGAGCCCTCTTCTGCCTGGGGATGTCCTTACAGACTGGGCAGAGGCCACCACCCCAGGGTGGCTGATAAGAAGTGATAGCTTTCCTTTGGGCCTGAGAGAAGATATAAGAAAATGAACTTCCTGTCACAGAAGGGACCAAGCGGAGACTTGAACAGTTTATCTGGCTCTAGGGAGGCTGCATTTGCAGAGTGGCTCTTGTGGGTTAGACTCTGGCCTCTGACCCTCCTGTGGACTGAGATAAATTGTTTCTCTTCCCTAGAGAGTTCCTATCACACCAGATCAAAGGGAGTTTGTCACCTTTTCTCAAAGCCACATGCCCAGGTGTGGATGACAGTGGTCACTTAGATCTGTTTATGACATGATTTGGTTACTGTCCACCTCTTCCATGGGTCTGCACCTAGACCAAGCCTGACTTGCAGCAGGAACTCTTTAAATGCTTCAAGAAGGAGAAGATCTCTAATCCCTGGTCTTGGTCCTTGGTGGTCTCCAGAATCACATGACCAGGGACTGACATCCAGCCCTGACTCTTACTAGCAGTGTGACCTTAAAGAAGCCATTTTCCCTTTCTGTGCCTTAGTTACCCCATCTATAAAATGGACATAAAAATGGTGCCCATTTCTGAAGTTTCCTTTAAGGATCCAACAAGTCCTTGTGTGAAAAGGGCATGACCCTGAGAGTTTAATAAATGCTGGTTGTCGTAACATTACACTTATTCTTGGCTGTCTGGACATACGGTTTTGATCCTGAGCTAAATTCTTCAGATTTTCTTTTGTGGGTTGAAGGATCCCAACCGGGCATGAGCTTTCAAGGGCAGAAATGGGTCCAACTTGGCATGATAACGTCTAAATCTTTAGCTAGGGGGCCCTTAAGTGCTCCTCTAGCCACACTACTCCTCTTTCTCCATGTTCCCCCAGACATGGGCAATAGGGCCAGTCACCAGACCATAGCATCCTGTGAAGCTCCTATTCATCCCTCAAAGTCCCACCTTCAATGCCCTCTTCTCTGAGAAGCCCTCCCATGTCTCCCTCTAGACCTTCCCCAACATCCTCCCTCCTTCTGACCCAACCCTGATCCTAGGTACTGGGGGCATCTGTGTCTAGCTGTCACTCCCCGAGCCTGAAGGCCTCTCAAGGCTGAGCTGAGGCCACTCTTGGGCTTGATATCTCCCAGCATGGAGTGGATGAATAGAGGTCCTAGCACAGGTGAATTTGATGACTTGATATTGATGATTCTTCATCACTAGAAAGAGACCCCACCTTAAATTCAAATCCAACTCAACTTCTGCACAAGGCCAAGGTTAATTCATTAAACAACTAGCCCCCAGGAAGGCATGAAGGGGCTGGGATGGGAGAGGACATCTGACACTGGGTTATGGACTTAAGCTCCCAGGAGCAGGGTTGGGTGAGGGGTGGGGGTAAGCAGCACTTGAGCCCCCTCCGAACTCCGAACCTGGATCTGTGGCTTGATTCCCACAGACCTAATTACCCTCATTTGCCACATGCACTAATTACCTCTGCGGTGCCAGGTGGCTGGGCGGGGCTGCCCCACTTTTGGGAGGTAGGTCGGGGCCCGATTATTTTTGGCTGTGTCGTCCTTGAAGGTTCCGCCATCCTTCTGCATGAAGGGCAGAAAGTGGGGCGGGATAATTGCGGCCACATCAGGAGGGACAGTGGGAAATTTAGGGGTCAGGTTGGCCCAGAAGATCCCTGAGCAGGGGGGCTAGGGGTTTGGGCCCCAGGCCTCAGAGTCTTTGGCACCCAGCTGGAAGCTGCAAGATCTGGACGGAATGAGAATCATCCAGCTCTAAGGTGCGTGGCTCTGGAGGCCTGTTTTAAATGTGACACCACTGTGGGGAGAAGGCTGGGGCGGCTAGCTGGATGGGCCTGGGTGCAAATCCCGACTCCCACCGGTTTGATGAATGTTACTGAACATGTGAGCTCCTCTCTTTGCACCTTTCCTGAGGGGTCAGATGGGGATAACAATTCACAAAGAGTACTCTGGGCAGAGGGCACTGCATATGCAAAGGCCCTGAGGTGGGATGGACTGAGTGTGTTGGAGGAACAGTGGGGGCCCAGGATAGCCAGAGAGGAGTGAATGGGAAGAGAGTAGGGATCACTGAGGGCTAAGAAGGTCACAGGTGAGATCTCATAAGTGGTGGTATAATATATGAGTTTTGTCCCAAGGGTACTGGGGAGCCATGGGAGAGTTTGGAGACAGAGAGGGAGGGACATCATCAGATTTACATCGCAAGTTCCAGGGCAGCTCTTGAGAGAGAATCAGGTATCTGTACATGTGCAGAATGAGGGCAGACCCTCCCTCTCTTCGAGCCTCCATTTTCCCATCTGAGACAAAGTCCTGAGGCCCAGACAGCCCCAGGACACACTGGACCCTCTGCCAGGGAAGCTCCCTTCCCCCCAAGCTCCCAAATTCCTACATGGCCTCCTCTCTGCCTGCCCTCTCCTCCTACTCTCCTTCTGTGGCCTTGAGGAACAGCTGTGGGAACAGAGAGCGGGAAGCCGTGGGGAAAGCAACACGGAGGGGCTCCGGGGGCCGTGTTCCCGCTTGGTGACAGCCCACATGGGGCCGCTGGGTGCCGAATGTTCTTACAGGAACCGAGTGACTCAGATGCTGCAGCCTCCTCCCTCGGTCTGCCAGGGGAGGCCAATCCTGGTCCTGAGGCACAGGCGAGAATCAGCATGTGCCCCTCTGCGTGGCCCCCAAACCAGCTCTGTGGATCCCTGTAACTGGATGCATTGCTCACTTTCCTGCTCTGGTAGCTTCCATGGCTCTGCTGGAGACTTCAGAGGGAGAATCTGGCTCCGTGTTGCTATTGTCCTAGCAGCTGAAGCCCAGCTCTGAATGCTTGCCCTTAGCCCCACCACTGAGCCTTTGTACTCAGCCCCACCAATGGCCTGAAATGCCAGCTCTGACACCAGTCTCCTCCAGGAAGCCTTCTCAGACTCCTTCCACTGCCACAACCCCTGCAGATGGGGTGTAAGGGGGTAGGAGGGCGCTCCTTGGAGTCCCAGCTCAGGGAAAGGCCTCTCAGGGGCCCTATTGTTGCCCAGCAGGGGTAGGAGCAAAGGGACCCTAGAGCAGGAGGAATCTCCTTGGCCCTATCTTTAATTCCTTTCTTTTTAAGAGAGAGAGAATGGGGGAGGAGCAGAGGGCGAGGGAGAGGGAGAATCTCAATAGGGCTCCACGCCCAGCGCAGCGCCTGAGGCGGGACTCAATCTGAAGACCCTGAGATCAGGACCTGAGCCAAAATAAGAGACTGACACTTAACCAACTGTGCCACCCAGGCGCCCCCAACTCCATTTTTATAGAAAAGGAAACGGAGGCTCAGGAGGCGCAAGCCAATTTCCCAAATTAAAAGCTGGCTAAGTGGAAAAGCTTGGCCTTAAACCCAGGTCTGAGAGACCAGACCCTGTTCTCTGCAGCTTTTGGAGGCTTATTTACCCATAGGAGGGGGAAGGGAGCGTTCACTTTCCTGTGGGCGGATTAGGTACAATCCAGGCTCAGCTTCCAGGGGTCTAACAGCCTGTCTCCATGGATGCAGTGGGGGCCTTTCAAGGGGCTTCCTTCTCTGTAAGGTGGGGGTTAATCCGTTAATGCATGTTTATTGAGCACCTACTATGTGTCAGCACTGCAGAAGGCTCTGACCTCAGGGCGCTTCAGCTACCTGGTGAGCAAGACAAATGGACCACGAGGTAGGATGATTCTGACAGCAATTTACCAAGGAAAGAAAACCAGGCAAAGCAACAAGCAAAGATGGGTGGTCCGTGAAGGCTGCTCTGATGAGGTTGTGATTCAGGGGAACAGTATGTGCAAAGGTCCTGGGGTGGGAATGCAGCTCCTTGGAGCAGCAGCGTCAAGGAGGTGGGTGTGGCCAGAACAGGGTCAGTTGTGGGGACGAACTAGGGCTGGGCAGACCCATAGGCTGGGTCACAAGGGGCCCCATAGTCCCCAGCAAAGAGTATGGGCTTTATACTCTGAGCACTGGAGAGCTATGGGAGGCTTTTGACAGATGGACTGATTTTAATACTTTCCTCCTCCATTGTCACGCTGCAGAAGGTATCCTGGGGCTGTGCTTGACAAACAAATGACATTGTTGTGAGCACTATCATTATTTCTTTGGGGATGTCCACAGGCTCTGAGTTTATATCCCTCCCAGGGCCTCAGGGAGGAAGTCCATCTCAGCAACCCTCTTTCTGCCTTGTCCAGCCTTCCTTTCTCTCCCACACATTAGCCCTGATCTTGGCCCTGGACTTATCGCTGAGATCCCAGGCCTCCAACTGGACGGAAGCACCTGCTTCCCTGAGCGGCCCCAAAGGAGGTCGCAGAGGAGCCTGCTGTCCCCTGGGTTGGGGGAGGGAGGCCACTGCGGGGAAGAGAAAAGATCACACACTGGGCACCAACTACATACACGGGGGAGACTCTATGTCTAGGCTACAATCGGGGGCCTTCCCGGGTACCCCTTCCACAAGGGCCTGGGGTGCCTGGGTGCACATGACACCCCCACCACCATCACCACTGCCGTGAGGGTCCAGGTGAGGAGGGTGAGGGACAGGAAGGCAAACTTGCACTACAGACCTAGGAGAATGGCCACTCCCAGGGATTTCCCCAGCAGGCTGACCTGTCTCCTGGGGGCGCCTCTGAGCCCAGCTAGAAACTGCATAGTGGGGCCTGTGTCCAAGACAGGGTGCATCTGGCCAAGGGACCTGCAGGTGACACCAGCCAGCGCTCTCCACCAGCCAGCAGTCATAGCGCCCAGCCTGGGTCTCTGTGGTGTTGGACAACATCAGGCAGGTTCAAGGTCAGGTGTCCACGAGTCAGATGAGTGAAGGGGCTGGCCCTTCAAGAACCCCTTGTCGGGGGGGCGCCTGGGTGGCTCAGTGGGTTAAGGCCTCTCCCTTTGGCTCAGGTCATGATCGCAGGGTCCTGGGATCAAGCCCCACATCGGGCTCTCTGCTTAGCAGGGAGCCTGCTTCCTCCTCTCGCTCTCTCTGCCTGCCTCTCTGCCTACTTGTGATCTCTGTCTGTCAAATAAATAAATAAAATCATTAAAAAAAAAAAAAAAAGAACCCCTTGTCGGGGGCAGGTGGGAGAAGGGGCCGCAAGGCAGGCGGCGCTGTGGGGCGCCACCACTGTGACATTCTACATTGGGGCTGCTGGGAGGTGGGTGGGGGCGGTGCTTACAGAGTGTAGAGGCCCAAGGCCAAGTGCCTCCTCTCCACTCCCGTACCTCTTTGTTCACCTGCCCACCCACCCAGCCACCCATTCACCCATTCACCACCCACCCATTCACCTTGCCACCCCCCCATCTGCCCACCTTCCCACAAATGCAGGCATCATCCATGATTCCCTATCCGTGCATCAGTGCAGCTCTTCTCAGTCTAACACTCTCCTTCTTCAAGCCCCAGTTCTGTGTCCCCTCCTCCATGCAGCCCTCCAGGCTCTTCAGACAGAGCACGTGGCTCAAGCCTGACCCAATGGAGCTGAGAATGAATGTGTCTGACTTGGCTTCCCCAGACGGGGGCTCTTTGAGGTCCTGGGGCTGAGGCTCCTCGGGGGCCCAGCAACCCCAATGGGAGGTGGGTACTGAGGAGAAGACCAGTGATCTCTGCCCAAAGTTCATGGAAGGAAAAAAAAAAAAAAAGTTCATGGAAGAATCAGCCAGACCTCCATGGAGGGGGGTGCCATCTCCCCCATCAGCAATAAAGCCCCAGTCATAGAAGCCCAATAAAAAGGCCACAGAGAAGAAAGGAATTTGGGCTTGACCTGTGTCCAATTTAAGGAACAGTAAGGAGTTCTGGGAGGAGACAGCTTCCCCTGACAATTCTACACTGTGTGACATTGGAGAGCTTACTTTACCTCTCTGAGCCTCAGTTCCTCCATCTGGAAATCTCTGTCTCATCTTAATTGCCCATGTTCCAGGAGCCCAGACCTGCCCCAGGCCCCCACTCTTGATGAGAAGCCAGGAGGAGCCAGGCTAGAGGAAAGGAGGGGTGGCTGCGAAGGCAGAGGGCTGGGTGGAGGGGAGCAGGGAGGTCGCGGGACTCGTACATCTTCTAACACGTCCCTCTTCTAACACACGTACATCTTCTAACAGAAGCATCTTTACATGTTTTCTTTTCTGATTGCCAATGTAATATGGACTCAGTGTAAAAACAGCTTCAGAAAACACAAATGTAATGTAAATAACCGAAATAGCTCCCTTATAGCATTTAATTTCCTGAATGAATCTTTATTATACACTTGATGACATGCTTGGTGCTCACTGGTAAGTTTGCAAACCACTGGCAAAAGAAACTCAACCCAGACGTGGTCTCTGCCCTGGGCATGGGCTGGCACGCACCATGTGTTCCCAAAATATCCGTTGAGTGCGTGAAATTTTTACAATAAAATCAACACCCAGAAATCCTTGTTATGAACATGATGGCTCATTTCATTCTAGATTTTTTTCTTTTTTATGTTTTCCAGCCACAACTGTCTCCTGCTATACATGATTTATTTATTTATTATTTTTTAAAGATTTGATTGATTGATTTGTCAGAGAGAGAGAGAGCACAAGCAGAGGGCGGGATGGAGGGAGAGGGAGCAGCAGACTCCCCACCAAGCAGGCAGCTCCACAAGGGACTCGATCCCAGGACCCTGGGATCATGACCTGAGCCTAAGGTAGACACTTAATGGACTGAGCCACCCAGGCGTCCCGTGTACATATGATTTACCAGTCGAGGACCACATTCCGCATGGAGGGACGCCCATCTACCCTCCTGTGTTGACAGACTTTACTGTGGCCCATCTGGGGCTCTTTGTGATTTCTTAAATGGATCCCCTATGGTTGGGCATCTAGGTTATTTCCTGCAGGGATGCCTTTTGAGGACAGTCTTAAAAGTGGAATCAGGGGCACCTAGGTGACACCGTCGGTGAAGCTCAGGTTATGATGGATCTTGGGGTCGTGAGATCGAGCCCCCGAGTAGGGCTCCGCTCTCAGAGGGGCATCTGCTTTGGAATCGCTCCCTCTTCCTCCCCTTCTTCTTCTCTTACCGCTCACTGGTGTGTGCACACACACACTCCCCCTCAAATAAATAAATAAAATCCTTTTAAAAATCCTTTTAAAAAAAGGGGGGGTGCGCCTGGGTGGCTCAGTGGGTTAAAACCTCTGCCTTCGGCTCAAGTCATGATCCCAGGATCCTGGGATTCAGCCCCGCAATGGGCTCTCTGCTCAGCGGGGAGCCTGCTTCCCCCCACCCACGCCTGCCTCTCTGCCTATTTGTGATCTCTGTCAAATAAATAAATAAAATCTTTAAAAAAAAAAGTGGGGGGGCGCCTGGGTGATTCAGTGGGTTAAGCCTCTGCCTTCCACTCGGGTCATGGTCCCAGGGGCCTGGGATGGAGCCCTGCATCGGGCTCTCTGCTCAGGGGGGAAAGCTGCTTCCCCCCTCTCTCTCTGCCTGCTTCTCTGCTTACTCGTGATCTCTCTTTGTCAAATAAATAAATAAAATCTTAAAAAAAAAAAAAAAAGTGGAGGGACACCTGGTTGAACCTCTGCCTTCAGCTCAGGTCATGGTCTCAGGGTCCTGGGATCAAGTCCCGCATCGGACTCTCTGCTCAGCAGGGAACCTGCTTCTCCCTTTCTCTCTGCCTGCCTCTTTGCCTACTTGTGATTTCTCTCTCTGTTGAATAAAAGAATAAAATCTTTAAAAAAAAATTTTTTTAAAGTGGAATTATATTTTCAAGGCTTTTGATGGGTACCTAGGGCCACACTGCCTCCCATATTGGTACCCCATGTCTCAATTTGTTCCCAGCAGCAGTGGCTGAATGTGTCCATTTCCTTGAACATCTGACATTTGCAAATAAATATTAGAGACGGTTGATTTGCAAGATGTGATGTGGATTAAAATCAGAGACTCCCAACCTGACGTCTCTGGTTTCCAGAAAGTCCTGAAAACTCTGCTCAAATGCCACCTCCTCCAGAAGCTTCCCCTTGCCACACCCAACCACCTCCCCCATATATCTTCTAGCACTTTCCATGGGTCCTCTTACTTTCTTCGTAACTCCCATCTCTCCCTGACATTGTTTCATTCATGTATTGGTTCACTCATCCACTAACCTTGCCGGGCGCACAGTAGGTCCTCAGTAAAAATTTGTTGAATACATGAATGTTCCTGAAACAACCATCAGAATCCAGGGGTCGCTGTCATGTCCCACAAAAAGGCTGGGCACAATATACCACAGAGAGTGGGATCAGGGCCCAGTGAGAAAAGGCAAAATCCACCCCCCGGAAAAGGCATTCTGGCAAGGTGAGGTGGGGGGCAGAGGCGGGTCACACAGTTCCTGGCCTCTCTTGGCTTGTAAGCATTTCCCTCGATGTCTAGTTTTATGAACAGCCGGAGGGCAAATGAATGGTGTGCTTTTAACCACACAGAGCGTGGGAGGTGAACGGAAACTTTTCCAAAGAGTAACTCCCCAAGGTAAGGGTAAGAAGGTGTCCTAGGAGGTGACAGGCTGGGGCTCTGGCCATAGGGAGGGGCCTCCAGGCCTTGAGTGGTTGCGGAGTTGGACCTAGGGGTGGGGGGTGGCGGAGAGAAGGGTTGCCCTATCCTGGCTTGAGATGACACCTGTAACTGTCTCCAAACATAAAACACGAGCCCTGGGGCCCCATTGGTTGCAGTTCCTGGTTCCTGGTCAGCATAAGCACTCTCTGGACAGAGAAAAAAAAAACAAAAAAACAAAAAAAAACCAAAGTAGGGCACCTGGGTGGCTCAGTGGGTTGGGGCCTCTGCCTTCAGCTCGGGTCATGATCCCAGGGTCCTGGGGTCGAGCCCCACATCGGGCTCTCTGCTCCGCGGGGAGCCTGCTTCCTCCTCTCTCTCTGCCTGCCTCTCTGCCTGCTTGTGATCTCTGTCAAATAAATAAATAAAATAAAATAAAATAAAAACAAAGCAAAACAGCCCAGCCCAACCTAAGCGCCTGGGGGAACCTGTATGGAGGTAACAGAGGGGCCTCCCAGTTGTGTGTCTACTAAACATCTGCGGAACAGTCGACATGCTTCCCTGTTGGACGCTCTGAATTAATTGCCCCCAAACAGGGAGGAAACCACCTAAGGGCCTGGTTCTGTCTCCATCCTACCCTTGTGAGCATGGTCTTCCAATGGCAGTGTGAGGAGTCATCATAAATAAACAGGACTTAGTGCCGGACAGCTTGCATACAGTAGGTGCTCAATAAATGCTGGAACCGGTTATGGTTCTTACAGGCATCCAAGCCCCCTGTGATCCAGCTCAGCCTTATCTCCCACTGTTCCCCACAGTGTAATGACACCAGGTCAAGCGCAGACCTCCAATTCCCCTCCCACCCCTTCGGCCACCACACCTTTGTCCGAGCAGTGCCCTCCACTTGGAATGCCCTTTCTCCTTCCCCTCTTGCAAAACTGCTCAGCCTTTGAGGCCACTCCGCACCTGCTCCTGAAACAGACAGGAAGTTCCCTGCTTTGAGGCTACTCGACACATCAATTATTGTTACCATCGTGGGTTTCTAAGAGAGTGGTTCCCTCCTGTGAAATGGGAGTGAGAGATGGCCTCAGTCTGGGCCTCTGTGGGCTGGCAACTGCTTCAGTGGGGCTGTGTGTCCCCCAGGGGCCAGGCCAGGGGGCTGGGGCAGGGGAAGGCAGCAGGTGAGGGGCGGGGCTCAGGAACAGTAGGGCGGGGTCTCAGGCCAGCAAGCAGAGCTGGTGGTGGCCTCAGGCCATTAGCAGAGGCTGCACTTTTCTGTGAGGCTGTAAGTAAGAGGTGTGTGGGCCCTGCGGGGCTGAGGGGCTAGTGAGTGGCAGGCTGCCTCTCACCTTCAAAAACAGGCTCTCCCTATGGCCCAGCAGCCTTTGGCTGGAGTGGGCAAGGGATAAGTACTGGGATCTGAAGCCTCTTCTCTGGCTTCCTCCCAGGCTTCCTGGCCTCCAGTGGGCCCTTCACACAAGGGCAGGGCCTCCAGGCCAGCAGGGCAGCAACGGGGCCCTCCCTCTAGCACCTGAGGGTACTGGGGAGCCATGAAGGTGTATGAGCAAGGGAGGTGGGCCAGGCATGACTCTCTGGGGTGAGCCATACGTGGGGTCTAGGGAGGAGTCCAGGTGGGGTCTGGGTGGGAACCTGGGAGCCATGGGGATAGCAAACGGTCAGCCAAACAGCTGAGGACCAGGGACCTGAGTGCATGTGGGTTTGGGCATGAGAGGCATCAGGGGCTCCCCTGGTTTTAGGCTCACCGGAGTAGGTGAGGAGGATGGAGGAGACCAGGGATAATTTGGGACATGCGGCACTGAAAGAGGGACATAGAGGGAACTTCAGGGCTGAGATGCTGGTTCCTTTCCCAGCCTGCAATCCAGAGGGATCACATGGGGGAAAGAATGGCAAAGGGAGGTCCTAGCCTGGGTGGGGAGGATGAGGTGATGGAAGAGGTTTATTGGGCACTCATTGAGTCCTACTGTGTGCTGGCTCTGGGCTGAGCCTGGGATGCTACTGGGAACAAGTAGAGACCTGGGCCTGTCCCTGTGGAGCAATGATCCAGTGCAGAAGATATAGTCAGAGAAATGAATGTCTAAGTATGAACAGAGCTATTTGGAAAGAAAAGAATTTGTTCAATGAGAGCGTATATCAAGGAGCCAGACCTGGACTGGGGGAGTGGGATAAGGCTCCCCAGGGAGGGGGATAGCTAGACTTAAGGGACAGAGGAACTCAGTGAAAGGGGCAGATACAGGAGGAGTTCCTGTAGAGGGCATTGCATGTGCAAACCGCCTAGCGGTGGGAATGACGTATGTGACAGAGGTAGACAAAAAGTAGCTTGAGCTCACTTGCAGGTAGGGGTAGTGGGAGGGTCCAGATGGGGCAGGGCCTTGGTGGGGAGTTTGAGTTCTATTCCCACCAGGTTGGAAGATCACAGGAGGATTTGGAGAAGCCCCCTTCGGCAGAATTAGGGAGGCACAAGAGAGTTGGAAGCAGGGCTGAGGGCTTCTGGGAGGAGACTGGGCAGCACCAGGTAAAAGTAGGTAGACTCAGGATGTCTTCGGGGCTGAAGGGATAAGCTGTATGGAGGGACAGACTCTTCATGGGTCAGGCTGATGACCAAGGAGGTGGTGGTCATCCCTTCTGGAAAGTCGGCTCCATGAAACCCACGGCCTGGGAATCCCGGGGCCTCTTCCCTGCTGACCACCACGGCAGTCGCCATGGGTCTTGGGCAGGTACCCGTTGTCTGGGGGTAGGACTAGAGCTCCACGCTTTGCCTGCCCCACACAGACCCTGGGGACATCTTGGGTCTGCCCTGTCCTGGATGTGTGACAGGGGCGTGTGCACACCCTCTCTGGGCCTCAGTTACTTTAGCTACTCAAGAGGGCACTGACGCCAGGCTCAAGGGGCGGGGGAGGATTCACTGAGATGAGGATCGAAGAGCAAGCGCTGGAGCGGTTTCTTCTGTCCACCCCCCCCAGGACCTGCCCGGTTCTTAAAGCCGTTGCTCTGGTGTCAGCCCACTTTGCCCACCTGTGGGGCTGGCCGGAAGTGCCAAGTCATTCCTGGAGTGGGACCATTCTGCCACGTCCCCCGGGTCCTCAGTGGGACTGTGCCCCTGTTGCCCAGTGTCACCTGCAAGGCTTCCTCCCTCCCTCCCTCCCCATCTTATGTCCCCACCCTGGACCACAGCTTCCTGGGGGCAGCTTCTGCGGGTCCCAACTAAGACAACGGTGACCAAATTGAAAGTCATATGCTCTGGGTTTGCTTCTTTTCTCTACAGCCCTTTAAAGAGGACCCCTCCCCAGTCCCTGCACACACACACACACACACACACACACACACACACACACACACTCTCACTCCTGGCCAGACCCTCCCCCACCCCCATCTCCAGGGCATTTCAACCTCCCAGGCTCACATGATCATCCCCACGTCACAGATGCAGAAACTGAGCCCAAGGACTGTGATGGCCACAGCCACGGCCACAGGCCCCGGGCCCACGGGGGAGGAGGAGCGGGGGCAACACTGGGGGTGGACACAGGCCTGACTCTGGACTCTCCGTGTCCTCCCAACTCCTCCCAAAGCCCCAGGTTGTGTGGGGCTTGGAATGTGAGTTGGGGGGTGAGGTGTCTTTGCAGGGACAGATGTGAGGTGTCTTTGCAGGGGCAGATGTGAGGAGACCCAGGCCGACTCCAGGCCAGGACTCAGTACCTGGAGTTGGCTTCTCAGCCCCTCCCTCTGCCACAGGCCCCAAAGAACCGCAGACCAGTCACACTCTCCCCTCCCACTCAGCTTGAGCCCCGGGGGACGGATCCTCCTTGGCCTCAGATGCCCAGTGCTTGCCCCTCTCTGCTCCTCTCCACTCCAGCCAGACTCAGAAATCTTGTCCTTAAAAGTGCCAAGCGCATGCCGGCCTCCAGGCCCTTGGAGCACCTGAGGTCTGCTTGAGGCAGGGGCCAACGAGAAATATTTCTAGAATAAGGGTGGACCACCTGGGGATGGCTGTTCCTAACAAGACCAGAGGGCAACCCCTCATGTCTAAAGCACCTGTTCTGTGCTGTCACCAAGCTCCCGTGGGGGAATTCCCTTTGACCTCACCACAACCTCACAGGCCCATTTTGCAGGTAAAGAAACTGAGGTTCAGTGCTGCCCTGGGACCTGGGTCTGCGGGCTTCTCCCTCAGCCAGCCCCCTCCAACCAAGCCTGTTTCCGCATCTCCTCTCCTGGACCAACTGACCAAACGACCTTAAATGTTTATTGAGTACGTGTTCTACGCGGAGCGGGCAACCTGCAGGTCCAAAGTTCGCCCTCCCGGCAGCCCCATTGAATGTGAGTAAACTGAGGCAAAACGCAGTTAAGTGCTTGCCAAAGCGAACACGGTTGGGGAACGAAGAGCAGGGTTTTCAAGAGGGAGTGCGACCCACACCCATTGTACAGAAGGGTAAGCTAAGGTTCGGAGAGGTGAAGTGACACCCCTGAGGTCACAAGCAAGAACGCGCAAGGCAGATATTGGGGGCAACGTTAGTCCCGTGTTCACTGCATAGAGAGGAGGGGAGGCACAGAGATCGGCAGGGTGCTGAGGCCACACAGAGGCGGGCAGCGAGGAGTGGGCTTGAACCCAGACGCGCCTGGCGGGTTCTGGTGGGGATGGACGCGGCACCTCTATGCTGAGGCCGTGTGCAGCTTGGAGTCTGGATTTCCAGGGGCAAGGTTGCGCCTGGGGGTGCAGGGCTACTCGACTAGAGTGGGCGGAGCCACAGGGCTGGGGGCGGGGTTACCCCCTTGGGGCGGACTAGGTGGAGTAGTACCTGGTGGGCGGAGCCTGGGCGGGGCGGAGACAGTTTATGGGGTTGAGAAGAAACTGTCGGTCAGATGAGGCAAGCGGGGGTTTTTGGAGTTTGCGGTGTCCCCTCTGGCAACTCCAGGGAGCGGGTGTAGATGAGGCTGCTGGCCCACGCACTAGGAGAGGGGAGGAGGCCGCTGGCCTAAGGTCCTCTTCAGGGAAGTGAGGTCGCGATCCTCAGATCCTCACCACCTGTCTGCGCTCGGTTCCACCAGGCCGCCCTATGTCTGTTTCCACATCTGACAAATGGCAGGCCAGGCCATATGTGAGCCAGACAGGACCTTTTGTGCACCACAGCTGGAAACTTCTCTGCACCCCGGAGGCTTCAGAAGACTGCTCTCCTCTCCGCCTTCTCTTCCCTCCACTCTCCCTCATTCGCTCGCTCCAGCCACAAGCATTCCTCTTGGTCCTCGGGGCAACAACATTCCCACCTCAGGACCTTTGCACATGCTGGTCCCTCTGCCTGCAGCTCCTTCCCTCAGCTCTTCCTTCTGATTGGCTGTTCCTTCAGGTTACTCAGCTCAAGTGCTGCCACCTGGCCTAAGTAGCTCCCTCCCTCCAGTTTCAAATTTATGTGAGGAAAAATGTTGTTGGGACAACTGGAGAGTAATACAAAAACATATAAAATTGGGTCTATATCTCACCAGGTATAGTAGGATAATCCCTAATGGATCAGAGAAGTACTTGTAAACAGATACCTACAAACCCTAGAAGACAATGTGTGCACACTCCTTTACTGTTTGGGAAGGAAGAGGGCTTTCCTAATCGTTATTCAGAGCCCAGAAGAAGGGAAAGGATGTAAGTCTGTGAATATGTAAAACAGAACAAAAGTTTTGTATGTCACCACACATCATTATCAATGTAATATGATATGTAGATGATGAAGTAGGAGAAATACTTGCAAGTTATATTGAGAAGAATTAATATACCTAATATATAGTTTCCAAAAACAAATAAGAAAATCAACTATCCTATGTCCAAAAAAGGGGGGGGGGCAAGAAATGACAGTAAGTAAATGCGATTGCCTTGAAAACATGTTCTAATGAGAAATGCAAATTAAAATTTCACGGAGGGCATCTCTTTGGACCATCTCTATCCCATTCCTTCTTCCTACTACCTGGGATGCAAATGATGGCTGGAGCTGAAGCAGCCACCTTGAGCCAAGAGGCATTGGGCATGGAGGTCAAGATGGAAGGATCCTGAATCTCAGAGGACTTTGTGGAGGAGTCACCAGGCCTGCCCCGGACCATCTACCTCTGAACTCTTACAAGAAAGAAATTAAATTTCCATTTTGTTTGGGGGAAAAAAAATACATGGAGATAGAATTGTGATCCTACTTCCTTGGTGAGGCTGCAGAGAAACAGGTATTTATTGCTCATAGGAATGTAAAATAGTATAATGGCATGAAAGAGGGGAAAGGAGAACATGATGAATGAACAAATCTACATGTTCATTTACCCTTTGAACTAGCCACTTTACTTCTAGGGATCTTTCCCAAAGAGATGTGAGTGAACTGCTTGATAATAACAGAAACTGTAAGCAACCTAGAGGGGATGGTGGAGGTGAATGACCCATACATCCACCCAGTGGCGCACACGACCATAAGAAGCAACCAGAGTCATCTTTCCGTATGTTACAAAGTACAAAGAGCAAAGCAGGGAAAAGTACACAGAATATGCTATCATTTATTGCTTATATTTGAAATGGAAAAATAATCCTCAAAATTTAAGAGTAAGAAACAGGATGAAAGGGACCGTCTAAAAACTGGTTTCTTGGGGTGCCTGGGTGGCTCAGTGGGTTAAAGCCTCTGCCTTTGGCTCAGGTCATGATGCCAGAGTCCTGGGATCAAGCCCCGAATCCAGCTCTCTGCTCAGCAGGGAGCCTGCTTCCCTCTCTCTCTCTGCCTGCTTCTCTGCCTACTTGTGATCTCTGTCTGTCAAATAAATAAATAAAATGTTAAAAAAAAAAAAAAAAGCTGGTTTCTTGTCTTCTAAATGCAATTTTGGGATCATGTCAATGTTTTGTATGGTTATAAAATAAAATTAAGGGCGTCTGTGTGGCTCAGTCAGTTAAGCATTTGCCTTCGGCTCAGGTCATGATCCCGGGGTCCTGGGATAGAGCCCTGCATTGGGCTCCCTGCTCAGTGGGGAGTCTGCTTCTCCCTCTGCCTGCTTGTGCACTCATTCCCTCTTTCCGTGTCTGTGTCAAATAAATAAAATCTCTGAAAAAAATTATATGAGAGAAAGACCAAAAAAAAAAAAAAGCAACAAAATAAAACCTTGAAATCAGGGGTGCCTGAGTGGCTCAGTGGGTTAAAGCCTCTGCCTTCAGCTCAGGTCATGATCCCAGGGTCCTGGGATCAAGCCCCACATCGGGCTCTCTGCTCAGCAGGGAACCTGCTTCCCTTCCTCTCCGCCTCTCTGCCTACTTGTGGTCTCTGTCTGTCAAATAAATAAATAAAATCTTTAAAAAAACAAAACAAAACAAACAAATAAAACCCTTGAAATCAAAATGAGACAAATGAAACTAACTGTTTTTGAGCTGGTGGTTTAATGCTGCAGACAGGAATTACTTCAGATGACTTTAAGACGCAGTCATCTGAACACAGTACATTCCCTGGTGGGCTTTACCCCAAGGACAAACAGAATTACTAAGACATCTTAAACTGTTTTTGACAATCATAGTGTTAGTAACAATATTGGTGTTGCTATTCTGAAGCTATTATATTTTTTGCTAAAGTAAATAAGTGATTTTGTGAACATTAGCAGCCAAGGTTTTCAATGTTAGAGGAAAGATCGACCTGTATAAAAGCATGACAGTTAAAATTTTGCAATCCTAAATAACTGAATGGGAAAATCAGTCGGAACACAGAATGTATTATCTTCTAAAAAGAAAAAGCGTGCTTTGGCTCAGTCCACTGAAAAGGCCTAGAAACGGTAACCAGACCTGTAGCTAGGAGCCCCTTCATTGACCCCTCTGGTCTCACTTCCCACAAAAGAAGCCAGGGCTCCTTCCTGGAGAAAGCACTGGTTCCATATCTGGGCAGGAGACAGGCTAGAAGAGCCAGGAGTCTATTGTGAGACCAGAAAGCAAGGAAGCTTCTACAGATCTTGAGGTCCTGTGAAAGGAGCAAACACTGAGGGGCACCCGCAGGCTAACGATGGGATGAGTAAGCAAGAACTAGAGTAAGGACCCGAGGGGTTGGAGCATGAGTGTTGAAAATCCATGAGTTGGTGTGGATGCTCAAAGGAAAGAGGGAGGGAGGGAGGGAACCAAACAGGGAGGGAAGGAGGGGTTTCCTGGGTGTCAGATGGGAGGTGCTCAGAATCATCTCACACTTCTACCGCCTGGCTCTGCGCGTGCCTGGCACTCATCGGCATTCGGAACTAGGCGTGTTTGGTCGCTTTTGCTGTCATCCTGCAGCATGGACAGCCAGCCTGGATGCCCTTGTATCAGGAGGACCTGGGCTTTGTCCCTCCCCACTCTGTGCTTCTGGGTGGTCAAAGCAACCTTCCTGAGCCTCGGCCCCCTGGGCCCCTCCTCGGTCTGTACTGGAGAGGCCCAGACAGGCATTGCTGGGAAGACCTTGAGAAGGGCTGGACAGGTAGGGAACCATCTCTGAGCCTCAGTTTCCCCATCTGGGCTGCCATGAAGCTCGGGGTACTGGGGATGTTCCCTCCCTGGGGTGACATGGGGGTGGGGACCCCCAAGACCCTAAGGTCCCATCTTCTTCCAAATCCAGGGGTTCAGGGAGATCCAGAGAGATGAAGCATTCCCGCCCCAGGGGAGGAGAGGCAGGGGGAGGAGAGGCAGAGGGAAGTACTAGGAACTCCACACATTAAGACCCAAAAGGAGGCATGGAGTGTAACTATGACTCCCTTCGGCATTGATTAAGCACCAGCCGAGGCTCCCAGGCCTCCTGGCCCCCCCACCATCCCAGCCGAAGATGTGTCTGGACCCCGCCCCCGCCCAAACCAGGTGGAGGGGTGGGCTGGAGAGGTCACAATGATTACTATGCCTGTTTTTCCAAGAAGGAAACAGGCTCAGAGTGCTGGCTTTGCCCCAGGGCTAAATCCAGTGGCTGGGGGGAGGGAGGGTCTGGGCTGCACCCTCACCCTCCACCCCTACTGGCTGCTTCCAGAGGTACCCATCTCCAAACTGGGGAAGGTACAAGCAGTCCACCCTGTAGCTGGGCCTCAGAAGGGGGTTCTTGTCATTTTCGGCCCCTTAACTGGATCTGTCTCACCATTCTCTCATCCATTCTGCAAATATATATCAAGGCATCTTTACATCACAGGTTCTGGGCTGGATGTGGAGGATATGATAAACAGAAAAGGCAAATATATAAACACGGAGAGGTCGCATGGCAATATGTACTGAGAAGGGAACCAAACAGGAAATGGGAGATGGCCTGGAGAGCATGGGGGTGGGGGCGGCTGTTCTGAGGAAGTGACCTTTGAGCTGAGATCTGAAAGAGGGGAAGACTCAGGCACTTTGAGATGGGGAAGGAAGGGCACCCCAGCTGGAGGGCACAGCACGTGCAAAGGTCCTGAGGTGGGAAAGGAGTTGGGCATATTTGAGGAAAGGAACTGGGTGTGTTTGAGGAGCATCGAGGAGGGTGGAGAGGCCAGAGCAGGATGAACAAGGGGGAGAATGAGGGAGAGAAGGCCAGGGAGATGGGCAGGGACTGGGCCTTCTGGCGGGGCTGCACAGAGGAGGGAGGTTCCCTTCTAGGATGATGGGAGCCACAGGCAATTTTTAAAGGGTAACTTGGTGTATTTTTCAAGTTCTGAAAAGCCCCCTGTGGCTGATGTAGGGAGAAGGAATCATAGAGTGAAACTATTACTAAGTTCAGCATTAATTAGGCACCATCCATGGCCCCCAGACCTCCTGGCTCCCTGATCATCCCCAGACCAAAGATGAGCTGGAGCAGTCTCTTGGGGAGAGACAGCCTGCCCGAGGGGGTATCGGGGAACGATCCTGAGAAGTTGGTCAAGGTAGGGAATGTTTGATGAGGACTCTCCTTGATCTGGGGAGACTTGGGGGGCACTGGGCAGGTTTGAGGGTGGCCTGGGAGCCTCACATCCACAAATCCCAAGGGACGAAAGGAGGTGCTGGACATGGGCATGATCTTGAATGTCCCCTTGCTGAAGATGTGCTGGATCTCCTGGAATGGACATGCAGCCAAGACATCCAACTTTCCCCTGGAAAGAAGGCAGGAAAAGGGAAAAAATAAAAATAGGAGGGGTCAGACCAGGCAGGAGGCAGCGTGAGATGTTTCATCGTCCCTGCAGGAAGGAAGCGAGTTAGAGCTGGCCTGTGCCTCCCCACCCTGTGTCCTTTGGCAATTCTCAAGAAAGTCATTGCATTTTGCTGACAGGGCAAAGCTTGCTCAGCTGGCTGGCCGTTAGGACAGGCCCCCAGGGAACGTGGAGACTGTTCCGGAGTTGAGCGTGCAGTCAGACAGATCTGGCTGGGAATCCCTTTTCCTTCCCTGGTTACCTGTGTGAAGCTTAGACACGATGGCTTTTTCAAATAATTGTTCTGGGGCAACCGGATATCCACGTGGGATAAATCGGACCCCGATCCCTACCTCATGCCATATACAAAATTTCAACTTTAGGCAAAGCCCTTTCTCATTTTGAGTATCCTCTGGGAGATGGTCCCCAACTTGTGGAGTTGTTGTGCTATTGGATCTGGCAGGCCTGTTGTGTGATTGGAACTGAAACAACTGCTGCCATTATTATTATTATTATTATTTTATTTTATTTTAAATTCTATGAGACACCCATGAGTGCATGTAAAACTAGAGAAATCTGAATACGGTCTCTTGATTGTCCGAAAATCAACTTCCTGGTTGTGATAATGTATGAATCACGCAGGAGGTCAGCATCAGGGGAAGTGATGTAAAAGGTAACCCAGACCTCTCTGTATTGTTTCTTCTTTTAAAAAAAAAAAAACAAAAAAACAAAAAAACCCCAGCTTCATCGAGATATGACTCACATACCATAAAATTCACTCGCTTAAAGGGTTCAATTCAGTGGTTTTTAGTATATTCACAAAGTTATACAACCATCATCATTGTCTAATTCCAGAATATTCTCATCACCCACAGAAACTCCATGCCCATTAGCTGTCACTTCTCATTTTCCTCTTCCCCCACCTCGTGCTAGCCACTAATCTACTTTCTTCTGTCTCTGTAGACTTGTCTATTTGGGACCTTTCATAGAAATAGACTCATATAATATGCGGTCTTTTTTGTCTGGCTCCTTTCACTCGGCATCTTGTTTTTGTTTTTGTTTTTGTTTTTAAAGATTTTATTTATTTATTTGACAGAGAGATCACAAGTAGGCAGAGAGGCAGGCAGAGAGAGAGGAGGAAGCAGGCTCTCCGCTGAGCAGAGAGCCGGATGCGGGGCTCAATCCCAGGACTCTGGGATCATGACCCGAGCTGAAGGCAGAGGCTTTTACCCACTGAGCCACCCAGGCGCCCCAGCATCATGTTTTTAAGATTAGCATGTTTCAGTATTTCATTCCTTTTGGTGGCTGAGTAATATCCCACTGCGTAGCTAGTTCACATTTTTTGTGTCCATTCATTGGTCAGTGGACATTTGGATGGTTTCTACTTTTCTTTTTAAGATTTTATTTATTTATTTGACACAGAGAGACACAGCAAGAGAGGGAACAGAAACAGGGGGAGTGGGAGAGGGAGAAGCAGGCTTCCCGCTGAGCAAGGAGCCCCATGCCAGGCTCCGTCCCAGTACCCTGGGATCATGACCTGAGCGGAAGGCAAACGCTTAAAAACTGAGCCACCCAGGCACCCCTGGTTTCTATTTTTGACTAGTCTAAATAACACTGCTGTGAATATTCAGCTATAAGCTTTGTATGAATACATGCTTTCAGGTCTGTGTCTTACTTTTGACAACTGCACATAAATCTAGAATTATTTCCAAATAAAAAGTTTAATGAAGTGGGGGAGGGGAGATTTGCAGGGGTGCCTGGCTGGCTTAGTCAGTGGAACATGAGACTATTTTTTTTCGTTTTTAAAATTTATTGGACAGAGGGAGAGATCACAAGTAGGCAGAGAGGCAGGCAGAGGGGGAGGGGGAAGCAGGCTCCCCGCTGAGCGGACCCTGATGACTGAACCACACAGGCGTCCTTTTTATTGAGATACAATTGACTTGTAACATTACAGAGGTTTCAGATGTACACGATTCAGTATTTGTGTATATCACTAAACGATCACTCTAACAGTTAACATCCATGACCACACAGAGTTGCAAAGTATTTTTTCTTGTGATGAGAAGTTTAAGATCTACTCTCTCAGCAACTTTCAAGTATACAATACGGTATTATTAACCCTAGCCACCACACTGGACATTCCATCTAGGATTTATTTATAATCTCAGGAAGTTTATACTTTTTGACTACCTTCACCCATGTTGCCCCCCCGCCTTTTGTATTTAAAATAAAATAACAAAAGGAAGTCTCGCTTAAAGAATTACCTTTTAGGGGCGCCTGGGTGGATCTGTCGGTTAAGCGTCTAGCTTCAGCTCAGGTCACGATCCTGGGGTCCTGGGATCGAGTCCTGCATCCGGCTCCCTGCTCAGCGAGGGGGACTGCCAGCCTTGCCCTTCCTACATCGGATATTGTGGGTGAAGTACATATGTCTTATTTTTGTAAGTAGAGGAAAGAAGTATAAAAATTAAGCTTTTAAAAATGTCTTAGGTACAGCAACTGCATGATCTCCAATTTCACAACGCCCTTGGAGGAAGTCAGAATGATGATCATCCTTCCTGGTGTACAGACAAGGAAACTGGGGCTCAGAGAGGTGAAACTTCTTGTCCAAAGACACACAGCCAGTGGGAGGAGCTGGGATCTGAACCTGAGCTGTCTGGGTCCAGGTCCAGAGCCTTTGCTCATACCCACTTGCTGCTATCCTTCATCTGACGAACATTCATAGTGTGGAAAAGCACAGAGTTTAACCAGGCACATCTCTGGGTGGAGGAATGAAAAAGCAACCACTCCGCTTTTGCTGTTCTGCATTTTCCAAATTGTCTGCAGGAGACGTGAAGGGTTGCGTGCAAAGAAAAATAAATACTTTAAAGTATTAACAGTTCTTGTCTGGGAAATGATAGGTAATTTCTGTTTATTATTTCTTTCTGCTTATCTCGTTGGTTGCTTTTTCTCCAGTAGAGTCACATTACTTGGATAACAATGACAACAAAATAATGAGACCATTTTTTAGAGGCTGGAAGGCAGTGCCTGAAAATACCAACAGAGATTATCTCCATGCTGGGCGATTATGGGAGAGGTTGTGACTTTTTTCGTTTGTTTTCTTTTCTGCTTCTTTGATTCTCCATCAGGAAATTGCCCAACATTTTTTATAATCAGGGGAAAATGGTCACTGGGGTGGGTTAGTTACCCTGGGTGCACCCCCTTGCAGGGACCCGTCTTGAGTGTGGGTCTCGGCCCCTTGCCCCGTTTGAACTTCTAAGAGCTTATAGGTGCAGGCAGGGGTCACAGGCTCTGCAATTCCTTGGAACTCGCACTGTGGATCCTGGAGCAGGAAAGCTCTCTTGGAGGCTTACTACTCGGGGCTCAGACTCTCTCTGTTGCCACGCCCTCCCTGTGTTGGGGTTACGATGGAATGAAACGATGCAGGATCCAGGAGAGGGCTATCTCCACCTGGTCACGCCTCCTTGCAGACTGGAGTTCAAATCCAAAGCCAAGAACCTCCCTGAGTGGTTGTTTTAGCCTCTGACAACAAGAAGCTGACATGAGGCCAGCATGCAGTGGGTGTCATATTATTGCTCTCAAGAGGCACAGAACTGGGTGCCTGGGTGGCTCAGTGGGTTAAGCCTCTGCCTTCGGCTCGTGTCATGATCTCGGGGTCCTGGGATTGAGTCATGCATCGGGCTCTCTGCTTGGCAGGGAGACTGCTTCCTCCTCTCTCTCTGCCTGCCTCTGTCTACTTGTGATCTCTGTCTGTCAAATAAATAAATAAAATTAAAAAAAAATCTTTAAAAAGGTCACATTCGTTAAAAAAAAAAAAAAAGAGGCACAAAGCTGATGTCCATTTACCATGGCAGCATAATGATCCTGGTAAGAGCAAGTTTCTCTCTTGCAGGACATTGAAGTGGGAGCTGGTCTCAGGATAGAGCAGAGGAGGCAGACCTTGAGGAAGACATGGCCGCTGTTTCTGCAGGAGACACTTCCTCCCCCGAGGTTGCTCTGCAAACAGGGATCCCTGAGCAGCGTCCCTGACCTTGTTCATGGTTCCCCATGTTTGCTCAATGTTCCTGCCCTCATGTTCTTGCAGATTCCCTCTATCAGGTTCACCACCACTACTTTGCCACCTGCCGAACTCCTATTCATCCCTCAATACCCAGTATCTTTTCCCCAGGAAGTTGTCCAACCCCCCAGGCAGGGCCCAGCTCCCTGGGATTACCCAGCCTCAGTTCTTCCCTCTAGCCTAGCCCTGACCCTGTGGTGCTGGGAGTATCTGGATTTGGTTCTGCTCTTCAGGCAGGGGGGCTCGTCAGGGCTGAGGTACTTCATGGGTCCAGAATCACTGGGCCCCGGCGCCCTGCACAGAGCGGAGCCATCTATAAAATTTGTAAACAAATGATGTGAACATGAGCATAGTGGCACCAGTTTCTGGAAATACCTTTTATTTTATTTTTATTTTTATTTATTTTAATTTTAATTTTTTAAAAAGATTTTATTTATTTATTTGACAGACAGAGATCACAAGTAGGCAGAGACAGGCAGAGAGAGAGGAGGGGAAGCAGGCTCCCCACTAAGCAGAGAGCCCGATGCAGGGCTCCATCTGGGGACCCCAGGATCATGACCCAACCTGAAAGCAGAGGCTTTAACCCACTGAGCCACCCAGGTGCCCCTATTTTATTTTTAAAAGATTTCATTTATTTGAGAGAGAGACACAGAGAGAGAGTGCATGCACAAGTGTGGGGCAAGGGAGGGGGAGGGGAGGGAGTAGGGAAGGGGCAGAGGGAGAGGGAGAAGCAGATTCCTGGCTCAGCAGGGAGCCCTACACAGGGCTCCATCCCAGGACCCAGAGACCATGACCCAAGCTGAAGGCAGATGCTTAGCAGACTGAGCCAGCCAGGCCCCCCTGGAACTACCTTTTTTTTTTTTTTTTTTTGCCCCCCTGGGAGTTCAGAACACTCATTTGTCCCAGGCTCTTCATTTTGGAGCCTAAGGAGAAAGATTTGAAGGGGAATCAGCCTGCAGACACCGTCTGCATGGGACTGGCTGTTGGGGACTGTCCCCAGGAAAGGCCAGATGGCGGGGGCATCAAATACCCCAGACGCTGTCCTTCTATGAGAGGCAGCGGAGAGGATCTGGCTCAGCGTGGCCCAGCTTGGAAAATATCTAGGACTGAGGGCAATTGGGAGCAGCCCCCAGCCCCACCCTAAAGGGCTTGGTTAAGTGAGTGTCTCAGGACAGTGATGCAGCCAGGAGAGAGTGGAAATCAAAACAGTCCTCATGCATAGGAGACCACGCCCACACCTGCAACCCCACTACTGAAACATGCCCCCCAGAAATGCAACACCAATGTGCCCCACAGTACCACTGCTAGTCACCCCAAATGGAGACCCCCAAAAAATAGGCCTCCATGGGAAGATGGAGACCCTGTGCTTGAGGCGTCTGTGAGATCCTATAGACCACAAAAAGAGCTGGCAGCCAGCCCCCAGTCACGTGGAAGGACCTCACAGTCATTACGCTGCAAAGCTGCTCCCACTTACGTGAGATTCTACCAAATCTCACCAAACAGATCCACGTACAACAGTCAGTGTCCTGTACAGCACCTGAACAGAAGGAAAGATAAACATGGCATGGTCATCCTAACTGATGCAGAAAAAGTGCTCAACAAAATCCAACGCCCATTCAGGTTAAAAAAACCCGCTCAACCAGTAAGAGAAGGGGACTTCCTCAGTATGAGAATGCTACAAAGCAAAACTCACAGGTCACATCATACTCAGTGATGCAACACATAAAGCTTGTCATCTGAGATCGGGAACAGGATAAGTGTCTTAGTCTGTTCAGGCTGCTGTGGCAAAGTAGCTGAGACTAGGTGGCTTATAAAAACCAGGAATTTATTTCTCACGGTTCTGGAGGTTGGAATTCTGAGATCGGGGTGCCAGCACGGTCAGGTGCTGGTGACAACCTTCTTCTGGGCTGTTATTATATACTCATATGGCAGAAAGAGGGCAAGAGAGTCCTCTGGGGGCTCTTTTATAAGCCCACTTTGGGGCCCCTCCTCATGACCTCATCACCTCCTGAAGCCCTCACCTTCTCATACCATCCCATTGGGGGTTAGGATTTCAACATATGAATTTTGGGGAGATACACTCAATCTAGAACAAGATTGCCCACTTGCCACAATTCTATTCAACTTAGTTCTAGAAGTCCTCTCCAGAGCAATTAGGCTAGAAAAAGAGATAAAAGGCATCCAAGTTGGAAAAGAAGTAAAATTATCTCTGCAGAGGAGGTGCTCTTAATGTAGAAAACCCCAAAAGATTTCACCATTAAAAAAAACCTGCCAGAGCAAAATAAAAGGATATAAGCTCAACATGTAACAATCAGTTGCATTTCTATATACTAACAATGACAATCCAGAAAGGAAATTAAGAAACTAACTCTATTTACAATGGCCTCCAAAGAATCAAATACTTAGGAATGAACCACGGAGGGGAACGACTACACTGGAAACTACAAAATGTTGAGGAAAGAAATTAAAGAAGGCATAGATAGATGGAAAGGCCTCCCAAGTTCATAGGTTGGAAAAGTTAATATCATTAAGATGATAATATTACCCAAAGGGATCTACAGATTCAATGCCACCCTTATCAAAATCACAGTGACTTTTTTTTTTTTTTTTTTGCCGAAATAGAAAAACCCATTCTAAAACTTATACAGAATATATTTCAAGGGGCCTTGCATAACCAAAACACTAAAAAAGAAGAACAAAGTTGGAGGACTCAAACTTCCCCATTTCAAAACTTACTACAGGGGCACCTGGATGGCTTAGCGGGTTAAACGTCTGCCTTCATGGTCATGATCCCTGGGTCCTGGGATTGAGTCCCCGAAGTGGGCTCTCTGCTCCACCGGGAGCCTGCTTCTCCCTCTCCCTCTGTCTGCTGCTATCCCCCGCCCTACTCATGCTCTTTCTCTCTCTCTCTCTGTCAAATAAATAAATAAAATCTTTAAAAAAAACTTACTACAAAGCTTTAGTAAAATCAAAACAGTAAGGTACTGACATAAGAACAGATATGTAGACCAGTAGAATAGAATAGAGAGCCCAGAAATAAACCCTCAAATATATACTCAAATGATTTTTTTTAAAAGATTTTATTTATTTATTTGATAGAGGTCACAAATAGGCAGAGAGGCAGACAGAGGGGTGGGGGAAGCAGGCTCCCCGCTGAGCAGAGAGCTCGATGATGATGCGGGACTCAATCCCAGAACCCTGGGATCATGACCCGAGCGGAAGGCAGAGGCTTTAACCCACTGAGCCACCCAGGCGCCCACTCAAATGATTTTTTTTTTTTAAGATTTTATTTATTTATTTGACAGACAGAGACCACAAGTAGGCAGAGAGGCAGAGAGAGAGGAGGAAGCAGGCTCCCCGCCGAGCAGAGAGCCCGATGCGGGGCTCGATCCCAGGACCCTGAGATCACGACCTGAGCCGAAGGCAGAGGCTTAACCCACTGAGCCACCCAGGCGCCCCCACTCAAATGATTTTTGATTGAGATACTAAGACCGTACAGTTCGGGAAAGAAAAAAGGTCTTTTTAACAAATGGTGCTGGGAAAACTGGATCTCCACATGCAAAAAAAAAAAAAAAAGTTGAACGCTTACCTCACACATGTTCAAAAATTAATTAAAAAAAAAAAAAAGAAAGAAAGAAAAAAGGGGCACCTGGGTGGCTCGGTGGGTTAAAGCCTTTGCCTTCAGCTCAGGTCATGATCTCAGGGTCCTGGGATCGAGCCCCGCATCGGGCTCTCTGCTCGGCGGGGAGCCTGCTTCCTCCTCTCTCTCTGCCTCTCTGCCTACTTGTGGTCTCTGTCTGTCAAATAAATAAATAAAATCTTTAAAAAAAAGTTAAGTATAAAAAAAAAAGAAGAACTCAAAATGGATCAGAGACCTGAACATAAGAGCTAAAAATCAGAAAACATAGGGCAAAAACTTCACAACTTTGGATTTGGCAGTGGTTCATTGGATATAAACACCAAAAGCACAGACAATAAAAGAAATATACGTGTCTGCCTTCAGCTCAGGTCATGATTCCGGGGTCCTGGGATCAAGCCCGCATCGGACTCCCTACTCAGCAGGAAGCCTGCTTCTCCCTCTCCCACTCCTCCTGCTTCTGTTCCCTCTCTCGCTGTGTCTCTCTCTGTCAAAAAAATAAATAAAATCATAAAAAATACATATGTGTGTGTGTGTGTGTGTGTGTAATTAGAATTTATCAAAACTAAGACTTTTGTTTTGTTTTTTAAAGATTGTATTTATTCATTTGACAGAGAGAGAGAGGGCAGGGGGTGCGGCCAGTAGAGGGAGAAAGAGACTCCTGCCCAGCAAGGAGCCCAATACGGGACTGAATCCCCCGATCCTGGGATCACGACCCCAGTCGAAGGCAGACGTGTAACCCACTGAGCCACCCAGGCGCCCCTAAACTAAGATCTTTCTTGCATCAAAAGAAACAATTGGGCTGTAAAAAGGCGACCCACAGAACAAGAGAAAATATTTGCCAATTACATATCTGATAAGGGATTAATATCCAGAATATATAAGAACTCTTACAATTCAACAGTAAAAAAAAAGACGAATCGCCCAATTTTTAAACGGGCAAAGAATTGGAACAGACGCTCTTATGAAAGCAGATACACAAATGGCCAATAAGCTCACGAAAAGACGCTCCGCATCACTAGTCACCGGGGAGACGCAAATCAAACCACAGTGAGGTATCGCTTTATGCTCATTAGGGCGGTGATCATGAAACCAAAGGGAAAACAAGCGTGAGTGGGGATGTGGAGAAATCGGAACCCTCGTGTGCTGCTGGCTGGAACGTGAGAGGTACAGTGTTGCAGCTGCTGTGGAGAACTGTCTGGATTTTTTACTGGAAAAATTAAACTTAGAATTGCTGCCTGATCCAGCAACTCCATTTCTGGGTGTGTCCCCGGGAGAACTGACAACAGGGACTTAAGAAAGATGTTTGTACACTGGGCTCGTGGCAGCGTTATTTACAACAGACAAAAGGTGAAGTCCACCCAAGTGTCCATTTATGGATGAATGGATAAACAAAATGTGGCGTGTATATATGGTAGGATACTAACCTTGAAAAGGAATAAAGTTTTGATTTGGGTGAACCCATATGGAGGAACCTTGAGGACATTAGGCTGAGTGAAATAAACCAGCCACAAGGGGAAAAATACTGATCGATTCCACTGTTACGAGTTCCTGGACTGGTCAGATTCGTAGAGAGAGAAAGTGGAATGGTGGGTGCCAGAGCCTGGGGGAGGGAAAATGGGAGTTAGTGTTCAATGGGAACCGAGTTTCAGTTTAGGAAGAAGGAGAAGAAGTTCTGGGGGAGGAGGGTGCCTGGATGGCTCAGTCGATTAAGCATCTGCCTTCGGCTCAGGTCACAATCCCAGGGTCCTGAGATCAAACTTCACATTGGGCTCCTTGCTCAGTGGGGCGTCTGCTTCTCCCTCTGCCTCTCACTTGTTCTTTCCCTCTCTCTCAAATGAATAAAATTTTAAAAAAAAAAAGTTCTAAAAAAAAAAAAGTTCTGGGGATGGATGGATGGCGGTGATGGTTTGCACAACCATGTAAACATACTTAATACCACTGAAAAGTACACTTACTTAAACATGGTTAAGGTGGTGAATTTTGTGTTCCATGTATGTCTTACCACCAAACAAAAAACTGCAAGAAGTAACAATAAAGAAAATTAAAAATTAAAATTTAAAAGGTAATAACAACAATAATAGCAAGCTGTGTGCCCCCTGACGTGGATCTCCAGGGCGTCTTGTTACCAAGTGGGAGCATGGTCCCCTTTACTCAGATGACAAATGTGGGGCTCGGTGATGTCCTGTGTCCTACTGTGGGTCCGGGCAGTCCGGGCTAGGATGCCTCCCATGGGGCCATCATGAGGCAGCTGAGTTGTCTCCTGGTCTCCCAGAGTCTCCAACTTCTCATCTCTAAGATTAGTGCCCAGCAAGGCTGCTTGGAAGCGCCTTAGGCAAGATCCTTCCATTCAGTCAGTACAACCTCTTGGAAAAAGGTGTGGTTTTTTCCTGTTCTTGTCAGTCTTACAGAGCAACTAAATATCAAAAAGACAGAATATTCCCGAGAGGGACTGAACTCCCTAAGACATGGCCCAGTGCTCCTCCTTTACCCATATGGGACTTTTAAGCTTTTTGCCATTCCTTAGGGGAGAGCTAACAAATTGCAAAAAAAAAAAAAAAAAAAGGAGAAGAATCTGGAAACACCTTGAATCTAGTCCCAACTGTGAAAGGGAGGGATTGTGCTTGAGAGCAGCAGATGAAAGATTTGCGTGCTCTTGTCCAAGTAGAAATGTAAGAAAGCCTCATAGAAAAAGATAGCGCTGCACCGCAGGGTAGCGTCCGAGGGGCCTCTGCTGTGGACATTCAGTGTTGGGTCCTTGACCTTGGGCAGCCCAAAGAGGTATTTCTGGCACTGTGCCCACAGCTCAGGGCTCAGAATGATGGTTTAGCAACTTGTATTCGTACATCCCAGGCTGACTCAGTCTCCCCCCCAGAACCTCTTGAATCTGCACCCCCCCAATCCCCATAGCCCTTGGCCCAGGCCTTGACATTTCCTGCCTGGACTTGGGCCCTGACCCCTGCTCCCCTACCATTCCCCACTCAGGATGCTAATAGACCCGTAATAGCCAGTGATAAGTCTTGGCAATAGTTGGTATATCTAACTAGACCCCTGTTCACTCCAGTGCCTATTAGGGATCCCCATCACCTGGGCTCCTTGACTGGCCTTGGAGCTCTTGCCTCTGCTGAAATACCCACCACTCCTCCAAAGGCATCCCTCCCGCCTGCCCTGCCCGCTCTCCTTCCGGCCCCCTCTGCCCAGATGCAGCCAGTCACACACCTCCGTGTTCTCTCCTTTGTGGTGGGGCACATCACAGAAGACTTCTCAGAGGAGATGGCATTCTAGGAGTGGTGTGTAGGGGTAGAGGAACAGGGGAACAGCGTACTGATGGTTAAAATTTGTGTGTCAAATTAGTCAGGCAATAGTGCCAAGCTGTTTGGTCAAACACTAGTCGAGATGTTACCGTGAAAACATTTTCTAGATGTAGTTAACGTAACTGATCAATTGACCTTAAGGAAAGGAAATTTTCCGGGACAGCCTGGGTGGGCCTTATCTAATCAGTTGAAGGAGAAAAGGGCAAAAGCTGAGGTTTTCTAAGGAAAAAGGCATTCTCTTCAAAACTGCAACATAGACATCCCCCCTGAGTTTCCAGGGAGGAAATAAAATAAAGTTGGAAATAGATATCAGATTTATTAGCTCCCACAATCACAAGAGCCAATTCCTTAAAACGAACCTCTTCGTATGTATAATATACACATATCATGTTGGTTCCATCTCTCCAGAGAGCCCTGACTGATGCAGACACTCAGGTGCCTGGCACTGGGGGTTAGTACGGCTTGCTTTTCAGAGACAGCATTCTCTTGACAAACAGAGAGCACCCAGAGGCAGATCTCAGCCACTTACCTTGGCCTTTCCCCGGCTGGACGCAGACCAGGCTTTCAGCCTCGGACACTACCCAAGATACCTGCAGGCCAAGGACACCCACTAGAGGCCTCAGGTTTCACAGTCCCGGGCAGAGGCTGCCCCCAAGGTGCTGACCCAGCCCGCCACCCTCGACCAAAATAAACCCCGGAGAAGGTGCTTAGATCAGCTACCCCCAAAACCCCATGGCCTGATCTGGGGTCACAGAGAGTTGCAGACCCAACGGTTGCTGAGACATGGACCAACTGATTTAGAAAATTTTCATTCTGGAGAGATCTAGACAAGAGGAAGTGATTACAGCGGCTGACAACTTTCTGCCTGGGTTGGGGGGGGGTGTCCTGGGGTCCCTCCAAGGCAATTGGTGTAATCTCGGGCCCCCGTGTCTCCCTTCACAGATGAGTCAGGACGGGCAGCCCAGATTCCTGATTTCTAAGCCTGCACAACTGGATCGCTCCTCTACCCAACCCAGGTGACAACTGACTACAGTTTAACAGGGGTCAAAATAACCAGTCAACACTTACCGATCTCTGTCTACAGCTGGGATGAGTGAAAATAGATGTCCACACAAACACCTGGACATACCTGGTCATAGCAGCACTATTCCCACTAGCCAGAAGGTAGAAATTAACCCAAGCCAACAGATGAACAGATGAACACAATGTGGCCCAACCACGCCGTGAAATACTCGGTCGTAAAAAGGAACAAAGCTTGGACACACGTTACCTTGTGGGTGAACCTTGAAAACCTTGTGCCGAGTAAGAGAAGCCAGACGCAAGAGGCCACCTGTTGGGGAATCCCTTTTCTGTGACATGTCCAGAACAGGCAAATCCATGGAGACAGAAAGTGAATGAGTGACTGCCAGGGGTGGGGGGAGAGGGATGGGGAGTGACCGCTAATGGGGGCAGGGTTTGTCTGGGGGATAATTTAGTTTTCTAAAACTGAATGTGGTTGATGGTTGATCAAAGCTGTGATTCGCCTAAAAACCATTGTGTACTTTAATGGATGAATTGAAATGGAATGTGAATTGTAACTCAATGAAGCTATTTTTATTTTTTATTTATTTTTTTTTAAGATTTTATTTATTTAGTTGACAGACAGAGATCCCAAGTAGGCAGAGAGGCAGGCCGAGAGAGAGGAGGAAGCAGGCTCCCTGCTGAGCAGAGAGCCCAATGCGGGGCTTGATCCCAGGACCCTGAGACCATGACCTGAGCCGAAGGCGGAGGCTTAACCCACTGAGCCACCCAGGCGCCCCTCAATGAAGCCATTTTTTAAAATGTACCCCCAGGGGCGCCTGGGTGGCTCAGTGGGTTGAGGCCTCTGTCTTCTGCTCAGGTTGTGGTCCCAGGGTCCTGGGATCGAGCCCCACATCGGGCTCTCTGCTCAGCCCTTCCTCTCTCTCTGCCTGCCTCTCTGCCTACTTGTGATCTCTCTGTCAAATAAATTAATAAAATCTTAAAAAAAATAAAAATAAATAAATAAAAATGTTCCCCCAAATCCCTGCATTTACTGAATATCCACTGTGTACCAGGCACAGTGCTAGAACGGGGCGAGTCATAAACAGATGGTGGTAGCATAGAGAGGGGAAAGATGGAGCATTTGCGTGGACGTGTGAAGGATGGAGGAGGGCATATGCGTGTTGGGTTTTGAAGGATGAATAGGAGTTTGCCAAGTTGAAGCTGGGGGTTGATCACGAACTCAGCCTTATCAAACCTAATAAAAAGAATAAAATAATATAATTGAAATAATGAAAATGAAAATGAGTGCATCCTCATTCATCTACACGAACTGAAGGAGTAATATACTGAGACATTTCCACACTCATCCTGAACCACACCTCACTCATCCAGGCCGATTCCCAATGATGTTGTTCATGTCCACCACAAAGACAGTGCTGTAAACAGCATGTCAATCTCTTCCGTCATTAAGAGTGTGACAAAATGAGAAATTTGGGGCCACACACACCCCTAGTTGCTGTCTATGAGGATAAACAGAAGGTCAAGGGCAGGCCTGACCTAGAACCTTCCCCAAGACCCTGTGTCCTCTCAGCCAGGCTAGATTCTTTCTGGCCTCCTTTCTCCTGGTGTGGCCAGTGCATGGCTCTGGCAGGTGGCCACAGACAGTGAGGAGGACGGACGTTCTGGTCCGAAAATAAATCGTGGCCCTGAATGGGTAAACAAGAAAGTAGGGCGGAGGAGGGGGCCGGGAGGGGCAGAGGGGAAAGAGAGAATTGTGCCTTTCCCGGGAAGATGAATGCAGCCTTCAGAGCCTGGCCTCCCAGGGCTGGGCCAGCAGCCACGTGCTCCGCCTCTGCTCCCAAGCGCCTGGTACCCGCTGTACCTTTCCTGCTGAGTCCCGACCCCTGAAGCTGAGGCCTCTCCCAGCGTGGATCCCGCCGTCACTCCAAGAAGCCCTTTCCCTGCCCTCTCAATGTGGGTTTTGTTTTCTGCAACCCCAGCGTGGCCTTTGACCATTCACTGAGTGCAAGATGCTTCCTCCCTATGACCCATTTTACAGATGAAATTGAGGAGGGGGAGAGTGGGTATTGGGGTTCGGTGGTGGGGAACTCCCGGGGTCCTCCCCAGGACTGATGAGGGCAATTTTGAAGCTGGAGGCGTGTGCAAGGGTGGATGTGCTAGGACAACTGCTTCTGAGCTGAGTCTATCTCCGGGGTGGAATCCTGGGTTTGGATCCTGGCTCTACCCACTCGCAGGGTATGTGCTGTTCCCTCTGGGATCAACATCTTAGCATGTATAGGCTTCTCCCTTCTCAGCTAGGTCACTCAGGTCCTGCCAGTCGGTTTACTGAGGACCTTTGGTCACTGTGATTGGTTCAGAGACAGTCGTATGCCCCAGGTTGGGTCAGAAGATGCAGTGCTGCTGCTTCCACAAAGCTATCAGATAACAGAGCTTTTGCAATGTTGCTTGAGTGGATAAGGGTCAATCCAGAGTTGTTGGTTGCCATCTCACCTGGGAACGGAGCCGACACAAGGGCAGCAGAGCCAAGGGATGGAGAAAGATGCTGCCTGGTGAGGCTGGTTAAGTCCCTTGATCCAGCTGAGCCTGAAGCCATCATTTTCAATTCCATTAACCAATGAGTTCCCTTTTGGTTTTATGCAGCCAAAAAGTTCCCATGGATAGAACCCTTATTAGTGGTGTGATAAAGTTTTTTTTTTTTTTTAAGATTTTTATTTATTTATTTGACAGAGAGATCACAAGTAGGCAGAGAGAGAGAGAGAGGAGGAAGCAGGCTCCCTGCCAAGCAGAGACCCCGATGCGGGACTTGATCCCAGGACCCTGAGATCATGACCTGGGCCGAAGGCAGAGTCTTAACCCACTGAGCCACCCAGGCACCCTGTGATAAAGATGTTAAACAACCTCTCCGGGCCTCAGTTTCCTGATCTGTAAAACAGGTTGCAATCATCTAAGAGGAAAGGAACATGTGTGGTGAGTGTCCTGGGCTGTGGCTGATGTTATAAAACATCTGATGTCATTAACAACACTCCCAGCTCCACGAGCCTCCTGTTTACTCAGATCTGGAAAGTTTTCTGAGGGACACGGTTGGGCCCAGCCATCCTCGACCACTGCAATAAGCCACCCAGAATACTGAAGACCAAAAGGATGGAGTGAGTGGGCATCTCCGGTCCAGGCTCTGGGGCAATGGTCACACGATGGCTGTTCTGACATGGCTTCGTTGAGACCGGGGCATCCATGCACCGACAGAATTGCTTGGAAAATCCTTCCTGGTGAACACATGGGGTCATTTGGCCAAGCAGCTGTCTGGCGCACAGGGTCGGCCACTCTGTTTCTCTTGGCCCACTCTGGGGCAGGAGTGGCTTGTTACATGGGGACTGGAGGACATGACACCCTCCACCCTGGCCTCCAGCACCTGTGGCCTGCCCTAGGAGCAGAGCCCGGAGAGAGGATTTGCGGGTGAGTGATTTTCAAAGAAAGCTCCCAGGCAGACAGGGGCGGGGAGCTTGTGAAGTCAGTGGAGGAGGGGGGAGACTAAGTAAGGGGGTGCCTTGTCTCTGTCCTGCTGGGTGGTCTGGAAATGCTTCCCGCTTGAGGGGAAGGCTGCAGGGGTATCCATACCCCCATACCAACTGGTCAGGGCTGCCCTGGGGATATCAATTCCAGCCCAGGGCAATCCCCCCACCCAATCACACAGAGCCAGAGAGAGGATTTGCGGGTGAGTGATTTTGCAAGAAAGCTCCCAGGCAGACAGGGGGGCGGGGAGTTTGTGAGGTAGGTGGAGGGAGGCGAGACTAAGTAACAAGTAACGGGGGTGCATTCAGCCGAGTTCCTGGGGCTGTTGCTAAGTGGGGCAGGGATCCAGGGGTGGGGATGGCAGAGCACAGTGCCTGCTTCCATTCCCGCCCTTCCAAGTTGTTCTTTTTAAAGTATAAATTGAAGAAGTCAGACACACGCAAGGTCACATAGTGTGTGATCGTAGTGGTAAGAAATGTGCAGAAGAGGCAAACCATAGAGACAGAAGGCAGATGAGTGGTTGCTGGGGCCTGGGGGAAGGAGGATGGGGAGTGATGGCTCATGGGCACAGGGTTCTTTTGGGGGTGATAAAAATGTTGGGGAGGAACTACATAGAGGTGATAATTGTACAATATTGTGAATGTACTAAATGCTGTGGGATTGTTTGCTTTAAAATGGTTAATTTTACATTACCTTTTTTATATTATATTACATTACATTACATTACATTACATTACATTACATTACATTACATTAATTTTACCACAACAAAAAATGTATAAATAGGGCTCCATCCCTGCTGTGCTCTGAAGCCTCCCATGGCTCCCCATTGCCTCAAAACAAAATACATACTTGTATCTCACCCTCAAACCCCCTACCCTTGACTCCCTCTTGCCTCTTTATCCTCTTTCCACAGCCAGGCTCATTTGTACCTCAGGGCCTTTGCACATGTCATTCCCTCTGCCTGGCATGCTCTTATCCATCCTTCAGATCGCTCACGAAATGTCACCTCCCAGACTGGGCCCCATTACTACCCTTTCTTTGTACCTCAGATGTTTTCTTCAAATCACTGACTGCAGTTGGCCATTTCACTGTGGTTTTAGACATTCGGCAGAAAGTTCCAGTGGTTAGGTGCTCCTCAAACATGTGACAAATGAATGAATGAATGAATGAATGAAGAGTGAGTGAGTGAGTGAACCAACAGATAGATGGAGGAAGGCAACGGAGAGACTCTGCCAGGGAGAAGCTGGAAAGACTTTCACAGCAGCCTGCAGGCTGAGGTCCTAAAAGGAAGCAGTGCTTCATCACCCAGTTGACACGGAAAGAGACTGTCTCCATTCAAATCTGGTGCTTTTTTTCCTCAGAAAAGCACAGCTGTCTCCGAAACAAAGACCCACAATTGCTGCCAACACGTGCTCCGTCATTTTTACTTCCTTTGAATATTCTTCAATGGATTTTCTTTCCAAACTGCACAGGCTTGCTTTCATGGCGTGACAGGCATGCAGCGGGGGCGGGGCGGGGGCGGGGGTGGTGGGGGAGGAAGGGGGGAGGGAGGAGGGGCGCAGGAAGAGCCCCTGCCCCGCCCTTACCCGTTTCCCCAGGTTAGAAGCCCCATTTTCTGGTCTTCTTGGGGCTCAAACATAGCTGAGCCTCCTTGTAGATAGGGGATAGGTCCCCATTGCACAAAATTTCTAGAAAATCACATCATACTTCGTAATGGGATTTTATCTCCATATTTATGCTCTTGGTTAAGCGCTCCATCCCATTTCACATCGGAAGTTCCCTTCATTTTTCCCTTCCTTCCCTTCTTTGCTTTGTCCCTAGGATTCCACCGGCACAAGTGAGGGTTCTAGATCTGTGGATAGACCTCATGCCCCGGGCTGACCTCAGTGGGTTTGCCCTTGTGAAGGAGAGGAACAAGGCTTTTTGGTTTTTTTTGTTGTTGTTTTTTGTTTTTGTAATAAGGCTTTTATTTTATTTTTTAAAAAAGATTTTATTTATTTATTTGACAGACAGAGATCACAAGTAGGCAGAGAAGCAGGCCGAGAGAGAGGGGGAAGCAGGCTCCCTGCTGAGCAGAGAGCCGGATGCGGATGCGGGGAATCCCAGGACCCTGGGATCATGACCTGAGCCAAAGGCAGAAGCTTTAACCCACTGAGCCACCCAGGTGCCCTGTAATAAGGCTTTTAAAGACACTGTCTCTGGTGGATTGGTCCAAAGGCTGGAGTGGGGTACAACCCTGTGGAAAACAGCTTGGCACTTCCTCAAAACACAGAAGTACCTCATGGTCCAGAAATTCCACTCCAGGGTATAGACCCCAAAAAAGGGAAACAGGTGTTCACACAAATCCTTGTACACCATGTTCACGGCCGTGCTGCTCATGATCGTCAAAAAGTAGAAACTGCCCACATGTCCATCAATGGATGAGTGGATAAACAAAATGCGGTCCATCCATGCAACGGAATGTTGTTCAGCCAGAGAAAGGAATGAAGCTCGGACACACGCCACGATATGGTTGAAACTTGAAAACACCATCCTCAGTCAAAGAAGCCAGACACAAAAAACCCACATGTTGTGTGGTTCTATCTATAGGAAATGTTCAGAGCAGGCAAATCCATAGACTTAAGAAGGAGATTAGTGATTACCAGGGGCTGGAGAGGTTAGGAGAAATAGAGAGTGATGGCTAATGGGCACAGGGTGTCCTTTTGGAGTGATTGGACAGAATGTTCTAGAACCGGACAGGGCTGCTGGTTGCACAACATGGGGAATGTACTACCTGCCACTGACTTGTTCCCTTTAAAATGGTTAATTTCATGTTATGTTTACATGAATTAGAAACCAAAAAGTTGGGGCAATGCCCACAGAACCCAGCAGGGAGGGGGGCGTCGTCCTTGCCCACACAGGCAAGCAGGCAAGCAGGCAAGCGCTGGGTGTTAGCAGTTCGAACATTTAGCTGGCATGTGGTCAGCAGGAGGGCACTTCTTCTCGGGCAATTTATTGGCTGCCTGCATTGCTGTCCTCTGAATCCCTTACACAGAAATTCTTCTCGGCTGATGCTCCAGGGTGGGAGGGATATCCTTATCCTACAAATGAAAAAACTGAGGCATTAAGGGGTGAAGGGAATTTTCCAAGGTCCCCCATTGTGGCCCGCCCAGCACATCACAGGGTTTAGGTAGAGGCTTGCGACCTTTATCTGTAGCAGGAGGAGCATGACAAAGACGATAATAGTATTCCAAACCTCAAGTTCCGCTTTGCTCGGAGCTGCCTCTGGGCAAAAAAAGCAAGTCACCAAGACGTGGATGTTGAAATCTCTGAAGCGGAAACTTCACTGCTCACAACCAGACTAAGAGCTCCAGGAACCGAGGGCGGGCGGGCGGGCGGCACTCCCGTAAGTGTGACCTGAGAATTCCCTGGAGAAAACTAGAGTGAAGCAAAGCTCAGCTCATGAGGTCCCCCTCCTGGGGTCTGAAGGAAGTGGCTGGTCCCCGATTCAGAGAGGAGCTCGATTCCTGGGAATGTCCAAGTGCCCAGGGCAGTGAGCATCGGCTTGGTGGGAAGTAAACCGCGAGTACACGCGTACCTGTGAGTACGTCTGCCGGTGTCTGCAGGTGCCTGTCTTTGAGCTTGTCCAGGCACGCGTGTATCTTTGGGTGTGGGCATGCATGTGTGTGTATGGGGCTGTGTGTGTGTGCAAATGTGTGTGTGTCTGTGCGGAGCTTCAAAACCAGATACGACCAAGTGGAAATCCTGGTGTTGAGTGGGGGTCTGGAGTCAGACTGTTCAGGGCCCGTTTCTCCATCGAGAAATGGACCTGCTTCTGTTGGATGCGAGGATTGGACTCCACGGAGACCAGGAACTATCAGGAGATTTGGCACAGGATACAGTCTGTGCTATGGGCTCTGAAGTTGATACCTGTGATATCCTTTGACTCTCAAAGCAAATTCAAGTTTGGGTTTATCATCCACATTTTGAGACCCTTAATTTTCTTGCCATTTTAAAATGATACAAGCAGAAGCTTCAAACCACACAGAAACGTATGCAGTGAAGTGAATATTTGGGCCGCCTGGGTGGCTCAGTGGGTTAAGCCTCTGCCTTTGGCTCAGGTCATGGTCTCAGGGTCCTGGGATCAAGTCCCAAATTGGGCTTTCTGCTCAGCAGGGAGCCTGCTTCCCCTTCTCTCTCTGCCTGCCTCTCTGCCTACTTGTGATCTCTCTCTCTCTGTCAAATAAATAAATAAAATCTTAAAAAAAAAAAGAGTGAATATTCTACCCACGACCCAGCCCGCTTCCCAAAGGAACATCTGTTAATAGGTGGGTGTGGAGTTTTCCAGAATTCGTGACCACCATTTACAGACTGGAGTTTGTGTTTCTATTTCTATATAGTCCAATACCGTATATTTAAATGGTGATGGAAATACTGTAGAAAAGTGGATTTTCTTTTTTTTTTTTTTTAAGATTTTATTTATTTATTTATTTGACAGACAGAGATCACAAGTAGAAAGAGAGGCAGGCAGAGAGAGGGAGAAGCAGGCTCCCTGCTGACCAGAGAGCCGATGTGGGTCTTGATCCCAGGACCTGAGATCATGACCTGAGCCGAAGGCAGAGACTTTAACCCACTGAGCCACCCAGGTGCCCCAAAAAGTGGATTTTCAATTAATGGGGCATCCTTGACTCCTCTAGTTCACGCTTCCTTATCCAATGTTATGGACGCAGGCAACGGAGTCCCAGAGGGCACGGAGCTTGCTCAAGGTCACCTGTTGTCGTAACCCCCAAGGTGAGGCGTGGCTAGGGTTTACTGTGCATCCCAAGGCGGGTCCCTTCTGTAAGGATGGGACTTTAGACACAGTTCACTTGTTTGTTGTCCTTTCATTGAACATTCACTCGATGTGGTCCCCTGTGGAGGCGGCCCCAGCCTGGGTATGACAGAGCTGGGCACCCTTGGCTCAGGGGGTCAGGGACAGGCCTGTGGAAGCCAGAGGGCTCTATTTGGAGAGAGAAGGGTGGCAAGTGGGCCTTGGAGGTTGAGTGGAGGTCCCCACAGACATGGTGGGGTCTGGGGGCAGGGGAGAGCATCCCCCCGCCATGTTGGCCGGCTGGGTGGCTTTGGAGCCCCTCAATACTTGACATTCACACGTAGGAACCGATACCCAACTCCGGGGCTAAACTCTGAGTCCCAGCCACTGGCTGGAAAGGTTGCTGCCTGCTGCAACGCCGTGCCAGGCCCACCCACAGGGAAACTGAGGCTGGAGCAGGTGTGGAGACTTCGAAGGCTTTGAAGAACTGGTGCAGCCTGGGGCCAGGCTCTTCCTCTTTCTGAGCCTCAGTTTCCCCAAGTGTACAATGCGGGGGTGGGGGGCAGTGGGCAGAGTGGGAGTTAGGCAAGAATCTAGCTCCAGCTCCAGCACTGTCACCCTCCCTCCACCCCGCAACTCTCAGCCCCCCAAACACACGGGAGTTCCACATTACTCCTCTCTGGCTGACCCTAGGCCTCAACCCTTCCTCTCTCAAAGGGGGTTAATTTGGGGGTGTGACCCCGTCCTCCAGCTGGCAGCGGAGCAGGGCCTGGGTGTACTGTGACTGGGCTTGGGGATCTTCGTGCACAAGGTCTGCCTCCCAGGAGGGGAAACAGGCTCCAGATCAGGACCAGCCCCTCCCAAGTAAGCCCTCTCTCCGGGAGAGGTCCTAGATTACTGCTTTTCATTCTGCAAGCCCAAGGCCTCATTTTCCAGGAAGGCAACCAAGGCTCGGAGAGTCCTACTGCTCACCAGCTGTGGGGAGGGTTGGTGTGGCCTCCTCCCTGCTGGCCCATCTCTGACCTTCGAGACCCACCTCCGTGGGTGGACACCAGGCAGCCATTGGATGGAAGGGAACATCAAGAACTGGAGGGACCCAGGCTCCCCTCTGCCCAGGCCAAACAAGGTCACCCGCAGGAAGCTCAAGGTTCAGGGGCTCAGAGTGGGGGAATCTGGAGGAAGCACAGAGGGGTGGCAGCTGGGTCCCTATCTGGAACAGAGCATGGGGACAGGGTCTGGAGGGGTCAGGGCCCATGCTCTGTGGTTCAGCCCACCTTGAGGGCAGAGCCTGCCTCCTCCAGGGACCATAGCCCCCCACATCCCGGAGAGGCAGGCACAGTTAGGGAAACTGGGGTGCTCACGGGGTCACCCCAAAATCGCATAGCACAGGAATGCCGTGGAGGGAGGCAGTGAAGTGGGGAGATGCCAGGAGCATGCCCTTGGTCCCAGAAATGCCATTTCGAGGGCTTTATGCACACAGAGTGCTGGGATGTAGGAGCCAAGGTTTGGGAACAACTCAAATGCCTCTGGGTGGGGAACTTAAACAACAGTTCATTACATATATATGTAAATTTTCTGGGGAAAAAAATTTTTTTAAAGGATTTATTTATTTAGACTCTGGAGCTCCAGTCGCATGAGGACGCAAGTCTCCAGGGAGCATACCTGGCGTCTTTTTTTTTTTTTTTTAAAGATTTTACTTATTTATTTGTCAGAGAGAGAGAGGGAGAGTGAGTGAGTGAGCACAGGCAGAGGCAGAGAGAGAAGCAGGCTCCCCGCCAAGCAAGAAGCCCAATGCGGGACTCGATCCCGGAACGCTGGGATCATGACCTGAGCCGAAGGCAGCTGCTTAACCAACTGAGCCACCCAGGCGTCCCTTTTTTTTTTTTTTAAGATTTTATTTATTTATTTGACAGAGAGAACTCACAAGTAGACAGAAAGGCAGGCGGGGGGGTGGAGCAGGCTCCCTGTTGAGCAGAGAACCCGATGTGGGGCTCGATCCCAGGACCCTGGGATCACGACCTGAGCCAAAGGCAGAGGCTTTAACCCACTGAGCCACCCAGGCGCCCCTGGTGTCTTATTTTGAAAAAAGTTTTTATTTGATATTTATATTTCATGTTTATGTGGGAGTGAGGGGGCAGCTTCTGTGTCTCACTCTGCAAGTATCTGCTTCCATCGTTTGCAAAGAATATGTACACGTGTTGCTTGAACATGCAGGTCTGCGTGCGTCACCCACGTTATGGACACCCATGTGGGTGCATGCTGAGCAAAAGCCTGCTTTAAAACCACAAGCTGCTTTACACATTCTTCTCAGAGCCTTGGGGCACCCCGAAGGCTTCCAGGAAAGGGTGCTGGGGAGGAGAAGGAAAGGGGAGGGGCCCTCCGGGCCGAGAAAGGCATATTTAGGTCCCAGTTAGCTCTGAACAACAAGAGAGCAGAGGAAATCCTTCCTGCCAGACTAGAAGAAAATCCTCCCCAGGCTGCGGAGTGGAAACAAAGCCTGAGGTCAAAGCCTAGATATGGGTGTCCCAGGCTGGAGACTCTCGCTCCATGTGTCCTCATCTAAGTGACTTTCACCAGCCCGGGCAGGTGACAAAAGGTGGTGTTGGCCTGTTAGGGGCAGCTGCTGGAGAGCCATTCTGCACATGCCCTCTGTCTGGTCTCTTGAGAAGGGGTGGGAGATGAGGTGGGGCAGCTGTGGGGTCCGAGTGACCGTCTCAGGGGGACTGACCGAGGGCACTGAGGCCCACGGTCAGACACTGCCTTCTTGGGCTCTTGTCAAGATGAAGGCAAGAGGAGCGCCTGAGTGGCTCAGTGAGTTAAGCCTCTGCCTTCGGCTCAGGTCCTGATCTCAGGGTCCTGGGATCGAGCCTCGCATCGGGCTCTCTGCTCAGCAGGGAGCCTGCTTCCCTCTCTCTCTCCCTGCCTCTCTGCCTACTTGTGATCCCTCTCTGCCAAATAAATAAATAAATAAAATCTAAAAAAAAAAAAAAAAAAAAAAAGATGAAGGCAAGAGAAGGACGTTCTCCAGGACACAGTAAGGTAAGGGGCACCTGGGTTTCCACATCAGCTCCTAGGGGGCTCTGTTTCATCCAGCCCTAACTGGCCCCTTCCTGGGCCCCCTCTGCCCTGGGTCCAACAGCAGCCTGGCTCCCACACGTCAGTCTGCCCTCAGGGGGAGGCCCCTGCAGGTCTGGTTTGTGCCTGATGCAGCCTCTGCCCTCAGACCTTCCCCACAGGGCCAGAAGCTGTCGGTGGGGGAGTCAGACACAGAGTCGCAGCCCTCAGGAACAGCAGGGAGCTGAGAAGATGCCCCGTAGGCAGGCCTCTTTGGTCAGGGGGAAGCCTGAACAGTAGCACCGGTTGAACACCTGACAGCTGGAGCCCTGACCCTGGGAGCAGGTGAAGCCTTGAAGGGGGCAGTAGGGCAGGTATCCCCAACACTCTCGAAGGTGGGTTTCATACCCAGCAGTAATCCCCCACTCAGAAGAGGACATGCCCATGCCCTATGGTTAGCCCTGGTCCCTACCTGCTCTCTGGCACACTCCGGGCTTTCCCAACAACTCAACAGGCCCGCCAGTGGGGGCGAGCTGGCAGAGAGGCTCCGGCGGGCAGAGGACGCGCCTAGGAGGTCGCGGCGTGTCCAACCTGCTTCCCTGCAGGTACGTCAGTATCTGTCACGTGGTCCCCGACCCACCACGTTTTCAAAACACATCACCAGAGACCACGGAAAATTGGGTTTCCTCTACATTTATTGCAACTGCTAAATGATTAACAACATTCACAACTTCTTAGATTAAAAAAAAGAAAAAAAGAAAAGAAAAACAAACCAAAAAACTTCCGTTTTGTAACATCACAAATGTCTTCTAGGTTTTACCAAGGACCAAAAACGCTAAAATTCTCTATATGATTTCCAGTGATGGAAACAAGCCAGAGACAGTAAGCACCCAAAGTGGTGAGTTAGCACTTTCCGGATGCCTGTCGTCCTCATGGAAGAGACCCTGGAACTAGAATGACAGAAAAGACACTGTGACTTTGACAAGGCTACACAACCGCACATCGCACTCGCACACACACTCCCTGCAAGCAGCCCCTGCCAGAGAGGGCGAGGGCGAGTGCCGAGGGCGTGTGTGCCCTGGTCCCTAGCCAACAGCTGGCATGAGGACACATCATCAGGCTCCGTCCCGGCTCCCAGGACGCCACCCCCCAGGAAAAGCATCACCTGAGTGCTCAGAGGACATTCCAGGATCAAGAAGGTGTTCCCTTTGACGTTTGCCAAAGGCTCCCAGGGTCAGCTCAAAGCGGGATGTCCCCAGGAGGAAGAGTGGCAGGAGACTGAAGGGACAGGGCTTATAGCCTGGGAACCCCTTTTTTACTTACAGATAAAAGCGGAGTCAACCAAGAGCGAAGATACTAGCACAGAGTGAAGATGATGGGCAGAGCTATCTATGCTGCAGAGAAAGAGCCAGAACCTATCTGGGGAGTCCACGTCTTGCTCGGGGCCAACGGGCGCTCTGTGAAAGGCCAGAGAGGACCAAGGCCCTGTTCTCAGAGTTCCATCCACGTGCTCCACCCACGGCCAACAAGGAAAGCTACCGGAAGGATGAGGAAAGAAAGGAGATGAACCCCTACAGCTGTGGTCCCCCCACCCTGCAGGCTGCTTCAACTGTGCCAAGGAGCCTCGTCATCTCCCCGGCCATAAAGATCTGCCAGGGGCCCACGCAACAGAGCAGCCAGAAGCAAGGAGAGCCTGGAGGCCGCACCTGATGCAAAGAGACACAGCACAGGCCTGCGACGGGGGTGGGGGGGGGGTGGGCCCGTCAAGACGGAGCCTGAGGAGCCCGGGCCTAGAGGCGAGGCCTAAGACTTTAAGAAACGGAAGATGGGCCGACATGGCAACTCACAGCTGTGCCCCTCTGTTCCCCCCAGCTTGCAGAGTCAGCAGGATCCCAAGGTTCCCAGATCCGAGCACGCATTTAAAGCTTCCACGCTGCTGCTTTACGAGAAAGGCTTGAGAGCCCCGCAGCCCGAGAACCTCGCACGTAGCTGCAAGGAGCGCGCGCCGGGAGAAGAGGGAAGGGCGGTGATCACGCGCCTAGAAATAGCGAGCAGCTGCGAGCCCGCCCCACGAGGACGAGGACGCTTTCTGTTCTGTACAAGGGCCCTGACAACACAATTCTTTGCCCTGCGGCGCATGCCAGAAACGAAGCTTCCTGAAGAGTTCACACCCCCACCCCTTCGCAGAAGAGACTCCATATGTGGTTTTTCAAAAAAGCAAACTGCAGTTTGTGGATTCTAGGGAGATAAGCGAATTCGAGGGAAGTTTCATCAACATCATGATTACTCCCCATCAAATACAGCTGTTATCCTGTCGCTCAACTTCCACTCTGTCTCTCGGGAGGCAAGTAAAAGCCGAGCCTCCATCAGTCACGCTCTTGTGGAATCCAGCATCTCCGCTTCTCGGAAAGCTCCGGAGCCCCAGCCCGCAGGCTGTGTGCCAGAGCGGACTCCGCTAATACCAGATTACAGCCCCTATTTACAGCCTAGAAGCAACAAAAAGCCACCATCTGTCATCATTTTGGCACCAAGTTTGCAAAGAGAGCACCTCAGAGAACAAGGCGCCCTGCGACGGGAGACCCGACCAGAGCCAGAGCTGGAGCACGAACAAGGGACCGGTGCTTCCAAAGGCAGCACCACCTTCTGTGGCGGGAGCCAGGAAGACTTGCAGGGGACTGGCTGCCGCAAGCATTTGGAAGGGGGGAAAGGCAAAAGCAGATCGAAGAGGTGCACTCTCTTTTAAGAAGAAAAGCCAGCAGGACCTCCACACCAGAGCTGCAGAGGCGCTCGTCTCTCGTGGACGCACCAGACCTACTTGGCCACTGGCTCCAGGGCAGATCCGGGCAGAGGTGGTGCTTTAAGAGTAACTGCTGCTTCGAGCCTTATTTGTCTCACCAATGGTTTCATCTATTCAGGGAGAGAATGATTTTGTTCATAACTGAGTTGGAAATGACGGGTGGGAAGGCTACTAAGAAGAGAAGAGAAAGAAGGGAATGTTTATATGGGCCCAAGGCCCTTGAGAAGGAAAAGGATTTGAAGATGCTCAGAAAAGGAATGTGGCAAAGCAGCTGGCCGGTGCAGCGCCGGTTTCCAGATCGCCCTCACACTCGAGGGACACCAGGCCCCTCCCAAGGCCCGCTGGCGGGCTGCACACATGTGAGCGTGGGGCTCGCGCCTTCAACCAAACCTGGAAGGGGAGAGGTGGGACACGTCCATATCCAAACACTTCTTGTTACCCTCACAGAATGTTTTCGTGCACGTGCGTGCGTGCATGCGTGGTTTCCTGTTTGGTTTTGGGGGAGGAACCGCCTCTACGTACCAGCACGTCAGCTTGGGCGGAACGCCCCATGCACCAGCTCCCACACATACCTATTTGTTGGCCCGTTTGTGTCTGTACATCTGCATCATCCTCTGACGGAACACGTCAAATGTGTCTTCCTTGTGCTCCTGCCCGTCGGCACCTAACCCCTCCCCTTCCGACGCAGTTCCCCTAGGAGCAAAACGGAGAGTTAGCCACACCCAAGCACAGAGCCTGGCCACCAGGGGACTGGAAATGGCACAAGGAGTCAGAGTGGATGGAGGCATGTGGGACACACAACAGGGAAAAGGAGAGGGAAAGTGAAGACACGAGTCACCGCGAGGAACAAGGGTACTCACCTGCGCGGGTGTGCGGACTTTCTGAGGGGCGTGCTCAGAAGCCTGATTACAGCAGAAAGCCTCCCCCAGCAGGTGGTAAGCTCAGTTTTAAATGAAATCCCTGCTGGATATTAATGGGGCCTAAAAAACTCTAGGCCATCTTCTCCCACCCTGGCTAGCTGGCTTGTGGGTTCCCGGAAAAAGCAAAGTGGTTTTTATTCTAACTACCTAGAATTACCACTGAGCTTTTCTAATAATAAGAAATGTGGCTGAAATGCCAGGGGCCAAGAAACCATTTAACTCATCTGTGTAAGTGCAGCAAGGAGCCTGCAGGAACACCTGTATCTGTAAATTATCTGCTGCTCACCTCATCCGAAGACTCCCTTTGTCAGGGAAAAAACCCTGCCAGTTTGAAGCCATGTTTAACATGAGGGGAGCCAAGAAATCAGGCTGCGGATCAAAAGACTCAGGACCAGAATCCCAGAGAAAGCCTCTTCTCTCCAAGCACGCTGCCCACCCCATCCCTGGCCCCAAGCGCCTGCTGCGTACACGCTGACGGGCTCCCTGATGCCCTTCCCACAGGAGCCCAGGCCGTGGCCCTCCTTCCAGCCCATCTTCTGCAGCATCTGGAACCCCAGGTTCTTGTCAGTCAGCTTCTGCTGCGCGAAGTCAAAGTCCTTGGGTTTCTGAGGAGAGATAAGGGTATAGCAAGTGGTCTGCGCAAAGCGCCCGGAGCAAGGGTCTGCTTGTGCTGCACCTGGCACAGTCCAGCACCCCCTCCCCCGCTGCAACTGACTCTGATTCCACAGACACTGGGAGACACTGGGATGAAGCCACGGGCCGCTTCCCACTTCCCAGCAACGCTCCCTGGGTGGGCTGGGGCTTCTAAAAGTGAAGAGTAAGAGGTGCCCCCACAGAACCCAGCCAGACCAGCCTCTCAGGCCCCAGTGTGACCACTAGCACTGGGGTGCTAAGACCATGAGGAAAACCCCGAGGGGCTGGAGGGTCTTGGGGCCAAGGGGTTGGCAGGAAGAGCCCTAAGTGGTGGTGATGACCACAGGGTATAGCCCCACGCTGGGGGTAACCAGAGCAGAGGTTTGAGGCAGCAAGGCCCCTGGTGTATAGGAGTCAGAGGGTAGGCAGGGCTGAGGCAGGAGGGGGCCGAACAGACCATGAACCTGCTGTAGAGAGACTCTATGTGAAAAAGTGGCTCACAGGGTCCTCCCTACTCCCCCACCCCGTTTGGAACATGCCTATGGGCTTCCAAAACTTGAGCAGTGACCCTATCCTGGAAACCTCTCCTGTCGCCCTCAGACATTGCTCAGCAAACCTGAATGACTTGTTCATCTGTCCAGCTGCCCCATCCCAGGTCTGGAAGCTCCCCAGGGGCAGAGACTGGGCTTTACTGGGACTCTGGGATCCATGTCTAACACAAAGCAGACCTCACTGAGAGCTGGGAAAGCTGGAAGGAATGGGGCTTGGGAAAGACCCTACAAGTAGAGGAGCAAGAAGCCCTGGATAAAACATGGGCGCCAGAGCCAGCTGTGGGAAGACAGGTTAAAAGGCCTCAGGCAGGCGGGGGGCACCTGCGTGGCTCAGTGGGTTAAAGCCTCTGCCTTCGGCTCAGGTCATGATCCCAGGGTTCTGGGATTGAGCCCCACATCGGGCTCTCTGCTCAGCGGGGAGCCTGCTTCCTCCTCTCTCTCTGCCTGCCTCTCTGCCTACTTGCGATCTCTATCTGTCAAATAAATAAATAAAATCTTAAAAAAAAAAAAAGAAAATATTTCCGTTTATGGGGTGCCTGGATGGCTCAGTTAGTCAAGCATCTGCCTTTAGCTCAGGTCCTGATCCTGGGATCGAGCCCCACATCGGGCTCCCTGCTCAGCAGGGGGCCTGCTTCTCCCTTTCCCTCCACCTGCCGCTTCCCTTGTTTATGCACGTGTGTTCTCTCTCTGCCAGATAAATAAGTAAAATCTTAATAAAAAAAAAAGAAAATGTTTTCATTTACTCATGAATATTCATAAGTATACACTGTCCCTACCACCTGAGCCTATTTTTAAAAACATTTACTTAACACCGAGGACAGCCTGGGTAGGCTGAGAAGGCCACATGGGGAAAGGGCTCCTCTATCCTGATCAGCTGGTGCTGGGGGTAATGGTGAGAGTCTGAGGGTCTGAGCAGGAACAAGTATGGGAGGACAAGATGGTGGGTAAGGCAAGGGAAAGGCCGGCCACAGGTCCCCTAAGGGCAGATCCGCACCCCTCCGGGAAAGTGGCTCAGATGGAGCAAGCTAGAAGCTCTTGGCCCACGGAGAGACTGAAGCTCGCAGGCCTCGGCTGCACAGCCAGTTAACATGCATTTCGTTTCACCCATAAAGCCCCTCTGAACCAAGTCACAGATGTACAAATGGAGACTTGGGAACCACATGCTGAGATCAGGGGGCCAGGCGGAGCCCGAGCCCAGGTGCCCCCTCATCCAGACCACCGGATGCGCAGCCGGGGGTGAGCACCAATTCAAACTGAGCACATCAGTTAGGACCACGAGCTTTGGGCCCAGGAAAGTCCCCCCTCCCTGCTGTTCACCGACGCCGCCTCTGGCTGCTGAGACCGACAGAGCTCTCGAATAGGTGTCCACCACACAGGCTTTCCTGACCACCCCACAGCCGCAGAGACCTCACCTGGTTCCCGGCTCATCTCCCTGACCTCTAAGGACCTGGGATGTGCCCACATATGTCCTAGGTGACCTTGGCCAGCCTTACCTGCCCCCATGTATGCACCTAGCTGTCTGGAGTGCACCCTATCTCCCTGAAGACCTGCCCTCCACCCCCACCCCGGGTCTCTCCATTTCAGACAGTGGCAGCTCCGAACTCCGAGCTGTCCGAGTAGACAGCCACGGAGGCGTCCTGCATGCGGGGCTTTGGCTATTCCACATGCAATCCATCGGCAAGTCCCACTGACTGTGTCTTCACCCTCCCGGCTCCTGGCTCTCCCCAGCCCTCTGCTGACAGGCTGCTCTCAGCACAGCAGCCGCAGCGGCCATGCCTTCCCCTTAAACTACCACTATGGGTCCCCGAGGGCCTCCCCCAGAGAGGAAGCCTCACTGCTGACATCTGTCTACGGGCCTTCTATGACCTGGGGCCTCACTGCCTTTATTTCCTCACCTCCCCACCCCATGTAGGTGCCACAAAGGGCTACCTGTTGACACAAGACCACCCTCGGGCCTCTCCCAGGCCTCCTTGAATAAATGGCACCCCCAACCCCACATTATTCCCTAGTTCCCTTAGACCTGCTTCCAGCACATGGGCCACAAGAGTCTCACACATTCCTGTCCCTGTTGGCCCTGCTTGCTGCTGCCTCCAGGTGGCAGACGGGGCCTGGCACATGGGCAGGGTCTGCCAGTTACTGCACACGTGTGTGCACACACCCATCCACACAATGTCTTGGCTTCTAGCCAATCGGCGAGCTCTATAGCTACATTTACAGTCCGCTAAATCCAAACCTTAAGGGCCAGGACGTTACCTTGTTCATCTCTCCCAACACACTGCGTGTATCAGGCCTTGCCTATTGGTTAAATAAACACACTACTACCCACCTATGCTTCCAGCAACACAAAACAGTTTCAAGAAATCCCTGAGAAAAAAGGCTATTTGTTATGCTTTGTACATCGTGCGGTCTAAAGTACCAGTGTTTCTTAGTTACAAGCCACAGTGTCCTTTAAAACTCCGGCAAATCCCAACTGACTACGGCATGTGTGAGAACTCGGTCATGCTCACCTTCTTTTTGGACACGGGCCGACCCCGAGGTCTGTCGTAGGCGATTCGAACTGGTTCATGAACTGGAAGACACGAGAAACATACCCGTACACACACATGTCAATTTCTCTGCATCTCTCAGCACCACCCGCACCGCGGCCTGCAGGGCTGCCTCTCAGGAATCATGGGCACCAGGAGCACAAAGGCAGGAATACACCGGCCCCAGTGAGGGCTGCTCGATGGGGAAGAGTCTACTTTAATACAGGACTTCCCGTGTGTATGATGAAGGGTTCGATGCACGGGCCACTTTCCATGACTGTAAGAACACGTTTTGCTTCAACAAATAAATTATTCGCAGTCTCCCGCCCTCCTAGAGTCTCTGCAACTGTTCCGCAGATAAAGACTTAAAGTCCACATAGAACTTTCCAGTACAAAACAACCGTGCTTCTCATACAGAGTGCTGAATCACATTATAGCCTTATTTTTGATGAAGGAGAGATCAGCAGGGCTGGGTTTTTTCTCATCAACCACCCAAGGAACTGAGAGCTTCCGAAACAGAAAGAGCTCCACTTTTCCCCATGAGGGACCTAAGGCGTTCGGAGAGGCTGCCAGCAGCAGGAAGTTCTGAAGGACGTCTGAATTGGGTAGAACAGCTGGCAATCCGTGGTAGCGCCAAAGTTTCCAAACACAAACCACAGGAGTATTCTGTCAGCAGGAGAAACTGAACTGATGCTCTTGGGAGTAAGTGTGACAGTGAGCACAGAGGTGACACAAGACGGGGCACCGTTTGCCACAACCACCTCCCAGGAAGGTACGGCAGCAAGCAGAGCCCAGGCCTGCGTTTGTGATGACACCTGGAAGGGTGGGGGGCACGAGGAATAATGAGGGCCAGGGCCGGTCCATCAGAAGGTCGCACACGATCCCATTCTGCCTGCTGACAGTCCAGAAAAGGCACGACCACAAGGCCAGAAAATGGGGAGGGGACCACAGAGAGAGACAGACATTTCTGGAGAAAGGCTCCAGCTCCACCGTGCTGGAGGAATTCCTGGCTGTACATGATTGCCCAAACTCCTCAGACTGTGCCCTTAAGAAGGATGTGTGTTACTGCTATTAAACGGTACCTCAAGAATCTTAACCCTCCCCACAGAAGAAGAGCAGATGACCTCCCGTGGCCCAGGCAGCAGAGCACAAGGCACAAGGCTCCCACTAACCCTGCCCAAGACCAGCCCCACCTGTGCCCTCCTTCCTCATCATCACTAAGCAAACGTCAGCGCCCTGGGCCGTCCAGGGACTCAGAAGGCTGGGTACTCCCCAAGGTCAGGAAACAGCTGACATGACCAAGGCCTGTGCCCTTCACAGCCAGGGCTCCTCCCCTGGACTGTGAGCAATCCTGGAAACACTGAGCAGCCTCTAATGCTGACACACGGCCGCTGCACCAACATAGCAGCACGTCCTCGGACTGCCGGCCCTACACCAGCTGGCAACGCGAAGCTTCGCAGGAACATTTCGGAGTGGTATGCAAAAACACTACAATTATTTTAGGTTAAAAACACAAGACCAAAGAATTTCATGTTCCGTTAGCCCTGGGGGGTTTGGGGAGATAATGTCCAGGCTGGCAGGTGTAATTAGAGGCGGGAAGGGAGACAGGGACCGGCTGGTCATCTTGTGGCTAAAAGCCTGGGCTAAAGGCCAGTAAATTCTTCCATACTGTCAGGCGACGTCACCTGGTCTCCACAACTTTTCCTGGTCACCACTGAGCAGCACGGCTCCTCCTGAGGCGCTGACCGGAAGGCCATGGTAGGGCAAATGGGACGATGACCTGGCACTCACCTTTGGGCTCCTGGATGAGACACAGCCTCTTGGGAGCTGGGATCATGCCGACCTTCAGGGACTTGCTGCTGACCCTCTTCCGGGGGAAGCAGGCCCCCGAGGAGGCCTGGGACAGCGCAGGTGCCCCAGCTGGGCCATCTTCAGCCGCCTCGCTCGGGAGGCCATCGGTGGGGGGGCTGCCCTCAGAGCCCTCCGACTTGGCCACCCCTCCTGCGGACCTGGAGGACCCTCTAGGAGTGGAGACCTCTTCACCCCCCTCCTCCTCGTCGTCCTCCTCCTCCTCCTCGTCATCCTCCTCCTCCTCAGGCATCACCTCTGGGCTTTCCAGCTCAGCCTCGTGCTGAGGGGGCTCATCTTCGAACTCTCCTTCCCCTTCCATGGGATCAAGGGGGCCTTCCTGAGAATCCGCGCCCTCACCAGTGTGGAGGTTCAGTGGAGACGATGTAAAACAAATCGACGGGCATAGTTCAAATACTTTCTTTCGATAGAATTTGAAGGCTGAACTATTTTGGTCATGGAGAAACCTGGGACAAGGATGAAGGGCACTGGTTAATCAGAGTGACCTCTGGACATTCATATTTACTAAACTGTCCGGAAGAGATCCAGCAAAGCTGGGAGTGGGACCAGGGAACAAATAACCTAACCCCTTTCTACCAACTACAGTTGATGGTGCAGCTACACAAGGAGATAGAGATCTGAGGACTGGTGGTAACTGAGCAAAGTTAAGAGGCCTCATTGCTTTTCAGGGGAGGGAGGGGGAGGAACACGGTATGCAGGAATGACCAAGGAATGTGCTGGAAAACGCTCTAGCACTGTAGTCAGAGATCCAACCTGGCCCTCTCCTTATCCCCTTCTAGTCTGTCACCAGCTACTCTGGGACTTCCATGCACTCTCTGCGACTGTCCAGTTCCTTTCACACTGCCAGGTAGGACAGAGGAAGGCACATCACTCCTGCCCCTCATTCTACAGTGAAGCTGCGTCAACGTGGTGGCAATACTGCCTTTCTGAGCCTCTGGGTCCCCCGGACACCTTGAACCAGGGCTGCAGCTAGTGTGAGAAACTGAAAACATGCATGAGGACACAAATACACTTGGACCCAAGGAAAGAAACCCTTGTTCTTGACTAGAACAACTCAAGCTCATAATGATGTCAATTCTTCCCTGATCAAAGTATCAATACATAAATCTATCTCAATAAATGCCTCATTTTTTTTCCTGCATCTGAACATGATTCTAGACTTCACAGAGGAAAAAAAAAATCTGTAAGGGTATCTGGGAGAACTCTGAATAAAATCAGTGAAGGGTTCTGGCCTTACAGATATTATAGTGTATGAGGCCCCTACAGTTACAGCAGTGTGGTACCAGTCCTTGGACGCACGGACAGAAAACACCAACACAAAGGCCAGAAACATGGTATCTGAAGTCAGGCACAGAGATGGCTTAAAAATAAACTACATGGCTCAGTGGGTTAAGCCTCTGTCTTTGGCTTGGGTCATGATCTCAGGGTCCTGGGATCAAGCCCCACATTGGGCTTTCTGCTCAGCAGGGAGCCTGCTTCCCTCCCTCTCTGCCTGCCTCTCTGCTTACTTGTGATCCCTCTCTGTCAAATAAATAAATAAAATCTTAAAAAAAAATAAAATAGGGTGCCTGAATGGCTCAGTGGGTTAAAGCCTCTGCCTTCGGTTCAGGTCATGATCCCAGGGTCCTGGGATCCAGTTCCGCATCGGGCTCTCTGCTCAGCAGGGAGCCTGCTTCCTCCTCTCTCTCTCTGCCTGCCTCTCTGCCTACTTGTGATTTCTGTCAAATAAATAAATAAAATCTTTTAAAAAATAAAATAAAATAAAATAAACTACGTAATCTCTATACCCAACGTGGGGGCTTGAACTCCTAACCCCAAGATCAAGAGCTGTATGCCCTTCCGACTGAGCTGCTCAGGCACCCCCAAAATAAAGATCTTTATTAAAACACTGAGAAAGAAAAAGTCCAAAAAAACCAACAGAAAGAAGGGCAAAGATTAAGAACTTGAGCCCTCCAAAAGGCAGCTAGAATGAGAAAACAAGTCATAGACCAGGAGAAAATATCTGCAAATCATACACCTGATAAAGGACTCCGATAAAGGATGTATAGTGAACCCTCAAAACCGATTAATAAGTAAAAAAACAATCCAATCAAAAGATGGAGCGAAGATCCAGACACTTAAGTATAGAAAACACACAAGGACACCTGAGGACACTCAGCACGGCTAGTCCTTGGAGAAATGAGAACCACAGTGCAACCCCATCTCCCCGCGCTGGGACGCTAACATGACAAAGCTGACATGAGCAAGTGCTGGCAAGGACGGGGAGGAACCAGAGCTCTCGTCCAGGCTGCTGGAAATGCAAAATGGTGCCACTCCTCGGAAAGGCAGCTTGGAAGTTTCTTCAGAAGTTAACCACAGACCCATCATGGAGCCAGCCTTTCCTTGGTATTTCCTGGAGAAAAATAAAGACCTTATGCACAGCTGCTCACAGGTGCTTTATCTGTAACCGACCCAGACTGGAAACATCTCCGTGCCATCAACAGGCAGTGGGGAAACCACTGGTCCAGCTGCGCAGTGGGACACACTCAGCAGCAAAGAGGAATGAACTGGGCGCACATGCAACAAACACGGCTGATTCTGAACGACTACGCTGGGTAAGGGGCCGGACAAAAAGTGAGAACAAGCTGCATTTACACAAAATTGTAAAAAATGCAAACTATTTACAACAACAAAGCTTTTTTAAAGGACAAACCCTTCTTTTTTTTTTTTTTTTTAAGAGACAAATGAACAGTCCACAGGAAAATAAAGGACACTTAAGTTTATGAAAAGATGTTCAATTTCACTCCTAAGAAAAATGGAAACTAAAATTTCATGGAAATGAGAAATTTCTCATAAATCCTACTGACCCTAAGGCATGCCAAAAGGTGAGGGGTGGGGAGAGGTACTCTGGACACTGCTCTAGGCGTGGCCCTACGGGAGCGGAATTTCCATTATCTAACAAAATTACAAGTGCACTGACCTTGGGGCCCTACAGTCCCCCTTCTGGAAGATACATGAAGATTCTCTCCAGGAAGTCATTGTGTGTGAGGCCACTGATAAGGCCAAAAGAACAATGTGAATGCCGAAGGCTGGGGAGTGACCCTGGTGTGGCTACACGTGGAGAATGACAGTGGGCAAAAGAATGAAGTGGGGGGCAGTGGCGGCACAAGGGACTTCTGGATAGGTGGTGAAGGGTAAAAAGCAAGACGCGAAAGTGTCTATTACATATAGAAAGTTACATGTAAGAACAAAGGGGTTAATGGTAGCAGAACAAAGGGGGAAATGCACACACCCCCTAGAATTGAATGAAAATGGTTTCCTGTTGTTGGTGGGGGATTCCCACTCAGAGACTTCTCTGAGCTTACCTTCTGTAATTTCTACTTTAGAACCATTCAAATGCTGAATTTATTTTTAAAATTAAATTAAAAAGGGTAGAAAAATATAGCCCTAAACTGAATCTCTGTAGAAACAAATGAACCTGACTATATGTCAAATTGATGACATAACCACACACAAAAAAGGAATTAACTCAGATGACTATTGAGCACATTAGAGGTATAATTTTTCTAAAGGAAAAGAAACACAAGTCACTTCGACCTTTATTATGTATGTGTGCTGCTGGGTGCAGTCATTCTCAAACTGCTCCCTGAGCACCGGACTGGGGGACAGAGGGAATCACTCCACCTAATGTTGCCGTACAGTGGGGGACTGTGTGGGGAGGGAAGGGACAGTGCCGCCTAAGAAACATTGCTCAGAAAAGGCTGTCAGAAATGGTGACAAATAAACTCAAACCTGGCAGTTGCAGGTGCCAGAAAACTGCAGAACTCTCACTTGGAGAAAAACAGACAGACAGACAACACAACCTATGGAATGCTCCCGGCTGCCCTTAGCGGAGCCATCCCCTTGACTGGGTCCTGCCCAACTGTGAGGCGTGCTAGGCCCAGCTGGCCCCAAGGTCACCAGGCCTTTAAAAGACAGAATGGGCTGAACCCCATGAAGCCGTCGGTGCTCCCCGAGGCTGGACTGGGTCTCACAGGAAGCAGGAGGCAGGCCCAGTGCAGAACCTACTCAAGGTCCCCAACAAGCTAGAACAATGTGCTGGGTCACTACCGGGTCCCAGCAATGCTCTAGGACACGTGTAGTTTTCAACCCTAGTCTTCATTAATTAGACTAAGGCATGGCTCTCCAGCATGGTAGCAGCAAGGCAAGGGTCCAGAGTTCCCAGCCAACGGGAGGATACAATTCACACAGCATGGGAGCCCCACCTGGGTTACGGCTCAGTACCACAAACACGGGGCTCCTGGGCAGCCTCCCCCCGAAGGAGGTGAGCCCGCCCCACAAGGCAGAGCAGGCTCCTGGTTCTGTCACTGGCAGGCTGTGTGCTGTTGAGTGGGCACCGCATCTGAGGAAGGACAGTGGTAGCAGCACCCCCTCCTGGCAAGAGGATGCCAGGCCACTGCTAAGTGGAAGTGCCGGCTGCCCACGGCTGGACCGGGAGCCATCCATCACCGCCCGGAGCACTGGGGTGACCAGGGATAGTGCCCCGCCTCCGCCTCCCCCACAACACTCGGCCTCTGCAAAGGTTCTGGGGAACCCACTGGCCTCTATGCCTGGGTGCTCTCTCCCCCTTGCCTTGATCAAAGTCCACTTGACCTTCAAATACAACTTAAACTTCCTTCCAGGGGAGGTTTTTTTCTGATGTCACAGATGAGGGCAATACCGCCCAACACCCCGAAGCAGATACTCCCTCCTCACAGCCCTGAGCTCGGCAGAAGTGAAGCCATGACTTCTCCTCGGGTGCCTCCCGGGGCAGAAGGGTCTGCCAGGCCACCCCAGGGGCTCTCAGGACACTCAAATTCAAAGGGCACGATAGCTACATACCACAAGTCGGGGTTGTCGGTGCTGTTTTCTATGCTGAACTGTTCAATCTCTGGTCCCACCTGAGCAACAAATCTGGCCAGTTTCTCCGCAGTCTCCATGGTCTTTGTGTCAACTACAAAACAAAGCGACTGTCACATGTCAGTTCTGAGTTGCTGCTTCCAATTTCTGCTTTGGGGGGGTGGGTATGGAGACTAATTATAAAGACAGCCCCTCGTGCCCCCTCACTGCATCCCTGCCCTTTGCCATGGGACTCTGCAGCTCTGTCCAGCAGAAGATCCTCTTCTGTCCCCCCAAATCGGGGCTGGCCCGGAGCCGCCTGCTGACTGACAGGAGGCAGCATCAGTGTGGAACCTGGGCTTGAGGCCTTGAGCACCTCCACCACCCTCCTGACTGTCAGGTGAACAAATCCAGGCTGGCTGCCGGGGGCGACATGCCTGTGACCTGGGCACTGGTTACCTCCGCCGATGGCCCCACACAACCTGCTGCCTGCAAACACACGTGTGGGCCCAGCCCAGTTCAGCAGACTCGGAGCACTGCGCCCCCCATCTGAAGCCACAGTTCAGAACGGCTCGTTATATGGCGACAGCTAGAGAACGTAGCAGCGGTGTAGATTCTGGTTCCCCTCTCCGTTCACACCCAGCGCTAAGTGGGTCAGGGGCAGGCTTGCCACACAGAGAAAAAGTAATGGCCAGGAGAAACAGAAGAAACTGCAGGTCAGCTAAGTCTGAGGAAGGAAACAGAGACCTTGGGGAAGAAGGAGCAGAATAAGAGACGAGGGCAGCCCTATGGAATGTAAAGAGGGGCAAGAACAGAGAAATGGATTGAGGAGCTCGAAGCCCCAAGCGTGGGCCCACAGCACAACTCAGGGGCAGGGGGGCAGTAGAACGACATTGCAGGGGAGCACAGTGAGTCAGCTCCATCCCCGGACAGGAGGAACACAGCTACAAGGACTGGAGGGCCAGCCCCTCTAGGAAATAAGCGGAGTGCACCTCCACGTGCACCTGTCCTGGCCAGGTCCCCGTTGCTTCTGCCTGCTACACCACTGCTCAGACCACCCAGGTCTCCCACCCCCACTCCCGAGAGACCCCTGGAGGTTGGAGAGTTGGGACTGGGGCCCGTAAGAGGGGGCTGGGAGGGAGCACCCACCGTCAGCAGATGGGCAGGGAGAGGAGGTTTGAGGGGCTCCAGAGACTTCCACTCCTGCTGGCTTGGGGGATGGGCCCGAGGCTTCTGGGCTGGGGTCCCCAGGAGAGGGTCCGGCCGGGTCAGGTGGGCAGTCCTTGGCAGTATCATTTCCATCTGGCTGGGACAGCTTTCCCTGCAATGAACTTGGAGCCTGCCGGCCATGGTGTTTCAGTCTGGTGCCCGAGGAGAGGAGGGTCTGGGTCCCAGTGGTTGCTCTCCTCACCTTCCAGCCCCGGAGCCCTTGGGTGCGGAGCAGCCCCCGCCGCCGGCCTGGGAGGAGCCTCTTCTTGAGGCTCCGGATGGCCCGGGCGTACAGCATGGCCCGGACCGCACACTCGGCCGCTGTCGGCTTTTGATCTGCTCCCGGCAAGGTGTGGCTGACCCGCTGCACTTCTGCCAGCTTCAGTTTGTAATACTTGTACTCTAGACTAGTGTCATCGGACAGAAACCTACATAACAAAACAGGCACAGAAGGACATTGGTTAAAACACCACTACGAAAAAAAAAAATAAAAAAAAAAAAAAAAAAAACACCACTACGTACCGAATCAATGCTACGATCCCATTTCTGCACACCCTTGCCTGCCGTCTGAGAGGCTCTGCCCTACTGACGACCCGGGTCCCCTCCTGCCCAGAGTAACTGCAGGGCAATGGGAGCTCTAAACCAGCACTGGTCGTTCCTCCTTGGGTTTCATCCCCAGTGATGAAGGTGCTCACGACTCCTGGTGGCCTCGTAACAGTCACTCTGTAGCCACAGAGACACTGCTACTCTGTCGCTTGTGGGTGCCGTTTTTGGGAGATGATATACTTTAGAGGGCCCAGGGAGGCTGGGTACTCAGAGACCCTGGCTTCAACTGCACCACCGAGGCCAGGGTGCCGCGGCTATGAAATCACATGCCGGCGTCGTAACGAGACAGAGGTGCCGGGGTGGTTAAGCATCTGCCTTTGGCTTGGGTCATGATCCCAGAGTCCTGGGATCAAGCCCATCAGGCTCTCTGCTCGGCAGTGAGCCTGCTTCTCCCTCTCCCTCTGCCTGCTGCTCCCCCTGCCTGTGCACGCTCTGTCAAACAAATAAATAAATAAATAAATAAAATCTTTAAAAAAAGAAGAAGAACAGTATAGGAAAGAGAAGGAGGGTGAGTCCCAAGCGCTGACACAGAAAGACACCCACAATACGGGCAGAGAAGGCAGCAAGCTACAGAAGAACAGCATCGACATGGACCACATGAATCTGCTCTGTGTACACAGATCCCTGGGCATTTGCTTTCCTCACACGGGTGGAAAGAACATAAAGCAAACTTTTTTTTTTTTAAAGATTTTATTTATTTATTTGATAGACAGAAATCACAAGTAGGCAGAGAGGCAGACAGAGAGAGAGGAGGAAGCAGGCTCCCTGCTGAGCAGAGAGCCCGATGTGGGGCTCGATCCCAGGACCCTGGGATCATGACCTGAGCCGAAGGCAGAGGCTTTAACCCACTGAGCCACCCAGGCACTCCTACAGCCAACTTAATTAGCCCTGGGGAAAGGACAGTAAGAGGCACAGAGGGGAACTTACACTCTTTACTGTTTTCCACTTCGTGAGCACTTTCTTTCATCTCCATTAATCCTTCCCTTCTAGGGTCTGGGCTTTTCTTGCCATTTCCTTCTGGCCTCATGGGTGAATGCTCACATTCACTCTATTTCTGACAAAGGCATCCCACACTGAACGGCTGCAGCTGCATTCAGGGTGCAGAGCGCCCCCTGCTGCTTCCTTGTGAAGTTTCTAATGTCCATTCTCGTTCCCCTTCACTCAAAAGTTATTTAGAAGCAAGTTTTATTTTGGTTGTTTCTAGTTTTGACTTATATGCATTGTGTAATGTGGCCCATGTGATTTTCCTTTCCTGGGATGCGCTGAGAGTTTCTCTGGGACCTGGCACATTTCAAGAGTTCGAGAATGTTCAGTTTCAGTTTGTGTTCAAGAGGAATGAATACTGTTTGGTGGGCAGGGGAACATTTCAGGTGGCTTTCAGACTGCCTGATGTTAAAAGGCGGCTGAACTGGTGAGGTTCCTGATTAGCAATGACAGAGGCTGACTGGATGCAGGGCTGCGTGAAGCAGGGTGCTGGCAGCATGGCCTAAAGCGGAGAGCCGCTGGGGGGCAGCTCCCTGGGCAGCTCTCGCTGCTGCTATCCGCACCGTTAAGGTCCGGCTGGATCTGGAAACAGGTTGCATGCCTGCTCCATCGCTGCCCCGGACACTCTGCTAGGCCAACAACACCATCCTGCCGGATGGCCCGTAACAAGCAAGGGTTCCCACATAAAGGGGCAGTGACTAACAGAAACGGCCTGGTTCTCCTGTTAATTAAACACAGCTCCAGCAAGGGTACCCCCTCTCACCCAGAGCAGAAAGCAGAGTCAGCATCCAGGTGACTCTGAAGCCCAGGATACAAGCCCCGTTCCCCCCGACAGTTCTGACGCCAAGTGCAGTCTGAGAATGTCAGTCACAGATCCATCTCCCCAAGTGGAACATAACATTAAGAGCACAGAACATTCCCAAGCCAGCCTGCTGGGTTCAAATCCCAGCATAGCCACCTATTAGCCAAGAGATTTACTCAACTTTTCCGTGCCTCAGTTCCTCTATCTGTAAGAGGCATAGATAGTAATAATAAACCACTTCATTATGTTGTAAGGCTTGAATTACTCTTTTTGTTTTAAGGAAAATGCTTTAGATACTGTGTGGCATTTATAAACTGCTCAACAAATATTAGCACATCATCTTTACCTGTCTATGCCTGTTCATTGTGTTCTAAATATTCCGTTATCTGGATGACATCTACCCATGTCAGAGAATTATATTCAAGCCTCCTGCCATGATATAGATTGGTCAATTCCTCTTATATTTCTAAGTATTGTTTATTTATTTACACAGCTTAAAGCTACATAGTTCAGGCATCAATATTCCCAAGTATTGGGGTGCCTGGCTGGCTCCGTCAGTTAAGTGTCTGACTCTTGGTTTTGGCTCAGGTCTTGATCTCAGGGTTGTGAGTTCAAGACCTGCGCTGGGCTCCACACTAGGCATGGACACTGCTACTTAAAAAAAAAAGAAAGAGGGGCACCTGGGTGGCTCAGTGGGTTAAAGCCTCTGCCTTCGGCTCAGGTTATGATCCCAGGGTCCTGGGATCGGGTCCCTGCATCAGGCTCTCTGTTCCGCAGGGAGCCTGCTTCCTCCTCTCTCTCTCTGCCTGCGTCTCTGCCTACTTGTGATCTCTGCCTGTCAAATAAATAAACTTAAAAAAAAAAAAAAGAAAAGAAAGAAAAAAGATTCCCAACTGTTGTAGCTACATGATGACTGTGCCTGGTCAGTAGCTTACTTTGCCCCTTTTTATGCTTTTCTCTGTTTTGTCTGAAATGACTTTTACATACCTCCTTTCTTCTTCTTCTTTTTTTTTTTTTTTTTTTTAAGATTTTGTGTATCTATTTGAGAAAGATCACAAGCAGGCAGAGAGGCAGGCAAAGAGAGAAGGGGAAGGTGGCTCCCCACCGAGCAGAGGGCCCGATGCGGGGCTCAATCCCAGGACCCGGAGATCATGACCTGAGCCGAAGGCAGAGGCTTAACCCACTGAGCCACCCAGGCAGCCCTCCTCCTTTCTTTTTGATAGCATTTGCTTGGTATGTAATTTTTTCATTTTATTCCCTACTCTCTGTGTTTTATTTATCTCTGAGAGGAAACAACAGCTGGCATTTTAGGTGGTGCCACTGCACTCTTGTTTCCTACTTGCCCTCCTTTTAAATTTTTTCCCCTTTCTTGCTTTTTACTGGGATGAATACTTCTTCTTTTCAGCTTCACCCTCTACAGTAGTGTGGAAGTTACACATCCACTTTTAGGTCTTTACTGGCTAATCAATATACACTTAAACTACTATTTTCTATGTTCAGAACTAGTCACCAGATATATCCTCACTTTTTTTTTGTCAGAGAGAGAGAGAGAGAGGGAGGGAGAGAGAGCACAAGCAGGGGGAGCGGCAGGCAGAGGGAGAAGCAGACTCCTCACTGAGCAAGGAGTCTGAAGTGGGACTCAATCCCAGGACCCTGGGATCATGACCTGTGCCAAGGCAGATTCTTTAACCAACTGAGCCACGCGGGCATCCCTATATCCTCACTTTTAACAAGACAAGAACTTTAATATCCACCTCTTTCCTGCTCATCACCTTATATATCTAGATTATCTGGGGTTTTAGGGTCTATTGCCCACCCCCCCCCACCCTGGGCCAAGTATCAATTTGTTTAGATCTTGTATTTGCTTTGAGGGCCTTGGACAATCCTGCGGGGGCCAGCCAAGAGGGATTCGTGCCCACCTGCCTTTTCCCAAGTCTGTAAACACGTGGACATGGTGGCTGTCCCTAGAGAGCATGGTCCAGCAAGGGTCAGGGCCCTCCCACTCCAAAGGGACAACTCAGAAGATTCTTTCACTTCTATGTCTTGTACCCTTGGGACCATTCTACGGGCCTGCCGCTTTGCACTCTCAGAGAGAATGGAGGAAGCCTTGCCAACCGGCGCCCTACACAAGGAGGCGACGCTGTAGTAGATGTAGGCACCACTGCCAGTTTGGCGCACAGGGAGGCACAGGCCGCCTCAGTGACAGGCAGCCGCCCGTTCTGTCCACGAGGCGGGCTGTTAACAAACCAGTGTTTATTCCTCCTTGTAAGGAGGTGGGAATCTCAAATCTCTGCTGTACCTTGAAGGGTGGAGACAATGCAAAGCCTTCTTACCTTATCCCTAATGTCTGAACTTTTCATTTGTTAACTAAGACAAAGAACCCAACACAGCATTGGAGCCTGTCAAGAAGGTGGTCTTCTGATGAGTGACTAAGAGGAAAGCAGCTAAAGCCTCACTTATCTTCCAGGATATCAATAGTGATGCCCAAAACTGACAGATCAAGGCTAATCATCAAGAGGTAACTGTTAGAAGCAGCTTAAAATACCGAAAGAGACTGACTCTGAGGAGCAGAGAACTGTATGGGAACTGGTCAAAGTGGAAACATTTTGTTTTTTGGGAAGATTTTATTTATTTATTTAAAAAGATTTTATTTATTTATTTGACAGAGATCACAAGTAGGCAGAGAGGCAGGCAGAGAGGCAGGCAGAGAGAGAGGGGAGAGGCAGCAGGCTCCCCGCTGAGCAGAGAGCCCGATGCGGGGCTCGATCCCAGGACCCTGGGATCATGACCCCAGCTGAAGACGGAGGCTTAACCCACTGAGCCACCCAGGCGCCCCAATTCAATTGATATTTTTGATGAACTACAAACACGTACTCTTTAAGAATTCTAATGCACCCCCTAAGCTTACTAGTTTCTTATCATTCTTTCTTGGCACCACATCTTCTCCTGATAGTCTCCAGTAATTCCTTCTGAAGGAGTTTTCAGAGTCAAGTCTGAGTTCGGCTCCCTAATCCGTTCTTCATCTGGGTCTATTCTAGCCAACCACTGACATTTTTCTTTCAACAATGAAACTTTTCATTTCCAAGATCTTTAACATACACAGGTTCTTTTCAAAAACAAAAAGCTCCTGTTTCATGGATACAATATACTATTTTCCACCTAAGACTGTTAATTACACATGTATACATTTAAACTAATTATTTTTCTTATAGTAACTCCATCTTCTCAGGGGTCAGCTCTATTTGAGTTTGGTGACTCTTCTTCATGATGATTTTCCTCAAATATTTGATTTCTAATTCAATGCTTACTTCTAATTTTGTACCTCCCATAGTTACAACTCTGGCTATGACTCTGTCTGTTACCACTGGCTGTCAGTGACCATGTGCCTGGTCAGTTGTGATGCAGAGGTACATGTCCTCAGTCTTCTTGGGGTCCCCTTTCTCTCCAGCCCAATCACCTGGAAATTGCCCCTAGGCCTTCCAACTCTGGAGTACCTTACCCAAGAGGATTTGGTCTCTGCTTTCACCCTTCAATCTGAGGTTATCTAGCTTCCTTCCTTCAGCATGCACACTGATTGAGACCAAGAACCTGGATGAGAATCTCAAGTCTGTCTTACTAGTTTTGCACTCCTTAGGTAAGAGGCCTCTTTGAGCCTCAAGTTTCCTATCTATAAAATAAGGATAAGAACATATCTGCCTCACAAGGTTTATGAAGATTCAGTCAGCTAGTGCTTAAATCAGAAAAGTGCCGAGAATAGTACCAAGTACAGAGAATGCAAGAGTGTTTGATAATCAAGTTTTCAATAAATTATGATGGGACAATTTGCTTATTGGGCTGTTTTGTTTTGTTTTTTTAATTTTTAAATTATATACACAGCTCATTCTAAACATGAAAATAATCCAAATGAGTCTGAGAATCCTGTAAAAGTAAAACCATATAAGCTCCAACCCTCTCGCCCGGTAAATGACGCTGGTTAAGACCAAAACTCTAGTAACGTTACAAGGAAATTTAAGCTTCTGAAGCACTTTTAGCAATTACAATAGCAAGAATACGGAGTCCAGAATGGGTACAATATTTATCACACAAGACCTAAATAGACACTTAAAAAGAGGAACTACAACTAGATGTACTATGAGGAAATGTATAATCTTTGTTAATTAACAAAGGACTAGGAGATAAAACATCACACTATGAAATTATCTTTAAGTTAAAACACAGGTGAGGGCATGGCACGCTTAGAGAGTGGTAACAGGTGTCAACTGGGACAGATAAGCCACAGAAAGTAACCTGATGATAAAGACTGATGGCTTCCATCAAAGGCAACTCCTGCCCCCAGTGGGCAGGGTCTGGGATAGAGAACTCTACTGGTATCCAATGTAAGGAGGAGAGCCAAGAATGCTGCTAAGTGTCCTGCAAAACCAAGGATAGCCCCCACCAGAGGATTATCCAGTCTCAAAGATCAATCGTGTTGCAGCTGAGAAAAATGACAGAGATCAAAGGCCTCTCAAGTTAACTTTTTCTTTAACCCAGAAATTTCACTCCCAGATATTACCCTAATCAACTGCCAGAAATGTAGACAGAAATAAATGGAAAACACTGTTTATTGTAATGGTGTTTACAGTGAGGAAAAACTGGGAAGAATCTAAGAACGCATCAATTGGCAACGGTTGAGTGTGCTCGGGTACCTGTGTACAACGGAAGAGCACGCAACCGCTGCTAAGAGGGACAGCGATGTTAGGTCTGAAATACAGGACATGCTGACAGGGACCTCAGTGGTGGACTGCTGAGTGATAGCATCTTTACCTTCTTTATTACTTTTTTCTATTACCTTTTTCTAAAGGACATATGCCACTTTTAGGATTTAAAAAGTTAGGGGCGCCTGGGTGGCTCAGCTGGTTAAGCTCCTGACTTGGTTTTGGCTCAGGTCATGACCTCAGGGTCCTGGGATTGAGCCCTTCGTCGGGCTCTGCTCTGTGCTCAATGCGTTGTCTGCTGGGAACTGTCTCCTACTCCCTCTCCTTCTGTTCCTCCCCTGCTTACACGCTCTCTCTCTCAAATAAATAAAAAAAATTAAAAAAATAAATAAAATCTTAAAAAAAAAAGTTAAAGTGTGAACATTTTCCACTTGCGGCAATCTAGAGGTAATCCTAAACACACAAGAAAATGGGATGCGCTAAGCCATTCACTTAACCAGTTTGAAACAGTATGCAATCAAAATCATTCTGAAAGCGCAACCAGAGAGGGACGGCTGACTGAACTCCGGCCACCTCCTCTATGGACTAACAAACGCAGCTGTCTGAAAATGTTTATGAAAAATAAGGAATACGAGCATTTTCCTGTGCTATCTAAAATGAGCAAGAAAAATACATACATAAACCCCAAAAGAGCAAGATACATTATAGCCCAGTGAAATCACAGCTACTTGACACGAAAACCCAAACAGCCCACAACGGGCAGAGAGAGTGGAAGCAAAGAAGGAAAACTGGCAGTAGATACCGGCGGGCACATGGGGGGCTTCCCTCCACTGTCTTGTTCTCGACTTCCTCTAATAAGCAAGTACTGTATGTATGTATGTATTAAAAGATTTTATTTATTTATTAAAAATTTTTATTTATTTGTAGACAGAGAGACACAGCGAGAGAGGGAATACAAGCAGGGGGAGTGGGAGAGGGAGAAGCAGAATTCTTGCCGAGTAGGGAGCCCGATGCTTAACGAATGAGCCACCCAGGCGCCCCAGCAACTACTGTATTTATGCTGAAAACTTTAATTTTAAAAACTTGTTCCATTCACGTGAAGAGGCAATAAGGCAAAAGGAGAAGAGAGTTTAACAGACAGCGCAGTAAGTCATGAACAACTGTGGTGACCCACCCTGATCTTCATGTGCTCTTTGCACGCGCCTCTCCCCTCATCCTTAAGCCAGCACAGAGGCACGAGGGGTTCCCTGCCCGGATGAGAGAAGGCCAGGGTGGCAGGGAGACCATGGCAGGGTGGCAGGGCGGCAGCGGAGCTGGGGCCTGAATGTAGGTGAACCCGACCCTCTCTCATGCTCCTCCCACTGGCTAATACCACGCCTCAAAATCGCTACCTCACCCTCTGCATCGGAGACCATCCAGACACGAATTTTGCTGTGTGTTCTAAGGGAGGGATTCAGAGGGGCAACATTTAAAGACCTACCAGTAAGCAGGGTCCTCCTTGAGAAGAGCTCTCTCTTTGGGAGACAGGCTGCCTTCAACAACACGAGTGACCAGTTGGTCGATGGTGTCCACCACCTTGTGATCCGCTCGCTGGGGGACCGCTGGAACACAAAAAAAGGGCTTTTCTGAAAATACACCGGAACACATCGGGCCTGGGACGACCAGGACGGAGTCAGAGGCTTAGGACAGAATCTAAGCAGGCACCAGTGACCAAAATCCTCACTCAAGAGAAATCAGCATTGAAAAGAGGAAAGCAGCATGGTATTCTAAAAACCAATACCCAAAACATCCTCCCAAAAGACAGAAGAGCATAACCACTAAAAGTGAAAGTCACAAGCTTACAATGACTGTACAGAGCAACATATGCACATATTCTACAGAAGGAAATGATACGTAGCAATTCTATTCTGCTTGTCAGGTACTGCTTAACTGGAATGTTCACATTAAGTGAAAAACATAAAGATATAAAATGTGACTCTGTACAAAATACATAAGAAAAATCTAGATTATGATTCCCAGTATGAAGGCAGGAAGAAAAGATACATAAATAAGGACACGCAGGAAAAAAAAGGAAACATGCCAGAATATTAATAGGTATTCTCTATGGGTAGATTAACCAGCGACTTCATTTTTTTTGTGCTTTATCTATAAAAAATAAATATGCATGTGCTTTATAATCAGAGAACATATATGTAAATTTACAAAGAAAAATTCCCTAATCAAAGAAGTCAGTGGCCATAAGATAGGTGTTTACAGAAAATATTTGCTGAATGTATGAAAAGAAAAACATTTCTTAAAGAGTAAATTTCCTTCAATATGAGGTGTATTTTTTGTTTTTGTTATTTTAAGTAGGCTCCAGACCCAGTGTGGAGCCCAACAGGGGGCTTGAACTCAGGACCCTGAGATCAAGGCTCAGAGCTTTAACTGACTGAGCCACCTTTTTTTTTTTTTTTTAATTTCTTTCTTTTTTTTTTTTAATTTGACAGACAGAGATCACAAGTAGGCAGAGAGGCAGGCAGAGAGAGAGGAGGAAGCAGGCTCCCTGCTGAGCAGAGAGCCCGATGCGGGGCTCGATCCCAGGACCCCGGGATTATGACCTGAGCTGAGAGCAGAGGCTCCAACCCACTGAGCCACCCAGGCGCCCCCTGACTGAGCCACCTTAACATGAATTTCAATTTAAAAAACGCCCCTGGCAACACAGAAAAGCATCTGGCACTCAATTAGTAAGGCTGTTTCATTTTCAGATATTTGCTGGTTTTAACTGCACAGAATGGTCTGTTTAGTCATTCGATAAAAACCACTCCTGAACTGGAGAAGTTTCCCAGTTTGTCCTGTCCTTGCTCATGCCCGAGTTGCAGCTTTGAGCTTATTTTAAACCTCACTGTGAACTCTTTATACCCGCTAAATGGATTCTTCAATTGTCATGCTACTGCAACTATTTCCCCATTGAAATTGCTTCCTTTCCTTTTTTATTTTTTTATATCGGCTCTCATCTTACAGAATTGCTAGTTTTACACGATCTTACCAAAGAATAAAAGACTCAAAGTTGGAAGCTTTGAAAAACAATGCAATTTGTGGATTACTGCAACCATCTCTCGAGAAGGTAACCACAAGCAAGCATCCCAGCTTTGATCCCGCAGTCCTCCTCCCCTGACCATATTCTGTAGAGGGAAACTTAAAAAATAACAATAGTGGTAATCCAAACATTCACCGGAAGATGTCATCCCCATGTTTCTGACAGTAATGGAAGCAGTGGCGGGCAGTCCCCCATGAGACTGGCGCTGGTGCCAGCTATCTGCTGTCCAGACAGCCCAGGTTTGCAGTCATCAGTTACAAGGGAACCCGACTCTGCTCAGCCTCAGAGGCCTCTAGTAAAAGGCAGCCTGAGTCCCACATCAAGGGAAGGGTGAGGTCATTTACGTTAGGTCAGCATCATGAGGCAGCAAATGCTGCAGAAACACGGAAAAAGGCCTTTGATGATCCTGTAAAAGAACAGACTGTAGTGTTTTCAATACTCAAGACTGCTGCTGTGGAGGGCACCTGCAGAGCAACAAAACCAGAAAACAGTGGTGGGTGACTTTCAGTTATGGGTGTTTTCTTCCTCCTTCAAACAAAGTTCTTCATTATCATCATTACACTAACTTTCCACTCCCCCACTATGAGAGGTGTGGGGAGGAAGGGTCCTGCTTCAGCCCTGAGCCCACTTCTGGAAGGCTCCCTCTCCAGGACGAGGGGTGGCTGCCCATTCATGGTGGGACCTACCCAGTGCCTGATGTAGTCAGGGCTCCGTAAGGGTATAGAGGAGTAAAGAGATTCAGGGACAAACAAGGCCTTCCCACTTGGCTAGGGCAATGGAAGCTGAACACTGCCTTGTGGGGAAAAGGACTTCCTCTTGAGATAAAGGAGGGGGAAAGTGCTTCCTTGCTGGTCACATGGGCACCACATATGCTCATGACTTCTGGGATGTCTGGGCTAGGAGAGCATCCACCCTTGGTGCTAAGAGGGAGAGAGAAGGGACACCAAACAGCCAAATGTTTCTATTACTACTACTTCTTCCTTTTTTTAAAAAACTATTACCTCTTTCTTGGCCTTTCTGGAACCTCTACGAAGCTGACTCATTAACTACAGGTTACCAGATGTACCTACCTGATCTATCGACTTTTAGTCATTCTAGAAAAGCAAGTGGGTAGAAAGGTGCTTCTACTACCTGGGCTGACGTGGCTAATCTCCACTGGTCCCTCAACACAGCTCAAACATGGCCTCCCGGCCTCCTCCGGGCTGGGGTCTCTTCCATCCCCTTAATCCTGGCACAGGAGGTTTTCTTGGCTTGTCCCTTAGGAGCCTAGGGACTCCCCAGAGACAGTACCCAGTGCTTACTTTCCCCTCTGTGAATGAATACCTTAGAGTGGGGGGAGGGAGAGGCTAACAAAGGGTCCTTAACCTTGGTTGCAGGATGGTATAAACCCCCCGGAAAGCACAGGCAGAATTGTGTACAAATATGTGTGCCTTTTTCCTGGCAAGCGCCACACCTTTTCATCAGATTCCCAAAGGAGTCTGTGACCCAGAAATGCCTAAAAACTTCTGTGGTAGACAGAAGATTCCTAATATACGCTTACAAAATGAACAGCACACACACACACTGGCCAATAGGAGTTTCCTACTAAAACTCTGAATGTTTCCAGTTGGCTAAAAAAACTTCGGGGCAAAAATCTCAAAAATAAGAGACATTGCAAGAACACATGCAAAACAAACTAATCACAATAAACAGGAACTTTCGGGGCTTTCCTTACCATCACTCAGACCACTCGGAGCCTTGGCCTGAACTTCGGGTTTGGTAGGAGGAGCCATTTTCTCCTCTTCTTGAGCTGGCTCAGGTTCGGCTTTCTTGACCTGGAGGGGACACCCACTGCTGACCAGCCAGGCCTTCAGGTGATCGATGTACTCTCTCCCAAACAGAGTAGAGTCCTCGAAATTTGGAAATGCGGCAGGAGAGGGAGCTATATCTTGGAGGCCCACGGCTTCTAAGATTTTCTCTTGCCGGAAAGAGGAGGCCAAGGAGAAAGTCTGTCCCAAAAGGGCTAAAGATTTCCGGCAGAGAGAATTGGTGGTCTCCAGGGCAACAGCCAAGTCCAGGGGGTTACTGAGGGTCTTCATCTTGACACTCAGCTCATAGGCATTGCATGCCATGAGCAGGGGTGTGACGCTCTTCAGGAGCCGGTCTTGAAGCCTCATGATGTACTTGTCAAAGGGCTTTATGATTTCAAAAAAGCAATTTTTGGTCTTCACAGCACCTTTGTCTAAAAGCATGTTTAAAAACTCGTTATCAACTCTGGGTGTTTTCAAAGCAGAGTGCTTTAAAAATTTGATAGTAAAAAAGCAAAAATCTCGGTGCTCTGGTTTTAAGGAGCATTTGAACGAAGCAAGCATTTTAGCACAGGTTTCGGTTTCGAGTTCAAAGAGAGTCTGGAAAAGCTGGGAAAATTTAACATCATCTTTTATGGTGTGAAATCCTGCCCATTTGATTATTTCTATCCCAAATCTTGAAAAGACATCAGACTTATCTATGAGGTCAAAGCTCATCTTTCTTCTGGGGAGGCGAATATCCTTCAGATTAAGCCCCAAAGGGATCTGAGTGGGAAACTGGATATCTTCTGTCCCTGGGTTTGTCCCCAGGGTCACATCAGGACTTGAGGTGGTTTTCTGGATTTGGTTGGTGCCCTGAGTTTTGGGAGTAATACGATTTACAGTGGGTACTTTCTTCGTGCTCACACTTCTTAGTGTGACAAGTTTCCCGACTCCCCCTTTAGTTGGGAGCAGGCCCTGAGTCTCTCCCTTTCCTAAAAGGGGCCCTTCCTGGTCAACGATGTTTAGACCTCGGCCTCTGCCCTGGACTTGGGCACTGCCCCTGAGCACAGAGTCTGCCTCCGCTGGACGGTCCACATCATAATCCCGACTCTCTTTCTCCAAACACTCTTTCTCAATCAGCCTGGAGGAACCAAAGTCCCCCAGGAGTGCAGAAGGACCAAAATTATACTCCTGTGACCAAGGGGATTCTTGAGAAACGGGGTGGGCAAAGTCTTGTTCCCAAGAGCCACGGAGTGCAAATTTCCAGTCCTGAGAACGGAAATGTCCCAATTTCCGGTGGCCAAAAACCTGGTCTCGGGAATCAGGGTGGGAAAATTCCAGATCCCGGCCACACTCTTTGCGAAAGTAGTTGTCTTCACTTACAGAAGGATTGCTTGATCTGAAGGAAGGTCCTGGAAATACATCACCTCGCAGGCTTTCTCTTCCAGTGTCTCGAGCATGGGCTACAGATCCAGCCAGAGTATATCTGCTGTCACTAGGAATGTCATCATACATATCTGCTCTAGCTCTTGGGACTGTCCTTAGAAGATCTGAAATAAATGATTCAAAGAGAAGCACAAAGGTAATTTAGACCAGAGGTTGCAAAAAGACAGTCCACATACCAGCAGCCAGGGGGGGTCCTTTTCTTGCCAGAATACATTTTAGAAATTTATATTTGTTTCTAACATTTAAAATGTGGGTGGCTTTACTTAAAAATCTGGACTGTCAACTTATAAAAATAGGAGACCTCCAAGCACTGGCCCTGCATGTGCCTGGATGACAGGCCACAGAGGCTGGGCAGTAGTGCCTGTCTTTCATTTGGCCTTGCTGTCTAGGCTCCGCAGGCATTTGTTTTATAAGCCCTCTTTTAGATGCACAAAAGGGTGTCTGGCGCCCAAATAACCTGGGCTTCTTTACTACAACTGAAACACTTGTGTATTTCTACCTTACCGCACAGTAGACAGCTCCTCTGGCGGCTGCCTGCCCTCCCTGCCTCTGAGGAGAAAATGTTAGATCACAGTGCCACTACGGCTGGAGCCATGTCTGACACTAAACCCACCAGAGCCAACCATAGCTGAGCATCTGACCCAAAGGTGGCAGACAGGCTCCCTTGCAAATGTCCACTGGGCCAACCAATCCTCTGAAAAAAACAGAGAGACCAAAAGAGGTAAGAGAGAACACAGAAGCTAAACAAGCCACAGCAAGAGAGGCCCCAATGAAAACGGAACAGAATGTGTAGAAATGAGAAAAACAGCAGCCTAAATTTGCATTTGCTTATTCACACATAAAGAAACTCTGTAAGAAACCAGGAACACGGGAAGAGTAGGCCTCAGGGAGACTTTGCAGAGTAGCTTTCTAACTTTCTAGCTTATGGCAGAATATTACCTAGTCAAGAAGTCAAATAAAAGAAAAGGGAAAGAGATGCCAGGAAGGAGTAATGGGCCAAGATACCACAAGAAGCTAAAGCTGTGTATAAACCCAAGTTTATTTGTTCAACAAATAAGCAAATGAACAACTACTGTGTGTGGGCACTGCTCAGGCAATGGAGTTATAGAGCACGGAAAGGAGACAGCGAAGTCCCTACTCCTCTAGATTTATCAGTTGAGGGAGCCAAACAATAAACAGAAATCCGCCACATGTAAGAATCAAGCAGACAGGAGCAGGAAGAAGAGAGCCATTTTCGGACAGGCTGGTCAAGGAGGGCTGCTCTGACAGCAACGTATCTGCGCAGCAGAGGCCTGGTGTAAGAGGCCAGACTGTGCAGTTATGGGGGAAGCCTTCCAGGCAGTGGGACGTCAGGACAAAGCCCAGAGGTAAGACTAGCAAGGAACGAGTAGAGCCAGAATGGAAGAGGAACGAGGGGCAAAGTGATAAAAGGGGGCTCCTAAACTCTACTGCTTACTGGAGTCCTTCGGGATCCCCAGGCATCCTGATTTAATTAATTGGGATGGGGATGTGGCCTGGGCATTATGATTTTTTAAAGGGTCCCCAAGGGGTATCTAGGTGGCTCAGTTGGTTGAGTCCGCTCATGATTTTAGGTTCATGAGATTGGGCTCCACGTCAGGCTCCACACTCATTGTGGAGTCTGCTTGTCCCTCTCCTTCCCCCTCTGCCCCTCCTCATGCACGTGTGCGTGTTCTCTAGCTTGCGCATGCGCTCTCTCACTAAAATAAATAAGTAAATAAATAAATAAATAAAATCTCAAAGGGTCCCCAGATGATTCTAACAAGCAGCAAAGTTAAGGACCCGCTATGCTAGAAGATGTGAACAGAATGGGGGTAACAAATCAAGTCAGGCCCTCAATGGGATTCCACAGTTTATTCTGAACAAGATGGAAAGCCATGAAGGGGTCTGGAACAAAGGGGAAGCCTCCCTGGCTAGTGCACGGGACTGACCACTCAGGTACAAGAGTGAATATGGATGTTCCAGCAAAAAGGCCACTGGGATAACGCAGGTATTGATGGCTACTGACAGCACGGTTAGGGCAACAGCATTAGGAGTAGTGGGGGACGGGGTCTGCACAACGGGATTTTCAGACGCCTTGTAAAGCAATACAGACTAGAACAGACACAGTGAAAGGCCAGTGGATGGACCATGCAGCTAGCTCTGTGACAAAGTGGTGGTTCCGGAACCATCTAGCATCCTGCTGGTTTCCTGGTACAGCTCCCACCCCCCACTTTTCTTGAGGAGACTAAGATACATGTCAGTTAACGTCTGAGTCTCTAGATAAAAATAAACCAGGATTTAAATCTCTAGATATATACGTGTATACATACACATATAAATACATACACATAAATGTGTGTATGCATACATCAATAAGGAAGTATTTAGGATTACATAAACGTATCATAGAAGAACTGAAGTATTCACAAAACACCACAGATATGGTTACCTCTGAGGGGTAAGGAGACAGCTAGAAACTTTTACATTATACTCCTAACTACTGCTTTTTTCTTTTTTAAATTTTATTTATTTGACAGAGCACGCTCACGTGCACACAAGCAGGGGGAGTGGCAGAGGGAGAAGCAGGCTCCCCACTGAGCAGAGCCAATATGGGATCCCAGGACCCTGGGATCATGACCTGAGCCGAAGGCAGATGCTTAACTGGGCCACTCAGGCGCCCCATACTCCTAACTACTTCTTAACTCTTCCAATCCCTTATAATGGGAATGTTCTTGTGTAGAAATACTCAAGCATTTTTCAGTAGCTGAAGATAGCTTCTAGGCTTTGGTTTCTCCCCATCCAAAGTACACAAATTATCCCTGCCCTAAGCATTCAGACTCACTCAATCAACACTGAGGCAGTTTCCTCAGTGGACACTGGCTCAGAGGCTGGTGCAGGGAGCAGCACAGGCCCAAAGGAAGCCTGGAGGAGGCTGGCCCACCTCAAAAAAGGGAGTGCCTAGTGGGCCCAGGAGAGCAATCAAATCAAGCTCAAAACCTGCTGAAGCTTCCTGGAGGAAGGCACGTGCAAGCCGGGTCTTAGTGCCTGAGAGACTTAACCAGGCTGGCCTGGGCTGGGGAGGGATTCAAAGCACAAATAGGCAGCAGTGTCACTGAAACATGAGCCCCAAAGGCAGGAGACGAGGGCTGGGAGCGTTAGGTGCCATGGTGAGGAACCCCCGTCATCTTGCAAACGGTGTGTGCACCATTTTTGATTCTGTGGGTGTGACAATGTTTTCAGGCAAGGCCTACACTTGGCAACCTCCCATGCCCTCATCTTGTACACACCACTTTTACCATCACCTGGTTGCTCCTGCACTTGTCTTGAGGATGTACCCCAAAATGGGGAACCCCGAAGAATCCAAGCAGGACCTTGGCCCAGCAAGGCTGGCATTAATAGATCTGTCGGGGAGGGCCGATTTGAGGGGAATGGAGCCAGAAGCTGAGAAACGGTTCAGAAGATTACTGCAATAATCCAGGCGAGAACTAGTAAGAGCTCAAATGTGGGCAGCAGTGATGGGGACGACGGAGACAGACTGATTCAAGAACCCTTCTTCAGGTGGGGGAGGAGAGAAGCAGAGAAGCTTCAGATCATAATACCCACTTCTACATAATGATTTGACAGGTAGACCAAGAGATAACTTTATCTTCCCTATTCAAAGAGTTTAATAGTTTGCCCAAGGCACTGATATCCTCCTGCCCTGACCCTAAAAGAATGCCCAATAACTACCCTCCCCCCAAAGAAATCAAGCACTTTAATTCACCTTGAGCTTTAAACTGAAGAGCTTCACCTACGGCCTCACCACTGGGGTCCATGTGATATCGGTTAGCTTTTTCTTGCAAAACAGCATCAAAAGTCTCCTGTGCAATTCGCCTAGCTGCCATGTTTCTCTGACCTGTAGCGAGAGGGGAAAAAAAGACACTAAGAATGACAACTAACGCTCACACACAGCCTGCTTAATTTCACCTAATCCTCAAAGTAATGAGACAGTAATTTATAATTCAAATGGTGCTTCAGAGGGAAGCTGGATTATTTTAAAGGGGCTTCTGCCCTCACGGAGCTCACAGGTGTGTTGGTTAGAAGGAACAAAACAAGCACTGTGATCTTAGACAATCTATCTTGCTTCTCCGAGCCCATTTCCTCAGAATCCCTACCTGTTGGGGCTAAGTGGAGAACTGCAGTAAAGCAACACACACAACTGAACGTAAGCGGGGGGCGGAGCATAACCCTTGCAAATGGTGGTTAGGAGAGACGTGATCTTTCCCATTTCTATTCTCTTGTATCACAGACACGCAAAGAGGCTCTGAGAACTGCCCGGCCCTCTGAGAACTGCCTCTCAACAAGTGAGTGGAGGAATCCCTGGCTAGTGACAGAGCTTGCTCTGTACCAGGTCCTCTCGGAGGAAAAGGACTCTCACAATCTCCTTTAGTTTTTCCAACAACCCAGTGAAAAGCGGGTCCTGTTATGAATGACAGTATACAGAAAAAGAAAAAGACTCGGGCTGTGACCCACCCAAGGTCAGAGAGCCCAGACCGGAACCTGGAAAACAGGGCACTGGTATTGGGGACAAAGCCCTGAAGACTGACTGAAAAAAGACTTGAGAAGCAACGCTCAGGAACCCGGTGGCTGCGTCCTTAACCAAAATACCCCTTCTGCCATGAAACCTCCAACCTCAAGACCCAAACCTGCCCTTCCTTCGAGCCATTTCTTACAACCATCATCCCCTTTTCTCATCCTTAAGCCCTTTTCCTGGGGCGCCCCTTGTTCTCTGCTGTCGAAGGATAGGGTCTCCCAGTCAGGCGGCTCCGGATCAAATCAAGTGACCGAACCTTTTTGCGCCTCCGTTTCCCCATCCATGGAATGGGCAGCTAATGGTGGGGGCTGTTGTGGGGATTGAACCGGGTGAAAAATGGTCAAGAGCCCGATACAGCGGTCGGCTGCAGGAATCCCCCTACGAACGGAATTGCTCTGGGCTCGGGTGGAATGAATGAACGAATGAACCCTTTCGGGCGTGGCCCGCCTCCTACCGGCCTCCGAGAACGAAGACAAGGGGGCGTCGGGCCTGGGAGGCCGAAGACCGCCCCCCAGGCCGAGCAGGCGGGGACGCGGCCGGCGCGCAGCCCGAGGGCCGAGCTCGCGGCGTCATCGCGGGGCCCCGGGGCCCCGGAGCGGAACCCGGGCCTCCCACCCGGGGGCCCGCCCACCGACAACGCCCGGGCCCAGGCCTCACCCACGAACCCACCGCGCGCGGAGCCGCCCCCGCCGCCGCCTCAGGCTCCTCACCCGCCGCCGCCGCCGCCGCCGCCGCCGCCGCGCGAGGCGGGGACATGCAAATGAGCCAACGGTCTCCGCAGCGCCGCGCCGCGCAGGCGCAAGCTGCCGCCGAGCCCTGATGCGCAGGCGCAGGCGGCCGCCGCCAAGTCCTCTTGCGCAGGCGCGTTGCTCGCTTCTCAGGGCAGACACTCCCGAGGCGAAAGATTAATTTGCTGAGAGCGGCGGCAACGGAAAGCGGCCGGGAAAACGCGCCAAAGGCGCCGTGGCTGCACACCTGTTGGCTCTTTCGGCTTTTACCTGCGCTCGCGGTCACTCTTAATCTCTCCGGGAGCGCTCCGTGGAGCTGAGGAGGCCGAGGCGAGTTGGCGCCAGCGCGCCTGCGCCCGTACGGTGGCCGGAAGGGACCAGAGGTGGTTCTGCCGGTGACAGTCGGGAGCCCCACCCTTTCCCCACGTGGCTGTGAAAACCGGGTGAGAAGCGGGGGCTGCGGAGTTCCCTCGCGCGTGGAGGGGAGTGGGCACCGCGGGGTCGGGCTGGTGACTGTGGCGCCGCCCCCGGGGACTTGATTTTGGGGAATGACTCTTACAGAAGCGCCAGGGAACAAAATTCCTGTTTCCCTTGCCTCCGCTTTCTTTTCATTCATTTATTCATTCATTTCTTTTCATTATTCATTCATTCATAACCTATGTACTGAGTGACTGCTGCGTGTCTGACTCCATCCTGGGCAGGGGGGAAGGTGATGAACAAAGTTAACTGAGCCCCAGTTGTCGTGGAGGTTAAATTTTAATTGGGGGGGGGGGAGGCTAGACAGTAAAAGGAAATAAGATAAATGGACATGTCGCTCCAGGTAGATACGGTACTCAAAAAGGATGATGCGATAGGAGGGTGGGGCTGCTTTAACCACAGTGGTTATTAAGAGCGTCCCTTGGCTGGCTGGGATGCGCAGGTGAGAACGTCTAGGTAAGAGACCTAGGTAAGGTCCATGTAGAGAAAGTGCTGGTAAGTAGATTGGATTTTGTTGAGAGGGTTGGGACGCCAGTGCAGGATTTTGAGCAGTGAGGTCTCTGTGATTTCAAGTTTCTCCTTGCCTGCTGAGTGGAGAATAGAGGTACAGAGTGTGGCAGGGAGGAACCTGGTGAGACTACCCATAGGACTGTGCCTGAACCAGGGTGGTTTTTTTGGGTGGAGGAAGATGATAGAGTCCCTGCCATGTCAGGGCACCGTTTTCTCAGTGAGTGGAACCCTGGCTTAGAAAGGGAAACCGGCTGTCATTTGAGGTCTTGCTAACTCCCTTTCTTTTCTCCAGGACACCTTGCTCCTATCATGGGGACTGGTAATGCTGTTTTTCCCCTTTCCTAACCTGGACTGTTCCCAGGTGGCTCCCAGATGACCATTCCTAGGCACCGTCTTTCTCATGAACTCCAGATACGTACTTTCATTCTGCCACCTAGCCTTGTGCCCAACCTAGGGGACCCCTGTAGGACTTGCCGTAGAGGGGGATCCCAGAGCCAGACATTGATCTCCCAAGCTCAGGACTGGGCAGAGGAAGGTTCATGGGGTACGGGAGCCAAGGCCAGAGAGCACATACAGGTTCTAAGTGGTCAGGGAAGGCACCCAGGAGGAGGAATCCTGGAAGAGCTAGCAGACACTCTGCAGAGAACCCAGGTGGAGGGAAGGCGTTAATGAAGCAGGGCGGCATGATGGCCAGGCCTCTTACTGCTTGTGTGATCTCTGGCAGGTTCTTCCCCTCTCTGAGCTTCAGATTTCTCATCCATAAAGAGGGATAATTGACATTCACCTTTTGGACTGTGTCGCTGTGATAGTGTGGCCACTCACTGTTGGCCCACTCAGGTCTGAAGCATGGCTGGGGTGGTGGAAGCATCATTTGGTGGCAGAGTCAGGAACGGAATCCTTCCAACAGCCCCAGCTGGGAAGTTCCTGCCCCTCGAAACTGGTCAGGAACACCCCACACACATACCAGCCTGGGTGGCTCACTGAGAAGCTCTTTATTGAAACAAAATCCTTACTTTTTTTTCTTCACCTTTGACCATGGAAATCCTTAGCAACCCCTAAAGGGATCCTGGTTCTTCTGGGGGCAGAAAGAAGTAGGGGGGCTATCTGCAAGGGAGCAAGGTGAGGTGTTTGATGCCCTTATGCCTCTCCCCCCAATTAAACTGGTTGAATTACTCCTAGACAACAAAGGAAAGGAACAACAGCTAATGTTTATTGAGCTCCTACTCTGTGCCAAATCCTATTTAAGCACTTTATAGGGATTGTATGCTTGAAATTTCACTACAGTCCTATGAGGTAGATTCTCTTTGTTTATCCCCATGTCACACAAGAGAGAGTTGAACAGTGAGGTTAGGTGGAGGGCCTAGGATTCAAGTCGCCACTGCTAGCCCCAGAGCCTGTCCTCCTCCTCCCCCAAAACATCTGCACAAACACAAATGGAGTCTTCACTTTCTGTGCCACCTCCAGAAAGAGAAGCACAGGCTTGAGTGGCCTGTTTCCCATACAGCCCAAATCTGCCCTTGGACTTTTGCCACATTCCCCTCCTGCTGTCCTAGTACTCCCTGTGCCTTTGTTCCCCTTACATTTTCTGTGATGCATGATTCTTTAACAGACCTGGGACGGGAAAAATAATTGTTTTGAAAGACAGCCTTAGGACAATTGAGAAAGTTGGTCAGGGAGTGTATATTATAAAATAGTAACATATCGCTGTTAAATCTCCTGTGTTAAATTTTCGTTGCACATTGAATGTGTGAGAGTGCCCTTTTCTTGGGAGATTCATGCTGACGTCTTTCAGAGGGAAGGATCTGATTCCTGGAGCGTATTCTCACATGGCACATGTGTGTGCAGGAACACACGCTCTCAGAGATTAACTTGGCAAAATGTTAACAACTGGTAAAGTTAGAAGGAAATAGGTGTTCTTTGTACTATTCTTGAAACTCTGTTACAAATTTAAAAAGTGATGTATTTTAACAGAAACTTAATATTACTCCAATAAACAAAGTAGATATAATAAAAGAAGCAAAATGAAAGGAGTTGTTAACCCCTGTTAGGCTCTAGGCCTGAGGTCCGTTGCCCGCTTTGTTGAAAAGAGAGAGTGGTAGGAGCGCCTGGGGGGCTCAGTCGGTTAAGCAGCCCACTCTTGATCTCAGCTCAGGTCTTGATCTCAGGGTAGTGGGTTCAAGTCCCATGTTGGGCTCCACTCTGGGCGTGGAGCCTACTTAAAACAAAAAATAAATAAATACAATTAAAAAAAATAAAAAGTACACGTTCAGTGCCTCCGTCACCCTAGTTATATTTCAAGTGCTAGAACCCACATGGACGGCACAGATGGAGAATATCCCATCTTCGCAGAAAGTTCTATTGGATCCATTGTCAGATTGGGTTTGAGTTTTTGGCAAGAGGACTTCACAGGTGCATTTCATTCCTGTCTGGAGGCAGGTAGTGTTGGGTTTCTCTTCTGGCCATGTGAAATCACACAGTGGATGAGGGTACAGTCCCCTCATTGTCACGTTCCCCATCAGTTTCACTCCTCACGGTTTTACGGCCTATGGGGACTGTCATCTAAATCTGGCCTGTTGTGATAATTTGTTGGAATTCATCTACAAAACAGAACTTTTCCTCTTCCTGTCTTTATAATCCGGTAATTAGGAAGTAGGATGAATGCTGTATTCTTTATTTGCCAGTTTTCAGCAAAATGAGATGCCTGGGTGGCTCAGTCGGTTAAGCGTCTGCCTTCAGCTCAGGTCATGATCCCGGGGTCCTGGGATTGAGTCCTGAATCTGGCTCCTTGCTCAGAGGGGAGCCTGCTTCTCCCTCTGCCTGCCATTCCCCTGCTTGTTCTTTCTCTTGCTGACAAATAAATAAATAAAATATTCAGGGGCGCCCGGGTGGCTCAGTGGGTTAAAACCTCTGCCTTTGGCTCAGGTCATGATCTCAGGGTCCTGGGATCAAGCCCCGCATCGGGCTCTCTGCTCAGCAGGGAGCCTGCTTCCCTTCCTCTCTCTCTGCCTGCCTCTCTGCCTACTTGTGGTTTCTGTCTGTCAAATAAATAAATAAAATCTTAAAAAAAAAAATCTTTAACAACAACAACAACAACCATGAAGCAAGGTACATTTGAAGAAAATAATCCAGCTTCTAGTCCTGGCCTCATCCCTCTTTTTCCTACCTCCCCTTATGGTAATTATTTCTATTAGTTTTTGATTTAGCATTCCACTTTATTATAATTAACTTTTATTTTGAAACTTTTGTTGGTGTAACACCATACCATTATAAGTAGTTTTATTACATAGTTACATATGAAATACCTAAACTATATAATAAAATGCCGTATAGTTCTTGTGTTACATATTACGACAAATATAGCATATCGTAAATAACACATTATGTAAAATGTGGCATTATAACCGTGTTATTTCATTATGATCACATAACAACTTATAACCTGTAATATTATTAAACTATTGTTTTATTCTTTGTTAACTAAAAGGACATGTATTAACATTTTCTCTTTCTTAGATAAAATGTCAACTATCTGCCCTCTTCTGCACTTCTAGAGGCTGTGCAGGTGCTGGGGTATCAGCCTTTCCTGTGACCCAGCTTGTAAGACTTTTTCCTGGGAGGTCCTGGGCTTTGGCCCTTGGTCACTCTTCCCTAAGTGATAACCAGGCTCGTGGTTATCATCTCATCCTCCATGAAGCTTTCTTCCTGTCTTGATTTCTCAGTTTGAGAGTGTCTGTCAGGCGGGCACCTGCCGCCCCCTGAGCAGGAGATGAAGATGTCTGCCAAGCGCATCACCCAGGAGACCTTCGATGCAGCCGTTCGTGAAAACATTGAAGAGTTCGAGATGGGGCCAGAGGAGGCAGTAAAAGAGGCCGTGGAACAATTCGAATCACAAGGTAAGGCACTGTGGCCAGGCCCAGTGCTGGTCTGGCTTTTTGGCCGAAAGTCACTTCTAGTCCCCAGCTCTTAACGTGCAAAGAGAATGATTTCCCTCTATGGCTCTGTCTTGCCTCGGGTGGCAGCCCTGGGCCCCGCCCTGGGCAGGCTGGCGGCTTCTTCCCACTTTGTTCTTATCCTCCCTCTACTTGCCTTGACCCCACCCAGACATCTGCAGGGCTGAATCCTTCCAGATGGGTCTCTTTTTTAATTGCCACTTCCTTGAAGAGGCTTTTCCTGACTGCCTCCCAAGAAACAGGGCCACCTGCCTCCCTGCCTCACTGACACTCCAGCCTGAGTTCATGGAAGGTTGGTCACCAGCCTGTGGCATTTTCAAAATAGGCTATGGGGGACAGTGGTTAGGAGGGGACTATTTATAGTGGTGTTGCCAGGGTTAGGAGATCCTGCTGGCCATAGAGGGGACCTCCCCGTCCCCACAACAGGCTATGGCTGGGGTTGGCGAGTCACCTGGCAGAGGCAGAGGCGGGGAGCTGGGAATAAATACCCCACCCTCCCACTCTTTTTGATCTGAAGTCCTATTTCCCATTGGCCAAGCCCCATCAGACTCAAGAGGGCAAGGGCTCAGGGGGTCCAGCCTCAGATGTCAGAGGCTGGTGTCTCCGGTACAGAGTGGGATATAGATACTGGCCAGGGACTGGAGGAGTACCCGCATGTATCTTGTGCAGTGCAGGCTTCTCCTGGGGGTGTCAAGGGAGGGTGGGGGTGGAGCCAGGGTGAAGAACAATGGGAGCCCCAAGGGAAAAGGCTGTGGGGTCCCCTCCCCTCTTAGCTCACCAAGTAGAACATGTCCCTCACTGCAGTGATGACCTGCAGCCTCACGACTGCTCTGCTCCCATTGGTTGGACAGGGCCAAGGGGCAAAGACCACCTTCCCCATATCCTATATCCCTTGTATGAATGCAGCCCTGGTAGGGAGGGGGTTAGGGTGGGGAGCTGAGCAGACTCCCAAAGGCCTCCAGAGTGGGGTGGTTCCAGAAGAAGGGACATGAGTATGTTCTGGAAGGCCTGTGGGGATGATGGCTGTCACTTGTTTCCTAAACCACCCCCCCCACAGGGGTTGATCTGAGCAACATTATAAAGATGGCACCCAAAGTCTCTGCAGATGGACCCCAGGAACCTACACACGACATCCTGCAGGTAGGAGGGCGTGGCCCATGTGGGCATGGCTGACCTTACACACGAGCTTGCAGCCAGGGCTCCCTGAGTCCACATTTGAGTGTCCTTTTTGGGATGGACAACGCTCAGGTTGTCCCCAGTGTTGGCAGCCTTGGGGGAGAGGGCACCATGGAGGAGCCTTTCAGGAGGACCCTCCCAACCACTTAGTCTGCTCAAAGATGAATAGGAATTACAGAAAGCGTGGGATCACAGTAAGGCCACCACCTGTGGAGCACTGACTGTTCAGTAGGACACTCTATAGCCTGCCCCTTTAGCACGAAAACTGGCCTGTGAGGTGGGTGTTGTCATCCCCCCTGACTTACTGATGGGCAAACAGAGGCCCAGAGCCTACCCTCACTCTCCAGCACACAGACAAGGAAGGTAAAGGTCACAGAGATTATATGCCATCCTTAAGGTCACCTATTAAACAATGATAAGCTGTTGGTAAAAAGGCAAAAGGTTGTAGTGTTTATTGAGAACTGACTGTGGAGCCAGTTCTGTGCAAGGCACTTGCTTTGTGTTGTCTCAATTGTTCTCTCAAGACCCCTGCAAGGTGGGGATTACTATCCCCATTTTATAGGCGGGTAATCCGAAGACAAAAACAATGATTTACCTAACAGCAAGTGAATATAGTGACAAAAGAGGAAGTTGGAGAACACAGCCCTGCGTATGAACCCAGCTCTGCCTAAGGCAAGGTATTTACTTCTCTCTGCTCTCAGGGTCCTCACCATCTCCAGCCTCACAGAGATTTTGAGAAAATTACCTCATTGTTTTGACTTATTTGCTAGTAAGAAATGCGTTTGTTGTCTTGGCGGTTTTTTTATTGGGTTGTTCATCTCGTTCTTATTGATTTGTAGGTGCCCTTTACATATGAAGGGTCTCAGTAACAATAGTCTCTAAGAATCACTGAGCACTTCTTAAGCGCTCAGCATTGTGCTAAATCCTTAAAACATATTATCTCAATCTGTTGTTGGCCTATTTTGCTGATTAGGAATCTGAGGCTTCCAAAAGATAAATGACTCACTTGTGGTCACAGCCAGTGAAGGGCAGAGCTAGGACCCAGACCCAGGTCCCTCTCCCAGGGAAATCAAGCTGGGAACAGCTCTGTTGTTTTCTATCAGCAGTACAGAAAACTTTTGTTTACAACCTTCACTTTTTTATTCTTCTTAATTTGACTTTTATTTTTCATTATTGAAGAAGAATGTGAATATGTTCTTGGCATAAAAGTTTCAAGCAGTACTCAAGCATTTGTAGCAAAATCTGAAAGGCCCTGTCCCCTTCTCTTCCACCAAACCCCATCTCTCCCTTCCTGTGTGGGAGGCGCCACACGCTTTGGTTTCATATCCTTCCACCCTTATTCTCACCTTGCAATTGAACCAGCCCCTTCTCTTGCTACAGCAGCATTGACCTCTGCTGCTGCTGCAGCTCCGACGTGTGAAAAATGCTTATCTGTGGGGGAAAAATTCAACTATGCTGATGTCTTTTGAAATGAGTCTACCAGAGTCAGGAAGTTTGTCGCACACAAACTTGCAGAAACAAAACCAAAAAGTCTTGGAACACTAAGGAGAAAACAAGCCGGACTGGTTTTATATGCGAGGAGTGTCAGAATCCAAGCCATCAGCCATAGAGAGAATGACCTCCCAGGTTAGTGGACAAAGCCCCCATCATCAGGCCGAGGTGTCACAGGTGGGGCACAGCTGACTCTGCCACCTTCACTTCAGTGACTATCCTCTCCTCAGCCAACCACAGAGTCTGGGGTCTCAGGCAGCACCTACGGGCCATGAAGACCACTGTCTCAGCCAGCCAGCACAGAGACTCACCTTCCTGATGCCATCCGGGGCAAGAGGAGATTCCGACAAACTGGATAGAGACTAGTGTGCAGCTAGTGCCCTTTATCTTTTCCTCTCTCACCTGACTAAATCCAGAGTGTTGTAACTCCAGCACTGTGCGTCTTAATGGCACTTGGGCCACCGCTTTTCAGGTTTCTTGCCAAGTTCCTGCTCAAATGCTCCATCCTCTGCTTTGGGTTTGTGGTAAAATATAACACAGATTCACCATCTTAACCATTTCTAAGTGTACAGTTCAGTGACACGAAGTACTTTCACACTGTTGTGGAACCATCACCCACCAGCCATTTCCAGGACTTTTTCATCTTCCCAAACTGAAACTCGTCCCCATGAAACACTAACTTCCTGTTCCCCTCCCCTAGCCCCTGTCACTCAGCATTCTCCTTCCCGCGCCTCTGAATGGGACTCCTCTCGGGACTCCTCTAAGTGCAATCACAGAGTTTGTCCTTTCGTGGCTGGCTTCTTTCGCTCAGCGTAATGTGATCAGGGTTAATCCATGTTGGAGCCTGGGTCAGAATTTTGTTCCTTGCTATGGCTGAATAATATTCCATCGCGTGGATGGACCACAGTCTGTTTATCCATTCATCCGTGGATGGAAAGTTGGGTTGCTTCTAGCTCTTGTCTCCCAGAATTAATGCTGCTGTGAACACGGATATACAGACATTTCTTTAAGACTCCTTTCAGTTCTTCAGGGTATATCCTTGGAAGTGGGATTGCTGGATCACGTGGTAATTGTATATTTACTTTCTCGAGTATTTCCCTAACCACTAGCGATGTGGACCATCTTTTTGTCGCCATAGTGGCCACCAGTGTATTTTCTTTGGTGAATGTCCATTCGAGGCACATTCTCTGCTTTAAGCCTATTAATATTCTGTGTCATTGCAACATATCCTCAGTTAAGTCCAGCTCAGGGACGGTGAGCCAACTGGCATCCTTGCCATTCAGAGCAGTGGTGGCCAAATCCCAGCCCTCTGTGTTGGGTTGATGGCATCTGTAGAGCTGCCCTCCCTAGGGCCAGGGACCAGTGATTTTGTAAGTCCCAGGAGGCTCGGGTTCATCTTGGGCTCATTGCTGAGGCAGATCTGGAGGTCATGGAATCGAATGGCAGCTAGACTTGGATGCTCTTTTCATATCGTTTCCTCTCATTATTACTGTTTTTCCCCCCAAGGGCTTTGAGTTGAATTTGGGTAAATCAACAGTGTGTATGGTGTGGTCTCGTTTGGCAGATAAACGTTTGTGGAATGGATGGGAGAGACAAACAGGAGACATCTGGTAGGGGCCAGTCTGGCAAAGGTAACTTTCACCTTCCTTGGTGAGGTGGCCACTGGAGGATATGTCGGTTAGTTGTAGCTGCATAGTAAACAACCCAGAACAATGGCCATTTTCTTGTTCCTTATGGTTTGACTGAGCTCAGCCAGATGGTTCCACGGGACTTGCTTAGAGAGCCTCTTGCAATGGCAGCTAGGGCTGGAGCATTGACTGTGCCTGCGCTCACGTGTGTGGCTCCATGGAGGGACCCTGAGATAGCTGGGTCTCTCCGTCTCTTTGTGACCTCTGGAGCTCGAAGCTCCTAGAAGCCCACGTGTGGAAGCTACCACAGCTGGACTGCATTTCCACCACAGGCCTAGGTCCCGGGAAGGGGGATCTGACGGGGGAGCGGGAGGGCATTGTTGCTGTAGAACCTCTTTGGGCTGAGCTGACACTGAAGTCTCTCCCATGTCCTCTAGGCCCTGGATGACCTGCAGGAGTCCGTGGCCCGCTCTCGCCCCCAGGAAGTATCCACACACCTCACCCGCTTTTTGGAGCAGTGCAAGCAGCACAAGGCGAGCCGCTTCCTGGCAGCCCAGAAGGGGGCCTACCCCATCCTTCTCGCCGCCTGGAAGCTTGCTGTAGCAAGCGACCAGGGCCTCCTGCTCCAGGCCCTCAACGCCCTGTCAGCCCTGACCGATGGCCAGCCTGATCTCCTAGACACCCAGGGCCTGCAGCTGCTGGTGGTCACACTGGCCCAGAATGCTGACGCGGCTGATCTGACATGTTCTGGCATCCGCTGTGTGTGCCATGCCAGCCTGAAGCACGAGCAGAATCGGCAGAGCCTGGTGAAGGCCGGTGTGCTGCCTCTGCTGACGGGTGCCATTACCCGGCATGGTGACTGTGCCGACGTAGTCAGGGAGGCCTGCTGGGCCCTCCGAGTCATGACCTTCGATGATGACATCCGTGTGCCCTTTGGCCATGCCCACGACCATGCCAAGATGATTGTGCAGGAGAATGGAGGCTTGAAGGTACTCATTGAGGCCGCCAAAGGTAGGAGCAGGTGTGAGAATGAGAGTTGGGTTTTAGGACGGCTTCAGGCATGGCTGGCTCCAGGCTCCACTTGCCTCTTCTGGCTTACTCCCACCCACATGCCAGCCCTAGTGGAATAGTTCTTTACTACTGGTTGCTCTAGGTGAGTTCCAAGCCAGGTCTCATTGGCCAAGACCAAATCTTGTGCCCATCTCTGGAGCCATTTGAGGAAGGGGCTTGGCTCTGTTCAACCACAGACTGAGAGTACACGGAAAGGAGAGCTCCCCAAAGGGACAAATAAGGGTGTTTCCCAAAAGTGGGGGAGTGTGTCTGGTCCCCAGTGGAGGTTTACAGTTTGGTTCATACTTAGCCTCAAATAGTTATGCAGGTACATGTTCCCAACTGGGATGACCAAGACAAGCCAGCCATGGGAGACCACAGCACTGATGTTCAGACCCAAAATTCCCTGCCCCCATCCATTGTACCCACTAGAAAAGGCCTGACTGTGGTCTGGTGCACAGAAGGTGACAGAAGAATGAGTTCTTCCCAGCCTGCCTGTAGCTCTGGCCCTATAGCTAGTCTTGTTTGTGTGCCTCTGGCCGTCTTCTGGAGAGGCGAGCCTACTACCTCAGTCTCATACCTCTGGAGAAGGTGAAAACAGTCTGGCTATCTGTGAAGTCGAGCTCTTTTTCTGAGGGGGAGTTTATATCTCTCTCGTTTGTTGACAGGAGTTCCTATCAGTCTGGGTTCTGCCAGAGAAGCAGAGCCATTGGGGGGTGTGTGTGTGTGTGTGTGTGTGTGTGTGTGTGTTTCAAGGAATTGGCTCATGTGGCCGAGGGGCTGGTGAGTCTGAAATCCACGGAGTAGCTTGGGGAGGAGCCAATACCACCATCCTCCAGTGAGCTTCTTCCTCTTCAGGAAGACCTCAGTTTCCCTCTTAAGGCCTTGAGCTGACTGGATTGAGGCCCAGTCAGACTATCAGGCTTCATCTTGAAGTCAGCTGATCACAGATGTCACCACATCTAGAGAATTCCTCCACCCATATTAGTGCTCCCGGCATTGCTGGGGCTGCACCTTGACCAGGGAGACATACCAGCTGACTGTCATAGAGCTCTGTATAAATTAGGGCTGTCTACCCCCCACTCTTCCACTCCCTACCCCACCCCCATCTGAGCCTCAGTGCAGGCCTCTCCTCCCTAGGGCCTCTGAGCTTTGTCTTCCGCATCTGTGTTCAATTTTACCCAAGTCTGCCCTATCCATATGTCCCCACAGTTTCTGGGTTTCCCGTTGCACGTAGAAAGGTCATTCCCACCCCAAGAACATAAAAATAGTCTTGGATGTTTTATTATAGCACTATTATGGTTTTCTTTTTTTAGTGGGGATCATCAGTTGGTCTGGAATTTATCTGGGACACGGTGTGGGGGAGGGCGTGTTCGGCTGTCTACTCCTGCGGCCAGCAGGGGGCACTCCAGGCCTGGCAGCCTGGGTGTTCAGTGGGGCTCTCCTGGTGTGTGGCCCGCCTGCTGGGCAGAAGGGCCCCACTTCCCAGGTGGAACAGGATTTGTATCAGGACTGCTGGCTCCTGGTTCCAGGCTGGGACTGGTTTTCTCCATGTCCTTGCCCCAGTGGTTCCTCTCCCTCCCTCTCCACAGCATTCTCTGACAACCCCAGTGTCCTGAGTGAGCTTTGTAGCACCCTATCCCGCCTGGCCGTCCGCAATGAATTCTGCCAGGAGGTCGTCGACCTTGGGGGCCTCGGTGTCCTGGTGGCCCTACTGGCCAACTGCAGCGACCACCAGGTGGGTGTCCAGGCCGTCTTAGGGTGTGAAGTGCCATTCACTTGGATTTCGATTTGTCATTTCTCTTGATGCTGCAGGAAGGTTCCAGACCTCCCAGTGAACTCTGCCCCCTTGAGCCCCAGCCACTCAGACCAGCCTGAATCAGAACACACTGGCCCTGTCTGCTGACCCTGGAAGCAAAGTGCAGTTTTCATTTCTCATTGACCCCTGGGCAGGAAGTTAAGTTTTGGGGGAAAACAAATCCACCCACCCTCTCTTACTGACCTTTAACACCTTCGTATTTTCTACCAGCAGTGGAAGGAATGCCAGTGGGTGTTAGCAGGGGCTGGCTCAGCCCCCCCCCCCCGCTCAGGAGTGTGATGCTTGGGTGAGGCAAATCCTTAGTGCCTCGGTTTCCCCATCCATAAAATGGGGCGGGGCCTCCTATTCATTATTCTTTCATTTAGCAGCCACTTAACTCCCTCTCTACATGCCTGACCTAGGGCAGGAGTACCTCCCTGTACTGTGGCACCAACGGTCCTGCTGGCCCCAGCCCCAGCTGGTGATATCAGCCAGTCTCCTTCTGGACACATGGCAGAAAGCTGAATTTGAACCAGCTTAAGCACATGAGGGAATGCATTTTGTTTGTACTTCTGGACAGCCAGGCAGTGGGTGGAGGCTTGGTTTCCCTCCCACTGCTTTCTCTTTTATGACTCTGCCCCTCAGCAGGGCGGTTAGCAGTCCCAGCAGCATCTGGTCAGCTGTCCTCAGCTCAGGACCTGGGGACTCAGCTATGGCCAGGGGACCCTGTGCTTTGATTCCTGGCCTGAGTCACAAGCCCGCCTCTGTTCGTGAGGGGTGGGTGTCCAGGTTGTCCAGACACCTGGGCTAGGCACAGGCTGGCTAATTCATAGGCTCCACCTCCCCGAGCCTCCCCTGCCCTTATTGGCTCCGTGTGTGCCCCAGGGTGGCCCCACCTGTTGTTCCGACCATGGAACAACAGACCCTCCCTCAAGACCATCCCCCCCCCGCACCCCCACAAACCAGCAACCAAGCAGTTTAGTGTTTGGCCCAGCACAGGAGGACGAGCTGGCCAGAGCTGACCCCCACCTCCCCCCACCCCCACAGGACGTTGTAAAGCAAGTGTTGAGTGCTCTGCGGGCCATCGCAGGCAATGATGATGTGAAGGACGCCATTGTCCGAGCTGGCGGGACAGAGTCCATCGTGGCCGCCATGACCCAGCACTTGGCCAGTCCCCAGGTACCTACCCCGGGCAGGGGGCGCACCCGGTGGGGCACAGTGGCTGGAGTCCCAGCTCAGTGTCTGGGTTCACCTGGTGCTGTGCCCCATTTCCTCAAGCAGGGCTAGGGTGGGGCCCACGAGAGGCCTCGGTTGAGACCATCCCCCCTAAGCGCGTGGTTGAGGTTTTTATCATCCCTGTTATTACTGATCAGGTATATATGCGGGCTGGCCGAGGTCTCTCCAGGGGAAACTGCAGGGCACTCACCTGGGGAATTAACAGTGGTGGCCACAGAGGGCCCTCGGGGTAATGGGCATCTGATTGTCTCCGCTGTCCCCGTGACCCCCACAGGTATGCGAGCAGAGCTGTGCGGCCCTGTGCGTCCTGGCCCTGCGGAAGCCAGAGAACAGCCGGGTCATCATGGAGGGCGGCGGCGCCCTGGTGGCACTGCGGGCCATGAAGGCGCACCCTGCAGAGGCTGGAGTGCAGGTGGGCCTGGGGGCAGGAGGGTGGGGCAGACCCCAGGCCCTCCCTGTCCCTGTCCTCATCCCTAGCCTAGCCCACTTCTCTCCAATTCTTCTTCCTTCCCAGCTCCCGAAGGTATCTACTTCCCATCCTTGAGAATGCACCCAGTTCTGCCCTCGGCTGTCTTCCTGCTCTTTTGCTCTTCCAGCATTGATCTTTTCCTCTCCTAAAAGTTCCTTCAGAGGGATAGGAAGAGGAGGAGATGGGAGGAGAGCAGGTGGGGATCTTCTGGGACTTCGGGAAGATTCCTTGCCATCCGTGGGCTGCTCCTTCATGTTCAGCACGTGGGACCCACAGTCCCCTTACTGGGGAGTCAGTGAAGCCGAGCAGTAGACGGGGCTGCTTGTGCCCCTGCCTGAAACCCACACGCTTCCTTGTAGTTTCCAGGGCTCTCTCTGCCTTCCACCTTGAGCGCCCTCCCAGCCCAGGGGCCTCCTTGTTGGTCTTCAGACATACCAGGCTTTGTCCCACTATGGATCTTTGCCTCCCTCTTCGGGTTGGTGTCTCCTTGGGAACACTGCCCTTGGCTCACCAATCACCTTGCCCACCCCTCACCACCCTGGCTGGGCAGCCTCTCACACCCTACGTACTTCTCTTCTTTTCCTAATGGTGGGGTGCTTTGTGGCACCCACACACAGCAGATAAGCAGGGCACAGATGTTGATGAACACGTGACGATGTAATTGACAGGTGGGCCCTGTGCACAACCCCCTCTTCCCACTGTCTCTCTGCGCTCCTTTCCTGGGGCCCCTGCCCAGCCTCTTGCCAGCCACAGGGAAATCTTGCCCTGAGGCTGAGGGTCCCATACCTGAGGGATCAGCCGCACTTGACTGCCCTGAGCATCCGTTTCCTCACCTGGGAGATGGGGGAATTAGCCCTGCTTCCCAGGGCGGCTGAGAGGATAAAGCAGAGAAATGAATCTAGCCTGATAAGTCACACAGTGTAGGCACCTACTGTACGCTGATTGTGGTCACCTTCGTCCTGTTGTGTTATGATGAGGGGGCCCTGAGGTCAGAGTAGACCCCACCCACCGGCACACCGCCACTCACCTTCAGTTCTTCCTCCCAGAAACAGGCCTGCATGCTGATCCGTAACCTGGTGGCCCGCAGCCAGGCCTTCTCACAGCCCATCCTGGACCTGGGGGCCGAAGCACTCATCTTGCAGGCCCGTGCTGCCCACCGTGACTGCGAGGACGTGGCCAAGGCTGCCCTTCGGGACCTTGGCTGCCGTGTTGAGCTTCGAGAGCTGTGGACTGGCCAGAAGGGCAACCTGGCACCGTGACCTCAGGCTCAGTCTGGGCCATGGCTCTGGGTGAGTTATGTGACTCAGGAACAGGGAAGAGGTCCATGTCCCATCACTCTACTCCCCGGATTCCTCACCCATTCAGTGACAGGTGTTTTCTGATGGTCACCAGGTACAGGCTGGGGTGGGAAGGGAGCCATGGTGAAGCGTCTACACAGCAGAGAGCAGCCCCTGGGTCCTGGCCTCCTTTCGCCTTGTTCTCCAGGCCAGCTGACCACATTGCTGTTACCCGTCCTGCCCACCCAACCCCACCCCGTGCCCTTTCCTACCAGAAGGAGGGCCCTTAGTATTGCTTGGGGGCAAAGTGCTAACCGAAATGTGGGTTCCTCGCTGGCCAGTCTCACAGGAGGGTGGGGACACAGCTTCGGTTCCTACAAGTCTGTTCTCTCCCCTGCTCGTCTCTTACTTATAATATGGTTTGTAGGTGCCTTGCTCTACTGGACAGAGAGCAGGGACCAAGCTCTTCTGCCTCCAGAGGTCCCAGGCCAGCCAGTACTGCCCAGTAATAAAAGACTGTTAGTTAACAATGGAGGGATCTCTTCCATAGCGCGATGGAGTATGGGTGCTGCCTCCATGGCTTCAGAGAATGGGAGAGGGGCAGATGTCTGGGGAGGCCATGGAGTCGCTAAGGAAAGCAAAGGGGTTTTGAGAACCGCCTGGGATATATGGTCTGCTGGGGCCATGGTTCATACCTGGGGTCTCGGCCCCAAGGCCACTGTTTCTGATTATGTCTCACTGAGCTCTGTGACCTTGAGCTAGCGACATATTCTGTCTAAGCCTTGATCTGATCTTCTGTGAAATGGGGAGGGGGGAAATAGAGCCCCCTTCCGTGGGGTGTACAGGCAGAGCTGGGCACATGGGAGGCACCCGACTGCCTTAGCTTCACCACCTCAGTCACCCTCGAAGGACTGTCCTGTACTCGTCTGCCTGGCTGCTTGAGGTCATTGCTCGCTGGGCGGCTTGGGAAGTCTGCCTTCCTTTTTTGAGCCTCAGTTTCCCCATCTGTAGTATGGACATCAGTGTTACTGCCTCAAATATCCACTGTACCTCCAAAGTGTTCTGGGGGGTCCCCAAGCAGCTGTGCTTAGCAAACCCCAGCGCTCCTCTGCATTTATACTTGGGGGTCGTGCTGTGGTCACCCGGCAGCTTGTGCATCCCATGTGGCCCAATCGGGTGGTTAGCTTCAAGAGCTCTGGTGGGCGCCAGGCGTGGTACCCAACCTCTCTCGAAACACCCAGTCCACTGCTTGTCATACATCTCCCCTAGCTCAAGGAGGACCTGAATTTGGTCCTTAATATCAGCTCAAGCCCCTTCCTAGAAGGCTTCTGGTTTCCATGGCTGGGCGAGTAGCTGGGGTGGGGGGTGGCATCACCCGGGTCCTAGCTCCCCTTGGTGGCAAACTGTTCCCCACTCCTGGCTGGGAGGGCCCTGCGAGCTCTGGGGGGTTGACATGAACCTCTAACCCGGTCACCTCACCCTGACATCCCCCACTGGGAACACACCCAGCATGTAGAAGTTTCTTGCACCTGCTCCAGGCTGCCCTGCCTTGACTTCTGCCACGCATGTGACCTTGGGGCATTCTGCAGGCCCTGTGAGCCTCATGTATCATCATCTGTCTCATGGGAGGTGGGTGATGCCAGCCCATTTCTGGGGAAGCCTGAGGTGCCGTTCCTGTAATTCCTGCCCAGGCTCTGCTCTCAATCTGCCCAAGGCTCCCCATTGCCCTCTCCGAAAAACCAACTGTCCTCCAGGCCCCGCCCACCTCCCAACCTCATCTTCCCTATGTTCTCTTTAATTTTATTTATTTATTTATTTATTTATTTATTTATTTATTTATAAAAAGATTTTATTTATTTATTTGACAGAGAGAGAGATCACAAGTAGGCAGAGAGGCAGGCAGAGAGAGAGGGGGAAGCAGGCTCCCCACTGAGCAGAGAGCCCAACGTGGGACTCGATCCCAGGACCCTGAGATCATGACCTGAGCCGAAGGCGGAGGCTCAACCCACTGAGTCACCCAGGTGCCCCTCACCACGTTCTCTTTTAGTTGTCTTTCTAGCCACATCAGCTTCCCCATTTTCGGGCCTTTGCACATGCTGTCCTTACATGGAGCACCTTTTCCCCAGCCCTCCCCATGGCTTCCTCTTCCCTGGCACCAAGTTCTAGCTCACATGTTGCCTCCAGGAGAGATCTGCTGTTGTCCTTCACTGGTGCCCTGGTCCCATCACCTCTTGTGCTGTGTCTCTGATCTCTGAGCCTACATGAGGTCACCTTGCTTGTGTGCTTTCGTGTTTATCTGTCCCCTACTGCCCAGGAATTGCAGGTAAGCAGGCTCCTGTCTCCCTGCTCTGCTCCAGCTTCCTCTGAATGTTTTTGAATATACATCTAAATAATAAGGGGGTGGTTTGGAGGGAAGGCCTCTGCCCCCACAGCTCTAGTGCTCTCCCCCAACGAGCTCCTGGCCAGCTTTCCTACAGTTGCAGGCCTCTCTGGGGAGGCAGGGCTCTAGCTTCTCCATCCTTCCCACCTTAGTCTGAAGGAACGGACTTCGTCAGTGAGCATGGCTCAGGGTCTGTTTGGAGGTCCCCAGAGTGGGTAGGCACAGAATTGAGGTTGGCCAAACCTGGCTTCCAGTCCCTGCTCTGCCGCCTCAGGTGAACCTCAGCCTCCTCCCCTCCCCTGAAAACAGGGTAAGTGTGTTGCTATACAGGACCACAGCCCCAGTAAGGTACATAGCCCCTCTCTAAAGAGTGTTTGCCATCTCCGTTGATGACCTGGAAACCAGAGCTGAGGAGGAAACCCCTGCAAGGGAGGGGCCGGCACATTCAGGCTATGTCTCTACTGCTGTGTGCTCTTGGGTGAGTGGCGCAGCCTCTCTGAATCTCTGGGAGGCTGACTGTAACTGCCTTGACACCAGCTGGGCTTGGGTGACATCACTGTTGCATTCAGCAGGTACCTCTCCACCCAGGGAAGGACCCAGGGTCCTGGCTTATGCACACATCTTTGAGAAGCAGGGCCTATGCACACCATTTCTCAGATGAGAAATAGACTCGCTGGCCTTTGAGGGGCCACAGTGGGATGAGAACCCAGCTTGGCCTGCCTCCATGCCCCTCCTCTCTTGCCAGCATTGCTAACCTGACCTTGGGCAAATGGCTCTCTGGCCTCCATTGATTAAGCCTTGTCACTCTGCCCAGGCCTGGCTCAGACCCATCGTGTCAGATGATTCCAGGGATCCCTGAGACCTAGAGGAGACTGGGGGACAGAGAGACAGTGTCCTGCCTAGAGCCAGCCAGGCTGACATGGAAGAGCTGGGATCCCAGGCACCCTAGCCAGGCACAGCTGAAGTGCCCACAGTGGGGGTGTCAGTCGCTGGTGCCAAGGGGCATTACTGGCCGTTGTTGGAAGGTGGCAGGGAGGTTGACCGGCGCCAGCATGCTGACAAGCAAAAGAAGCCAGAGCCCAGGCAGTGCCTTTGGCACTCTCAGGAGAGGCAGCCTGGTGCTGGGCTGCTGCCTGACCCTTGCCTCAGTTGGCACTGTCCCTGGGCGTACCGTGAGACCTTCCAGGAGCTTGCTGCCTCCCTCCCAGGGCCTGGCAGGTGGGTGCTGTGGGTAGGGACTCCTGTAGCATGAAGATCTCTCCCTCTTTGGGTGGCAAACCCCACCCATAGTTGGTCTATGTCCACATTCCATGAAGTGCTATTTACAGAAAGGGAAACAGGCCCCGAGAACAGTTTATCTATCACCAACACTCAAAAAGTGCTGGCTGTGGACCAGTGAAGTTGTGAGTGTTTTACTTCCATTCATCTCATTAGTGCTTGCCTTCAACCCTGGGAGGTAGTTGGAGAAACTGAAGCAGAGAATTTGAGTCAGTTGCTGAAGGTCTGGTGGCCAGCAAGTAAAAAACAGCTGGGATTCAAACCCAGTCTCTGGCCCTTTCAGCAAGGACACTTGTAGTGTGAGGCTCAGTTTTCTCATGGGCAAAGTAGGTGCTGTCCCCTTCCCCCACCATCTGGGAATCACCCAGTAAGGATCTGACACCCATTAGGTGTTCAGCAGACCTCAATGTCCTCTGCTTGTCCAGAGAGCAGAATGGAGATCAGGGCCTGGAAGTTGGCTGGGAAGCAAACCACAGTAGGGAGGTATGGGAGAGAGGCCCAGGTGGGAATATCATGGGAATATCCTGAGTCAGATGGTGGCCTCAGGCTAGTGACATTGACAGTGTGAGCCTCAGTGTTTTCCCCGTCCTCCTTACCGTCCTTACCGGCAGCCCTTTGAGATGTTGTGGATTAAGCACTAGGCAGGCGACTTGCCCAGCCCTGAAACGTGAACACTTATTAAGGCCTAGCTTCAGGTTGCTCCCTCCCAGCATTCCCTGGTTCTGAACTTGATCTCCACCAACCCTAGCCAGCACCTAGAGGAAATAAGAGCCAGTATCTGGGAACATTTGTAACCCTTTCTGCCCTCGAGATTCGGAGAGTGCTTTTGGTGAATCAGAGAACTGGGTGGACTTGGGGGGAGTGCCAGGGACACAGCAAAGCACTGGATGGCAGGTGTCTTCTCTAAACTGCTGGCATATGTCTTCAAAGAATCCCATGAACTTCACCTCACAGAGAGGCTGAGGCTCATGGGCCAGATGGCCCTGCTGTGGGTCCAATGCTTTCACCAGAAGGTCAAGGCAAGGGCTGGGATATAAGTTCTCCCAGGGGAGCAGCCTAAAAGAGGAAAGATCAAGGTGTAGGAATCACTGTCCTCTGAGGAAACTGATCCACAACCACCTTGCCCAAGGTTATGTCTTGGGCCTATGGCTGGACATGGATTTGGGCCAGTGGCTGGACATGGAATCGGCCCAGATGGCTCAGGGCCCTGGTGGCTCTTCTCTGACACTGCCTTACCCCACTTCCAAAGAGCAGGCTGCTCTAAATTCACCCTTAGATTCAGCTACCTGAAGCGCTGTGGGCAAGGAGCTCTCTGCACTGTGTTACCGTAAAATGGCCAGTGGTCGCTTTGACCTCATGAGATAGTCGTTACTTTTCAGTTGATTCACAAAAGGCTTATCCGGGAGGAGGCCGGAAGGGGCTGTCATTGGATCCCGTAAACGAGAAAGCTTGAAATCAGACAAGTACAATACTTGCAGAAAGCCATAAAGCTCATGGGTAGGATTCCACCTGTTTCCGCGTCTTTACAACAACCCGGAGCTGCAGAGGACGAGCCTGAGTGACCTCAGAGAGTCTGCCGTCTCCTTGTAGTTGGTAGGGAAATAGCGGGGAGTGAAGGAATGTAAAATCATCCAGGAGTCTTTTCAGCTGAGATGGCCCATGTTTACAGCCAGAGTTGGAGGTCCTGCTTCCGCGCTGCGGAGGTCCGAGGGCCAAGCCTCTTCGACACAGCCTCAGGGTACCCGGCCCGGGGCATCTGAGGCCACCTACCGCCGCCGCGCTCCCGGCCAAACTCTGCACCTTGCGCTCTACTGCCCTGTCGCTAGGCACACCGCCCACGGCCCCTGCGATCGGCCACAGGGCCTGCCTGTCTTCGGCGTCGCAGCCAATCCTCATCGCCCTCTAGGCTACACCCTCCGTTCTTCTCGCGCCAGCCGCGTCGACCACTTCGGAGCCCTGCCCTTGCCCCTCAGGGATTGGTCATTAGGGATGCTCGTCTTCTTTCAGTGCTCCAATCCTCGCCTACCGCCCCGCCCTCACCTCCCAGCACCTCGCACCCTGCAGGACCATCTCTGGGACCGAAAACCTTACCCAACAGCCCGCCTCTACCCATCAGTGACTGGCCTTGGGGGCTGCCCGTCTGTTTCATGACAACCAATCGTTGTCTTTCTCGACGCCGATTGGCCATCGTGCAGCCAATCGGAGCGTGGCGTGAACCCCTCCCGCCGCGCGCGCTTGGGAGGGGTGGTGCGCGAGGCGGAGCCGCGGTGGCCGGAGGCGGCGGTGGCGGCGGCGGCGACGGTGGCGGTGGTGGTGAAGGCGACGCGTCCCAGCCGGTGAGGGGGAGCAGAGGGCGCGGGGTGACGCAGGCGTCCGGGGACCCGCGCCCCTCGGGCCGAGCCAGGGCGAGGCACGGTCTTGTCGTTGGTCCGGGGGCGGGGGCGGGGGCGGGCGAAACAGGGCGTGACAGCAGCGTCGCAGGGGTAGAGAGAGGTTAAAGCCCCCCGCCCCACACACACCCCGCGTCTGGTGCTCTTTGGGGGCCCTCCCAGCCGGATCTGAACCCTCACGGTCAGTCCGCGCACACCTGACACCATGTCCCTTTTTGTTGACACCCCCCCCAATACACCTGAGACTGTCCACCTCGCTGACATCCCCCACACCTCTGGGGCCGTGTCTCCAGGCGCTTGGCACAGTTGGATCTTCGCACCCACACGAACTTGAGTCTGTGTCCCCACCGATATTCTCCCTCACACACCTGCCACCGCCCCCGTCCTCATGGATATACCCCCCAGATCACCTAAAATCCTTCCTCTTGATGAAACCTCCACACCCAGATCCATGCAGCCCCACCTCTGCCACTGGGCCTACACCCCCTCCACTTATGCCTGAGCCTGTGGTGCCCAACTCGTGGCCCCCCACTCACACCTGGGCCGGTTCATATCCCCTCACTACTTTTGCTCACATCAAGGTCTGTGCCCCTCTCTTGCTTTCTTCCTTTCTTCAGCCACTTGGGTCAGGTCCTTCAGGTAATCTCCCCCATCCCTCCACCTGCCCTGTGCCTTTCCAGGCCTTCTCCATCACACACCCCAGTCTATGTGCCCACCTGTACTTTCTTACATGTGCACCTGTATTTGTGCCCCTCTGTAATCCTTGAACTGCAACCCCCCCCACACCCAGGTCCCCCAACATTCACCCAAGCCTAGCAATCTCAGGATATCACCCTCCCCCACCCAAAAGAAGAGCCCACCCAGATGTTATCTTTTCGTTTATGATAGTCTGTAAAGTGATTTCCAGGCTTACAATAATCCTTTTGGCCAGGCGAACCCAGAATTATCTCCATTTTATCAGCAACAAACATAAAGAGACTTGAATTGGGGAGGCAGAGCCCATCCCTCCCTGAGCTTTGCTGACCCTTCTTTGTAGATCTTTCCCATTTTTGCCCATCTGTTGTGCTTTTCTCTGAGGGGTTGGTAGGGGAGGGGACCCCCACCTTCTCTGCAGCTGTTCCTCAGGAGTCATGACTTTGAGTCCGGAAAGACTGAGCTGGAAGGGGCGGCCCCTGATCGTTGCCGTAGCACGTGTCTCAGTGTCTCGGGCTGGGTGGGGGCGGGGACACTGCAGGCGCAGGACTTCAACACCTTGGCTGCCTCCAGCGGCTGGGTCGCCTGGGAGGGAGTTACAGGCTTCCGGCCTCTGACCCCAGCTCTTGCAGTCCGAAGCCCCTTGCTGACCCTCAAGAACTCCTTGGGCTCTTAAAGCCGATAAACCTAGAGAGTAGGGAAACACTCTTCAGAGTGAGGAGAGCTAACACTATAACCACTCTGAGCCAAACTGTAAAACTGATGTGGTGCTAGGAGTAATGATCTTTCTGGAACTGTGTAAGTTCCCTGGAGTATGATTTGCAAGTGTGCAGCATAGAAGGAGACAGTAGCTTTGTTGTGGAAAAGTCATAACATGGTGTGGTTTCCTGTGAAGTCTGTATAATGCCTCACCCCCTCTGTCTCTCCTGGCAAAGATGGTGCCAGAATATGCCAGAGGGTCGTGTCACCTTCACCTTCAGAAACCGAAGCCAAGGGGGTTTTCTGTCCACATTCCAAAAGTGTCATTTAAAATGTGTGTTTATGTATGTGCTTGTGTGTGTGTATATATATGTAGATGTATACATACATGTTTATATGTGCATATACACATTTTATATACTACAGATGTACATAGATTACATATATACATATGCAAATATATAAACTTGGACAAAGTAATTGATTTATATGGTTAAAAAAATACAAAAGGACATACAGTGAAAACCAGGCGGGTTTGTCTGCACCCTGTACCCTTCTAAAAGCATCCATTGTCAACTTGCCCTGTTTCCTACCAGAGATAATCTATGGCTTGTATATCCCCCACCTCTTTTAAACCCCTGATAGATTTATCTGAGATTCTTACCAAATGGGTGTGCCAGTTTTATAGCCAGTCACGTGCCGATGACTGTTGAAGTTGTCACTCATATTTTCTCCTACAAGCTGCGCTGAAATGAATAGACGGACCCAGGCATGAGCAGATATGCAATGAACATGTGTGGGCTCCAGCCCAGATGCTTCCGAAACCTCCTGGTCTTCAGGGCGCTTCCTAGGAGAGGCCAGGCCAAAGGGCATATCCATTGAAATGGTGAATGTTCCTCCAGAGACTTTGTGCTGCCCTCAGTTTTCTCTCACTGTAAAACTGGATTGCTTGTTTCTTCTCCCAGCAGCCAGAACAGTTAACTATCAAGTATCCTGGTTTCTCCAGTCTGATAGGTAAAGCGCAGCCCGAGAGATCCTTTTGAAAGCCGCTTCTGGGCTTTCTGTCCATCTCTTGGGTGTTCTGGCCCGTGCAGTGGTGATTAAACATTATATCTCTATTCCTCTTCCCCAGTTGGACTAAAGTTCAATCTAAGGAATATTTGAGTCCCTCCTCTGTAGAGCTCTGGAGGAAACCTTGGGTTTGGCCGGGGGCCGGGTTTGGGGAGGGGAGGGTCCGTTACTTGTTAGAGACAGACCTGGGCATTGGCCACAGTCCTGGGAGGGGAGATTTAAGATGTTGGCTGTTACTAAGTTTTTGTTTTTCCCTTTGGATCCAGCAGGAGAACTTGACTGTCAGATGAGATTGAGATTAAGTCAGATGTTAAATCTTTTGGGGGAAGTTTTCAGCTGTTTCCCGCCATTGGTGCCAGGTGGAGGGCATCATCAGACTGAGGCCAGGCCTTTTCCCACCTGTTGTCCTGTTTTTGTTCTTCTGTTTTGGCAGTTAGACACTAGGGGAATGCTGAGATGATCAGAACTGTTAGCTTGATTGGGTTTTGCCAACCAGCTCTTTTAAAAATGCGTTATATTTTCTATTTGGAGTGCGAAATATTTCTTAATAGCAAGTCCATAATGTGCGTGTGAAAAGAGAGTGTAAAGGACAACAAAGCTGACACTCAACTGAAGAAGTAGAACATGGCCCCCGGCGGCCCCTCCCTGGTCACTGCGCTATTTTTAAAATATGCTTGTCAACGTTTGTTTTCTTCCCTGAGTATCTTTTGCTGCAGCTGAGTGCTTGGATTCTAGGGTCTCAACAAAGGTCAGCAGAAGCCAGGTTTTCTGTCGGAGCTGTGTCAATAGGGTGGCCTGAGAGATCCAGGGAGGGGAGGAATGACCTCAGGGCCATGGGCAGGGCACCAGCCAGTGCCCGGAGCATTGGCCTTAGACTCCTGTCATGTCAGCGTCCTGGGGCTGTTGTAACAGATTACCACAAACTGAGTGGCTTCAGACAAGAGGGAGTCATTCTGCCATAGTTGTGGAGGTCAGAAGGCCAAAATCAAGGTGTTGCCAGGTGCTAGAGATGGATGGTTGTCTCCCTGAAATTCCTGTGTTGAAAGCTAGTCCGAACGTGATGGGTTTAGGAGGTGGGGCCTTGAGGAGGTGATTAGGTCCTGAGGGTGGAGCCCTGCTGAATGGGATCAGAGCCCTTACACGCGGGCCCTTGCCCCTTCTGCTTGGTGAGGCACAGCGAGAAGCCATCTGTGGACCAGGGAGAGGGCTCTCAGCAGACACGCAGTCTGCTGGCACCTTGATCATGGACTTCCCAGCCTCCAGAACTGTGAGACATATTGTCTGGAAGCCACCCAGGCTATCGTCTTCTGTCACCGGCCCCAACAGACTAAGACTGCAGGGTCGCTTCCTCCCAGGGAACCTGAGGGAGAATGTCACCGGGCCCCTCTCCTGGCTTGGTGGCTGTTGGCAGTCCTCAGGGCTTTGGCTTACAGCCACGTCAACCCAGTCTCTGCCCCCATCTTCACACACCGCTCTTCCCTTTGTGTTTTCCTTCTTACAAGGACACCCATCGTGGGATTTAGGGCCCACCATAAATTCAGTACGATCTCGTCTCAATATCCTTAACTCATTTCACCTGCAGAGACTCTATTTCCAAATATGGTGACTTTCTGAGATTCCGGATGGCCATGAACTTGGGGGGGAGCACCATTTAACCCCTCCAGTTGCAAAGCCAGAATTTCTGCCAGGATGTTGTTCAAAGAAGTGCTTGTCTAGCTGCCTCTGCTGTTTCAGGCAAAACAGGGCTGGGAGGTTGAAGTGGGCAGCCCCTCACTAAACCTGCCTTCTTGCTGGAAGGTGGAGGCATCTGCCCAGAGCTAGCAAGGACGCAGACAAGTGAACATGTTGCATGTATGTTTTGCTCTTTGCCCGCCCTCAGCACGTGTGCTTACTGGACTGTGAGCTTGGTCCAAGATCATCCCAGTCTATAAAAGAGTCACCAAGGGGAGAACATAACAGGAGCCAAGATGGACGCAGGTCAGCCCGAATCCAGACCCCTGTCCCTTCGGCAAGTCACTGGTAGCACTCATGCTTTCTGCTGCTTAAAGACATGGGCATCTTTAAGATGGCCGAAACGCCACCACGGTGCCCGGAGCCTGGGCTCCAGGAATGGGACGAACTTGAAGCCTGACCATACCATTATTCTACGGTCTGTAAATACCTGTGAGACAGGGACAGATGCAGAGGAGGCAGAAACACTGGGGCTCAGAAGGGTAGGGGACGGAGATGTGGATCCGTTCTCACCAAGTGACTGGGGCTCTGTGATTGATGAGTTCTAGCAGAGGATTGGGATGCTAACTCAGGGGGCAGAAGGTTCTCAGATCTGAAAACCAGCAAGGAGTTAGCTAGATGGCAAAGCATTGCAAGCAAAGGGAACAAGAGAGCCTGGGTATTTGGGGACACAAGGCAAAGAGTGTGAGAGGAGATTGAGGGACCTGGTCCATGGAGCCCATAACAGGCACAGGAGGGGACTCACCTCGAGGCCACTGCCAACAAGGCATGGTCACCATACCTGAGCTCAGAGCCCTTAGCAGCCCGTGCTTCCCCAGCACAGGGGACCAGAACCGGGGCAGGAGGTGACACCTTATGACCAGTTGCAAGCCTGCCTTGATGAAACGTGCCCATGAAGTGCTCCCGACAGATGTCATCACCGTTATTCCATCTCTAGGTCATGTGCCTTTGCCATGGGATGAGTGGAAAAAGAGAACATACATGTTTCCGTTCAGTGTTAATTAGCCATGCTGACCCAAGTCCCATCCAGTCTGCAGTATGTGTCCTTGCTGTAAGGGCAGGCTCCCAGGCCTCACTAAGCAGACCCCAGATTAAGCCTGAGGAGGAGCTCAGGAATCCCGCACAAGCGTATTGGAGATTCTGGGGCAGGTGTTCCTAGAACTCCCTGGAGTAGCAGCCCAGAGCTGGAGGAAGATCCTGTAGCTGAAGGAGGGGAGGGACGAGGCTGGCGGGCCTGGCTTCCAGCAGACTGGACAGGCAGACAGGACCCATTACTGGTCAGGCCTTAGGCTGGTCTAGCCTTGGGCTGGCAAGGGGGCATGTAGGAGCTGGGCCTTGAAGAAGGGATAGGTTTGGGGGCTGTGAGCAGCCCCTTTGGCTTGGAGCTCACGGGTCAAAGCCAAGTGTCAGCTAGCTCTGAATGTCAGAGTGGGAGATGGCGCCGCCCGTTGTGCCGGACAGGGGCGCTGGCATTGGCAGAGCGCTTGGCTGGAACACATGCTTCCTAAACCATTGTCATGTGGCGGGCAGCAGGGCCCCGCCAGCCAGCTTCTGTTTAATGCTTTGGGGAGATGAACCTGGAGAAAGCAGGGGTGGGGCGATGCTGGACACCAGGGACTGATGCTTAGCTCTTTCAGAGGTCCCGGCATGGGGGATGCAGGCTGAATGGTGAGATCTAGGAACTGGGGAGACCCGCTCAGTAGGAATGGGTGGTGTGCCATGGGCTCCATCCCAGCTCCGTCTGACTCCTTAGTATAAGGCGGAATGATACTTACCCACACCCGTGACCCAGCTGACCAGCACTATCCCGGGAATAGAGTAACGGATGGAAACGGAGGCCTGAGGAGGTTTAGTAACATGCCCAAGGTCACCCATCTTCCCACAACACCAGCATGGTGTGGCTGGGAGCCTATTTGCTCCTACTTAGGGAAGGACGTGGACAGGATAGAAGAGGTGCATTTCTGCTGCCCTGTGAAGGGTGCCCGAGGGGCCGGATGACAGATAGCAGAAGCCCCTGTTGGCAGGTATGTGCCTCTGACTGCTTGCTAAGCAAGGACCCTGAACACAGCCCAGTCCATTGCCTCCCACAGACCCCCCAGTCCTGCCGGGGAAGCTAGTGGAAAGCAGCCGCGTCTCGTGCCATAGGGAACCACAGAGTGCTCAGTATAGGGCAGAGCAACTAAGTTCCGGGAGGTGAGGCCAGGACATTTAGGAAGGGCTTTGCAGGCTTCGGAGGAGTTTGCCAGACACAGGGTGGGAGAGTACAGCCAAAGCAAAACTTGGTATGTCCAAAAAATTAGTGACTTCAACCAGCAAATAATTGAGTAGGTAACAAGCACTGTGCTAGGCTCCCCGCAGCGAAAACACAAGACTTTTTTGGGGATGAGGGCTTTCCACAGGTGTACCCTCTTATGAGAGGAGCATGAGTAGCGTTGAGTACCTTGGTTTGTTGTAGGTCATTCAAGTGCAGTTGGTAACAGGTGTCAGCAGCCCTGTGTCGAAAGGACCCAGGACAGTGATTGACAGTGGGATGTTCTGTCTTGCAGAGGCCAGTTTGTCTGGAAGACCCGAGTAGAAGGGAATGCAGCAGGGAGAGACGGGCAACAGCTGGTTGGGGCTGGGTTACCAGGGAACAGCCATTATGTAAGATGCTACCGCTCTCTTAACAGCAGAAGTTAATGCCCATTAACTGGAAAAGAAAACAGCCTTTATCAACAGCCAGAGAGGATGTTAATTGGCTTCCGTTTACTGAAAGATTACAGGATCCATTCCGTGACGGCTTGTAAACTCCATCCACTGCGAAGCTGCCCCCCTGTTTGCGCAAACATTTTCTTTATCTCCTGGAGTGGCACACACTCACCAACAGGAATGGTGGCCCTGGCCAGGGAGCTGAGGGAGTCAGGCACACGTGTGTGTGTGTGTGTGTGTGCGTGCGTGTATCAGGATGGAGGCACACGTGGAGCCGCTGCGGGGGTTGGGGGGGGCGCTCACAGACTGGGCTGCTTAAGATCCCAGAGCCCCAGGGTTGGGGGGGGCGCTCACAGACTGGGCTGCTTAAGATCCCAGAGCCCCAGTTCCCGTTTCCTAGACCATGCCATTCAGTATGTTAGCTTGTGGAATTGCCCCCCCCCCCGCCACCCCCGTCCTGCTTGGCTGTGCTTTTTGATGGGTGGTAAGATTGCCTAAACAGAAATATGTGAAAAAATAAATTTTTGTTCACTGGGGCTGGTCTGTGACTACTGCCTGCCCGTGGCATGTGGGGTGGAGGTGGCCCCATTGCACTTGACCCCTGGCTCTTAACCCCGCTGCTGGGGAAGACTCTGGCACCTGAACTCAGTTCTTGGGTACCCCATGTGTTCCAGAGAACACACGGGGGCCGGGCCCATTGGGGCCGTTGTCCACGGTTGGACACACAGCACAGGGCTGGGAGAGTGTATGGGAAACACACAGGTCAGGACTCTGGAAGGTGCTGGGGACAGAAACCCATCTCAAGCTGGCTGAACTGGAAGGGGAACTTTGTGGGTTCTGGCACCTTCCATGTTCTTTGATAGCTCCCAGGTTCTTCTGGCACCACTGGGCCCCAGGACAGCCCGGCTCGGCAGACATCCATCCCTTCCCTCCCTGAGCTTGGCTCTGTGTCAGCTGCCTTCAGGGCCTGCCTGCTTTCCCTCCCAAGAAAAAGGGGACTTCTGACCCAGTGGCTCCCTCAACCCTCCCGGTCTTTGGGTCTGGTGCTCCAAACTGAGGGTCACCTGGGTCACCCTGGAGTCAAGGGAAGGGTCAGCCCTCCCTTCTCCAAGGTGACAGAGGCAAAGTGGGTGGCTGCCCGCTGTGCTGTCTCCAAAAGGGGCCAGATAACCCCCTGCACATGTGGCCTGCCTTCCAGGAGCTTAGACATCTCTGGGCTTTGCCAAAATCATCAGCAGGTGTTCTTCGCAGGTGAGGAGGAAGGTGAGCAAGAGTGAGCAGTGCGTGTCGTCCCTCTGGTGCCATTAGCGTCCCCTGGGAGTTGAGAACACAGTACTCGGGCTCACGGTCAGTTGGCCTGGGAAAGGCTGTGCGGCTTGGGGGTTTTTCTTTTTTAATGTTTAAACTTGTTTTAAGTTTCGTACAGTAAAGTGAGTAATTCCTGTGTACAGCTCAAGGCATTTTCCATGTGTGTTCACATGTGGAACCGGATCGAGGTGCAGAGCGTTTCAAGGCCCCAGCTGGCTCCTCGCTGACCCTTTCCTGTCCCACCTCCCACAGCCAACCCCAGTCAGATCTTTATCACCGCTGATGCTTCATTGTCTGTGTTGGGTCTTTCCCAATCGTGACCTAGCACACATAATGTAATACGTGCGGTCATCGGATTTCCTTTGTGTGTAGTTCGTCAACAGCGCGTTCTCCTTGATGTGCACCCATCACCGCCATCCCTCTCCAGAGCTTTTCCGTCTTCCCAGACTGAAACTCGGTGCCCATTAAACCTTGACTCCCTGCTCCCCTCCCTCAGCCCTGGCACCCACCATCCTAGTTTCTGTCTCTTTGAATGGGAGGAGTCTAGAGACCTATAAGTGGAATTAAATGTTTGTCCTTCTGTGACTCATTCATTTCACTTTGCACGATGTCCTCAAGGTTCATCCGCAGTGTGGCTCATGTCAGAAGGTCCTTCCTCTTTACAGCTCAATGTCATGCCACTGTTCGGACAGACCACTTTGTGTGACTGTGTTTGGATTGTACTTAGACTCAGTCAGTGCTCAGTCTTCCGCGCTGGCTTCTCGCTCTCCACTGTTATGTCCAAGGTTTGTCCCTGTCGTTGTGTGTGACAGCAACTCATCCTTCTCTGTCGTGTGGCACCAGAGGCGTGTGACTGTGTTCACAAAAGGTGCTCGACATCCCCGTGAGACAATCTGTACTAGCATGCCGGCGTTCCGAGTCCCCAGATGCAGTCTCAGGGTCGCCAGCACTGAGGAGGGGCGCTGGGGAAGGCATGTGGCGGTCATCCTGGCTGCGGTCCGGAGGTGGAAGCAGGGGTGTTGTGGGGCAGGGGTGTTTGACGTTCTCCCACAAGCAGAGCCTTCGATGGCCCGCGTGCACTCAGCCTGAGCTGCCTCCAGCCTTGGGGAGTCCCCTTTCTCACTGCTCCGGCCACCCCGGGGAGCTCCTTCCACCACTCCCACCCTGCACGTTCCTCAGGAAGCCTTCCCAGACCCCAGGACAGACCCTGCCCTGCATCTCTCCTGCCACAGAGCCCCACTCAGCAGCATCCCTGTGGGCCATGTGCCCACACTCCCCGTGCCATCTCCCCTGTCCACTGTGGTGCCACCTCCCCAGGGTGTGCACTTAGCAGGCACATGGTTCATCAGATTCAACCCCAGAGGGGTGTCAGTATTGGACCAGAGCACGCCGGTCTTCAAGTCTCCCCTTTCTAGGACCATCCCCCCGAGTGTCAGGACAGGAGGATTCTAGAAACTTCAGCCCCCAGTCACAGGCTCCCAGCTCAGCCAAGCCCTGGCCTGCCCAGCAGCACCAGTCCAACTTGTCCGGGCTCCTCTTACTGGGAGCAGAGGAGTGAATTCCCTTCGGTGCCCCCTGCCCAGCCTCCAGGTAACCCAGAGTGCCCTGCGGAAGGCTGGGGGTGGGTGTCCCACAAGCCGGAGGAGCACAGTGAGCAAGTGGGGTAGAGGGATGACATGGGTGCAATGAGGACCAGGGAGATGAGCAGCGGAGCTGGGCCTCAGGCAGGAGCTTGCCCTGGTCCCTGCACCGCCCAGCCTCACCTCTGCGTCTGCTGAATCAGGCTTGGGCACATTCACACCTGTCCTCTAGCATCCTGGTCCAGCTCCTGCAGCTTCTGGGATCCTCTGGACTACGGCTTATCTGCACAGTGTCCGTCCTCCCACTGCCCTCCTGCCCCACAACCTCCAGCGGGCAGAAGGCATCTCGGCCTGGGGCCAGCGTTGGAACAGCAGATCAGTAACAGAGCCTAAGTAGCAGTCCACAAGGTCATCGTGATCTGAATAAATGACTGAGGAAGTCGGTCAGTTGGGGAGAAGAGAGCACAGTCTGGTGTAAGAACTCCTAGTCACAGATGTCGATTCTCCCTCTCCAGGAGGGGAGCTTAACTCCCCCCACTCCCCATGGGGCGCTGGTTCCAAAGAGAAGAGTCTGGAACAGGGTCACTCAGCAGGGGGACAGACAGCTGCAGACCCCACCTTGACCAAGAGGTCCAAGTCGGCCTCACCGGGATTAAATCTGTGCTCTCAGGTATAATGTCATGAGGGGGGCTCAGCTCTCCTCACTGCCGAGGTCCTCCCAAGACCACACAACCGCAGGCTCATGGTGAGAAAACACCTCAGACAGATGGGCTTGGGGCATGAGGGAGTGGGATTCTGGGGCAGAAGAGGGCAGCTGGGGGACTAACTGGCCAGACAGAACAAAGCCCGGAGTTGTGAGGACAGTCGTGTTGGAACAGGAGTTGTAATAGTCTCGCCGACCAGGCCAGCCCGGGCCCCCTTCACGACCAGCACCTCGGGCCAGGCTCCCTCTTTGTGGTCGCCCTTCTTGACTCTTCAGGCCGTGGCACTGGAGGGTCTCAAGAGGCCCGTGCTGCTTCTTTTTCTGTTTTATCAGATACCGCCATGGGTCACTGTCCACTGCCCCTTATTGTCCTCCGCTGCCAGGGAACCAGAGCCTTGGAATCCCTGGGCAGTGTTTCACGTGAGTCCCCACGTCCGGAAGGTAGGGCAGCCGGGGTTCCTCCCAGTCAGACCTTCGGTCCGTGTTTTCAGATGTCCATGTTTCAGAATGTGTTTCAAACGCCCAGCCTGCCGTGTGCCTCATGCACTTAGGTTGTGTCCAGGATATTAGGTTTTTCGAATCATGCAAGGCCCAGGGTATCAACTCCCGGATATGATTTCTGCAGGCTTCTTCTAGGCTTGTGGGAGCCAGCAGACCAGGGATACTTTCCAAGTTCAAGACTGGAAGTTCTCAGGCCTTGGTCCCTTAGGGACCTCTTCCCATTCCTTCCTTCTGCCAGGTGCCAGCCCACAGCAGTAACTGCTTACCCAGTGCCCCCACCTTGTCTATCCCTGTGGGTGGCCTCGCAAGCCCTTGTCTGCCTCTTCCAGGCTCCCGTCCCAGGGACAGAGCCTTGGGCCCCTTGGCTTGCAGCTCAGGAACCTATGCTGTCCCTTTAGGTGCACGACGCTTCTGTGAACAGGTTGTCTGAAGTCTGGGTACAAGTTGTCCTCACGGGATGCTTGAGGGAAGCCGGACCTTCACCCCGCTTTCCCTATCCTGCTGTCCCATCAGGTTAAGCAAAGTCTTAAGGGGTACGTGGTTCTCTAGGAGAACCATTCAGGTCCTGGGGCTGTCCAGGGGTAAGGGCTCCAAGGAGAAGGATATGGCCATGACTTTGGAATCCGGAGTCAGGGTTGGATTTCCCTATGCCCTTGGTCTGACCCAAGTTTTTCCGTGTGTCATCAGCAAGGTGGAGAGAGAAACCAGTGACCACGACACCCCTAATTGATGGTGGCAGCAGTTACCACCATAGTTGTCTGCAGCAGGGGACTCGTGCTGCCTTAGTTTCCCCATCGGTAAAGCAGCACCCCTATCGGTGGCGAAGTCTGGTCAGATTAAAGAACACGGGAGCAGAGGGAGTTTCTAAAACTGCCGTTGTGTCATCGTATGTAGCGTCTGCCTTCACCCTGTTCTCAGCCCACATGCAGAGCCACAGATGGGCCCTGGGCAAAGGCCTCGGCCTGAGGCCCCGCAGCTGTGACCTCCAGCACCCCACTCCCAAGAGAGACCAGGGTCAGGCTCTCCCCGCTGAGAACGGTGCTGGTCTCCCCACAAACTGGGAGCCCCAGTCCCTTGCACGGGGCTCCCGTGGCTGCCAGCGCCCTTCCCCAGCCCAACACACTAAGCCCCTGGCTTGGAGGCCTCAAATGGACAAGGAGAAGCCAGATCAGCCCCCCAGCCCCTCAACAGCCACAGGCATCTGAAGTGTGTTTCTCTGAAACCTCTGGCACATCCAGAAGCTCATGGTTTTTATAGGGCATTTTTTTCTTTAGCCTTTATTTTAGGGTGACAGAAAAGTAGCAGAAGTGCTAAGAGTTCCAGTAGACGCTCAACCCCGCCACCCCCAGTGTTGGTTAGCACCGTACCGGGCACAGTCAGGTGGCAGAAAATAGGCAGCAACGCCACGTGGGAGCTCCCCTTCAGCCTGGCCACGGGCCTCACCAGTGCTCCCCCTAAAGGGCTCCTTCCAGTCCAGGCCCCCCTGTCGCACTATCTGCCTCCTCTCCCCGACCCGTGACGGCTTCTCGGTGCCTCCCTCATCATCCACAAACTTTGGACTTGGGCTGAGAACTGCTCGGTCAGGTGTCGCTGAGCGTCCCCTTGGTGTGGTCTGTCCGATGCTTCCTCATGATCCTTTGGGAGGAATCCCACTGACACCACGGGGCGTCCTTCCTGGCGCACCACATGGGGGAGGCGAGCTGTCTGTCAGCCCTGTCGGCCCTGTCACCGGTGGTGTTGACCTTGATCACTTCGTCAAGATGGGGTCTGCTCATGAGTGACAGACAGGCTGGGTGGCCTTCTCCCGTGGGGATGTGAGTCACGCATTCCCTCTGTCCCCTCCCTCTGTGTCGCTTCCCTTCCAGGCCTTCACCGGCGCTTACCTATTCATCTTAGTGGCCCCGAGTCCTCATGCTCATGTATTGGGGAGCACACATTCCAAGGCGTTTGCCAGACCCCCCCTCCGCAGAGAAGTGTCCCCCCAGCCTCCTTCTGTGCCCACCCCCATCTCATGCCCGTTGCATTCCTGGCTCTATACTTACAAACTGCCTTCACGTGGAGTTCTGTGAGCACAGTCAGGCGCCTGTCTGGTTTTTTTTGTTTTTTTTGTTTTTTGTTTTTATCATATTTTAAAGTTGTTTCCTGGTGACCTGGCTGTTTCTTTGCCTTTTTTTTTTTTTTTTTTTTTGGTCTTGGGGTGGTTTTTTTTGTTTTTTGTTTTTTGTTTTGTTTTTTACTAACTTGAAAGAGCAAAGAACTCTTTATTTCTTAGAGAAATTAGCCTTTGGCCCAAGGGACAAACTCTTGAGATCTTTCCCCCCTCGCTTCCCCAGGGCAAGGATCACCTTTCCACCCTGTGAGCCTTGGAGAGCTGCCAGGAGGTGCTGAACCCTAGGGAGCAGTTGGCAGTCTCAGACTGCCCGCTCTACTGGGGTGGGGTGGGGGGCCGGGACACTCCCCCCTTCCCTAAAAAGGGCCCTCAGTCTTAGTGTCCTGTGGCGGCCATAACAAGTCACTACAGACTGGAGGCATGAGACAACACAATTTCATTCTCATCATTCTGGAGGTTCAAAGTTCAAAACAGGTGTGTGTCGGGGGTGGGGGAGTGGCAGCCGCACAGTCTCTGAAGGCCCCAGGGTAGGATCTTGTCTCTCCCAGTTCTGGAGACTCCCGGGGGTGCCCGGCTTGTGGCCACATCACCCCAGTCTCTGCCCCCAGTCGCATGGCCTTCCCATCTGTGTCTCCCCTTCTGTCTTACCAGATCACGCCGGTGAGGGGATGATCCAGGATGATCTCCCTTCGAGATCCCTTCCTTAATTACATTTGCAGAGACCTTTTACCCCATCCCTTTGGAATCCAGTCACAAGTCGCAGGTGGAGATGTCTCTGGGGGTGCTCCCGTGACTTGCTTCCGGCGCGCTGTCACCTGCAGTGACACAGTCTCGTAGGTCAGCATGACTCTGTGTAGGGACACTGTTTCTGTCCACAGCCACCACACCAAGGCCCCTTCATGAGTGGTCTGCGTTGAGTTTCCGCAGCCGGTCCCGGAGGCAGGCACCTGAGGGAAGAAAGGTCCAGCGGGCTCGACAGGCAGCCCCCTCTGAGCCTGCGAGGCCTGCCCAGTGAGGAGCCACCCCCTGCCCTGCCGGCTTCTAACCGGCTATTGTTGCAGGGGTGGCTTGGAGCGGGAGTTGGAGGGAGGGTGAGGCCACAGAGCAGGGCCACTTGAGGCTGGGACCAAAGGGCTGGATCCTTTCTCAGGAAGGCAGTTTCACAGAATGTGTCCACAGTAACGTGCCCATGTTCCCGACACAGCGCTGAGAAAGGCTGCACTGTCCATCTGCGTGCCCAGGTGTGGGCACCATCCCCTGGGGTCCATAGCCTCGGACCACAGCTGTCCGAACCGCGGGTCGGGGTGATGCGGTCTCTGTGCCCCCCACAAGCAGAGACCCCAGCAGCTGGCTTGAGACGTTCCCTAGGGCCTAGTGTCTCCCTGTGGGGTTGTGAACAGTTTGGGATTTATATAAAAATTGTCAAAGGTACCAGCTCCCCAACTCCCCACACACCTAACTCCCCCTACTAATGACATCTTACTTTCCTTTGGTACATCTGTCACAACTAATGAGTAGATACTGACAGGTGACTATCAATTATTAAAGGCTCTCGTTCATTCAGATTGCCTTGGTTTTCCCTGATGTCCTTTTCTCGTCCCCAAATCCCACCTGCACCTAGTCGTCATGTCTCCTTGGGCTCTTCTGGGCTGAGACAGTTTCTCAGGCTTTCTTGTTTTCAATGACCTTGACCACTTTGAGGAGAACTGGTCAGGTATTTTGTAGGATGCTCCCCAGCTGGGATTTGTTTTGTGTTTTTTTCCTGGCTCACCTGGGGTGATTGGTTCAATGAGGACTACACAGGTGAAGTGTCCTCCTTGTCACACCGTATCCACAGCACATGCCGTCAGCCTCTTGGTGGCTATTGACCTTGATAACCTGGCCAGGGTGGCCTCTGTCAGATGTCTCTGCTGTAAAGTTACTCTCTTCCCACTGTGGGTTCTGCACTCCTTGGAAGGAAGTCACCACATGCAGCCCACACCCAAGGGGTGGAAAGTCACACACACGCCCTTCCTCCAGAGCAGAGCAGCTACACAAATTATTTGGGATTCTTCTGCCTGAGAGATTATCTCTTCCTATGTATTTATGTATTCAATCATCCTTTTCTTTCTTTCTTTTTTAAGATTTTAAAAAATTTTTTTAAAGATTTTTTATTTATTCATTTGACAGAGATCACAAGCAGGCAGAGAGGCAGGCAGAGAGAGAGGAAGGGAAGCAGGCTCCCCGCTGAGCAGAGAGCCCGACGTGGGGCTCGATCCCAGGACCCTGAGATCATGACCCGAGCCAAAGGCAGAGGCTTTAACCCACTGAGCCATCCAGACGCCCCTTTAAGATTTTATTTTTAAGTAATCTCCACACCCAACATGGGGCTCGAACCCACAACCCTGAGCTCAAGAGTCACACGCTCCACCACTGAGCCAGCCAGCTGCCCCTAATCATTTCCTTCTAACCGTGGGCTTGGGGTTATTTATTTTATCCCTCGGGCTGTAATCCAGTACTTGTTGCTCAGGGTGTTCCAGCTTTGGCCACTGGCCGCTCTTTCCTTCCCCTCCCTCTCCCGTTGTCACACCTGCATGGGTTTGGTTCCTCCCTGGCAGCTCAGGGTGCTCGGGGCTCATTCCTGCCCCGTCTTCCAAGCAGTCATTCCTCCTGGAGCCAGGGCTCATTTTAGGTAAGAATCAGCAGCAGAGGACAAGTGGAGGGGAATCCCATTTGTGCTTTCTAGGACCTTCTCCCCACCCACCCCCGACCCCGGCATTGATGTAGGGTCCCTGGGAGGACCTGGAAGGCAGGAGAGGCCTTCACAGCCCACTATCGGGATGTCTGCGTCATTTGCAGCATTTTACAGGAAAGCGCCTTGATTTTTTGGATAATCTTAAAGCACAGGAACCGAGACCCCAGAAACACCAGTGCAAGGTTGGCATCTTGGTGACATCCGTCCTTCATCCGTTTTTCAGTCTCTTCCTCTCTCTGTGGTTTGCTGAGCTTTGCAGGTACTTCCTCCTCGAGGTTAAATGGAGGTTTCCAGGGACGAATCCTCAAGTATGAGGACCCTTTACTATAAGCTTGACCAGAAAGATCAGGCAAACTTACAGTAGGAAAAAGTAATTTCCTAAGTGTTTCTGTGGAGAGATACTCAGGTCCAAGCTGACGAAAGCCCAGTGGGTGCTCAGGTCTAGGCAGGTGGGACCACCTCTTCCTCCTGCTGTGTGACCTTGCCAGGGTGGCTTCACGTCTCTGAGCCCACCTGCCAGGGTGGTACTAGGTTAAAAAAAAAAAAAGACAGTTCAGAGGCTTGTGATGATCAGATCAGAGAGCTGACAAGGAGGGCGCTTGTCAATGATTAATCGATCTGCTCCAGGGACCAGGGTTGGGTGGCAGGATTGCAGGTGCTGCCCACATCCTTCCCCCGCAGGGCACGGAAGCCAGGCTGGGACGAGCACCGTGCTGGGGCAGTTCTGGCTTCAGGTGACTCAGGGATGAGTCACAGGCCTGAGGCAAGTCGGGTTGGCCTTCCTCTCACCCGGTCTCACCCTGCCCCTTCTGTCCCAGGACCAAGTCTCCTGCCGCCCAGAGCTGGCCTGGAATGGGTAATGGTGTGAAGGAGAGTACGGCGCGTGTGCGTGAGGATGCCGAGGCCATCCTGCCCTCACCAGTCAGTTCTAAGGCAAGTACCCTGCCTCCCTGATGGGCGTCTTCCTGAGGTCCCTCTTCCGTGTTCCTGCACGCCGGGGCAAATCGCACCCCCCCCCACGCGCGCACACGCACTCTGAGCCGAGCTGTATTGTTGGGAGGCTGTGGGCGGAGTGGGGTGCAGGTTGGCCACCTTCTGTTCCATTTCAAGTCCCGTTTGTGATGTGGATCCAGTCTGCCCAGCCACTTGGTATGACGCTAGAACCTCGCCCCGATTTTGGCTAGGTTGTCAGAAGGTGTCCTTGAACTCCTCTCCTTGCTGGGATTTGCGACCAGGAGCATGAGAGGATGAGTCACGGGCAGGGCCAGCCGCGAGGGCAGACGCTCGCATGCAGGGTGTGTGCTCCCAGCTCCAAGTCTCCTCTCTGAGGTTCATCTCTGAGTCCACCCTTCACTTGAAGAAAAGGGATATTCCCTTTGAAAGAACTGGGAGCGGCCCTGTCCTTGTTCACCGAAGAGGCCAGTAGGGGTTCTTGCGGCTGTACCCGGAGCACAGGCTGACCCAGCCCCACGCAGAAACCCAGCTCCGGCGCCCACGGGCCATTCTCAAAGTCCGTGGGATCCATGGCTGCAGCTGGGTCATCCTCCGCCCCACCCCCAGCTTTCCCCAGATTCTAGATTGTCCTGGGAAGCACCGGGTGGGCAGGAGGACTGGTTTGTAGGGTCAGTGTGTGGGGCTGGTGTTGCCATACTGGGCATGGTGTGGGGGACCAAGGCCAAACCCCAGAGCAGGCACATCTGTTCCTCCCGGTGTAGCAAAGTCCCCAGCCCCTGGCGGGTCGGCTGAATCCCACCAAATGGGCCCGGCCATAGGCCCGGCATCCATCATGCGCAGAGACACTGCTGGGGCTGGTTTTCCTCTGCACTGGCCGGCACGGCCATGGTCAGTCTGGTTCTCTCGGCCAGCCTGATGGGAGGAGCTTACTCTGTCAAGTCCCGCGTCTTTGGTGAAGGAGCCTCGGGGTGTTCACAGCCCACATGGTTCCTGTCTGGGGCTTGCCTGCTTTCTCTCTGCTGGGCTGTCTGGCTCATTCTTCACTTGCGGGTTCTCTCCGGCGGGTGGGTATGGAGCCTGGCCATTCCGTGATGCCTGGGCTGAGCTCTTCAAAGAATCAACTGGCCCTGGTCACTTAAGAGTCACCAGGAGTGTTGGCCAAAGGTGGTGGCGGCCCCCTCTGCTGAGCACAGGGGTTGGGCTCGCGGCACATCCCCAGAGCACCGGATCCTGAGTGAGGGTTTAAGGACGCACGTGCCAGGCACGTGACTGTGAGTACCACAGGCGGCCCAGGCAGCTGCCTGGTGAAGGCCGCGGAAGGGGTACCTCGGCTCTGCCTCTAGTAGCAGCAGGGCACACGGACCGACCATGGATAGGCCCTCAGCTCACGGTGGCTCACGACATAAACGGTGCTCACCTTGACTCCTAGAGGAAATTGGGGCCGGCTGGGCCTCGGAGCTGGTGCAAGGAATACCACCGAACCTTCTGGTGCCTGACATCCTCAATTCACAAAGTAGGTGTAGATAGCCAGACCTCCAGAACCTTGCTTTGTGATCCAGAAAAGGCAGGGTTCCCCAGTGACAGGCTTCTATCAACAAGGAGGAGATGGAACCCCGCAGGGAAGCTCCACCTAGGAAACTTAGAAAACAGTGCCATGGGAAGTTGCTTCTTTAGGGAGGGGAGGTCCTGGGGACATTAAGAGAAAGGAACTGAAGCCCTCCAGGGACAGGGCCGGGTCGCAGGGTGTCACGGCCCCAGGGAGCACCCAAACCTGGCCAGCAGACAACACATCGGTGTGTCAGAGGTGAGGAAAGGGGGATCAGAGAGGCATTGGTCACTGTAGGCAATCAGAACAGAACCCAGGTTCAGGCCAGGTGTGTAGACAGACTTGGAGCCCAGCCCTTTACCCTGATCCACCCACTGAGCCAAGCAAACCTGGGGAGTGGCCCTGGACCCCATCATGCCCACTCAGACCCAGGCTGCCGGTTATACCCCCGACATGCCCCTTATCTGTGCCCTGGTCTTGTCCCCCATCTTTTCCCCCTGAGCTTCTGCAGGTGCTGCCTCCTCTCTGGTTACAGTTAAAATGGTCTGCCTACTCCGTGCATCTCCATTTCTCTTTGGGTAAACACCAGCCTGCTTGCTGAGCCCACAGGCACCGTGGAGTCCAGCCCCTACCCGCCTTTCATCTTCTCCTCCCTGTGCCCCCTCCCTTTCCCTGTGTCAACCACCCTGCCTTTCTTGTGGTCCCCTGGGACCCCCAGCTTCTTCTCACTAAGGCCCCTGGGTGTTCCATTCCTCCCCCTCTAATACAGTCTCACACACATCACGGCTAGCTGCACCTCAGCCCCCTACCCCCACCCTATGTTCTCCTGGGACCCTAATCCCCCTCCTTATGGTGATCCTAGATTGGTGACTCCACACATTTTTATTTAATTGTATTTATTTATTTATTTATTTGAGAGAGAGAGAGAGAGAGCTTGAGCAGGAAGATCAGAGGGAGAGGGACAAACAGACTCTACTGAGCACGGAGCCCGATGCGGGGCTTGATCTCAGGACCCTGAGATCACGACCTGAACCACAATCAAGAGTCGAGCACCTAACTGCCTGGGCCACCCAGGCGCCCTACATGTTTGTCTAAAGCTTTAGTTTATGTCTGGCTCTCCCTGTGGATTGGCAGCACCAGGGACAGTGGGGTGTTATACACATCCCTACCCGCCCCCCCCCCACACACGTGTCTCACGGCCCCTTGGGGCACCTGCTTCCTGTCAGACTCCAGGGGAGTCCTGGGATCACTGACCAGCCTGCCCCCCACCGTCCTTCATCACTGCAGAGCCAGGGAAGATTCGAGCCCCTCCAGTCCCCAATGCTCCTCATGATTGCTTGGCAAGAGCTCTGTGGCCAAGTCAGCTGGGGGGACGGAGACTCCAGGCTGATGAGGGGACTTCTTGTGCGACTCCTCACGGGGAGCTTCGAGAAGACTCGGGAAGGTGCTGGCTCTGAGGCTGGCCTAACTATGCAGGCCGGCCACCGTCACCATCACCCTCGCCTTGGCTGACCACTGCGGGCCTGATGGAACGTTGTGGAAAGGGGTCACACGGACACGGGGTCTGCTTGCCCGACACCACCTGATCCCCGGACCCTAGGGGCCCTTGTCCAGCACACACAGGTGGTAGGCACAGCCAGAGTCTCCTCTTGGGGTGGGGTGACCCTTCTGTTTGGGGTCAGTCTTAACTGTAGGCTGTCTTTGAGAAGTTGGAAACTCATGGGACAGCCCCACCAGTGGGTCACCTCTCATGTTGATGGTCCCTGTCCCTCGGAAGCTTTTCACTATGTCCCACCCAGGTTCTGTGGCTGTTGGACTCACGACAGCCTTCCCTCTGCCCCACTGTGCCCCGGGCCCAGCAGGACTATGAAGCCTGGACAGCTGTGCCTTTTACAGCCCTTGACTGGGGACAGAAGGAAGGTGCTCCTGCTGGGGGAGGTGTCTAGCAGAGCCAACCCCTGTCCGTCCCTCCCTCATGACAGACTGTGTGTGTGTGTTTTCTTGCAGAGCGATCACAGGCAAGTTCTCAGCTCCCTCCTGTCTGGGGCCCTGGCTGGTGCTCTTGCCAAAACGGCTGTAGCTCCCCTGGACCGAACCAAAATCATCTTCCAAGGTAAATGCTTCCTGTGCGTCTGTCCTGTGTGCCAGAGGGGCTTCTCAGCAGCCCCCCACCTCCGCAGCCCCCAAACTGCACTTACAAATTGGCTTTAAATACGCCTCTTTAAAATCCACTTAGAAACACCGTTAGCATCCCAGGGCTGCCATCACAAAGTACCACAAACCAAGCAGCTTCCGTTCCAGAGGCCAGAAGTCTGAAATCGGGGTGCCAGCCGGTCGGTTCCTTTTGTGGACTCCAGAGCCCTCCTTGCCTCTTCCAGCGCCCCGGGCTCTAGTCATCCCTGGCTTATGGTCGCAGCACCCCAGTCTCTGCTTTCCCCTCCGTGTCGGTGTCCTCTCCTCTTAGAAGGATACTTGTCATTGGATTTAGGGCTCACTCCACTCCAGTATGACCTCATCTTAATAAAATTATATCTGCAAAGACCCTGTTTCCAAATAAAGTCGCCTTCAGTTGTACTGGGCTCAAGGGCACGGACATATCTTTTGGGGAGGCCCGGTTCAGATGACCATCACCCTCCCTCCTTGGGTTAAGCAGCCATAGGATCCCCTGAAGATGAGACCTTTCTGTCCCACAGACAGTGACCAGTGCCTACAGGAGGGCAGGCATAAGCTGGGCCCCCTGCCCCTCCGCTGTTGGGGAGGAAGGGACTTCAGATTCAAGCCAGACCATCCCCACTTGCACAAGCTGGTCGCTTAGCCTCTCCCTGCCTCGGTTTCCTCATCCTCAAAACAGGACGTTCGTATCAGCCTCCCAAAGGTGCAGGCTGGCATGGGAAAGGGCATGTGGCTGGGCGTCCAGCTCCCCTTGTGTCGGCAGCGTTGTTACCTGGAGCGAAGGCACAGCATTGCGCCCCGCGGGGAGCTGGGTTTAATGCCTGTCGCATCGGTGTGCACACACGTCCACACAGATGGGTGTGCGAGGGCGTCCTGGGAACACGGCAGACACTCCGCAGACACTTGGGGAATGAGGAGAGGGAGGCTGCGGCCACCCTTGTGGCCGCAGCGGCTCAGGCCCCTGCCAGCAGGGCACCAGGTGGCATTGGGGAGCAAGGTGCAAGCCATCGAGGGTGGGAGAGGCTGGTCGGGGCATCGTGCCCGCACCCGGGGAAGAAAGGGCCAGCTCTGGGCAGAGAGCACACTGGGACCTTGTTCTGAGAGGCCCAAGGCCCTCCGTCACTCTGCACAGCTGGCAGCGAGGAGGCCTTTCCTGAAGGGATTTGGTTGACTTGGGGTCCAGCCGGGTGCGGGGTGCTGAGTGTCAAGCCCAAGAGGCACAGGCATCTGCAGAGACCCTCACTTTCCCCCTGCCTGGGGATAAGTCAGCATGTGGGGGTTGAGGGGTGGGGAGGTGGGCTGGGCTGGGGGTGGTGGTGCGGGGCGCAGCAGGTGAGGCCATTCCCTGGAGGAGGGTGACCCTTCTTGGGCACGCCCCGCCCCTTGGCCCCTGGTGGGGGGAGCATCCACATGGGTGGTTCTCGCTCCCCATGCGTTGAGGGTCCCGCAGACCCAGCTCTGCCCTTCACAGCTAATGGTCTCTGTTATGTTTTTGGTTTTTTTCCAGTGTCTTCAAAGAGATTTTCTGCCAAGGTGAGCCACTAGGTCACCAACTCCTGGCTCTGGGGTCACTACCGTGTTCCCTACTAGGCTGGCAGGAGGTGATGGAGGCACAGGGCCCGGGGTGGAGGGAGAGGCTTTCCAGAGTGTTTTTTCCATCTGGTTCCTCCACAAGCCAGTTCCCCAAGCTACCAGGGGGCCACCTGTCCTGGCACCCCAAGCTCTGCCCGGGTGTAGCCCATTCTGGCAACTAACAGGAGACCCCCCCCATCCTTGGAGTGGTGGAGAGAGGACTTGGAGTTCACATTTTATTCTTTGTTTTTTTATTTTTTTATTTATTTATTAGTGAGAGAGCAAGTACAAATGCAAGAGCAGGGAGAGGGGGATGGACAGGGAGAAACAGGGAGCCCGATGCGGGGCTCGGTCCCAGGACCCCGAGATCATGACCCCGAGCCGAAGGCAAATGCTTAACTGACTGAGCCACCCAGGCACCCCCCATTTGATTCATTTTTAAATAGAAGAGGCATTACCTTCTTGGGGAAAGAAAAAGCGTGTCTTTAAAAGCTAGACTACCAGACAGACCGACCACACACCCTCTCTGTGGGGCTGCCATCTGCAAACCTGGCTTGCCCTGGCTCACTTTACTCCTCGTAAGGTCAGGGTAGTAGGGAGAGAGGGGTCCCCGTGTGGGGCCCAGAGAATGTGGGGGAGGTAAGGCGGCGGGGAGGGGATCGATAACGTGGGCCCCTGTCACAGTGGTGGACAAAAGAGGGTGCTCACGGGGGTGTGCTGACCTTCCCCTCCCCGGCAGGAGGCCTTCCGCCTGCTGTACTTCACCTACCTCAACGAGGGGTTCTTCAGCCTGTGGCGCGGGAACTCGGCCACCATGGTGCGCGTGGTGCCCTACGCCGCCATCCAGTTCAGCGCCCACGAGGAGTACAAGCGGGTCCTGGGCCGCTACTATGGCTTCCACGGGGAGTGAGTGCCCGCCCCCAGTTGCCCCCCCGCCAGAACCCTTTTAGTTCTGTCCCATCACCCTGCCCTCCTGCCTTCCGCACACTCACCACGGCAGAAGTCCTTCCCTGAGAACCCAAGTCCCCGTGGGTCCCATGATCCCAGCTGTGCCCCGCAGTGTCTGCAGGGAAGGAACTCTTCCTTCATTCATCCGCACAAGCGGTCGGGAATGGACAGCAGCCATGGGAACCTCAAAATGACATCCACCCCAGGGACCCCACTACTCAGCCATGAGGAAGCCAGCCCCTGCCCTTTGCTTGGTTCTCCCCACTGGCTGAGACCTGTGGGCACCCCGAGTCTTGAGGGGTTCTCACTTTTTCGCCTCCCCCTCTTTCAGAGCCCTGCCCCCGTGGCCCCGCCTCCTTGCAGGTGCGCTGGCCGGAACGACAGCTGCTTCACTGACCTACCCCCTGGACCTGGTCAGAGCCAGGATGGCCGTGACCCCAAAGGAAATGTGAGTCCCCGGGCTGGGCGGGCCGCCTGCAGCCGCTCTAGAAAGGCAGTAATTGTTCCCCTTGCCCAGGGCTCAGCTTCTGCTTATATCACATCCACAGTCTGCACTTCTTTAAAAGATTTATCCGTCCATTTTTAGAGAGAGTAGGGTAGGGGTAGGGGCAGAGAGGGAGAGCACAGATCCCAAGCAGACTCCACACTTGAGTGTGGGGCCTGACATGGGGCTTGATTCAATGGCCCCGAGATCGTGACCAGAGCCGAAACTGAGAGTCGGACCTTTAACCAACTGTACTACCCAGACGCTTCCGCTCCCCTCAAACTCTTCATTTTGAATTAGCATAGATAGGTTACACATGGCCACGGTTAAAAGACAAGGGCCGCTCCCTGCAGTGATCTGGGCGGTGAAGGTGGGATATGGTGAAGGTGGGATACGGCCTGAGGCACCCATTTCCCCCTTCAGTGCCAAAGATTTCGCAGTACAGTTGTGTTCCTTAAAGAAAGCAAGTACCTACACTCAGCCCCCGGCCCGCCGGACTCTGGGGGCAGGGGGTAGCTGTGCATTAGCAGAGGCCCGCGGCCCCTCTCTGTGCCCGTGAACCACCCGCCCCATCCCTCTGTCCTGCAGGTACAGCAACATCTTTCACGTCTTCATCCGCATCTCCCGCGAAGAGGGTCTGAAGACCCTCTACCACGGCTTCACGCCCACCGTGCTGGGGGTCATTCCGTACGCGGGACTCAGCTTCTTCACCTACGAGACGCTCAAGAGCCTGCACAGAGGTAAGGGGCCGGTAGGGAGGCCGCGCAGGCCGGACAGGCTGCGCCTCCCTGGGGCCGCGCAGACTCAGAGGCGGGCCACTGAGGTCCCTGCCCTGGGAGGGACAAGCTCCCGGCCAAGGTCCGGATCAGAATGGGACGGACACCAGGCCACCATGGAGGCAGCTGGACTCCCAGCCTTCCTTGCCGAGTTTTAAGACCAGCTTGGTGATGTCCTGAGTGTCACCAAGACCAGTGGCAGTCACTTGTGCCCAAAGCATCCGGGTACAACCTAGCCAGAAGAGGAAGAGGCCTCTTGGGTGGTGGTAATTTCGAGGAATTCAGAAAGTGCAGAAGCCTACAGAGAACAGTATACCGCCACCCGGACCGGCTACCCCAGGCGACCAGGTGTTCATAGTGTTCCAAGATGGTTTCTGTTAAAGAAAGCAGATGTTCCAGGTGAAGCGAAGGCGCCCTGTTCCCGCTCCCAGCTCTGCTCCCCCTGCAGGGCCCCAGGCTGCCTCTGAGTCTATCCCGCAGTATCCAAGGCTCTGTCCCATCGGCGTTGTAAGCCGGCTTCCCCTGTTCCCAGGTTGTCTGTGATCAGCCTGACAGTGATCACAGGTGATCACCCCGGAGTGCCTCCCTGCGTGTTCTGTGTGAGCCCCAGGTTTTGGCATTTACTCCACTCCCCCTCTGCCCAGCCCCATCCCTGCGCACTCACCCGCCTCGGGTGCTGGTGGAGTCCTTCACCTTCGGCCAGTGTGGGCGGTGAGGAGCGCTGTCTCACGGGGCTTGCTCCTGTTAAATTTATAAGCCCACGTTGTTTGTTTGTTTTTTAAGATTTTATTTATTTGACACTGAGAGAGAGATCACAAGTAGGCAGAGAGGCAGGCGGAGAGAGAGGGGGAAGCAGGCTCCCTGCTGAGCAGAGAGCCCGATGTGGGGCTCGATCCCAGGACCCTGAGATCATGACCTGGGCTGAAGGCAGAGGCTTAACCCACTGAGCCACCCAGGCGCCCCTAAGCCCACGTTTTTAAAGAACTCTGTTGTTTGGTTGCTGGCACCACTCTGTCCTGCCCACATGTCCTGTCCTGGCAGCTGCTTGTCCTGCCTACCCCTGTACCCCTGCCCACAGTGCCCATGGAGCAGGCTGGGGGCGTGGAGAGGGCTGCCAGCAGGGACAAGAGGGATCAGATGTGAGCTCGCTCTGCGCGGTAGGACTTGGTTAAGTGATTATTTGTGCATTTCTGCCTTTCTTAAAAAGTTTTCTTCTCAAAAGGAATGGCTAGAGGGTGAGGGTGCCCGGGGCGGGAAGGCCCTGGGGAGCAGGGGGTCGGATCCTGAGCTCTGAGCTCATGTGAGCGCCAGCTCCCGGGTCTGGCCCCCACACAATGACGATGACGCGTCCCCTCTGTCCCCGCCCGCCCGCAGAGTACAGCGGCCGCCCGCAGCCCTACCCCTTTGAGCGCATGATATTCGGGGCCTGCGCCGGCCTCATCGGGCAGTCGGCCTCGTACCCGCTGGACGTGGTGCGGCGGCGCATGCAGACGGCTGGGGTCACCGGGCACCCGCACGCCTCCATCATGGGCACGCTGCAGGCTATCGTGCGGGAGGAGGGCGCCGTGCGCGGCCTCTACAAGGGCCTGAGCATGAACTGGCTCAAGGGCCCCATCGCCGTGGGCATCAGCTTCACCACCTTCGACCTCATGCAGATCCTGCTGCGGCACCTGCAGAGCTAGGGACCGGCGCGCCAGGGAGCCGGGCTTCCGCGTGCGGCGGACCACCGACCCCTTGTTTCTGAGCCTGTGGGGTGAGGGTGTGCTCGATTCCACCCTGGGAACCGGGACGTCGGAGCACCTTGTAGAACAAGCTGGGGGACCTGGTCGGGATCTCAAAGGCAGCGGCCCTTGAAGTGCAATGTTGGTACTGGTGGGCGGGGCCTCTCGCGTTCTCCCCAGCCCTCCTCCCCAGGCGGGCGGCCCTGTTTCCTGGAGGGGCTGCCCTAAATGCCCCAAGCTGGGAGTGACCAGCGCCACCTCCTGGTGCTCTGTGACCTGGGACACGGTCCTGGTTCTAGTGACCCAATGCCCACCGGGCCTGGAGCCAGACTTCGCCTGCCCCTGTTCTTACAGAGAGGAGGGAGCCCCAGGATGGACAGAGAGGCCCCAGCCTCCCGGCTGTGGTGAGGTGGGGCTGGCCTCGTTTTCAGTGTGGGCTGGAAAAACAGCATCTTACCCCCCAACCCCGCTTCCCCCACCCACCTTTCTTGCCTTTGCCATTACTTCCCAGATGACATGACTCCTCTGTCACCAGAGCCTCCTGATCAGGAACGGGCTTCTCCCAAGAGCATTATTTGGGTCCTGGACTCCATGGCGCAAATAGGGCCCCAGGAGTGGGTCATCCCCTCTGTTGCCCACCCACCCGGTTTGTAATGTTCCCAGAAGGGTTTGTAGAATCGCCATGGCTTTGGGTCTGAGTCCTAACCTGGAGGCATCTGCGGGGACCCAGGTCACCTCCTCTGGGCCAGGAAGCTCCCACCACTGTCCCACATGCCTCACCACCAGAGGCCAGGCCTCAGGCCCTAACCCTCAGCCCCTAGGCACAGTGGCTCCTGGGGGGCCTGTGGTATCTGATGCATTCCTGGCTCCCCTCCTTAGCGGGCACTTGGCCAGGACTCGGGGCAGTTTAAGGCACACAGGGTGGTCTGATTTGCATAAACAGAGTGCATGGAGGTAACCCGCAGCCTTGATCCTCCCAAAGTGAGAGCCCCTGAGACATTGTGTGGCCTGGGGGTGGGCAATCAGGGTACCCCAGGGCACCCCCAGGGAGCGGTCTCATGGAGATGTTCCCGGGGGTCTGCCGGGTGTCACAGATGCAGAAACACCCATTTCTGAATGACCTGTGGAGTTTCTTGATTTCTTTTGGCTTTGCTTTTCAATCAGGCTGCCCCTGGGTCTAGTCACAGTAAATCCTAACCAGCCTGATCTGGTTCCAGCAGAGAGTGACCAGAGGTGACCGGATCAATGGGCAGCCGCCCTGTGCGAAAGGGTCTGAGAGGGCATGTTTGCCCCACGCACATTTCCAGTCATGACTTTCATTTCTCCCTCGTGTTCTGTCCCATTTCTGTTCTTGCCTTGGACCTGCGTGTGTGAAGACCCCTCTCTCTGTCCTTCCTTGCATGTGTCCACCAGCCAGCCTGAGTCTCGTCCCCGGAGTCCATGGCTGTTCTGTTGGGGGGCTTCCCACCTCCTCTGCCAGCCTTGCCCCGTGCCTAGGAGAGGCAGGAGAGGCAGGGGCCCCTCTCAGGGAGATGGGGTGGGGACCCAAGGGCCCGCTGGGGCGAGAGAAAGCAGCAGGGGCTGGGGACCACCCCAGGCAGGTGAGACCAAAGGAATGGTTAGGCGGCACCCTTCTCTGAGCCGCAGGCTGGGCCACAGAGGGAAGGGCCCCCAGGTCCTGCTGGCCCCGGTGTGCCTCCCCGAGGTGGCTCTCAGCTGACTGGGCCTCAGCAGCATCTCCCCGCCCCCGCCGCCCCACCCCCCCACTCCAGCCCTGCACACAGCTGGGCGGGTACCCTCCTCGGCCTCACCCCTCCCACTAGTGTCCATCCTGATCTGGAGTTACATTTTGATGCCATGAAGACACTTTGTTTATATATAATGTTTATATATTTTAAAGATTTGTGCCAAGAGAGTATATTTAATAAAAATTAAAATGTTTTTTCCTGACTATGTTCTTCTTTTCTGCAACTTTAACCCCTGACCTCCACCCCTGTGAACCAAAAATGGTTAGAGTTGAGGTTATTTTGACAGATTTTTTAAAATAAAATATTCTTGAATAAACCTTTTTTTTTTCCTTTAAAGCAGGCCCCACGCCCAGTGTGGGGCTTGAACTCAAGACTCTGAAATCAAGAGTCACATGCTCAGAGCGCCTCCATGGCTCAGTGGGTTAAGCGTCCACTTCTTGGTTTGGGCTCAGGTGGTGATGTCAGAGCGGTGGGATGGAGCCCCGCCTCAGGCTCTGTGCTGGGAGTGGAGCCTGCTTGGGAGTCTCTCTCTGCCCCTCCCCTACCTTTCCCTCTCCGGGAAAACAAAAACAAAAACAAAAAAAGAGTCAGTGCTCGAAAGATTGAGCCAGTGAGGTACCCCTTGAATAACCCTTTTTAATCTGTTTATTATTTGAATTATTACTACATACAGGTCTTCTAGAAAACTCCCAACTGCACAGAGGGTTGCGGTGAGAAGTAGGTCCACCTGCCAGTTCCCTCCGCCGAGGTATCTTCTGTTACCGGTTTCTCATGCGTCCTTCCAGAGACATCCTGTGCATGAACACTTGCCCCTTTTGAGGACGTAGGTGGCTCACCACGTCACCGGTCAGCACGGGTTGCGTCCTGCTGCAGCGAGCAGGGCCGCAGAGTCCCGCTGTTTGTCCCTGGTGCCCTGCCAGCCTGCCACGTGCCAGGGGATCCGCTCTGCAGCTGGTTTAGGAGCAAGAGCGGCTGTCTGCGGGCCCCGAGGTCTCGCGTCAGCCACTGAGACTTGCTTCTGCTGCGGTCCAGCTCCTGGACCAACTTGCAGGGCCCAACCAGCCAGAGGCAGGAAGTAGGAGCCTCCACGTGCCAGGGGAGGGGTGACTGGGCAAGCACGTGTGCCTGGGTGGGCGCACTCTGCAGGGTCAGCCTCAGTGGCCTGGAGCCGCTCTGCCTGCTGCTTTCTTCCAGCCGGATTTCTTATACCTTGGTCCCCACTGCGTATGGTTGATCTCATTGTTCAGCCACAGTTTGGTGTTTCCCCCTGGGTGGTGGCCTGTGATAACCTCTACCCATCCTTTATTGATGGCCGTCAGGGTTGTTCGATGACAATGCGGTGGCGGCTCCTGGGGCCCATCCAGCTTGCCTCTCACGTCCTACTGATTCTGTCAGTCCCACCTTTCGTCCCAGCCTCTGATCCTTGGAAGATGGGGATCAAATCCCCATTTTCCCCCAACCACCATTGCATCCCCTAAAACACAGAGGTGGGCACATGACCCCATTTGGGCCCATGACAGCAGGGGAGGTTTGCCAACCACTTCCAGAGAGAACTTCTAGAGGCACCCTCCCTCTCCCCCACTGGCCTTGAGGGAAGAAACACCAGCACAGGCAACTGGTGGGACTGTCCTACGATCACAAGATCGGAAGTGATCCCCGGATGAAGCTGACACTGCAGAAAACCCAGCAGAGATGAAGAAAGGAGTGGGATTATTGGTGATGTTGTCTGGGCTGCTGGATCCAGCTCGGCCTGAAGCTCTCGACTACTTCTCAATGTCTAGCAATAGGAGTGGTGGTATCCTGTCTATTGAAGGCAGTTAGCGTTGAGCTTCCTGGCATTTTCTGAAACAAATCTTGTATATGCCTCTTTGCTTCTATGCACTAGTGTGTCTATGGTTTTTCAGGAACAATTTGTTAGTAAAGATCAGGGGATATGTTAACCAATGCTGCCAGTGCCCCTCACTAAGTCCAGCATTCATGGTTGCCAAAACTGCTGTGGGCTGTAAGCCCCTGCAGCCCGGTCTGGGGGCCCCTGTGAGGAAGCCCTGACACCCCAGGAATGGCCCTCAGCCAATGATTGTGGACAGCCTCTCACCACTGGGGTGGGTCACTCAAGTGAGATCCACTGTCACCCGAGGCCCTCCACGGGGCTCCTCCCTCCCTGTTTCGTGTCTCTGCCCCCAAGGAGTCTCCCTGGGGTGACCTCCCAGGTAAACCATGGGCCCTGAGTCCTCATGACAGAGTCATCTTTGAAGGGAATCTAATCAGGGAAGAATAGAAATGCCAGATACTCCTGCAAGGAGATGGTAGCACATTTTTTTAAAAAGATTTATTCATTTATTTTAGAGCAAGAGAATGCATGCACGTGATGGGGGGGGTGGGCAGAGGGAGAGAGAGAATCCCTGAGCGAGAACCCACTGAGCCGAGCCAGATCCCAAGACCCTGAGACCATGACCTAAGCCAAAATCAAGAGTTGGGCACTTCACTGACTGAGCCACCCGGGCACCCCAATGGTAGCCTTTGTACCTCATACCTTCACTGTCTGGAGTTTCCTGTGGGCACCATAACAAAGTACCCCAGACTGGGGGCTTAAAACCAATTTATTCCCTTCATAGTTCTGGAGACCGGAAGTCCAAAATCAAGATGGCAGCGGGTTTGATTCCTTCCGAGGCCATGAGGGAAGGGTCTGTTCAGGCCTCTTGGCTCGCAGCTGACCAGATGGCTGTGTCTTCACATTGCCTTCCCTCTGGGCATGTCTGTATCGTCTGTATCTAATTTTTCTTATAATGAAGAAAAGGGGGAAGGAAAAAAGCAAATTTCCTCTTACAAGTATACCGGTCCTGTTGGATCAGGGTCCATCTTATGACCTTATTTGAACCTGATAACCTCTTTAAAGCCTTGGTATCCACATATAGTCCTATCCTGGGATCCTGGGGGTTAGGATCTGCACATAGAATTTGGGGAGAACATACTTCAGCGCCTCCCCTCGGTGAGATCCAGTCACCAGCCTTGTGGATCTTCACAATTCTGACCGGGAAGCCCCAGGACGTCCAGAGCCTGGGTGGTGACCAGGCGGCGACAGGGGAAGAAACAGCAAGGTCAGGAGGCCTGAGGGCTTGACCAGATGGAGGCCCCAGGGACCCGGACCAGAGTGGTTCAGAGGTGTGAATGGTGTGGGTGCATCTTGGGTACCGCTTCTGATTTGTTATGTCATTTCTTTTCACTGGTTTTTTCCTTTGCTCATTTCTCTGGAGTTGAAAGTTTGACTTGTCATGGGTTTCTTTCTTTCTTCTTCTTCTTCTTCTTTTTTTTTTTTTGGTAAGATTTTATTTATTTGTTTGAGTCGCAGAAGAGCACAAGCAGGCAGACCAGCAGAGGGAGAAGCAGACTCCCCACTGAGCAGGGAGCCTGATGCAGGGCTCAATCCCGGGACCCCAGGATCGCGACCTGAGCTCCCCCAGGCACCCCGATACCTTCTGTTTCTTGTAACACGGGGCTTCTGACATCCGGGCTCCTCAGGGTGCTGAGCAACATCCTTGGCCTCCACCCTCCAGACAAAGTAGCGTCCCTGTCTCCTCTCGGTCGTGACAACCAAAACTGTCTCTGGAAAGTCTCCAGACACTGACTAGTGTCCCTTTGGGGCAGACTCATCCCCTCCTGTGCAAAGCGCTGATGTGCGGTGATGACCACTGAAGCCAGGCAACAGGAGTGTAACACTTCTGAGAACACCGGATCCTGACCACCCCTTCTAGCTTCCCTATTTTTCCCTGATTGTGGTTCCACTTTGTTCCTTTCCTTTTTTTTTTTTTTTTTTTCAGTTGTGAAATGTGTCCCAAAGTCTGTGGTTTAACGCTCGGCGGTGAGAGCCAGTGGCCGTCGGGAGTTCTTCCTGCCTTGGCTGGCCTGTGGGCCCCACACCCCTTTGTACCTGCTGTGCCTGACACGGTGCCACTCACGCTCTTGCTTTTTTTTTTTTTTTTTGAAGATTTTATTTATTTATTTGACAGACAGATCACAAGTAGGCAGAGAGGCAGGCAGAGAGAGAAGGGAGGAAGCAAGGTCCCTGCTGAGCAGAGAGCCTGATGCGGGGCTCGATCCCAGGACGCTGGGATCATGACCCGAGCCGAAGGCAGCGGCTTTAACCCACTGAGCCACCCAGGCGCCCCACTCTTGCTTTTCTTTGGGCCATTCTGCCTTCCTGTGTGTCCCTGAACCGCAGGGTGTTGCACTCTGAGGGCAGAGAGCATGCATGGCCCTGGCTGAGCAAGCGAAGGGCTGGGTGGCCAGATGCACCAGCGCCGCTGGCTGATGCTGCAGGGGTGAGGGGGGACTGTGCCAGTGGGCTCCGGGCACCAGTTTCAGGGACTCCTGAGGTGCCGGCCACAGTGCAGAACAGGCAGAACTAGGAGACAAACTCCATCATCTCCTGATTCCAGGTGTGACCTGTCCTGGCACGGAGCTGGTCTTCATTCTGGAACTTTCCAGACACATGCCTTGGGATGGGGCTCTTGTCCCGCAGCACCTGGAAGCTTGCGGTCCTGTGGATTGCCATCGCCTGGTCCTGTCAGGGTCTCCCTCTGCTCCAGTGTCTCTTCCCAGAAGTCTCTTCTTTGGGAGATCTTCGGGGCTAGTTCTCTGATATCATTTGTCCCCCACCCTTTGTTTTCCATCTTTTATCATTTTATTCCTCCTGCAAGATTTCTAAAGCTTCATCTGTCATCTCTATCTCCCTCCCTTCTCATTCCCGAGTCCCCTCCCTGCACTCTCCCCCGCCCCTGCCCCCCCCAGGCCCAACCCCCCTGTTCTCCTTCTCCCCCGACTTGTGGCATCTCCTCTCAACATTGTTGCATTTCTTGTCTCCCCTTCACTTCTTGCTTCCAGGTCTTTGCTGACTCTCGGTGTCGCCCTGTGCTCTCCCCTGTCATTCTCTTCTCTCAGCACCAAATGCCAACATGCAGAAAGCTGCCTTCCAGACCACTCCAATCCTGACAGTAAAAACCAGCCTGTTCTTTTATTTGTTCAGAAGAATGACACCCCCCCCCACACACACACACCTCTGCCTCAGATGGGGGGTGGGGCGGAGCATGCAGTCCGAGAACGACGACCCTGGGATCCTCTGCCCCTGGGCCCAGGGCAACAGTTTTGAAGCAGAAGCACGAGATCCGAGGGGCCAGGGCTCAGGCACTGCGGTGAAGTGGGCGGGCACAGCAGGTGCTGCGGGGACTCCCGGGCCCACCTGGCACCTGAGGACACTGAGGCACACACGGAGGAGGCGGCCCTTAGCCGCTGGCTCAGGCCCGGACCTTGGGACCCCGGGGTCCTCTGCAGGTGGCTAGGAGCCCGCCAGGTGCCGGTGGAAGTAGAGGCCGAAGAGGCTGGAGAGCAGTTGGCAGGCTGCTGTCCACCAGATGAGGAAGGTGAGGACGGCGCGGAGAAAGAGAGGCGTGAGCAGGCTGCCCAGCGCCCCAGCGATCCGGGCCGCCGTCTGCTGGGCCTCATCCTCCCCGAGGCTCACCAGGCGGTCGCGGGCTGAGGACGCGGCGGAGGACAGCGTGGGGACCGGTCCCGGCCCCCAAGAGTAGCCGCCTGTGCGGAGAAGAGGGTGGAGGGAGGGAGGGGTAGAAGTACAGGCGGGGTTTGACTTCTGGGACCCTCCCCCCAGCCCTAGGCTCCACCTCTTACCCCCGCCCCCACCCCAACTCTCATCTCCTGCCTCCACCCCAACTTCGGCCCGCCTCCTAGTCGCCCCTCCTCCGAGCCCTCCAGGCCCCGCCCGCTCCCCGCCCCCGAGTATTACCAAGTCCCCGCTGCCACCTCGCTCCCCTTCATCCCCGCAGGGTTTCGCTCCCCCGCCGCCCGCACCTCCACGCACCCGGCTCCGACCCTACGCGCCCCGAGCCGCTTCTCACCCAGCGTCTTGAGCAGCAGCGTGCAGCTGAGGGTGAGGATGAGCGGCGTCAGGTACTGCAGGCTCACCACCGTCACGTAGCAGTAGACGCGCACCACCTAGGGGCCGGTAGCAGGGACTACGTGGGGGAGGGGGCATTCTGGGCTTCTGGTAACCCTAAGCCCCAGGGACAGGGACCCCTGCCCTGAGCACCAGGTCCCCTCCCAACCTTCGGTGCCCATACCCGCCTCTGGATCTCACGGGCCTCTATGCGGCCGGCCTCCCGCCGCAGCTGTTCCACGCGGGCCTTGGCCAGGCACAGGTAGGCCTGCAGGTGAGGCCTGGTCACAGCCAGCCTTAGCAGGCACAAGGCCACCAGCACCCAGAGACGTAGGGAGTCGAAGGCTGAGTCCGACAGCCTGTGGGAAGGGAAGTGAGGGGGCTAGGGAGGCCGCCCCTGCTCCAGGATCTCCCCCAGGATCCAAGGCTTCTCCCTGAGCCTCAGAGACTGGGCTACACAGCACCCACCCCACCCCCTGCCCCCCCTTCCCTCACCTCCCCCCACACCCCGTCCAGGCACCACCGGATGCGCACAGGGGGAGGGGCACCTCCCCCAGGGGTGCCTGGTGCAGGAAGTCCCGTGCAATGGGCTTGGTCCAGAGCCACAGGATGATCAGAGGGGACACGAAGCTGGTATGCAGAAGGAACCTAGGGATAAGGGCACAGAGGAGTGAGGCCTGGGCACCCACCATCCCCCTAGCCTCTCCTTTAGGTTCCCCCCCACCCCGCCCCCCAGTCTGGCACTATGCATTAACTGCAGCATGGGCCGGTCCTCCGACATGGTCAGTGCATCCAGGTGTGTCTGGGCCAGCCGCAGGCCTGGAAAGGTGAGGAAGGCACCCAGCATGGATCCCACGAATGCCAGCCCTATGCGGACGGCCAGCTTGGCCAGAGGGAGCCTGGGGAAGAAGAGAAGGGTCAGGAGGCCCCAAAGCCCGTTAGCACCACCCACCTACGAATCCCAGCCAGCCCTTGCCCCACCTCACTTCCCAGGACTCACGCCCAGTCCCAGCCCTGTGTCAGAAGTGGCTCCAAGTTCTGGGTCATACTGGCCAGGCCTGGGGAAGACAAGGAGAGAGCAGTGTCTAGTAGACCCCTGGAGATTCACTGTCCGCTCTGCCCCCCTCCCAGATAGACTTTTGCTCCACCGGTAGGAATGTACCAGTGGGAGCCAGCCCCAGGCCAGGCAAAAGGAAAACTTTATTGTGTTCTGGTTATGTGCGGTTTTTTTGTTTTGTTTTAAAGAATAGGAAAATGTATCAGGCAGACACCCTTGATTGGGCTGGGGGAAAGAAGGGTGGGGGAGGGGGGGACCACTGAGTCTGAGTTTCCAGGACTGTACCAGGAATCTGGAGGGGCATGAAGGACTCCCATAGGAGAAAGCCAAAATCCTCGAAAGAATCCTCAGTTCAGGCCCTTGGATTTTCCACAGAGTAAAAGCAAATAAAAATGAGCTTACAACCCAAATCACCAAACACACCACTGAACAAATCACCATAAAGCAGGGGGCGGGGGGGAGACAAGTTTAGACCCTACAGACTACAGAAACTTTGCAGGTGTTATTATGTGTGAAATTACTGAGGAAAATAAAAGGTGGAATCACAGAACAAGCAACATGAGGCTACCTTAGATGACCAGACATATCTGCAAAGGAACCAGTTAAGCTCATCCAAAGGGAAAATACAATTATTGAAATGACAGGTTGTTAAATGGCATATTCAAAACAGCCAAAGAAAGAATGAATGAATTGGAATCACTCAGATTCCAACTCAGAAAGATAAAAAGGTAGGAAATGTGAAGGGAGACTAAGAGATAAGGAAGACAGAATAGAGAGTCCAGCATAAGTCAAATAAGAGCCCCAGAGAGAAAAGGGAAGAGAGGATGAAAGAGAAGAGGGGATTTGGAAGTTGGAAAGACTGTGGAATGAATGACACACACAAAGTATATCAAACCAGAATAATACAAAGAAATCCATACCTAGACACCGTAGTGAAACTGGAATACCAAAAACAAAGAGATCGCAAAGCAGCCAGGGATTTAAGACAGATCACCTATAGAGGAAAGACAATTAGACTGGCAGCCAATGTCAACAGCAATCACAGAAAAAGAATAAAAAGAAGGTGAAATGGTAAGATGGTAGAAACAATGCCAAATATGTCAGTAATCATAATAAATGTAAGCGGATTAAACTTTGAAGTTAAATGACACAGACTGTCAGACTTGAAACTATCTAGCTGTGTGTTTTTTAAGAGACATACCTCAATACAAGGTCCCTGTAAGTTGGGGGGGAAAAGAATGTTAAAAAGATGTGACAAATACTAATCAAAAGAAAGGTGGTGTTGTATATTTGAGAGTTGCTAAGAGTAGATCTTAAAAGTTTTCATTGTAAGGAAAAAAAGTTGTATGTGTAAAAAAAGAAGTTAAGCAGATTTATTGTGATTGTTTTGTAATACATACAAATATTGAATCATTATATTGTATACCTGACACTAACAATGTTACATGTCAATTATATCTCAACTTAAAAAAAAAAAGCTGAAAAGACTATATTATTACCAGATAAACTAGTGACTAGTGTAAGACAGAAGTATTATTAGAATCAGAAGTGGTTAATAAAATGATAAAATGGTTGATTCACCAAGTATATACAGAAATTCTACACTTGTAAATACCTTGTCAATTAGCCACAAAACATATAAAGAAAATACTGACTGGGGTGCTTGGGTGGCTCACTCATTTAAGCGTCTGACTCTTGATTTCAGCTCAGGTCATGATCTCAGGGTTGTGAGATCGTGCCCCACACCAGGCTCAGCACTGGGCATGGAGCTTGCTTGGGATTCTCTCTCTCTCCTTTTGCCCCTTCCCCCCTCTAAAAAAAGAGAAAAAAAGGAAAGAAAGAACGAAAGAAAAAAATCATAATGGAAACCTAAAAATACCCAGGACTGTGTGATAATGAAGATTATAAATCAAAACTTAAAGTGGGACTTAGTAAAATATTTATAGCCTTACATGCTAGAAATGCTAGAAAGAGAAATAGAAGAAGGTGAAAATTAATGAGCTAAATAGCCAACTAAGAAATTGGAAACAAGAAAAAGAAGCCTACCAGAATAGTGCTAGAAAATCCAGAGGTCCTAGCCACACAAGAGAGAAAGACTGAAAAAGATAAAAGAAAAACCAAAAGAACCCACAATTCACTAAAAATACAATTGTACAGCAAGGTTGTCCCATGGAAAAACACTCAGTTTCATCCCTACCTCATAAGACAGTAGTGAACGACCAGGAGTTTAAGGGTTTATCCGAAAGGCAAAATTGAAATAATCATGTCGGAAAATATAAAATATCTTTCTGATTGTAGGGAAGAGAGGGGAATATTTTCAAGACAAAAATCAACTAAAATAAGGAACTGCTATTCATCAGAAGAAACCAGAGGTGAGAGCTGCAGCTATATTCAGTGGCTGAGCCCAAAAAAGTGTGGTGTATTCATGTGCGGAGAATAATGCAAACGACGCTAAATGAATCTAGGTCAAGAGCATTAGAGGATTCTTCCAGCCATTCTGCAGGTTTGGAATTTTTCAAAATAAAACATTTGAGGACAATTTTTTTTAAAGATTTTATTTTATTTTATTTTATTTTTTAAAGATTTTATTTATTTATTTGACAGATGGAGATCACAAGGAGGCAGAGAGACAGGCAGAGAGAGAGGAGGAAGCAGGCTCCTCGCTGAGCAGAGAGCCCGATGTGATGCGGGGCTTGATCCCAGAACCCTGGGATCATGACCTGAGCTGAAGGCAGAGGCTTTAACCCACTGAGCCACCCAGGCACCCCTAAAGATTTTATTTATTTGACAGACAGAAATCACAATTAGGCAGAGAGGCAGGCAGAGAGGAAGGGAAGCAGGCTCCTTGCTGAACAGAGAGCTGGATGCAGGGCTCGATCCCAGGACCCCGGGATCATTACCTGAGCCGAAGGCAGAGGCTTTAACCCACTGAGCCACCCAGGAGCCCCTTGAGGACAATTTTTTTAAAGATTTTATTTTTAAGCAATCTCTACACCTGACACAGGGCTTGAACTCACAACCGCAAGATCAAGAGTTGCATGCTCCACCCACTGAGCCAGACAGGTGCTCCACAATTTTTTTAAGACAAAAAAAAAACACCACAAAGAAAGTAAAAAGCCATGCCACAGATTTGAAGACACACTTCCCACCCCCCACTACAACTTCTTTAAAATTGGAATACACATGACCATTGATGACATGCACTAGTCTAAGTAACAGTGTTTTTAATCTTTTTTTCTGTGGTTCCAGAAATAATGGTGTGTCATATTTCGTAGAAGGAAGTATGTGCCACACATGTAACAAAGGATCAATTCCCACAGTATATAAAGAAACCCTACAAATCAACAAGAAAAAAAATAATAAAGATACACAGCCCAGAAAAGCTTCATAAAACATTGGATTTTGTGATGATGTCTTAGATCTGGCACCAAAAGTATGAGCAACAAAAGAAAATATAGACCAGTTGGACTCATGAGAATTAAAACATTTTGTACATCAAAAGATACTACCAATGGAGTGAAAAGGTAACCCACAGAATGGGAAAAATATTTGCAAATCATATATCTGATAAGGGACGAATATCCCAAATATATATACAGAACTCCTAAAACTCATCAACCCCCCCAAAAAAAACCCACAAAAAAAACAAAAAACCCGGGTTCAAAAATAGGCAAAGGGGGTATCTGGCTGGCTTGGTTGGTGGAACGTGTGACTCTTGATCTCAGAGTTATAAGTTTGAGCCACAAGTTGGGTGTAGAGATTACTTGAAAATAAAATCTTTGAAAAAGAAAAAAAAATAGACAAAGGAGTTAATAGACAATTTCTCCAAAGAAGATATACAGATGACCAACAAGAATAAGAAAATGGGCTCAGGGGCGCCTGGGTAGCTCAGTGGGTTGAGCCTCTGCCTTCGGCTCAGGTCATGATCTCAGGGTCCTGGGATAGAGCCCCACATTGGACTCTGCTCGGCAGGGAGCCTGCTTCCCCTCTCTCTCTGCCTGCCTCTCTGCCTACTTGTGATCTCCCTTTCTGTCAAAAAAAAAAATAATAATAATAAGATGTGCTCAACTCATCATTAGGCAAATACAAATAAAAACCACAACGAGATACCACTTCACACCCACTAGGATGGTCACTCTTAAGGAAAAAGAAAAGGAAGATAACACATGTTGTTGAGGATGTGGGGAAGCTGGAAATCTTGTGCACGGCTGGTAGGAGTGTAAAATGGTGCAGCCACCCAAGAAAACAAGTTTGTTGACTCCTCAAAAAGTTAAACAGAGAATTACTACATAATCCAGCAACTCCACCTCTGGATCTGTACCCAAAAGAATTAAAAGCGGGGACCTGTACACCCATGTTCATAGCAACACTATTTGCATCAGCTGAAACACAGGAGCAACAAAAATGTCCACCAATACAAAATGGATAAACGGAATGGGATATATTCCTGCCAACGGAACACTATTCAGTGTTAAAAAGGGAGGAAATGTGAAGGCAGGCTACAGCGTGGATGAACCTTAAGGACATTATGCTGAGTGAAATAAGCCAGCACAGGGCGCCTGGGTGGCTCAGTGGGTTAAAGCCTCCGTCTTCGGCTCAGGTCATGATCCCAGGGTCCTTGGATCGAGCCCCACATCAGGCTCTCTGCTTAGCAGGGAGCCTGCTTCCTTCTCTCTCTCTCTCTCTGCCTGCCTCTCTGCCTACTTGTGATCTCTGTCTGTCAAATAAATAAACAAAATCTTAAAAAAAAAAAAAAAAAAGGAAATAAGCCAGCACTAAAAGACAGCTATTGCATCATTCCCCTCGTATGACGTGTCTAGGGTGGCTGGATTCCTAGAGACAGAAAGTAAGATGGCGGGCGCCAGGGGCTGGGGGAAATGAAGAGTCACTGTTTAATGGGGACAGAGTTTCAGATTCGCAAGATGAAAAGGGTGGGGAACGGATGGTGGTGACGGTCACACGACAAGGTCAATATGCTTAATGCCACTGAAATGGACTCTTAAAGACAATTAAAATAATAAATGTTATGTGTATTTTACCACAATAAAAAAAAAATGGAGGGGAGCGCCTGGGTGGCTCAGTGGGTTAAAGCCTCTGTCTTCAGCTCAGGTCATGATCCCAGGGTCCTGGGATCGAGCCCCACATCGGGCTTTCTGCTCAGTAGGGAGTCTGCTTCCCTTCCTGTCTCTCTGCCTGCCTCTCTGCCTACTTGTGATCTCTGTCTGTCAAACAAATAAATAAAAATCTTTAAAAAAAAAAAAAGGAGGAAAAAACACATACCGCCTCAAAGAAAAATGGGTAACAAACATGAACAGGCTCTTCAAAGAAGAGGAAACGAGAATCTTGACTAGACAGACAGGAAAAGCTGCTCAGCCTCCCAGAGAAATGCACGTTAAGACCACTAAAGGCATCATTTCCCACCACTAGACGGGCAAAAATCAAGCACTTCCCATAGACCTCAACTCACTTACACCTGACCGTGTCCCTGTAAGGTTCACCACCTTACAAGCAGGGAGGTGAGGCAAGGGGCTGGTGCAACCTCGCCCATGCTTGCCCAGAGTGGCTGGGACTGAGTCCAGGGTCCACCCTCGGAAGCCCCGGCTGCATGGCTGGTGGGCGTGCGGAGAGAACTGCTCTGAAAATGCCAAGGCACCATCTTATGAAGGTGAACACATCCCCCTTGTCCCCAGATCCCGTGCCCAAAAGAAATGCCTGCACATGCATACAAAGAAATGTACAAGAATGTTCCCTATAGCAACTGTGAAAAGAGCTCAAACCTGGAAACCACCTAGATGTCCAGCAACAGGACACTGGACAAATAAAGACAAGGGGCCTCACAACAGGACGCCATTCATCTGTGTGAAGAGAGAAACGAAAGCTGCCCAGACCAACAGGGCCTCGTTCTGTAAACAATATCAAAAAGACTGAAAAGCACCAGCTGGCAGATTACACACTGGCTGACACCACCCACAACAGCAAGCAAACTGTATGATGAATTCTTTAGGGACAGAAACATACGCGGTGAATGGGGAGCCTGGGTGGCTCAGCCAGTTAAGAATCCGACTCTTGGTCTCAGCTTGGGTCTTGAGTTCAAGGTTGTGAAGTTTAAGCCTTCCATTGGGCTCCACACTGGGCATGGAGCCTACTTTAAAAAAAAAAAAAAAAGATGGGGCGCCTGGGTGGCTCAGTGGGTTAAAGCCTCTGCCTTCGGCTCAGATCATGATCTCAGGGTCCTGAGATCGAGCCCCGCATCGGGCTCTCTGCTCCGCAGGGAGCCTGCTTCCTCCTCTCTCTCTGCCTGCCTCTCTGCCTAGTTGCGATTTCTCTCTGTCAAATAAATAAAATATTTTTTTTAAAAAAAGGCAAAAGAATGATAAACACAAGATTTGAGAGACTAGATGGGGCTGTGAGTAGGAGAGGAAAGTGGGACAATTGGAAAGAAGCACCAGAGACATGCAAGAACGTTGGGAAGGTTCTAGTTCTCATTTAAGAAGTGAGCTTGTGGGGTGGCTGGGTGGCTCAGTTGGTTAAGCAACTGCCTTCAGCTCAGGTCATGATCCTGGAGTCCCAGGATCGAGTCCTGCATGGGGCTCCCTGCTCGGGAGGGAGTCTGCTTCTCCCTCTGACCTCTCCCCTCATGTTCTCTCTCTTTCTCTCAAATAAGTAAGTAAAACCTTAAAAAAATGAGTTTGTTACATTATTATTTTGCTTTATAATTTACGTATACATGTTCTATACACATGCATATATATCAAACATTTTATAATTTTAAAAATTGAAAAGCAGGGAGGATTGGTGAAGATAAAGGTCAAGGAGCACAGCAAGGCTGTGCACAGCAGAGTGAGTATTTTGATTTTTATCCAAAGACCACTAGAGTCTGGCATCAGGCAGAGAAGTGATATGATCCAGATTATATTTTTGAAAGATCATCCAAAGAATAGAGAAAGTCAAAAGAAAAATGGGAAACTAAGAAAAAATATTTGCAACTACTATCACACACAAAGGCTAATGTCTCTAATATATAAAGAGCTCCTACATATCAATAAAAGGGTCAATAACTCACTAGAAAACTGGGCAAAAGAACAGACCTTTCTGGAAGGCAGATAGAAATGACTTTTCCACATCGGAAAAGATGCTCAACCTCGCCTACGTTTCACCCATCAGGTTACCCAAGACAAAAAAAGTCCAAGGAAACACACTGGAGAGAATATGGGGAAGTAGGCACTTCATTAATCTTTTCCTAAATGGCAATTTACAACATTATTGAAATTACAAATGCACTTACTTGCACAGGGCCGCATTCCCATATGACTATGGGCTATGGGCTATGGGCTATTCCCATATGACACTGTTGTAACACAACATGGTTTTGAACAATAACATTTAATAGTGAAAGACTTAGATGTCCAGAAGTAGGGGACTGGTTAAATAACCATGAAACCTCCATAAAATGAAATACTATGTGGGTGTTATAAAAAAAAAACAACACCACAAGCCCACCCACACTGTATGTTGTGTCAAGGGACAATCTCCAAATTGATGCTTTTTAAGGAAAAAAGACAAGGTGTAGAGCCATCAACACTACTGTTTTATGGGGATAAAGGAAAGTGGCCTCCCAGTTTTCCTCTTGGAAAGAGAGCCAACGTGGGTGATTTTTACTCTATGTATATCCTCTTGTACTTTGTGAATGCTGTGCCATTTACCCATTTCCTTCACCAAATTAAATTAGAATGGGGAAATATGAAATCATTACAGCTGCCGGGGAGAAGGGCAGAGGCGGGGAACAGAAGTGCCCTGCGAAGAACTACAGCTACGGGCCGCCATCAGAGGCAGCAAGACTGGACATCCTCTTGCCCCAAAGCCCCAGGAGACCCCCGGACAGGAAGCAGCCCTAGAGACTACTCAGGCCCAAGGAGGCCCCCTCCCTTCACCTGTCCTGTGCTTTCCGTGAGGGAGTGATGGGGGTGGTGACCCCAAACGCTGCACGTACCTGGCTCCAGGCCCAGCTCGAGAGTCTCCTCCTGGACCACCTGCACCACCATGGCCAGGAGCAGGAAGAGGAAGGCAGAGGTGAGGCAGACGGAGCGTTCGCCCCCCTCCTCTGCACTGAAGTACAACCGGGTCACCATCAGGAACATCTTGCTGGGGGCAGGGCTAAGGAAGCCCGGAGCAGCTAGGGTGCCCCCTCCCCACTCCCCCACTCCCAGCCAGGGATTCCCCCAACTGCAGAACCCAAACACCAGCACTGGAGTTTGGCATCTTGGGGAGCAAGGCGGTGACCCAGGAGAAGAGCGAGCCGCCAAACAAGCTGAGGACAAGAGGCCCAGGGCAGCTCACGCCTATGTCCGCAGGCCTGGGGTGGGTGGGTGGGTGGCAGGTATGCCTGGGCCTCCAGCTCGGCCTCAGCATACTACCTGTGGCCATTTCTTTCTTTCCTTTTTTAAAACATTTATTTTAGAGAGAGAGAGAGCGAGTGGTGGGGAGGAGCAGGGGAGGAAGGTGTGGGAGGGGGAAAGAATGTCAGGCAGACTCCGTGTCAAGCTTGGAGCCCAAGTCAGGGTCCTCTATCCCATGACACTGACACCATGATCCCAGCTGAAAGCAAGAGTTGGGCGCTCAACCAGGCGCCCCTCCCTGTGGCCATTTCTCCCTGAAAGAGCTAGCAAGTCCGTTTCTTCAGGAGGTCTGGCCTCCCTGACCCACCTAGTCCGGCTGCATTCGCAGCAGGGGAATTTCCCATTCCTCTGAGAAGCTCTCAGAGATAAAAGGGCTGTCTGTATCCCAAATCTGCCCCAAAAGAGACCCATGGGGCTTTCCAGAACCAGTGTGGGCTTCAAGATGGACTTTTCTGCCCAAACCCATTCCATGACCGCATTTTCTCAGACTTGGGTCCTCAGTGTCACAGGTTTGCCTCTGTTCCCGGGGCAGCTTCGTAAAAAAAAAACAAAAACAAAAACAAAAAACACAGCAGAGGGACGCCTGGGTGGCTCCGTAGGTTAAGGGTCTGCCTTTGACTCAGGTCATGATCCCAGGGTCCTGGGATCGAGCCCCACATCGGGCTCCCTGCTCAGCAAGAAGCTGGTTTTTCCCTCTCCTTCTCACTCTGCCTGCCACTCTCCCTGCTTGTTCTCTCTCTCCCTCTCTCTGTCAAATAAATAAATACATAAACCCCCCTCCTTTTTTTTTTAAATTAAAAAAAAAGCAAAAAAAAAAAAAAAAAGCAGAGGGGGCATCTCTTTTCCTGTCCTTGCACCTGGGCCGGTGACTTGCTTTGACAGAGAGAAGGGACAGGGATGGGGGTGGGCCAACTTCCTGCAAAGCCTCAGGAGGCTCGCAGCACCTCTTCCTTCTTGCTGGTGTTTCTGCTGCTAGGAGGAAGCCTGGCTTAGCCTGCTGGAAGGTGGGACTCCTTAGAGCAGAGATAAGGCTGTGGGGCTGAGCCCAGCCCAGGAGGAGATCAAATAGAATAGTGACCGTTTTACACCACCACCCAGTTCTGGGGAGTTTTGTGGGACAGCAGCTGATAACTGATATACCAAATCCGGGACAGGGGGGAAGGAAAGCCCCAGTCCGGCTCCCACATGCCTCCCGCCTCCCTGACCGCGTCGGCAGCCTGAGGAAGGATACAGGGAGAAGGCGACGGTGAGCAGGCACCAGAACACAGCGATGTTGGTCTCTTTGGCCGGGCCCAGCACATAGTAGTAGGCCTCTGTGAAGACATACACGCCGCACGAGTACACGGCAAAGTCCACGAACCACTGGTACTCCAGGAAGAAGCGCAGGACTGCGGGGAGTCCGCGGCTCAGTCCGCAGCCCCGCGCAGGACACCCCCCTCACCAATCCCCCCGGGGTGTAGGCTGAGGCTGGGATGCTGGGGACCCAGCTGGGCTGTTACCGAGGGCATCAACCGCTGTGAGGGGGCAGGTCTCCAGCTGGAAAGGGGCATCTCGGGGCACAGACAAGGGCTTTTCTTCACTATAGCCATTGGCCCACCTGTTGGGGGGTTGGGGGAGGCTGTAAGGGGAGGAGGAATGTCAGACCAGCATCCTCCGTTCTCTCCTCCCCAGCCAGACATGGCAGTCGTCCCCACACCAGTCTGGAAGGTTCCACTGTGCCATCCTCGAAACACTGGAGGAGCTGGCTTGGGAGGTGCCTTCTCCCCAGCCGGGGTCTTGGCACACCCGGGTGCGGAGGCCACCTGCTCACAGGGCTGGCCCAGAGCAAACTGTCAGCTAGAGGCAATCAATGAATGACACTGACACCTTCTCAACCTGGGGTGTCCACCACTCTCCTCGGTGCCCAGAACTGCACCTGGAAGGGAAGCTGTCGCCCTAAGGCTGGGGCCTCACTTACCGCTCCTTCCTGCCTCTGGGCCTCGGTGGCTTTCCCTCCAGGGCCCGAAGCTCTTCCTCAGTAGGGTGCTTGTATCGGAAGAGACTGAGGGCAAAGACGGGAAGTCAGGAAAGCTCCAGCATGGAGGGCTCGAGGCAATGAATCCTCAAACCCAGGACTGGTGTCAGGGGGAGACCTGGACCCAAAATGCATGGGGACAGGATGGGCAGGGGCTATGCAAAACCAGGGGAACGCCTGAGGGGTGGGCTGGGGGTTTGCTGGGGGGAGCGCCGTGAGCAGCTCTGGGGAGATGGCAGGGTGGCCGGGAGTCCCGCACACCCCTGAATCTGCCGGCTATCTCTTTTGGTGGAGCAGGCGTGTGCCTTGTTCTGGAGGAAAAGTTCACAGTTTCCACTAGGTCTCAGAAAGGGTCCGAGATCCCAACAGGGACAAAAAGCACTGCAGGAAACAGATCTACAGCGAGAGTAGTGTGGAAGGGGGTTTAGATTCCAGGAAGGCAGGAGTGGGGGAAAGCAGCTGCTCTTCCTAGTGTGGAAATGTGGTCTCACGGGTGTGGACGTCTGTCAAAACGGATCCAACTGTGTGCTTCAAATATCTGCAGTTTATTGTATGTCAGTTACATCTCAATAAAGTTGTTTTTAAAAAACTAAAAACACTTTGGAGGGCGCGCGGCAGGGTTGGGAGGAAGCCGAGGGGGCGGGGCCCGGTGGGGGCTCCTCCCACCGCCCGGGGCGGGGCTGCGGCTCACCTGCCGTTGCAGAGCAGCCAGCGTGCGAAGGAGCAGTGCGGTGCCAGCCTGTGCATGAGGGTGGCGGTGAGCAGGGTCACCACCAGCTGCACTCCCAGGACCGCCTGGGGGGAGGGGACACGAAGGGCAGTGACTGCCAGGAGGTCACAAGCTCACTGCCTCACAACTCACGCTATTTATAGAGAGGCTGGGGCCAGGTTGGAGAGGGAAGGCGTCCTGGGTTCCAGCTGCGTCTCGAAGGAAGGACCTGGGGTGGGCTCAGACTCAACTGGGGGAGCCCCTGCTGTGTGTGGATTCCCGCACTCCCTACCACCCCCACCTAGCTGCGGGGTAGGGTGGTGGAGAGCTCACGCTGGGGTTCACTTCTGGCCTTTGCTATGGATTTCAGGTATTCATCTCCCTGAGGCCTCAGTTTCCCCATCTGGAAATGGGGTGCTGCCTATTTTGTTTCATGTACTGTCGAGACCACTATCCGGACCTACAAGGAGCACAGCCAGTGAAAGAGGCTCCCCTCCGTAGTTCCCCCTGGCAGCTCCTCCGCATCCCTTTCCCACCGGAAATTATCCTCATGATTCCATCGCCCTCTCTTTTTCCTTCCCTTCGTAACCAACCTCCTTGAAAAGCCTATTTCTGGCCACTACCAGTCTCAGGACAAAAGACTTACACATATGAAGGGGATGGCTTTTTAAATTAGGAATTTCTCACTAAGTTCTACATAAAGTTTTTACCAATTCATAACACGTTTTCCTATATTAATTTTAAAACGTTTTAGAAGAAATGCTTTTGGTAATCAGCCTGAAGCTGGGTTTTCCTGCTTGAATGCAGTAAATACCAGTTTGGTATCAGTAATTATGCAATTATATAAAATTATGTGCTCAGGAGTGCTGTCGACTAGTATTATGATATTATAATTAACAACTAAAGTGAAATAAAGATTACTTTAATATTAAAATTAATTATTAAAATTACCCTTTTAATCAGGCAAGACTATGCTGACTTCAGTAGGAAAAGCTCTAGTGTGATGGGTATGGGGCCAACACAGTAATTCAGAACTACTGCTGAGAAATCCATCATTAAGATAACTAACAGGATATTTTCTCTATGCCTGTAACTTGTAAACCAGAAACATTTTCTCAGTAATGAGGTCGGGGCCCCAACTTTCTGGTCATTAAATCTCACTAATTTATTCTCACTGCCCACCCTCCCTAACCCCCAAGTGCTGGCTGGCTAGGGGTCACTAAAGACCATGGGGACAAGCACAGTCAGGGAGCCCCCTTCCAAGATCAGTAAAGCAGGCCTCTTGGAGGGCCCGCGCCTCCTCCTACGATCCACTCCTGTCCTTTCCCGTGCCACCCCCAGCCTCCCATCTGCGACTCTCCAGACATCAGATTCTGGGGCTCTCCTGCTGATTTTCCTCTTCCCTCTGTGGCCTCCACCCTGTGACTCAATCTCCTGCTAGGTTTTTAACCACCTATGGCCCTGCACGACCCCAACACAGCGGCACCTCTAGCCTGCACCTCTATGCGCATCGTGCATACCATCTAGGTCTCTAAAGGCCCCAGTACCCGCCCCTCACTCCCGCGGACACAGCACTCGGCCCTTTCGGGCGAGTCGTGATGTCAGCCAACATCCAAATCCTTTCTGCAGCCTGCAACTCTTGGAGGGCCCAGCTCAAGACACCCTTCCTCTCACTGGCCGGCTTTCTCGGTAGCCCTCTCTGCGTCAATTCACTGGGGTCTCAGAGGCCCTCGCAGACCCCTGGTCTCTCCACTGCAGACCTATCACCCTCTGACACCTCCCAGGGAGGAGACCATTGTTCAAGCTTTGGTCCCAGCACCTAGGACAGGCAGGAGGGAAGGAAGGAAGGAGAGAGGGAGGGAAGAAGGGAAGGAAGACAAGCTTCCCTTCACCTGAGGCTCCAGAGGTCGGTCCAGGGATATATTTCAAGCCCCGCCCCCCAGCAGCCTCTGGTCTTGAGGTCCTGCCTCTACAGATTTCCAAAGATACCTGGAGCCTCCCATCAGCTCACGTCCCTTTCCTGCTCAGTCTTTCCCTGGACCTACAATCTGAGAATAGGAGACTACTGCTACCTGCTAACACTAATAAGGCTTTCCTCCATCCTGTTCTCGAGAACCCTTCCACTTATCTCCCATTCCTTCCCGCACCCAGGCCTGGAACCATGTCCACTTTTCAGGTTCATGCGCACTTCCAACGCCCCTCCTTGGGGAATCCTCCACCCAGGGTCCTGTTGTCCTCCAGGGCCCCTCCCCTGCCCAGTTCGAACATTTAGGGGTTGGAAGCTCCCGCTCTCGCCCCGCATCAGCCTGACCCACCCACAGTGGCCAGGCTAAGTCTGAAGAATAAACTCAATAGGCTGGACCCAGGGCTGCGTGAGACCTGAAGGTTCCGACTGTGCTGTCTCCGATTCTGGGACCCTCGCCCGCCCCGAAGCCACCCAGATCCCCTTGGCTTTGGCTTCTCCTCTCAGGGCTCTCCCTTGCCCTTCCACACACCTAAATCCACGCAGCGGCCCTCATGCTTCCGCAGGACCCATGTCGCCAGCCTGGGCTCCAACGGGACCCCCAAATTCCCCAGCGAGGATCTGTGCGTTCCCCAGTCCCCTTCGCGGGGCTGTGACCCACTCGGCAGGACCCCAGGCCCCTAGAGAGCCCTCAGAGATCTTCCAAAATTCCCGAACGCTCGGAAGCCTCCAATCCTTTGGGCAGAACCCCCAACCCCCACATAGGTCCTGCAGGGAGACTGAACCCAGAGAGGGACACATGGCCCTCAGCGCGACCCAGAGTCCCTCAGAGTTCCCAATCCCCACAAAGGGATCCCAGTCCCCTCGGTGTCTCCCTGGACCCCCTCAGCGGGATCTCCTGCCCCTCAGTCAAGCCCCCCCCACGCCGCTGGCCGCCGGCTCACCATGTCGCGGGCGGGAGCGCGGTCCGCTGACCAGAGGCTCTGGGCGGCTCTCGGGAATTCAGCCAATCAGAGCCCGACCTTTCTGACAAACAGCCCGTAGGACCAATTGTCAGGCTGCAGCTGGAGCAAACCACAAGGGAAACGAGGTCGCTCGCGTTGCATGCTGGAAATTGTAGTTCGAAGACCCACGGCAAGCTCAGCCACCCGTGGAGTCAGGACTCTCTGGTACCCTGTGTGGCTGCCCTCTCTGAAATTTAGTCTCCTAGCCTCTGCACCCATCTCGCAGGTCTGATTTACCCTCCCGCTGGAGAGTTCTGAGTGTGGAACTCCCCTGATCAAGAGCATTCGCTGGCTCCCACTGACTAGACTCCTAAGTGCTCATAGTCTCATAGTAAAGTGCTCTACCTGATTTCAGTCTGCCGCCAGCATATTGTACACACTAGAATACAGCTTGCCACTGGCCATGCTATCTGTAAATGCTATCTTTCATCTCGGAATACCTTCTTTCTCAATCTTCTTCATTTAGCAAAGCCTTATTCATCTCTGTAAGTCAGGACTCTGAATGAACACACACACATGCACACACACACACACACACACCCCAACTCAAATGGGCTCCAGCAAAAAAAGGGAAAATTTTGTGACAAAGAACTCTAAAAGCATAGTGAGCTTCAGGCATGGCTAGATCAAGGACCAAAAAAAATGTCGGTCTCAAGAATCCAATATATTGTGTTTTGAGGCTTGGAGGAAAGGGCTTCTAGCATGGGTACTTAAGTTTTTATGGATAAGCGTGTCTACCTGAATGTGGACATATATGTGGGTATGATGAAATGTCTGAGCTGTTTTTTTTTTAACTTTTTAAAAGTTTTTTTTTTAAGATTTTATTTGACAAAGACAGAGAGATCACAAGTAGGTAGAGCAGCAGGCAGAGAGAGAGGGGGAAGCAGGCTCCCCACTGAGCAGCAAGACCGATGTGGGGCTCGATCCCAGGACCCTGAGATCATGATCTGAGCCGAAGGCAGAGGCTTAACCCACTGAGCCACCCAGGTGCCCCTATTTTTTTTTTTTTTTTGAGAGAGAGAGAGAGAGCAAGTGAGAGAGAGCTCGAACTGGGGGGAGGGGCAGAGGGAGAGGAACAAGCAGACTCCCCCCCCTGAGCAGGGAGCCCAATGTGGGGGCTCAACTCCAGGATCCTGGGATCATGACCTGAGCTGAAGGCAGTCACTTAACTGACTGAGTCACCCAGGCACCCCAGATGTCTGAGGATTTTTATGAGGCCTGTCAGTGGGGCCTGTATAGTTGATTGCCTTGTCTCTGTGAGTGGTTTTTTGTTTGTTTGGGTTTTTTTAGTTTGTTTTGTTTTTGACAGGCAGAGATCACAAGTAGGGAGAGAGGCAGGCAGAGAGAGAGAGAGAGATGGAAGCAGGCTCCCTGATGAGGAGAGACCCCAACACGGGGCTCAATCCCAGGACTCTGGAATCATGACCTGAGCCAAAGGCAGAGGCTTTAACCCACTGAGCCACCCAGGTGCCCCTCTGTGGGTGTTTTTGTCTTTGTTTATGAGCACATGTGGTTGTCTGTTTGCAGGGGATTCCCTGTAGTTTTGGTCCTCTGGACACAGTGTTCTCTGGAGAGGGGATGGGTGACAGTTGTGGTGAGGGGCACTGGGATTTCCCTGGACCAGCATGGGTTCTGTGAGCCAATCTATGAATCCATGAGGGATCCAAGGAAGCTAGGACTTGGGAAGGGTGTCAGAGAAGGGGACCAAGAAAGAAAGGAGGGACATTTGCTTCAGGTCTCCCGAATACCAGGCTGGGGGGCTGCCGATGCTTGTGCTCCTTCTAGTAGGCTGAAGTGGCAGGACCATTGTCTCCATTTCATTGACGAAGACACTGAGGCTCTGGGAGGCCCAAATCTCTACACGACACCTTGACCTCTCCTCCTGGACCCAGGGCTTATGAGTTTAGGTGTCCTAGCGGCGCCCATGCCGTGAACCACAGGAAATTCACACAGGCCGTCCTGATCTTCCCTCCAGCATCTCCCCATCTTCCAGGTTATCCACAAGCTCTGGAGTTGACCTTGACTCCTCTCCCACCCATACGTGATCTGTCAGACCCTCCTGATGATGGTTCCGCCTTCCAAGCATAGCCAGTCTCACCAGCCCCACGACCTCCACCCAATCAACTCCCGTCTTATCTCCGCTGCAGTCTCCGGCTCCCCGATCTCTGGCTTCCACCCCCACACCTCACCTCACCCCCCCCCCTACAGTCTATTTTTCCCAGAGCAGCTTGAGGACACCTCTTAACACTTAAGCCAGACAGTGTTCCTCCTCTGTTCTAAAATGGACACTCCTTACTCTCTACTCTACATTGGACGCGCATGTTGTCTGTTCCACACTGGACACTCCTTGTTCTCTGTTCTCCACTGGGTGAATACACATTCCCTGCATGGGTACTCCGTGTTCCCTGATCCCTCACTAGACACTCCCTATGTCTGTCTGTATTAACTTCCCAGCTTCCCTGACTACACTGAAGTCCACACTCTCATTCCACCATCTCTGTGTATGATGCTCTGGAAAATGCATCTCTCAGGTTTCCGATTCTCGTGGCTGCATTTGTGCCACAATTCCCATGATGCTTTCAGCCAGTGACTGAGCTCCTGGGAGACTCAGGGTCCCTCTGATGGTGACAATGGCTCTGACTGACATCACCATGGTGTCCTTAGAAAGGCTGGCAGAGGACACTTTCACACAACCCCACTCTACCCTCACCTCGGGCAGAGCCAGCAGGTACAGAGCTGGAGTCTGGACAAAAGGTGTTTCCAGAAGCCAGTAGCCTGCTGCTCACTGACCTCTCATGACCCAGGAAACCCCAAGCTGTACAGTATAATTATACATGTGCAGGCAATATGTGACACAGTCCTTTCTGAGTCCCCAGGCTCAGACCCTGAAAACATGTGGTGAAGCCCCTGGAAGGCAAGAGGGATTTTATCTTTTAATTACTATTTCTTTTTTTTTTTCTTTTCTTTTTTTTTTTTTTAACTTTTGATTGAGCAAAGCTCGCTATTGGGCGCCGCCTAATGGACGATGGCGAAAGTGCAGTCTCCCAGGATGGGCATGCAGAACCACACCCACCCGCCCATGCCCCCCAACCCCCAGTCTTTGAAAGCAGCCCACATTTTTAGGAACTCGACACGGGGTACTTAACCTGTGGGCACTGACTTCAGGGACTGGCCTGGCTTCTTGTCCCCTGTGAAGGTGAGATCCAGAGGCTAAGAAGGGACCCTCTCCAGCCTTGGCTCCATTTCACCCAACCAAGGCTTGGGACTGGAAATATTTCTAGGGGCGGGGGTCAGAGCGGAAGACATGGTGGGCGACAGGGGCAGACAGAGTAAATGCGTGGGAGCAGCTCAGGAGCTCAGAAAGGTCAGGGATTAGAACTGAGTGTTATAAACATCCCACGAGATGATCCCACGGGGATGATTGGACGGGAGAACCAGACGGAGCTCCTTCCGGTTCCTGGACACCCATCTGCGCTCAGGATACCCGCCAGAGTGGGTAAATAAACGCCCGGCTCCCTCCTGCCTCTGGCGGATCGAAATTGCTGGGTCAAGGGATCAAGGGATATGCCCATTAAAAGATGAATCGTGAAGTGACCGCTCCCAGCCGGCGGGTAGATAGCACAACGTTCAAGACTCCCAACTACTTGCAGCAAGCGATCACAACCCAGCCTGGGAACTTGCCCTTGAGTACACAACTGGACACCCTCAGAGGCTAATAGCCCAGCCTCTAGCCCCTGGAGTGGAACCCCTATAGGTGCGCACTCTAAGCGCCCCCCGCCCCAGGGGAACCAGGGACGGAAGAGGTGGGCAGCGCCGCCCACGAAGTCACCTGCTCGCTGGCGCCTCCTGCAGGGCTCCTCTCTGTCACATCCCTACCCCTCAACTGCCTTCCTCCGGGATACCCACCTTCGAATCCTAGTCTCAGGATAGGATTCTGGAGGGGGGGTACCCCAAACCGAGACAAGGAAAGACTGAGATTTCTTGGGAACAGATGGGAGGACCCGGCTGTGGTGGTGGCTCTGAGCAGCGACAGCTAGTTTCGTCCATGGACACCATGAGCGTTTTATTGGTGGATACACACACAGGAAAGGGAGAAGGGAGCCCCCCCAACCGTGGATCCGAACTCCAGGCCCTCACTTTGGAAGGACGTAACTGATGGCTTTTCTCTAACGAGGCGGGGAGGGAGATTGGGACCCCATGTGTCCTCACCCAGCCCTGCGTGGGAGGAAGGACTGGTGCCAGCCCTGGGTCCACTATCGAGCCCAGCCGTCGGCTGTGGGCAGCCGGCGCAGGGGGGGCCCGGGCCGTAGGGGTTCTGCCAGGGGCCGGGACAGGAGCAAGGGATAGGGGAAAGTCTTGGGAAAGTCGCCGGGGCCCCCGGGGGCCGGCGAGAGGCGTTCGGACTTGATGCTGACCGGGGGGGTCGGCGGGGAGGCGCCACGGGCGGGGGGACCCTCCTCACTCAGGCTACGGCTCCCACTGCAGGGAGAGACAGAGAAAGAGAAGGAGGGCTGTGAGCTCAGCGAGGAAGGGAGGGAAGCCAGGGAGGTGGTATGGCTTGGGCAAAGGCTCGGCAGGAGGACCTTGGGAAAGGAGGGGGTGGCAGTCCCTCTTGGGGTTTCCAAAATAGCCACTCATCCCACCAAGAACAGACGGGAGGGGCTGAGTGTAGAACCAGGAGTGGCCACCAGAGGTCAGCAGTGGCTAGAGTTTGGGAAGACTCGGCGGGACCACACAGCTAGGGAGGGGAGAGAGGAGGGACAGTTGGGGCACTTACCTGGGCTGGGGTGGGGCGGCTGGGGGCCCATCACCCCTCGAATGCTGCCAGGGGGCCAGGGTGGGGGGCTGCAGCAGGCCAGGGGGCGGAGGGGGGTCTCCCAGGCCATATTCTGGGGGGTAGGAGGAATAAACTGAGGCATTGACCTCAGAGAGCCCCTTGCCCAAGCTTGACCCATCCCACCAGCCAGTTTTCAGTTCTGGTGGGTGGGGAAATGCTGACCCCCACCCCCAGAAGGCAAGTGTATGGATGTCTCCCAGGGCAGGGTACAATGGGGGGTGTATACCTGGGGGACCTGCCGGGAGGAAGGGGAAACTCCCAAGTGGGGGTCCTGGAGCTGTGGCGGAGCATGGACTCTGTAGGCTACCATAGAGGCCTCTCTGTGGGGAGAGAGGGTCAAGGGGAAACTGAGGCCCACACCCACACCATCCTGCCCTCCCCCATCAGCCCTGCCACACTTCCCCCTCACTCACTGAGGTGCTCAGTCCCCCTCGGGCCCCCGCCAGGCTTCCAGGCAGGTCAGGCCTCCGCCCGTCCGCTGCTAAGTACAGGGGCGGTGGTGTCTTGCTGGCAAGGTGACTCGGTGAGAAGAGAGGGTGTGCCAGGCCTGAGGAGCAGGAAACCCCCAAGAGAGGGCATGTGGCCACGTCATCGAATGAAGTCTGAGGTCCAGAGGTAATACACACAGACAAGCAGGGCTTGAACCAAGATCCCCCCTAGAGGCCCCCCTGGGATTCCCGCCCCCTTTTGCCCCTGGGGCCTATGACCCATGCTCACCTGGGGGCCCAGCTTTGGGGGCTGCTGGCCGGAAAGGGGATGGGCGGCTCTGGGCGGGAAGGGCCTCCCCAAGCCCACTGGGGTCGCAGCCTGGGGGAGGCAGGGCCCCATATACCATGTCCGGGCTGGGCATCGTAGGGGCTGCAGGCTGAGGGCAGAGAGGATGGGATTGGTTGGAAGAACATGGAGATAAGGACATCAAATCCAAGACAGAAAACCAGGAGCCAGCCTCTGCCTCCAGAAGCCCTTGCTACGCTTCCTTCTGGCTCCTTCCACAAGGTGGAAGGAACCTGTGTCTGGTGCTGTCACTCCTCAACAGCTAGGCCCAGAGCTGAGACTTCTTATTCAGCATGGGGTTGACACTGAGGGGGCTTCCCAGGGGGTTTGATGAATCAAAGAAATAAAGAAGGAAGGAAACGGCTGTCCACTGAACCCTTATTCATCCTTCAAAGCCCCAACTATAATGCCAACTCCTCCAGGAAGCCTTCCCATTCTACCTAGGCAGAGACCAGCTCGCTAACTCTAGGTCCCTGTCTCAGTCTCAGCCTTGACCATTTGGGCCTAGGAGGTGAGGGAGGGCCCCATCATCGTGGTGTGGGAAGTCACTTACATAGAGCCGGGGCCGGGGCAAGGCTGGGTCACCCCCGTCACCTGCCAACCTCCGCAGCTTCTCTCCTGGCCCGTCAGGCCCTTCATCTGGCTCCAGCTCTGGTCCATCGAGGCCCACACCCCTCCGCTTCAGTGTCTGTGCAGAGGGGAGAAAATGTGGTGACCCTCCCCTCCCCCATCCTAGCCAGGGAACCTGGTTCTTTGGGAGAGGGAGGAGACCCTGGTGAGTTATCATCTAGCAAATTCCAAATGTGTGTGACAGAGGGACTGTCCTGCCCTGGGGCCAGAGAGGCCCAGGTCACACAGTGGGGGCTGGGATCCACCGGCCCTGCTGGCGCTGTCCTAACTCTCCTCCTGAATATGACCCTGGTGCCTCCATTCCACGCTCGAGCATAGCCTCCAAGCCCAGCGTGCGACAGGTGTTTCCTAAATGTTGGAGGACAACTTTCTAGGCTTTCCTGAGCTGCCTCCCTCTGGACCTACACACTCCTGGACCCCTGCCTCTCCTTTGACAGCTTCTCCCTACCCTCCCAAAACATTAGGGGGCGCCACGCACAGCCCTAGGCCTCCTGGTCTTTCCGTCTCTGTGTCTTCAGCTTCCCATCTTGGGAAAAGATTCCCATTTCCAAAGGGAAGTGATCTCGCCCATCCTGGGTGGCGGGTGTGGGGGACGAATCAGCTGGCGCCAGGCTGCCTCTCTCCTGGGGACACAGCAGCTCAGAAAAAAAAAAAAAAAACACTCCCGGCCCTCAGAGAGGTCTCCCTTGCTTCGATGTGCCCTTTATTTTGTTTCTGGCCTTGCCAAACGGGGGATAGGATTCAGTGAGATGAGCTGTGTGCGGGGCACGCCGTGGAGCCCTCGATGCACGGTGGTGGGTGTTTTTAATCTCTACAATGGGGGCAGCTGCCCCTCGGAGGGACCTCACATTGCCTCAAACCTTTTACCAGCAGCAAAGCTAGATTGCAATACTCGTCTTTTGTGCCAACCCAGAGTCCCTAGGCTGGGAGCGAGCGCCAGGAGCTGGACATCAGGGAGCTGGGGAGGAGGGCCCCAGGGGTACCTCGAGGATGTCAGTGTTGGTGCGGCTCTCGTGGGGCTCGCTGTACTCCGTGTACTTCAGGAGCACGCGGTCCATGTCCGTGCTGGCGTACTGGAAGAGGCGATTGGCGCTGTTGAAGATGATGAGGGCGATCTCACAGTCGCAGAGCACGCTCAGCTCATAGGCCTTCTTCATCAGCCCAAACTTCCGCTTAGTAAATGTCACCTGGAGCCGGGACCCACAGGCAGGGTGGAAGGAGACATGGATTGGGGGTGGCAAGGAGGAGGGGGGGCGCCAACTGTTCCCCGAGCATGCCTCAAGATTCTGTCGGGCTTTGTGCATGCTGTCCGTTCTGACTACACCGCTCCCCCACTTTCCACTTCTCAACCGGGCAAACTCCTATTGGTGCTTCAAAACCTAGCAAGAATATCCTCTCCTTTGGGAAATTTTCCTGGGTTTCCAGGACAGGGCCCACATTCCCTCTTTGGGCTTCCTCCGTTCTGTGCCTCCCTCTGGATCAGCCCTCTGAGTTGGGTGGGTTTGTGTCAAGTGTCATCTCTCCTATGACTGGGGCTCCCGTCATCAGGGAGAATAAATGAATAAATCAGCATGAAAATGAGCAAATGTTATATCTCAAACTCCAGACACCACATCAAGGCTCCCCATTCCCTTGCAGTTCCCCCAAATGGACAGGCCTTTGCCCAGGCTCGGTCCAGTGCCAAGAATAACTTTCCCCCAGCCGCTGTTTCACCCAGTGAACTCACCTGCCGATTCCTTTGGTCCAGAATGCGTGAGATCTGGATTTTTTTCCTCCCCATCGTGCCAGGCTCGGTGGAGCGACCTTGGCCTTGGGGGGAAGGAAAAGAGGACAGAGTGGGTGGGTGGAAAGTGAGACCAGGTACCCAGCCTCCCTTCTGTCTTCCACCTGCCCCTGCCAAGCACTGAGAAGGGAGATGATGGGGGATATCAAGGCCATCTGGCAGTCCCACAGTCCCCACTCAACCAACCCCAGATGCAGTAGATGCTCAGTGAATTCCACATGAAGAGAAGGCTAACCGAGGGCAAAGGATGCCCTTGGCCCTAAAATGAAACAAGCTGATAATTGTGGGACCTTGGGGGGACCTTGACCTTCCTAAGCCCCTCGGTGTGTGCAATGGCTTAACAGTGTCATGCACAACCCAGTGTTGTTGGGAGATGAAATGAGCTAGCCCATGGGAAGTATTCACATCCACCCAGCATACAGCAGGTGCCACATGTCTGCTATTATGAATACTGGCAACAGCCTAAAAGCCCTTGATGGGCCAGGTTGCTTGGACATCTGATGCCCATACCTGGTGGCGCTCAGGAAACATTGCTCACTGAATCACTAATCTCGAGCCACTGGAAAAAACAAAAACAAAAACCCGGTCCACACATCGGACACTGGGAAGCCATTCAATCCTGTAACAGCTCCCCAACAAGCAAGATCGAGGGCTGTGGTTCCAAGAAAACGTATTTAAAAATTGCATCGAGAATAGAAAAAAGACTAGAAGGAAATGAGCAAGATAAGAGTCACTGCTGGGTGGAAATTTATGGGTGAAGTTTCCCCCCTTTAAAAAAAAATTTAGATGCAATTCACACCACCTGAAATTCACCAGTTTAAAGTGTGCAATTCAGTAGCATGGAGTGTGTTCACAACATTGCACAAACACCACCTCCAGCTAGCTCCTGAAAGTTTCCATCCCCCAAAAAGGAGACCCCACGCGTATTAGCAGCCACTCCCTATCCTCCCTCCCCAGCCCCTGGCAACCACGGATCCGCGGACTCCATGGACTGGTGCATGCTAGATGTTTCATAGATGAAATTGTACAATGTGTGACCTTTGGCCTTTTTTTTTTCTTCCCTTTTCGATTACCTGAATTGTCTAACTTTCCCCTCTCAGTGATTATAGATTACATTCATTTAAAAAGAATTGGGGGCACCTGGGTGGCTCAGTGGGTTAAGCCTCTGCCTTCGGTTCAGGGTCTCAGGGTCCTGGGATCGAGCCCTGCGTCGGGCTCTCTGCTCAGCAGGGCGCCTGTTTCCCCCTCTCTCTCTGCCTGTCTCTCTGCCTACTTGTGATCTCTCTCTCTCTCTCTGTTAAGTAAAAAAATAAAAAATCTTTAAAAAAAATAAAAAGAATTGGGGGCCTGGGTGGCTCAGTCGGTTAAGCATCTGCCTTTGGTTCAGGTCATGATCCCAGAGTCCTGGAATCGAGTTCCACCTCAGGCTTCCTGCTCAGCAGAAAGCCTGTTTCTCCTTCTGCCCCTCGCCCTGCTCATTCTCAATCTCTCTCAAATAAATTTTAAAAAATATTTTAAAAAAGTTAAAAGAATAACAGGGGGGATACCTGGGCAGCTCAGTCTGTTGAGCCTCTGAGTCTTTTTCTTTCCCCTCTCTTTTAAAGATTCCATTCATTTATTTGACAGAGAGAGAGAAAGCCCAAGCAGGGTGAGCAGCTGGCTGGCAGAGGGAGAGGGAGAAGCAGGCCCTCCACAAAGTGGAGAGCTGGATGCGGGGCTCGATCCCAGGCCTCTGGGATCATGACCTGAGCCAAAGGCAGACACTTAACTGTCTGAGCCACCCAGGCGCCCCAAGCACCTGACTCTTGATTTCGGCGTGGGTTCTGATCTCAGGGTCCTGGGATCAAGCCCTGCGGGGCGGGACAGGGGTGGTAGGTGGGGGGGGGGCAGGTGGTCACGCTTAGCAGGGAGTCTGCTTGAGGATTCTCTCTCCTTCTCCCTCTGCCCCTCCCCCCACAATGGATAAATGAATCTTAAAAAAAAAAATACATAAACAAGAATAACAGGTTGGAGTAGGTCCCTAAAAGGACCTCAAACGTAGAGCTCACACTGGGATTTGAGCCTGAGGTCAGCTAGAGAGAAATGCTGGACCCTTCTCACGAGGACCTCCCTAGAAGGGTGCTCAAGGGTGAGAAGGGAGAGCTCGTGGAGGGCAGCATGTCCCCAAGACAGGAAACGTGGTGAGCTCCAGGCCTTCCCCAGCTCTCCCCATGCCGGGCTTCTTGGAAGGAAGGAGTCACATTGCCCGTTGTAGAGCACGCCTCCCACCATACAGACAGCCTCCCCAAGACATCCAAGACCCCTTCCACCACGTCTCCGACCACATGACCTCCTGGCACTTCTCGTGTCACAGGTGACTGAGGCTTTAGGTGGGTGGCCTGCCCAGGGTCAGGTGGGCCTGTTGGCAGATCCCAGACAGCTTCTGACCCAAGGGGCAATCCTCAGCAAGGCAGGCCTCTCCCAAGGCCTCAATGTGCTGGTCTGGGTATGAAAGGGGTTGGGTATGAAATACAGAGCACCTGACACGAGGCCTGGGAATGACTCCCCCTGCCCCTCACTGTCCCAGAGTCCCAGGGCCCAGGAGTGTTAGACACTGTCATACTTGGCTTGCTGTGTGATCCCAGGTGTGCCCTCTACTCTCTCTGGTCTGGGTCTCTGAGCAGTCACAACCAGGCAGAGCCAGGACCCACGGGAGCCCCAGCCCTGGCCCCCCAGCTCCAGCTCAACTTGCTAAATTTAACTTCCCAGGCTAATTTTACTCCCTGGCCGGAATCGGGTGCGTTCCCACGGCTGGGACGTGTTGCCCCAGCCCTGACAGGTCCCTGGGGACAGAAGGGGGGCACTGGTCCGGAGGTCCTGGTGCCAAGGTGACTCCGGAAATGCCCCCATGCCTGGGGTCCCATGGGAACATGGGACTCAGACATGAATCTCCGGGCCTGGAAGATGTGAATCTGGACCCTTCTCAGTCTGTCCCCAGTTTAGACAAGGACATCCTGGCCAGGGCAGGGTTCACATAATGAGGGAGATCCATGAGCCAAAGGTTGGGGCGGTGGGTCTCTCTGAACTGAGACCCAAGAGCCAAGACAGGAAGTGAGTTCCAGGTAGAAAGAGGGGCAGGTGCAAAGGCCTTGAGGAAGGGCGAGACATGGTAATGGGGCTAGAGCAGGGTGGCCAGGGGTAGAGGCTGCAGAGATCACTCCGGGCCCTCTGATCTGTGGGGAGGACTATGCATTTTGGTCTAAGTGACAGAGAGCTATGAGAGGGTCTTGAGCAAAAAGGGATGGGGTTTTGATTTATCATTTATGAGCTTAGCCACAGCTGCCATGGGGAGCAGGACTGTTGGGGGCCGGATGAGAGAAGACAGGAGACTTGAGGGGAGACCAGGGCTGTGTCCATCAGGGGAGAGACTAGGGGTGAGACCCCCTCTGTTCTAGGCCTACAGCATACACTTTAAGTCACTGTACTCCAGGGGTCTTTGGTTCCTCCTGAAGCCACCAGATCCTCTGCCATCTCTGGGGCCAGGCCTGACAGATGCAGATGGGCTCATGTAGGGGTTTGACTCTTCCAAACTTCAATGACCTTGGAACCCCCAACCCTCACCCAGAACCAAAGTCATCCCCAATTCTGGCCCTTGAGCGATCTACCCAACATACAGCTCTGATCATACCCCCTTCCTGCTCACACACCCTTCATGGCTCTCCTCTGTCCTCAGGAGAAGTTTCTAGTCTCCAGCCTGGCATTTGAGGCCTTGCCCCAATCAGCCCCTGCCCATCTTAATCTACCTTCAGCAAAATGACTCTGCCTGGAAAGCCCTTGTGTTTTTTTTTGTTTTTTTTTTTTTTTCCACTTGGCCAACTCCTATTCACACTTCAAAACCCAGCTCAAAAAATTCATTCCTCTAGGAATCCTTTCCTGCCCTTACTCTGGACTCCTACAGCTCCCAAACTTCCCCTCCAGTTTTGACCCCATGGGGCCAGGGGTGTGTATATCCAGCTCTGTCTCCCTCAGACTGGAAGTCCCGCAGGCCCAGATTTAGTGAATGGAGCAGGTCAAGAGAGACTCTGAACTCCCCCCAGCTTCCCTCAACAACTTCCTCTCAGACTCCCCCAGCTGACTCCCTACCCAGAAATACATGGGCATGCAAATCCAGTCACTCAGCGTTGACCTGTCTCAGGCCCAGGTGTGAAGGGCCAGCCAAGGAATGCGGAGGCGAAGGCCCAGGGTGTGCATATATATTTGTACTCACATGCAAATCCCCACCGAGCCGCAGACAGACCCGGTGGCCTGTTCTCCAGATGTTGGCGTGATCGGAACTGCTGGGGGGAGGTGGCAGCACATGCTGAATGTGCCAGGCACGAGCGGGGAGGCCTCTTCTGTGCACATATCCCCCCCTCCACCCCCATGACAGCCAGCTAGGAGGCAGAGAGCTCGTGGCATCTGCCCAGCAGGAGAGCAAAGAGATGCACCCATTGACCCAAGAAAGGAGTAGCAAAGAAGGGCCAGGAGAAATCCAAGAGGGTATCTCAGAGGAGGAAGCATGTGGTTGGGCCTTGATGGACAGGTTGGATGGGGGTCTGAGCAGATGGGAAGGGGGTGGGCATTTGAAGCCAAGAGTCCGGCACCTGCCTACCCTTTGCTTCATACACTCATTCTTAGCATGTAGGAAGTATCAACCATGTGCCAACCCCTGTGATAAGCTAATCACAGAAGAAGTAAAAAGTTTAAGTAGACCAATGACCACAGAAGAATAGAAAAATGACTCAAGACCTACCATTAAAAGGACAGCGGGCCCATATGGTTTTATGGCTTTTATCAAACCTCAAAGGAGAGGGGAACGTAATGTTATTGAAACTAACTCAGACCATTGCAAGCAATGAGAACTGCCCAAGTCATTTTTATGAAAAATCCTATATGTCAGAACCCGACTAAGTCCAGAAAGAGATGTATGAACCATGAAAGGGGCAATGGGAACCAGGGATTTCAGGAAAGACCTCTCTGAAGAGGTGAGATTGGAACTGAGAGCTGAAGCACAAGAGAGACAGCGAAGCAAGGGAAGAGCCAGTCATGCGAAGATGGCCTGGTGGGGGGGGGGGGTGACGGGCGGGTGGGGGAGGGTGTTTCTGGCAGGGGGATCTCCAAGGGCAAAGGTCCGGAGCAATCAAGAGTTTGGTATTTTATTTTTATTTTTTCAGATTTTATTTATTTATTTGTCAGAGAGAGAAAAAGAGCACAAGCAGGAGGAGCAGCCCGCAGAGGGAGAGGGAGAAGCAGGCTCTCCGCTGAGCAAGAAGGCTGATAGAGGACTCGATCCCCAGACCCTGGGATCATGACCTGAGCCAAAGGCAGATGCTTACCTGACTGAGCCACGCAGGCAACCCAGGAGTTTAGTATTTTAAAGCATTTTTAAAAGATTTTTAAAATTTATGTATTTGACAGACAGAGATCGCAAGTAGGCAGAGAGGCAGGCAGAGAGAGAGGAGGAAGCAGGCTCCCCGCTGAGCAGAGAGCCCGATGTGGGGCTCAATCCCAGAACCCTGAGATCATGACCTGAGCTGAAGGCAGAGGCTTAACCCACTGAGCCACCCAGGTGCCCCTGGAGTTTAGTATTTTAAAAGAAATCACAGAAGACTGTATGGCTGGACAGCATGACAGTGGGAAGAAGGGAGAAGGATGAAAGATGCTGGTGGGGAAGATTGTGAGGGTCAGATCACATAAGGCCGCAGTGAAGACTGTGGGCTTTACTCGGAGGTCAACGAGGAGCCGTGGAGAGTTTGCGGGGGCGGGATATAATTTTACAGTTTGAAAAATCCCTTGCACTCTCTTACCTGGCTGGTGGGAGGGGGAGAGGTGGAGCCACTCCGGAAATCTATCCGGTTTCTACTAGGTAAATATCTGTCTTCCCTATGACCCAAGCAGTCTCTTTCCTCAGTATTCACCCAAGAGAAATGGGTCCGTATTTTACCCAAGGACACAGATAAGAATGTTTTCGGGAGCTCCATTCATCCTTGCCCCGAGCTGGAACCCACCGAGATGCCCTCCCTGGGAGAATCAGCTACTATGCTCCACTGGACTCCGCGATGGACTACAGAGCCCAGTAAAAGGAAGCACTCCCGCTCGGTGCAACCGCACACGTGGACCTCCCAGACGGCGGGCCCTCCCCACAGTGCTGGACTCGACAGCGGGGACACGCCATGTAATCCCATTTACGGGAAGTTCCAGAAGAGACAAAATTTCCTTACAGCGATGAGGGTCAGCTCAGTGGCCACGCCGGGCAGGGGCTGTGACATGGCCGCGGGAGTTGCGGGGGCCACTCCCTGGCCCAGGGTCCAGGCGCTCAGACATGCTTAGTTTGTGCAGATCTGTTAGCCCTACTCTGATGATTGGTGCCTTTTTCTCTCCATGATGTATCTCAATCAAAAGGTTTTTTGTTTTTATTTTTTTTAAGCGTCCCCTGTTCAGGAATGCCGTGGGGAGTAGCATCTAAGAAGGAGGAAGGTGACAGGGAGAGGCTGGGACAGGTGTCCAGGTAGGAGACGAGAGGCCTGCACTGGGACAGGGGTGGGGGGCGGGGCAGAAGAATCCTTTGGCAGGGAAAAGGCCCGGATGCATTGGTGGCATCCATGAGGGCTGGGAGAAGAGCCCAGCATCCAGGCCTGAGCACTGTGCAGGGTAAGAACTGAGAGGACAAAGGACGGTTCCATGAGTGCCCGGAGCACCATAAACTCTCTACAGCTGTCCCTGTGGTCACTAAGACGATCAACAAACATGTCTGGGGTCCTTCAGGTCATAGCGTGTCACCTCTTTGACCTGGTGAGGCCTTTTAGCACCTTGGTGATGGAGATACGGGAGCTGGAAAGAATGCCACCATCCCACTGACCCTTCACCATGGTGCACTCCCTGTCTGAGGACTCAGTTTTCTCACCTGTAAATGGGGGTGAGACTCCTTCTCCCCCACCAGCTGGGGAGGACGGGGTGGTGGATGGCTCTGCTGACCTTGTCTTCTGGCCCTTCCAGAAGCCAGAAGGAAGAAGGGCCGGGCCTTGGAGCTGGGGGCGCTGAGTCAGCATGCCATCTTGGAAGACCACAGAGACACACACAGCGACAGGCTGGGTGACATCAAGCCCCCATAAAATGGGTCACAGAATCCTGACCTCAAAGGCCTTGTGGGGAGGGCTTGAGAGAAAAGACCAGGAGGCAGTCAAGTTCCCCTTCTTGTCTCCCAGTGGGGCTTAAATGGGGGGACGAGTGGCACAGTCACGCTGCCCGACCCCGGAGCCCAGAGGCCACAGCTTGGCGGAGCACCCGGACCCGGGACAGGAGGGGAGGAAAGGAGAAGTGAGAGGCAGGTGGGTGGCGGTGGGGGGGGGAGGGGAGGGCCCACGGGACGTGGCGAAGCGGGGAGGGGGCGCTGCTCCTGGGCGGCCACAGCGAATCAGGCCTGGAGCCCCGCCTCACGCAACCCAGCAGCTGGTTTCATCACCTGTTCCCCAAGTACCTCATTACAGGAGACAGGAAGAGCCCCTTGGAAAGCTGGGACCCTCCCCCTCCCCTCTCCTGAGGGCTCAAGCTGTTCTGACCCCAGCTGCCAGCGACCCTCCCCTCCCCAGCAGGGGCCCTGGGCCTGCCTCCTACCCTGGGGACCTGGGGAGATGCTGCCCCAAGTGGGGGGGGCCTCTGTGGATGACCTAGGGGCTGGCTCAACCCACAGTAGTCCCCGAGGGCAGGTGGGCTCTGGCAGTGACTCTGGTGTGGCCAAACTTCTGTGGGCCTCAGTTTCCTCCACCAGGAAATGGGAGGGTTAGGGCTACCTTGCTGAGTTGGGGTAGGGGGCCGGGGGGCGGGTGCTGGGGCTTCCGAGCAGGTCCTCTGTAGATACTGGTTCCCTCCTTCCCCTGTGCAGCCAGCTTTCATGGTCACATGGTCACCTCTGCTCGGCCCTGGGAGGTGCCCAGATCTGAGCAAGGACCCTGGGCAGACTAGGCAGGGGGGCTGAGGAATAGGGGGACAAGGACAAAGCCCATTCCTCAAATGGACAGATGCAGGTAGGGAGGTGCCCCCAAACACATGCAGAGCCCCTCAAAATCCACAGAGATCTCCTGGACACATGTATCACCCTCGAACACAGTAGATCCCTCCATACAAAAGTCCCCAGAAGACATGCGGCTCCAAATACACAGGGACCCCCTTAAGCCCAGGCAGCTTTCCAAACACACATATCCCCAAACACTCGGAGTGTGCTGCACATGCAGACCCCCAAGTACACACAGACCTCTCCAGACGCTGAGCCCCCAACACATTCTAATTCCCCAAATGCACACAGACTCCCCAATACACGCAGACACCCCCCAGCATACCATGCCCCCCCAAAACATGCATGCCTCTTGTCCGTTTCCTGTAGAGCCACAGACACAGGTAGGGCTCCCAGCCCTGCAGTGGTAACAATGCCCAACCCACCGGCTTCTGGAGGCACAGTGGTCAGCAGCTCCAGGGGAGGGTGGGGGGCTGGGGAGTCTGTGGGAAGTGAGCATCTGGGAGGGGGGTCACATATCTGGAAGCCTCATGCGGCTCTGAATCCCAGAAACTGAGAATGTTCTGGTTGGAGGAGGCCCCTCGGGGGTCCCTTGTCCATGAGGCCCTCTGATACCCATGGGGAAACTGAGGCCCAACGGGGTCCCTCAGACCTCCCCTCCCAAGGTCTGCTCCTAGGAGGCCATGTGCTGAGAAGCCAGGGCTGTGGCTGTGAACCTGGCCAGACCACAGTGTTTAATTCTCAGCTCTACCGCACATTCACTGCCTGATGGGATCTGAGCCTTAGTTTCCCCATTTGTACTCTGAGTCCCTGGGAGCCCCCCAGTGCCCACCCACCTGTCCCTCCTCTTTAGAAAGGCCTCATCTACCAGCAAATTCCTAGTACCGCTTTTGCCCCTTTTTGGGCATCTGACACATTTCCACCACCGGGCCTTTGCCCAGGCTGGGCCTTTCCCTGGGGCCACCACCCTTGCCAGGCTTGCCCGGGTCCGAGGAGCTGCTCCATGTCTTTTAAGGCCAGGCAGAAATCCCTTTTTCTGGAGGCGCCCCTTTTCCCAGGGGATAGTCACCTCTCCTTGAGGCACTCGGCCCCACTGGAAACTTTCTCTGCTTCTTTGCTACTTTCTTTGAGGCTCATGCTGCCCCACTCGGATGTCCGCTCGGTGAGGGCAGGGATGGAGCCTTCCCCGCCCGATGCCCGGCACACAGTAGGCCCCCAGTCACCCTTCCTTGAGTGGATGAGCAAACTGCTTAATCAGCGGAAACACGGACAACTGGTTCGGTTTTCTTTCTAAGGCCCTGTGGCCACTAAAACAAATTTGCACCCCGCCCCCTTCCAGTTGGAGACCCCTGCTCTAAATAGCCACTGGCACAAGAGCCAAGTGAAGGGTGCTCATGTTCCTCTCAGGCTCAGGGACTGACACTCCATAGGTGTCAGTGTCCATCCAGGAAGGAAATCTTGTCCCTCATCTGGCAAGAAGTCCAAATTCTTTGACACAGCCACCGTAAACAGAAGCCCACTACCCCATCACACCTCCCTGACAGGTTTGGGACACTGACACTTGGAGCTGGGAGAGCCTCTACATTCAGAACCCAACCCTCCTGTCCCAGGTTGGAGCCCAGGGCCACCCAAGGCACCCGGTGATGTCCCCTGAGCCTTAGGGGCAACTGCAGGGATGGCCTAAGATTTCTCTCTCTTTGTTTCAGAGAAAGATCTCCCCATGGGACCCCAGAAATTCATCCCCTGAGGCCAGGGCCTCCCTGCTTGGGAAATTAGCACATCTGTCAGCGCTGGGCGGAAGGGACTCGGCCCACAGCCCAGCAGACCCAAGACAAAGCCATCCAAAGATGGGGTCTTTGGGCATCCCTGGCCCCCACTCTCTTCCCCCAGAAATGTCTGAGACCACACCAAGGGCAGGGGACACAGCGACAGGGAGTGGACAGATCAAGCCCAGTGGGAGCGGGGACAACAGACACATAATCATGGCAGAGACAGAGGCCTTCAGGGAAGAAATTCAACAGGGGGAAGCAAGAGGGGTGGGTGGCAAGGGAGGGAGCTGCTTTGGACAGAGGGGTCAGAAGGGTCTTTCTGAAAAGGGGGCCCTCAAGGACTAGAGGACACCAGCCAGTTTGGGATGTAGGGGAGAGACCACCTGGTGGAAGAAATGGCAGGTGCAAAGGACCTGAGGTGGTCAGGTGCTGGTCAGCTTCCAGGTGCAGGGCAGCCAGTGTGACTAAAGCAGGAGGGAGCTGATGGAGACAGGAGGGCATGGAGGCCACATGGGGCCTCAGGGGTGGGGATGAGAGGGTGGACTAGAGAGCAATGGGGAGCCACGGAGGGTGCACAAGGAGGTGAGAGCTGTGGTCTGATTCAGGGTTTTCAAAAGACACATGCCTGCTGTGGGGAGAAGTCCTACTGGCACAGGAGGCCAGGACAGCATTTTGTGGAAGACGGGGGGGCTGTGGGTGTGGACAGTGGACAGGGGCAGGCCTGTGTCCACAGCCTGTGACTCCCTATGCCAACCGGCCTCAACTGCTCAGTGCTGAGGGCCCTGCCTTGATCCTGGTTGAACCTGGACCTGGAGGAGAGCAGGCCAGGAAAGCAGACAGCTTTGAGGCCTCCTAGGCCCTGGTAGAGGGTGGGGTGGGGATGGGCCTAGATGGGGCTCACAGGGATTTCCACTTGGTCACAGTTTGGATGGTACCTCCTATTATTGAATGACTACTGTTTGCCCAGGCCTACATGCCACCTCATTTACACACAGAACCTGCCTGACCCACAAACAGCCCACTGAAGCGGAGAGGAAGCAGTCTTCTCCGGGCCACACAGCAAGACCCCCCCAGATCCTCACTCTAGCCTTGGCTTGTGCCCCAGAGCCGTCCTGCCATACTCCCAAATCCCCACCCTTGCATAGTCTGGGAAGTGAGCCTGAGGCATCACTGGGGTCTAAGACACTCATTCTTGGGCCTGGGCTGGTGACAGGGCAGCCTCATAGCTCCCAAGATGCAGGCCTAGGGAGACCCCCCTTTTTGGGGGTTGGGAAACAGGACCCAACCTGTGTGTGCACTCCACAGGGATTTAAGGGCAAGGGCTGGGTTGAGCTCTCTGACCCCGAATAGGATCCCAGTGTATGATAACTGCTCTGAAAAATAACATGCATCTTCAGGTGCCTATGTTCCTCAAATCTTCTAGAAGGCCAGACCCCTAAGATTTCTACAAGCATTGCATCTGAGTTGGGGTAACAAATGATTTTAATTCCCTTCCCCCCTTAATTTGCATTTTCCAGATGTCTGCCTGGTTGGCTAATGATTTAACAAAATAAATCATTAGTTGGAGGTGGGATGTAAAACTGAGCTCAACGCTCAGGTCATAGGGGCAGCTACAGAGCTCAGAGAGGTGCAGGGATCTTTCTGAAGTCACACAGAGAGGGGAAAGAGAAGACTACGCCCTCATTCCCGCTTCTGGTCTCTCTGGGTGGCAGAGTGGCAGCCTTGAGCCCATACTTTCTCTGGGGGGCCTGGATGTCTCCATCTGGCTTCAGTCTTCCCTCCTGCAAAGTGGGCACTTTAGACCAAATAAACAGCCTTCAGCTCTTGCAGTGAGACACCCCCCCCTCCAGGCCCTCAATGTTCTAAAATTTCATTCCCTGGAAGTCAAGATTCACTCCTAGACTCAGACAGGCAGTGGGAGGCAGACACGGGGACAGGAGGGAGGAAGGCCGACTTCTCCCAAAGCCCCTTTGACCTTTGAAATCAAACCCCACACACTTGTCCTTCCCAGTCTAAATACTGCTTTGAACCTAGTTTCGGTCACCCCAATAGTCTGAGAGCTCTCATGACTGGATGTCAAATGTCCAAAGGTCCTGACCTTCCCGGGTGAGGCTTTTGGGGCAGGCCAGGCATGACCTCAGTTATTTCGGACTTCTCAAGTCTGCAACAAAGGGACCGAGGACAGCCAGGTAATCAGTCAGCCAAGTCTGCAGCCCCAGACCCTGGGAGAGGTGTAGGGGGTGCGGGGAATGTGGGTAGGGGGAGCATGACTGCGAACGTGACAGAGCCACCAGCTTGTCATGTGCTGACAACCTCAGAGGGCTGTGACTATTGTTCCTGTACCCATTTCCCCGATGGGTAAACTGAGGCACAGGGAAGCCGGTGATCCAGGCAGCTGTGCTGCCCCCCGCCCCAGGGCTCCACACCTCCTATCTTGCCCCCAAGCTTCATAGCCACCTCCTGGGCCCACCTGAGGCCCCCACACTCACAGCCTGAAGCTCGAACAAGGGTCCTGACAGTCACATGCACACATGCAGAGTCACACCACATGCAGGTGTGGGGCAGTAACACACAAGGGCACAGCCACAGCAGAGAGGCAAGGGGTTGTGTACAAGGGCCCGGAGCATGTGCAAAAGGGATGCATTCCCGGAGAGGGGCACACTCCAGCTCACAGACCAGACACACAACTCACAGACATGTAACAGTGGCCCAGGGCCCCACAACTTTGGACGTGAAATTTTGCAAATGACATCAAAACCCTCAGACACGTGCCCCTTGGACACACAACCTCTCAGAAACACAACCCTTGGACTTGCAACCCTTTGGACACACCCTTCCCTTGGAACACACCTCTCAGATTCACACCCTTTGGCCATAACCGCTCAGGACACACAACATCTCAGACTCACATCCCAGGACGCACATCTCTTAGACACACACAACTCTCCAATGCACAGCAGCACACTTGGACTTCCAAACCCAAGCCTAACCACAGGTGCCGTTCAGGTGACACCGCACAAACCACGGCCTGACGTGACACGCACCTGCTGGGCCCGGGGCCCTCTGGACGCTCGCGGACGGGTCTGGCAGCCGCAGCAAGGAGCTCGGAGTGCGGGGAGGCCACAGGTGCCTCCAGAATGGGCGGCCCCGCCCCCGCGGGAGCTGATTGGGTGGGGTGGTGAATATTTGCATATGGACCGTGATGGGCAGGCACTTGGGCGTGGCCCCGCTCAGGGAGTTCTGGGGACCGGACTCAGACCCCGGAAGACGTTGAAATGAGGAGGGCGTATAATGAAGAAAGGGGACCAGGGCGGGGGCTGGATCAGACCCGCGAGACTTCCCCCGCCCTCAGTGGGGGCCCTGACCTTGCTACTGTGACCCTGACGCTAATTCGGACCCGGCCTCTAGTTCGGATCACTGCTAATCTCAACCCTAGACTTATTCTAAACTGAGTGAAATACAACTTGGACCCGAGACACTGAAGGCTCCGGGGATGGTGCCTGGAAGCCGCCATTGATCCTTGCTCTCACCCAAATGGAAGGACTGCAGAAAGTTGACTCTGGGGTCCCCGATGAGGTGCCCCTGTAGCCGGATGCTTGCTTGCTTCCTGTGTCCCCACAGGAGGGCAACAGACCCCTCTGGCTGCCAGCGGTTCCGGCCTCCACTTGAAAGGTCAGCTGTGTGCAGGGGGTGTGGCTTCCAGAACCAGACCCCAGCCCAGACCCCTGCATCCACTTCCTCCCTGGGACCCCAGCACCACCTAGCAGAGGTCCAGGCCCAAGGAAATCAGAACAGGACTGGTGAGAGAATCAGTGTGGATAGAATTGCAGAATGAAGATGATTTTGGACTGTGTAGTTCTGGAGAAATCACTGGTCTGGAGAAGGCAGAGCTGCCACACACACTGACCCCCCCTCCCCCACTCCAAGCTCTGGGGAGTCAGTACTGGGCCAGAGGGGCCAGGGAGGGCTCCCCAGAAAGGGGGGCATTTTACTGGGCCTCGAAGCATGAATAGGAGTTTGCCACTGGAGTTTGCCAATAGGAGTTTCCAAGAGGCAACAGCACTTGCAAAAGTGTAGAGGCAGAGAGCAGAGTGTTCTTTGGTGGGGGAGATGAGGGAAATGAAGCCAGAGCAGTAGGAAGAAGCAGACTGGGCTGGGCACGCAAAGAGAGGCTGGGAGATGGAGAGGAGGGGGAGGGATTTGGGGGGGATTTGAGGCAGATAAAGTGGGAGAGCAGGTGGGTTGCAATGGCTGCCTGGTATCCACCTTCTTGGAAGATAGCAGGAGATAGCTAGGCTCCCGGACTCTGTGGGGAGCATGCAGAGATGTCAGTGTGTGGGGGACACTGAGGCAGGGAACTGGGGTTCTGGAAGGCCTCTCCCCAAACCTCAATCTACCCATCTGTGACATGGGCAGTTTGGATCCCTAGTCTGGGCAAAGCTTTCATCTTTAGACATAAGCTAGGGTTCACATTGTCGTAAGAAAGTAGGGACCAGGGGTCCTATCTCTGCCCCACTGGGCTGCCCCGCAATGCTCCACACCAAATGCTCAGATGTCCCAAGAACACACCAGAGCCCAGGCTAGGATGGGGGCTTCTGCCTTGGCTCCAAAGCACAGAACAAGGCTTGGGGAGCGTGGAGGTGGCTGGGGAGCCCCGGGCCCCCCGAGGGCTGCTCTGTTTACCCGTGGCTGCCCGCCCGCCTCTGATGCAACAGGCAGGCTCTGGTTACGTGAGGGCAGCAGCTGGAGTAGCTCTGGGAACAGCCAGAGTGTGTCGGGAAGGGTCTGCCTGATTTGAGCTGGCTGGGTCTATCCCCATGCATCCTACCCACTGCCCCTTCCCACCACAAGGGCTCCCTCCCATGTTCCTGCCCCCACTCCCCCACGCCCCTGTTCCACATCCCCTTCCCATTCTGGCCAGTCCCACCTTCTACCATTCATACTGTTTCCTCTAACAGCCTCTCCTTTTTGTCTTTACCCCAGTTCTTGTCCTGTACCCTCCCCCATCACTGGCTGTGTCATCCCATGTGAACCTTCATCCCCCATCAGGGCAGTCAAAGTCTTGACCTCAGTCTTCTCAGGTGAGGGGACACCCTTGGTTGCTGGGGGGAAAAAGAGTAGAAAGGGTTAGAGAGGGGGATTTGGGCAGGGGCCTGGAGAATGGGGGATGCGGGGAGGTGAGGTGGAGGTACAGGTGAGAAGATAGGTTGGAGGTGGAAAAACTGTCTCTCCCTCTTCCAGATCCCTTCCCACAATGTCAGGATGGGATGGCTTTGAAGGACCCTCCATGGCAAGTATAGTGTGACCCAGTAGATGGGTCCAGGGTTAGAGAGCCTGGGTCCCCACCAAAGCTCTGGTTCCCACTCACCGCATGACCTCAAGCTGGTCACTGCACCATGTGCCTGTTTGCTCATGTGAAATATGGGGACAATAGCAGCCCCTCCTCCTGGAGGCTGGAATCATTTCGAGGCCTGCCTTCAATGCCCCCTCCTCCCATTTGGAGTTCCTCTACCCCCATTCCTCCTCCTAGCTCAGCGCTGACACAGACAGTTGGGGATGTCTGTGTGTGACTCGGTTTCCCCCATTGTGGAGGCTCCTCCAGGCCAGATCCCGTGTGGGGTCGCACCACAAGGGTGTCTCCAAGGGTTTCCTGAAGAACTAAAGAGCCCTGGAGAGGGTTTGAGCGATGGAGGGGCATGAGGACCAAGCTTGAGGCATGGAAAGACCTTGCTGGGGGATGTGGCTGAACTAGGAAGGAATTTCCTAGGGGTAGGGCCCTCTGGGAGTGTAGAGCAGGCCTGAAATAAAAAACAGAACTTAGGGGTGCCTGGGTGGCTCAGTGGGTTAAAGCCTCTGCCTTCGGCTCAGGTCATGATCCCAGGACCCTGGGATCGAGCCCTGTGTCGGGCTCTCTGCTCAGCGGGGAGCCTGCTTCCTCCTCTCTCTCTGCCTGTCTCTCTGCCTACTTGTGATCTCTCTGTCAAATAAATAAATAAAATCTTTAAAACAAAAACAAAAACAAAAACAAAAACAGAACTTAGATTGGGGCTAAGGACAAAAAGCCAAAACTGAAGTCTGATTCCCATCCTGATCACTGTGGGCCAACTAGGGGCAAACCACTGCTCTCTTGTGCCTCCGTTTACCCCATCCACAGATCTGAAAGAGCCTGGGGTGGCCTCACAATTCACCCAGAGCTGAGATCCTTTTCAGGTCATCCCTACCCTCATGGGTTCTAGATTCCAGCTTGAATGCCTCATGGCACAGGGAGCTCACTGCCTCTCTCCCAGCTACCCCCACCTCCCATCTCTGGGGCTGTCCTGGAAGCAAATCCTACTGTGTTGGGGCTGGGAATGCCCACACCTCCACCTTGGCAAGGAGGGGAGACTGCCAGCACAGCCCAGGAGCACGTGGGGATTGGTGCGAGGTTCTGCTGGGTAATCCGGCCTCATGGAACCTTAATTCACTTTCTGAAAAATGGGAGCGAGGACGTATGGGGTGAAAAGGTAAAGAGGATCACAACACATCCACCAGGAACAGCCAAGAATGGGGATGACCACTTGGGAGGCCCAGGGGCCTGACCAAGTCTTTGCCTCTTGCGCCCCCTGGTGGCCAGCGGGTGTGGACGTTCTCTAGGTGGGAAGTGAGGGACATGCAAATGAAATGCAAATAAACCAGGGACAGGGGGAGCCCCCAGGCAGGGAGTGGAAGGGGTCTTCAGCCCAGTCCTGCTCTTTGAATGGAGAAGACTATTTATTAATCACTAGGGGAGATCGCACGGAGGGACCGTAGATGATGGGGAGCCCTGGGAGGGTCTGGGGGACCCCACGGCTGCGCCCGCCTCGTTCACAGCATGGAGCAGCCCACGGCAGCCCCTGGAGTATATGCAATGAACTCATTTGGCTGTCCGTCTGACCCCTAGGTCTGAAAGGGCTGGGCTTTCTTGCTCACCAGGGCATCCCCTGGGCAGGGCCTGGCCCACAGAGGGCAGTCAAGGTTGGCTGGACAAATGGCTGCTTGATGGACAGGCAGAAAGACAGCTGGACAAGAAGTGCCTTCACAGTGGGCCAACAGAGGGCGAGTGACTCTGGGGGTGCCACACACCAGTCAAGGCCACTAATGGGATGGCCTTAAGGATCCTCCCTCCCCGTCAAAATGAGCTGGGGGCAGCGGGGAGGCAGGATGGCGAAATGAGGCCCCTAATACACCCTAGAAAGGGGACAGAACTGACCCATTTCCTGGCAGTGGGAGGCAGTCCTTCTCCCACACCTCCTGTGTTCATGAACCCTGTCCTAGGCCCTCAGGCTCCTCCACAACACTGACACCCCACCAGGACCCTCTCCCCTCTAGGGTGCCCCGATCCTTACCACCCCTCTCTTCCAACCACCAAGGGAGGTGTGGGGATCCTCTCAGAGCAGCAGGCCTGGGACCCACCCAGACTCCACCCTCAAACGACTCCATTCTGATATCCCCAATATGTGGAGCTGGACACTGCACCAGTACACAGCTGGCTTTGGCGGGGGACAAACTGTGCCATGACCTTCTAGCCTTGACATTCATAGTGGTCAGTGTGGGCTCTTCTGTAGTCAGCAGAAATGGACTCGGAGCAATTTGGGCAAATACGGTAAGTTGCAGACTAATGAAACTGAAGAATCAAGTTTTGCTAGTGTCGGGTACAGCTGGGTCCAGGACCCCGTGAGTGTTCTTGGTCTCCCATCTGCCTAGCTCAATGACCCTCACGGGAAGATGGTGACTTTCCCATGCTTCCCAGCAAAATTCCTGGGTAAGACCTCTCACCGGGTCACACGCTCATGTCCACCCCATCACAGTGACCTGGGAGATGGAGGCTCTGATTGGCCAGGCCAGTGTCCCACGGCCACCCCTGTAATTGAAGGTGGCTTTTCCATATGGCCTGAGTCTGTGGTTGGCATTTCTGCTCAAGATAGAATGTGGGCCACGCAAGCAGGCACACAAATGTCTACCTCAGCCTGCAGAGGACCAGAGAGACCCAGCTCTGGGGTCCAGGTCACACAGCATCTCAGAGACAGGACTGGGATTAAGCCAGACTGGAGTCTGCTGACCTTGTACAGCTCATGCCACCTCTTGAAGGCTCTTTTTCCATTTGTACTTGTGGGTGACACCTGCCTTACAGGGCTGCCTGAGGATGAAGGATGAAAAGATGAGCCTTCCAAAAGCCCCAGCATGGTGCCAGGCACACAGTGGGTGGTTGATCAGGTTTAACAGAATGGCAGTTATTGGTCTGCGGGCCAATGACCATGTCCTTGATTGCTGGGGGGCAGGCAGAATTCCAGGAGTAGCAAACCCTCATCTCTAGACATTCACAGAGGGCCCCAGAGGCTCTGGGCAGAAGAGAAATGTGGAATGTGCTGGCCACACTTGCTTGGTTTTTAGTCCCTGCCAGATCCCAGACTTGTGTCCAGAGGCCCAGCTCTAGTTGGGCTGAAGGGTGAGGGTTAGGGAGAGGTGGGAGACCCTCAGGGCTGCAAGGCCACCCGGATGAGACAGCACCTGAGGCAGGAGCTTGGGTGGGACTGGGAGAAGTGAAACCCAGGGCTTGGAGGGTCTGAGTATGACTCCCACTTCTGGTCAAGGGCAGTGACCCCGCCTCACCTCTCGGAGCCTGTTTCCTCTTCTGTAAAAGGGAACCATGCGTACAGGCCCAGGACTGGAAAGGCAGGTGAAGTCAGAGGCCAGGGGAGACTAAACCTTGATGCTATAAAGGTCACGAGTCACCCTGTGGGGAGCGGTGCTGGGGGAAAAGTGGGCATGGAAGACAATGGGACAATGGGCAGCAACTCGAAGAGGAAGGGACCAGGGTCTGCAGGGACCAGGCAGGATCAGGAGGAGCCACAGAGCATTTTATTCCGAGGGCCTGCAGCAGCAGAGGGACAGCAGGTGACACGGGGTGTTGGAAGGGCAGTAGCCTTGAGGCTGGATGGTAGGGGAGGGGCACTAGGGCAAAGAGATGGGAGGGGAGAGATGGTGATGTGTGAACCCAGGGCTGGCGGGCAACCTGGTGCAGGGCCCTGGGTGGGCTGTGAGCCTCTGGGCAGCCCCTCTGGCTCCAGGCCCTCCCAGATGCCCCCTAGACGATCCCACAGCCTGCAGGCGTCCTCAGTACCCCCAGAGAGTTAAGCCTGGCACACAGCAGGTGTTCATTGAGTACTCTGACTGCACAGGCATGAGCTCTGCTGCCTCTTGGGTCTGGGAAGGGGCTGTTGCTCGGGGGCTGGGAAGGCCCCATTGCACCCATGCCTCCCCAACCCTCCGAGAGGGCCTCTGAAGCCCAGAGTGCCATCACCGTGGCTGGCAAACGAGCAGGGCTTTGAGAGCTGCAAGAGTAAGGGCTAGAAAGTCCCTCAGGGGCCTCCCATCTGCCAGGGTCTGTCCTCCATGGGCAAAGAATAGCATGTAGCTGGCTTTGACCAATGGGACATCCGCAAGGGGAAGCAAGAAGACGCTGGATGAGCACGGGCACGCTGGGGCTGCCCTCTTGGCACCCGGTCCCCAGAGAAGCCTGGGCGGGCCTCCCGGGGAGGCTGGGCACAGGAGAACTGGAGCCCCAGCAGCTGACAGCACTGGCTGAGGTTCAGATGTGTGAGCTAGGCCACCTCTGACTGGGCAGCCCCATCGAACTCCGAGAGTGCCAGATGGTGGCCTCTGGCTAAGCCCCGCCAAACTGCCCAGCAGACCCAGCCCACACTGCAGAACTGTGAGCAGCCAGATGACTGGTGTGTTGGCCGCTAAGCTCTGGAATAGCTTGTCACGCAGCAGCAGCTGACGGCTACAACACATGGCACTGGGCAGCCTCTGCTGCCTGACGAACCACTCTGACAGAAGGGAACAGCAGAAACCAGAGAGGGGAGGGACTTCCTCAGGGTCACACAGCAGGTCAGCGGTGGAGCAGAGATTCCTGAGCTGGGTGGGTAGCGGCCATGCTGGGCTCTGCCTGAGAGAATGTGCGTGAGTAAAGCAGGCAGCTGGCACATGGCACGCTAGGAGAAACATGGGAACCCCTTTCTGTCTTGGCTGGTGTGACGTGGGGTGGAGACAGGGCCTGTGGCCTGGAAAAGGGACAGGGAGATGGCAGAAAGGGCACGAGGGAGAAGGGCTGACGACGTCACGAGCAACCGAGGCCTCAAGGTCCCTACGACCCTCAAGCCTCGCACTGAGGAAAGCATCCTACCAGTCCCAGGGAGAAAGCCCCAGTGGTTAGACAAGAGGGTCCCTTCTGGGACACAGACAGGGTGGATTAGTTCAGAACACGGAGGACAGAGGCTCATGACCCAACTTGTCACTGACCTGAGTCAGAGGGGCCGAAGCACCTCCAAGTCTCTTCTGGGATCAGGCTGAAGAGGGCAGGGGTGGTTCCTCAGGGCTGGAACAGAACATGTGCAGTGTCCTTGAGGCCAAGGTCAGAGCCCCTTGGGCCTGCTCAGTCAGGCTGGAGATGGGCCTGGGTCACCCTCTAGTCCCCTAAGACCCCCGGCCTCAGCCTTCAGGCAATCCTCTGTAACCATGGGCCCAGCCACCGACTTCAGAGGTCATGGTGGGGACTCATGCAGGCCCGGGTCCTTCAAAGCCACAGGGTCTGCCCAGGGAAGCGGCAGCAGCGCCTCAGTGGCTCTGGCCTCTTTCGGAAGCACCTGCATCTTCAGAGCGGCAGGCACAAGCAAGGCCTTCGAAAGCACTCGGCGGACCATGAGTGAAGAGTCAGAGCCATGGCCCTCTGCAGCCCTACTGTGTCCAGGGCGCCGTGTGTGACACCACACAGTACACTCATCCGGACGGCTGTCGCCACCCTGCAGCAGAAGGAACCCAGAGACACACGCGTGGGACTACCTCAGAGAGATGGCGGCAGCCGCACGCCCCTTCTCACACATCCTTGGGGCTTTTTTGTTTTTGACAATTCTTGTGTCTCGGTTCTCAGCAACAGTGACGCAGATTTTTTTCCTTTCTTTCTAAACGTCTGGTGGGGGACAGGCACGCCGGAGCCCCAAACTGCAAGGGCCAGACACACCTCAAAGTCAAGCTCCAGCTCACGGCACATGCCCGATGGTTCAAATGCATGTTTATTACGTTAGCGTGAAAATGAAAACAAAAACTCTTTCCCCTGGCGCAAGGACTTGAGGCCGTCTGGTCCCGGGTCTGAAGCCTCCTTCAGCTCCAGAGCCCCTGCCCACCCCAAGGGCTCCCCCTTGTTTCCACGCTCCGGCCACACCCACCTCCTAGCCCTTCCTCCAACACCAGCCCCAGGGCCTCTGGCCTCACCCCTGTCCAACCTGGAGCACCCTCCCCGCGGCACCTCTGTCTGCACAGTCTGCAGGCCTCTGCTCCCACCTCCCTTTCCTTCCTGCAGACACGTGAAGTGCTCTCATCTGTTCTGTGTTTACACAGTCGCTGTGTGCCTCCCCGTGAGACCACGAGCACGCAGGTGTTGGTCACTGCCGTGTCCCCTGTCCCCAGCCCGGGGCCGGGCCCACAGCAGAGCTCAGGACTAGGAGCTGAGTGGCTGAACTCTCCCCGCTACAGATGCCGTGGACAGGAGGAAGTCACCAGACACCATGAGATGAGGAAAGGGAGCTGTCGGAGGAGCAAGAAGCGGCAGTTCCCGGCTGAGCAGCAAAGGTCCTCACAGCGAGGAGGCTGAGGGCAGCAGGAGCGGGCGGTCCCCGGAGCTACCTGTGGCCCTGGGCGGTGGCGTTCATGTGGTCCCGGATGCTGATGGCCTGTTTGAGAAGACCCTCCACGCTGCGGAAGTAGAGGCTGCTGTCCACCAGGTTCTTCACGGCGCTGAAACGGGAGGACGGACCGGTCAGTGCCACGCCTGCCTTACCCTCCCCATCCCGGGCCTGCCCGTGTATCCTCCCTACCGGAGGCTCGTGGGGGGCCCACACAGGCTCAGGGCCCAGCAGGTACCCTGCGGATTCAGGCATCTCCTCCCCAAGGGCTCATCGTGGCCTTTAAGTTTCAATTTCTCTGCCCTGCCTAGATGGCATCCATCCAATAGAACACATCACGGCCAGATGCAACTTTTAAGTTTTTATTTATTTATTCACTTAAGTCATCTCTACACCCAGCATGGGGCTCAAACTCATGACCCTGAGATCAAGGGTCGCATGCTCTTCCGACGGAGGCAGCCAGGTGCCCCTAGATGCACCTTTTACATGCCTGCTGCCAGGTCACCTAATGGTTTTGTTTGTTTGGCTGAAGATTTTATTTATTTGAGAGAAACAGTGTGCGCTTGAGAGAGAGAGAGCGCGCACAAGTAGGGGGAATGACAGAGGGAGAGAGAGAAGCAAAGAGCCTGATGCAGGGCTCGATCCCAAGATCCCAGGATCATGACCTGAGCCAAAGGGAGACTATTAACCGACTGAGCCCCCCAACCGACTGAGCCCCCCAGCCGCCCCAGATCACCTAATGTTTTGAAGAAGCTATAAGCCTCTAAAGATGGCCTCAAAGACATCTTGGCTTTCCTCTCAGATAACCTATTCCTGCCTCTGAAGGAAGCTTTATCAACTCAACTGTGAAAAGCTCTGGAGGTTGAGTTTGGAGGGAACTAGAATAATTCACCACCAAATGGGGGTGGGGGGCACCACAGCAAAGCTGTGCTAACCTCATGTTGGTGCCACGCTGAGGAATGTCTAAGGAAAGTGGCCCTTCTGAAAGCACTGCAGGAAAATTTTACCAGGCCACTCAGGACCTTGCTGATGCCAGCAAGTCACCAGCGTAACAGCTGCAGGAAAAATGAAAAGCGTCTTTTTAAAGCTCTTCTATTAAAGAAAAAGAAATCACTCCCATTTGTTATCAGTTAGGGACCTGCTGGAAAATGGCCAGGAGATCAAAGCCAGGGGTGGGGTGGGAGGTGGCAGGGGTGAAGAGGAGGCTTCGGGGGAAGGGGAGGAGCCTTGGCCGATACCCACTGTTAGCTTTCTCATCTTAGCACCACCAAATGCGGTCAGCTCTAGGGCTTGACCACCTTGATAAAAAACTTTCCATTGTCAAGTTCCCTACTGAATAGTTTACCCCAATTCAGTATCTTTAAATTTCACACCAACTGTTAACACTGCGTAAAGCATTCTGAACAACTAGAAGGGCTCTTTCATGTCCCTAAAGGAAACCTAGTCTCTTAGCAGAGAGAAATTCGCACCTCCCTCAAGAGAAGCACTCAGAGTACTCCAGCCTCCTGTCTAGCTCAGCATGGCCCAGTGGAACTTTCTGGAACATCTTTATCCACTGACTTGGCTGCTAAGCAGTTAAAATATGGTTACGTGAGACAGAGGGACTGAATCTTTTCTTTCATTTTGCTGCATTAAAATCTGAGTGTGAACAGTCCCCCACAGCCCAGACTCCCATGCTAGATTGGGCGGCTAGAAGAACCGGGAGAAAGTACAGATTCTCATGTGTTCCTCCTAGAGGCTGTCCAGGAGCGGTCTGGCAGCTGTTTGAGAGATGTGAGAGAGAAACTCCTCCACTTCTTTACTACTCTTCCTTGAGCTAATCAAGGAGGGTGTTTGAGGCCATCAGCCTCAAGAAGATGCCATCTGTCTGGGCTGCCTTCTGTCCCAGCGGAGGAGTCCAGGCTGCTAATGGCAGAACACGCAGCTCAGTGCCCCTGGCAGCAGGACTGCCTGTCAAGGAGCCTTCGCCCACACAACAGGAACAGGCAGGCCAAGCCCGTGGTGCCACAGATGAGAACGGCTGGGGTTTCTGGCCTCCACCAAAATGACTTAGCCAGCACAAGGGACAAGCAGCACTTCTAAACAAAACTGCTGGGCTCCCGAGGCAGACAGAACGAGCCAGGCCATTAAACATAGTCAGGGGAACCAACAGAAGAGCGGGAGGCGAGACCTGTAAAGGAGCAAGGATGACAAGGAACGCTGCCTGCCGGTTTTGGCTCTCTCACACATCCTTCCCTTGGGGAGGGGGCAGGGATCTGAAGATTTAGCCAAAGCTAAACACAAAATAAGAAGAATGAGATTTGGTGGTCCACCCACGTTCACAGCAGCGCTCTCCACAGAAGCTAAAGCATGGGCGCCACCCGGAAGTCCACTGCCAGACGCCGACGACGTGGTGCCTCCACGAAGTGGGATGCCACCTGGCCTTCAAGAGGAAGGACATTCTGACTCAGGCTGTCGCATGGGTAGACCCGGGGGACAGCACATGGAGGGACAGGAGAGGACATGAAAAGACAAATCCTGGAAGGCTCTATTTATGTGACGTCCCTCGAATGGCCAGATTCATAACCAGGAAACAGAATGGTGGGGGCCAGGGGCTAGGAGAGAGGGGAAGGTGGGGTTAGGGTTGAACGAGGAGTTTCAGATTTGCAAGATGAAAAAAATTCTGGAAATGGACGGTGGGGACAGCTGCACAGCATTACGAATGTATTTAATACCACTGAACTGTACACTTAAAAATGGTCGAGGTGATACATTTTGTGTGTATGTTACACAGTAAAAAAAAACTGGAGGAGCGCCTCGCTGGCTCACTCAGGGGAGCCTGGGGCTCTTGATCTCAGGGTTGTGAGTTCAAGCCCCACACTGGGTGTGGAGCCTATTTAAAATTAAAAAAAAAAATTGGAAAGAAATAAAAATTTAAGGGGTGCCTGGGTGGCTCAGTCTGCTAAGTATCTGCCTTCAGCTCAGGTCATGATCCCAGAGTCCTGGCACCAAGCCCCACACTCAGCTCCCTGCTCAGCAGGGAGTCTGTTTTTCCCTTTCCACCTGCCCCCCATCGGTACTTGTGTTCTCTCTCAAATAAATAAGGAAATCTTTAAAAAATAAGTAAATAAAAATAAAAATTTAAAAATAAACACTCATATTTGTGCTTTGGCTCTCCCCACAAGCTGCTGTTCACCCCACTAGCCAGTCTGTGGTCCTGGCTGTGGCAGGGAAATGCCCCTTGAGGCCTTGGCTCCCTGGCCCAGGGAGCACCTCCCTGAAACCGTCACCACCCTGAGCCATATGGGGAAAGACTCGGCTCAGGAAGCAGCCTGTCTGAGGCACATGTGGGTTGGGGCAATGGTGAGAGGAACCTGCCTGGGCTGGAACGGGCTGTGTGGCCGGGTAAGCCGAGATCCATATGCCCTGACTCAGGTGCATTCAGCAGGGCAAGATTCACTGGGCGGGTGGCTGTGATGTGCCTGAATCCCCAAGAGGTGACCCCGGGGCACAGTGGGACCAGCCCGGGAGTGGGGAGGCCACCTCGCTCACCTGCAGGCATACTCCACTGTGTAAATGGCTCCCTGGCTCTGCTCCTCCCACCGCTGCATGTCGGCCTGTGGGGGATGGGAAGCTGTTAACAAGAGGGCTCCTGCCTCCATCCTCCTAGTTCTCTGGGATGGAGCGCCTGATCACCCATCACTATGGCCACAGACACCAGCCCCCTCCACCCTGATCTTTCCTCCTACAGATCCCCTGCCCCACCAGTCTGGGCTTTCTGTGAACACCTGGCTACCATGCCTCGGGGCCCTTGCTCTGGCTGTTCCCTCTGCCCAGCACATCTTTCCCTCGGGTCCACGAGCAGCTGCCTCCTCCCTTCTCACCACACAGGTCACAACTAATGCACATCCTGCTGCCCCCTTCTTCCAAGTCTGTCCACCCAAGGCCCCAACCTGTCTCAGTGACCTTATGCCTCCTTGCCGGTGTCCCAGTCTTGACTCCTCCCCCAACAGCCCCTGCTCCACAGAGCAGGTCGGGGCTCATGACATGAGGACTCTTGGAGGACAGGGGCAGAAGCAACTGGGGCTCACCTTATGCTGGGCCAGCTCGGGCAGAGAGCGGCGCACATGCTCCTGCAGCCGGTATAGGGCCACGGATGGCTCGTTGGCCAGGACATAGACGCTCTCAGTGAACTTGTCTGTGACTGGATCGGGAATCGACAGTTGCGGGTAGGAGTTGGTGGGGCGGGGGCGGGGGGGGGTGGTGACAGAACAAGGGGAAGGGTAGGAAGACACAAGGAGACAAAGCATAAGACTCTTGACTGCTTAATCTGTGAATCCAGCCAGGGCAGGGCCTATCCAGTGTCTCACCAGGAGCTGGGTCACCTGTGGCCCCAGGGATAGGTGAAAGGAGATGGTTACAAAATGGCCTCAATTATCATGATGCTAACACATCCAGGGCACTCACGATCTCTCCCCTCCCAAGCCTGCTTCTGTCCACTTGGACCCCCTCACATTCCTTTTATCCCAAAGAATGACTCTGAGATTCTTCTTCGGAGGAACCCACCAGTTACTGCATCTGAAAATGCCTGGATGCTTAGATCCCTGGATGGCCTTCAGTCATGACTGACCATGAAAGAATATTAAATCATGCTCCATGCCTTCTGCTGGGACAATGTATAACTCATCCTCCTGAGTTCTCCTGAAGGATCAGGCTGAGAATTTTACCTGACAGCACTCCTTGCTCAGCTTCCTCCCTATCCTGTTTCCCCCTTCCCTCATCCCTTCTTACACTACACCGTGCCCACTGGTCTGGGTATGGCCACCTCCCACCTGGATACCAGGTTCAGTCAGCTCTTCCCTGGTCTCCCAGCTCCCCCTTCTGCCAACAGTCTGATCTCCACACAACAGATGGCGTGACCATCTAATGAACGTATCAAGTATGTCCCTCCCTTGTCTGAAATCCTCCCATGACTCCCATCTGCCACAGCATAAAATCACCTAATTTACTAAGATCCATAAGGCTCTGTATATTCTGCCTGCTGCTGACCTCCCTGCCCTCCCCACCCTCCACCCATGGCACAATGGCCTCCCGGCTGTTCCTTGAACACTGCCAGGACTGTCCAAAAGAACTTTCAGAGATGATAGAAAAGTTCTATAATCTATAATTGTCCAATAATGTAGCCACTAGGCACATATGGCTACTGAGCACCTGAAATGTGGCTAATATGACTCACAAACTGGATCTTATTTTATTATTTTTTTACATTTTAATTCCAGTATAGATTACATACAGTTTTATATTAGTTTCAGGTGTACTAATGCAGTGATTCAATAATTCTATACATTACATGGTGCTCACCCTATGAAGTTTAAATTTTACCTAATTTCAGTTAAATTAAATACCCACAAATACTGTGTGACCAGGAGTTGCTGTATTGCTGCACAGCTCTGAACACTTTGCCACCTGGGCGCCTTTGCATCTGTTGTTCTGCCACTGACTCGTCCTTCCCTCACTGGCCTCTATTCACCCCTTCTGTCTCAGATCAAATGTTACCTTCTGGGCAAGGCCTTCCCTGATCAGCAAGCTTAATCTGATGTCCCTTCCACCTCATTCTCAACCTCAGCACCTTGCTCATTTTCTTACACTTAAATTCTCATTCTTTATTCGCTTATATGTTTACCAAAAAAAAAAAAAATCAAAGCTTGGACTCTGGAGGGCAGAGGCTTCTCTGATCGTTTCCTCATCTGTAAAATGGAGTGATAATAGCACCCACCTTGAGGTTTGTTACAGAGATGGACCCCTTGCTATTGCCCAGTATAGTGTGGTAGATGAGAGTGAACCCCAGTGTGTGTGGGGGGGGGGGTCAAGGAAGGCTCTGCATGAGTCTGGCTAGTGGCAGTCCGTCTAGCTTACTACTGTGCCCTCAGAAGGGCACAGCCCATCCTGCCATCTCCAAACTGTACCTACTCTCATCTTCCTAGTCCTCCTCATTTTGAAAATGAGCAGAACAGCTTACCCTTAGGTGTTGCGAATGAAATGTACTTGTGCCTTCTAAATAATTAATTAGAAAAAAAACGTGTGTACGGGCACCTGGTGGCTCAGTGGGGTATGCCTCTGCCTTCGGCTGGGGTCATGATCTCAGGGTTCTGGGATCCAGCCCGGCTCAGCGGGGAGCCTGCTTCCCCGCTCTCTCTGCCTGCCTCTCTGCCTACTTGTGATCTCTCTGTCAAATAAATAAATAAAATCTTTTTTTAAAAAAGTGTGTAAGAAAATCACAAAAACCTTTGTGACTTAAAAATCGTTTTGGGGGGCACCTGGGTGGCTCAGTGGGTTAAAGCTTCCGCCTTCGGCTCAGGTCATGATCTCAGGGTTCTGGGATCAAGCCCCGCATCGGGCTCTCTGCTCAGCAGGGAGCCTGCTTCCCCCCTCTCTCTCTGCCTGCCTCTCTTCCTGCTTGTGATCTCTCCCTCTGTCAAATAAATAAATAAAATCTTCAAAAAAAATAGTTTTTGGCACTTTGTAATTTGAAAACACGTGACTCACAAATATTTTAATGTAAACCTAGACAAAGCGTACATTCATTAGGGAATAATACGCACGACTGCCAAGTCCCAGGCATTCTTCCAATGCATTACAAATACCAGGTCATTGAATTCTCACAACAAACCTATGGGGGGCCGGGAGAGACTACTATACACCCCACTTTGCAGATGACAAAACCGAGGCACGGAGACTTTCTAAAGGCTTTAAAACTAGTCATCGGCCAAGCCAGGGTTCAATGGTAGCTCAATCAGTTCCCCCGCATGCTCCCTCCAAGCCACTGCCCCCTTCTTCCCTCCGTCGGGTCACCCTGCCGTCCAGCCCAGGGCTCTGCACCACCTTTCTTTCCCTTGAGCTGCATCTCCGGTTCCTCCATGGCTACCGCGGACCGTTCCGAAGACCGGAAGCGGAAGTCCGGCGATGGGGAAGTCTACCTAAACCTACCCCGGTGAAACCAGACGCCACGCCACTCTAGTTCCGGTGTCAATTGGCCCGCCTTCCCCACTCCTCCCTGTAGCCAGGCTGGAAAGAAGCCGTGAGTGAGAGACTGGGAAAGGAGGCACACTGGTGGGCGGGTGAGGAAGGGGCGGAGACCCCCCTGAAGCTCCAGAAGGGACACCCAGACAAGGAGGGGCAAGGGTGCCCTCCCTTCCCGAACTCCCTTTTCCGGGGGCAGACGGATTGGGGAAACGCTCCAGACATTGCCCACTTCGGGCTGTATAAACGGTCTTTCTGTACCCTTCTGCTGCCATCAGATTCTTACAAATGCTCGTAACCCTCAGGACGCAAAGGGAGCATTGTTGTGGACGGGTGCAACGGTGTGTCGCCCCTTTAAATCCCTGACGCCCCGACTGCTCCCCGCCCACCGCCTTCAGACCGGAGAAAGTCCCACCCATCCGGCCTCAACTGGAGCCCAGCGGCGCGCTCTGGAAAAACCTGTGGGCGGAGCTGGGAAAGACTGACGGAAGGCAGGCGCAATGAAATCCTCGGAGCCCTCTGAGGCTCCACCCATCCCTCCAGACCCGGCCGGGCTCCCTCCGGAGTTGCCGGGGCAAGAACGCGCAAGCGCAACAGCACTGCTCGGGCCCCAGCGGAAACCACGCCCCTCCCTTAAGCCTTAAAGGGCCAGAAGCAGCTTCTGCTCTCGCCTTTAGGCACTTTTGGGGAGGCAGGGTGCGCAGGCGCAGTGGGGGAACTCTGGGGTGGGGGCAGCGGTCGTGTATCAAGTTGCTCCTTGTCCCGGCAGAAGAAACGGGGACGCTGAGGGTCCAGGCTCCAGCTTGCTCCCTCTGTATCAGTTGGAGGAGAAAAGTTTGTGAATTGGGCCCCCAAGTTTTGGGGGACCCGGGCTTGCGGCGTGGGGTGACAGAGAGGCTCGTTAGAGGTGAGTGGACCTCTTGGATCTGTTTGGGAGGGGCCGGTGGGGATGGGACCAATCACATCTTTGGTGAACACTCACTCGTTCCGGGGACACCCCCCCTCAAATAACTACAGGGAATGTTTATTAAGCTCTGCCCGTGTGTCAGGCCCCCAGCTTAGCTGTTTACAAGCATGATTTTGACATCACTTCCCTATTTTATTGAGGAAACTGAGGCTCAGATAAGTTAAATCATGTGCCGGGGCCTATAAGTGGAGGGATTTGGACCCAGAGAGTTGACCCCATTTTAAGTTAAGCATGTTATATGTGTCCTGGTTGTGGAGGGTGGAGGAGTGGGCCTGAAAAGAGTTTAGCCACCCTCACTGTGCAAGGCTGGGTATGCTGTTGGTGCCTACTCAATAGGAGTTGTTGATAATTATTGTTCTCTCCCCTTTTGGTGCTTCTTCTAGCTTCCCCCATGGAGCCCACCCAGCCTGCAGAAGACCTCGGTGTGACCCAGCAGCTCCCTATCCCAGAATTTGGGGACCCTGAAGATCCTGGGGATGAGGCCCCCGATGGCTCAGACACCGTGGTGCTCAGTCTTTTCCCCTGCACTCTGGAGCCGGGGAATCCTGAACCGGACGCTGGTGCCTCCTCACCTCAAGGTAGGTGGGATATTTCCCCTGGACTCCTTCTGCCTCTGGTATGCAAGGACAGTGGAATGTCAGGCCCCAGATGGGACCTCTGTCTTTGTGTTTCTCTACCTAGTATGTGTCTTCCCTCTCCACCCAGTGAGAGATTGCTTTTATATGTACATAGACACACACACATGAATATATATGTATATATGATGCTTAAATCCACGTAACATAAAAGTCACTACTTTAAGGAGACTTGCAAACAATTCAGTGGTAGTAAGTACTTTCACAATGTGGGTAACCCCCACCTCTATCTCTTGTTACAGACCATTTCCATCACCCCAAAAGGAAACCCTATTCCCATTAGTAGTTACCCTCCATCCCTCCTCCCCTACCTCCATCAACCACTAATCTACTTTCTGTCTCTAGGGACTTGCCTGTTCTGGACATTTCATATAAATGAATCATACAACATGTCTTTTGTGTCTCACTTCTTTTGCTCAGCATGATGGTTTTTTAGGTTTTGTTTATTTAATCTCTACCTGGGGCTCGAACCCACAAGCCCGAGATCAAGAGTCACGTGCTCCTCCAACCGAGCCAGCCAGGCAGCCCTCAGCATGATGGTTTTTGAGGTTCGTTCGCATTACAGCATGTCAGTGCTTCATTCCTTTTCCTGATCTGATAACAGTCCGTTCCAGACCACATTCTTTTTATCCGTTCACCCGCTGATGGACACTAGGGTTGTTCCTCTTTTGGCGATCATGTGACTACTGTTGCTGTACACATTGGTGTACAAGTTTTTGTCTGAGCCGTTGATTTCGACTCTTAGGGGTAGATACCTAGAAGTGGTATTGCTGGGTCAGATGGTGATTCTGTTGGCTTTGTAACGGACCCAAGGACTTCTTTGGACTGGAATCCTTGAACATGTTGAATTCAGTACCTCCTGGGGCCTTGGTCCCTGCCTCACGCCTCTTTCCAGCGCTGGTTTCTTCAACTGACCAAGCTCTCCATTGGTATCCCCTCCTCGGAGTAGCCTTCCCTGACCACCTTGTCTAAAAGGGACTCACCCCCTGCCCTCCCCTCTTTCCGCTCTCTTCTACCTCTTTCTCATAGCTCCTGGACACCTATTTCTCTATTCTGTCCCCTCCTTGAGGGCAGGGACTGTCTCGTCTGCCCAGAACATCACCAGGTGGAGAGGAGAAAGGCTCATCTGGGTATCCAGGAGGGCAGAGTGAGTGAACAATGGTGTGAGGCACTGTCTTTGGTAGCTCCGGGCCCCCAAGGGCTTGTCTGAAGCCCCAGAGACATACTGAGGGGAAACTGAGGCCCTTCCTCTCTGTTCCAGGCGGCAGCTCCCTGAAGCATTCCACAACCCTCACCAACCGGCAGCGGGGGAATGAGGTTTCTGCCCTGCCAGCCACCCTGGACTGTAAGTGGGCCTGTAGTCCCTCAGCCTCCCTAAGTAGTAGGAATAGTGGGGGCTGAGGGGAGCAACTTCGGGTGGGGTAAACGGAGACACGGAGTAGGGACGGGACGGGTGAGGACTCTGCCTCTTTCTGGCCCCTAGCCCTGTCCATCCACCAGCTTGCAGCCCAGGGGGAGCTGAGCCAGCTGAAGGAACATCTGAGGAAAGGTGTGTGTCCACCTGAGTTCGCTGGTGTGTCTATACCTGTCTTGGCCACATGTGCTGGGGTAGGCATGTGGGTACTGAAGGGACCTGAGTGTCCGCATGTGTAACTCCCGCTCCCGTCTGACCCCAGCCACCCGCCCTGTCCCTGCTCCCGCCACACTGGGGAGAGTGGGCAGGGGTGCATCCCAGTGGTACCACCCCCCTCCTGCCAGGCGACAACCTCATCAACAAGCCGGACGAGCATGGCTTCACCCCCCTCATCTGGGCCTCCGCCTTTGGAGAAATCGAGACTGTCCGCTTCTTGCTCGAGTGGGTGCGTCCCAGCCCAGCTCAGGGCTTTCCAGAGACTGGAGGGTGGGCTGGGGTCTGAGTCTACTGGTGCCCTGTCTGTAAGATGGGGCTGCGATAGGTACCCCAGGATTCCAGGGCATGCCCCCACCCATCCCATCACCACTCCCTCTGCTCCCCCCCACCACCACTGCAGGGTGCTGACCCCCACATCCTGGCCAAGGAGCGAGAAAGTGCCCTGTCACTGGCCAGCATGGGCGGCTACACAGACATCGTAGGGCTGCTACTCGAGCGTGATGTGGACATCAACATCTATGACTGGGTGAGGCACTGCCCACCAGCCCTGGGCACCTGGCAGGGTACCAGGCCTGTTCTAGGTGTTCAGAACACAAAACAGACCCATCTGTGACCTTGCAGAGCTCCTAGTTTTGGGGGAAGGAAGACAACATATAAACAGTCAGCTGAATTACAGTAAATAACACTGTAATAACAGACACAAAGGTAACTCCAAGAGCCCAGAGGTAGCCTGTATAGCCAGGGGAAGTCAAGGAGGGCTTCCTGGAAGAAGGGGTATCTAAGCTGAGACACAAAGGGAGGAATTAGACCAGGTGATGAGTAGGAGGAGGAACCACATTAAATTAGAGAGTTGGGGGTGTTGTGAGAAACTGGAAGACAGAATGTTGGTTGCCCTTGCCCTTGACAGAATGGAGGGACACCACTGCTGTACGCCGTGCGTGGGAACCACGTGAAGTGCGTAGAAGCCTTGCTGGGTAAGTGGGAGTAACAGCTAGCCCCACAGGAATCCTGAGGGCCAGGGAGGGGTCCAAGCTGATCGAACAGCTCTTGGAATGGGTGGTCACAATCTATTTTTCCCAGAGGACTGATCTGGGAACAGGAGATGGTGGGACAGAATGGGGGTCTGGCTGACCAGGTTGAACCACCATGCCACAGGGACCCTGGAGATGGGGATGCTGTTGGCCACATTCTTTGGAGAGCCCAGGTTCTCATCCAGGCCCACATGGGCAAACAGCAGGCCTGTGGCTGTACTGTGAGGGATCCCTGGACCTCCCAAGTCGCCATGCCCCATTCTGGGCTCCCAGTAACCCCCCTTCTCGTAGCACCTGCTTTGCTTTGCAGCCCGAGGAGCCGATCTCACCACTGAGGCTGACTCTGGCTATACCCCAATGGATCTTGCCGTGGCCCTAGGATATCGGAAAGGTCAGCCTGAGACATGGGGCGGTAACAGTGTGCTGTAGGCAGGGTGACCATAGAGGGGTACACAGGACATCTCTCTTGGATATGTCAGATGCTAGCAGTGAGAGCATTCATGTTCGCAAACATCTAGTGCCACTATGTATCTGGCCTGGGCAGGTGCAAGAGGCCGACGTGGGTCAGCGACTGGGTTCATCATGGGATACACACAGGTGCTGGGAGGCCCACAGGAAGCCCTGGCCCAGCCCCATGATAGGTGGGAGGCAGGGAGGGCTGCCTGGAGCCCTGATGGGAGGGAGGATGGTGTCCAGGCTGGAGGAACAGTACATGCAGAGGCCCGGCAGGATGAGAATACCAAGGAGGGGCTGGGCCACAAGGCACAGGCTCACTGAGGCCAGCCCTCTCCATGGCAGGAGGTGGGTGTGAGCAGGACCATAGGCAGACCCCAGTTTGATTTTCTACTTCCCCCTTCAGCTTCCCCATCTCCAAAATCTAGAGAGCCTACCAGAACCAACCCCTAGCGGTCATGGAGGGATTCCTTTGAGATTTATCCCATTTGGGACACAAATCATTCCTCATGGTCCTTCTCATCCTTTAGTAAGTCACAAGTCACCAATTTTGTTTGGTAAAGATTATTTTTATGACCCTAAAAAGCCTCCCAAAGTGCATTTCTACAAACCGTGGGGAAGTTGAGTTTCCTGGCTTGGGTGCCTCAGTTTTCCCAGTTGTACTCTGTGAAGAAGAGTGTGGATTTCCCCATGTATGAAGTAGATCCTCCATCCATGTCCCAGGGCTTAGAGATCCCTGTTTGTCCCCCGAGAGGCAGGTGCAGTTCTCATGGTGGGAAAACCCAGCTCATCCCCCAGGAAAGTGTATAATTTGGCTGGTGCCTCTGCAGCCTCCACTGGACTCATGGCCCACATCTCCCCTGTCCTGTTTCCAGTGCAACAGGTTATCGAGAACCACATCCTCAAACTCTTCCAGAGCAACCTGGTGCCCGCAGATCCTGAGTGAAGACTGCCTGCTGGGCACTCAGATACTCAGGGAACAAAATAGTTGACCCAGAGCTGGGAAAACCCAGAACTGGCTTCAAAGGCAGCTCCTGGACGGACAGTGGGAGGGGATCCTTCCCAAGAGGAACCAATAAACCTTCTGTGTGCGTAACTTGAAGGGCTTTACTGTGCTTCCCCAGGGGCCTCCTGGAGGAGTCAGCTACCCAGGAGTCTCACACCCTCTCCCCCAGCACCCGCAGGTGATAGATGACGACTCTGCCAAAAAAGTCAGTGGTGTCCTCAAGGGTCACCTTCAGCTGGTCCACCTCAGCAGCTGGCACAGGAAAGGTGTGAGCACAAGCAGTCAAGGGAGATAGGTAGCTCATCATTTCCCATCTGCCAGGCCCAGCTTAGACATGACCAATGTGCCACATGACCCAGCACATTCTGAGCCCCTCTGAAGCTCTCACACAGAACAGGGTACCACCAGCTCGTTTTACAGAAGAAGCAAGGGAGGCCCAGAGCCCACTTACTCAAGGTCATACACCAGGGTCCACAGCTTTCAGAGGCACAGATCACCCCCCATTCCCCCACCTTGCCACCCCAGAGACCCAGGCAGGATATCTGAAGGGAGTTGTTGTCCTCGGGATAGAAGTCCACAATCTTGCTAAGAGCCTCCCTTCCCTGGGAACCTGCAGCAGAGAAAGGGGTAGGCTATGAGGCTGGGGTGTCCCTCCCAAACCCCCACCTTCCAGAGCCTTCCAGTACCTTCCAGGTGGCCCCGGCGACTGGAGAAGCCCCCCTGGAACTGGATCTGCAGCTGGGAGACACGGATGCGCTGGGGAAACTCTAGTATCACCCACTGGGAGGGGCCCTGGAAGGAGACAGGGAAACTGAGGCTCACAATCACTTGCTCAGAGCCCTGCTATTCCTGTCCCATTCACACAGTTTATGGTGGGGGCGGGGGGTGGGGCGGAGCGTTGGCACACCTTCCCTCCGTGGCCAGCTTGACTCCCCAGCGGGAGTGCTGCTTAGTTCTCAAGTGCTCCTTAGTTCTCCCGTGAATCACGGGAGGGGTAGAGGGCCCAGGAAGAGGTGCCTCACCTGGTCCGAGTTCCAGCACGTCTCCTCATTCTGGTCGAACAGATGCTTCTTTCCAAACTGCCGGGTGTCGCGATTCAGCACTGAACTCACCCTGGAAGCACCAAAATACCGGAGAAATGAGGGACTAAACGCGGCGCCAAGGCCCCGCCCACTAAGGGGCTCGCCCCCTCCTCACCCCTCCAGCTTCCCCGGCGGACCCAGCTCGGTCAACGCGGGACTCAAGGGCCACGCCCGCCGCTGCCCCAACCCTAGGTTCTCACCTGCTCACTGTCTCTGGACAAACCAAAGAGTGGGTCATCTCGACTCCACAAAGCCTCGCAGGTCTCAGAGCTGACTGCAGCCGGTGTGCGAATCCCGGCGCCAAACGCAGCCACGGCGGCACGACCTTCACACCTGATTCTGCAAGGGTTTCAAAGAAACTGCCAATGACCCGAGGCCAGAGTTTCACAGCAGGGTTAAGGAAGGGAAACAGGTTTCCTGTGGGTTTCGGGAGGTTGCTCGGGCTCTGAGCCTCCGTTTCTCTACAAACAGCTCGGAAAACCGAAGCGAGACCCGGAACCACGAGGACACCGCGCAGGCGCAATGTGACTCAGACCCGTCCAGCCTGCGCTCCCAGGGCAGGATGTAATCTGAGCCCCGCCCCTCCGTGCCCGCCTCTTAAAGGGTCATCATCCAGCGATTAAGTTTCCGTTGGAGCTGGAGGAAGAAGGCGAGCACCTAAAACATTGTGTGCCGGGTGTGTGGGGCTCGCAGTCTCTGGTGCCTGTGGGTATAGGGCACTGGTTTTGGAGTCTGAGAGACTTCCTATAATGATGTCTCCCTACCCGGGGAGGTCTGCCAAATCCATTCTGTAACTGCTAAGGCTGCCTCGCACCTCACTGCCTCCCAGGGACCAAAGGAAAGGGACCAGAGAAAGAGACCACCATGTTGCCTGTACAGCGAGTCTTCATCAACCTCCCGTGTTCCAGATGGAACACAGGCTTAGCCTCCAAATCTTTCTTTCCAGTAAATGCTGCCTGGGACAGGCTTCATGGAGCGGGGCATGTGAAGTGGGTTTTGAAGGATGAACAGGGGTTTGCGAAACCAGATTGCACAAAGGCTAAAGATTCGGTTCACTGATTCATTAAACGACTCGCTCCCTACTGCTCAGCTCTGTGCTGGGTGGGGCTGGGGACTGTGAAAGGCCTTGGTTCCAGACCCCCACCTGAGGGGCCCCCCGATTTGGGTAAGACACAGCTAGACATACTCACTCCCAGACTCATGTGGCCAGGGCTGAGCAAGAAGGAGAGTAGGGCTGGGCGACCAGGGGTTCTACCTGGAGGGAGGGCTTTCTGGGAGAGGGGATATTGTGTCTGTCCTTTAATGGGTGGGCAGGAATTTATCAGGGTAAGAAAAATGGGGTTATATTTGTCCAGGCGGGAGAACAGCATAACTAAAGGCCCGGTTGGGTGAAAGACCATGATTTTAGATAAAATATATGGAGCAAGATCCTGGGCCTGAAGGTGTCTGGGAGAAGGCAGGACACTGTCCCTGCTGCATGAATGGAAGGTTCTGAGACAGATCAGCCATTGGCAGGAGCCTGCAGGTTCCTGGCTTTAGCTGAATGGTCTAGAATCCAGCCCCTTTCTTCAAGGGCTAGGGGAATGGTTCTCTTGGCATCCTGCTAGCATCGTCCCAAGCCCACTCCAGGAGAGGGGGCTGGCTGGGAAACTGGGGCACCAGCGGAAGGGCCGCCCCATCAGCCCCTGCCTGCCAGGACTTCCTGCATTCAGTCATGGCCTGGTGCCATCTAGACCTGGCTCTCTTTGTCTCAGGGCTGGGGCCAGGACTGCGGGTGGCAGAACAGACCTCCTTACTCCCAGAGGAAGGTGGGAAGAGCATGGACCCTGGAGGGTCCTGATCTGGTTCGAATCCTGGGTGGGTCACTCACTCGCTGGCCATGTGATCTTGGACAAGTATGTTGACCTCTCTGAGCCTCGATTTCCTCATCTGTAAAATGGAGGGAATTCTATTTATAGGACTGCTGGAGAATTCAGTGGATTCTATGGCTGACACATAACAAAGTGGCCGGCCGATCCTGTTAAGAGCCCATCCTGTGTTTGACTTGAAGTCACATTCTGTCTCCATCCACTGGTTCATTAAACCTTCTGTATGGGTCCATATCACCTCCATTTTACAGCTGAGGATATAGCCAGTATCTCCCAGGGAGGATATGCATGGCCCTGGGGCCCCTCACACCACTTTTGGTCTTGGCATGGAGCCACCTTGCCCATTGGGATGAGGCCAGCTCAGTACCCTCTTCCCGCCTCCTCACCCCACTGGCGCCTGGGCATGAAAGAACCTCCTGTTTCTCCAGGGAATTAGCAGCTCTAAGCTCCCAGCAGGGCAGCCAAAAGTGGCCCATTCATTTGCCTGGTGCGAAGAAACTAGCCACTCCCTCCTCCTCACCCAGAGGATGGGGCTGAGGAAGCTCTGGAAGAGCCAGGAGCTGCCACTCTAGTTCACCGAGGGAAACTGAGGCACAGAAAAGCAAACTCATTTGGCTAAGGTCCTCCAGGGGGACCAGGATTCAAACCTGTCTGGCTCTGGAGGTCTTTTCCCCCTGGATTGGGTTTTGCATTTGTCAAGAGAGGAAACAGGCTCAGAGAGGGTCAGGTATTTGCTGAAGTCACACAGCCAATATGGGTCAGCAAGGTCTCTCTCTGGGGATGCAGCCCAACCCATGGCAAAAAAACCCAGGTCCAACTTCCCATGTGTTTGTCACAGCAGAGCTGGGTAGGGGAAGGTCTTCAGAAAGCTTCAAGCCTTGGTTTCACCCTGGGGGATAAGTGTAATGATTGCTTCAAGGCCCCGGTCTAGAGAGTCTGTGGGAGTGGGGGTGACGGTTCCCCGGGCCAGCAGGCCCCAGTGGGGCAGGTCCAGGTGTGACTTCTCTGCCAGGGTTTGCCGTTCCCAATAAGGCCCACCTTAGAAGAGACAGATGCACACTAGCTGCCAGCTGGACTTGTCAGTCCTGGCGAGGTGCGAGCCTGGGAGCCTGGAGAAGTGGAGCTGACAGTAGGAGTGGGAGGGGGTGGCCAGGTGTGTTGAATGGTGACCACGAGTGGCTGGGCTCTGAGATGGATCTCGGGCGGACTGTATGTCTCTGTGCAGGTGCCAGGGGGGCCCAGTGATTTTAGTTGGGTGCTGGCTGTCTGGAGGTGCACCCATGCCTATAAACAGGGTTGGAGGTGAGCGATGTGGGACAAATGTGGGCTGTTGGTGGCTGCCGGCAAGGCAAAGGGGCAGTAGGTGTGAAGGGTGGCACGTGTATTTGAGCATGAAGGGGCTAGAGGTACGGCCGGGATCGCAGCTGTGAGTTTGGTTGTGTAACACGGGTGACCTGGGTGTGACCAAATGAGGTCGTGACATTGTGTGACATATACGTGTGGCATATATGTGGCCTAGGTGTGACATATATGTGGCCTAGTCTCATGTGGTTCTATATAAGCCACCCGTGCTGTCACAGTGCGTCTGGGATGTGATGTGGGTTAAGGGTTTGTTGGTGACATTGTGTGACACATGTGAACGGGACTGCTTGTGTCAATTCCATGTCACCTTGGGTATGTTAAGAGGCACTTTGGAAGACTACTGTCCACCCCTGAGAACCAGCTCTTCTGGAAGCTCCGACCTCCTGGCTCCTGCTCTTGCCCACCAGCCCCCTCCCCTGTTTCCTCCCCCAACTTCGCTCCAGCCCCTGGCCTGGGCCCCAGTGTGGGGGTACAGAGAAGGCACTCAGGGCTGGCGGGGGTGGCTCACCCAATCCCAGTGTAGGCCTATAAATAGTTCTTTGAGCCCAGCAGATTCCCAGGCAAGGTTGCCTCATTCAAGCCCCCAGCAACAGCCTGCCCCTCCCACCTCCCCTGGGCCGCAGGCCAGCCCCTCTAAGCTCAGTCCTGGCACTGGCCAGGGGACCTGGAGGTGGGGAGGAAGGGGTGTAGAGAGGTGGGGGCAGTCAGGGGCAAGGGTCAACTTGGCTCTGAGACCATGAACCTAGGCTCCCACTTGGCCCGTATCCATATTGTACAACCTCAAGCAGATGGTCCCACGCCTCTGAGCCTCAGTTTCTCCAGCTGGAAAATGGGCAACAGCCCAACAGCAGCCCCCATCTTATGTGTTTACTTTCCACTTCATTCTCTCAGCAATCCAGTTAATTTTCCTCCTTTTAGATAAGGTAACGGGACACAGAAAGAGGAAATGGCCGGCCCAGAGTCACTCTCTTCGGAGTGGAAAAGAGACGTTTTGAACCCTGAACTTGTGGAGGCAAAGCTGCTTGGACCCCTTGCATGTTGCACAATCACACCCAGACCCCCGACCGCCCCACCCAAATGCTGCCACGATCACCCCATACACCAGCCTGTGAGCTGCAGACACTGATATCATCATGATCCCTGACCTCCATCTCTCCTCTGTGATGAGGACGGAACAGTAAGCATACCTCCCCAGTGTGTCACTTTGACGCCTAGGGCCATTACTCGCCCACTCCTGGACCAGAAGACTGGGGCCACATGCACGAGACACGGACCCCTGCGGATGCCTTGAGGCAACATTGCTCCCTGAGATCCTTCTTCAACCTTCACTCATTTCCATCCCCTCTTTGCTCTTTGGTAATCTTGTCAAAACTATCTTGTCACCTATTTGTCTGTCCCCCCATCAGCCTGAGACCCACCCCCACGTGCACGCACACACGTGGGACAGAGGGAATTTACCATTTTCAGGTGTACAATTCAGTAGCATTAGTTATATTTGCCTGATGGAGCAACGATCACCACTATCTTGTCCTAGAACACTTTCATCATCCCAAAAGGAAACCCGGCACCCATTTGTAGTCATTCTCCGTTGCCCCTCCCCCAACCCCTGGTAACCGCTAATCTACTTCCTGTCTCTGGATTTGTCTGTTCTAAACATGACATATAAGTTGAGCCATACTACGACCTTTTGTGTCTGGTTTCTTTCACTCAGCATGCTTTCAAAATTCATCCATGATGTAGTGTGTAGCAGCGCTCCTTCCCTTTTTATGGCTGAATAATATTTCTTTGTAATGGATCTAGACTTCTTTTTTTTTTTTAATTTTTTTTTAAAGATTTTATTTATTTATTTGAGAGAGAATGAGTGAGAGAGAGCATGAGAGAGGAGAAGGTCAGAGAGAGAAGCAGACTCCCCAAGGAGCCGGGAGCCCGATGCGGGACTCGATCCTGGAAGTCCGGGATCATGACCTGAGCCGAAGGCAGCCGTTCAACCAACTGAGCCACCCAGGCGCCCTGGATCTAGACTTCTTAAGGTTGAAGTCTCCCTGCCAAGACTTGCCCAAAGCAAAAGCATTCCTGTGATAACAGTACAGTATCTGCTCGTGCGCTATGCATGCCCACTGGATAAAGGAACGAATGAAAGAATGATACATTCAGGCTGCAGCTGATGGAAACAGCTGTGGGGTGTGACAAGCCTGGGCTCCAGCGCTGCGAGTCTCTCACCAGCTAAGTGACCCAGGGATATTCCTATCCTCTCTGAGCCTGAGCTTCCTCTCTATACGGGAGATAAAACAGCAACTGTAGCCAAAACTGCTTCAAGTGTGAGCCCTGGAAAGTCAGGCAGACCAGGGTTGGAATCCCAGCTCTGCCCTTCCTCTCTGCGCTAAGGCGGGAGCTACTTCGTCTCCCTGGGGCTCAGTTTCCACATCTGTAAGATGGGACAGACCCCACCATGGGGAGTCTGGGAACATTTAATGTGATTCCTGGGGCACATGAGCGAATGGGCAGGAAATCAGACGCAGTCTTCCCTTGGGTGGGGTGTGAGGTGACAGAGGTGGGGAGGGGGTTTTAGGTAGGTGGAGCCCCCGCTCTCGCGCAGCCGGAGGCCTCCGGCAGGCAGGGGCGCATGCGCAGAGCAGCCCCGCGGCCCCTTTATAAGCGCTGAAGCGGCTCTGGGGCGAGCGGAGCGCAGGGCGCAGGGGCTGGACCCGGCGCGAGCGAGGCGAGCCGGAGCGTCCTTTGTGCCGCGCGACCGCCCCGGGATGCGTCCGAGCTAGGAGTCAGGTGGGGGGGTCCGTCGTGGGGAGGGGGCCGCGTTGGGGGAGAGGTCTTCTCGATTAGAGACAGCACGAGATTGGGGAGGGGGCCTGGGATCAGAGAGAAGCCCCCAGAAAAGGGGGGCTGGGAGGGGGGAGGGGAGACCCAGGTTGGGGAGAGAACGCAAACTGGGAGGGCGCTTGGGAATATCAAGGGACTGGGATTTGGGGGTCAATCCCCGGCTTGTCCGGGAATGCGGAGACAATCCCAAGGTGGGGAGGGGGCAGTACTGGGGGTGGGTCTCAGAAGTGGGGAGGAGACACTGGGAACCAAGGCTAAGGGAGGGCACCCTGACTTTAGAGAGAAGAAGGGGACACCCAGATGCTATATGGGGGCTCCAGAACTGGGCATCCTAGTGTCTGAGATGAGACACCCCAGGATTTTAAGTGGGGATTCCCAATTTGCAGATGAATGGAGGAATCCAGGCTGAACTGCAGCGGGGAGGGGGCCCCTCCAGATTAGCCTGAGTATGATGAAAGGTGGTCTTTCCTGCGTATGAACAGCCACAGGAAAGGGGCACCCTTCAGTCTCCCTCTCCTTTTGGCCCAGGTCCTTTCACAACATCCTGATTCAGGGAGGAGGCTCTGGGGGACTCCTTCCCAAGGTGGTCCCTGTTGTTCCCTCAGATCTGGAGTTGGGGTGGTGTCCCTTCTCTCAGGGAGCACACTGGGTCTCCCAGGTGAATGCTAGGTGTGAGTCTACAAAAGCCCCCAGTTAGGATCCCCAGGACCCATGAGGGGCACCCAGTCCCAAGAGGGGGTGCTGCTCCCAGCACCTCCACATCTGACCGTGTCCTCACAGAGAGACACAGACTCTTGCCTCACCCCTTTAGTTCAATCTGCCCACAGAGATGCTTGTAGAAGTCCTGGCTTGGTTTGGGGGCATAGGCAATAGAAAGTAGGGGACTGGGACCCCAGGCCCAGCCTAGGGAGGAGCGACCCCCATTTCTGTGCGCGGGGCTTTGTTCCTCTCAGCAGCATTAATGGGAGACAGCCAGGATGAAGAGAGGGTTGGCGCTGGGCCCCAGCGGGGGATGTGGGGGAAGGGCAGAGAGGGAGGGGTGGGCAGATCTTGGGACCTCAGAACCCAGCACCTTCGCTGGCTCAGGGACATTCCCAGATGGAAGGTGCCCCCGCCCCAGGAGGTGGGGGTTATGTGTGTGTGTGTGTGTGTGTGTGTGTGTGTCTCTACCCCATGCTGAGAGATGTTGTGTGCCCATGGAGGGTCTGGGGTCCTCTGTGACTCTAACGTGACTGAGATTGTGTCTTTGTCAGGAAACTTATGCCGGGGGCCACATCACCAGGTGGCAAAATGATGTGTGCCCACCAGTCACCAAGGCCACATTTATCCAGCCTGGTCTGTGCCAGGGGCTGGCATCACCATGTGTGAGTGTGTGTGAGGAACTGTGTCTGCTGGTATGGCCTCATCGAGGGGTTTATGTGGAGAGCCTGAGACTGTGGGTGTGTGTCTTTGTGCAGAAGACGTGCTGCCTGCCTTGTAAGTGCCCATATTGTCTCTCTTTGTTAATGTCACTGTGAATCCGAGTGTGCGCGTGTGTCTCCCAGGCTCTGAGTCTGGGGTATGTGGCTGCATGTACAGAAAGGGGGTCCTCTCCTTGTGATTGGTGGTGGGGACCCTGAGCATGGGGGTGTAAGATATGGTCTGTGTGCAGAGTTGGGGAGCTAATGGGGAGACATTGGGGTTCAGGTTCCCAAGGGGCAGCCTGAGATGGTTTATTGAGCCTGGCTTCTGTTCTCCTCTGAGGAGTTCCACGGTCATGCCCATGCTCACGAATATGCCCAGACTCCAAGGCTAGAAACACACATGTGCTCACGGTCCCTGCAGAGGGGCACTCGGACCCGCACACCCAGAGACCACAGTGGGTCTCCTATGCTCCGTGCAGTGCACAGAGCAGCTGCAGACCCATGCACACATCCATACATCACAGGGCACAAGTTCATATCCTTGCCTGGACACAGCATCCCGACGTGCATCTAGGCACACAGAAAAACGCCTGCTGGCAATCTCACCCACATTCAGTCCCCACTAAGACAGGAGGTGGGTATGAGGGAAGGATACACACACACACACACACACACACACACACACACACTCCTTCCAGGCCGCCCCTCCTCCAAGGCCCCACAGGCCCCTGTTTGCATATGCATGAGGCTTGTGCATTATTCATGAGGGGACGAGCCCCAGACAGCTGTGTAAATGCTCACCTCTGGCTGCTCTGGGGAGGAGGTGTTTTAAGAGAAGAGGTGTGGGTGTGTGAGGGTGCAAGTGGAGGGAACAGAGTGCATCTGGGAGGGCATGTGTGCACGTGGGAGGGTGCACCTGAAACTGTCACTGTGTTGGATCACCTCTGTACATTTGTGTGTGTACATGAGGCTTTGTATACAAAAAGCTGATTTTTAATTTGACATTTCTAGCACGTCACAAGTCTTAGTTTGTTCCATCCTCACCATAACCCTATGAGGTACATGCTGGGTGATCCCCATTTTACAGGTGGGGAGACTGAGGATGATGAAGCAGCCTGTTTAAGGGGTCATACAATGTATGAAAAATAGAGGCAGAGCTTTTTTTTTTTTTTTCCTACTTAATCTCTATACCCAATGTGAGGCTTGAACTCATGACCCCAGATCAAGAGTCACATGCTCCTCCAACTGAACTAGCCAGGCACCCCTGGATGTAGTCTGTGCTTTTAATCATACTCTGTGTGTGTGTGTGTGTGTGTGTATGTGTGTATTCTCTGAACTCACCCCTTCCTAAAGCCTTCCTGGGGCAGGTGCAGCCCAGAGTCCTGCCCCACCCTCTAATACCTTGCCAGGCCTAGAACAGCCATCAGGGGACGTCACACTTATTCAAGGTTCCAAGGTGGAGAAATGAGGACAGCCTGGAATGGAGAGAGAAGTTGCTGAGATTTACGGGTTGGTAGTTGGGGACACCATCCTGGGGTCTGGACTCTGCCCTGCTGTGCAGCCTTAGGCAAACCGCTAGCCCTCTCTGGGCTGGAGGTGCTGCCAGAAGAAGGCAAGGAGACTAAGTGGCAATGTCCCCTCTGGGCAGTGTCCCCTCATTGCCACCCCAGGGTTCAGCACCACGGATAGGTCCCTGGCTGGCCTCCCAGTAGGGCCTCTGGGATCTGGGAAAGGTCGTTGGGGATGGGACTAGCTGTCCTCCACAGCCCCTATTCTGGCTCTATCTACACTCCCTTTCTTGGGGCTATCCTTTTATTGGGGTAAGGGTGCAAAAGCTGGGTTTATAGAGTGTGCTCTAACTTGCCATCTGTCCCCACCTCCTGAGCCCCAGTGAGGGGAGTGGTACAGAGGGTTGGAATACATTGGGGAGGGACTACCTCCCCAGGGTTTCTAGTCTCTGGAAGAATGTGAAACCCGGGAGGGCACTGCTGTGTCCCAGTGTCTGGTTTGGGCCTTATGGCTGGCACTCAATAATTGCCCATTTTATGCCGGGAGGGCCACAACCCCTGGAGAAGGCTGGACCCACAACTGGAGTTTCTCTGTGGACCTAGGAGGCAGCTTCACTAGGCGGTATGAAGTCAGAAAGAGGTTGGGGTGGGCAGGGGTGAGGCCCCTTCCTCCAGCTGGGACTTGGCAGCTTCTCAAAAATCCCAGAAACCAAGAATAGAATCTTGGCGACAACCAAATCCTGGAATTGAAGCTGAGAATCGTGTCAGTCAGCAAACCCAGATTAAAGGCTGGCATGGAGGCCAGCCTACTGCCAGGACTGGGGACCCCAGGCAGACTGGGACTGACTGCTGCCCTTTAGGAAACCCTAGTCTTATGGGTGAGGCCAACCTGAAAAATGGGATTTTGATCTTGGCTGTGTTAATGTCAATAATAATAATAACAACAGCTCAGGGGAGGCTGGTGGCTTAATTGGAAGAGCATGTGGCTTTTGATCTCACAGTCATGAGTTTGAGTCTCAGGTTGGGTGTAGAGATCACCTAAATAAATAATTTTTTTAAATAATAATAACAACAGCTCAAATTTACTCCTTCATGTGAAACAGTTCTAGGCATTTTATTTATTTATTAGACAGAGAGCTAGTGAGTGCACAAGCAAGGGGAATGGCAGGGAGAGGGGAAGCAGGCTCCCCACAAAGCAGGGAACCCAATGTGTGGCCTGATTCCAGGACCCTGGGATCATAACCTGAGCTGAAGACAGATGCTTAACTGACTGAGCCACCCAGATGCCCCAGTTCTGGACATTTTATATGTATTGACTGTATTTATGCATCTGTTTCTTCCAACTACCTGATGTTATCCCTGTCTAACCTACAAAGAAACCAAGCCACAGAGAAGCTAATCTCCTTTCTCCAGGTCACACAGCAAAGAATAGGCAGAGAGATAACCCCAGGTCTGATTCACTCCAGCACGCATGCTTCTGACTGTGAGACTTGTTTGTTGGGATTCTGAAGTCAGCTGGCCTTGGGCTTAGATCCTGGATCAACCCTTGCTTGCTGACTGTGTGACCTTGAGTGACACACTAGCTGTTCTGAGCCCCAGTTTCCAGATGTGTAGAGTGGGGGGACTTGGTCCTTCCACACTGTCTGGGAAGGTTATACTCACTCTCATTCCACCTCTCTCTCCATCTTGTTCCAGGTCCAGGATGGGGGCCACGTCTGTCTGGGCCTCAGGCCTCCTGATGTTCCAGATGCTGCTGTTTGTGGCTGGGGAACAGAGTGAGTGGGGTGGGAGAGGTTGGTTTCCGGGGTACTGACAAGATGGGGAAGCTTTTTAACTCTAGAGCCTTCTCCTGCTGGCTCTCTGGCTTGGTCTGGAGAATAAAATGAGAATAGATGAAAAAGGTCTTTGAACAGTCAAAAGCGAACAAGACACCTGAGAGGTTATTTTTAGTCATTGCCAGCGGAGGCTGGAGGTTCCTGCCTCTCACTGTTTTGCTGAGATGAGCTGGAGAGAGAGGGGGAAAAAAAAATGAGAATAGTGTAGAGATTGATTAGTGATGCCTGCCATGGAGGGGCAATTGAAATAAGGTATGTGTGACTCTCCTTGGCTTCTCCCCAGTGGTGGTTAAAAGCCCAGGTGTTAGAAATGCCTCCTGATTGGTTCTGTGGTCTTAGGCAAATACAGTGATGTGTCTGAGACTCAGTTTCCTCAACTCCCCCTGAAACACGATGAGACATGGCTACCTCGGCCTATGGTTATGAAAATCAAATGAACTGATTGCTATGTATACAGTGTCCATTATCTAGAAGGTACTCCACAAACACAAACATTTCCCTTCTCATGGCTGCCTCTTCCTTAACTTTTGGAGCAACCGTGACTCAGAGAAGGACAGTGACTTTCCCATGGCCGCACAGTGAGTCAGTGACAGAGAGTCAAACCCCTGGCAGCCAAGATCTGGTTTTGGAGTGGAGGCAGAACTATGAAGGGATCTGACCCTATTATACCTCTTCTGCTCACAGATCTGTGCACCTCACAGATTCGCTAACTGTATTGTGACGTTTTAGGCAACCTACTCTCTCTGGCTTCAGTCTTTCCATCCATAAAGTGAGGGAAATAACGTTCTCTGCTATTCTTTGTCTTTGAGTCCTGTCCTCTTTCCACGTTCTCCACTCCAGGCACACAGGACGCCACTGCTGCTGCCTCTGCCACCATCGACAAGGGGCTCCACATGCAGAAAGTGGGGTCAGGGTTGGTTCGGGCCGCGCTGGCTGAGCTGGTAGCCTTGCCCTGTCTCTTCACCCTGCGGCCACGGCCAGGTACAGCCCGAGAAGCCCCTCGGATCAAGTGGACCAAGGTTCGGGCTGCATCGGGCCAGCGTCAGGACTTGCCCATCCTGGTGGCCAAGGACAACGTGGTTCGAGTGGCCAAGGGCTGGCAGGGACGTGTGTCCCTGCCTGCTTACCCACGGCGCCGGGCCAATGCGACGCTGCTACTGGGACCGCTGAGGGCCAGCGACTCTGGGCTCTACCGCTGCCAGGTGGTGAGGGGCATCGAGGATGAGCAGGACCTAGTGCCCCTGGAGGTGACAGGTCAGTTGAGGGCAGGGGAGAGGACAAGGCTGGGAGGGGGGCTGAGCCTGAAGCTCATCCACAGAATGTCACCTTAGAGATCACTCCTTGAACAATGATTCTCTTTCGAGTCTTCTGATAAAGTCCAAAGAAAATCTTCTCCAGGACTACCCTTTCTATCACACTTCTCTCTTAGCTAAGAGAGAGCAGCTTCTGGCTCAGTCTCTTGTGGACCATAGTATTTTATAGGCTTTTATAACTTTAAGTCCCTTCCATGGTTATCTACTTTCCCATAAGACAGAGTATATTGACTTTCTATTTGAAATAGGAATACAGATTTGCTTTTACAATAAATTTATGTTTTTAATACAATAAAATAAATTTATGTTTTAAAGAGTGAGGTTTTCTTTCTAAAGTCAATTGAAAAAATATCTTAAGTAAATAACAGTCCTCAAATACCTGTTTAACCCACTCCAGTATTAAATTCCTTCTGTTGAAATATCCTGTGCTTCTCTTTTCCTAACTGATCAAGGTGAACAAAACAAAAAAATTTTTTTTATTATTAAAGCAAAGTCCTAGAACAGGGTGTGGCACAGTTGATGCATAAAAAGGTAATTGATAAAGGACTCAGTGAATGCATGTTGTGTGGAAAACATCCTGTGGATGCTTGCTGGGAAGTTAATTTCCCTTAACCTTTGTTGGCCATGGGCAAGTCCCTGCACCCCCAGTCTTCCCCCACCCAACAGTGTCTCACTGCATATTTTATGCGGTCAGCCAACTATTCCTTTTCCAAGGCCTTGCTGCTCAAAACTGATAAAGCTTGAAGGAAACTGGTAAATGAGGAAAGAAGTAGATTCATTCAATGAAACATTTATTGAGCACCTACCATATGCTAGTCTGGTGCTGGGGATAGAATCATAACTGAGATGCAGCTGTTGCCTTCCAGGGGCTCTGATAAAAGAGAATAAAATGTTTCATTCCTTTGTTTTGCTCAGATATTTCTTTCATCCCTAAATCAGAATTTCAGTCACAGTGAGCCCGTGTCACCTCCTCCAGGAAGTCTTCCATGACTCCATTTCCAGGCTGAGCAAGAAACACTTGATCTCCCATTGCCATCTCCCATAGCTTCCTCTATCAACACATATACTTAATCCTCCCCCCTTTTAAAAAGATTTTGTTTATTTATTTGACAGAGAGAGATAGAGCAGGAGAAGGAACACAAGCAGGGGGAGTGGGAGAGGGAGAAGCAGGCTTCCTGGTGAGCAGGGAGCCCGATGCGGGGCTCTATCCCAGGACACTGGAATCATGACCTGAGCCGAAGGCAGACGCTTAACAACTGAGCCACCCAGGTGCCCCTTAAGATTTTATTTTTAAGTAATTTCCACACCCAGTGTGGGGCTTGAACTCACAACCCCGAGGTCGAGTTGCCTGCTCAACCAGCTGAGCCAGCCAGGTGCCAGGATGTACTTATTTCTTAAAAGGCAGAATTTCTTGCACTCTTCTCCATGCCTCCTGTCACTCCCAGGGTCTAAACCTGGCCATGGAGAGTGCTATCTTTAAAGCCAGACCATCCCGATACGAATTTTGGCTGTGCCTCGCACGGGCTGTGTGGAACTGGACATGTCCCTCAGCCTCTCTTAGCTTCAGTTTTCTCCTCTGGAAATGGGGCTAATCATAGTGTTATTGTAAGATTTCAATGAAAAAAGCTTATAAATGCTTATTACATGGTAAAGCTTTGACAAACTGTAGCCCTTTATGGCCATTTTTATCAGTTTCCCTATCTAAAAATGGGAGCATATCAGTCTGGCATGGTACAGGGCAGTATAGGGGAGCAGATCTCTTATTATCAAACGAGGGGAAGGGGCATTCTGCAAGAGGGAGGTCTGTTCTTGAAGATCTCAGCATAAATCAGCCCCTGTCCTCCATGTTCTCCCACAGGTGTTGTGTTCCACTACCGGGCAGCTCAGGATCGCTATGCACTGACGTTTGCAGAGGCCCAGGAGGCCTGCCGTCTCAGCTCGGCCACCATTGCAGCCCCACGGCACCTACAGGCCGCCTTTGAAGATGGCTTTGACAACTGTGATGCTGGGTGGCTCTCTGACCGCACCGTTCGGTGAGGGGGCACACAGGGTCAGGGGACATGGAGACCTAGACCCTGGGGAAAGATGATCATGGGGGAGCCCCAGGCTCATGTATTTGACAGGGACCCCCTCCTTGTCTTGTCAGGTATCCCATCACCCAGTCCCGTCCAGGTTGCTACGGCGACCGAAGCAGCCTTCCAGGGGTGAGGAGCTATGGGAGGCGCGACCCACGGGAACTCTACGATGTGTATTGCTTTGCCCGTGAGCTGGGGGGTAAGTCTGGGGCTGGCAGGACACCCCCGCCCCACTTCCCGGAGCCCTGGTTACCTCCCCAACCCCCATGCGTCCCTAAACCCTTGCCTAGCTCTCTTAAGTCTCATCCTTCTCTAAACCTGCAGCCATTATCTGAACTCACCCTTTTCTGAGCTTTCCTACCCTCCCTGAGCCCCTCTCCTTCCCTGTGCCCCTTCCCTCTCTCTGAGACCCTGTCCCTTCTCTGAGCCTCTCCTCCTCCCTGGCCCCTCTCCCTCTTCCTACCATCCTCTTCCTCTCTGAGCGCCCCCTGGCCAAGCCCCTCCATTTCTCTGAAACCCAGCACACTCAAGGGCCTGGGTTACCCCGCTTGTAAAAAGAAGTTAAGGCCCCTCTCTTAGCACTACATGAGAGGTAAAGACTTAGACCGGTCAGGGTGAGCACAGCTGTGGCTGTCCCCGCCTGGTTTAGCCATCACCCAAACCCGACCAGGCTGGGGTTTAGAGTGGGACCCCCTTCCCGGGCTCTGGGGAAGGATCCTCCAGGCCCGCGTGACGTTGGCCCGCGCCTTCCCGCAGGCGAGGTCTTCTACGTGGGCCCGGCCCGCCGCCTGACACTGGCCGGCGCGCGTGCCCAGTGCCGCCGCCAGGGCGCCGTGCTAGCCTCGGTGGGACAGCTGCACCTGGCCTGGCACGAGGGCCTGGACCAGTGCGACCCAGGCTGGCTGGCCGACGGCAGCGTGCGCTACCCGATCCAGACGCCGCGCCGGCGCTGCGGGGGCCCAGCCCCGGGCGTGCGCACGGTCTACCGTTTCGCCAACCGCACCGGCTTCCCAGCGCCGGGAGAACGCTTCGATGCCTACTGCTTCCGAGGTGCGTTTAAGGGCCCGCCCCGAGGTGACACACCCAGGTCAAGGCCACGCCCCTGGGAGTTTTGCCTTCTAGTGGAGGCGGAGCCCAGGTGGAGGAGAGATCCTTGGAAATGAGCTCTGCGATGCGCCAGCGGGGGGTGAAGGCCTGACTGACCTTGACAGTGGGTCCTAGCCTGAACAGTGGGGGTGATAACTTCGCACCTCCCTCTCTCAGTCTGGGGGAATCCCAGAAACCACTCAGAAGTTTCAGACAGAGGGGCACAGAGAGACAGATACACAGGTCTGTGCCGCAGCATGCTGGAATGGGAGTAGATTTCAGGTAGAACTTCCCAGCCAGCCCCTGGACCTGACACAACCTTTTTGGCTTTCTCCTACAGCTCATCACCCTACACCACATCAACATGGAGACCCAGAGACCCCCTCATCTGGGGATGAAGGGGAGATTCTGTCAGCAGAAGGGCCCCCAACCCAAGAACTGGAGCCCAGCATCGGGGAGGAGATGGTCACCCCCGACTTCCAGGAACCTGTAGTGTCCAGTGGGGAGGAAGAGCCTCTGATCTTGGCAGGGAAGCAGGAGTCTCAGGAGACCCCCAGCCCTGCTCCTGGAGGCTTCACGCTAGCCTCAAGTTCCCCCCTGGAGACTGAAGAAGTGTGGCTGAGCACAGTGGTCCCCAGCCCTAGCGGCCCTAGCACTGCAGTGGGCACACACACGGAGGCCACTCCTACTGGCCCCATACCCAGGAGGAGGGGACGCTTCAAAGGGTTAAACGGGCGCCACTTCCAGCAGCAGGAACCCCAGCAAGGCCTGGAGATGGGGCTTGAGGACGGCACCCAGCCCCCAACCCCAGAGGCTGCTGGGAATCACGTGGAGCCTCTTTTGGCCACGGGAGCCACAGAAGCCTCAGGGAAGACCCAGAGCCAAAGCCCCTGGGCCGTGCTGACCAATGAAGTGGATGGGCCTGAAGCTGGTGAGTGGGGTTCAAGGGGGAGGTGGGACCTGCTGGGGGGTGGTCTGAGGGGGACGCAGGAAGAGGCTCCACATCCCAGCTGGGGCCCCCGGCCTCACCAAGCCTCAAAAGCCCCCTCTTCCTTGGGCCAAGGGGACTCAACAGAAGGCACCGCTGAGAGATAATTCGAATTACTCTTGTTAATGTTGTTTCAGGTTTCCCTGGTGGCAGGAGCCCCCCAGACCCCTGGCTGTGGCCCCCAACTGCCATACCACCTAGCATCCCAGGCCCCAGCAGTGACCTTGGCCTGAAGCTAGAGGAAGCCAAGGGCCCCAGTGTGAGGCCGGCCATTCCTGACCTGCCCTGGTCCCCCTCAGAGGCCACTGCCCTGGCACCCAGCCCCTCAGAAGGCCCCAGCACTGCCTCCTGGGGGGTGTCCCCTATGGTCTCTTCCCCAGACTTCCCTGTCATGGCCATGCTTCGTGCCCCGAAACTGTGGCTACATTCACACCCTACGCCCCTCCCCACGCAGGCCGACAGGGTCAAGGGGCAGAGTGAGGTCATGGCCACTGGTCCACCCTCTCCTGCCTCAGAGACTGAGGCTGTCCCTCAGGACCCCATCCACCCAGAGGAGCATTCCCTGTCCCTCTCCTCAGTCCCGACAGGACAGAGTAGAGAGACCGCATCCCCGACAGTCGGCGGCCACCGAGCAGGACGTCCAGTAGCTTCTTCGCAGACAGCCACAGACACACAAGCCGGAGCCAGTCCTGACCATCCCAGGACAGACTTTGGAGAAATGGGGGAGAGCCACCCTACTGGGTTCAGCAAAACTGAGCTCCCCAGATCCAGTCCACAAGCTTCTGTGGACAGGAATGTGGCAGAAGATTTCTATCCTGCCAAGATAGCCACCAAGCCCACAGGAGTGAGAGACATCTTGGGGTCTGAGTCTGGGGTCTTCAGCACAGCGGAAAGCCCCAGTTCCGGTTCTCAGGCCATCATGGACGAGGCACAGGGCACGTGGCCCTCACTGCACACTGACAGGCTGGACTCCCGCTCCCCATCGGCACCCTCAGGGGGCCCCAGAGTCTTCTTGATTCCTGGGGTCACCCCAAGTTCAGAGCCTTGGGCCCCTATAAATGGAGAAGCCATGTTGGAGCCCACAGATTCCACAACCACACTGGATCCCAGTGATGCTGGTGGGATTTGGGAACCTGGATCCCACGTAGTTGAGGGAACCGAAAGCTCTACCTTGAGCCCTCAAGTGGCTGTGGATTCAAGCATGGCGATGTCCCCCTGGTCCCTGGACCAGGGGGACAAGGTTGGGGTCCTGGCCATGTCCACAGTGGTCTCCTCAAGCTCCCAACCCCATCCAGAGCCAGAGGGCCAGATGGTGACCCCGGGAACACCGGGAGCCTTGACCCCTTCACATGAGGGCAGCCCCCCAGAGGAGCTGGTTTTTCCTTCTTGGGCACCAACGGCAGCCAGCGTGGACAAGCCTGCCTCAGTTTCCTCAGGAGCGCCTACAGTGCCAGGGGACTCCCCCAGCACCCTTCCGCCTGCCTCCCTGGGCCCAGAGGAATTTGAGCTGGAGGTCCTGGCAGGGAGCCCAGGTGTGGAGGGCTTCTGGGAAGAGGCAGCAAGTGGAGAAGAGCCGACCCTGCCAGGGACCCCTGCAAATGGGAGCGCAGAGGAGGGTGAGTTCAAAGCTTGTGACCTCATCTAGCCCACTGTAGTCATGGCTGAGGGGCAAGAGGCCGGGGAGCTTAGCGCTGGGAAGGGAGGGTTATTCCCGGGGACCCAGCGAGGAGGCCTGGCAGGAAGGGCTTTTTGTTCAAGTGGGAATTGAAAGTGGGATTCAGCGGTGCGGATCGTGGGGTCCCTTGAGCCACAGGGAAAATGGGCACTGGGAAGAGGCAGGAGGGGTGGGCATCACCCCCACTTTATAGAGACCAAAATAAGACTTAGGGAAGTATGTCTGCTTCCTAGTGAGTAGCCAGACTTCAGTCAGAGCCCGAGTCTGTGGAAGACTTAACCTCTCTCTGTCCGGGGGAGTCCAGAGAAAGTCAAATGCCTGGTTCTCCTGTGCCTAGTCGGCCCGCCAGTTCAGCCAGCAAGTGCTGACTTTTTTTTTTTTTTTTTTTTTGGTTAATTGAGGTTTAAAAAAAAAGCAGCAGCAGCTAATTAAAAGACACTTTTTCTGAGTTGCAAAAGACTCTTATTAACACAACTGGTTTTACACTTGCTCCTTTTTTTGAAGGCCAAGTGTGGCCGTGCTGCAAATAGCAGAGGCATGGTTCTATCTTCCACCACCTCCCCCGCCCCGAGTCACCCCTGGGCGGTGTCCAGGATGGCATCCCCTTTTCTTGGATGCCCAAGAGGCAAGTGGACTCTGGGCAGGGGCACAAGCCTCCATAAGGGCTGAGGCTTATCAGCGTTTGTTGCTTGCTTGGCTTGTTCGGGGGTCTTTTTTTTTTTAACCCTTCCTTAGGATCAATTGATTTTTTTTTTAAAGATTTTATTTATTTATTTGACACAGAGAGAGAGATCTCAAGGAGGCAGAGAAGCATGCGGGGGGGTGGGGAGCAGGCTCCCTGCTGAGCAGAAAGCTTGATATGGGGCTTGATCCCAGAACCCTGGGATCATGACCTGAGTCGAAGGCAGAGGCTTAACCCACTGAGCCACCCAAGCGCCCCTTGTTCTGAGGTCTTTACTGGAATTGGCTTGGCCCATCCTTATAATGTCCGTGTGGAACAAGTCCTAGCATGATCCACTTTACAGATGGAGAGACTGAGGCACAGGGAAGTCAGGTGGCTTCAGCCGAATCATGACGCTGAGGAGAGCATAAATGCTAAGATTTGAATCCAGGCCATTGGACAACAGTGTGTCCCAGACACTAGGTCGCATGGTGCATATTTCATTGGTATCGGAAACAAACAAGAGATCTTGGGGAAGGGGTGAGCTCACCCAGGGAAGGAGCAGAGAAGAGACTGGTGGCGGGGGATAGGCAGACGGAAGGAGGCTCAAAGCCAGAGGAGCTAGAGAAGGGGCTGCTCAGAGAGGCAGGAGGGGAAAATCATGGATAGGGGTGCTCAGGAAAGGGCTTTGGGTGGAGCCCGCAAGACCATAGCTGCGTCTGTCTTGAACTCTGCTGGGTTCTTGGCTCCAGACTGAAGTCAGTGGCAGCCTGGGTAGAGGGAGGCAGCCAACGCTGGGGGAGACCCAAGCGCCTACCCACCCGCCCGCTTGTAGCAGAAATGCTAATGAAGCCAAAAATAAATGCAGCACCAGTGAGCGACTGAGTCACCGCCAGCCCGTGGGTAGGTGTCGGCAGCTCGGGGCACCTGGCGGGGCTCACGCGTCCCAGCGCCCGGCAGCCCCATGCGTGTGCACACACGTGCTGGGATGGTAACAGGGATGGATTCATCCAGCCACAGGCCCCTCTGGCCATCCACAGGGGCACATGCCACCACCCCGAGGACTAGCATGGGTGTCTGTGAGTGACAGAAGGGCCAGCAGCTACTTGCATTCAGTTAACAAGCAATTAGTGAGTGCTGTGTTTCAGGCCCCATCTGGAGACCAAGTCCCTTGTCCCCTGGAAGCTGACATTCTAGGGCAGCATTCTAGAACTTTAAAATGGTAGAAATGTTCCAGAGCTGTGCTGTCTAACATGGTAGCAACCAGCCACGTGGGCTTACTGAGTCCTTGCAATGTGGTTCGTGTGACTGAAAAACTGTGTTTTTACTTTTATTCCATTTTAATTTAAACTTGAATAACTATATGTGGCTGCCATGTGGAGCGTCAGTGCTCTGGGGGAAGACACGGACCAGTAATGATGACCGCAGTAAATAGGCAAATTATATGGGAGGTTAGAAAGTGATACGGGCAAAAGAGAAAAATAAAGCAAAGGGTGGGGTATCCCAGTGGGAGTTTTCTCATAGTGGAAAGGGGGGGTCAGAAAGACCTCTCCAACCACATGAAATCTGAACAAGCCGGAAGAAGGTGAGGCAAGAGCCATGCAGAGATCGAGAGGAAGAGCATTCCAGGGGGAGGGAATAACCTGGACAAAGGCAGACCTCTGCCTGGCATGTAGTAGGAACGGCAAGGCTAGTGTGGCTGGAACAGAATGAGCGAGGGGAAGAAAGGAGGAGGTGGGGCAGGGAGAGGTTGGGAAAAATCACACGGAGCCCTGTGGGCTGCAGTGAGGACTTTGGCTTTTCTTCCTAGGGTAATAGGGAGCCATGGAGGGACCTAGGCAGAGGAGGGATGTGACCTGACTCAGGTTCCATAGGCTCTCTCTGGCGACTATGGGGAGAACAGCCTATGGAGGGCAACAACAGAGATCAGACCAGATGAGAATTCTTGCTCTGCCCCTACCAGGCCCAAGGGTGGAGACCACCCACCAAGGCATCTGGGCCTCAGAGAGGCCAAGGGGAGACTCAGCTGCCTCCAGGGAAACCCAGCTGATGGGGGGAAATGGTGGACAAGGGAGACAAGGATGCATATTCCTCACTGCCCCCTGAGTGCCCAGTCCATACCAAGCAATGCTGAGACTCCTCAGGATGCCTCAGGTTGATATAGACAGAGCCAGACACGACATTATGGTCGTGACTGGGAGAGGGATGAATTGTTTTGATTTCTATCTTGTAGATGAGGCAACTGAAATTCAGAGAAGTAATTTGTCCAGGTTCCCTAGTGAGTGGCAGAGCCAGGGATTGAACTAACCTCCCTGATTCCAGAGTCCGTGGTTAGAACTACTATAATCCACTACCTCTCTGTAGTATAACCACTGAGGTTGCATCAAAAAAGATTGAGCCACCAGAATGAGGGAGGTGATGATTCCCACTATTGCCAGTGCTGCTTATACCCCACTTGGAACCTTATGTCCACCTCTGTGCTCCAAACTGGGAGAAGTACAATGACCATTAGGGCGTACCTCGAAGAGAGGGACAGGTCAGGGAGGCACTTACACCCACATTCCAGGAGACTTCCAAAAAGAAGCTTCAGGAAGCTCATTCCCGTTCAATCAGTGTGCATAAGCAGAGTGGCCCACTGATGCTCTGGGCAGTTCCTGAGGAGAGTAAGCTCCTCATCACAGGAGCGTGCAAGAGGAGATCGGTAGCTGCCTACTGGAAGTTAATAGAGGGGACTCCCTGGAGAGGGTTTTTTGGGAGTCTTAGGTCTGGCTTCTGGGAAAGCAGGCAACATGGTGGCCTGCCTCCTCTCCACACTGCCTGTCCATTCTGCAGCCGCCTTGGATCCATGCGAGAACAACCCTTGCCTGCATGGGGGCTCCTGTAAGGCCAACGGTACCATGTACGGTTGTAGCTGTGACCAGGGCTTCGCCGGGGAGAACTGTGAGATTGGTGAGTGCCCCAGACTCAGGATGGGAACCTGGACTTGCTTGAATCCGAGCCCTGGGGTCTACCCCAGCGGACATCCCCAGGAGGACTCAGGGATTAAAAAAAAGCTGATTTCAGAAGCTCCCTCCTCCTCCCCTTCTCCTCGGAGCCAATAAATCAGGCCCAATTTGCTGAACCAGCACCAAACAGCTGAGCTCTTGTCCTGGGGACCAAGGCTCAGGTGTGCTGCCTCCCATCAGGCAGGGATGAGAGGGGAAGATAAACGATAATGCTCGGACTCCTCCCAGATCTGAGGGGGCCCTTCTGAGCCCTAAAGCTCAACACAGGAAATAGGAAAAATTACAAAATTTTAACAACAAATGTAAATGCTATCAGTCTTGTGCACTACCTCATTGACTTCACAACCACACTAATTACAGAATTATAACAATAAACATAAGCAGTGTGATTTCTTGAGCTCTTTCGCCAACACTCCACTTACAGTCACCCTTGAGAAGGTGCTCTTTTCATCACCACTTCGCAAAAATTAAAGAGTCCCAGGGAGGGGAAGTGACTTGCCCAAGGTATACAAATCCCGGGCACTGTCTACACAGGAGTTGTTAGGAGAGCTCAAATGATAGCTAGCTCCACCTACAAACAGCGTCCTGCCTCGGCACCTGTCCTTGCAAATGCTCTGGATCTCGGTTTCCCTAAGTTCCGCATTCTGGAAAGACCCTCCATCTTCAACATTCTGTGAGTCTGGTTGCCAGAGCATTACCTTCACTGTTCTGAAGTCCAGTGGAACATTCCACACACCCTGGCCCTCAGCTGGCCCAGTGGCATCTGCTCTCATTAATGCTAATTCATGTTAATTGCATGGGGTTCCTCCCCTTGACCTCCAGAGTCCTTGGGCCAGCTGTGCAGACCACACCGTTGGTTCGCTCTGGCCCAGGACGGATGGTAGGATCATGACCTCATCTTCTGCCTGGTTCCTTGTGGGGCCTGGGAGCCAAGGGGAGGCTGAGCTCTGACTCTGTCCCACCCCTCCAGATATTGATGACTGCGTCTCCAGCCCCTGTGAGAACGGAGGCACCTGCATTGACGAGGTGAACACATTCGTCTGCCTTTGCCTCCCCAGCTATGGGGGCAGCCTCTGCGAGAAAGGTGAGTCTCTCCCGAGACCCCGGAAATAGTACCAAGGAGTGGGTTTGGTGGTTGGGCCACGCGTGCCCCTTCCGTGCTTCAGGTCTCCATCTCTGCTTCTGTGGCCGTGGGTTGAACAGATGACCAGTTGCCGTTTGGGGATGAAACTCACATAATATAGAATTAACCTTAGAGTGTACAATTCAGTGGCATTCAGTACATTCACAATGTTGTGCAACGACCACCTCTAGCCATTTCCAAGACATTTTTGTCACCCTGAAAGGGAATCCTGTATCCATGAGCCGTCACTCCCCATCCTCCTCTCTCAGCCCCTGGCAGCCACTGGTCTCCTTTCTGTCTCTATGGATTTGCCTGTTGTAGATGTTTCATATAAATGGGATCCCGCACTGTGTGTCATTTTGTGTCTGCCTTCTTTCGCTCAGCATGTTTTCAAAACGTATCTACATTGTCGTGTGAATCAGGGCTCCATTCCTTTTTATGGCTGAGTAATGTTCCATTGTAGGGATCGACCACATTCTCCTTATCTGTTCATCAGTAGTAGCTATTTGGGTTGTTCCCCCTCTTGTGGTTAATGTGAAGAGTGCCACTGTGAGCATTCATGTGTAAGTTTTTGTTTGGACACCAGTTTCCTTTTCTCTCACCTCATTCTTTTTGGCTACACCTGGCTGGAATGGCTGAGTCACATGGCAATGCTGTGTTCAACGTTTGGAGGAACTGCTAGACTGTTTCCCTCAGTGGCTGCCCCCATTTTACATTCCCACTGGCAATGTACGAGAGTGCCAGTTTCTCCACATCCTCGCCAACACTTGGTGTTTCCCTTTTCATTTATTTTTTTTTATTTTAGCCCTCCTAGTGGGTGTGAGGTGGTGTCCCATGATAATTCTGATTTGCATTTCCTAATGGCTAATGATGTTGAGCATCTTTCCATGTGTTTATTGGCCCTTTATATAGCTCTTTGGAAAAAATATCTATCTGAGCCTTTTGGCAGGAGAGAAATTTTAGGATGTCCTGAGATCCATTTCCTGAGTTCCCCGGGGCCACACAGAGTGTGCGGGCCAATCAGAGAAGGAGATATCATAGTTGGGATGAGAGGGGTGGGTGTAAAGATCTCCAGCTGAATCTCTTCCTGCAACAGAGAAGTGAATATGGGAGGGGAGAGATGACCAGGGTGGGGGGAGGGCAGAGCCTCTGGAGGATGGGGACAGGAAGAAGGGTGATCTGGCCCCACAGTAACCTTGGGTTTTGTCCTCTCTCTGGTGCACTGGCTGTGCTCATGGCCAGGAGGGCGGGGCTTGGCCCAAGGCCAGTCTCCCTCACACTCCCATCCCACCTCCCAGACACGGAGGGCTGTGACCATGGCTGGCACAAGTTCCAAGGCCACTGCTACCGCTACTTTGCCCATCGACGGGCGTGGGAGGACGCCGAGAGGGACTGCCGCCGCCGGGCTGGCCATCTGACCAGCATCCACTCACCTGAGGAACACAGCTTCATTAACAGTAGGGACGCTGGGGTGGGCAGGGTGGCCCTTGCTGTCCCTTTGCCAGGGCATCCCCTAGGGTCCTGAAGACACTACCTTTCTGAAGCTATATGCATTCATGCCGGCCCTGACCCCTTGAATTCACGTGTCCATTTATCCACTCGTCATTCCGTTTATTCACTTCATTCATTCATTCACCAAAAATTTACTGAGTATGTGCTGGCACCGTTCCAGGCGCTGGGACACAACGGTGAGTGAGACACAGATTGTCCTGTCTTTGGGGATTGACGTTCTTGCGCGGGCTATAGGCAAACAAGTAAATATCTAATTAAATAAGTCTATACTATAATTAGCTGGTCCTGAGTGCACAAATGACAAAACAGAGCCAGGGGAAAGAGGGCGATGAAGAGGCATCTGTGATGTGGGGGTGAAATGAGGACGGAGCTCTGCAGAAATCTAGAAAAAGAGCGTTGCATCAATTAAATCTGGCATTTATTGATTTATTCATTATCCCCATGCCATTCGCTCATCCATCCAATTATTCGCATTCCCCCCATCCCCTCCCCTGTTAATTCCTTCATTTGTTCATTCCCTGGTTCCCTCATTGTTGTCTTCCCCTCCATCGTAATCAAACACATGCTTATCCTTGATGACAGTCAGTGACTAATGCCCTCATTTGGTCACCTGCCTGCCCTGTCCGACCCCACTGCTGGTTCTCCTATCCCTTACTCTCCTTTTCTGCAAAGACCTGATGCTTCTCTGTTTATTCCTTCTTCTGGCTGTTTGTTTAAGCCACAGATCATGGCAAGACTGGAGCTTAATCCGGGCTTTTTTCATGCTTCCCTCCCCCTCCCACTCTCATCTGTGTGGGAAGGGAGGGGAGAGGGAGTGAGCCCACACAGAGGCTGGGGGGGGGAAGGGCTGGGCTCCTCCCTTCCCACACCTTCCACCACTCCTCCAGCCCACATCCCAGGCTGGGGGAGGGGTGGGCACCCAGCCCTCAGGATGCCCCACCTCGCAGGCTTTGGGCGTGAAAACACGTGGATCGGCCTGAATGACAGGATCGTGGAGAGGGATTTCCAGTGGACGGACAACACGGGGCTGGTGAGTGGCAGGAGCCAGGCTTGGGTCTCCCTAGGACAGCGGGATGGGTAGGAGCTACGTGGGCTCTGTGCTCTGGCCTGACTTTACCCTCTTGTGCAGATCCACCAGAGGTCCTTATGGCTCTGAGATTCTCAAGTTGGTTGGCAAAGGAGCTTCAGCAAAGCCCCAGATAGCCCTTGATGTCCCAGCCCTGTAAACATCTGGTCTACCCAGTGGCTGAAGTCAGAAACCTAGGACTGGGGCCTGAGGCCTCCTCTTGCTCACGACCCTGTCCTCCAGCCATGGACTCTAAGATATTCCGACTGCCCTACAGCGTCCCTTATCACTCACTGGGACCCCTCCAGCAGCCCCCCCAACCCCATCCCCAACACAGTCACTACCTACACTCCTGCCCCTCCATCTGGAAGCCAGGAGAACTTTTTGAACAATTGTGGTGAAGTTCACATAACATAAAATTAATCATTTTAAAGCTTCCTTTTTTACATTTTTTATTTAAGTCATCACACCCAATGCGGGGCTGGAACTCACGACCCGGAGAGCAAGTGTCGCATGCTCTTCTGACTGAGCCAGCCAGCTGCTCCCCAAATCAATCATTTTAAAGTGTATAATTCAGTGGTATTTAGTACCTTCACAGTGTTATGCAACCATGACCTCGGTCTGGTTCAAGAATATTTTCATCACCCCAAATGGAAAACCTATATACACGAAGACCTTCTAAAAATCACACATCAGATCATGATTCTCCCTGCTTTGAGTCCTCTCAGACTCTCTATTGTTCTCAAGATAAAAGGCCACCTCTTCCTGCTGTGGAAAACAGTCTGGCGGTCCCTTAAAAGGTTAAAGTCACACAGGATTACCACATGACCCAGAAACTTCACTCCTAGGGAGATACCCCAAAGAAGTGAAAGCAGGTACTCAAACAGACCCTCATGTTTGGACCCTCATGTACACAACAATACTATTTACAATAGCCAAAAGGTGGAAACAACCGAATGTCCATCAGCAGATGAATGGGTGAACAAAATGCCATCCATCCATATGATGAGCACTGTTCAGATACTAAGCGGAGACGTGGTACAAATGAGGATGAAACTTGAAAATATTATGCTTAATGAAACAAGCCAGGCATAAAAAGGCCACATATTGTATGACGTATGATTCTATTTACATGAAATATCTAAAACAGGCAAATTCTTAGAGACAGAACAAAAATCAGTGGTTGCCTGGGGCTTGGGACAGGGCCGAATGGGGAGTGATTGCTAAGAGGACAGAGTTTCTGTCTGAAGGGATGACAAAATCCTGGGGATAGATAGTGATGAGAGTTGTACAACGTTGTGAATCATATTAATGCCAATGAAATGGACACTTAAAAATGGTTAAAATGGTAAACTTTATGTGTTATGTAGTACACTCAGTTTAAAAGAATCCATCTCCTCTACTGCAAAAACTGGCCCTTGGTCCCCTACTGACCACACCCCAACTCCATCTAATAGCTCCTGCGCACTGGCCTCCGTTCTGTTCCTCAAACAGGATAAGTTCTGTCCTGCCTCTGGGCCTTTGCACTAGCTCTTCTCTCTGCTTGGAACTCTGTTCCCCGCCATTTCTATCCTTGAGTCTTCGGCTATCCCGTTGCCTCCTCAGGGAATCCCTCTGGGACCTTCGTTCAGCTATTCATGTAACAGTGACCCATGTGGAAAACAGACTGTCAGGGAGAAAGGAAGGAGGTAGGAGGGCCGAGGAAGAGGGCACTGCCGCCTCTTGGCCAAAGGGGGGGTGGCTCCAAGTGCAGCAGAGGCCACTGTCAGGCAGAGTGGTGCCCATTGTGTAAATCGAAACACTGAGTCCTTAAAGTTTGAATGGTCTGGCCAGGGGAGTCCTGCGCTAGGCAGTGACAGAGCCTGAGTTCCTCTCTTCCCTATTCCCGCAGCAATATGAGAACTGGCGGGAGAACCAGCCTGACAATTTCTTCGCGGGCGGGGAGGACTGTGTGGTGATGGTTGCACATGAGAGCGGGCGCTGGAACGACGTTCCCTGCAACTACAACCTCCCATACGTCTGTAAGAAGGGAACAGGTAGGCTGCTACTCGCCCCACTGCTTCCCTCTTGCCTCTCACACTCACTGGTTCTTTGTTTTATTTCAGTTTCTGTAAGTGTAAGTCAGCCTTGCCCACTTTTCACTACAGCATTGTGTGAGAGTGACCGTTTTTTCCCACTTTGGCCAACTCTGTGTGTTCTCCAACTTTTTGTTCTTTGTTCATCTGAGAGGAGAAAAAATAGTATCAACTTGTTATGGTCGTTTGCATGTCTTTAAGCATGAGAATAACCAGCTGTTCCTATGTCAATAAGCTATTTGTATGTGTTTATTTTTCTGGGAAAATAGTTCATCTCCTTTGCATAACTTTCTATAGGCGTGTTGGTCTTATTGATTTGTCAGAGCTCTTTACATATTAAGAGAACACTTGGAAGCATTCTCATGTCCACCTATCTCTGATACTTTTGTTTATTCTTACTTGCGTTTCTTTGCCAGTTTTCATGTCCTTTCTTCTTTTCATTTGCTCAGGTTTATTCTTGTCTCCCACCTCCTTCTCTGCCATCATGCATAAGAACTGAGGAGGGTGGGATGTGTCCAGGAGGTTTCTGTCCCTAAGGAGCTCCTGGTTTGGATAGAGGAGACAGACATAGTCACATTCCGCTGGAGAAGTCACAGCTGGGCAATGGGCAGGATTCTGCTGAGGGGTGTATTATACCCCAAAAGAGAGGAAACCAGTTCAGCCCCAGATGTGGCCACTTCCCTAACTGGTGGTTCCTCTGTCTCCAGTGCTTTGTGGTCCCCCTCCGGCAGTGCAGAATGCCTCACCCATTGGTGCTCGCAAGGCCAAGTATAATGTCCATGCCACTGTACGGTACCAGTGTGATGAAGGATTTACCCAGCACCATGTGGCCATAATTCGATGCCGGAGCAATGGCAAGTGGGACCAGCCCCAAATCGTCTGTACCAAACGTAAGTGGCTGTCCCCAGACACCCCAACACAGGTTTCCAGCTATTTGTAGTCTCCAATCACAATATCTTATTACTACACATGTTGATCTGCCTAATAATACAGTCCTGCAGGGGCGCCTGGGTGGCTCAGTGGGTTAAGCCTCTGCCTTCGGCTCGGGTCATGATCTCGGGGTCCTGGGGTCGAGCCCCGAGTTGGGCTCTCTGCTCAGCAGGGAGCCTGCTTCCTCCTCTCTGCCTGCCTCTCTGCCTACTTGTGATCTCTGTCTGTCAGATAAATAAAAATCATTTAAAAAAATAATAATAATACAGCCCTGCAGATAAGTGGGAACTTACCAGCCCGCCTGGTGTTTCATTCATTTCTCCTCTGCCTGGAAAGGCTCACTGCATCAGGCCACCCTCCTCTCACCACCTCTTGCCACTTCCTTGTCCTCCCTCATTTCCCCGCAGCCAGACGGTCCCATCGGATGCGGCGACACCATCACCACCACCAGCACCATCACCAGCATCACCACCACAAATCGCGCAAGGAGCGCAGAAAACACAAGAAACACCCAGTGGAGGACTGGGAGAAGGAAGAAGGGAATTTCTGCTGAGAAACCAGGCAAAAGGAAGCACAACCCCCTTCCCACACCTTCTCTGGAGCCTTCACCTGGGGAGACAGAGCCCAGAGAAAAACAAGAGGGTCTGGAAGCCCCTGTGCCCCAAACCACATCCCGCCCCCATAACCCTTTGTAAAAAACTACTCTCTCCTCTTTCTTATATACACAAGGTCCACTTGGCAGGCAAAGCCAGGTATCTGAAAAGTCAGTTCTAGTCAGGCTGAACTCTGGGAGCATCTCCCAGTGGAGGGAAGCACAATCAGCAAAGATCATTCTTTGCACTGGTTAAGTCTTTTGTTGGCGAGGCTGACTACCAGTTGTTGAACTAAGGCTTTGATGAGGGTGCAAGGGTATATATTTGGATTCACACTAAGGAATTGCTTATCACACCAGACATGCAGGCTTAGTAAACCATCAGATGTCCTAAATGCGGGCTGGAGCTTTTAGTTAAGGTCGTTGGCTTTGGGAGTTGAAAGTTGAAATTGACAGCTGCTCTTCCTCCACCCTGGACTTCAGCCCAAGTTCCGTCTTTGGTCTTGGGGGATAAATGGAGTGTGGAACTCCAGCGTACTGAATTTTAGGAATGTTTTAGAACAACCTCCTCTGTGCACTCAGAGTTAGGGGTCAGGATAGTCAGAGCAATATATGGGCGATGGAGGGAAGGTGTATTGCTTACCCTCCCAGGTCGAGTCCAGTGCTGAGATTTGGTGGTTCTGTATGTGTGGTGAATCTCTCTCACACACACAGAAGAGAGGATGTTTAGGGCTTGATGAGCCCAGATTTCTTCCCCCTCCATCTCTCAGGGAGACAAAGAACCTCCTTCCTGGACCAAGGAGGTGCCAAGTTTTCTAGCTCAGTGCCCATACCCATCCCTCAAGAGACATCAGTAGTGCCCCTGCCCTGAGTCCCACTCCTATTCCTGCCTCATCCCTGTCTCCATTCATTGCCTGGCGGACTAGAAACGCTTAAAACTTGAAGTAGTGGCATCTACCTGCAGTCATGTTGTAGAGAAATGCACAGTATTAAAACCTAAACACACACACACACACACACACACACACACACACACACACACACACACACACATTTTTCTCTCATTGTTTAAAAAAATCTTTTAAGTGGGAAAGAACTGACCGAATCTGTTCCCCCAAATCTGCAACCTGTAAAAGAACTTTCCAGGCCAAAGGCCAGGATTCAGTTCCCTGATCTGTGGCAGGAAAACCCACACCTAATCCTCCATGTTTTGTCCACTCTCAACTCCTCTACTCTGGGCAAAATCTGTGGATTTGTGTTAAAAACCACAGTGGAGAATGGTCCTCTGCAGGAAAGAAAAATAAGCAAACATATGGTCCAAGGGTTCCATAGAGAAAGAAACATATTCATTGAGCCTATATTCTTCCTGGGAAATAATACTGTGGAGTCTATACTGAGCTAAAGACACACACTGTCTCCTTGGATCTTCTCAACAGCCCGGTGATTTTGGAACCATTATTTCCCCATTTTATACATGACAAAACTGAGGCTCAGATAAGAAAAATGCACTGGTTTGAAGTCACAGCCAAGATGGGAGCAAGGATTTGATCCATCCACTGTGACTCCAAACACTGCCCTTTACTTTGGGGGAAAGGGTTGGAATATAATCGCACTCTCTCACATACATGGCAGACTTGGGATAAGACTGAGAAGTGCAAACTAGACCCTTGTCCTTGACCATGGTTGTCAGTCTTCCCTGCTATAGACATTATCCACTGTTCCACCTTATAGTCATAGAGAAAGCCCAGGGATGTACATTTGCCTTCTTGTTTTGATAATTTTTTTGGTTTAAAAATATAATAACACATCTTCAGTAATTCATGTCATAAAATAATTTTCCTTTTGGGGGTGGTGCTGGGGATGCAACTTTTTTGGGGGAGGTGTCTTGGTTTATGCTCCCTGCCCTTGACCCCTTTAGTCCCTTGCTCTGCCTCCATCCCAGCTCCGTGGTGGGAGGGGGCTCTGGTCTTTTCTAAAGTGGGTGGTTTGTCTTTTAGTCTTTCCCTTTGGGATGTGAGTGTGTGTTTGCGTGTGCCGCGTGTGTGGCATGCGTGTGAGTGTGTGTGCGTGTGAACAGCTTCAGGTTCTGCTGGTTTTGCTGTGAGCTGCAGTGTTCTGTGGGTCTGTGGTATCTGACACTGTGGACATTAATGTACTTCTTGGACATTTTAATAAAATTTTTTAACAGTTCAACCTGCCTGTCACCTCCTGGGACCTTTCTTCATTTATTCATTCAGCATGTACTTACTGAGCAACTGTTAAGAGCCGTGTACTGGGCTGGGAGCTGGGGAGACAACGGTGAACAAGACAGACATGGCCCCTGGAAGGTGGTCAAGGAAGGCTTCCTAGAGGAGGTGAATGGAATCTAAAGGAGGAATAGTGTTTACTAGATGAGAAGAGGAAGAAAGGAAGACAATTTCAGGCAGAGGGAAGAGCAAAGACAAACATCCTCTTGCAGAAAGGACATCGGTTATTTGAAAAACAGCAAGGAATCTACAGTGCTGGAGCAGAGCGGTAGAGGTAGATGGTGGAAGGAAATGGGGTCAGAGATGCAGAAGACGGACAACTTGGGACCATAGAGGCTATGGTGAGGAGTTTAGGTTTTATTTAAAAAGCAATAGTGGCAGGGACGCCTGGATGGTTAAGCGTCTGCCTTCGGCTTGGGTCATGGTCTTGGGGTCTTGGAATGGAGCCCCACATTGGGCTCCTTGCTTGGGGTGGAGGGGGGAGCCTGCTTCTCCCTCTGCCTGCTGCTGTCCCTGCTTGTGCTCTCTCTCTCTCTCTCTGTCAAATAAATAAATAAAATATTTTTTAAAAAGATTGAAAAGAAAAAAACAACAGTGGCAAAAACAAAACAAAACAAAAAGCAAAGCAAAACAAAAAACAAAGTTAAAAGGCACATGCCGAACTTGGGAACAATTTTTCAAATCAGAGATAGAGAAGGACTTAATACATAAAGAGCTCCTACAAACTAATGGGGAAAAAAACCCTAATAATCCAATAGCCAAATAGGCAAAGTATATGAATAAAACATTGACAGAAAAGGAAATACAGATGCTCTTAAACTCCAGTGTATACTCAACAAAATAATACACATTTCGCAAGGACACCAGGATGAACAAAGAGCATATTTATTTTTTAAAAAAGATTTTATTTATTCATTTGACAGCAACAGACACAGTGAGAAAGGGAACACAAGCAGGGGGAGTGGAAGAGGGAGAAGCAGGCTTCCTGCCAGGCAGGGGCCCCGATGCAGGGCTTGATCCCAGGACTCTGGGATTATGACCTGAGCTGAAGGCAGACGCTTAACGACTGAGCCACCCAGGCGCCCCAAGAAGAGCATATTTAAAAAGAGAATCAAATAAATCTAACAAGAGAGGGGACTTGCATTGATCAATAATGACAACACACCCAAACTGTGAATGATTTATGACTTCCTCACCCACCTGCACCTAAGGTCAACGTGGGGAATGTTTGCTCAGGCTCACACATAATAAGAGAATTGCAAGTGACAACCAGAATGAGATTTTTTTTTTTTAACCTATCAAGTTGGCTAAAGAAAAAAGTGTTAACACACGATGCTGATTAGGATGTGTGGAAAGGAAAAAAAAAAAAAAAGGATATGTGGAAAGAGGCAGGTACATCTATTACCGGTGGGGTATAAGTTGGCCCCGCCTCTCCTTGATTAAACAACTTCTAATGTCATCCCCCAATTATGCTAGAATGTGTGTGAGGTGAGGTGGGTACTTATTAGTAACAGCAAAATAGGGAAATCTAAACATCCGCCATTAGGAGACGGGCTACCAAATTATGGCGCATCCAAACAATGAATGCTCCGCCAACCTTCAAAAGAATGTGGGGGTGGGGGATCTTGATATGGTGATTGAAACTATCTCCAAAATAAAGTACTAAATAAAAGGAGAGTGACTTGAAAAGTATACATGGCACATGGATGTTCACAGCAGCATTAGTCACAATCACCAAAAAGGTGGAAAAACCCAAATGTCCATTAACTGATGAATGAATAAACAGAACAGGGTATATACATGACACAGAATATTATTCACCCATAAAAAGGAATAAAGTATTTTTTTTAAGATTTTATTTATTTATTTGACACAGAGAGATCACAAGTAGGCAGAGAGGCAGGCAGAGAGAGAGGAGGAAGCAGGCTCCCCGCAGAGCAGAGAGCCCGATGCGGGGCTCGATCCCAGGACCCTAGATCATGACCTGAGCCGAAGGCAGCGGCTTAACCCACTGACCACCCAGGCGCCCCAGGAATAAGTCTTGATACACATCACAACATGAGCCTCAGAAACATTATGCTGAGTGAAAGAAGCCAGACACAAAAGGACACATATTATAAGATTCCATTAATTTTTTAATTTAGAGTGAGAGCAAGTGGCAGGGGGGAGGGGCAGAGGGAGGAAGAGAGACTCAAGCAGGCTCCACGCCCAGCCGGCAGGGTTCCATACCACCACCCGAAAATACAATCAGAGCAGAGTCAAGAGTCAAACAAAACAAAACAAACAAAAAACCAAAAAATCCTAAAGAGTGAGCCACCCAGGTGTCCCTATATGATTCTATTTATGTGAATCAAGAACAGGCAAAACTAGAGAGAAAGTAGATAAGCAACTACCAGGGCAGAGGGGAGAGGGAAGGAAAGAATGGGGGTGCGTTTGCTTAATGGGTATGGTGTTTCCTTCGGGGATGATAAAAATGTCTTGGAACTAGATAGATAATCTCCAACAGGGTGAATTGTGTAAATGCCATTTGTGTAAAAATTGGGGAAAATACATATGCATGTTTGCTTGAATGAACACAAAACATCTCTGGAAGGGCTTGTAAGAAACTTTTGATGTCTCCAGACAGTGAACTGGGAGGTGTAGGATGGGAAAGAGCGATTTTTCGGAATATCTGGCGTCAGGAAGGTTTCTATCCGGGTTGCCATCCCTTAGCTCTCCTTCAGGTGGGCCCTGGAGACCTCCACTCCAACAATGCAGCAACTCCAGCAGAACGAAGGTTCCCGTGGCCCAACTGGTTCACCAAAACCCCAGGGATCCAGTGGCACGGTCCCCCTGCCTCCCTCTCCCTCCCTGAACCAATCAGGTTTTCTCAAGGAGGTGTGGCCAGCACTCATTGGCTGAACTAGAAGGGGGTGGTGTCAGCCCCTCCGACTCTCATTGTACCAGCGGTGGTTAAAAAGTTAACATATTCACGGGAAAACTAGAAAACTGGAACCACGGAAGGGAGAAAAGATGCCAGCGGGGAAAAGGCGGGATTCTAGAAATCCCATGCCTCACGCCTGGAAATATGCCCCCTACCATTCCCCTAATCAAGGAAGCGAAGGCCCAGCTGGAGCCCAAGGCTGTCTAACCAAGGGGCTGGGCGCTGCCTTCAGATAGATGAGTGGTTTGAGTCTCTGGAAGTTCTGTCACGTCTGGTATTGAAGGATGAGAGGTAAGTTAACATCGACTATCACGTCTACAGCCTAATCACTTTTACAGTTTTTCCTCTTCTCCCTTTGCTTGTATCCCAGAAACTTACAATGTTTCTCCGTCTACGATCCCCCCCACCCCCACTCCACCTCCGCACCAGGGAAGATTTGCAATCTCTCTGCCTTCCTAGTGCAAGAACTTTCCATCCAGTTTTGCACACTTTGTGCCTGGGGTATTGAGAGGGACCACTTGGTGTGTCATCGACCCAGTCAGGACAGGGCTGAAAGGGGCCGGACACGTGGGGGAAGGGGATGATGCAAAGAAGAGAGTGAAGGCAGAATGAGGGAAGGCAGAGGGGGAGACATTGGGGAGTGAGGATGGTCCTGAGGAATGAGGGGGATGCCTCCCAACCAAATCATCACCACACCCCCCCAGCTGGGAAACATTTTGTCCACCAAAGTGCATTTATGAAGCAATTACCCACCAGGTGTCCCATTTTCTCATTCATCCAAAAACAAACAAACAAACAAACAAACAAACACTTTTTTAATTGAGCCCCTGCTGTATGCTTTGCACTCACTGGGATCTCAGACAGCTCTGGTACAGAGGAGGAAAACAGGCTTGTCACTTGGTCACAGAGGCAGGATTCGAACCCGAGCCCACCGGATTCCCAAACTCACAGATGGGTTTCCTCAAGATGGATGTGACAATAAGGTGGTGGGGGAGGGGGTCCAGGAAGGCCCTCCGGGCTACTCCAGGGAAGACCTTGGAGCTGAGGTCTGCCATGGCTGGGGTGGCTTTGTTCATGGACCGTCTCTCCTGAGCTGGCTCTCAACACCGGGAGCGGGAGGGGTGTCTGGCTAACTTCTTAGCACAAATTTCCCTTTAGAACCTGGAGCTCACTGTGGATTTTGAAGCTTAAAAACATTCCATCTCTCCTGGATCTCTAAGGAGTGGAATGTGGGGGCCGGGGGCAGTTAGAGGAGAGAGGAGCTCTGTGAGAATGGAGCTGTGGTCTCAGAAGGGAAGGGGGGAGCCCAGTGCTTGCATGGGATAAAGGGCCAGGCCTGCCAGAGTCATTTGGCTCATCTGTATGGCAGCAATGCCAACACCTGGGGGTTGCAAGTGTGTCTCGTGCACTGTTGTCTGGGATAGAGTTAGCGTGCAAACGGAGGGTGTCCAGCAGCTCCAGAAGTCCAGCCATATCTAGGGATGCTGCCCGGGGGCTGGGCCTATCTGGTTAAGGGCAGACATGAAGCCCTAAGGGGTGCAGTTCCGGCCCCCAGTAAGAAGTTCCTGAGAGCTGGAGTGGGTTGTCATGGGGATTACGCTGACAGTCTCTATGGCGATAGTTTGGTGGGGCAGGGCCCTGCTGACCTGGGAAAGCCTAGAGGGAAAGGTGTTCTGTGACCTCAGACACCAGAGTTTGGTCTCCATGGCAACAGCTATGGGGTTTCAGCAGCTTGGAGGCAGAGTTTGGAGGGTGGCAAGGAGCTGGGGTGCACTGGGGCAGCCTGTTCCCATGGTGAGAGCTGGAGAACTGAATGTTGGGTCACTCTCGGGACAGCTGGGGGAGGAAATGGTCTTCAGGGCTGTTGGTAAGAATGGGGACATTCAGAAGTAGAGTTGTAGCTCTCTGAAATCCCAGAGGTGAGATGGGAAACGTGTGGTATCCATGGTTACAGCTGGAGGAGGCAGGCACTAGCTCCATGGGTGTGACTGATGAGGGAAGGGCTGTATGACTAGGTTACAGGTAGAAGTTGGGCTGGTCGCCTTGGTAACAATGGGAAGTGGGACAGCTCGTCTCCATAGTGAGTGACATGGATCCTATGGATCCCTGGGCCCAGGGGATGGTCTCTTTGTTGACAGTTGGGAAAGAGGCCATCCATCAGATGGGAGCGGGTTTTCTCCCTCCAAAGAGATACCTGAGGGCTGGGGCACGGCCACCAGTCATGCGAGCCAGCTGGGGCATATCATTCTGTTTTAGTGGTGACAGACAAGGCTAGTCTCCCCTGAAACTGGAAGGGTGGGGGTGTTCAGGGTGACCTGGGAACATGGCCTGTTAATCGGCAAACTTCAAGGGATTCACAGGGGAAGGCAGCAGAATGGGAATACCCAATTTCCAGGTCACCACAGGGTAGAGGACAGAAGCCCAGTTTCCATGTGACCACGGGGCGTGATCACCTGGTGAACTCTGAGGTTTCTCTACGTGTGAGGGGGAGGAGGGTTCAGGGTCCAGATGACCATAAAGGAACAGTCTTCAGTCTCCAGGGAGATGCAGAGGGCCTGAGGCCACTCTCCAGATAATCCTGGGGGTCCAGCCTCCAGGAGACCGGGAAGAGGGGTGGTTCTGTCAGTTTTCAAGTAACCTCGGGAGGCGTGGCCAATCTTCAGGAGACCTCAAGGTTTGTTGGCCTCCAGGAGCCTTCAGGGGACATGGCCCATCTCCTGGGGAAGTCGAGGGAAGAGGGAGATCCACTGTCCAGAAGAGGTGGGGGCTTGATCAGTCTCCCGGAACTGGCAGTCTATGAGGACCCCAGGAAGGGCAGCCAGGGTTCAAAGACCACAGAAGACCTGGTCAGCCTGCAGGGTACCGCAGGGGGCGTGGCCAGTCTCCAGTCACGTGGTCTGTTTCCAAGAGACCGCAGAGCACTCGGCCAGCCGCCAAGCACCCAAACCAACTGCGCCCAGGGCCTAGACGCGCAGCGGGGTCCAAGCGGCCGGGTCGCGCGCGCCTCCCGCCCAACCGCCGCCTCCGGCCCAGCCCCAGCCCCAGCCGCCGGGTGCGGGGTCCGGCGCGCCGGGTGCACGGTAGCAATAGACGCCAAAGAGCCGGCGCGTGGCGTCGGGGAAGCCCAGGCTGCGAACGCCCGGCCGGCGGCCGCCGCAGCGCGCGCGCGGATTCACGATGGGGTAGCGCGCGCTCCCGTCGGCCAGCCAGCCCGCGGTGCAGCGGTCCAGCAGCTGCAGCTTCCACGCAGCGAACAGCTGTCCCACCTTGGCCACGGCCGCGCCGCGCGCCGCGCACGCACGCGCTGCTCCCGAGAAGGGCACAGGCCGCAGCGGCTTCAGGAAGAACACACGTCCTGCAGTGGAGTAGGGGAGAGTGGTTAAGGCCACTCCCGGGATCTGGCCTCCTCCGGGTTCAGAACGCTTTCCACCCCCCACGTGCCTGCAACCCAGGACCCCAGCCACAGGATTCAGGAACACCCTCTCTCCTGCAGTCCTGGACCCCAGCCGTGTCCAGGGTAGTTTTGGTGCCAAGCGATGCGTGATTGCTGCGCCATGGCAGTCCGGGGGTGGGATATCCTGGTCTGGACCCCCGAGGACCAGAGTAGATAGACGTGCTAAGAGGAGGATACTGAGAGGGTGGGAAAGAGACTGAGAGGGAGGGGTACTGGGAAGAGGGTTCTATGGGGGCGGGGCCTCACCGGCGGGGCGGACCCCGAGCCTGTGGAGGGCGGGGTCTCCTTCCTAGGGGCGGGGCCTACACACCCGGGAGGTTGGACGTGAAGCAGAAGGCGTCGTAGCGTTCTTCGGCATTGTGGCGGTAGCCGTAGTTGCGCACGCCCCCGGAGGCGGTGCGGCCGCCGGTCCCGGCGCTCCCGGCTCCGCCCAGGCCGCCGCAGGGCTCCCGGGGCTGGCTCACCGGGTACTGCACGGACCCGTCGCGCAGCCAGCCTGCGTTGCACCAGTCCAGGCCGTCGCGCCAGGCCGCGTGCAGCTGCTCTGCCGACGCCAGGATGCCGTCCTGCTCAGCGCAGGCGCGCTGCGCCTCCATGAAGGTCAGCTTGTAGCGGCCTCCACGGGGGTGGTAAGGGAAGACAACTCCTAGGAGGACGTACGTAGGGGGTTCAGCTGGGGAATCCCACCCCACCCCTACCCACCTAATATGTGGGGTGCTGCGTGACTCTTCAACCTAGACTTTCCACTCCATCCCTCACTCTGGACGTGGACCTGACCACGCTATTCCCAACCTCACAACCCCTTGTGATTCCCTTTGCCTTAAGTCTGGGATTCATTTGACCCTCCCTCTTAAGATACTTAATCTTATCCATTCCCTTTCCACCACGGGAGATCTGTTTATGTACTTTCCATTTCTTCCATCTGCTGAACTCCTATTCATCCTTCAAAACCCAGCCCCCACAACCCTTCTCCCTTCAGTCTTCACTGCTTCTGACACTCCCCCAGCACTGGGAGCTTCACGCTGGTCAAGCCCTGAGCTGATGGAGCTGGGAATGTTTGTGTCCAGTGCTGACTCCTCCACAGGGAGCCCCTGAAAGTATGACCTTGGGCAAAGACCTCTTTGATCCCCAGCATTGTCCAGGGCAGTTCCCACTGGTTTCTCTTCCACCTTCAGTTCTCATAACTTGCCCTCATTGGACCCACAGTCAACTCAGTTCAGCAGCATTGTGTGTGTGTGTTTGAGGGGCAGACCTTGGAGGGGCAGATGGATCTTTCAGCAGACACAGGGAGGAGCAAACAGGGGCCAAGAGAACACCTGGAGCCTGAAGACCAAAGCTTGAGTCCTAACTATGTCACTCACATGTTCCTCCAGCAAGGTCTAACCTCTCTGAGCCTGTTGCTCATCTGCTGGTAATAGCACCTCCCTCGAAGTTTTTGGGAAAATTAAACAAGAGATTCGTTTACTTTGGACAATAAGAAACCTGCTGCTATTATTGCTGTTATTTGCTATTGTTGGGAGGTACAGCAAGTGAGGGCTCTGAAATCTCTCCTAGAATCTTCTCAGGTGGACTGAGGAAGGCAAAAAACAGGTGGGAGAGAATTTTTCAGGTAGAAACCCCACCTCCCAGTTCCATAGTCAGCCAATCAGAGCATCCCATCTCCCAGTCACAGTAATTGGTTTATGGATGGGCACATGACTCAACCTGGGCCAATGAGGGACAACTCTGGGACTCCAGCTAGCACTGCGAGGAAATTTATTGCCAAGTTGGAGGATGGAAGCCTGGCACTACTTTTTGGATCCATCAGGGGAAACCTGCCTGAAGAAAGCCCACTTAGGGAAGGAGAACTGAGGGAGGAATTCCTGACATGCTATGAGTGGATGTCCCTGGATCTCAGCCCCAAGGGTTTCCCAAAGTCTGTACTATTGACATTTTAGACTAGTTCCTTCTTTGCTGTGGAGGGCTGTTCTGTGCATTGTAGGATGTACTGCAGCCTCCCTGCCCTCTGCCCACTAGATGCCATCAGCAACCCATTTCTAGACATTGCCAATGTCCTTGGAGAGCAAATTCACCTCAGATCAGAACCATTACCCTACCCTACCAAGCCTCAAATTCTTTTAGGCCAACTTGATTTGGTTTCTGTCCTTTGCAATATTTCCCCCTCTCCTCTCTTAGAAACATGCTTTATTCCGTCCACAAGCTGGTTACCTTCCAGGTCTAGCTTGACCATGCCAGTGTCATCCTCCAGCTCATTGGTGACCTCGCATTCATAGCGCCCATAATCCTGCAGCGTAACGTTTCGGAGAACCAGGGAGGCATCCCCGGGTCCGTCGCCCTGCAGCTCGGCACGCCCACGGTAGCTGCCAAATGCTCGGTGCTGGGGGCCCAGGGCCACGAAGACGTCAGCAAAGGCCAGTGGGTCCACCACCTTGGTCCACTTGAGACGGACGCCGTCGTGGTCGTGGGCAGCTGCCTCATAGTGGTAGCGGCAGGGCAGGACGATGGTGCCACCCCTGTGACTGACCACCTGCCCAGGCGCCGTCTGCACCACCACCGAGCCAGACTCACCCTCTGCGGGAGGGCCAAGCAGGGTTCAGAAGAGGTCCCAGGGGGCGGGGTGGGGAACGGGGGGAAGGGGATCCCACGAAAGTGTTGTGGCAAGAAGGCTTGGGCGTCGGTCAGGGGATCGTAAGGTTAAAGGAGATCAGGAAAGGGAACTGCGACTCAGAGGGGGAGGGGCGAGGGTGGGGGACTGTGACCGATAGGAACGCTCCATGCCCTACCCCCTACATCCTCCCCGCATCCAGGCAATCACATTCGGCCACTGCTTCTGCGGGGCAAGACCGGCTTCCGCTATCCAGACTCACCGAGCACGTGCACGACCTTCTTGCGTCCGCGCTGCGCCCCTGCTGGGGCCGTGAGCAGCAGGACTCCCCAGGCCGCTGCCCAGAGCGCGCCGGGACCGAGGGCCGCCCGAGCACACACCTGGGGGCAAAGAGTACTCAGTCCAGCCTCCTGGACTTTGCCTGTCGTAAGACTAACCCCCCGACCTTCCTTCCCCACCGCCAGGACTTCTCGCATGCCCAGGTCCCCACCCAGGCCAGGGTCCCAGGGGACTCTCTCAAGGAGAAGGCTAGCAGACCTTCCCAGCCCTCACCCCCTGTCCCCCGCACTCTCCCCGGACTTCACACTCTAGCTCCTACGCAAAGCCCACGCCCCTGGGCTCACCTGCGCTCTGTCCAGCGCCAGCAACCCGCCAGATCCCTTAACCCCAACACCGGCCGCCCGGAGCTCCGCCCCCTTCTCAGGCCGGCCCTGGCCGGGATCTGGAGGGAGGCGGGGGGAGGAGCTGGAGCCGCGGCAGCGGCAAGGTTATCCGTGCGCCAGGAGACTGCAGCAAACCGGCCAGGGTGTGCGGGCGGCGGGGGGAGGCGGTGGGACGCGAAGGGGTAGAGCCACAGAGATGTAGAGACACGGGGAGAGGGCGAGGAAAGGGAAAGAGACAGAAAACCAGGGAGAGATGGGGGTGGAGAGGTAGAGACTCAGAGAAGGGTATGGAAAGATGGAGAGACAGACTGAAAGGGAGAGAGCAAAGACAGGAAGAGGGGAAAAGAGAAAGAAGAGAGGGCTTGGAGGTAGGGAGAGACGGAGACTCAGAGGAAAAGAAAAGGGATCAGGAAGACAAAAAGAGGGAGAGAAAAGTAGGGAGAGGCAGAGAGGGATATAAAATGAGAGGCAGAGTTCGAGAAACAGAGATACAAGAGGGTGAGAGACGGAAGGGATGGGAGAGACAGAGCGGAGAGAGACTGAAAAGAGGAACCCGGAGGGACGTAGATTAAGACACGGAGCGAGACAGAACCCCAGAGAGGGACCTACCGGGACCCGCGCCCGCGCCCCACTCACCATCTTGCCCGTGCGGCCCCCGCCGAGCGGCCCCTACGCGCCGGGACTGCGCTACCCGCACACCCAGGAAGGACTGGGCCAGTCCCTTCGGGCGGCGCAATCCCGGCGTCTGCCTGCAAGGGGTGGAGGGAGGCGGATGGGGGTGCGGGGAGGAGCTTTAAAGGCGACGCGGCCACGCGCGCTCCGCGAAGAAACCCGGGCGCGGGCGGAGGAAGGACCGCACTGGACAGTGAATGCAGGACCACGTCGCTGATTCTGTTGGGTGATCTTGGGCGGGCAGAGGAACCTCGGGTCGTCAGTTTAACTCTCTTTAAGATGGAGGAGGGGGGCCCTGACGGTCTTCCATCTAGGATGCCCACGGTGAGCCAGAGGTCTGAGTAACCTGGGAAAGGGGCTTGGCTTGCACGTCAGTTTCTCCATTTGTCACTTGATGGCCATCGCCGTGTCCTGGGCTCTGACACCCAAAGGTGCTCACTCTGCGGGGTGGGACCCCACAATTGTCACACACTCTGCAGAGGGAACCTGCAGCAACAAGTCCATATCTGACTGTGCCTCTCACCTGCTGCAGGACCTTAGAAAAATGGCTTGGTCTCTCTGACCCTCAGTTTCCACCTCTGGGAAATGGAGTGCTGGTTCTTTGGTGAAGAGCCAATGGTTAGACATATGATAGGAGCCTAATAAATGTCAGTAGGAGCGGGAGCAGGGGAGACTGATCAAGCCCCTGACCCACTCTGCTGCTGAGTCATGCCCAAACCTGGCCCTTCACTCAAGTTCAAAAATCCAATCAGGAAAAAAATGTGCCTTTCCCCCAACCCCTTGGCAGTTTCCTCAGCCTCAGTTTCCCCAAAATATGAGCCAACCATACAGCAGAGGCAGGGTTATAGGGCCCATGGTTAGATGGGCTAGGCTGGTACGGGGTCCTTGAGCTCAGATACATCGAAGAGCCATGACCTCCAACCAGGACCTTGACTGCCTACAGGCTCAGTCTCCCCATCTGGAATATAGGGTGAGATCCAGCATGTAGCACTGAGTTTGGCCCTTGGTGATGGTATATGGTAGATGCTTAATAACTGGGCCACGCCATCATTTATTACAATTTATTGTCAGAGCCTGGATTTTGGATGTTTCTCTCCTGATTGTGACCTCAGACAGGTCTTTGGATCTCTCTTAGCCTCCGTTTTTCCCATCTGGAAGATGGAGCTGAACACACCAACCAGAGGCAGACTTCTGCTAGCCAGTACCTCGAGCTCCAATGGTCACGCTGGCAGTGATGGTAGGCCCCCAGGGAGTCTGAGAAGCAATCCCTCCCCTCTGAATCCTAAAACACTCAAGCAGTAGCAATACTGGGGCTTTAAAAGTTTTTAGTTTCTTTCTTTCTTTTTTTTTTTTTTACTAAAAGGATCCATGTGAGTATGATAGGTAAACTCTGGCATAGAGTAGTCTGTCAGGGATTGGAATACCGTGACAGCTGAGGGTCCCTGGGTGTCCCACCCCATGTGTTGGGCTGATACCACCATAGCCAGGACCAAAGACACCTGGAGATATACTTCCTGCCTCTAAGAGACCCAGCCCACCCTTCCCCAGGCAGGGCTCTTTGGGCATGAAAACAGAGTCGTAGGGAGTCCCCAGCTCTCTCAGTCCTCCTTCTTGTGGTGGGCCAGGGGACCAGGGGGCGGGCTCAGGAAGAAGGCAGGCCGCCACAGGCAGCGGAAGGCCAGCAGCTGGGGACCCAGAGCATACAGCAGGTTGCTCCCGAAGAAGCAGGCCCAGGCGTCATCAGGCACGCGGTAGGTGAAGGGCGTGCGCACGTGCATGGAGGCCCCCATGTGCGAGAACTGTGCCTGGTGGCCACAAAAGGAGGTATAGGTCTGGGGTCAGGAGAGAACAAGGCCCAGCATCCCTAATATCCCACCCTAGGGAGCCCAGAGGGTCCCTGTCCCTCTCACTGGCTACTGACCTGTCTCCCCTCTCTAGTCCATCTGTCTTCCTCTAAATAATGCTGTCACCACATTTCCTGTGCCCTTGTCCATCTGTCCGTGAGCTTCTTCCCAGCTGTCTCACCGGAACTATCTTCACTCTTTCTGTGGGGCCCACCCCATTTCCCATCTCCTTGATGTGGGTCCAGCTTCTCCTGCTCTCCCCTACCCCCAGGTAGCCTCTTGATTCTATAAATCCTCTTGATTCTACCCCCGAGATGTCTTCCTGGTCTTCACTGCTTGGGCCTGTGCCCAGGCTTTATCACTTTCCATCAGGAACCCTGAAACAGGCCCCCTTGCTCTGACTAGGCCCTTCACAGCTCAGACCACATGGCTCCCCCAAGCTCAGAGTTCAAAGCCCTCAGTATCTAGCTGTCAAATTCTCTTGCCTCTGACTCTCCGCGTTGTGGCTGTGCTAAACCACCATTCCCCTCTGTGTCTTTATGCTGTTCCCATTCCTGCAATGCTCTTCCTTGCCTAGAGAACTCATACCCATACAACAAAGCCCAGCTCCTAGGCTCACTCTCCTAGGCAATCTTCCCCTTCTGCAATTGCTCTTAGCCCCTAGTCTTGCCTCTCCCCAGTCCTGACCCCACGGGGTCAGGAGTGTTAGTGTTAGGTCCTTTCTCCCCAAGACCAGGGAATCCTAAGGTACGAAGCTGGGACTGGGGCCTCTTAGAGGCTCAGCAACCCCCCTGCTCAGGGAGAGCATGAAAGAAAACTGATGGGGAGGCAGAAACTTTCTTCCCTACAGACCCCACCTCTCTGCCCCCACACCCCGCCACACCTGGCCAACAGCTCCAGCAAACACCAAGGCCCAGTCAGGCAGCCAAGAGCAGCCAGGGAAGATGAGGCCGTAGGCAGCCAGGCCATAGAAGGGCAGCACGTAGAACATGTACACCAGCATCTGAGGGGGACACAACCCATAGGATGAGCAGTAGCTGCCTCCCTGAGCCCCCTGAGGTGGAGGCCCCCAGGGAGGATCCGGCCAGCCTCAGACCCTGCCCAGGATTGGGGGTGGGGGCTCTCTGAACATCGCAATCCTGTGCACACTGCTCCTCGATTTCTCTCGACCCACCCCCACCCCTGGCCACATGCACACACACACACACTGAGCCCACCCATGTTACTCCAGAAGTGGCATATGACCCGCGCCTGGCCAAATGGACCACTCCAGGCCCGCCGGCCATAATGATCAGCGAGAGGATGCACCTGTTACTCAGCGATGATGGCACGCGGGCCAATCAGAGCCTGTCTAAGAGATTTGTGCTTAAGCTCTGGAGAAATAATCGCTCACATTTCTCTGGGGTGGCTAAGTAGGGCAGATGGGGGCCTGCTGCTGCCCAAGGCTGTCTCTGCAATCCCACAGAGTGACTACCTCGGAGTGGAGTCCATGCAAAGAAAACAGAGCCCCAAGACAGAGTTATCCTCGGCGCCTAGATCCAGCCATACTTGAAGACCATACTTGAAGACTTGGAAGACAGACATTTTTGGGAGGACAACAGATTGATTTTTGTGTTTCTGGTACCTGCTTCCAAGAGGGCTTGCTAGACATCTACCCCTGGCAGAACCATATGGTCCTCTCTTCCCATCTGTCCTCTCACCTGCACCTTCGGATAGGCCACAGGGTCCCGTAGGTATGGCTCGTACTGATAGATGTAGACAAAGCACGCATCTGTGGGGCAGTCGAGCACCACCTGGGGCAGACAGACAAACCAACAACCCACCTCAAATATTTTTCCTACAAGAAGCCTTCTCCACCCTCCCAGGTGGGTTCCCTACCCCTTGCTTTGGCCTCCCCTAGCCTTGGTTCTTTCACTTTGGCTAGGAAGGTTACAGGGAATGGGGCTTTGTCATGGACAGACATGGATCACACTGGATGAAGAACTTCCCAGATGATCAGAGAGGCGAGCAGTGGCCTTTTCGCTTTGGTTAAAGGAAGATGATTCGTGGGGACAGGAAAGGGAGCTGGGGCAGAAGAAAAGCAGGCTGACCACTGCAGACTCACCAGGCCCCGAAAGAGGGTGAAGAACCCAGCAAGGGTGAGGTATATGACAAGGGCCAAGTCTACTGGACGTCGCAGGATACCCTTGCTTTGTTCCTCCTGTACCTGCCCCATGGGAGAGATACAGCGTGAGAAGTCTGGTATCCAACAGGCACTCGATAAAGGCTCATCCCTTCTTTCCTAATGGCCAAGGAGATCCTTCCAAAGAGGTAATCTTTTTGACCAGAAGCAATTCTAATGGGGGTTGGGGCGAGCATTCAGGCATGTCGGCACAACGAACTGTCTGGGGGCAAGGCACTTACCACATTGGGGGCATAGCAGGTTGGTGCCCGGGCCTGGTTGAAGACCCTCACGCCAGCCCAGCATGGGACTAGCACGTAGGGGATGGCAAGGAAGAAGGCAGGTCTGATCTCTGAGCTGTATTTACCTGTCATGGTAGGAGAGAGGGGGTGTCACTAAGCGAGGCTCCTCCAGGCCTGGCCAGACCCATAAATGAGTCACACCAGAATCCCTGGTTGGAAGCAGTAATTCATAAATGCAGTCCTTTTTCAAGCTCCAACACCTCTGGCTCCCCAGTGCTCATCAGATGGTGTCCAGACCCCTCAGCCTGGCCTGCCTCGATTTATTTTCTGGATATGGCTTCTTTCTCTCAGCTGTTCTTTGCTTCTCCTGAATACATCTTGTGTGTCCCTCTAGTTCAGCCATCCCCACACACTGGGCTGCCTCTCCCCTCTACTTCCCAAGACCTACCTATGAACCTTCTAGGCGCAGGACAGTAACCCAGCCTGAGGAGGTGGGATCCTTCAAAGCCAAGTCCTTACCAAGGATGTTTCCTGGGAGGAACACCAAGACGCTCATGACGAAAGATCCCAGCCAGTACAGTCCAAGGTTCCTGTATCTCTTCCTGGGGTGGAGGATGGAGGGGTGACCAACAGATGCCTGTTCCTGTCTCAGAGCCCTAGGCAGGGCCCAGGGTCCACCCTTGGCTCCCCAGCTCTGGGCACCTCCCATTTTTGTCCAGGACAGAAGGGACAACAGGGAGATGAATGAGGGACTGAACAGATCATCTGTCCAAGGACAGAAATGGTTGCTTAGGCACGGGGGTGTACAAGAGAAGAGAGCTGACTACCACTTAAAAACACCTTGGCATTCTGGAACCTTCTCTGGGCTACTCCTGGCTGGAGCCCTAGAGAGGACTCATGATTTCCCCTACAGACACTGCTGACTGTACCCAAACTTGGGACCCCACCTGAGGACTTGATCTCCAGGGTCCAGGTGCCACACCACCCCCACCCCAAACTCTAACCCTGCCCCATGCACCTTCTGCGGATGGCACCAGCCATGGCCAAGTAGAGGAGGTAGTGAACCGTGCCGTCCCAGTAGCAGATGAAGACTCCGTGTGCAGTGCGCAAATACGGCTCTCCCTGCCAGGGCAGATCAGGGCTCAGCTGTGCCGCAGGGCAGGAGGCAACCCGGGCAACCCCTACGTACCTCCTTGGTAAAGAATTCCATGAAGCTCCCCGCATAGCCATCTTCCTGGAGAGCAATGAGGAGATCCACCACCGAGGTGAAGGAGAAGACAGCGAACACTGCGGGGAGAGTGGGCGGAGCCTGTCCCCGGTGTGGGCGGGGCCTGAGGCCCCGAGTCTGGGACCCAGAGTCGAGGCAAGGAACCACACCCAATTGCTCCCAGTTGCTGCTTCACAGGTCACATGACCCACAGCCCTGTTGAGGGGGCACAGTCCTGCCTTTGGGAGGCCTCAGGCTGAGAAGCCACTGACCCTGCCCTGAGGAAATCCCAAAGTGATGAGGAAGTATGGTCTTTCAGGGGCTCCCAGTCTGATGGGAAGAGACAGTCCTGCTCTCAGGAGCCCCAGGTCTGAAGGGGGAGGCCCTCTGAGGTTCCCCAACCAATGTGGTCCTCCAGTGTCTTTGAGGTTCTCCAGCCTGATGGGAGCCCTTCAGGGGGATGGAGGAGGCCCCCGCTCACACAGTTCTCTCTGACTGACTCACCAGCATAGAGTGGGTCATAGTAGATCTCGCCGGGGGACAAACTGTAGATAGCCACAAAAAGCAGGCCCAGGATCAGGGCACTCATCAATGCCAGCCCCAGGGGGCTGTGGAGAGGGAAAACAAGTCAGAGAGGCCAGGCTCCATGCTGAGGCCCACCCACCCTGGTGAGGGCAAAAGCAGATTCCAGGATGCTCCAGATGTCGACACTGAGGTGTCTTTCCATCCAGGAATCTTGTTCCCTGCAACTGCTCTTTTCCATCCCTAGGCAGTTACCTGAGCTGTTTCTCCCTCCTGGGACCTTCTTCTAGAAGTCTCTTCCACTTGGCAAACCCCTACTCTTGCTTTGTGGCCTATCTTTCATGGCTTCTCCTCCAGGAAGCCCTCCCTAACTCCTTAGAAAGAATCATTGCCCTACTTGGGCCAAGTACAGAGAGGGCATCAGTCAACTCTTCCTGACTATACAATCCATCCCGTATTTGGCACTTGGTGGTGTCATTCAACACCACCAAGCCCCTCTGTGGCCAGACCCCCTCCCAAGCCTGCAAGGTCTCTAGTACTCAGCCCTGTACACCTCACTTTCTGAAGCTCCTGACTCCTCCCAGCTGAAGTCCAAAAGCTTCTGTCAACCACACCCCACCCCTGCCCTGATCTGTCCCATCAACCAGATAAGACAAGTCAACCAGTTGCATAGATAAGAAATAGAAGTCAGGTTGGAAGCCTCCAACAACAGGTGGGCAGAGTGGGTGGGAAAGCTAACCAGGGTCCCACACTCCCCTATACTTCTCCAGGCTCCTACCTTCTCATGGACCCCTCTGACACCTAAGATTCCCATCCTGGTCCCATCTGACCAACAATGACAATTATAGTAATCAGATAAGACCATACAAGTCTTAGCACACAATTTATAATCCTTAACTCTACCTATGAGCCAAGGTCGAGGATTCTGTTCATTATACATTGAAGAAACTCAAGCTCCCAGAAACAACCTGACTCACCCAGGATCCAGGGGGAATGGAGCCAGGAATTTGTACCCAAGGAGCCAACCCCACAGTCAAGACTCTCTCTACCCCATGTCTTGAGTGGAGCTAGGTATGAGGGGCCTACAGATGCCCAGTACCCAGTGGCAGGATCCACAGGACTGGGGTCTAGGGTTAGGAGGCAAGGGAGGTCACAGCATGTAGGCGAAACTGAGGCTAAAGACAGGGTGGGCCAAACCTTAGCAGAATAAAGTCTCAGGCCTGAGACAGGCAATGGAGGGGCTATCTGCTAGGGGTGGTAGAACAGAACTAGAGTCCGAGTGTGCCTGTGTCAAGAGCTGGGTCATTAGGCCCTTATCTGGGGCGATACTTTGACCTTTGGTAACTTTGGAGCTGGGCACATCCCTGGGAAACCCCAGAAACCCTCCAAAACTCTGTCCTGTGTGGGGTGAGGGTGGGGGGCTCTCCTTCTCAACCTTTCTCCTCAAACCCTAAACGTCCCCAGAGCGGCCCCACCCCCACCACACAGCCCGCTGGCCGGCAGAGAGGGGAATTCAGGTTGGATGAGGCTGGGGTAGTTCCGGCCTAGGTCCCTTCCTCCCGGCGGGAGCTGCGCAGGGGCTCCGGGCTCCGGGGAGCCAGGCTCGCCGCTCGCTCATCTTCCCTCCCAGCCACTGCCAACCCGGCCCCGCCGCCCGGCCCCCCTCCCGGAGGCTGGCCTGGCCCCTCCCCTCACGCACTGCGAGAGCGCCGAGACGTGGTTGAGCGCGTAGGACAAGGGGAGGGCGCCGAGCGACAGAGCCGCGATCTTGCCGGCCAGCGGCGGGATGTCCATAGTGGCGGCGCCCGGACCCCGGCTCGGTCGCCGCGCGGCCTCCAGGGCGCCCGACTCTTCTGCGGCCGCGCGTCTGGGTTGGGGGGTTGCCAGAGCCCCGGTCCGGCCCCGCCCCGCCCCGCCCTGCGCAAAGGTCGCCCCCCGCTGCGCCTTGGTTCCCGCCGCCTAGCCTAGCCGTGACCGTCCCCCGCGCTCCCGGGGGACCTCCGAGGTCCGTCCCCCTGGAAGCGGTCCCTTTCCTCAGCCCTCCTCCGCGCGTCACCGTCATCGGACTAAGCGCGGTTTCAGTGGCCTTCCCCGCCGCCCGGCCTTGGCTTCACTATTAAAGTCTAGAACGCCGTGTTGCCCAACGCTTCCGCTCTTGAGGCGCGGGACTGCAACCTGGAGGCCCTGGGCCAGATATTTCAAGCTAGGGGAATTTGTTCTCCAGGCCTCCTTCTGTACTTCTGCTTTCTACGTCCTAAGCCACCTGTGTACCTACCTCGACTCTGAAGGGGACCCTTTTAAATGCCACGTTCCCGAAACCTTTCTCCCCCTAAGATGAAGGGGACATTGGAGGCATTCTGCGCAGATGGAGGAACCTCAGTCACTTGGACACAGAGTTCCCTTCAGGTCCCTTGGATTTGAGTGTTCAGGCAGTGGCCACACACATTTAAACACGTGGCCGGGTGTAAAGCTTTGACTCGGTCTGGGGATCATCTCAAGGCAGGCAGCCAAGGTCATGGGTTGGGTGGGGAGGTCTCTTGAAGGACTGTGTGCTGTGTTCCTTCCATATAGCCTGGGCTCCTTGTGGGCAGCTGAAGTTGTGCCCCTGCTCAGTGGGTGGTGTCCAAGGGAGGGAGTTCAAAGGGTGGGCTTAGATTAGGCGTGGATTGCTAGTTTGGTGAGTTTGGAACAGTGTGTCTGGCAGGGAGACTGGCGAGCTCAGGCCTGAGGCTGAGGTGTGGTGAGGGGGCTCAGAGGGTCAGAGGGGGAGAGCTGAGGGAGGATTCTGAACAGCCTGCAGGAGGCTGGGCTGGGTCCACGGGAAGACGCAAACGGTATTGGGGGGTGGGTGGCACCAAGGAGGGAACTATAGTTGGGTGGGGAGAGAATAAGGAAACAGCGGTTTCCAAGCAGCTTTGGACTCTCACCCATGTGGTACTTGTAGCTGCTGGAAAACAGTAAGCAGGTACCCACACAGTACCTGCCCTTGGGGGGCCCACAGTCTGTGGGTGGGGAAGAGTCATCCTTTTTCCATGCACCTCCTTGTCCTTGTGCCAGCTGGGTCCTTTCTCTGAGCCTGGGCGACAAGATGACCTTCAGGCCACAGACCTGACAGTGTCCCACCCAGTTGTCCATTGCCCATGGGTTAAGTTCAAGTTCCTCTGGGCTGACCTGAGGCTCCAGTCTCGTTTCTTGACTTTTCCCAACTCTAGCGGTGCCAACACCCCCCCAGGCCTACAAAATGGACCCTCTAGTAGTTCTTCACTCCTTAAAGCAGATACCAATGTCCCCTCCTCCATGTAGCCCTCTCTGCCACCCCAGCCCCGCTCCTCCTGCTGCAAGGCCAGGGGTGTCTGATCCAGCTGTCTAAAAACCCGGCCTTGCATCTGTGTCTGGGATGTGCCTGTACATGCACATCGTATTTGGGGGCCATTTTCCAACTTTCCACTTGCCTGGGGGTAAAGTCCATGGGCTGAGTCTGGAGAGCCTCCAGGTCCCTAATTCAATTGAAGGACGACCTTCACCTGGATGGCAAGGTGACTGGGACCAAGGCCTAGGGTCCCCATCACTGGAACCTCTGGCTGCCCAGAGCTACTCTTGTGCTCAAGCCCTGGGACCACAGAACAGCTGGCACACATGGGAACGTCAACCCTTGCCTTGCCCTGGGCACAGTGTCTATGGAGGGGACATAGAGTGGCATATGTCGTCCCAGCCAGAGCTCTTCTGCTGAGACTTGTAGTCCCTGGATGCCCCCGTTCCCCATACTGAGACACTCCCCAGGCTGCCGCCAAGACAGCAATCCAGTTCCTCTTCAAATTTATCAGTCTCAGGTTCACCACCACGGACACCATACGACAGACTGGCTGCCCCGGGGCACAGAGCCTATCCATCTGGTTCACACAGTTGGTGCGGCTTATTAAATGACTGTGAGAATGCAGACTGGCCCAGAAGCCCAACTCCAGCTGGAGTCTTCAAACCCATGAGCCCACAAGGGTTGAGCAGGACCCACGAGGCACATGTGTGGGCAGATAGGTGGGTTGTGGGGATCCCTCAGGTCTCCAAGCTATACTTGAAGGGTGGCTCTCAGATTCCTAGGACCCCCCCCAAGCTGCTCACTCAGCGGCTTACAACTAACCCCAGATGGTCTTCGCACAGATGTTCGGCTCAGGCTCTGGCGATGTGGGGAGTACTTGGTACGCTGCATCTGTCCACAGAGTTGTCCCCCAAAGGCACGAGCCTCAGGGACTCCCGTGTCCACAAGCTGAAAGGATCCAGGGCAGCTGGGGTGGCTTGGGCTACAGCTGTCACAGACTAGCTTCAGGGAGGGGCTGTCGGCGCCACCTGCTGGTGAGGTGACTGGTATAGGTGTGTCCTGGGTCCAGCGGACCTGCAGATCTGAGGAGGGCTCAGCCCTGTCTGGGGACCCCTTCTACCCTAAGCCCTGCAGCACAGTGCCACGCTGGGAGGTCCCTGGTGCCCCTGGTCCAGGTGCAGCCAGGGCTTGGCTGGTCAGCCACCAGTCCCTCTCAGAGGATCTGTGGATCCTCCCCTCAACTCTAACCCAGGCTGGTGGGGGAGAGGCCCACAGACACAGGTCTAGGTGGTTCTCATATTTTTCAGGCACTTTTTCAGGCATTTTTCAGGAGCTTTCCCAGTGGCATCCCAGCCCCATCTGCCCAGCCCAGCCCCGCTGCTAAGGAAACAGAGGGGCTTCTGGTGATGGCAAAACCAGGCTTCCATGGTAGGCAAGCACTGGAACTTTAATACACGGCACGACACTCGAGACAATGGGAGGGGCAGGCAGAAATGCAGGCCAGAATATTCCACAGTCCAGGGATGGTCAGTCGTTTGGAAAATACATTTGTGTGTTTTTCCAGAATACTCAGTAGTAAGGCCGTCTGGGGTTATTCTGTGGGAAGCAAAAAAGATAAAAAGGAGAGGGAGTCAATGCTAAAGACAGCAGTTTCTCCTGCCTAGAATGTTCCAGGGACAGCTAAGCCCACATCCTCAGAGTGGAGAGCAGGTGGAAAGGTGGGGAGTTGCTAGTGAGACCTGGCCTAGTTGGACTGTGAAAGGAGAGACAGCTCTGTCACCAGCACCCCTGCCCCCTGCTGAGATTCTGGGCAGCCCAGCCAGGAGTCACACGGGGGCTGGGGACACACGCACCAGGGGGTTGGGCCGGAAGCGGTAGGCCAGCATCATCCTCTTGCGGAAAGCCTCATACTCATCATCCTCCTTGGAGAGCTCAGCTGGCCGGTCGATGCCAAAGCCTGCTCCGTCTACTGTGGTGGTGCCTCTGCAGGGGGGCAGGGGGATGACAGGGCCCAGTGAGCAGGGGGCCAGGCTGCAGGCAGCGCGAGAAGCGGCAAGGGGTGCACTCACTTGTTCACCGGGTTCTTGATGCCCTGGCCCTCTGAACCCAGCCCGTCACCCTCCTTCCAGCCCATTTTCATCAGCATCTGGTAACCAATGTTCTCCACTGTCAGCTTGAACTCCTTGTACTCTGAGTAGTCAGGCTCTCGGCCTTCCTGCAGGGCAAGGAGGTACCTGTCATCCACCAGGGTTGCAACTGTCCCAGGTCTCAGCCCTGGCCAGAACACCACCACATCCCACCAGCAATGGCCTCACTGGCCGCTGGGACCTCCCGCCCATCTGAAGCCTCTGTACCACGTCAGATTCCTTGAGAACAGACCAAAATACTCCTTCTCAGGGTCCCCAGTGCCAGACTTTGTACCAAGCTGCCTGGTGGCCAAGTCAACAAGGGCAAGGAGACGGGTCACACAGGCCTCACCCACCACGGGAAAGATTAACGGCTCATCAGCAAAGAGAAGTCCTAGGTTCTGAGGGCAATTCTTTACACAGAATGCTAAAAAGATGAGGTCAGTAAGTTGTTGATGAGGTTATGCGGTACTAAACAGTTTTGTAAAAATCCCCCAAAAGATGACATGGGGATGTGCCCCGTCAGGCGGACTCTCCTCAGAAGCATAGCATGGGAGGAATGTGAATTCCTCTTCTGGAGAACCCAGTCCATAGGGCCTTCTGCCTGAGAAACGCTTTGCCTGTAAACTGCACTTAATTGGCTCCACTGAAAGCAGATTTTCCCGGAAGCCCTGGGAGATATTTCTAAAGCAGCAGCTGAGCTGCTTTCTGCTAATTCTCTCCACAGACGGTGTCTATCATCAACAGATGCCTCCTGAGGCAAGAAGGCCCAGCTCCCCCTGTGTATGAGGGGGGGCCTTGAGGCTGCCTCAGACGCCTGCCTCGTGAGGCTAACAGGAGGGGCTGGGCCACTAGCCTGGCTGCCTGCCAGCCAGCCCACAGCCCCTGCTGGTGCCCGGGGACCCTCCCAGCTTACCTTCAGGGCCTTGAAGGTTTCCATGAACTTCTCCAGCTCATCTGGTGGTAGGAAGTCTCCGATAAAGTGCTTGCCTCGGCCCATCTTTGTCAGCTGCTCAGCCCACTCTGCCCAGAGAAGCGGGGGAAAGTGAGAGAAAGGAAGAGGCGGGGAGCGGGCTGGGTGGCCCCACAGCACAGATGTGAGTCTTGGGCGGGGGGGCAGGGACTCAGGTCCTAGGGGAATGAGGTAGCTGGTTGAGGCCCCGACCCAAACGCTGCTCCTCCAGGGAGCCCTTCTAAGTGCCATGTTCAAACAGCAGTGACGGCTTAGAAAATTCATCTTTTTTCCACCGAGCAGAGGCAGAGAAGCCGAGTCTCTTGCTCCAGACCGTACAAGTTGCACAGGCGGCTTAAGGCCCCAGGTGGTGCCTCCAGGTGCCTTGCCGGGCAGGCTTCCTGAGCCTGCGGTGCCAAGGGCACGGCCTCACCCAGAGACCCTGGCCCTCACCCCACCCACAATGTGCTCCCCGGCGCACCCCGAGTCTTGTCCATCTCCATGCGCCGCAGCTGATGTTCCCAGGTGCCCAGCTCGCTGTCCACCTCCTCGTCACTGTCATAGCCGTGCTGGTGCTGCTGCAGGGCCTTCTCCCACAACAGCTGCATGTCCTGCATCGCACGCTTGTGCTGCATGATCATGTCATACATCTGCTGCATCTGTGGGCGGCACACGCTGGTGAGTGGGGCCTGGGACCGCATGTGCAGGTGGCTAGCCCCTCTGTCTTCCCTGCATGTGCCAGGTGCCCTCACCCGTCCCACGTCCCGCCCTCCCCGGGGCAGGCACAGGAGCAGGGGTCGGAGCAAGTACTGAGGAAGACACAAGGTCCTACATCAGGGCGTGCCCCCGCTTCCCTGAACGCCCGTGTGGCACAGGGAGGCCCCCCGCCGCCGCTGCACTGAGTCTGGCCCGGAACCCAGCACATCGCAGGCACCCTTGCTGTGGACCAAGAGAGCGCACCACAGGCCCCTGACCATGGAAGGGCTGAGGGAGAGGCGACGCAGCTGCTGGCCCGGAAGAGGTGACTGGGGTTGAGTGTCCCCAAGGACCAACAGACACATGCCTGCAGCTCCCCAGGAAAGCAGCAGAGAGGCCAAGTCAGCCCTTACTCCAATCACAGCCCAACACCAACTGACCATTTGTCCCATTGTTTTGGGCACCCAGCGCTAGCCAGGCCTGTCCTGTCCTGGATGCTGGGGGGCACTGGAAGGAAAACTAAGTGGAGACTACCTAGTCAGGAAGAGCCCACAAGCATGCTGGGGAGTAGCTGCACAGCACCAGCCTCAGGGGCTGCCCAGGCAGTGGGAGACGGCCTCAGCTCTGGGTCCAGCACAGGCTGGGGAGGGTCCCTGGGAGGTGGAATGCTGCTGACAGGGCCCTGCCTGCCCAAGGACCTCTCCTCTGACTGTGGGCTCCACCCAGCAGAGGGAGGCTTAGAAAGAACAGCACACGACCACTGAACTGTGAGATGAGGCGGGGGCAGTACCCCACAAGCCCCACTGGAGCCTGCCTGCTCTGCCCCACAGACTTACCTCCTGTTGCTCCTTCAGCTGCTTCTTCTGGGCATCGGACAGCTCTGTGACACCCACCAGACCTACGGGCTTCCCTTTCTCATAGCCAAGCCCCTTCAGGTCCTGAACTGGAAACAAGACACAGGATGCTCAGCCATGGATGCACGGGTCCAGACCTGCTCCTGCATGTGGCACAGTGTCCAGGCACGTGACTCCTCCAGGCAGGCGCTATAGCCCCACACTGCAGATGCTGACATCAGAACTTACAGGTCGAGGGCCTCGCTCAAGGTCACATGTCTGACGGGTGACAGGACGGGGACTTTGCAAAGGCAGAGACATGAGAGCCGAGATAGCCTGTGCCTCTGTTTGTGTGTATGTGTGTGTGTGTGTGTGTGTGTGTCACACACTGACTCTTGGAAACAGCCCTGCAGGGAACGACACCCAGTGTAGACACACAAGGGTTCAGAGTCTGGCATAAGTCTCGGCTGTGTAGCTGTTAGCTCCTTCCGGGGAGGCAGCCGACCATCCTCAAAGCAACTGACATTTAATTTGGCATCAGCTTCGGAGTTTGACTGGAGCCAGCAACACAAATGCACACGAAGATGCTGTGACGGCCCCATCTGGGCGGCGGAAACCACCACCCCTCAGGCGACAGCCTCCTAGGGGAGAAGCTGGGCAGACGGGGTACAGAGGCCCTTCTGGTACATGCAAAGGGCTAGGTCCTCCCAGAACACCAGGGTTGGGGCCTTGCCTGCCAGAACCACCCACAAGTGCTCCTTGAGCCCATATTTATACCCCAATACCTCCTAGAAGGTCTGTGTGGGAGTCCTGTGAACAGGGCAAGGTAGGCAAGGTTTGAGCAGCCTGCTGTGTGCTTGCAGCATGCCCATCGTCCCTCTCCTTGGGCCCCTTTACCAGCAAGCAACCATGTGGGGACTGCTCACACTCCCCTTGGGACAATGCGGACCAGTGGGCCTTAAACCTGGACGTGAGCCCTTGGAGATTGATGGCAATCTGACCCGAGACACCCTCAATCCTGGGGAGAGATACTATCTAGAACTCTAGGGAGTAGTAGAATCTTCACTAGCTTTTCTCCTTCGACTAGAAGACCATCCTCAGAGCTGGACGGTCAAGACCAAAAGGCCAGCCATGTAACTTGGGTGAGCTGCCTTCCCTCTCTACCCATCCTTGCACAAGAAACGTAGGTGTCAGCACCAGGGCACAAAGGCCTCCTTCGACATACTTGTATGTCCAGGGGCGAGGGCTGTGGAGAGGGTTCCGCCTTCGGGGCAGGCTGTGTGGAGGGCAGTGAGCCAGAGGCCATGAGAATGGCTCTCTCAACTCACTCATTCTCACCTGCAGAATGGGATGACAACAGACTCCCCACCCTGGTGGGTTTGTAGTAGAAAAGGAGAAACGAGACCACATGCTCTGGCCACCTCTGAAACTGTCAAGGAGGCGGACATTGGAGTGGATTGTGCAAAACTGACTGTGGCAATCACGGGGCTTATCATCATGTATTTCCTGAGCTTTCTATAAGAATGGATCCAAGTACTTTAAAGCTTCAGGGAGATAACAGGATCCATCTGTATGCTGTCTACAGGAGACTCGCTTTAGATACAAAGTCACAAATAAGTTGAAAGTGAAAGGATAGAAAAATATACTCCGTGCAAACAGTAACCAACAGCCAGCTGGGATGGCCTTACCAGCATCAGACAAAACAGACTTCTAGCCAAAAAGGTTACAAGAGACCAAGAAGGAGGTTCTGTGTTGTAAAAAACTTGAAACAGAAAAATGATATAACGAGTATATAGCAAAATTGACAAAACTGAGGAGAGAAATACACAGTTCTACAATAACCACTAGAGGCTTCAATGACCCATTATTATAAAGGGACAGGGTATCTAGATACAAAACCAATAAGGATATAGAAGATTAAACACTACAACCAGGGAGACCTAACCGATGCACACAAAACATGCAAACCAACAATGGCAGAATACAGTGCACATGGAACACTCCCCACGACAGATTACCTGTTAGGCTCCAAAAACAAGTTTTAATACATTTTAAAAGACTGAAATCATAACAAGTACCTTTTCTGGTCATGATGGAATAAAACTAGAGATTAGTAACAGAGGAAAAATTGGAAAACTCACAAATAGGTGGAAATTAAACAACACACTCTTAAATAATCAACGGGCCCAAGAGGAAATCACCAAGAGATAAGAAAATATTTAAGAGATGAATGAACACGAAAGCATGACAGCAAAACAGGTGGGATGGAACAAAAGCAGTGCTACAAGAGAAACATAGAGGTGTAACTGCATGTAATTAAAAAGAATGATCTCTAATCAATAACCTAACTGTATACTTTAAAGAACTAGAAAAACAGGGGCGCCTGGGTGGCTCAGTGGGTTAAAGCCGCTGCCTTCGGCTCGGGTCATCCCGGCGTCCTGGGATCGAGCCCCGCATCGGGCTCTCTGCTCGGCGGGGAGCCTGCTTCCTCCCTTCTCTCTCTGCCTGCCTCTCTGCCTACTTGTGATCTGTCAAATAAATAAATAAAATCTTAAAAAAAAAAAAAAAGAACTAGAAAAACAAAAGCAAACTAATTTCAGAGCTAGCAGAGAGAAGGAAATAAAGATCAGAATGAAGATATAGGAAGTAGGTAAGAGAAATATAGAAAATCCACCAAAAGTTGTTTTTTTTTCAAAAAACCAAAAGTTGGTTTTTTGAAAAGATCAACCAAAGTGACGTACCTTTAGACAGACTGCCTAAGGAAAAACATGAGAAAAGACTCACTAAAATTAGAAATGAAAGAGGGGATATTACGAATGACTTTACAGAAATAAAAAGGAAGTGTAAAAGATTACGATGAACACCTGTTAAGCCAACAACTTGGATAACATGGATGAAGTGAACCAATTCCTAGAAACGTATAAACCACCAAAACTAACTCAAGAAGAGAAAACCTGGGGCGCCTGGGTGGCTCAGTAGGTTAAGGCTCTGCTTTCGGCTTGGGTCGTGATCTCAGGGTCCTGGGACTGAGCCCGGTGTCGGGCTTTCTGCTCAGTGGGAAGCCTGCTTCCCCCTCTCTCTGCCTGCCTCTCTGCCTACTTGTGATCTCTCTCTCTCTGTCAAATAAATAAATAAAATCTTAAAAAAAAAAAAAAAGAAAGAAAATCTAAACAGACTTATAGCAAGTAAGGAGACTGAATCAGCAATCAAAAGCCTCCCAATAAACAAAAGCCCAGAACCAGATGGCATTACTGGTGAATTCTACCAACCGTTTATTACTATTATTTTTTAATATTTTATTATTCATTTGAGAGAGAGAGAGGAAACACAGAGGGAGAATGAGAGGAAGAAGCAGACTCCCTGCTGAGCAGAGAGCCCTATGCAGGTCTCTATTCCAGGACCCTGAGATCCTGACCTGAGCCGAAGGCAGACACTTAACCGACTGAGCTACCCAGGTGCCCCGAATTCTACCATTTACATGTTTATTTATTTATTTCTACCAACCCTTTTTTTTTTTTTTAAGATTTTATTTATTTGAGAGAGAGTGAGCAAACATGAGAAGTGGAGGGTCAGAGGGAGAAGCAGACACCCCCACCAAGCAGGGAACCCGAGGCAGGACTCGGACCCGGGACTCCAGGACCTGACCTGAGCCGAAGGCAGTCACCCAACCAACTGAGCCACCCAGGCACCCTCTACGAACCATTTAAAAGAACAATTAATGTTAATAATTCTCAAACTCTTCCAAAAAGTGGAGGGAATATTTCCTCATTCCATAACACTAGTATTACTCTGATACCAAAAGCAGACAAAGACACCGCAAGAAAACTACAGAGCAACATTCCTTATGAATACAGATGCAGACATCCGCAACAAAATACCAGCAAACTGAATACAGCAGCATGTTAAAAGGATTATTCACTAGGAGCAAGTGGGGTTTATCCCAGAAATGCAAGAGTGGTTTAAACAGAATTCTGGTGCCATTTCCAATGTGTGTGTGGGAGGGTCACCCACACAATGAGCAATTCTCAGACACCTGCTGGGTGTCCAGTAGGTCAACTCGGTTTTAACACTATCCACCGGGAGGTAGCACTGGATTCCATGGGTTAAGGGGTCAGTCTTTTAAGACTGCTCCCTCCACCCCGGCCACCTTTAGCCACCAGCTACAGGCCAAGGTCATCACATGTGCTACTGGCTGGCTGCAGATCAGACGTTCCAACAATCCCCTCCTGGGTTCAATTAGTTTGCTATACTGGCTCACAGAACTCAGAAAAACGCTTTACTTACATATCATGCATGGAAATAACTTAGTAAGGCCAGATGGAAAAGACGCCCTGGGCAAGGTATGGGGAAAGCAGCCAGAGCTTCTATGCTCTGAGTGTGCCATTCTCTCTGAACCTCCACATGTTCAACCTGGAAGCTCTCTGAACCCTGTGTCTTCGGGTTTTGTGGAGGCTTCAGTGCACAGGCATGGTTGATGAAATCACTAGCTGCTGTTGACTGATTCAACCTCCAGCCCCTCTCCCCTCCCTGGAAACCAGAGGGTGGGATGGAAAGTTCTAGCCCTCCACTGATAGTCGGTTCCCTGGGCAACCAGCCCCCATCCTTAGGTGCTTTCCAAAAGTCACCTCAGTCATATAAACCCACTTGCGGTGGAAAGGGGCTTATTATAAACAACAAGACCCCCATTTCACCTTTATGGCTCTGAAGCATTTTCATGAACTGAGGACGGAGACCAAATAATACAACAAAAGATGCTCCCACTGCTCTTATCACTCAAGAAATTCCAAGGGTTTTGGGAGGAACTGTGAGCCAGGAACTGTGAACAAAGACCAAATACCTATGAGAAATATTATTTTGGTCATCTGAATGGCCAAATATGTATTTCTAGTAAACCACAACGTCACATGGCTCAATATGAGAAAATTAACCAATGTAATACACCACATTAACAGACTGAAGAAAAAAAAACCCATGCAATCATTTCAACTGATACAGAGAAAGCATGTGACAAAATCCAATACCACTTCATGGTAAAAACATTCAATGAACTAGGAACAGAAAGAACATATCAACATGATAAACACATAGCTAATATAATATTCAATAATGAAAAACTGAAAACATGCCCCTTAAGATCAGAATAAGACAAGGATGCCCATTTTCCCCACCTCCATTCAACTTAGGACTAGAAGTGCTAACCAGAGCAATCAGGCAAGAAAAAGAAATAAGAGGCATCCCACTTGGAAAGCAAGAAGTAGAATTATCTCTTGTTGCACACGACATCATCATAATTATACATACGGGAAAACCTAAAGAATCCATCAAAAGATTGTCAGAGCTAATAAGGACTTCAGTGAAGTTGGAGGATCCAACATGAACATGCAAAAATCAGTTGTATTTCTATACATTAGCAACAAACAATCCTAAACGAAAATTTAAAAAGCAGTTCTGTTTACAATAGCATCCAAAAAAAAAAAATCACTTCGAAAAAAATTTAACCAAGGAAGTATGAGACACGTACAATGAAAACCACAAACCATGTTGAAAGAAATTAAAGAAGATCTAGATAAACGGAAAGACATCTGTGTTCACAGTCTGGAAGACTGGTTGTTGTTGCTGTTGTTGTAAGGAAGACGTAAATATTGTTAACGTTATTGTGTCCGTACTGTCCAAAGTAATCTACAGACTCAAGGCAATCCCTATCAAAATCCCAACAGTGTTTTTGCAGAAATGGAGAAGCCCATCTGAAAATTCAAGACTCTCAATAGCTAAAGCTTGAGGAAGAAGGACAAAGTTGGAAGACTGACTTACTATAAAGCTACGGTAATCAAAACAGTTGGTACTGACCTAAGGACAGACATACAAACCAGTAGAACAGAAAAGAGAGCCCAGAAATAAACCCTTACACCTAAGGACAACTGAGATTTGACAAGGGCATCAAGATCATCCAATGGGGAAAGAAAAGTCTCTTCAACAAATGGTGCTGGGAAAACCAGATCTCCACATGCAAGAGAATAAAGTTGGACCCTTAGCTTACATCACATATAAAAATTGCTTCAAAATAGATCAAAGACCCAAAACTAAAAAAAACTCAGAACATAAGGGCAAATCCTCACGACCTTGAACTTAGCTACGGTTTCACAAATGAAACCAAAAGCACAGACAACGAAAGAAAAAATAAATTGAACTTAGTCAAAATTTCAAAACTTTTGCGCATCAAAGGATACTAACCGTCAAGAAACTAAAAACACAATCCATAGAATGAGAGGCTGTATTTGCAAACCATGTATCTGAATAGGGGGTTAACGTCCAGAATATATAAATAACTCTTACAACTCAACAACAAAGACAACACAATTTAAAAGTGGGCAAAGGACTAAAATAGGCATTTCTCCAAATGAGCTACACCAATGACCAATTAGCACATGAAAATATGCTCAACACCATCAGACATTAGGGAAATGCAATTCTAAACTACAGCGGGACTCCACTTCACACCTGCTAGGATGGCATTATCAAAAGGCAAGGATGTGGAGAAATGGGAACCTTTGGGCACCGATGGTGGGACTAGCAAATGGTGTAGCTGCTGTAGAAAATGGTTTGGTGGTTCCACAAAAGGTGAAACCGAATGACTGTATGACCCAGTGATTGCACTTCTAGGTAAGGACCCCAGAGAATCAAAATCAGGGACGCACACAGTACTTGCAGACCAACGTTCACAACAGCACTATTCGCAGCTGCCAAAAGGTGGAAACAACCCACATGTCCATCAACTGGTGAATGGATAAACAAAGTATAGTCCCATCCGTGAAATGGGAGTATTATTTAGCCGTTAAGAAGGAATCAAACTCTGACACATGCTACGACCCAGATGAAGTGTGGAAACGTTCCCTCAGCGAAAGGAGCCAGGCTGTCCTGACAGAGGTAGGGGAAGGGGGTCAGCCCACCTGACAGAGGTGAGGGAGAGGCGTCTACATCCCTCTGTACCAGCTCGGCGGGTGGGAGTTCCACCTTGTCCTCTTCGGGCCCCCATCGGCTCTTTCGCTTCTTTTTCACAGTGGCTGTGGTGGCTGGCTTCCCGGGGACGGCTGGAGCTGGGGTGACTGCAGGCGAGGGGGCAGATGAGACAGGGCAGGTAGCAGCTGGGGGCAAGGACACCGAGGGGGTCTCAGGAGGGGATTTGCGTTTCAGGCTGAGGTCGGGTGCCGTGAGAGTGCTTGCGGGGCCAGCCTTAGCTTTCCGGAACTCTTCCAGCTTCTGGCGGTAGTATTTGTACCCTTGGCTGTTGGGTTCGTATAGAAAGCTGCAAAGGAGAGTGGGGAGTGGGGCACACTGTCAGCTGGGCCCAAGCCCCCTGCCTGACTCTGGGCAGGAGCAGCCTGGGCCTTGTGCACACGTGCCCAGGTAAGCCAGGGTCATAGGAGGGTCGAGGTCTCCACCATGACCTCCTGCACTGCCAAGCTTTAGTGGCTGCTGTCTCGGGTGGCTCAAGCTAGAGGAATAGCATGGCAGGCTCGCAGCTTGTTACCACGCCATTCCTACGAGCCACTCGTCACTCCCAAGTCCCGGCACCAGCATTATCAGGCACCCATCACAACGTAATTGACCCCCTGCTTTGAAGGACAAGGGGTGGGCTCTGTCAGACCCTTCCCAGGCTCTGTGGGGCTTCTTCCCCTGCTGTTCTAGATGAGCACTCTGGTGCCTTCAAACCAAGAAATCCTGAGTTGGGAGAGATACCTGGCGCTCGAAAGGGGAGGGTTTTTCCCAAACCTGATGGCCCGACACATCTGTGCTTCTCTCCCATGTACCCTGAGAGGCATCAATAGCAAATGAGCTAAGACAGAAACACTGAACATCAGAATGGACAGGGACTGGACTCCAACTGAAGGGCAAAATCCCCACACCTCACTGGAAGTCGAGGTCCCCTTGGTCTCTCCCTATCAACTCCAGTCCCAGTGTGAAGTAGGTGGGGCTGGGTTCAGAGCTGGCAGAAACTATGGCTCCCTCTGCACCTGCCCAACATGTCTCATCTCAGATTATGCACGTCTTGAGCTGACGGCTCCACGTCTATGGTGCACACCAGAGCGAAGAGTCACAGCTCAGCTCCATGAAGCAAAATCTGTGTACAACACAGGCTACACAGGTTTCCACGTGGGAGGGGCCAGATCTGCATTCGCGGACTTGGAGTTTGTGGTCACGGCATAATGCTGTGCTGTGAAAACAATGTGCGGGCTCAAGGATGCTATAAATTCTTTTCATACAAGAAAGACAGCAGCAAGAAGCACCACAGACTGTTTCTATGTGTCTACATGAGAGCCAGGAAGGGGCAGAAGGACCCCAGCCCAACTAACATCAGTACCTAAGGTAGGACAGAAGGACAGGGAGTTGGTGGTATCCCCTCTGTCTTCCGTCATACTTCTTCACCCTAGAGGTAGACAACGTGAACAGATGTACTTCTATTAAAGAAATGGAGTGTGATGCCTGGTTGGTTCAGTCAGTAGAGCATGTGACTCTTGATCCTGGGGTGGTGGGTTCGAGCCCCATGTTGGGTATAGAGATTACTTAAAAATAAAATCTTGAAAAAAAAAAAAAAGAGACTGAGTAAATAATAACCTTCCAAAAACTGAAAGCACTAAGCCTAGGAGTTCACTGGTGAATTCTACCAAATATTTAAGGAAGAAATTTTATCAATTCTCTATAATCCCTTTCAGAGGATAAAAGAGAGAAAACTTCCTAACTCATCAATTATCCTAATACCAAAACCAAAGATATCACAAGAAAACTACAGACCAGGATCTCTCATGAACATAGATGTAAAAATTCTCAACCAAGTATTAGCAAACCAAATCCACAAATGTGTAAGAAGAATTATAGGAGGACGGGGGGAGCAGACAACATATGTGAAGATTAAGAGGTACAAACTTCCAGTCATAAATAAGTCATGGGGATTAAAAATAGAGTGTAACAAATACAGTCAATAATACTGTAATAACTTTGTGTGGTTACACATGGTAACTACACTTCTCATCGTGAGCATTTTGTGATGTTAGTTGTCTAATCACTATATTGTATACCTGAAACTACATATTATTTGTCAACCATACTTCAACTAAATTTCTTTTTAATTTTTAAAGAATTACACATAGTGGATTTATTGCAGGCATGCAAAGCTGGTTTAACGTTAAAAAAAAAAAAAAAAAAAGCAACCCATCATATCAACAGACTGAAAAAGATCGATCACATAATCCTATCAATAGCTGCAGAAAAAGCCTTTGACAAAATCCAACACCCATTCATGATAACAGTAAACTAGAAACATAAGAGAACTTTCTCAAGTTCATAGAGTATCTACAAAAAATCCTACAGCTAACATCATACTTAACAGGGAGAAAACCAGAAGGTTTCCCACTAAGAACGGAAACAAGGCCAGAATATCCTATCCCACCAATGAGTTGCAACACTGTCCTAGAAGTCTTAGCTAATGAAATAAAAGAACAAGTACATTAAGAAAGGAGAAACAAAACCGTCTGTTCACAAATAACATGAGCATCTATGTAGAAAAAAGCTGATGAAAAAACTCCTGGAACTAACAGGTGATTGTAACAAGGCTACAGGATACAAGGTTAATAGACAAAAGTCCCCTGCTTTCCTATACCCCAGCAATGAACAAGTGGCTTTGAAACTAAAAACACAATACCATTTACATTAGTACAAACAAAATGTAGTTCTTAGGTATAAATCCATGAAGTATGAACGGATTCTATATAAAGAAAACTACACTACTCTGAGGAATGCGTTCCAAGAACTAAATAACTTGAGAGATATTCTTTGACAGTAAATAGGAAAACTCAGTATTATCAAGATGTTGCTTCTTTCCAACTTGATTTATAGATTCAATGCCATCTGAGTCAAAATCCCAACAAGTTATTTTGCGGACACTGACTGATTCTGAAGTGTATATAGGCACAAAAGACCCAAAACAGCCAACACAATATTGAACAAGAACAAAGTTGGAAGACTGACATGACCAGATTTCAAAGCTTGTTGTCAGTATAGTATCAAGGCAGTGAGGTATTAGTGAAAGAATAGACAAACAGATCAATAGAACAGACAAAGAGCCCAGAAATAAACCCATATAAACATGGCCAACTGATCTCTAACAAAGAGACAAAGGCAATCCAATGGAGCAAAGACATTCTTTTCAAAAAAAGAATGGATGTGGACATCCACATGCAAAAAAATAAAAAAGAATCTAGACACAGACCTCACACCCTTCACAAAAATTAACTAAAATGGATCATAGACTTAAATGTAAAAGGCAAGGCTATAGGGCTTCTAGAAGGTAACAGAGGAGAAAACTTAGACGACCTCATGGATGGTGATGACTTTTCTTTTTTTTTTTTTAATTTTTTTTTTAAAAGATTTTATTTATTTGACAGACAGATCACAAGTAGGCAGAGAGAGAAGGGAGGAAGCAGGCTCCCTGCTGAGCAGAGAGCCCGATGCGGGGCTCGATCCCAAGACGCTGGGATCATGACCTGAACTGAAGGCAGCGGCTTTAACCCACTGAGCCACCCAGGTGCCCCGGTGATGACTTTTCTGATACACTCAAGGCACAATCATGAAACTGATAAGCTGGACTTAATAAAAAATTTTTTTTTAATATTTTATTTATTTGACAGAGAGAAAGAGCACAAGCAGTTGGAGCGGCAGTCAGAAGGAGAGGAAGGAGTAGCCTCCCCACTGAGCAGAAAGCCCAACATGGGGCTTGATCCCAGGACCCCAGGATCATGACCTGAGCTGAAGGCAGATGCTCAACTGACTGAGCCACCCAGGTGCCCCTAAAATTGAAAACTTCTGCTCTTCAAAAGATATCATCACGAGAAGACACACCACTGACTGGGAAATACTATTTGCAAAAGTCACATCTGATAAAGGACTATGATCCAAAATATACAAAGAACTCTTAAAACTCAACAATAACAAATAACCCAATTAAAAAATGAACTGATGATTTTAACATACACTTCACCAAAGAAGATACACAGATGGCAAATAAGCATATGAAAAGATCTTCCACATCATATGTCATCAAGAAAATGCAAATTAAAACAACACTGAGATACCACTACACATGTATTAGAATGGCCAAAATCCAGAATACTGAGAACATCAAACGTTGGCAGCATGTGGAGCAACAGGAACCCTCACTCACTGTGGAGGGAAATGCAAATGATACAGCCACTTTGGAAGACAGTTTGGCAGTTTCTTGCAAAACTAAACATACCACACGATCCAGCGATCACGTTTCTTGGTATTTTACCCAAGAGTTGAAAACTTATGTCCACACAAAAACCTGCACACAGATGTTTATAGCAGTTTCCTTCACAATCGCCAAAATCTGGAAGCAACCAAGATGCTCTGCTGTAGCTAGGTGGAAAAACAGACTATGGGACATCCAGACAGTGGAATATTAGTGCTAAAAAGAAATGAACTGTCAAACCATATAAAGATGTGGAAGAAATCAGTCTTAAATGAGTATTACTAAGCAAAAGAAGCCAATCTGAAAAGACTACACACTATATGACGCCAATTACACAACATTTTGGGAAAGGCGAACTATGCAATCGGTAAAAAGATCAGTTGCCAGGAGTCGAGGAGGAAGAAGGGATGAATTATGTGGAACACAGGTGACTTTGGGGCAGTAAGAATACTTTATATGACACCACGATGATGGATATGTGTCATTATACATTGGTTCAAACTCACAGAAGGTACAAGACCAAGAGTGAACCCTAACCTAAACGGCGGACTTTGGGGGATCACGATGTATTAGTGTAACTGCATCGATTACTACTCTGGTGGGGAATGTTGATAACAGGGCAGGCTGTGCACATGTAGAGGCAGGGGCACATGAGAAATCTCTGTACCTTCCTTCAATTTTGCTGTGAACTTAAAACTGCTCTAAAAAAAAAAGAAAGAAATGACATCTTAAAAAAAAGTTAAGAGATGAAAGTGAAAAAATTTTCAAGGCGGGAAGGGAACAGTTGGCTGGATGTGAAAAAAGAACCTGGCAACCAGAAAGGGTCGGATATGGATTTAAGGCTATGGTGGGATACAGATTTGGTTTCTGTATTCAGATTTAAAAGATTTTTCAACTTGACAGCATAAGGGTTTCCTGTTAAAATGGCATGGAGTGTGGTGGTGAAGGCACCTCCTCCCACCAGTCTCTGCCTCAGTTTCCTCCCCTGTAAGAGGCCAGCAATGGGGCTTGAAAAGAAAAACGTGGTTCGCCCAGGTGACAGGTTAAGAGTGGCACATGGCTCACGGGCGATGCTGTGCTCGCTGCTACAACCTTCATCTAACACACCTTCTGATGGCCACAAGCCCACTGAGGGATGCAGTTATTAAGAATTTAGCCCACACGGGAACCTGGGTGGCTCAGTGGGTTAAAGCCTCTGCTTTCGGCTCAGGTCATGATCCCAGGGTCCTGGGATCGAGTCCCGCATCGGGTTCTCTGCTCAGCAGGGAGCCTGCTTCCTCCTCTCTCTCTGCCTGCCTCTCTGCCTGCTTATGATCTCTGTCTGTCAAATAAATAAATAAAATATTAAAAAAAAAAAAAGAATTTAGCCCACAAAGGGGCGCCTGGGTGGCTCAGTGGGTTAAGCCTCTGCCTTTGGCTCAGGTCATGATCTAGGGTCCTGGGATCGAGCCCCGCATCGGGATCTGTGCTCCGCGGGGAGCCTGCTTCCTCCTCTCTCTCTGCCTGCCTCTCTGCCTACTTGTGATCTCTGTCTGTCAAATAAATAAATAAAATCGTTAAAAAAAAAAAAAAAGCCTCTGCCTTCGGCTCAGGACATGGTCTCAGAGTCCCCACATCGTGGGCTCTCTGCTCAGCGGGGAGCCTGCTTCCCCTCCCCGCCTGCCTCTCTGCCTACTTGTAATCTCTGCCTGTCAAATAAATAAGTAAAATCTTAAAAAAAAAAAAAAAGAATTTAGCCCCACTGAGGCTCGACATTCAATTCGTGCCTCATTTTTCAAGACTACAGATGATGCTGTATTTAACATTATTTCTGGGGATGGAATCGCAGAAGTGGGATGGCTGGTCGAAGGAATGGGTGTTTGCAGTTTCTTTATAGATCAGCCATTGTTACAGATTGTTTCCCCGAAACACAGAGCCGCTGGGGTGTGCCTGGCCCGCATGAGGAATCAGGAGGGCAGGGAAGGGCCAAGAGAGGCAAACACAGGAGCTGCTCCTGTTACATTTGGAGGTGAAGGAAGCTGCCTCACACCTGATTCCATGCAGAGATTAAACAGATCACGCCGCTCACCTTTGTCCACTTCCCCATCAGGGACCCCAGGCTCTGCCCTTGCCCTGGCACCCCTTCTTCCCTCCGGCCTCATCAGAGTAACACCCAATGAGCTGGGCGACCACCAGTGAATCCCCACAGAGGACCCAGAGCTGCCTGTGCCGAGAGCGTCTCTGAGTTCTGACCCCTGGGGAGGGTTCGGCCAATGCTGCTGGGGCCTGGACCTCTCTGACCAAGGAGAGCAGGCTGGGCTCACAGCCTTGACAGAAATCCATAACCTTGCTCGCCTTACCTGCCATAGATTTTTTCAGAGTCAGTCCTACTTATGACAAGTAAATTAAGTGTCCTTAGTTAGGCAAATACCTTACTTAGGTAAATAGAGTTTAAAAAAAAAAAAAAAGTGCAGTGACTTAAAATATTAAGTCAACACTGGTTTGGGTGGTGCAGAGTGCTGGCCGGTATCACGATGTTGTGAAGAGATCTCAGGTGGATCTCTAGGCCAGGCAGACCCCCCTCTTGAAGTCCGGACCCAAACACCCCATTGCCCCCACCAGGGCTCCTGGCTGTCCAGGTACCATGTACACAGATCCCTGAATTCCCCAGGAGCTTTCCCCCTGCCCTCGTCCACCGAGTCACTGACCCTTGGCCCTCCGTCCCCTAGTCCCCAAGGTTCTACCCGCATGGTCCCCCCCAACCCCAATGTTTCTCCTCTGCCGGTCTGCTTTGACCTGGTGTGTCTGACCCCACCCCTGCCCTTACAACTATGGCCAGTGCCCCTGGAAGCACAGTTTACCCTGTCACTCTCTATGCAGACTCTCCAGAGGCTGTCAGTGAACACCTGCCCCCTGGGACCTGGCCCTGCCTCGTTCCAAGGCCCAGGGCCCACTGCACACTGATGCTCGCCCTGCATGCCAGCCACATTGGCGAAGCACTTGCATCTCTGCTGCTTCCCTCCTGCTTCCTTTGTCCTGAGTGGCATCTAGAGCCACTGACTCAACTAGCCCAGACTGCTGCTCCCGGACTTTTTGTTACACATGCCATCAGATCTCCTCGCTTTCCCAGTCAGAATTCGTGTTATTCATGGCCAAAAACATCCTCATGGGGGCATTACCCCCACACCGACTTGAGCATCCACCTCCTAAGCCCCCACTGGTCCCTACCCAGCAGCAGTGATTGCCTAGCCCCCACTCCAAAGCCCTGCCCCCCAGGAACCTCCCCCAGCAAAGAGGTGCTGAACCCACAGCACGAATGAACGGGTAAACACACACCCAGCCTGAGGGCTGGGATGTCGCTGCATGGCTGGAGACAGCTGGGAAGCCAGGCTGCTTGTCCCAGGCCCTCCATGGAACCTGTGTACAGGCTGAGGGTTCCCACTTTACAGAGCCTAAGGTACCCCATTCCCACTTCCCTGCCATTCCCTCACTGGAAAGGTCTGACCCTACAAAGTGAACAACACTTCTGGGAGTTTCTGCCCAAGACCCTGGCCTGCTCCTAGCCTAGGGCTGCCATCTCTGGTACAAAGGGAGCCTGGGGAGCACCAGAGACTTTCTCCATGAGGCACGCTGAAAACAGAACACCCCAACGGTCCCCGCATGCCTGCCTCAGAGATGATTTAGGCTCTGACAAGTACTTGCTCACCGTTGCCCATGCAGGCGGCAGAACTGGGCTTGGGGGTCAGAGCTCCTGGGCCCGACCCTGCCACTTTCTGACTGTGGGACTCTGACATGTTGAGCCCACTGGGGGCAGGGGGTGGTAGTACTGTGATCAGGGTGTGCGAGGGGTCAGCTCCTTGTTTAGTTCCTCTCTTACCTGAACGCCTGGTTCTCGCGGTTGTTCTGGAGAGCAATGGTTTCCACTTCTGGACCCCCGTCCGCTATGAACCTGGCCAACTTTTCTGCAAGATTCTTGGCCTCTTCGTCCTCTGGGGGTGAAACTTTAAGCAGGCTGTCAGTACTGAGCTCAACTCACCACACCCAACAGCCTAATTTCTGCTAAGAACCCCATGGGCAACAAGAGGGGTTTATTTTAGGAACAATGCAAAGAAAAACAGGCAAATGGGAATCAGATTACTGCACTGGGACCAAATACCAGAGTTAATATTACAATATTATCTTGAGCCGCTGCCCCCACCCCGCACCCTGCCCCTTCCCACCCCATAGATCATAGAACAGAACGTGAGAGAAGGTCTGGAGCCAGGCCGCAGGGGAGATGGGAGCCCCACCTCAGTCTTTCTGCCATGGCTGGCCGTCCAGGTCACACACAGAAGTGGGCCTGGCCCTCCTCTCCTGGGGAGAAGGTCAGGGCACAGGGCGGCGGGAGACAGACAAACATATTGACCTCTGTGGCCTTGTTTGGCCTAAACATCAATGTGCCTGCCACCCACCATAATCTGGCTGGGATTTTACTTCATGATGGCTGGAGACCAGCTAGCATCTCCCCCTCCCCTGATACATACCCCAGCAGGAGCTCACCAGCCAATCCTGGCTGTCCTCTATCTCCCTCCCCAAGTGTCAGGCACATTTGTCTTTATGTCCTCAGTGCCAGAGAGGCAGCAGGAGCTCATTAACATTTATTTAAATGACCAAGAACCAACAGACAAGCATTCCACCCCTTTGCACCCTATACATGCACAGAGCACTGCTCTTGAACATAACAATGACCTTGACCGTGGCCCTCAGACTCTTCCTCACCACCCACCACTGGTAAAGGGGGCAATGCCATCCCCAGCGTGACCCTGGCTGCCTGAGAGGGCACAGACCTGGGCCCTAGGCACCACCCCATGCACCAGAGCCTCCCAGAACCCCGTTTCCCCATGGGATGTGATTTGTCCACACATCTCCCCAGAACCTCCCACCCCCTCCACCCACTTACCTTTCTGAGAGGATGCGTGCAACTTTTGTGCCTCCTTTCTTATCTCAGCCACCTTCTTTCTGTAGTAGAGGAATTCCCTGCTATTCTTATCATGTAAAAACCTGGGGAGAAGTTTCGAAAAACAGACATGATGGTGAGCAGCGGGATGCGCTGACCCAAGCAGCTTCTGAAGAATGTTGTACAAAAGCAAGCTGGTGGGGTGCCTGGGTGGCTCAGTCGGTTAAGCGTCTGCCTTCGGCTCAGGTCATGATCCCAGAGTCCTGGGATGGAGCCCCACGTCGGGCTCCCTGCCCAGCAGGGAGTCTGTTTCTCCCTCTCCCTCTGCCCCTCTGCCCACTTGTGTTCTCTCAAATAAATACAATCTTAAAAACATTAAAAACAAAAACAAAACAAAAGCAGTCTGGTGAGCAGAGACACCTTGATGGGTCCTAAGACTAAGCCTCCGCATCACACCGGAGCCCCTGTGGCCTCTGGTGTGAGTAAGCACTTGGAAACTCAGACCAGTGTCTGGCCCACACGGGCAAGCCCCCAGCCCCGACTAGCCTCAGTAACCAGTAGGGTTTTACAAGAGCGAAGGTACTACTGTGTGTCAAGAACATTAAGTAGTGGTGGCCTTCCCCTCCCAGAAATACTTACGAAAACGCCGGGTTATCCTTGTAGTTCTCCATAGCTACTTTTTCTAACTCGGGACCTCCTTCTGCCACAAAGCGGGCCAATTTCTCTATCACTTTCCGAGTCTCGGCTCCCTCTGGGGGTGAAACTTTAAGGAGGCTGTCAGTACTGGGGTTCAACTCACACACCCCACAGTCAACAGGCACACTCTCTCTATGGACCACAACGACAGAGGGGTGGGGGAGAAGAGGGTGAAATGCGGGAGGTTGTCGGGTGTCCTGGGTCCAAGCACAAAGCACTGTGACGAGGGGGGAGGCCGTCTAAACAGTCTTCATGAGACACACTGGGTGGGAGAGAAGTGTGGGAGCCTCTGGGAGACCAGGCCGATCCCCAGGCTCAGAGAGAGACGTCAGAAAACATAGCCAGTCTCCCCTTTTTTTCTGAAATGCTTCATTCTTTTTATTTACCAGGGTTCAGTTTAACAAACTGGTTTCCTGTCACGCTTCAAAGATGACAAATTCTTTTTTAAAGTATTATTACAAACTCTGACTTAAACACATTGAGTGAGTTTCAATCCATTTTAAACATATCAGCTGGGTTTCAATCCATTGCAATTAATGTCATCACAGAAGCTCAAATGTCCCCTCTGCGGCTGGTAGAGCCTCTTCAAGCTGGCTCCCGAGGCCTTTGGGCCTGACCCCAGGAGTCTCTGATGGCCTCCTCGCTATCTGCTGGGACAAGGTGCTCCAGGGTCATCTCATACACTTCCTGACCAGACCTAGAGCCAGCCATTTCTCCAAGAAGTCCTGGTGTCCATGAGGGAGGAAGTGTGTTTCCAGACCACCATCTGGGTGCCAGGGGCGCTCACAGCAACAGGCTTAATCATTACCTCAGGGCCTTTACAGTGAACAGAGCTACAGAAATGTTCTTTTTGTAGTTTTATTAGCCTCCCCTTTGATCCGCGTGGAACTTGTTTTTGTATTTTATTGCTGGCCTGTTCCTGAGGCATCTCTTGGCCAATTTAAAACTCATGTTCCTTTTATGAGAACTCCCAGAAGAAATTTCTTCCTGCCACTGCCTAGATTCCTAGATTCACTGCTCTCAGCAAGGGGCTAGACACCAAACCTGCAGCCAGACTTATTCCTTTTATTGCTTTAGCTGCCAGGAAGCTGAGGGATGGGAGATCAGGGACCTGGAGCCTGAGGAGGGCCCTCAAGAGATCCCAAGGACTTTCTGTAGCCACCTTTCCCCCTAGCCTTACACTCTTCCTGACTGCCTGGCATGACACTGACTTGCTTGCCATTTACAGGCACAGGTGCTTTTCTGAAGCCACATCAATAGCAACCCATAAGAGGCCTCAATGACCTTGAGACACTCACTGCTCCCTGCAAAGCATTGCGTCCCAGCAGGGTGCTGTCGGAGCTGCTGTGATGCCTCAGGAAAGAGCCCCCTCCCTGGCTCCATCCTGACAAAGAATGGCCCCTGATCTGCTCAGATGCATGGCCACAAGCCAGCACCCTCCCTGAGAGTAACAAGTCTGAAGGCTGTCACAGCATAACTATATGGTTCCTTCAATCTGTCAGCCTGGCTGGGGCAGAGATGGCCCAGGCCTCCACACAGCTCAGGAGGCACTGAAGCCTTGTTCCAAATGCAGACGGAGTCAGACACAGTGAGAGTGCTGCCATCGCCACACTCCACCCTCCTACACGATATGGCCTAGACTGGCTTTCCAAGAAAAAAGACCATCCTTCCCCTGGACAGGAGAGCATGTCCTCCAACCTGTGGGCTTCACCTCTGGCCCAAACTGGTGGGGACAACAACCCACGATGAGAAGAGGCGTGTGGTTCTCAGAGGGCTCAGAAAGCACACACCCAGACAGGGGAAGCAGGGAAGCTCCTCCTCTCATGTTAGGACAAGGAGAGACATAACTGAATGCTCCTCTGAAAAGGCCCCAGCCCTGGCTGCAGACCAGCCCACATGGGTGGAGGATGGCTCCCATGGCTCCCAGGACAAAGTCCACAGTCTATAGCCCCTCCACACTTCCCTTTCACTGCTCCCCACACCCTTTCTTCACTCCCTCCAAGCCTGGAGGGTCCCATGCTGGACCTCGGCTCAGCCTGGAGGGCTGGTGCCTCCCCCCCACTAGCCACACCTTCCCCGCTGACCACTGGTCCCACCCATGGAGCTGGAGGGCAGTGGTCAAAGTAAGGTGGCAGCTTCCGCACCCTACCTTTGATCTCCAGCCACTGCTCGTAGTCTTCCTCCTCATCCTCATCAGGAGACTGGAAGACACTTGGGCGGCTGGCCACGGGGAGCTGCTTGGCATGCACATAGTTCTTCACCTGGCCTGGCGGGCTGCTGATGAGCGGGGGCCTCTTCCCGGTGCGCGGGGGGACTCGAGTGGGGGCGCTGGGCGTGCTAGGTGGGGCATCTTGGCATAGAAAGAAAGACACCCGTGCTCAAGGTCTGAGACGCACATTTCCCCATCTTCTCCCCTAACACATAGGCGTGAGTGCATTAAGTAGAGCTGAGTCCTTGGCTTCCAGCATGGTGACTGGCAGGGGGTGGGGACTGAGAGAGGACGCCATCCTCATTTTATAGAAGAGGACACTAAGGCTCAGAGAAGAATGACTTGTCACAGTCATGAAGCCTGGAACAGAAAGGCGGGGCTCTGCAGGCAGCAGCTCTGGCAGCAGACTCCCTAACATTTGTGCCCAGGGATGTGCCAGCTCCTCTGGGTCAGGCCTGAATCCCCACACCCAGCCACGACCATTCCTCCTGCCGGTGGCAAGCTGGAGACAGCCTACTCTGGGCTTTTCAAACACAGCTCCCGGCCTAAGATCCTGTAGTAAAGGGCTGACATTCTTCCTCCCTCTCTGCAGATGAATTTGGTCTTAGGTTAGTCAGGTTAGGTTTCTTAGCTATTTCCTAGAAAGACTGACAAAGACTGAAGGTCAGCTGTTTTGCCAGCAACTTTCTTACACTAAAAGTAAGCTGACTGAGGGGCAGCTCGGCGGGGAGTCTGCTTAAGATTCTATCTCCCTCTTTCTCTACCTCCACCCACGCAGGCACTCTAAAATAAATGAATCTTTTTTAAAAAACAAAATTAGGGGGCACCTGGTGGCTCCATCAGTTAAGTGTTGGCTTTTAGCTCAGGTCACGATCCCAGGGTCCTAGGATTGAGCCCCACATTAGGCTCCCTACTCAGTGGGGAGTCTGCTTCTCCCTCTGCCTCGCCCACTCTCTCTAATGAATAAATAAAATCTTAAAAAAAAAAAAAATTAAGCTGGGGCGCCTGGGTGGCTCAGTCAGTTAAGCACCTGCCTTCGGGTCAGGTCATGATCTCAGGGCCCAGTGTAGGGCTCCCTGCTCAGCCCTTCCCTCAGCTCTCTCTCCTTCTGCCCCTCCCCCCTACTCCTACATGATCTCTCTGAAATAAAAATAAATAAAATTTTTAAGAAATTTAGCTGACTGGTAAACTGTACAACCACAGATATGGGGGGACTCCCTGTAGTGAGGGATTCTCACACCTCCCATGTCCCATGGAGCTCCCATGGACCAGGTAGCCCTCCCACCTATGGATGGGGTCCCATCCCTCAAACCTAAGTTGCTGCTCTAACCCACGATGTGATCCCACAGCCCTAATGTTGGTCTGTAACCCTCAGGAGAGCTTCCCTGGTGTAATCTGAAACTGGCCCCTATACTCAGAGAGCAGGGAGAGACCACAGAAAAAGGCAGGCCACTCCAGGTTGGTAAGTAGCTGTAATAAGCAAAAGGAACTTACATATGAGGCTTGTCTTGGGCGGTAGCAAAATGAATGGATCCCCGCACCCGCCCACCAAATCTTGAAAGTTTATAGAGACCTCAAGTGGGTTCAGTCACATATACTCACAGATGTTCTCAATACCACAGCACTCTCTCAAGGCTATGTGCTTGGAGTAGCTTCCAGGAGTGGGAAAAACAAGGGGAGCCCGCATTTCAAGCACAGGGGAGGAGGCAAGGGGCTGCTGAGTGCCAGCCAGTGTCCAGCTCACTGGCCAACTGGAGGGCACATCTTTTCCATGACATTCCCCAACACCCGGGGCATTTTTAGTCAGGCCCCTGCCCGCTGAACTGAAACCTGGCTTATCTGTCTCTGTTCCTTTAGGGTAAGCCCTTGAAGGAAGGGTCTATGCTCTCCCCTTGGTCAGATACTGTAGGATGAACAGAATTCATCCCCATCAATATGGGATCAGAGGAATAAGTGTGAGGTGGGGCCTGCTATTACTGTGATGCCTAGGGACCCCCAGAGGAGAGAGCCAGCAGGGTGAGTCGCAGCAGAGGGAGACTCAGGAAATGGGTGAGGGCACTCACCTGTGCTGGTCTGCGCCTTCTGCAACTTCAGAAACTGCTGCAAGAAGCTGCCATCATTAGCAAACTTGTTGGAAACGGAAGAGTTGTGTGCATTCGCAATTCTAGACCCGAGACAGAGGACAGAGAAGGTGAGCCATAGAGGAGGGGAAGGGGCCTGTCTCTCCCATCTCAGCCCCACACCCACCCCACATTCTCACCTAGTGGGACCCAAAACCCTCCCCCAGAGAGTGGGGACTACTAAGTGCACAGAGCAGCCTTCGTAGTAAAATGGAATAACGTTGCTCCAGTCAAAGCAATACTATTCTATACTGACAGCTCAGAAGCACCTGCCCCGCCTGCACAGCACCTGCGTCCTTGTTAACTATCTGGGCTGTTCCTGGCTCCCATGTCTGTCTTCTCAGCTAGATATCAGAGATTTCCAAGGCAGGGCCTGTGTGTCTATACCCACGTGTGACTGCAGTTCAGGGCCTGAGCCAGACGGCGCTTCTGTGGGTATCACTGGTGCACACCAAAACACCCAAAGCAATCATTTGGTAGAAGAATTAAAGGGGAATTTTATATTCTTACTATTTTTACACTCTCTTTTGTTTGCAAAAGTTATGCTTAAACATCTATTTTCAACAAGTCAGCAATAAAGCAAACTCAGGAGCCCAAATGTTTAACTCAAATTCATTTTTCCTGATCATAAAGGCAAGAGAGGTTTATCATGGAGCAAACAGGAATGTAGGAAAATGGAAAGCAAAGGGAAACATCCAGAAGAGTCTCTTCCCTCAGAACAGCCATTACTAACTCTGGTATATTTCTTTGATTTGTCCCCTAGTTAGAAACAGAAGGAAATAAGGCTACGATCATAGTATATATCCTACTTCTTCCAGTTTCTACTATAACATACCATTCTGCCCCAAACCTCAGAAATTGCTCATATGTGTTGCTTTCAAGGCCACACAACCCTCCAACTTTTGTTATTAGTTATTACAATTACTAATACTTATATAATTGTTGTATATTACAAATCTTATTATTATAACATAATTATCATTGTTACAGTGACACATCCAATAATTGGTAAAGGCTCAGGGAGCCCACAGGCCTAGGGTTTTTCCTTCAAAATTAAGTTTTATTCTTCTAAAAATTGTAAAATTCTAAAAAGTCTTATTCTTTTAAAAATATGTTATAATGAACTAAAAATGGAAACAACAAGTAGCACTAGTTAAATAAATCATAGGACTTCCATTGGGCAGATGAAGCAGCCCTGAAAACCGAAAATTCTAGAGATAAAGCAATAAAGTGCAACGTTAAATGAAAAAAAAAAAAAAGCAGAATATAAAACTACAGGGGTGGTTAAGAATCCCACTCTTGACTGCTGCTTAGGTCATCATCTCAGGGTGAGACTGAGTCTGACATCGTTCTCTGTACTGAGCACAGAGACTGCTTAAGATTCTCTCTCTCCCTCCCCATCTCCACTTACCCTTCCAACCCCACCCCCAAAGAAAACGAGACAACTACAGTACGACCTTATTTATGTCAAAAAAATATTTGAATTTTTTTGAATTAAAAATTGTTAGGGGCACGGGGTGCCTGGGTGGCTCAGTGGGTTAAAGCCTCTGCTTTCAGCTCAGGTCATGGTCCTGGGGTCCTGGGATCGAGCCCTGCATCGGGCTCTCTGCTCGGCGGGGAGCCTGCTTCCTCCTCTCTCTCTGCCTGCCTCTCTGCCTACTTATGATCTCTGTCAAATAAATAAATAAAAATCTTTAAAAAAAAAATTGTTAGGGGCGCTTAGGTGGCTTAGTTGGTTAAGCAGCTGCCTTGGGACAGAGCCCCACATCCGGCTCCTTGCTCAGAGGGAAGTCTGCTTCTCCCCTGTCTGCCACTCAGCTTGCTTGTGCTTGCTCTCTCCTCCCCGACTGTGTCAAATTAAAAAAAAAAAAAAAATTGTTAGGAAAAAACATCAAGGGGTGCCTGGGTGGCTCAGTCGTCAAGAATCTGCCTTTGGCTCAGGTCATGATCCCAGGGTCCTGGAATTGAGCCCCACATCAGGCTCCCTGCTCAGCAGGAAGGCTGCTTCTCCCTCTCCCACTCCCCAAGCTTATGTTCCCTCTCTCACTATGTCTCTCTCTGTCAAATAAATAAATAAAATCTTGAAAGAAAGAAAGAGAGAGAGAGAGAGGAAGAAAGAAAGAAAAACCCATTGATAGGTGTCTGGGTGGCTCAGTCAGTTAAGCATCTGCCTTTGGACCCCTTGCTCTGTGGGGAGCCTGCTCCTCCCTCCGCCCCTCCCCTTTGCTCATGCTCTGTTGCTCTCTCTCTGGCTCTCTCTCTCACAAATCTTAAAAAAAAAAAAAAGAAAAAAACCATCAAAATGCTAACAGCACTGTTTCTGGGTTGCAGCGTTATAATTCATTTTGGTTTTGCCTTGTTTTCCTCTCCGTCAGTTTCCATAAAGTCTGCCACATATACGTAAAGTAGTGCGGTTGTTTTTTTTTTTTAAGATTTACTTTTTTTTTTTTTTTTAAAGATTTTATTTATTTGTCAGACAGAGGGAGAAGCAGACTCCCAGCTGAGCAGGGAGCCCGATGCAGGGTTGGATCCCAGGACCCTGGGATCATGACCTGAGCCGAAGGCAGACACTTAACCGACTGAGCCACCCAGCATCCTAAGATTTATTTATTTTTTAGAGAGAGAGAAAGAGCCCACGCAAGCACAGCAGGGAAGGACAGAAGGAGAGGGAGAGAGTGTATCAAGTGGACTCCGTGCCAAGCGTGGAGCCCGACGTGGGGCTTGATCCCACAACCCTGAGATCACCCACAATCTGAGTCAAAACCAAGAGTTGGATGCTCAACAGACTGCGCCACCCAGGCATCCCTGTAAAGTTTTTTTTTACAAAGGAGAAGGTTCTACTGACCCTGCCCTTGTCCTCATACTATGAATATCTCCCTCAAGAGGGATGGAAAGAAGGTGGAGACAATGAAAGACAAGAAAATACCTCAGGGCAGCAGCAAGCAGCAAATGAATCCCATTTGAAAACCACCCATTAACAGATGGTAAGGGGTATTATGCAGCCTTTAAAAATTCTGGCTCCTGGGGGCGCCTGGGTGGCTCAGTGGTTTAAAGCCTCTGCCTTCGGCTCGGGTCATGATCTCAGGGTCCTGGGATCGAGCCCTGCACCGGACTCTCTGCTCGGTGGGGAGCCTGCTTCCTCCTCTCTCCCTCTCTGCCTACTTGTGATCTCTGTCTGTCAAATAAATAAATAAAATCTTTAAAAAAAAAAAAAATTCTGGCTCCTGATAAAAGGATAAACAACACATGGTCCATCCACACAGTAGAATATTATTTGGCCATGAAAAGGAATGAAGTCCTGACGCTTTCTAAAAAGTGATGAACCTTGAAAGCATCCTGTCCAGTGAAAGAAGCCAGACATAAAAGGCCAAATGTTTAAAATATGTAGGATAGATCAATCCACAAAGACGGTAAATTAGGGGCTGGCAGGGGCTGGGGAAGGAGGAAATAGGGAGTGAATGCAAACGGGTACTTAGTTTCCTTTTGGGATGACAAAAATGTTCTAGAACTAGATACTGGTCATGGTTGCATGACATCGTGAATTTACCAAAAAATCACTAAATTGTATAGTTTAAAAGACCAACTTTATGACATATTAATTATATCTTAGTAAGAATAAAACTTAAAAACTACAATGGTTCTAAAGAGTTGTGATCCAGGGAAAAGCTTTTCTTTTAAAAAGTTGAGGGGGATGGGGTGCCTGGGTGGCTCAGTCGTTAAGTGTCTGCCTTCGGCTCAGGTCGTGAGCCCAGAATCCTGGGATCAAGCCCCACATCGGGCTCCCTGTTCGGCAGGAAGCCTGCTTCTCCCTCTCCCACTCCCCCTGCTTGCGTTCCCTCTCACCGTGTCTCTCTCTGTCAAATAAATAAATAAAATCTTTAAAAAATAAATAAAATAAAAAGTTGAGGGGGAAGTAGCACATGAAATGGATCATAACTTTGTGAAACAAAGCAAAGACACGGGGTTAGGGTTAGCAAAATGGTTGCCTTGAGGCAACTTGAATGTTTATTTCTTCAGTGAGAAATTCTAACACTTGTTGTTCTATGCTTTTACAGTTAAATAACCTTATTTCCAAAGCTACCTGTATCATGCATCCACCTGCCTAATGTTCCCTTTCAGCTGCCTGATCCTGGTGCTGGGATCCAGTTGCTTCCAGCAGACCTACTTGGAAGCATGTCTATAGATCTCTCCCATCTTGTGCAAGTCCTTCTATAACACTAGGGTAAGAGCCACAAGCCCACTGACTGACGGATCACTCCATATCCAGTCCCCACATTCATAAGGGCCTTGGAGATCCCAGGCTCTGGGTTCCCGTTAAGAATAAGGTCTAAGTCCTGCCCTCAATGACATGCCACAGGTTCTTAGAAAAGGTGGGAGCTGAGACAGCTCTGTAGAGGGTTTAACATACTCCACGCTTCAGACCCCAGAGGAAGGGGCCTGTCTCTCTGTCAATCTCCAACCTGAAATTCTTGGATCTGTCATCCTAATTACACCACCCCTGCTCAAAACTCTTGGGTGCCCTGAGCATTTCTCCTCCTCCTGCTTGGCTATGAAACAACCACTCTGATGCAACAGCTTGAGCCACCTGACACACAAGGGCTCTCTTTCCTTCCTGCCTTCTACTAGATAGGTCTTTCCCTGCTTCCTCAGTGGGCTGGCTCTGAGAACGGAGAGCCTCTGCTGGGCCCCCACAGTGGCTCCTGCACCAGGAGCCACTCCTGCACTGCCTCATGTTACCCACTGGCAGCTCTGGGGGCAGAACAGGCACCCTCATCGTTAGTAGACCATGAGCCCCAAAAGGGTAGAGATGGGAGTCTGGGGTTTTGTTCCGTGCTACATCCCTGGCCCCTAGCCCACAGCTAGTCAGCAGTAAATAACTGGTGAATATAGGCAGGCCATCCTCTGAGCTCCCACACGACACCTGTTTCTCTCTTGCCACCTGAGGCGAAGGCAGAGGCTTTAACCCACTGAGCCACCCAGGCGCCCCCCACCTGAGCCTTCTGAAACAGAGCATCTGTGTCACTCCTTGCATCACCAGGTTGTGGCCAAGTGCAAGAATACCCAGACTGCGCTTGAACACAAAACCCTCTGCCAGTGACCCTCTAAGACCCCAGCCCAGCTGCAGGGGGAACTTACTCGCCAGGATGTGGGGGCTGAGGGCTGATGACCACCTGATTCTGCTTGGCTTTCTGCTCCATTTTGGCTTCAATTTCACGTTTCTTCTGAGCAATGAGCTCTTCTTGGTGAAGGATGTTCATGTTCATTTTTCCGGACTTGGGAGGAGCAACCCCAAACCACCGGTTAGCCTTTCCTGAGGAGAAAAACGCAGATCAGAAATCATCTTTGCTCCCCATACAAGTACAGCAGCTGCTACAGGAGCAGCCCAGTTGCAGCTGCCTGCACCAACTGACATTCCAATGTCAACTTCTTGATTTATTCCATGAATATTTACTGAGCTAATGTACCAGGTGCTCTGCTCAACCAGAAAAGGGATCTCTGCCAATGTGGGTCTCACCTTGGGCAAAGAAGGCAACAGACTTACACCCAAAAAGCAGCTGTAAAATTGTAATAAGAGCTCTTTGCTAGAGCGCAAAAAAGGGGTTAGAAGAATGATAGATGAGCACCTATACGGCTAGGGCAGCCAGAAAATAACTGTTAGAAGAGAAGACATTTAAGTTGAAACCAGAAAGATAAAGGGCCAGCCTCCTGAAAAGCCACCTGGGGAACTATCTGGGCAGAATAAGCAGTTGCAAAAACCTAAAGCATGAGGCGCCTAGGTGGCCCAGTAGTTAAGCGGCTGCCTTCAGCTCAGGTCATGATCCCAGGGTCATGGAATCGAACTCCGCGTTGGGCTCTCCACTCAGCAGGAAGCCTGCTTTTCCCTCTCTCACTCCCCCTGCTTGTGTTACCTCTCTCTGTCTCTCTCTGTCAAACAAATAAATAAAATCTTAAAACAAAAAACAAACAAACAAACAAAAAACCTAAGGCAAAAAGAAGCCTGGTATATGCAAGGACCAGCAAGGGCCCACTGTGGCCAGAGTGGACTTTTTAAGGAATGGAAGTGGGGGGTGCAAGATGGAGGAGTCTAGGTTTTACTTTAAAGGCTCTATGGAGGAACAGAGGAGTATGAAGCTGACAAACAGTATTTTAAAGATCATTCTGGATACTAATTGTAGAGTGCACGGTGGCAGCAAGAAGACCAACAAGGAGGCTTGGGTGGTGTCTTGGAGGATGATGGTGTCTTCAGATGAAGGTGGGAAGTGTAAAGATGGAGAAGACACCTCAAAGGTTCCTCATGGGACTCAGACTAAAATCCAAATTCTGAAAGTTGATTTTCAGGGCCCTGTCAGAAGACTCCCCTCCTCACTTCCACTTCACTCGACATTCTTCAAAATGACAAGCCCATCACATCCCAAAGACTTTGCACTGGCTGTCACCCCTCTGTGTGGGAAGGCCTGGAGGGCAGAGCTCTGCCCTCCAGGCCTTCCCATAGCTGCCATCTTCTCATCTCAAATGTCTTCTGCTTAAAAGGCCTTCCTTCACTACCCAATATCAGCAGCCTCCACCCCCATTCTCTCACATCATTATAACCTGTGTCTTTGTAAATACTTCCTCTGGGCGCATTGTCTGACGGCCCAGTAGAAAATAACCTTCAGGAAAGTAGGACCCTTTTGGATCACCACCGCATCCTCAGCGCCTAGCATAGTGCCTAGCACACAGTATTTGCTGAATGAATGCATCCCAGTCTTGGGGGCGCGGGGCCGCTAGGGCTAGGAGAGAAGGAAGGGCAAAACCTGTGGCAAAGTGGGGGCTCAAAAGACCGAGGAAGTGTGTAGAGAGGGTGCTAGAGCACTTCGAAAAAGCAGCTTTTTTGCAAAGTGGACACAGGCCAGACCACGGCTGCTACGAACAGAGGGGCGCAGGACAGCCCAAGGTTGCTGCTGTTTCGGGGAACAGAGCTCTGAACAGTCCTAAAGGCGATTATTCGGGGAAAGGGAGAGCAGGGCCGACCCAGGGGCGGCCTTTATGGAACACCAGGCGCCCACAGCAAACCCGGCGGTGGGGGCAGCAACCGGGTCTGGGGTCTCGGGAGACGGGGAAGACGCAGAAGCCTCCGCTTCGGAACGCCCTAGGGGCTGAGGCGAGGAGCCCGTGGGTCGGGGCAGACCCGATGGGAAGACGAAACCGCGACGCGTAGCCCCGCTGACCCAGGCGGGCGCTTCAAGGGAGGCGGGGGCTGTTACCTGCAACATCCCGGTTGTCCATCTTGAGACTCATACAATCCCACAATGCTCCGGTTCCACTCGAGAAGGCTTGTTATAGTGCGCATGGCCTGATGGGAGATGTAGTCCGTGTCCCCCAAGCAAGTCCGGCCACTGAGTTGATACTTGGGGTCTTTCCCCAAGAAAAACAAACCCCAGCCTATTTGCAATGTCTGTTCTCGGTCCCGTGGACCACAGGGCACCGACTTTTCGCACACTTCCCCGAAGCCGCGGCCACTCCAAAGACGAACTACATGTTCCAGAATGCTTTATGCGGCAGCTATCGCGAGAGACGTGAGAATGTTTCCCGGGCCCCGCCCCGCGCGCCTGCTTCCGCCTCCCTGTGGCGGCGGCTTGTTGTTGTGGAGGCCAAAATGGCGGCTCAAGCGGCGGCGGCGGCCCAGGCGGCGGCGGCCCAGGCAGCACAGGCAGAGGCGGCCGAGTCGTGGTACCTGGCGCTTCTGGGCTTCGCCGAGCACTTCCGTACTTCCAGCCCTCCCAAGATCCGCTTGTGTGTGCACTGCCTGCAGGCCGTGTTCCCCTTCAAGCCCCCGCAGCGCATCGAGGCCCGCACGCACTTGCAGCTCGGTTCCGTGCTCTACCACCACACCAAGAACAGCGAGCAGGCGCGCAGCCACCTGGAGAAGGCGGTGAGCGCGGACCCGGCCGCGAGGGAGGAGGCGCGGGCTCTTTTCGGGGCCTGGCATGACGGACTGCGACCCCAGCGGGCAGGGGCCGCCTGGCCTCTCTTCGGGGACCTGGGGCGCGACTTCCGCATGGGCAGCAGGACCCCGAAACCGCCAGCCTCTCAGGGACCCCGAGGGCCTCTCTCTGTACCTTACTTAATGTCTCTGGTGACAGGCAGGGCCCCAGGACCCCGCTCAGGGTACTCGAGAGTTGTCTCTTATCAGGAGCAACAAGGTCCCCAAATTCTTCAGGATTTCAGGAGCATATCATCTGTTGGCGCCTTAGGGAAAGCCACCAGATCGGCCAGTGGGATCTGCAGCTTCCAGCTCCTCAGGGCTCAGCCCCTGGAGCGTCAGCCGGAACGCTCCCTCCTGACGTGACTCAGGATAGGAGAGGGTCAGGGTGACAGTACAGGCATCCCTTGAGAATCTGAAGTTTGGGCTCTCAGGAAATCTAAGAAGGGCTTCTCTCCCTGGACCTGGAAGTCTGTTAAGTGTCTGGAAGGTATTGTGCCCCTGTCACTGATGCAGGGTGTCATAGGTGTCAGGCTGAGGCTCAGAGAGAAGAGGTTAAAATGCTCTAAGGCAGGACTGAGGGGGGCCTAGGTTCCAGGACCACTTGGTTCGGTGGGGTGGAATGCGGGGGATCTCCAAGCCCCTGCTCTCTCTGTATCCCTGGTGACTTCTCCTCCAATCATCCATACGTCTCTCCCCTTCACAAGAGAGACCCCATCCCCCCCCCCCCAACTTGACTTGTGGATCTTGATGCTTCAAGAATGTGGGAAAGTTAAAAAAAAAAAAAAAAAAGAATGTGGGAAAGTGGCTGTCATTGGGACCCTTCTGCCCTTGGTGTTGTTTCTTGTCACAGCAACATTGTGCTCCTGTCAGACCAGGCCCCCATTTGCCATTTACCCAGCTTTATTTGACTTAACCAATTTCTAAGAAAGAATCAACTTAAGTTTTTGAAATGTATTGATCTGAGGTAAATCCCAGCCCACCTGTGGCCTGTAGTGAGTTGCCTTTGGAAGGATATCAGATGTTTGTTTTGCAGAATGTAGAGTTGGAAGGGGTCTTTAGTCCTTGCTTGATCACCTTCCTTGTTTTAGGAGTGAGGCAGTAGGGGTCCCGAGAGATGAAGTGATTTGCCTAAAGCTACACATCAAGTTATTAACAAAACTGGCTCAAACCTGGGCTCAGGATCTCCAGCTTCAATGCCTAGACAATAAGTCATTATTGTTTTTATGAAATTTTTTATCCCTTTTATTCATTCAGCAGCTATTTATTCAGCTCATACCAGGTGCTAAGCTCTATTCTAGGTGCCATAGATCAGTGATAACTAAAATAGTCCCTGTTAATGTGAGCTTTTGTTTTCATGTGAAAGAGACAAGTATTAAATATGTAGTAGAAGGTTAGGCCATGATAGAAGAACCATGGAAAATATGGTCCAGGGTGAAGATATGGTGCTTTTTTGGGCAGAGATAGTGAAATCTATTTGTAGGAGTGACACTTGAGCAGGCCTGAATGGGATGGAGAAAGCGAACCTGGAAAATGACTCAAGGTGTCAGGTCGATCCCAAGGAATGCCTGAGCTGTGACCAGTTGTTGTACAGTCTCTCCTAGGCAGTGATGAGGGAGAGATCAGATGAAGCTCCAGACTTCCCTGGGTGTGGGCATGCTGGAGGCTGACTGCTCTGGCCTGGTAGCCCTGTGCCTTCAGTGAATTGTGGTTCTGAATCTCTCCCTTCTCTGGATTCACAACAAATCCTTCCCCTCCCTTCCCTCGTCTTGGGGGTCATTCGGTCTTTTTCTAGCAGTGGTTCCTATTTGGTGTGTATATTGTCCCATTTTGCCCACCCAGTGCTGTAGAGAGGAAGCAGCCATGCCTCAGAATGCTTCCTTGTAGCTGCTGGGCTTTTGGACCCATAATTTAAACTCTTATGCTTGTGAAACGTCTTCCCTTGATTTTACAGAGCCCTGAATCTTGTGGGGTTTCCCACAGAGCCACAAGGTCCCCTCTGCGCTCACACTAATGTTATATTTGGAAATCCCTTCTTTTCTGTCAGTTGCATCCGCAGCTGGGAATTTGTCCAAATTTCAGTTAAAGTGCTGTTCTCGGTGCTGTTTTTCTTCTGCAATTGTATGTAATCTTCCATTGTGTTGCAACACAAGTATGTTTCTTGAATCTTCATTCTTTGTTAGTCCTTTGATTTTTCCCCAATCAGGCTGCTTTCAACTTTTATTGGTTCCTTTCCCAGACTCGCTCAACAAAAAAATCGTTAATATGTTCTACTTTTAGAAGTGTTTTGTTTCTGGTCCTGAAGAGCAAATGGCCAAAGAGGTTCCAGTTTCTTTTTAGGGAACCAAACCAAAGTATCAAAAAGCATTTTTGTCTTTTAAATAAACTCTACCTCCAACACGGGGCTCTAATCTCACGATGTGAAATCAATAGTTGCATGTTCTACTTTTTTTTAATTTTTTTTTACGTAAATGATTCTTAAGTATTTTGTGACTATTTTCTCCTGGATCATTCCTTGTGCTGTTCTTTTCTGAACTAATTTTCTGTAACTTACGAGTGTTCTAGGTAAAACTTTTAATGGGCCTCTGAACTTAGTATCACATTTGGCTTCCCTGTTATTTTCATGTCTTTTGTTTTTCTCTCTTGAGAAATCCCCAGCCTCCTTAGTAACCACTTTTTTTTTTTTTAAGATATTTATTTATTTATTTGACAGAGAGAGAGAGAAATCACAAGTAGGCAGAGAGGCAGGCAGAGAGAGAGGAAGAGAAGCAGACTCCCCGCTGAGCAGAGAGCCCGATGCGGGGCTCGATCCCAGGACCCTGAGATCATGACCTGAGCCGAAGGCAGAGGCTTAACCCACTGAGCCACCCAGGTGCCCCAGTAACCACTTTTTTTTAATATAAGGCTTGGTTATTTATCCTCTGTTTGCTTTCTGTCGGTGTCTAACTGCCTCAGCCACATTTGTAAACATTGTAAAGAAGTATATTAAAGTATGTAATACATTTGGGGTGTGCCTGGATGGCTCAGTTGGTTAAGCTTCTGCCTTCCGCTCAGGTCATTATCCTGGATTCCCAGGATCAAGCCCCATATCAGGGTCCCTGCTTAGTGGGAAATCTGCTTCTCCCTCTCCCTCTGCACCTCCCCACCCCTTGTGCTCCTCTCTCGCTAGCTCACTCTCTGTCTCTCAAATAAATAAATAAAACCTTAAAAAGAAAAGAATAATCTTTATACTTACCCATCAGCTTCATCAGTTCTACCAACTTTGAAAGAATCATCTGTTAAGTGTTTCCATCAGAGTTATGAAGGATGTTTCTCCGTTGGCTCAGCAGCTTTCTCTGAGGTCAAAGCTGTTGGTCTCTCTGGTTCCTGCCTCTGTAGGCCTTTGGATCACCTGCTGGCTTCTTCATTCCCCGGGTCTGCTCAGCAACTCCTGTAGCTGTTGTGGCGCATGGCTGAACACTCCACCTGAGAGTCTCTCCTTTTAGATTATGGTTTCGGCAATGGTGTGGGTGTGTCGTCAGAATTCTTGGCTGCTCTGGGACTCCTAGAGTAAATAGTTCATGGTTGTAAGAGATGTCGCTTTACTCAGAAATCTCTTGGTTAGAGAATTTGTGAAGCTCTTTTCTGTAGCTTCTTTCATATTGTGTTCCTTTTCATTTCGTTTTCACCTTGGCTTTTCTCTTGGTGCATACCTGTGCCTGTGTGCATTTTCAGTCTTCTCTTGCCTTATTTTCACACTGTGGTTCCAGCAGACAGTTCAATTGTAGTCATTTGCACATCCTCCGTGGAATCGAGAGAACCTGTGTGTCTGTACTAAGAAGTGTATCTATACCCTGTTAACTAAACTTTTGATCACATTCCTCTTGATCCCTTGGCCTAGAAAATGCATCATCATCTTAGACTTCGAGAATTTGAAAGCCACAGAGGAGGAAGTGCTACTTTGCTGCAGTGAATTGTTCTCAATTTTCTATAATCCAGGTTGTCTTCCTTTATACACTGGTTTCTTTGACTGCAGTATCCTTGTTGGTGCCACATTTCCTTTCTCTTTGGGTTTGGAATGGAGCTGCTTGTCAGTGGTGGTTTTGCTCCCTGACTTAGAAAGCAGCTCCCAACTGTGCCATCCAGATGCTTGTTAATTCCTCTTTCAGATTTAACCTGAGAATCTCTGATTTACTTTCTCAGCAAGTGATTAAATGCTTCCCTTTCTCTTCTTAAGGCCCGAAAGGGCTGAGTTCTGGGCCTTTCATCAACAGGTGTGGCTGGAGCAGATCTTTAATTACTCAGCATCATGTCCTGCCAAATTCCATGCCCCATCGCTGGGAGCAAAACCTTGTGCAGAAGCTGTATCTGCAGAACTTGGCATTAAGCATTTTCAGGGAAGAGTGATCCGTGCTTCCTCCTGTTTTCATTTCTATTTTCTTCACTAACTCTCTGAGCCTCCCCTGACTTCAGGATGTGAAATCTGTCTAGGAACCATCCCTTCACGGTTCCACCAACTCACCCCTCTGCCTCCCCTCCAACCCCTGATTTCTTCCTGTTCCTGCTTGGAAATCATAGAAGTACTGTTGTCACCTTCTACATGCCAGGCTCCGCATGTGGTCTTCTGAGGGACACCATCTCATTGGATCCCCGAACAAACCCATGAGGTAGGGACCACTTCCAACTTGCTGCTGACAGGGGCTTTCTCATAGTCAAGGTCACACAGCAGAAGGAGGCAGGTTGGCTCCTAAGTGCTGTGCTTGCATCCGAAAAGAGTTATGGTTAATAACTTTCTGCACATTTTGGTGGTTTAAAAACCTGATTTTAAAAACAATAATTATTTTGATTTTGAGGCACAAGAAGCCTTGAAACACACAGCCCTGGATGGTCTTCCAGGCATGAGAGATGGGCTCATTCAAGCCCACCACGCCTCAGGGCTTGTGCTGGCACTGTGGTGACCCTTACTTCCCCCTGAGAGCCCCAAGGTAACCCCAGGAACTTCTCAAGGGTTTTGTATCCCTGCCCCTAACCCCAGGAACTTCTTGAGGGTTAGTTTGTATCCCTGCCCCGCAGCTGCAGGCTGCCCAGTAATGGTGAGCTCTCTCTTTGGCTTCTTTCCCATCAGGAGGAAGGAGACATAAAAGCTATTTTTTAGCATTGCATAGTAAAACATACAGATCAGGTGGCAACTTTGAATAAAGTAGTCACCTTAGGTAAGGTGTTCTATGTATCTAATTGTAAGATATATTTTCTGATGTGTCCATATTTCTGGTTTGTTTATTTATGTTGCAAATGTTACAGAGATAAAGAAGTGAAGTCTTTTGTTTGTCTGACTGACAGTCCTGGGAAAGTGACTGACTTGCCCTGACACAGGACCAGTCTTGCAGCTCTCCCAGCTCTCCTGGCCCAGCCCTGTCTTCAGTCATACAGTTTCCTCCACTGGTTTCCCTTCTTCCAGCTGGTGGTCGTCAGGAGCTTCTCTCCCTGCACTGAACTTCACCTTGGGGATGGGTGGTTTCAATAGAAAAGCACACCCTGACTTCTCTATTTACGAGCTCCATTGACATCACCCATGTGGCTGAACCTGGTCCTGCCTCCCCCCCTCCCCCGGGGACCCTGAACCCCTCCTGTCCCTGCCACAAGTGGGGGTTTGGGAGTGGACACTTAGGCAGGCTGCAGAGTGCCTTTTTTTTTTTTTTTAAGATTTTATTTATTTGACAGACAGAGATCACAAGGAGGCAGAGAGGCAGGCAGAGAGAGAGGAGGAAGCAGGCTCCCTGCTGAGCAGAGAGCGCGATGCGGGGCTCAATCCCAGGACCCTGGGATCACGACCTGAGCCGAAGGCAGAGGCTTTAACCCACTGAGCCACCCAGGCGCCCCTGCAGAGTGCCTTTTGCCTGGGCCCTGCATGTGTGCACATGCATGTGTGTCTGTCAGGATGCTGGAGGTTTTGAGCTCTGTTCCTCTCTCCCTCTCCCACAGCGCCCCCTCCTGGCTCACCTATGTTTTGCAGGCAGCTGATCTCAGGCAGCTCTAAGGCTCTCGCTGCCTCTATGATTCTTTGGGCCACCATTCACCCTTGGCCCAGAGGCATCTCTAGCCCTAAGACCAGCAGCCCCACGGGCCCTCTTCCTCCCTTCACATTCTCTTTGCTGCTTCTAGGTACTCTTAAAACCCTGATCTGATAGGGTGCTTCTGTTTTATGCCCCTGACCAAGAAAGGCCCTGGGAGTGATACTGGGGCATTCTCACCCATCGGCAGTGCTCCCACATGGATGGCACAGAGATCCATCAGGCCTTCCAGCCGAACCTTCCTGGACCTCTGCCTTTTTCGTGGGCTTTCCTCTGCCCCGAGTATCTCCTACTCCCTCTTTGCCTAGGGACAACTGCCCCCCTCACTTCCTACACCCTCGCCTTTCAAGGCCCAACCCCAAGCACCATACCCCCACACACACATTGTTCTCCCACAGAGCATGGTGAGTCAGGGTCTTCTGTTCAGCTCCAGATCTTCCTGCCAGCAGTTGGCAAGGCTCTGTGAATGTCTGCAGGCTGAGTGGATGGGCCAGAACAGTGTCTGGCATATGCTTGGGTCCTAGGTGGTCTGACAAAGCATGGTTGGTGTACTTCATGTGGTGGACTGGCCCATACACGTCCTGACCATCGCCTCCTGTTGGAACGTGGAGCTGCAGGGCACAGCAGTCCCCAAGCGGGAGCGTGTTATTTGAACCCTGTGCTGATGTGTGTGCCGGCAGAGGGTAGGACAGGGAGCTCAGGTCTTAGAGCCGTCCCTGCCACCATCTGGCCATATTTACCCACAGCAGTCCTTCTCAGAACACTCCCACCTCCACTCTGAGGCTAGCTTTGCTCATTTCCAAGCATCTTTTAAATGTCACTTCTCCAGGAAGGACTTACACCTCCCGATCCGCTCTCCAGTTGCAATTGATTCCTGTGTCATGATTTGCCGACTGTCCATGTACTGCAGTGAGTGGTACACGGGGGCTCTCAGCACTCGTCCTCCTGAAGCATCTCTGCTGTGATAGGAGGGGGCTCTGAGTCTGACTTTGGGGGCTGGCAGGACAGAAAATTCCTGTCCGTAAGGGATTCCGCAGGTACTCATTCTCTCTCCCCAGGTGCACTCTGGTGATGGGATTGCAGGGAAAGTGAGCCCACCCTTTCAGGCCAAGCAGGCCACCTTCCCACTTAACTGAACAACTGCAGCTTTTGGTGATAGGACAAGCTGTGTAAACCCCGAAGTGGAGCCAGTAAGTGGGTATCCAGTATTTGGCTGAGAATTAATCCTTTTTTCTTTTTCTTTTCAGTGGTTGATATCACAGCAAGTATCCTTTTCTTATTGGTACCATTCCTGTTAAAGAAAGTTCCATTGTGGGAGGCGGGGGTTGGAAGCAAAGATTTTGTTGTAAATTTGAATCCCCCCATGAAGCACCCCAAAATCTTAGGCTGTGCCTCAGCCGAAGAATCCCTTCTTGGATGTGGCTCCCCCTACAGACCAGCATCCTGTCCCTGGGTACCAGCCATGCTCCTGTCTGTGCCCTGTCATCTAGCTCTGCACCCAGCTGGCACCAGACATAGAGGTTGCTAGAGGAGTAGGTGAACTTGACGTTTTCAGAGCAGGCAAGTGTTCTCCTGTCCCACCAGCCTCTACTGTGTAAGAACTCCAAGTTGTGGCCCTTTTGAACTGATCTCTTTGCCATGTCTCTCCTTCCTTAACTGGATGTTATTAGATTCAACAGTTCGAAGATGTTAAATTTGAAGCAGCAAGTCTCTTATCTGAGTTATACTGTCAAGAGGTAAGAGCACATGAAGGTTTCTGAAAGCAAAATGACTCTCCCCATAGCAAAGGCACAATGGCAAATTGGGGCTCTCAGAAGTGGACTCCCTTCTGGCTTTTACTACTTCCCCTTTTCTACCTCCCATGCCCTGGAATAGAGCATCCATGGGTCATCACTTGCTATGGAGGGCAGCAAAATCTTTCCATCAAAGACTGTTGAAAAATAGCTGTGTTCCTAGGTTCTGGGTGATTCATTTCTAAACAAATCCATATGCCTTCTTAACCTGGTTCCTGATCTCAAGCATAGCTGGAAATCACCTTTCCTTTCTTAAAGCAGCCACACGTGAGGCTCCCTGGGCAGCAGGGAGTGCCTGCTTCATATCCCTGGCCCCTCTCTCTGGTTGCAGAACAGGAAAGATGGCAATTTGTTGTCTAATTTGACTGTTCAAGACTTTGGGCTAAAGCTACTTTTCAGTTTAGTTGAATGTAGAGTTATTTTAAGAGTAATGCAAAAACTTCTCAGCCAGTGAGTCCAATAAAATCTTCTTTTTTATTAATAAAGTAAATTGGCAACCCACAGATCCTTTGGTGAGCGTGAACAGGAGTGGCCTTCTGGTACCGCAGCTGTTCCATAAGGAATCCAGCTTGCTTGCCGGCTTGTTTTTTCCTCCCCAAACTTGACTGCTTCCTTTCAGAATTCCGTAGACGCAGCAAAGCCACTGCTGCGGAAAGCGATCCAGATCTCACAGCAGACTCCATACTGGCACTGCCGCCTGCTCTTCCAGCTCGCTGTGAGTACCTCAGGCCTAGCCAAGAAGGATGTGTGCTCAGCAGGAGCCCTGACCTTGGGGCAGGCCCGCCCAAGTACAAATAACAAACTCCAGGACACACTGGCCCTCCTTAGGCTGCTGCACTGAATGGGTGGGGGCACAGAGATGTTTCTTTTACCTGCTAATCAGCCTTTGTCCTCTGCAAGACACCCCCCGCCCCAGGCAGCACCCAGGGTGATGGTGGGAGTGTCCGTCCCCATGGGGGCTGACACAGGGCCTTGTCTTCATGTTCTCCTCCCTTCTGGTGCTTCCTTTGGCCTGTGTTCTTGTAAATTTGGGGAGCATTTCTTGCCAGTGACCCACTGTGTTTTATTATAAGAGTTGACCTAAGATTCCGTGGGACTGCCTATTGGGTCATGAGTGTCTTAAGTCAAGCCCAGGCTCCATGTAGGTCCCCTGCCCAGCCTCCCTTCAGCTCCACAGACATAGTGCTCTGACACACTCCAGGGGTAGTGGGCTTTCTAGGCTGGGCCTTCCTGGCCACAGTGGAGAGGCCTGCCAACTGGGGGTCAGGATGGGGACAGGTATGCTCTACTGTGAGGGATACCTCTTTTGTTCTGGGCTCTGCCCACACCTCCCCCTCATTGGCTGGCCTCCAGTCTCTTCTGTCTCAGATCCAGCCTGCCTACCAGGCTGCTCTTGCCCACCCTCCATGACAATCCTGTCACCTGCCTGTGCAGCCAGACTGTGAGTCACCTGCCTTGGTCCGTGCAGGGGCCGACACCCCTGACCAAGACCCAATGCCCCTGACCAAGACCTGGCCCCTGCACCTGCTTTTGAACCTGTTGAGCCTTTTCTGTTTGCAGTGTCTATAGACACTTATACCTGAGGGAGTTCCTCCTCACTTGGGGCCCCTCTGGGTGCCTCCCTCGTGACTAGCCCCCAAAGGCGGTCTGCAAAGTACATGACACACTCACAAAGTATTGGGGGTCTGTGCCCGTAAGGGTTAACTCCTGCCTCTGTGAGCCATCACGCTTAAATGAGGTACGCTGTAGACGAGGTAGAGTTCTCCGCCCAAAGTGATTAACGTGATGAGATGATTTGGTTGATTTAGCTCAAAACTGACACTGAAACAATTGGGTAGGTATGTGGGGAGGTTCAGTTTTAAGTCACTGGCAGAGCACTAAGGTCAGGTACTAGGTACTGTAAAGCAAGTGTCATTACTCTCTCCTTTCTAGCAACTGCACACACTTGAGAAGGACCTGGTGTCAGCCTGCGACCTCCTGGGCGTGGGGGCTGAGTACGCCCGGGTGGTGGGATCCGAGTACACACGGTAGGCACCCTCTCTCCACACCTCTCTCCCTCTTACTTGGAGACGGCCTGGCTGTCTGGTCCCGGGCAGCAAAGAGCATTGGCACTCTGGCTTGAAATGGGGATCACTTGCACAGAGTAAAAAGCACAAGGATGAAAGCAGCACCAGACGTCTCTTGCGCTCTTGGTTCGTGGAGTTGGAGGGGAGAGTGGACTGGAGGGGAGGGCAGCCTGCATTCTCGGGGCTTGCATGGATCTAGTGTCTCGTAAGATAAAAAGTGCTCATATGATGTGCTGGGCTGGTCCCTTGGAGGCACAGACGCAGGAGTGGTGCCCCCGGAGGGCAAGAATGGTGTGCTTGGCAGTGCCTGCGGGCAGCCCTGGCGTCCCCGCTCAGGGGACACTGAGGAGCTTTAGACGTACAATAGGAGACCGAGGAAATGGACGTTTGTATAGAAGAGGGGACGTGAGTTCATGTTACCTACAGAACTGCTTAGACCGAGGTCTGGAGACTGGTGCGCTGGGGTCAGGGGTCAGAGGGCACTGGTGCTTCACTGTGTACCCTCTGTGAAGGCCTCCAGTCTATCTCTTTTTTTTTTTTCCCTTTAAAGAGCTCTGCAGTAGATAGGCACTAGGCACCGGTGCTCTTATTCTGTTGTATGCTTTAGGGTTCTGGAACATTTTGTTTCACAGGGGCTGATCTGAGCCCGTGGAGTTGTTGGGAAAAAACTGTCCCCGACTCCGTTCTCTGACCTTGAGACTTGAAAGTGCCCACTGGAACCACTCAGCTTCCTCCAGGCTGTCCTGGAGTCTTGGCCACCCTACCCTGAGACAGTGGCTGTCATATACTCTGGTCCCACATTCCTGACCTTTCCTGGCCACTTTGTGCTGTAGCTTCACTGGGTTCCTGGCACCACTCAGGCCCCACAGGGCATGGGGACAGCTGAACACTATACATGTTCACTCAAGAGTGTCTCCTGCGAGGTCTCTGTGCCACTGAGGACAGGCAGCCTGGGTGGGCTCCAGCAGAGCACACCGGCTGCAGATCATTTGGCCCAGAACCTCTGACCACAGACCTAGGGTGCTAAGATGTGACACGGTGAGAACTTTGATAAAAAGTTCCCAGCCTTTCATTTCAATGGCCGTGAGGTAACAACAGGGAATGACGTGGTGGCCTGGAGCATAGAAATCCGTTCTGTGTGACTGTGACCTCCCCACCTCACCCAGTCTCCTCACCCAGAAGACGGGAAGAATGGCACCTGCTTGATGGAGTGTCTGTCGTAGCACACAGGGACTCTGTGAAGACTGGCGGAACAGAGACTTTGCTTTTGAACAAACTGGGGGCCAGTGGGCTCTGCTCAGCCACAGGGACTCCTGAAAGCAGCAGCGCCAGCCTCCTACCAGTGCTTGCCCAGTACTATCCACTGACAAGGAGCCCCTCTACTCTGTCCGCCAGGCTGGGATCGTGGCACGCATGCCATTCTATACTCTGCTTCTCACACTTTCTTAGCACCTGTTTATGCCTTCTGGGCTTTTGAACCTCATGAACTCCTAACCAGGCAGAAAAGAGATCAAACAGGGTGAAGTAGAACAGCCTATGAAACAGATCTCACTGGAGACCACCAGGGACTGCTGCACATTGGGTCCCCGTGAACATTGGGGTGGCACAGTCATCCCTGGAGGTGCCAGGACCTCACAGACTGACTCACCCTCTCTTTTCCAGGGCCCTGTTCCTGCTCAGCAAAGGAATGGTAAGTCAAGGCTGGGTGGAGTGGGGATGGTGTGGAGGACTTGAGGTCGGGCCCCGCTGACTTGCCGCAGTGTAGCCTCTTAGGGTCCCTGACCCTCATACGCAGCAGGCTGTAGCAAGGGCGAGGCTCTGGTGCCCCTGCTGGGTTCAGAATGAAACTCTGATTCCAGGGATTTGTGCTAAGGAAGAAGCAGCCCCGGGTTAGTTTCGTGCTCTCTGTACGGTGCTGGTGGTCCCCTGGAGGGGGGCAGATCTGGGCACCGAGAGGTGCTTCCAGCACCCATGCATCCCTCCCCAGCTGCTGCTGATGGAGCGCAAGTTACAGGAAGTGCACCCGCTGCTGACCCTCTGTGGACAGATAGTTGAGAACTGGCAAGGGAACCCCATCCAGAAGGAGTCTCTGCGTGTCTTCTTCCTGGTCCTCCAGGTGACCCACTACTTGGATGCCGGGCAGGTACGTAGTGCCTCCCACCCAAGGACTGTTGGGGAATGGGCAGGCTGTGAGCAGGCTTTAGGCCAAGACGTCACTTCTGCTGTTGCCTCCTGTCACTGGCCACATGATATGTCTATCTTTAGGGACTCAGCCTTCCGTACACACCTTGTCATGGTCTGGTACGAGTGCTTTGTCCCTGTGGGCAGAGGGCGCTGGAGAATGGGGGTCTCCTCATCCTAGCATCATGGTGAGGGTAGTAGTGGCACAGATGTGTGCTTAGAGCGTGGATGGCTCAAGGCATCTCAGGGCAGTTTGTGGAATCCATGAGAGTGCAGTGAGAATTGTGGCCTGGTGCCTGGCCCAGAGCAGGTGCTCTGGCCGTGTCTGATCACCATCCCCCAGCTGGTGACAGCTTTATGGAGTTTGAGAACGGACTGACAGGATCAGCTGTATCTGGATGTAGACTAATCCCTGTGGGGCTGAGCAGCAGCTGCTTCTGTGCGTGTGTGAGCACCGCAGCCTTTTGGGAGTGCCGCTTCATCCAACTTCCTCTGCCCTGGCCTAGTGACCAGCCACAGGCAGGACCTCTCTGGTGTGCAGGGAGGCCACGTGTAGAGCCTAGTGGGTATCTGATTGGTAAGGGGCCTCCTCTGTTCCCCCATCTGCACCCATCTGTGCCAGTTGGGCTAAACACCACACTCGACACACAGGAGTATAGAGCAGACTCTCGTGCTGAGCTGGTGGCTACAGAGGTGGCCTAGGGGGGCCTTTGGACAGGGCTTCCCAGTGTAGAGAGGCAAGTCTGTACAAACCATGGCACCTGCGGGACTCCCAGGGAGCTGCTTCATACCCTCAGGATAACCAGCAGCCCCAGCCCTACTTTCCTCTCCTGGGGTCACTACAGCAAAGAAGGAACATGGCTCGAGCAGGGTCTTTGAACAGGCTTCTCTCAGGCCTTGGGATTGGACCCAAAAGTGGTTGGTGGAGAAGTCTTAGTCCCCCGGATGACCTCCCTGGCCCTACCCTGTGCTCCAAGAGCCAGCTGACCCATCGGGGGGTGGGCCTCCCGTAGGCAGTGAGCATAGCAGGAGCTCCTGACAGGAAGGGCCTGAGAGGTGACTGGACAGGCAGGACGTGGCTAGCTGCCCCCATGGGGGCCTCGTATCCTAAGGGGCCTGGCCCCTGGTGAGGGTTGGCAGCCCGTCAGCTGTGTGGCACTGCTCGCCCACTGCAGGTGAAGAGTGTGAAGCCATGCTTGAAGCAGCTGCAGCAGTGCATCCAGACCATCTCCACGCTGCACGATGATGAGATCCTGCCCAGCAACCCCGCCGACCTCTTCCACTGGCTGCCCAAGGAGCACATGTGTGTGCTTGTCTACCTGGTGAGTCTCCAGGGAACGGGGGCCATGGCGGCTGCAGCGGGGAGAGAAGGGCCACAGTGACTACCGCTGTCTGGTCTTGTCACCAGGTGACCGTGATGCACTCCATGCAGGCCGGCTACCTGGAGAAAGCACAGAAGTACACAGACAAAGCTCTCATGCAGTTGGAGAAGCTCAAGAGTAAGTCTCAATGGGGCTGGACTCTACTTGGCTGGTCATGTAGTCACAGCGCCCCCTGGTGGGTGACCTGAGTGCCACCTCTTGTGCTGGCCTGAAAAACCCGGAATAGCAGCCTTGAGCAGTCACCATGAATCACCCCCACCCTGTGGGTCTTGGGTTTTTTTGTTTGTTTGTTTTGTTTTGTTTTTCCTTTAAAATGCTTTTAATTCGATGTAAATTTTATATCCAGCCCAAGTATATCTTGTTTTCTTTCAGTTGCTCAGGAACATTTTAGTGTCAGTGTGGTGCACCTATCGGGGTTGGATGTGAAGACCATAGGGTGAACACACAAGGTTGAGTGTGGCTGGGGGTGGGGGGGTGAGCCTGTGGGTCTTGTTAACCCAGTTGGAAGATGGGAGCAGTCTCAGGTTGGAGCAGACCAGGCCAAGCCTAGGCTTGATCCTCGATCGCAGGCCAGAAGTACCCTTGTGCCATCTCTGTCCTATCCCTTCACTGCTCAAGATGGCTATGAGGGTTAGTGGGTCCCAAGCAGGGCCTGTTGGGACAGCAGTGCTCAGTTGAAACAGATGGTGGCTGCTTTTGCGGTCTGTTCTCAGTGTTGTGGTGTGGATCACACTGGGTGAGGCTGGGACTGGAACTCAGATTTCCCGGACTAGCAACAGTCCTCTGGAGGCCGTGGGTTCTTCCTAGAAGCTCAGCTAATCCATCCTGTGGGACCAGGGACCTTTGACTAATAGGAACGCAGAGCTGCCCGTGTCTCTGGCTGGCTTGGCACCCCTGATAATCCTGTGCCCTCATCAGTGCTGCTGGGGGCAGAGCCTTCAGAACTGGAGAACCAAAGCCCACGGGGATGGCGGTTCTCTTTCTCCAGATGAGCTGGGAAAGGGCTGTGGGCGCCGTCTGGCTCCAATATGAGGACAGCCTCTCAGGGAAGCCAGGAGCTGGGTTCCCTCACTGCTGCCTGGGGCCTGTTGCTCATTTGCACTCTCCTGGGCTCCTGCAGCATTTCTAGAACCCACTGCGTGCAGAGCGCTGTGGAGCATGTCCCTGGGTCACAGTGGAGTGAGGATGGAAGGCGGGTCTCTCCAGGGATTTCTTCCTCTTAGAACGCTCTGGTCACTAAAACCTGGCTCTGGGCCTGTCTTCCCACCTGGATAGGGAGATGAACCCCTCACTCTAGGGTGCAGTGGGCACCGACAGAGATGACAGAGCTAATGCTGAGCTTGTGCCCCGCAGAACAAATGGGCTTAGGCCTGGGCAGCCAGGGGGCCAGTGTGGTGGGAGGTGGGAGGACGCAGAGTCCTGAGGAGGCTCTGTGTCCGTCTCCTCGGGTCTCTCCTCTACCTGTGCATTGAGTGCTCACCCCCACCTCTTGCCCCCAGTGCTTGACTGCAGCCCGATCCTGTCCTCCTTCCAAGTGATCCTGCTCGAGCACATCATCATGTGCAGGCTTGTCACGGGACACAAGGCCACTGCGCTGCAGGAGGTAATGCCGCCAGAGGCCACGCGCGTGGGTGGGAGAGCTGTTGGAGCTGGCCGGGTCTCAGAAGTCGTCCGTGGGAAAGTGTAAATTTGCCCGGTGTGTGGCATTGTCATTTCACTATACTTCGTTAGTTCATGACCCCGATGGATGGTGACAAATCAGTGCTCCTTCCCTAAAAGTTTGCATGCCCCAAGAACACAGGGTCTGAGGATTTGGGGTTCCCTGACAGTGATCTTAGCATTCCTTCTGCCCCAATCCATACTCTCTAATGTTTACCTTCTTGGGGGGGGGGGGCTGAGTAGGGGTAAGGTGCTGTATGGCTGAGATCTATGTTAGAAAAGGAGGGTGAAGTGGGAGTAATGGACAAGGATCGTTGTTCTCAAGGAGGTCAGGGCTGCACTTGGCCCTTGTGACAGATGCATCTGCTGGGACTTTGTGGCACACCTGTCAGCTTTAGGGGTCTCCCGAAGGCCACTGGGACACCGGGTGCCACCATAGAGACCTCGTGACGGTGAGCGTGCTCTTTCCTGGCAGATCTCCCAGGTCTGCCAGCTGTGCCAGCAGTCCCCCCGGCTCTTCTCCAACCACGCGGCACAGCTGCACACACTGCTGGTGAGTGCCCGGGCCTGCCCACCCCCAACCCCCTTCCAGCGAGGAATCCCATGACAGCTGCCCCAGGCGGGACCCAGAATGGTTCCAGTGGGCCGTATTTTGATAAGCATCTGAAGTCGGAGTGGAGTTGGGTCCCGGGAGGAGGGAATCATTAAGCATGCCATCTTTGTGCCCCTTTGCGGGAGTAAAACGCAGAGGTAGCCAGCTCAGCAGTCGCTTGTCGAGTTGTGCAGCCCTGGGCAGTCTGCGTGGCCTCAGGCCCTCCGTGCCTCCCTCCTCCTTCCAGGGCCTGTACTGCGTCTCCGTCAACTGCATGGACAATGCAGAAGCCCAGTTTACCACAGCCCTGCGGGTAAGGTGCCGGCCCTCACTGCAAGGGGCGGGCGGTGCCTCTCAGTGAGGAGCCGGGCACGGTCTGTGAGGAGGACAACCTCTGCACAAAACCGTGCTCGGTGGGTGACTCTGCAGCATTCAGCCTGACGTCAGCCATGGCAGTGACGTGCCGTTTATCCGGGCCTTTCTGAGGCAAGGCCTGCACTGACAGCACAGTATGACAAGGGATAGCTGTGGGCAAGAAGGCTTTTGGCCAGCCCGGGGTGGGGTGAACCTGGAGGGCCGCCATCAGGGAGAGCCCCGTGCCCACTAGTGCCACGACCTGTTCAGCCGCTTTCACTCCCAGTTCCCAGCCTTCCTGATAACTTGCAGGTTGGTGTTGGCTCCTGTTATAGCTGAAGATACAGAGTTCCTTGGCAGGGCTCTGGGGCTCCCTGGAGCCACCCCCGCAGCCGTACTGGTTCTCCTCTCACACTGCGGCAGCCTGATTGCCCCTTGGGGTCATAAAGGAGCTCTGTTGGGGAGACGTCCTCACCTCAGACAGGATCGCAACAGGCCCAGGGAGGAAGCTGTGCGTCCCCCTGGGCGGGGCCGCCCCAGGCCTGGGAGTTGATAGCCCAGGGCTAGGTCCCAGTTCTAGTTCTGCCTGTCTTGTTCCAGGACCAGATAAGCACATCCCCACCTTGGCCTTGGTGTCCTCACAGGAAAAGGAGGCTGGCAACACCTTCCCTCCAGGGTCCTGAGGGGACTGCTAGCGGGGGGGGGGGGGGGGGGGGGGGGGGGGGGCAGTTTGCACCCTGTCAGATGAGTTCTGCTCTGTCCCCTTGTGCTACTCTCCAGATCTCTTTGCTCCTGGGGTTGGGCTCAGCGGCATTACTGCTCCTCTGAGACGTTCCGGGTGGCTCTGGATGCTGCCACCCCCGCCGTTGGTCTTAACAACGCAGAGGAGCCTCTGGCAGCATGCCAGAGCCTGAAGAGTGGGCGGGGGACCCACTCGCATGGCCTTCTGAGCCTCTTCGTCCTTGCCCGCTCCTCTGGGCCCTGGGAGGCTCACACTGCTGGCTGCAGTGGTACCGGGACACCCACACACGGCTGCCCTATTCCCTGCAGTTACCCCGTGGCCATGAGCCTCCCCATCTCAACGTGCCCCAAGGGGCTGCTGCTGCTGTTGCTTTGATGGTGTGCGCCTCAGGGGAGGTGCTCTTCCCACACGGAGCTCCTACAGGCCACGTGGGAAGTGGTGCAGCCAGGATACACGCTCAGAACCCGGTCCTAGACACGTGCTCTTCTTGTGGTCCTGCAGCAAACAGACCAGAGCATGATGCTCACAGCGGAAGACCTCCTGGGCCCCCTCAGTGCATGCTAGGGTCCTGTGTGTGGGGCTGCATTTCCTAGGCAGCCCCAGCCTCCTGCACAGCTGTGCTCATTCAGCCCCGCTGGGAACCAGGATCCGGTTACTGCTCGGGCTGCTCAGATTGGTCTCTTGCTCAACCGTCCTAATTTCCCAAGAACTGAGGACAGCGGTCCACCCACCAGCAGCTATGAGCAGCGTCTGTGGTGCCCAGCAGCCTCTGTTACCCTCCTGGCAGCATCCTTCCCAGGACCAGCACAGGCCTCTGCTGTGTCAGCCCACCCTGGGGTCACAGGGGTCACTGCTTGTGGTGTGGAGGGAGGGGCTGTCTGGGTCTCAGTCTTGGGAAACAAGCAGAAGAGACTGAAGTGTAGTGTGTTCTCAGGGCAGGATCAGGGGCAGCTGATTTTCCATTTCTGTTTCCTAAGTTTCTTCTATTGTAGAGGACGGTTTTACAGTGAAGAGAGTTAACAGCTCTGTGCTTCTGGGGTCTGGTAGGCAGGTTGGGGGATCTGTCTGAAAGGAAAGAAAAAGGATGATTCCAGACTAGCTGCCCTAGAGGATTGGGTGGCTCCGCTGCCACTGAATGGCCCCAGTGTGATGGGGCTGTGCCTGGCCTGGCCCTCTAATGCCCATGTGTCCCGTTCTAGCTCACCAATCACCAGGAGCTGTGGGCCTTCATCGTGACCAATCTGGCGAGTGTGTATATACGGGAAGGAAATAGACACCAAGAGGTAGTAGGTGACATGCTTCATGTTTGGTATCTTTTCAACTCTTACTCGGGGCAGTGGGGTTGGGGTGGTCCTGGGCACCAGCAAATCTCAGCAGCCCCAGTTTCACCTTCCAGCAGGGCTTGTCCTTGGAGGACAGGTGCTTCATACCAGGTTCGCTGTGCAACCCTCAGCCCTGCGATTCCCTTTAGCCCTGGGCGCCCCCTCAGCCCTAGGGTTACCCACTCCCAGCTTTAGCCTCCTGCCTCCGGAGTATCGAGATTTAGTTGCTGTTCCACCTCCTTTTGTTTTATCTTTAGTCTAGAGAAAGGTTAGCCGACCTCCCAGCTTCTGGGTTTGGATGCATTGGGCTCCGGGGAGCAGAAGGCCCAGGCTTGTCTGCTCCAGCAGTTAGGAAGTGATGGACAGCGTCGTCTAAGGCTAGGAGTGGGCTCCGTGGGTCACACTTGGTGGGTCATGGGAGAGCTTGGCTTCCATGTGTCTTTGCTTTCCCAGTGTCTGCCTCCTGGAGGTGCTGTGGGGACACTGGAAGCAGCTTCAGCTCACTTCAGCCATGTCCTTTACCCCTCCTTCCTCCTTGGCAGCCAGAGGAGACCTAGAACATCAGTCACGTGGCTGCCTATCAGAGCCTCCCAGGATCCCCGCACCTCTAGATAAACCCCCGGCCCACAAGACCCATGTGGGCCGGTCTTCCCACCGTGCTCCCCCACACTGGGGTCTCCTGACCATACAAAGGCTGAGACTGAGCCACTGCCCTGACCGCCCAGCCCCCTCCTCTGATGTGGGGCAGGCTAAGGCCGTGAGGACCCGAACCTTAACTCCTCACACTGGAGGCCATGATTGCCATCAGGTGGCGGGGGTGGGGGGCGGTTAGGAAGTAAACAGCTCCATGCAGTCTCCGTGGTGCCCAAACCTGTCCTCGAAGGTCCTGACCCCACTCCCCACTCAGGTTACTCAGGCATGGGATTCGGGGTGAGGGCGTGATGCTCTCGGGTTGGGAAGATGCAAGCAGCCGTAGTCAATTTAGTGGTGAATTTGAGGCTGAATTTTCCTGTGTTTCAAAATGCAAAACGATCCTAATTGATATTTCTGCCACAGCTATACAGTTTGTTGGAAAGGATCAATCCGGACCATAGCTTCCCTGTCAGGTAGGCGGCCCGAGAGCTGAGTGCCCACCGGACCTGTTGTCTTCATACTTTCGTTGCTCACGGGGTGGCGCCGGTGCTCGTGGGACCCATCCGCCTTGTGTCCCCAATGCCTCTCGCCCCTCTCTTCTCACTCCCCTTTGGAAGCCTGCTGCGCTCACAAAAACGCCACCAAAGTGTGTCCGTCTCTCTTGTCAGCTCACACTGCCTGCGAGCAGCAGCTTTCTACGTGCGCGGACTCTTCTCCTTCTTCCAGGGACGCTACAATGAGGCCAAGTGAGTATGGGGAGAGGACAGGTTGCCCCTGCCTGGTGCCTCCTGGGCTGGCCCTCCGGGTGGTTTTGCTCCCTGACAGCATGTGCCCAGGTCCTTGAGGTGGCTGCAGCCTCTTCCTACTGATAAGGCGTCCGATGGGCCTTCAGCGTCTGTTCTCACATAGGCGATTTCTTCGAGAAACTCTGAAGATGTCCAATGCAGAGGACCTGAACCGGCTCACAGCCTGCTCCCTTGTGCTTCTGGGCCACATCTTCTATGTGCTGGGGAACCACAGAGTGAGTGCGTGGGGCTGGGCCGAGAGGGGACCAGCACGGTGCTTGCGTACTACCTCCTAGCAGCAGTTTGTATCCTGTGCCCCTCAGCGACCTTAGCTCAGCGACCCACTGCTCCATGCGGCTGGGTGGGGGGGCAGCGGGCGAAGAGGAGCTTTGGACCCTGGAGGGTGGGTCTGTGTGGCAGACAGGCCGGGTGCCGGCTGCAGGCAGTGGTCAGGCAGAGTCCCACAGGCTGTCCAGAGCCAGCAGGGCTGAAGGCAGGTTCCCCTTTCTGTGTGTTAATAGCTGGGGGCAGAGAGGTGTGTCGTCTCAGCCAGATCCTTTGGGCTCTATTTTGCCCAGCACACACAGTGTTGTCCTCAGGGCACCCTGTGTTTTCACCCTTAGCTAGGATGGCCCCGTGGGGCTGGTCCCCAGTGGGATCAGCCGACTCCAGGTCTCTGAGTCAGATGGGGAATCCGGGGTATACTCTTACCCGCTCGCCTGCTCTTACCCGTCGGCCTCTCAAGGCTGTTTTGTAAGATAGTTTTGGTTCATGTTATATAATGGGTTAAAGTTCGTCATAGAAGGCATGAGAAACAAAAGAAAATGATTGTGTGTCTTCTGGCTCTTCCCCATACCCGTTTCTGCCTATGCATAGGTTTTGTTTTCCAGGCTGTTCCATAATTTGGTATCTTGTCTTTCTCTGTACCACTGGGTGAGAGTTTTCTCCAGTGGCGGCAAGAATTTTGAAATAGCCTATGCTTCATAGTTCAGACAGCCTCTCTTTAACTAACGTGGGGTCCCTGTCTTGGCCCATGGACTTTTATCTGATCAAACCCTGAGAGTGAGCATTTTTTACGACCATGGCACGTCCCCCTCCCCATGGTCACATGACAAGCACTTACTGTGGCCAGGGCCTGAACACGAGGGACCTCACCACCCCTAAAAGAAGAGGACGAGCTTTGGGTTCTCCCTTCAGAGTGCAGCTGTGCTCCTTTTAGAATACTCTGTCGCCCTGTTCCTTAGCCTCTGAGCACACTTGGGAACAGTGGCCTCTCTGTGTGTCCGGGGGCCAGATGGGAACCAGGGCTCAACATGAGGCCCCACTGAGTGTGGGCTGCCCGCTTCGTGTCTCAGTGTGGTGGATGTGGTTCTCCCGTTTTCCAGCTGAGGAGATTAAGGTCACAGAGCCCCAAACTGCAGACCCAGGCATAGAGCCAGACCTCCCTAGCTCTCATTTGTCTAGTGGTCTCTCGAAGCCACCTTGAATAGGGCAGGGGAAGCAAACCAACCTTTCAGCCCCTGTCACCTTGAATCCTGCATCCGGGCCAGCAGAGCTTGTTGTCCCGAGGTTGAACAGGGTCAGAACAGTGCCGCCAGTCATCATGGGGTCAGGAATGGGTATTGAGGTCCTCCTGCCCCCTCTCAGTACATCCTAAGGATTAAGGGGGGCGGCATTATGCAGTCACACAGTCGGGGTTGGAGAGTTAGCGTTCCCTGGTGTCCCACAGCACCACGTGTCAGGTAGCCTCCCATGAAAGTGGCCTTGTATGTAGAAGAGACACTGCCTTGCCTCTTCTCCCTATCTGTTCAGCCCTCCTCACCCCCACCAGGGCAGACTGCTTCCTCCTCCCAGGCACCCCCTGGGGTCTCTGAATGTGCTTTTTTTTTTTTTTTTTTTTTTTTTTTTAATTTGACAGAGATCACAAGTAGGCAGAGAGGCAGGCAGAGAGAGAGGAAGGGAAGCAGGCTCCCTGCCGAGCAGAGAGCCTGATGTGGGGCTCGATCCCAGGACCCTTGGACCATGACCTGAGCCGAAGGCAGAGGTTTTAACCCACTGAGCCACCCAGGTGCCCCTGAATGTGCATTTCTAACCAGCTTCTGTTCTGGGGCCAGAGCTGACTACCTCCGGTGCTCTGGTTAGAGACAAAGGCACGTAGACTCGTGCAGGGCCAGCAGCGCCCCCATGAGAGCGGAAGAGGGGGTGCAGTTCATTTTCTCCTGAGGTGGTTGAAGAGTACATCAGAGCAGGTCATTTGAGATGGGCTCTGAAGTAGGAGTAGGAGCCTTCCAGGCAGCAGCAGGAGGGCACAGCCTGGGCTGGGGTGGTGGGTGGGTGCTGGGTGGGTCCCTGCCGCTGGCCCCAGCCCCCATGCCCTTCCCTGACTGCTCTCGGTCAACAGGAGAGTAACAATATGGTGGTGCCTGCCATGCAGCTGGCCAGCAAGATTCCAGACATGTCTGTACAGCTGTGGTCCTCAGCCCTGCTGAGAGGTGAGTACAACGGCCAGCCCTGCCCAGGAATCAGGGCTGCTGGGAGCCCGAGTCTGAAAGAGCTCAGGTAAGCCCTGATGAACCTGTGCCCAGACTGGGCCTCTGCATGCCGCACTCCCAGTTCTAGCATATGCTCAGGCATATGCAGCAGGCCCCATTTGGGGGCAGTAGGCACTAGGCTTATTCATGACATCAGCTCCACACAGGATCGGTCCGCCCTCTCTATAAGGCCATTTCTTAGAGTCTGGGTGAAGAAGTGGGCTGTGAGTCCTAGCCCCCGCCCTCAGTTTCCCTCTCCCTGAATGGCTGTGGCAGTCGTCCCTATTGAACAGTACTGGCCAGGACACTCTGGGTGCCCAGGAGGCTCTCAGCAGGCATCAGTGTCATTACTGCTGATCCCTTCTTTAGACTGGGCTACTAAAATCCAGCGTCTTTTTTTTTTTTAAGATTTTATTTATTTGAGAAAGAAACAGCATGAGCAGAGGGAGAAGCAGACTTCCTGCTAAGCAGGCAGCCCTATGCGGGGCCGGATCTCAGGACCCTGGGATCATGACCTGGGTCGAAGGCAGATGCTTAACTGAGAGCCACCTAGGTGCCCCTAAAATCCAGAGTCTTGCCGAGGGCTCTGGGGAGGAGGCAGAGGGTGTGCAGTGGGGCTGTGGTCCCATGCAGTCTCTCTGCTTCCAGAGTGGGTATTGGGCACTCTGCTCTGGTGAGTTCCTTTGTGCCTGAGGCTTGGCCAGGACCTCCCCAGGAGGGCCAATGTCCACAGGGCGCAGCCCTGAAGCTCTCACTGCCCAGCAGACCCTTGTGTCACCCACACTGCTCACCCACCTCCAAGAATGTGACTCAGGAGCTCAGGAGGGCATGTGTGAGTGCTATTGGCAGTGGGCTTTGCTGACCCTGAGACAGGCATGGCTCGGGGCAAGTGGCATGCCAGATATACAAGAACTCGCTGGCAGAGTGGGCTTTGACCTTAGGGCTCTACTCACGTCCAAGGGGAAGATGTGGGGCAGGGCAAGGTGGATCCACCCTATGTGTGTGTCCCACCCTTAGACCTGAACAAGGCCTGCGGGAATGCCATGGATGCCCACGAAGCTGCCCAGATGCACCAGAACTTCTCCCAGCAACTGCTCCAGGACCACATTGAAGCCTGCAGTCTCCCTGAACACAACCTCATCACGGTATAGGCCCTTGGTTTGGGGAGGTAAAATGGGGGTACTGGTTGACTCCTCAGCGTCTGCTCACTTGCCTTGCAGCCTCCGGGGGGGCATGTTCCCTGAGAAGGGAAGTACACGCTTGGCTGTCATCTCCTTGCATGTCTCCAGCAATCCCTAGCTCAGCTTAGACTCAGGGGCCCCCACGGATGGGGGAGACGGCATCAGTCCCCAAGGGGGTGATACGTGGTGCTTCCTGGGGGCCCGCTGACTCAGGTGTGGAGGACAGAGGGCCCTGGCCGGGCATTCAGCCCAAAGAGAGCAGCAGTCCAGAGCAGACACACAGCCCAGCACCCCTCTACTCCTTCCTAGGAAAGACCTTACCTGTGTGTTCTCTGCCCTCTGCAGTGGACGGACGGCCCACCCCCCGTGCAGTTCCAAGCTCAGAATGGACCCAATACGAGCCTGGCCAGCCTCCTGTGAGGCTCCTGGAGGGAGCTGCCCAGCTTCTCGGGGCCTCTGTGGGGCCCGGTGTGTCCCCTACTTCATCCAGACGGCACTTGAGCTTTCCTTGGAGGTGTGCTGGAGTGGGTGTCCCCAGGCCTCTTTTCTGACTGTCTTCAGAGCTTCCAGGTCCCCAGGCAGTGTGCAGGGCTGATTCTGCCCTCCCAGGAAGGGCTGGCCAGCCACTCCCACCATGTAACAAGACCCCAGTGCTGAGGCTTGCAGGTGGGATGTTGGAGCCAACTTTCCAGAGCCATCCTTTAAAGTGGACTTGAATTGCCAGTTCTGCTTCCATGTCTGAGTCACGCCTTCAAGGAAGCGTGTCTGGGCAGGGAGTGGGGTGCCAGTTGCCAGGGTGGGTGGTACCGCTGGTGCGTTGCCATGTGACTTCCGTCGCCTGGGCCTCCGTGCCTGGCTGGAGTGTTTCCTCTGCTCACAGCAGCTTCCAGAGCCCAGAGGCAAAACGCCAGTTTCTGCCCCAGAATGGGAGGGAAGAAGTGATGGCGCATGTCAGGGACAAAAATGCACATCCTACCATAACACTTTCCCAGCTTGCCTTTCTGTCCAGTGTCCCCCCATCTGACAGCCAGGGCCTCTGGTCCGAAATCCTGGGGGATCTAGGAACTCGGCTTCCAAAACATCTGCACCTTGACTGGAGTCCGTGACCAGCCATGGAGGTGCACGTTCTTGTAGACACGGGTGTGCACGTGTGTGCGTGTGTGTGTGTGGTGATTCACGGAGCTGGGGCGGGGGGCTGAGACTCCTGTTGGCGTCAGCTGCCTTGCCCCATCAGCATCCATACTGCTGGGCAGGAAGCAGAGGAAAAGGGAGGGGACCCTCCTCAGCCCAACTCAGGGTGCCTGAACGAAGAAGGGGCTGGCTTCCTGGCAGCTCTGTGGCCTCCTCAGCAGAGGACATTCGCAGATGCCTGGTCCCTCACGCTGCTCTCAGGAGGAAGGATGAGGAGACCTACCCGCCTTGGGTCTTGGGGCAGCGTTGAAAGCTCTTCCTGAGCTGGACCCCAGGAGGCTCTGCCAGGCCCAGACAACCATGCTTGGTTCTGTGTGCTCCTCTTGGATAGCTGAGGGAGTGCCCCCGTGGTGATGGGGGCATTGGAGGCAGTGGAGGTCACCACCTCCTCCAGCTTCCAGTGCCTGGGAGCATCCCCCCACAGAGGAGTGGTGAGTGGTCTTGCTAGTCAGGTGGCTTGTTAGTTTGCATCTTGTTACCCTTACACTGTGAGGGCTGCTTCTCAAAGCCTCAGTGTCTGACAGAAGGAACACTGGGATCACTCAGGTCAGCTGCTCAGGCCCTGAGGCCTGAGTGTGCCTTAGCCACAAGCAGGGCTGTCAGCAGACCTCCCTGCGCTGGGCCAGTGCCCTTCCCAGGCCAGCATCGGGCCACTGGGGGCCAGCAACAGGCATCCAAAGTGAGCTGCTGATTGGAGGCATGGGTTGGCCGGGGCTTGTCATAAGGGGACCCATCATCTGTGTGGCATCCTGGGTCACCCAGGAGAGCCTAGCACTGTCCCGTGCTGCTCAGGGCCACCTTCTTGGCTGACCCCACCCTCCCCGGGCCTCTGAGGCCTACAGAGGAGGGTGTGATATGTGGCCACAAGCTGCCCTGTCCTGTCTTCCTCCCCCGCTCAAGGGTATCCCCTAGGCCCTCCCCTCCACCCATGGGACAGAGCCCCCCCCCCTTGCCACAAGCTGCCCCTACTGGCCTAGACCCCGCACCGCCTGACCTCTCCAGACCCTCATTACTTCGTTCACGCTGTGCATCATGTTTGTCTCTGCATATTTATTTAAGCCTTTCTTTGCTTCTAGGGCATTTTTTATGTAGAACAGTTGAAATAAGAACCTCAAAACTTAACATCTGTCCCGATGTTAAAGTGCTTTTAGTGACCACTCTGTTATCTATGTTCATGTAAAGTTAAGGATAAGTTTTTATGTTTACAGCTAAAAATTCAGTACTCGATATTTAATATTCATTCTAGCTTTATGGAAGCCAAACCGGGTGTACATGCATTTCTGCATGTGCAAGCTTTGAACCTCCCCTTCCCCGTAGCATCTTCTGGTTACATAAAGCTGTCGTAAGTACCTTCCTGCAAGTCCAAATGGAGTGCCTCACAGTTTCTCACTCAGTCATCAGAATTTAAGACAGGCAGCAAGTGAGCCCCCAGGGAGACCTTACACAGTGTCATAACTAAGTGTTTAGGAAGACCAGATAAAAACTCCAAGCCTATCAGTGTACAGCAATGCAAGGGAGAAGCAGAAAGATCCCTGTTGGCAGGTAAATTATTGAAAGCTATTCTGACTCTCGTATGTTCCTCCCACCTCCTCCTGGGGTCCTCAGGGCTTGTGGGTCTGGGTGACTGGGCCGGGAGATCCCGGGTTCGCTGGCACGCACGCACACCACTGCCTCCCCCGTGCTGGGTGTTTGCAGTCATCGATGGGTGAAGCGAGGGTCCTCTCCCTGGGGTAAGCACTCCCTACCCCATTATTGGGAACACTGGCAAGGAAATCAGAAAAGGGCTGCCTGGTGCAGTGGGTAAATTTGTTGATTGCATTGTCTCTGTTTTGTTAAGGGTTTTTAATAAGTATGTTTGGCATAATGTCTTTTAATGGGTTTGTAATATCTTATGGTTTTAGCAGCCTGTAACTTCAGCTGGTGCTTTTAATCAGGAAAAAAAATTTTTGTAAATACAAAACATTGTTTAAAAGACATAACCATAGAACATAGATTCCCGTTTGTGGATTTCTTTTCCTATATATTCAAAGTAAAATGATTTGCAGGAGCCATCACTTGCTTTGTCTTTGTCGCGTTGTCCCTTGCGTGCACCACTCCAGAGACAGCGCTTGCCCTCTTCCCGGGGCAGTTGGGGGCCACTTGGTGAGTGGGCATCAGGGAGTTCTGCAGACCGACAGAGCCCGGCCCCCAGACTGGAGGACCTGGTGGAAACCTGAGTCCTCTCCTCTACTGATGATGTTCCTCCAGAACAGCCTCGGCTGGAGGAGAGGGGACCCCTAGGACCTCAAACATTTGGCCCACGGCTGCCTGTTCCTCCCTGGCCCTTACCCCAAACACACTTGCTCACCTAGTGTCCTATTTCCTGTATTCCTAGAAAACACATCAGCCAGCCTCCATGTGCTTAGGGTGGTTTGGTTTTTGTGGGTTGCTTTTTTTTTTTTTAATTTTTATTTTCTTTTTGACATAAAAGTCACATAAAATTAACCATTTAATATGTACCATTCAGTGGCACTAAATACCTTCACAATGTACAACCAACACGTGTCTAGTTCCAGCACATTTTCATCAGCTCAAAAGGAAACCCTGTCCCCATTAACTGTCAGTTCCACTCACCTTCTCTCCAGTCCCTGGCAGCCTCTAATTTGCTCTCTGGCTCTGATTTGCCTGTTCTGGACATGTCAGATAAATGGGATCATACACATGGCCTTTCAGGTCTGGCTTCTCTCACTCGACATGACTTGAAGTTTCATCGACCTAGCATGAATCAGAATTTCATTCCCGAAAGCTGAATAACATTACACTGTATAGACGGACCAGCTTGCTTACTGGTTCATCCACTGGTGGGCGTTTGGGTTGCTGCTTCCTTTTGGCTGTTGTGAGTAGTGCTGCCATTGTGAATGTGCCCCTACACATTTTTGTTTAAACGTTTTCAATTCTCTTGGGTTGTGCCTTGTTTTTAACGTGCAGAGATGGTGCCTGGCTGCCACCTACCCTTTGTCAAGGCCCTCATGTTGCTCTCATCACTACACTGCGCCCCTCACGACACCAAAGTGCTCTCAACTGCTCACTAATAGGGGCATGTCTGAGCTCTCCTTTGGGCCATGCTCCTGAGGCAGAACCACTGGCCAGTGGGTGTATCAGGGATTCCACAGGCCCTGCCAGGAAGAACTTCCCCGAACACAGTGATTCCCCCCCCCCCCGCCCTATACCCAACAACCCAGCCATAAATGGCTTCGTCATGGGGTGGACTGCCTGCCCTATTGGTATGGACATCGTTCTTCCCACCTTAAGTTTCACAGCCTTTTTGCAAGAATCACATCCTGAGCCTACCCAACCAGAGCACAGCCACAAATCCACCATGTGACAAGCCACTCACCAGCAGGCATGTGGCCACCAGCTGGGATCACGTGTGGCTAATAAGCCAGTCCTGAGATGGCCACTGTTTCACAGGAAGTAGGCTCATTTGGGTGCTGCAGAACAATGCCCTGGTTGAATAAATCAGCAGTTCCAGAGAACTTTCCACAAATTGCCAAGTCTTAATGAACAAAGAGTGGGTGTTGGAGTCATAGGTTTTGGGGAACGTCTCGGGTAAAGCCGAGCAGATTCCTTTCAGCAGGACTGGTCAGCACAAATGGACACGGTATAGAGAAGCTCTGTGGGTGTGCAGAACACACTCAGGAAGTGGACGACAAACACAGGAAGTAGTTGCAGGTTGGGGGGGACAGGAGTGGGCCTTGTAGAGGCCAGCGGGTGGCCAGGGCAGCTGGCCCAAGCACTGACTGGCTGATTAACTGTCCTTCACACACACACCCCCATCCTCAGAAATCCTGTCACTCCACCCATTTCTGGCTATCTCCACTGCCCCTCCCCAAGTCCCGGCCACATCTCCCACCTGGATGTTGTCCAGCCTCCTCCCTGAATGGTCCCGGAACACTCTGTGTGCTTGCTCCCACATCTCTGCCTGCCAGAGGCCCTCTCCCGGCGGCTCCTCCGCTCAGAAGCCCAGCATCAGCCAGGAATGTCCTGGCCCAGGCCTGGCACATGCTGGCAGTTCCAGGGGACAGCCCTGGAGGAACACACAGGCAGTTCTGGCAGACGCCTGCGTGGACACCTGCCTATGTTGTCTGCAGGTGGCAGCACACTCGGTCGCTGAGCCTACCCCCACCCCACCCCCCCACGGAAATGCTAACAGGACCCTACTGTACTTCGAGGGAGTGTGAACTTCACAGTCCCAGGCCAGTGGGCACTGGGGGTCCTGAAAATGATCACAGTGTGTATTGGCTTCGTTTGGCCTAGCCGAGCCGGTTAGATTGACATTTTCCCACAAAGAAGGCTACTCAGGGAGAGGCAGGCAGTCTTGCCTCTGTGGTCCTGTCTGTCCAGCACCTGACATGGCTTCCTTGATTTGAACCACACTGAGAAAACCCCAGTCAGTTCAGACGTGCCAACTGGACACAAGAGGCTGAGGCGCTTACTGGGGTCAGAGGAGGGTGGGGTGTCTCCCAAGGTCAGAGAACAGAGGTGGGGGTGGCGAGGGAGCTGGACTCTGAGGGCCACAGGGACTCCACTCCCTCATCCCCCACCCTCTCCAAGGTCTGCTGCTGGTCCCCAGAGAGCCAGGGAGGGGGAGGAGGAGGACTGCTGAAGAATTCAAAAATTCATTTCACCCCCAGGTCATGCTCACATTCTGAGATTACAATGCAATTGGTTGGGAAAAGGAAAGAAAGATTCATTTCTATGTTAATTTGATTTCCTTAGCACTTTGATATTTTGGGTACCTTTTTCAAGGACCAGAAAATAGATAAAGGGACTATTACAGTGGTACTTTATGAAAAATACCATACTCCCGATGAATTACAGCTGCTACGATATATGTCATTTTTAAAACCATAGCATTTTTACACTAGATTAGAAGTTTGTGGGAGAGAGATCGGCACCATTTGCCCCATCCCTGTCGTATATATTCCGAAAAGCCCTCTGAAACACAGCTCTCTAGAGATGGGCCACTTTGTCTGCGTGCGTTTGTTTTGTGTTGAGTGTCATTTCCAACCACGATTCCGCACACTTAATGTCTGCGCAACACGGAGTTGAGGCTCCACCGGCAGTTAGTCACACTCTGTCCAGAGTGAGTGTGTGGCCCTGACGAAACTCTGCCACTATCGAGTTCTGCACACAGATGCTCCCCTAAAGGGTTAAGTACAAACTGCTCAGAATTACGGCTTTGAACCGGAAGTGTATCTCCTACTCCGTCTTCATCTGCATGTGTCACCAGTTGCTGTGGGCAGCCCGGCCTGCTCCATCTTCGGCCACCAGGGGGCGCGGCGGCTCGGGCAGAGTTCCCACCAGGTTGGGCCGACGGGACTCCAGCGCCCCGCTGGCAGGATGGGCTGAAAGTTGCCAGTCCCCAGTGCGGCCTGGCCTTGTCTTCATTTGCAGGGATGTGGAAAAACCTTCACCGCAGAGTTTCTCAGTTCCTCTCCTGTATCACGTGGGAGAGGAGATGCTGATCTCCCAAGTGTTAGGGCTACAACATTCCCTCTTTTGCTTGCCAAACAACTATTTGGCACTTACCGGATGCTCAACGTTGGGGACAAGCAGGAGCCGTTTCTGGCAAAGTCCCTGCCCTCAGGGAGCGGACATTCTACCAGGAGTCTGACCATGGGCCTCAAGTAAGAGTGAGCCATGCCCCACTTGGGAGATGAGACCTGCACACTGTAGGATGGGAGATCAGTAACAGGTGGGGGACACTGTAACAGGACAGAGGGGAGACCTCCCTCAGCCAGCCAGTCACAGCTGGATGGATGTTTCAACTTCTGCTATGTAGACGCCAAGACTGTGGGAAGGGGATGGGCCGACCCTGGTGTCTGGCTATTCAAGAGGATACTGGGTGGGCATGGGAGCTGCCAGCCCTCCGGTGGCATTCTGGAGGCCAGAGGCTGCCACACAACACCTTGAGTACCGCTGATGCCTGGGTCATGTCTGGGAGACACGGATGGGTGGGGAAAGTGGCTGAGCCCCCACTTCCAGAAGAGGGATCAAATCCCTGGATCTCCTCAGGTCCTTCTCCCCGCGCCACACTCAGGCCAATATCCCAGAAACAAACTGGGGGTGATGGTGTTGCAAACAGGGCTAAATGTGCAGAGGACTGTGGGTCAGACAGTGGCAATGACAAAGATGGGGTCATTACCCCCTTGTATAATGTGGACTCCCATTGGCAGGTGACCAGGGGCCGGGACACTCCTGACATCACTACAACCCAACCAGATGCTTCAGAGCCAGGTCCCTGATCTGAGGACTCCTACCACACTGCTTCCTGAGCCACCCCCTCCCCAGGAAAAGGGAATTCATCTCTTAAAGCAGTTCTTCCTGCCTCCCGAACATTCCTCTGTCTTCTGGTGCCAGCAGAAGGAAGTCCCAGCTGGGCCACACCCAAATCCCTCATTCACAGGATCTGTTTCTCTCTCGGCATCTAGTTCTCCTCAGACCCAAAAGCTTAAGGAGATTATTTTTCAGGGATTATTTACCCCTCCCTGACTGTGCCCTGAAATGGCCACAGGCCATACTTGTGGTTGGCCCGGATGTGGGATACCCACATGCTTGACTCCAGAGGGCAAGGCCAGGTGGGCTTTGCACACAGAGATGCCATGGCAGTGTCCACTCAGTCCCTGGGATGGGAAGAGCAACCCATGGCCATATCATCTCTCTCTGGATTCTTCCAACCTTCCAACCAGCATCACCTGGAGCAGGAATGAAGGTTGCCAAGACCAGGCAGTTTGAGACACTCCTATACTAGTAAGAACGGTAAGTTAATCTCTAAATCTAAGCAAAAGTTGGGATTCAGCATTTTCCAACCCAGGACATATAGAAATAAATACCCTTGCTCCAAGGATCCTAGCACCTTCCCCAGTGCAGGAGCTTCTAGGGCTTTCTATGGTAGACAGCAATCTCAGTAACATTCCAGAGGCTGAAACCGAACCCCACAGGACAGTCCTGAATCACTGATTGAGGCTGGTGGCTTGAATCTGTGGTTTGAAGCATTGCCCACCAGATCCCTTGCTTTCAGTTTAAGAGATCAGAGTCTGACATCACACCGCCTGTGGGCGAGGAGACAGGAGGCCCGAAGTTCAGGGAGAGAGAGAGATGCCCACTGCTCTGCCTCAGGGTGTCTGACCCTTATTAGAAGCTCAATAAACACTTACTGCGTAAGTTAATATACAAACAGATATGTGACCTTTTGAAAGGTTAGAACCAAAAGAACAAAACGAGATGGAGGTACTAGGAATCCCCTTTCATTCCAGGCCCCCTTGCGGGGCTCATCTTGCTCACCTGTCCACTGCCAGCCCTGTGCCCCTCTACAGGGGAGAAAGAGGAGAATCTGGGCTGACCAGGTCTGTTTCCATAGTTTTTAATTCATCTGGGGGGAAAAATCTTTTTCTTTCAGCTCTCTTGCCTATGCTTTAGCAACAATCCAGGAAAAAATTCTCCTAAAGAAGACCAGAGCCTTGGTGATCAGATGTGTCAGAGGCGGAGCGACAGGAAGGACAAAGCTGGCCCAGCCTGGGTGGAAGCCAAAATCAGGGAACCTTGGTGGCTGCTTCCCCGCAGACTGGCCCAAAGGCCTTAACATGGAGGACGGAAGCCAATCAGCAGCGGCAGGCGGCGACAGCGACAGGGAAGCCTCCCTTGCTAAGGCACACGTGTGACCCTTGGGGCATAGTGCCTGAGGGCTCAGAGCCCCTTGGGGACTGCTGAATTCCACCCAAGACAGGAGCACAAACTCTGGAACCCCGAGCTGTCTGTTCTCCCCCTAGAGCTTAAATAAGCAGGAAAGCGCAGTGAATATCTGGCCTTGGAGACTGAGTCAGGCTCAGCTCAGAGACCAGCTTGGCCCTCTCCTCCCCCCAGAGCTAAGTCACACCCTCTCCCGGCCCTCCTCCCTTGGGAAATGTAGAAGGTGGACTGGCTGATTTCTTAACTTCCTCTCTGCTCTGACGGTCCCCAACGTGGGACTATCCACATGAAGAGGGGACACAGAGAAAAAGAAATGAGGAGGCATTTCCAAGAAGATGGGTGCCCTGGGCAGTTACTGTTTATAGGTAATTGGCCATGTGTATATTAAATGTGTATGTGTATTCATTACATACATACTGAGGAATATGGTGCTAATCCTCTGGAAATGTATTATCTAATGGAGATAAGAAAGAAAGGCGCCTGGGTAGCTCAGTTGGTTAAGCATCTGCCTTCAGCTCAGGTCACAATCCCAGGGTCCTCAGAAAGTCCCCCACATCGGGCTCCTTGCTCAGTGGGGAGCCTGCTTCTCCCTGTCCTCTACCTGTTACTCTACCTGCTTGTGCTCTCTATCAAATAGATAAATAAAATTTAAAAAAAGAGAGGGGCGGGGGAGAAGGGAGAAGAGGGAGGGGAAAAGGAGAGAAGGAAGGAAGGGAACACTTTTGTGGTGAATTAATACAAAATACACAAAACCTAAAGGATTATAAACAGAAAATATTAGTCACCAACACATTCGTGGCCCCAGCAGGTAGAAAGGCTTGACTGGAGTCAGGGATTTTGTTCTTCACTCTGGCACCTTCCCACCTTCCCATGCTGCAGCCCAAAGAGCTGTGACCATACCCAGGTCTAATCTGAAGCAGCCGGGAGGACTTTGGGGACAGTGTGGGGAACTGCAAAGATTTCAAGATTGGAATTCAGACTGAGGTTCTGGTTTTATTTATTTGTGACCCTGGCCAAATAAAAATCCCTGAGCCTCAATTGTATCTCCTCCAAAATGGGGCACTATCCCTTGACCCCAAATAACTACTAAGAGAGGGGGAGGCAATAAAGGGTGACAGAAGCTGGCTTAGGCAAAGGCAGCATGCGGAACCAGCCCTTTTCAAATCACGACCCACGGTCTACTGACTGTGAGTTCTCCAGGAGGTGAATGGGTGTTCTTAGGATTAAAGAAAATAGACCATGTCATGAAGGAAGTTTGTGATATACCATGACAACATCCATTAACAATAGGAAAGGTTTAGCAAAATCTTCTAGTTAAAAAAAATTTTTTTTAAGATTTTATTTATTTATTTGACAGACAGAGATCACAAGTGGGCAGAGAGGCAGGCAGAGAGAGAGGCGGCTGTGGGGGGCGAGGGGCGCAGGCTCCCCGCTGAGCAGAGAGCCCGATGCGGGGCTTGATCCCAGGATCCTGGGATCATGACCTGAACTGAAGGCAGAGGTTTTAACTCACTGAGCCACCCAGGCACCCTGAAAAATAATTTTTTTTGTAAGAGAGAAACTAATCACAGAATCTCTGTTGATATCTTGAGGCATTCTGATGTCCCATGGAATCCAGAGTGGGACGTTTTGTGCGGATCAACGTATCCCCATGGTGGGGGGGGGAGTCCATTCCAAGACACCCAGTGGATGCCTAAAATCACAGACAGTAATGGACACTGTATATACTACGACTTTTTCATATATACATACCTACAATAAAGTTTGGTTTATAAATTAGAAAGGCATGACAATAACTGATAATAAAATAGGGGCACCTGGGTGGCTCAGTTGGTTAAGCATCTGCCTTTGGCTCAGGTCATGATCCCAGGGTCCTGGGATCGAGCCCTGCGTTGGGCTCCTTGCTCAGAGGGGAGTCTGATTCTCCCTTGCCTCTCTCCCTGGCTTGTGCGATCTCTCTCTCTCTCTCAAATAAATAAAATATTTTTAAAAAATAAAAATAAATAAGATAGAATAATCAGAATATAAATAATAAAAGAAGTGTGTTTGGTGTCTCTTTCACATTCTTTCTAAATATCTTATTGTATCATACTTATCCTTCTTCTTGTGATGATGTGAGATGATACAATTCATACAGGATGAGATGAAGTGAGGTGAATGCTGTAGGCATTGTGACAGTACTGGGCTACTATTGACCTCCTGACAATACCTTAGGAGGATCGTCTGTACCCAGACCAGCATTTATCCTCAGGGAACTGAACCATGGAAAGCGAGACCTCAGGTAAAGGGGTTATGACACATTCCAGGAAGAAACTGGAGTGAAGGGAAGGCCAAAGAGAAGAAAGACTTTGAGTGCCAAGCCAAGATTCAACCTTTGGTGATGGGCAGCTTTAGAAAATTTCTTTTTCTTAATTACAAACCAATAGAGTACAACCTCCTTGAAAATGGAAGTTTTTTAAGTAGGAGTATGACATGGTTCTTGATTTAAGAGAAATCCGTCTAGGGGCGCCTGGGTGGCTCAGTGGGTTAAGCCTCTGCCTTCGGCCCAGGTCATGATCTCGGGGTCCTGGGATCGAGCCCCGCATCGGGCTCTCTGCTTGGCAGGAAGCCTGCTTCCTCCTCTCTCTCTGCCTGCCTCTCTGCCTACTTGTGATCTCTCTCTCTGTGTCAAATAAATAAATAAATAATCTTTAAAAGAAAAAAAAAAAAGAAATCCGTCTAACAGTTTGTGTGTAATTGATTATGAGAGAGTCACTTAGAGCATTTTTGGGAACAGGTGGTAGTGACAGAAATCAAAAGAACAGACAGAAAAGCAAGGGGACAAATTATAATGTTGAGCAACTAACTGAGTATGATGAGTGATGTTAAAGAAATCTCCAAAGATTTAAGAGCTTTCAATCTGGAACACCGGGAAGGTAATGTTAGTGCAGAAGAAAGGAGTGAAAAAGGGAAGTTGGTTGAAAGGATAAGGTTCCCTCTCTCTTTTTCTGCCACTGTGGTGTGTGCAGCTGATTCTGTGCACAGATCTCATGTCTTTTTGCACAACTTTTAGGGTCAACTTCCTGGTTAAGAAACAAAAGTAGAATCATTCCGTTCCCCATGGATTTTGATGAAAACTGGTAATAAAATTAGGTATAACTCAAGAGGAGACACTGAAGAAAGATGAAACTGAATCTATAAGGAATCATTTATGAGATGACACACATATTTATACTGTATCAAGGTCACTAACATCTTACCATGTCATGTTGAAAAGGTCACCACTCTTCTCTGAACAGTTGGATGTGTTTTATTAGGAAAATATATTTTTTTCTCTTTGTTTCTCTGCTTCTGCATGAGTAGGTTGGTTCAGTAATAAATATATGAGAATTTTTCTTTGGAAAAAAAAAAAGAATGGAGAATGGGTCAAAGAGAAAGACATCAAATTTTGTCTGAAACACATTTAGCTGTTGGGTTTCACTCACATCTCACCTGGAGGGGAAGGAGATCCTGGACAGGAACTCAGGTGGACTGGAAATACAAATCTGGGAGTTCCTGAGTTCCACTCCTTGAAGGGATTCATTCTCTGAAGAAACATCAAAGGCACAGAGTAGTAGCAAGAGACGAGCAGCCTGGCAGAATTTCCAGGTAGAAGTTGGACGAAGACAGAACAGGAGACCAGAAGAGGCAAGTTCTCCAGAAGCCATGAAAGACATTTCAAGGAGTAGGGAGTGTTCTCTAGAAGCTGGAGGTTGGAGAAAATGCAGACCAAGAAGAGCTCCTCGAAGGGAATCACTGAGTTCTCAGTAATCTGAGAGAAGGATTTTAGTGGCAGGATTAGACACCAGCCCAATAGGGAAGAAGGAATGGCAAGGGAATGAAAGTAGTGGCCAGGTTCACAGGCGTGACATGCATGCCGCTTGGAGGCAGAGAGGCAGTCACTTCAGTCCTAGGGCACAGGACTCTTGTCTCAAGGCAGAGGGAGGTTGGGGGAAGGGTCTGAAATGCAGTGGAATGAAAGCCCTGACCTGGGTTTTAGGCTCAGATGTAAGTGCTTGTCTGGGATGCTGAAGGCCTTCGGATCCCACAGAACCTCAGGGGAAATTCTCCACTGGTGCCAATAACGCAACTCTTTCCCGTCCAGCACTGCAGCTGGCTCCTCCCTCTGCACACAAAGTGGCCACACATGTCAAAGATCACCTCCCTCCCATTAAGAAATGCTTTCCATCCTGGTTGGAGAAGTCACCCTTTTGACTTAGTCTTCTAGGCTGTAGGCATGCAGGTGTAGACAATATTTTTTGCTCCAGCAAAGGGTTATCACTAATCCCATTTAATTATGTCAGTAAGAACCAGGTAAGATTTGTTACTACAGTCCAGGTTTTTGACCTAGAGACTAAAAAAGCCTGGCAGAGAGGGCTCCTGGGCTCCATCTGGACTCAGTTCCAGATTTTCTAGCCATCCAACACCGGTGAAATTACACTCTGCTCCCCACCCTTGGATACTTCAGGTTCTCTCTGCCTTTCTGTTGGGGGAGCAGGAGGGTGACTTAGGCCACCTCTTGATTTGGTAGTGTCTATTTCTCCCTGAAAACAGATACTGAATTTTTACTATCTTTTCCCTGGGAGAACCAGGGCCAATTCCAAAGACCTGCTAAAGGATGCAGGTTTCAATAGATTAGCAATTCACATAATGTGAATTTCAAAGTGCTTGGCAAATCCAAAGAATTCTGCAGTCCCACAATCTTAGGAGGAAATGACAGAAAGGGCACTTTGCTCTGGTCACTTGAACTGCCAAGTGACCCTGGAGGACTTTAACTTTTGTGCTTAGTACCCTTCCCACTGGTATTAACTAGCTGTCATTCTTCACTGTTGGTAAGCACTCTTCCTTATCCAAGACCATAACACCAATAGGAGGCTGGCACCCACCAGGCCCTCGTTTTTCTAACTATCACTGAGGCCTTGCCTTCCTTGCTGCCTGTGTAGTCACCTGGCTCAGTTCCCGTTTCCCTATTTGGATGTGAATGTCACTTAGCCAGTTTGCCCACATGATTTCCCAGACCCAGGAAGGGACACGCCTTGATGCCGAGAGATGCAATCGTTACTACCACTGTGGAAAGGACAGCCATCCTTGGTATGGGTCACATGCCCTTCTTTTCATTTTTTTGTGTCAGAAGCCGACTTGTGTCATCCATTTTGGTGGGACTTTCACTCCCTCTGATGAATGCCCATTTGCCTTGGACTCTTCCAGGATACAATTTCCCAGCCAAATGGGGCTCTTGTTTATGTTTAGGATTCCAGACTTCTCAGACATCCCTTAATCCAACATCTCTGCCTCTAGGCAATGCCTTTTTCCAGAGAAAAAAGAAATTCTGTACATTCTTAGAATAAAAAGGTGAAACATAATTATAGGTCCTGAAATTTCTAGGGATCAGTCTGGAAATTACACAAGACAACCCTGAAATAACCTGAAATAACCTTGCAATCTCCCTTTGACAAAGTTAATTTCAGTGGCCTTGACCCTGGTTATGGTCCCCCACCCAGCCCTTTGCTCTTGGAGTTAGGGGGCTCTAGCAGATCTATACCCAGAATCTTCCTACTGCTTGCCTAAGAGAGAGATAAGGCTCAGGAAGTTTTTGATTCCTAACATGTCTCAACTTGGTATAAGGACTGAAGGGGATAGGTCCCTCTTCTCCCCTTTCCAGTACGTAGGCCCAACGTGAGATTAAAGCAATGCAAGCTTAGGATCCAGCCATAGAGCAGCAGTGGGATGTGAACAAGTGGCCCTGTAGGTCTCTCCATTTCTCATGTATAAAATGAAGCTTTGGACAATGAGTTGCTCTTTGATCCCAGTTCAACTCAGTCACTATAAAAGCACTGAGAGACTACTTAAACGAATAGGGCTGGATCCCTGCTCTCAGAAAGCATCCTGCTTAGTGACTGGAATGAAAGGGAAAGCTCCTGAGTCCTATTGTGCACCATACATGGTACACTCTCCTCCCTGCAACATTTGAGACTGGTGTTCTCATTTCTGACAGGGCTGAGGAAAGTAACTGGCCTAGCTCCTGTGGGTTCAGCTGCAGTTCTGCTAGTCACCAAATTCTGAGTGGTTATTGTCCACCGAGACCGGCTCAGACACTTGCAGAATGTGGTTAAGTGTTACAACAGAGGTGCAAACAAGGGGCTCTGGGAACAAGTTGTCTTCATGTTTCCAGTGGCTTCCTTCTCTAGCCAAGGACTCTGTCAACCTTTTTTTTTTTTTTTTAAAGATTTTATTTATTTATTTGACAGACAGAAATCACAAGTAGGCAGAGAGGCAGGCAGAGGGAGAGGAAGGGAAGCAGGCTCCCCGCTAAGCAGACAGCCCGATGCGGGGCTCGATCCCAGGACCCTGAGATCATGACCCGATCCGAAGGCAGAGGCTTTAACCCACTGAGCCACCCAGGCGCCCCGGATTCTGTCAACCTTGCCACTTGAGTCCAGGCTGAGTTCAGGGAAATCAGGCCCCACAGGGCTGCCCGCCAACCTCCCATTTTTGTGACTCTCAGAATTTATCCTTTACTTTTCTTCCAGGAATGTTAGCCCACTTGTAACAATCTCTTCCACCACCACTTCATGGTTTACAAAACAGTTTCACATCATTATCTCATTTAATCACATTCCTACAATATCTTCTTGGTATCTCTTTAGTATAACATTCTGCCTTGCCTGACAGGCCTGTTTCCCTTTATAGCATTCATCTTGGCTCACAAAGTTCCGTCCTATAATTCAGGAATCTCAGTACCTTGCACGTTTCTGTGCGCAAAGTGGGGAGATCAAAGTTTGCCATATTGAATCCTCACAGCGTTGTGGGCCTTTCTCTTGGCTACTCTCTTCTCCCCTTTGATTCAATGGTTGTTTGGTTGTCTACTAAGGGCAAAGCTCAGTTCTTTTTGTTTTCTTTTGTTTTTATTTATAAGTAATCTTCACACCCAAGGTGGGGCTCAAACTCTGGACCCTGAGATCAACAGTTGCATGCTTTTCCGACTGAGCCAGCCAGGTGTCCCAGAGCTAGGTTCTTCAAAAAGATTTTATTTTATTTTTTTATTAAAGATTTTATTTGTTTATTTGAAAGAGAGAGAATGAGAGAGAGAGAGAGCGCGAGCGCACGCACGCACATGAGAGGTAGGAGGGTCAGAGGGAGAAGCAGATTCCCTGCTGAGCAGGACTTGATCCTGGGACTCCAGGATCATGACCTGAGCCAAAAAGGCAGTTGCTTAACCAACTGAGCCACCCAGGCACCCCCAACAAGATTTTATTTATTTATTTATTTTTAAAGATTTTATTCATTTATTTGACAGAGAGAGATCACAAGTAGGCAGAGCAGCAGGCAGAGAGAGGAGGAAGCAGGCTCCCTGCTGAGCAGAGAGCCCAATTCGGGGCTCAGGACAAGAGCCGAAGGCAGAGGCTTAACCCACTGAGCCACCCAGGTGCCCCAAGATTTGATTTGATTTGATTGATTGATTGATTGATTTTTAAGATTTTATGTATTTATTTGACAGACAGAGATCACAAGTAGGCAGAGAGGCCGGCAGAGAGAGAGGAAGGGAAGCAGGCTCCCTGCCGAGCAGAGAGCCCGATGCAGGGCTCGATCCCAGGACTCTGGGATCATGACCTGAGCCCAAGGCAGAGGCTTTAACCCACTGAGCCACCCAGGCGCCCCCCAAGATTTTAAGTAACCTCTATATCCAATGTGGGGCTTGAATTTACATCCCAGAGATCAAGAGTCCCATGTTCTACCAACTGAGCCAACCAGCCTCCCCAAAGTTGGGTTCTTTGAGGGGGAAATCAGCAAGGAGTTCAGATCAACAGGGGGAAGACAGAGGCAGGCAAAGGCCTTTGACACCTGGTGGCCCATGGTACCTCCTACAGCAGAGGTGCAAACACTGCAGTTTGAGGGACTGATGAATTTTGTCTGGGGGTGGGTGGGAAGCGGGAATGCGTCCTGGAACGGCCCCACCCAGTAGACAAGGAAATGAGCTAAAGTGCTCAACAGGGGACAGAATCAGGAATGGCCACAGATTCGATTGACTCTTGGGAAAGAGAAGAGAGCTGCGCCGAAAAACACTCTCAAAATAAGAGGAAAGAGGGCTAAATGGGTAGCTTTTCCAAAAAGGAAGTATTTAACTCCCCAAAATTTTCTAGGGAAAGAGTCAAACGGTCACAGTTCCTAGGAAAAGGGGAGCCATTACTGTAACACGGACACTGCTTAGAAAACAGTTCAGGGAGCACAACCTGACATTTCTTTAGTAAAAGGGATGGGGTATCAATCTCCTGTGAGTTGTCTCTGGAGAAAAGAGAGGTGCTTGAAGTCGCAAGTTTCTCCTCTGGTCGGGGGAAGGACATACGACGTAGGAATTTCCCGAGTTATCTTTAGATATGAAGGCCGCGGCACACAGCCCCCACTGCCCCTCAGCCAAGGGAGGGATAGGGTCAGTGGCCCCTAATAGGGCTCAGAAAAGAGCCAGGGTCTGCTCCGCAAATACTCTCCAGGAAAGGCAGTGGACCCTAAGTTCCTCCCATTCTCCTTAGTAAAGGGGGCAAGGACCCGAAACTCTACAAATCTCCTTAGAAAACAGAGCTAGGGGTGCGAAGCTACAAAAACACCCTCATCCGGGCCACACTGGGAAAAGCGGGCAGGGCAAGAATCGCCAAAAACTTTCTTCAGGAGAGGGCCAGAGCAAGAGCCTCCAAGATTCTCTTTAGGAGAGGGGCTAGGGGCAAGATTCCTAGATTCTCCTCAGAATGGGGGCTAGGAAACGAATTCCGAAGATTCTCCTCAGAACGGGAGCCAGGGACAAGAATCCCCAAGATTCTTCTCAGAAGAAGTCGAACCACAACTCTTGTCAGAAAAGATCGGGGCGGGCGTGGGGGTGGGTGGGGGATGAAGGGGGGGGGGGGGCAGGGTAACGAATTCCCTCGGGAACAAGGCCGAGCCAAGGGCTGCCCAGTCTTCTCAGAGCGCGCCTCACGCGGTCCCGCCCACCGCCCGGCGTAACCGCCCCACGCCCGCCCTGCCCAGGCCCTCTCCGGTGCATTGTGGGTGGGGCGCCCCTGCTGAGCACTGCGGGGAACCCCCTGCCCAGCCAGTTGTCGGCCGCCGGGCGGCCCAGCCGAAACGCCCTCCGGGGTCCGAGCGAGCCGGCCACGAATTGACGCGTCTCCAAGTCCCCGCCCCTCGTGGCGTTCCCGCCCCGAAGCCGAAGCTCCGCCCCCGAAGGTCCCTGACTGGCCCCGAGGTCCGCTCCCCTCTCCTACTGGCAGACCGCTTGTCAGTCACCCCGTCCCACCTCCTCGGGGCCGCCCAGACCGCCGGCGCGGTCCCGAGGGCCAGCCGGCTAGCTCTCTCATTGGCTGTGGGGCACTGTCCGTCGTGAGGCTGGCCACGCCCTCCGTGGGGCGCGGATCCCCGGAGCCTCGGCCGGACCTCATTGGCCTGCGGCGCCGCCACTCGACGAGACGCGCCTCAACCCGGAAGTGTGCGAGGCGAAATCTGCCTAGCAACCGGGGAAGCCGGGCTGCGAAGCGGGCAATTTCAGTGTGAGAAGGAGCGGCGAGACCGAGCGGCGGCTCCGAGCGCGGCGAGGCGGCTCCTCCCGCCCGGGGTCAGCGCCCCGGCGCGCGCACGCGCACCCCCGCCACCCGAGCGCGCTCCGCGCCGCCCGCGCAGTCGGTCGGTCGGTCGTCCGTCGTCCTGTCGCCGCCGCCGCCGCGGGCGCCACCTGAGGAAGCCGCCGCCGCGGGACCCGAGCTGATCGGACCGGACCCCGCCTCCCGAGGCCACCCGGGGCCCAGCAGCCGCCCGCAGAGGCGCCGAGCAACTTCGGTGAGTGAGGGGCCGGCGCCGCCGGTGGCTGGTCCCCGGCTTCCGGTGCCCCGGGCTTCTCTGGGGCTTCCGCTTCTCTGAGGGGACCGCCTTCGGTGCGCGGACCCTCTTGTCTGAGGGGACCCCCGCCTCTCTGAGGGGAGACCCCCTTCTCCGAGGGACCCCCATGTCTCTGAGGGACTCCCACTTCTCTGAGGGACCCCACCTCTCTGAGATACTTCTTTCCTCTGAGGGACGTCCACTTTTCCGAGGGGCGCCCCCCTTCTCTGATGGACGCTCCACTTTTCTGAGGGTCTCCCTGCCTCTGCGAGGGAGCCCTCCCTCCCCCGTGCCTTTGAGGGACCCCCTCATCCCTTCTCTGAGGGCCCCGCCTTCCTGAGAGCCCCCTCCCAACTTCTCTAAGGGGACCCCTACTTCTCTGAGCGGTGCTCTGTCTTTGAGGGACCCCCTCCTGATTTCCTGTGGACCCCTGCGTCTCTCAGGAGACACACTGCTTCTGGGGGACCCCCTCACTTCTCCGGGGGGGCACACCCTCTCTAAGGAGACCTCCCGGCTTTTCCAGGGAGCCCCCACCCAGTTCTCTGAGGAGAGCCCTGCTTCTCTGAGCTGTTGTCCCTCTTACCCCTTTTTGCCCTTGCTTTGCTAAGGTGTCTCCCACTTTGCATAGGCCCCCCCCCCTTTCTGAGATACTCTCCCTGCTGCCCTCCCCTCTCCCTGAGTGACCTCCTTCTCCCAAGGGTCCCCCAACTAATCCAAGGTGTTGCTGCCTCTGTCAGAATCCCTTCTGGACGTGTTCCCCACTTTTCTGAACTATTCCCACTCTTGCTGGGACCCTCACATTTTGATAAGTGTCTTCTCTTTCCTGAGTGGTCCCCCACTACCATGAAATGCCCATTCATCTGACTGGATCCTTAGTTCTCAAAGGAAAAGTTCCCCACTTTCCCAAAATATTTTCTTTTAGGGTCTCCACTAATCTATGGAAGCCACAATTTTCTGAGGGGTTCCTGGCTCCTCCAGAGGTTCTCCCCCTAATCTGGGTTGTCCTTCTCCCAGGGGATCCTCAATATCTCTTAAGTTTGCCTCCACTTGTCCAAGATATCCTGTGGTGGTGGGAAACACTGTGGGTTTCCTCACTTCTCTGAGGGGTGCCCCAGATTCTGAGGCATTCCCCTCTCACTTGCCTGAGGACATTTCCCCCTTTCCTGAGGTGGTTACCTGCCCTATTCTCTAAGGGAGAAACTCTTCTTTCATTTCGTGGATCCCCTAACTCAAGGTTCCCGTTTCTTTTTTGGGCACCCTCTTCCTCTCTGGAAGAAGAGACCAGAAATGTGACCCCCTCTTTAGTCTTTTTTGCCAGATTGGAGGAGGAGTCCTTTGAACTTTTACCTCAGCTTCCAAGGACCTGGAGAATTTTGTGGCTAGAAAGGAATTTTGAGAGACAGTCAAAGAGCACTGTTTTCTCTCCTTCTTCTGAGACCTGCTAGATTTGAGGGGGGAGCAGGGACTGTTGCCAGATGACCATCTTGGTTACTCCATTTTGAGCCATGGGCCACCACAGTGTTGTCAGGCCATTGTGGAGGCAGGAGGGACAGGGCTGGAGCATTGTCCTCCCATTATCCCCCATTATCACACTGTTAGGCTGTGGGACTGACCCACTTCCTGTCCCATCCCTCAGTCCTCCTTCTGCATAGTGTCACACACTCCCCCAAAAAGGAGAAGCAAAAACACACTCCTTCAGGTCTTCCTGCTCTGTTTTCTCTGATTCACCCCTTGATCTCTAGAGGATCCCCAGTTTGTGGGCCAATCTGGTTTGAATGGCAGGGCAAGAAGCAGGAAATGGGTCACCTTAGATCCAGGAAGGGTAGAAGGGAGGCAGAGGCCTGGGTATTTGACAGTATTTCTCTAAGTTTTAGGTAACTTCAGCCTGGCCCAAAGGAAGTTTTTACATGGCTTTTACAAATCTCATGTGTGCTTTTTTTAATGGCCCACCCTGGATTCCAAATTCACTCCAGTAGCTAATTTTATCTGCTTTGCCAAACGCAGAGCTCTCTGGAGCCCAAGTAGATGAATGCTGGCATTGAGAGATGGTCCAAAGGACAGGAATGAACTCAGTTTGAAACCTGAGTAACTTGTAACCACTTCGTGTCCATGTACAAGTCTCGAGCTAAAAACATGAGGAGAACGTTTTTGAAGTGGAGTTCTGAAATGTAGACTGAACTGTTTGGTTTAGCATTTCAACAAGTTCTTCTCTCTGACTCTGCTAGAACTGTAGTTCACTTAACAATGTGACTTAAGGCTGTCTCTCTCCTGTTCATTTCCATCTGGGTCTTGCTTAATTTGAGTCCTTTGTGAAGATTCCTGCCGAGGCTATAATTTGAGTTCTAAATCTGTCGGTGGACCATGTGGACACAAGTTTCAACTCGAGCTATTTTCTTCTGTGGAGAAGCGCTTGGAGAGTTTCCTGGGCCCTTTGCTCCTGGGGTAGTCAAGTCCAGGCAGGAAGGTGCCTCAGACCTGGATGTTCTCCTACTGCCTCTTCCTGGTCAGTTGTAGGCACTGCCCTGAGGGGAAGGGGAAGGATGGTGGGGAGCTTGGAGTTTAGGGTTTCCTGAGACAGGGCAGAGAAGTGCTGGCACATATTTATTATTTTGAATGAAACCTGTAGGACCAGCAGGATGGGGTGTTGGAAAGGGAAGGGGGAGCTTTGAAGTCAGAAGGACCTGATCCAGGTTTTGGTCTGTCCTTCCTAGTTGTGTGGTCCTGTACAAGTTATAATGCAAAATCAGCACATTACTAAATATTTGAGGGGTCACATATCTATTTGTGTGAAGGTGCCAACAGATGGGAAGTGCTTCTTAGACAATGAATGAATGAATCTGAGGTAATGAAAGGGAGGCAGCCAGCCTAACACCTAGCACATGGTTGGTGTGCAATAAAGGTTGACTGTCGTGCTCAGGAGTTTAAGGTTCTGGTCTGGACTTCCAGACCAGGAAACACTTGATATTCTGCCAAAGTTAAATGTGCCCATAGAGAAAGAAATGTGGTATGTCTCTGGCAAAACCCATTGCCACCCTGGGTCTTCCAGCGTTTTTCTGTGTTCAGATGGGAGCTGTGAGATGGATTTGCTGTGTAGCAGGCATTTGTGTTGCCTTGGCCTTGCCTTCTGCCTCTGTAAAATGGGGTAATTTGTGAGTTGAGGGCAAGTAGGGAGATGTATTACTATAATTAGACTGTAGGCAAAATAGAAGATTATAATGAACTTCAAGAGTTGTGGGAAGAAAAAAGTAGATGAACTATAAACCTAAAGGATCATATGTATATTCTGGCACTGTTTGATTGAGTGATATACAGCAGTTACTTGGTGAGTGTCTCTTCTTACACATTAGAACCTTGAAAGCAGAATGTTCTTTTGGTGTAATGGATCAGATTTGGGGACAAAAGACTGGGAAAGTGATGTACAAAGGCATTTGATGTCCCATAATAATAGTGCATTGAGATGGCCAGTGTGTGGCTTAGTGCCCATGAGGAGATCAGAGTTCACCTTGAGCTCCCAAGATCTAGAGAGCTGTAGAAGATGCTAACTCAGCCCCTGCGGGTAGGGGTGGAGATAGGGGGCTAACGTGGGCAGGACACCCTTTGTTATTGTTGTTGAGAGGATTCTTTTTTAGCCATTAGTGAAAGCCCTAAAATCATGGCCAGTGAGTTGGGTCTAACTTTTTTCACGTACTAGCGTGGTGACAGATGGCACTTGCCTCTAATATCTAAAACCCAGGGGGAAATAATAGGTGAAAATCTGAACTAGGCCTCCACTGGGCTACTCCCAGGTTTGAAGGATTCCCCCCCACCTTTGAAATTATACCCTCTCCCTCCCTCTTTCCGTCTGTCTGCCTGCCTGTCTCTGTCTCTGTCTGTCTCTCTCTCTCAACTTTGCTATTGAGGCAAAGAATCCACCAATCTTAAATTTCTCTTAATTCTTTTTTTTTTTAAGATTTTATTTATTTATTTGACTGACAGAGATCATAAGTAGGCAGAGAGGCAGGCAGAGAGAGAGAGAGGAGGAAGCAGGCTCCCCGCTGAGCAGAGAGCCCGATGCGGGGCTTGATCCCAGGACCCCGGAATCATGACCTGAGCCGAAAGCAGAGGCTTTAACCCACTGAGCCACCCAGGCGCCCCTCTCTTAATTCTTTTAAGGACAATTATTCCATTAAAGAAAAAGGAACAAAGTTTTATTATTTTTAAAATATAAAAAAATAAGGTAAATAACTTTAAAGGGATCACTACCCCTTTTGAAATTATGCTGCTTTTTTTGTGTGCCACAGACGTCACTTTGGTTGATGGTGGCGCCACCACCAAGTCTCTTTTATCTAACAGGAAGTTTTTCTTTTTAACCTTTTTTTTAATTGAAAGGTCCTTACAGCAATAAAAACCCTTGGATAGTTAGAAATGATATTGATCTAGGTACATTTATTAGATGTAATGTAACATGGTTATCCGTCGGTGGGGAGCTCTAAAAGGCATGTGGGTCCCAACACTGCTCAGCTTCTAACTCTGGACGATCAACTGTTGATTTATATAACTGAAATAGCTAGGGAAGTCAGGGTTTCCTTCCTGTTGGAGACAGCACTGGGGGCATTAAATCCCTGTGGATCTTGATGATAAGAAAGAACCTGACCTCTTTTGGAACTGAGAAATAACTACTGTATGAAGTCGTTCCATCCAAATGAATGGAAGATGTTATTTTTAATTTCTAGTATTAATTTTGGCTTTAATCTCTCTGCAGCCTGACTACCTTTGTTTATAGTGGTTTGTTGTCCAAATAAAAATTTATCACTTCAGGGGTGCCTGGGTGGCTTAGTTGGTTAAGCATCTGCCTTTGGCTCAGGGTATGATCCCAGGGTCCTGGGATCAAGACCCATGTCTGGCTTCCAGCTCCGCGGGAGCCTACTTCTCCCTTTCCTCCTAGCTTGTGCTTCTTCTCGCTATCTCTGTCACTGTCTGTCTGTCTGTCTGTCTCTCTCTCAGATAAATAAATAAATAAATAAAAATAAAGTCCTTAAAAAAAAAGAATTTGTCCCTTCAAACTGGCTTATAAGGGACAGTTTGAGCACTCAACTAAACTAGGTTTTCCTGTGTGGCCATAACGTAGGGCATTTTTCTCTTTTTTTAGTTTAACTTAAATTGGATTGAAAAATAGTGTTAAATATTTTGAATCATGTAACTTCTTCTTACACCAGCAAATAATCCAGCAATAAATGTTTGTGTACCTACAGTGCACAATGCTGAGTGCTGTGGGCCTAGCAGTGAGCAGGATGGATGAAGTCAGCTTTCTTTCTTTCTTTCTTTTTTTAAAGATTTTATTTATTTATTTGACAGGCAGAAATCTCAAGTAGGTGGAGAGGCAGGCAGAGAGAGAGAGAGAGGAGGAAGCAGGCTCTCCAATGAGCAGAGAGCCTGATGTGGGGCTTGATCCCAGGACTTTGGGATCATGACCTGAGCCAAAGGCAGAGGCTTTAACCCACTGAGCCACCCAGGCACCCCTCTTTTTTTTTTTTTTTTTAAGATTTTATTTACTTATTTGACAGAGGGAGACACAGCGAGAGAGGGAACACAAGTAGGGGGAGTGTGAGAGGGAGAAGCAGGTTTCCTATGGAGCAGGGTGCCCCATGCAGGGCTCAATCCCAGGACTCTGGGATCATGATCTGAACTGAGGTCAGATGCTTAACAACTGAGCCACCCAGGCACCCCTGAAGTCGGCTTTCAAGGTGCATACATCCCAGTCACAGACAAGAAAACAAACTATGGAATGGAAGACTATTGCAGGACTTCTTTGGGACTATCCTTGGTTGTTGGGAACTTGGAGTGGAGTTTCTTGGAGGATTAGAAGAGAAACCTCACTATCTGTCTGATTTCCTCACTGGGTTACTTGCTTTTGTTTCTTCCCTCTAAAAGGAGGCAGAAATTTTGGCGTTTTCTTGGTTGATTGTTGGCTTTTGGCTCTAGTTGATCCAGGATGATTGTGACTGTAATCTCAGAGACACAAGAGAGAATCTGGGATGGTCACTGCCAGAAGCATTTTCAGCTTTGCTCTTCTTGAAGTCAGTGGCAGTGTGTTTTTGGAATCCTGTGGCGTTTCTTCATGGCAGTGCATATTACGCAGAGAGATAAACAGTTCTAAAAGCCCTTTACACCTTGTTTGAACTCTTAAAAACAAATTCAGACAAGTGGAGTGCTTGGCTGTTGTTTCTAGTCTAGGAAAGAAAAGTGAGATTTCAAATAGATTGCTTTTTTGTGTATTAGTAGGTTCTTGGCACACAGTTCCATCTGGCCTAGGGTTCCCCCTTATATTGGGACTGGGAAAGCACTATTTTGACTTTGCTATGTTGTGGTCAAATTTGATGTGAGTCCATGGAGATCAGTTATGTGACAGGTGCTTTTCTTAAGGGTATTTGTGAGGGGTGGAGCCAGAGAGCAGGGGTGGGTATTCATTCAGGATACAGGCTCCAAGGGGAAGAGGGAGATTACAAGGAGAGTTTCTAGTACTCTGTCTTCCTTTCCTTCAACCAAAATACTGACTCGGAGGTGAAGAGGCAGGCTCTGGCCGGAAGTGGGCGTGGACAAGTAATGCAACTGTGCACATGATCGGCTCCCACCTCTGGCTCTGCTGCCCTTGGGAAGTGGATGCTTGCTCCCTCCTCACTTCCTGTTGCTTGCCCTCCACCTCCAGCGGAGTTCTTGGGCCCCAGTTTGAGCATAAAAAACATGTTCAGAGTCTCACTTTTTCCTGGTCAGCTGCTTTTTCAGAGCTGGAAGCCGCCAGGGGACTTGTACTTGGCAGTTCTGGGGGTTCAGCTAGTGTACCCACAAACTTAGGATTGTCTGGCAGGGTAGACAACAGGATGGTTTCCTGTTGCATAACCACAGGAGCTTGCCTACAGAGGGCTGCTCTGGCGATGTATGTAGAACTCAAGGAAGCAGACATTAGAAGGTCCTTCTGCAAGAGTATGCTCCTGAAGAATGGTTTACCGTTACTTGTCTTCATTATCTTAGAACAGTACCCTCTATGGAGTAGAAGCTTCCGAGTTAGAAAGACTTGGATTGTATCCAGATTTTGCCACTTGCTGGCTCTGTGACCTCAGGAAAGTGGCTTTATTGCAAATGGCCTAACTTCTTTGAGTCTCAGTTTTTCATTTGTGAGGTGGGGATGATAAGAATGAAGCAGGTGGCCAGATTGTTGTAGGTGTTCAATAAAGGTAGTCGTTATGGAATCATATAAAAGCTTACTGGCCCTGTTAAGATTGGCACCCAAGTTTGGATAGCTACCTATGGCAGTTTATACTGTCTGAGAGCAAACCAGTCCACGTTGGGGCCACAAGCTGGGTGTAACTGAGGACCGATGATCTAGAGGTTCCCAGATTGGCTGATTTTTCCCATTGAGTTTCCTCAGTTCATTGTGGCTTTACGCTGCTGTGCATCGCCTTTGTATATTTATTATATGGACTTGCAGTGCCCCCTGAAGCATGGATAGGGTAACTGGGAAAAAGGCCCAAATTGGAGGGTGAGCAAAGGGGGGCAATAGGGAAAGCTACTTGTTAGGTGGCTAGGCATTCTGGGGATTGGAATAGCATGGGCCAGGGCAGGGACCTGGAGGTGAAAAGCAACCTGGTGAGTTCTCTTGACCTGAGGAGGTTATGAACATCTGAAAATCAGAGTTTGAACTGAGCACCTTTGGCAAGAAGAGTCCAGTTACCTTCAAAGGTAGGAAATTTTATAAAATGTGCCACAGTAGGATTCAAAATTGAACTCAGATTAAAATAATATTTATTAAAAAAAAAGATTTTACTTATTTATTTGACAGACAGAGATCATAGGCAGGCAGAGAGGCAGGCAGAGAGATAGGAAGGGAAGCAGGCTCCCTGCAGAGCAGAGAGCCCTATGCGATGCGGGGCTCGATCCCAGGGTCCCAGGATCACGACCTGAGCCAAAGGCAGAGGCTTTAACCCACTGAGCCACCCAGGCACCCCTAAAATAATATTTAAATTGAGCTCTTAGTAAGCATTTTCAATTAGAAATATCAATGATGTCTAGTGAAATCAGACCAAACCTGGACTCTCTTTTCAAGAGTATGTAGTCTGTGGGGCACCTGGGTGGCTCAGTGGGTTAAAGCCTCTGCCTTTGGCTCAGGTCATGATCCCAGGGTCCTGGGATCGATCCCTGCATCGGGCTTTCTGCTCAGTGGGGAGCCTGCTTCCCCCCACCCTCTCTCTGCCTGCCTCTCTGCCGACTTGTGATCTGTCAAATAAATAAATAAAATCTTAAAAAAAATAAAGATTTTATTTGTTTATGACAGAGAGAGATAGTGAGAGAGGTAATACAAGCATGCAGGAGCTGGAGAGGGAGAAACAGGCTGCCTGCTGAGCAGGGAGCCCGATATGGGGCTCGATCCCGGGACACTGGGATCATGACCTGAGCTGAAGGCAGATGCTTAATGACTGAGCCGTGCAGGTGCCCCGAGAATTGTTATCATTTAAGCTGGTCTAAAATCCTTAACACAGCAAAATAAGTTTTGTGGTTTTTTTTTTTAAGTTTATTTTATTTTATTTATTTATGTGACCGAGAGAGAGAGATCACAAGTAGGCAGAGAGGCAGGCAGAGAGAGAGAGGGGGAAGCAGGCTCCCCGCTGAGCAGAGGGCCTGATGTGAGGCTCCATTCCAGGACCCTGAGATCATGACCTGAGCTCAAGGCAGAGGCTTAACCCACTGAGCCACCCAGGAACCCCTTTATTTTATTTTTTGAAAGGTTTTTATTTAGGGGCGCCGAGCCGAGCTGGAGGCAGATGTTCAACCGATGACCCACCGGTTGACCCATCGATTGACCTACCCAAGTGCCCCAAAATTTATTTTTATTTTAAAGATTTATTTAAGAGAGATCGAGGGAGCACATGTGCACAGGGGGAGGGGCAGAGGGAAAGGGAGACAAATAGACTCCCCACTGAGCAGGGAGCCTGCCCCTAGCTCAATCCTAGGACCCTGAGATCATGATGGATGCTTAACTGACTGAGCCACCCAGGCACCCCCTACCCACTCTGTCTTTTATAGGAAATGCTAGGCACCAGGAGAGGAGAGGGGCGTGCCCATCCTATCAGGAAAGCTTTTGGGAGGAATATTTTTCCTCCTTCCTTTGTCAAGTTGGAATATCTGCTATTTAACAACCAGGGAGTGGGGTGTGAATTGGATATCAAATTTTTAAAACATATTTTTCTTCATGTCTAAATCATGGACGTTTATTAACAAACCAATGATGTGACTAGCATTCTTTCTTTGTTAAGTAGGTTTGAATAGGTTGATCTCCAGACTTAAGACTGACATACAGCCTTTTTTATTCTTTTTCCTTGTAGCTTTCTGATTTTTTTCCTTTTAATTTTTTAATTCATAGAAAATAGTTCACTTACTGACTTGTCAAAGACTTAAAATTGATCTATATCAGGTGGGCATTTTTTTTTTTTTTGTAAGCCATGTATAGATACAAAAGAGATATTCTTTGCCAACTGGTGACACATGCAGATGAGGACAGTGGGAGATATACCTCCAGGTTCACAGTGATACATCTAGCCGTTTGTATTTAACTCTTCAGGGGAGCACATGTGCTCAGAACTCCATAGTAGTGGGACTTCCTCAGGGCCACACAGAGACTAAGTACAGATGGAGCCTGAACTCCATGTTGCCCAGACACTAAGTATACAGAACTGTGGTTGGATACGACACTCAAAACGAACAAACAACAAACAAACATGCTGACAAAGTGGCCCATCTCTACAGAGCTGTGTTTCAGAGAGCTTTTCAGTGTATATACACAACAGGGACCGGTCAAAGGTGTGCAGATCTGTCTCCCACAAACTCCTAATCTAGTGTAAGAATGCTGTGATTTAAAAAATGACATTTGTTTCAGTAGGAGTAATGCACTGGGAGTATTGTATTTTTCATAAAGTACCACTGTAATAGTCCTTTTAACTATTTTCTTATCTTTGAAAAAGGTACCAAAGATATCAAAGTACTAAAGAAATAATATTAACGTAGAAATGAATCTTTTCTTTCTCTTTTCTGACCAATTACATTGTAATGTCACTATGTGAGTGTGAATTTGGGGTGAAATAAACTTTAAAACACTCCTCCCTTAGAGATTGTAGTTATGATTGTCCCTGAACTCAGTGAAAACAGTTTTAGACCTTTGAGCTCTAAAAATGCAAAGTATGGAAGCATCTGGGTGACTTAGTTGGTTAAGCATCTGACTCATGATTTTGGTTCAGGTTATGATCTCAGGGTCTTGAGATCTAGCCCTGTGTTGGGTACCACGCTGAGTATGGAGCCTGTTTAAGATTCTCTCTTTTCCTCTCCCCTGCCACCCCACCCTGTGCACTCTCTCTCTCAAAATAAATAAATATTTTAAAAAAATAACAAAAATGCAAAGTGTGGAAAGCATTCAGTTCTCTTTTTCATAAAAGTTTACTTTTAAAAAGATTTGGTACACTTGAATGAACCACCTGTTTATTCTTTAGAGACCTCAGAAAACAAGTGGGAGCCTAGTGTCACTGATAGCAGTAATCTCAAAATTGGTTAAAGTCTACAGAACTAGGTCTGCTTAGCCTTTGAATTTAAGTTTAAGTAGATGACAGTTCATTCTGTGTTTTGAGAAAGACACCTAGAAAGTTTTTTTTTTCTTTTTCTTTTTCTTTTTTTTTAAAGATTTTAGTTATTTACTTGACAGAAAGATCACAAGTAGGCAGAGAGGCAGGCAGAGAGATAGGGGGAAGCAGGCTCCCCGCCGAGCAGAGAGCCCGATGTGGGGCTCGATCCCAGGACCCTGAGATCATGACCTGAGCTCAAGGCAGAGGCTTAACCCACTGAGCCACCCAGGTGCCCCTAGAAAGTTTAAAGGATAATGAGTCCAGCCCTTTTTAGCCGTCTCTGCCCCCCAAACCCCACACTCCAGGTGTGGCCAGCTCTGGCCTTTGCCTCTGCTGTTCTAGGTGCCTGGGATATTCATTTGTTAAGAACTGGCTTAAATGTCACATCCACAAAGATTTCCCAGACTCCTCCCCAGGCAGGGGAGCAGGCTCTTCCTCTGTGATTCCTGTCTTTCCTATGAATGCATTTTCTGCTTAGAAATCATACTGTCTTTCGTGCCACCAGCCTGTGAACTTCTGGAGATGGTGCCTGCAGGCTCCTCAGCTTGCAAAACCCTTTGGATGAGTTGTCTCTTAGATAGTTCTTGTCCATCAGTGTTTATCACATAAAACATCTTGAATCTTGTTCGCCAGAAACTTTAAAGAAATCTCCTGATTAAAAAGAAAAAAGTACAGTACCTTAAACATGCAGTAGGTGATGCTACTCCTTTTCAGTTTCCTGCTAGTATGGAGCCTTTGACCAATTTTCTGCTATAAAAGAGGCCATGAACATGGAATTCGGCCCCATTTTTTTTTTCTTTAGTCCCTCTGTTGTGCGGGAACAGGCTCAGATGCTATTTAGAAGTTTATCTAACACTATGTTAGAAAGATAATTAGAAGATTTTTGCAGTGGTTAGGGTGGAAGGAGGCCTGGCTATTATTAGCAAGGATCTGATCTTTGAAGGATATTAAGTTTAAAATGAATTTGGAAGGAAATTATGCTTAACTAAGTAACAGAAGTGTTTTTAAAGTATTACATTAACTGGTATCTGTAAGTATTAATTGACTGCCTTGTTTTTAGGCAGAGGGAAAACTTGAAAAAAAAAAACATGGTTTGAGCCCTATTTGTCTTTTAATTAGTTTCTTCAGCTTTAGAATGGAATCTAAAGGTGATTGCATCATATTTCATAATCAGCCAGCTGAACTATTTGCTGTTTAGTCCAGTACTAGACTCTGAGGTAGCAAGGTTTCTAGTCTGAGCAACCTTAGCATTTGCCTGCCTGAGCTCCAGGGACCCCAAACAGGTCTAGATTTGCTGTCACTTTTTCCATCTACACACCTGGCCTTCTCTTTCTATCACAGAAATAAACCCTGTAACTACTTCACCCTACCCCCACCCCTGCTTTCCCAGCTGGAGATGTTGGCACTGCCCTTTGGAGCAGCCCACCTGTCACCAGTGCACACCTCAGTCCACAGGGGTGTGCCATTAATATGTCGCAGCTGATGCCTCTCTCTTTAAAACAGGGTGGTTGTCACCTTGGTGACTCACACAGGGCTTGCCAGTTCAGACTCTGGAATCTCTATGTCTATCTCAAGTCTTAGGTCTCCCACCTGACCACACATTGCTGTGTTTGTAGTTAATTAAGTTGGCGTTAATCAAGACCCAGGTGAGGAGCAGTGAGGTAATATTTTGCTTGTGTTGCTTTAATATACATCATCTGATTAATAGTCCTAGAGTAAAGCAGTTCTCAAAATATAAAGCTGCTGGATTACAGTGAAAATATTGGATATTTGCTTTTAACCTGTCCTTGCACATGGGATCAGGGAGCCTACTGCATTCCTTTACCGAGTCACCTATTTGAGAATAAGACTGTTTTTGTTTGGTTTTTTAATTTGAACATTTGAAATTCTTTGTAGCAAAGCAAACTGCTGACAAAACTCGGTCAAGAAAGGCGTTTGGGGTCAACAGTTTGCATTTTGTATCATTTTGTTTGAGGAATGCTTTGCTTTTGGCCCAGGGGAGTTGTGCCAGATGTTGCATTAAGCCCTTGTAAGATTTGGGGAGTGGGGTGAGGGGTGAAATCAAGGACAAAAAATGGCTAATTATGTGTGGAATTCAGCATGGAATTAAAATGGGCCTTTTTAAACTTATTGTTGGGGGGCACATAGCAGGAAAACAATTTTATATGTAAAAGTTGTTCTACATTGTTTTTCATGTTTGGAGTAAAGACCAATGGTGGGTTGAAATTACATTGAATCTCTTTTAAAAGAAATGAAATAGAATAGTTAATATCAGAGTGCATTTCAAGTGGTTTAAGTATGTTTGGTGAAAGTTTTGTTTCGGCTGTTTGAATGTGTATTAATATATGTTATAAAACAAAAGCCGCTAATCAGGAGTCTAGGAGTCTTATGAATTGTTTGAACTCTGGAATAAGAACATGGAAAGGGCTTTTTTGGTGATTCTTCAAAACATAATCTTGATATTAAGAACTTCTTGTGATATTAGATATTTTATTTTTTTCTCGAAATTGTGTTTCCCTTTATGTAGTTTAACACATCTAAAACCCCATCCTTTCTCAGTTTAGACTGTTTCCCATGTTTACTTCAAGTCACTGAAGAGGGAAACGTAGATTTGCTGTCCGGGGCGAGGGCGGGGTGGGGGGCGTTCACCTCCCAGAACACGGGGCCGGGGGTTGCAGATTGGGAGGTAACTGGAGAGGGAGAGCAGTCATCCTCAAGTGTCTAGAAGTGGGTGGGTCTGGAGCTTACTCAGTAGAACTCTTTTTATTGCACAGACGTGATGGTTTAGCCGATACCCGGGAGCGCAGCTTCTGTGTGACGACCACCACGGGGATGGCATTTTAACCTCCTTTTCAGAAGCAGTTGAGTTGCTCCAGGTCTTGTAGCTAAGCTGGAGCGAGGTCAGTAGTGAGCACGTCGTGAGTCAGCCCTGGGCGTGGTCCGCCAGGCTCTGCTCCGGTGAGCTGGCGACGACCCCTCGGCCCTGTGGAAGGCACTGGGAAATCCGCGGGGCGGGAGCCCGCCCGAACCCGCGTGGGAAACCCAACGGGCGGAGCTGGGCGGCGCGTGGAGCACAGTCTGGAGAGGCGGTGTTTCCGGGGCGGTGCCGGCCTCCCTTGCCCCGCCCTCCCCGCACACTCGTCCCGCCCCCACAATAAGGCCCCGCCCCTCGGCCGTCTGTCCCCGCCCAGCCGGGCGCGGGAGGGCGGCGTCGCCTTTAAGAGCTCCCCGGTGTTTTGGGGGCCGCGGGCCGGGCGCGCTGACCTGGTGCGCATGTCCCGGGCGGTGACGCCGGCGCCGGGCTCCATGTGTGCGGCCGAGGGGCGCATTATCTGGCCGGCGGCGCGGGCGGGCGGGCGGACCGGCGGAGCGTGCGCCGCGGGCCCGGGCGGCCCCACAGGCGGAGCGAGCGCGCGCGGCCCCGCGCCCCCGGCCCCTCGGCCGCCCGGCCCCGCAGGCGACCCCGACCTCGCGGCCCCGCGAACCCGCGCGCTGCCCTAGGGCCCGGCCGGCCCGCGGCCCGGTAAGTTCTGGACCAAACTTGGCGGGGAGCAGGGGCCGGGGGGTGGGGTCCGGACTGGGATCGTGAGGTGGAGCCTGGAGCGGCGGGGGTGCCGAGGGTCGGGCAGGGTCGGGGGTCAGTGGGCTCTGAGGGACCCCCGTGTGAGCCTAGAAAAGTGAGAGCGGGCGAGTGAGTTCTATCTACTCCTTCTATTCTGGGAGCGTCTTTCTAGCGCTACCCTAGAAAGTTCCGCGCTCCGACGCCGCCCAGGCACGTGGGGGCCGGGGTAGGCGGGGGTCCCGGAAAGTCTTGGCGTCGCCCCTCTTCCTTCTGCGCTTCCTTCGGGGCCGGGGGAGGGGCTGGGCCTCCAGGGGTCGCTTCCGAGCGTCCGGGACGGGCGGGGGAGGGGGCGGCGGGCGGGCGGCACGTGGGCGCGCGGGGCGGGGGGTCCCAGGCAAGGCGGGGCGGGGGTCCCGGGCCGGCCTGGCCGCTGCGCTGAACCCCGCGGCGGCGGCGGCGGCGGCGGAGGAGGATCCCGTGTCAGAATAAGAGTCCCCGCGCGCCCACGCCTGCAGGGCCGGCCCTCTCCCTGCTCGCGCCCTTACTGCCTGACCCCCGAGAGCCGCAGGACCCTTCCCCCCACTCTGGGCTCGAGTCCTTCATAGGGCCGTACACTTTGAATTTGCCTCCCGGTTTAGGCGGTGGCTGTATTGATTTTTTACCCCCACCTGGAATGGGTCGGCATCAGTGACTAGACAGCAGCAGCTGGCCTTTTAAAGGGATTATTGCCAAGAATCGGAATTGATCACTTCAACAAGGAAAGGCTTATGGGCAGGGCCCCAGCCTAGAGCGTGATTGACACTTGGTGTGTGTGAACACACTGGGACCCAGAAATGAATGGGGAGCCCTCTCTCAGGAACTGAATGTCAACCCTTGGGTGCGCATTTCTGCCCTGCCCTGGGAACTTTGCGGGGGCTATTTAATTTTGTGTATTTGACCCATCGTTTTTAGCTGTGTAGTTCATCCTTATCTTGAGAGCTTTGGATTCTTTAGATCAAAGTCCGGGTGAGTCACTTGAGCCTTTAATTTTTCTCTCTTCCTCACCCTTTTACTTCTTTCAGTTTTCTTGAGTACACAGTGCTTGTTAAGTGGTTCTGTGTCCATTTCGCACAGTGACACCTTCTGGTTGTGGCAGCACAGATAAACTGAGGGACAGGCAGCCTTCTGTGTAGTTGCTTCAGACTTGTACTGACTGTTCTTTGATGTTTTTTGTTTTTTTTTTTTTTTCCTGGTAGTGGTTACAAGTTTTCTTTTAAGTTAGATGAGGTGAAATAATGTTTGCTGGCTCCTAATCAGGATGCTGAGATTAGTAGCATGTTACACCTGACAGCAAGCTGTGGAGGAGGGCAGGATAGACACCAGCCCTCAGATTAGAATGCCTATTGTACACACACATCTTCCTTGCCCATAACACTACAGTGTGGTGGAGGATATAATCCCCACATTACAGCTGAGGAAACTGAGGCTCCTGGAGGCCAGGCTGCTTGTCCAAGGCTGCTGAGTTGTAGAGGGGCAGAGCTTGGCTTGAGCCTGATGTTTGGGGCATCAGAGTCTGGGAGTGTTCCTGTTTGTAATCCACTGTGTGAACATTTCCTGGTCCTTCCTAAAACAAGAGGTCATTTACTTGTCCAGGCTCCAGGCTACTTCTGCTGGGAGTAGGGGGGATGACCTGATAACTTAGGGACACCACTGTAGCCCTGTGTTGTCCTCAGAGAGCAGAGTTACCAGCTGGCCCTGAAGGATCCAGGCCACAGACTTGCCCCTTTATATTTGCTTCCTCAGCTTCCAACTCCTAAAAGTTGGCCTTTTTCTTATATCTTTTTTTTAAAAGATTTTATTTATTTATTTGACAGAGATCCCAAGTAGTCAGAGCGGCAGGCAGAGAGTGGGGGAAAGCAGGCTCCCCGCCAAGCAGACAGCCTGATGCAGGGCTGGATCCAGGACCCTGAGATCATGACCTGAAGCGAAGGCAGAGGCCTAACCCACTGCACCACCCAGGTGCCTCAAGTTGGCCTTTTTCTAGAGGAAGTAGTTTAGAGTGGAGATTTTGAGAGCAATTTGCAATAGATACTTTCCTCATGTAGTCCCCCATTCTTTGTCTTTCATCCCATATTCTTTCCCTAAAATTCTGAAGCTGATTTTTGCAGACTATGACCTCTCATCTTGGATGTGATGTAGAAATTGGGATGGGTCCTGTATTACCGATTTGGATGCATTGTTTTTTCCATTCAGATGACATCATTTTTTTTTTAAATGTCAAGTCACCTCTATTAATGCAGTATCATTTGGCAAATCCTACAATCGTATATATTTTTTAATTTTTTCATTAACATATAATGTATTATTAGCTCCAGGGGTATAGGTACAATCGTATATTTTGATAGCGAGGAAAGAAATAATGCTTCTTGTGGTAGGAAAAATCCTGGAAGGATTTGTACCAGAATGTCAACAAAATTTCTGGGTTAGGGTGAGGAGTGGGTTTTTTTTCCCTTAAAGGTTTTTATATCTTTGTGTTTTATGATTATTTAAAAAATAAGAAATTGCTTCAAAAAGACATTTTTCATTATCGTTATTTTTAAGTAATCTCTATACCTAATGTGGGGCTCGAACTCACAACCCTGAGATTGAGAGTTGCATACTTTCTTCCAGCTGAGCCAGCCAGGTGCCCCAAGAAACATTTTTTATTTGAGTAATAAAATACAGTTTAAAGACTCCAGTTCTCAATTCTTCAGTAGCTGTCACTTGCTTTGCATCATGTATTTTGTGAATTCTGACATTGTGAGGAGTGATTTCTGGATAGACTTATTCAATAAATAGCAAAGTGTACACTGTGCCTTCGGCACTGCGCTAGGAATCCCTGCTCAATGGAGTTTACCATGAGATTAGTGGGAGAGAAATCATAATTAATCTCATAAACATGGGAAACTTAAAAGGGTCAAGGAGAAAAGGATGCTGTGACCTGGTGAGCAAGACTCAAGGGGGCCTTCTCCAGCTGGGATTGGAGGGTGTGTAGGAGCTAAGTAGGTAAAGAGAAATGGGAAGAGCATTTCTGATAGAGTGTCTAGGACTGAAGGAAGATTAGGGTGGTTGGAGCAGAGAGAGAGAGACATGCACAGAGACCTAAGAGGGTCTGGGATTTACCTTGAGAACAGTGGGACTGCTATTGAAGAGGACAAGACAGGGACCCATGTGATGGAATTCACAGCTAGGACCACCTTGGGCCTTAGATAGCAGACCACTGAAGGATGCTTCTGAAAGGCACAGGTAGGAAATAGTGAAGCCATTCTGAAATGTTGGCTGGCTGGCTTTCTTTCTTTCTTTCAGCAATCCTTCACTTATTTATTTATTAAAAAAAAAAGATTTTATTTATCTCTTTGACAGATCACAAGTAGGCAGAGAGGCAGGCAGAGAGAGAGGGGGAAGCAGGCTCCCCACCGGGCAGAGAGCCCGATGCGGGGCTGGAGTCCAGGACCCTGAGATCACAACTTGAGCCAAAGGTAGAGGCTTAATCCACTGAGCCACCCGGGCGCCCCCCTATATTTATTTTCTTTATTATTTTGTAAAAGATTTTATTTATTTGAGAGAGAGTGTGCATGCACAAGGGAGAGCACGGGTGTGGGAGAAGCAGAGGGAGGGGGGGAAGCAGGGAGCCCAACATGGGGCCTGATCCCATGACCCTGGGGTCATGACCAGAGCTGAAGGCAGACACTTGACTGACTGAGCCACCCAGGTGCCTGTTTTCTTCATTTTTAAAAGTAATTTCTACCCCCCCAACATGGGGTTTCAGCTCATGACCCAGAGACCAAGAGTCACGTATTCTGCCAACCGAGCCAGCCGGTGCCCCAAATATTGGCATTTTCTTTTTCTTTAGTTTTTTAAAAAAATATTTATTTATTTGAGAGATCAAGAGAACAAGTGGAAGGGAAGGGCAGAGGCAGACTTCCCGCTGAGCCGAGGGCCTGTTGGGGGCTCCATCCCAGGGGATCCCAGGACCCTGGGATCGGAACCTGAGCTGAAGGCAGATGCTTAACCAACTGAGCCACCCAGGAACCCCAAATGCTGGCATTTTCTGATATTCGTTCTCTTAGGGAAAAATTAGGAATGACCATCAGAGTCTTGGATATGTCAATTCCCCACAAAGACCAAAAATGTAACTGCCTTACCGATGAGTTCAGTTAAGGACTGTCAGTGTGCTAATCTCCAAAACCATGGGCAACTCAAATGCTTGTCTGGAGAACTACCTGCTTGGACTTGTGATGTTTCTGTGCTATTAGGTGGAATGAGCAAGGCTATTTTCCCTAGACTTTTTCTCCCCCTGATAATTGAGTTAATTTATGCTCATTGTAGAAAACTGGGAAGATTATGAAACAGGTGATTAGGTGAGGTCTTTATGAGCAGTCATCCTGGGGTAATAGAGCATCTCTGGGATTTCCTTTTAACAGTTGTTGGGTTGGGAAGTGTGGCAAAACTGGAAGAACAAGTTGGCACTGTCATAGTTAGAGGCTCACAGAACTGTGTTGACTGCTAAGTGTGGTTGGTTGGTAGAATGGATGCTCTTGAGTTATCTGTACTGTTTTAGAAGGTTAGTTAGTCTGGCTTCAGGTTGCTATTCTTTTGGGTAAGATGTTCTAACTCTAGAAGACTGTATCTTACATTGAATTAGAAGGCCACGGGTTAAGGTTGAGATAAAAGATGGGACCTGAAGTGGTGGCAGGGAAGTGGAAGTAGTGAGGCTGGTGTTCTTAGAAACAAAAGTACCAGCTGGGGACAGATCCTGCATACTTGTAGATGCTGGCAAATATGATCCAGGAATTTTTAGTCAAGAGGAATGTCAGACCATGGGCTTATTGACCCTCCCCTCATTTTCTAGGCTGTATTTGTGACCTCTTTTTGTCTGATGAAAATGTAGGTTAGTCTTTTAGAAGACAAAGGAACTTACTCTAATTGAATACCTGCAGGTAGCCTTAGGAAGTGACTGGGAATCCTCCAAAACCCTCTGAGGTGGCAGGTGGGGGGGGCGGGAGAAGGGCCCTTGCAGCTTCTCAGTGCACTGCACCCACTTTCTCTTGATCCTCAGAAGGGTTACCCTGTTTCTAGGTTAAGTTTGCCAGGGGCCTTGCCTTCTTGTTTCTTGGTTCCTTACATGAAAGGACTGAAGGCTTGATATCTGTCTGAGAATGAGAGAGACCAGCATCTGAGATAGAGTAGTATCCTGGAAGGATATGGACAGTACCTGCAAGTTGGAGTAGGAAATTGGAGTAAATTGGAGTAGGAGTTTTGGGGAATGTTTGAGACTGTAGTACTTTGCAGTTGCTTGGCCTCAAAGATAGCTAGCTGCAGCTGGGGATTGAGGGGCGGGTAGGGGTGGTTGGAGAGGGTAGAAGCAGTGTGGGGTTGGTGAGAAAGTCTCCACTTGTTGAAGAATCTTTCAGCCTTCCCTCCTGCAGCTTTGTCCCCAGACGTGGCACCACCTGACCTGCCCTGCTGAACAGATCTTTTGATTTGAATCTTCAGACTTAATTCAGCCTAAATGAGGTGATGCCTTTGAGCACACTAAAACAGTGGCCAACCAGTTCCTTATCCAGGGCTGCCTGCTGTTTGCTGAGTGAGAAGTGAGCCCCTGTGCCTATTCCCAGGCAGCAGGTCCCTGCAGTGGTGTCATGGACCAGCCCTGGCTTTGCCCTAGATTGTTGGGTGTAAGTTCCACTTGCCACTTTCTAGTGATGTGACCTTGCTGACTGAACCTTACCCTCTGTTTCCAGTTTCTAAAAAGGAGGTAATGTCTACCTTGAACAACTGAGTTGGAAGGCGATAATAAATTCAAGTGGCTTAGCACAGGGCCTAGTGTGTGTATATAGTTCAGTGAATGCTGTTACGATTAGAATGGATGAGGCAGGGGCACCTGGGTGGCTCAGTGGGTTAAAGCCTCTGCCTTCGGCTCAGGTCATGATCTCAGGGTTCTGGGCTCGAGCCCGGCATCGGGCTCTCTGCTCAGTGGGGAGCCTGCTTCCCTTCCTCTCTCTCTGCCTGCCTCTGCCTACTTGTAATCTCTGTCTGTCAAATAAATAAATAAAATCTTTAAAAAAAAAAAAAAAGAATGGATGAGGCAGGGCACAAAGGCACTGCTTTGCTTCAGGTGTGGAACATCTCCACACTTGGAGGACAAACTGTCACTGTATGCTGTGTGCCCCTTGGAGCCATAGCCTGTCTTCATGTTCTAGATGGAAGAAACTGGAGTCCCCTACAGAGGGTGACACTTTCTAGGGCCACCTTGCTGATTATTCTACAACTGGGAGTGGGCTCCAGCCTTTATGAGTTCAGATTTTTTTTTTTTTTAAAGAGTTCAGATTTTGTATGTTTTTTCCACTAGCCCGGGTGCCTCTCTAGTGATACAGGATAGCGGGGTTGGTGGGGCCCCACTAGAGGAAAGGAGATAACCCTTTTCCTGGGTTTGCTAAATCTCATGTTCTGATAGTGCCTCCATGTGTGAGATGGGAAGGTATTTGCCAGGGGTTCTTGCGTTTAACAACCAGGAGGAGCCCCTAGCACTTTTGGCTTTATCCCTAAGTAGTCTCTGACCCAGGATGGGAAGTGGGTTGCCTCCTGATGGTGCATGTAGTGGCAAATGGGAGAGGTTGGGACTGAATCCTAGGCTCCTTCCAGACTTACAGCTCCCAAGCTGGCCTAGAAATTGGACAGATCAGGCTTTGCCCCTGAGTGGTTTACTGTTTTTCACCCTTGGGTGGGTTGCCTGGCTACCTGGCCTCAGCTTTCCTGTCTGTAGACAGGGAGTATATCTTTGATCTAGGATGACTGTGAGGACAAAAATGGAAATATTCCCAAGTAAGAGGTATCCCGGCTCCTGACTCCTCTGTTCACCTCTAAGACAAAATTCTCCCTCCAGATGACAACTGCCTGGTGATCCCCGTAAGGTTGCATATCTCAATTATCACACAGTGAAACATTCAGATTGAGGCTTTGGGTTTTCTCTATAACAAAATTCCACCATAGCCTCACAATTTGGAGGTCTTTAGAGCTCATTGTAAGGAGATCTCACCTAAAAAGGTCATCAAATTATTTGGAAGGGAAGTGGAAAAAAAAGGAGCCCTTGGCTTTAAACCTGCATGTAATCCCAGCATAACATTTCCTCTAATCCCAGTTGTTCTGTGCAATTAGCCTTTGATTTAATGGCTGTTGAACTATACTCCACACATTCTTAGCTTAGAGGCAGCTGCTTGACATGACTTTGGAGGTGAGCAGGTTTCAGGCCAGTATTCTCTTCACTTGGTGGATTTTTGTGGTGGTGATAAGAGATTTTTAGTTTTATTGTCTGTTTTGGGCAGATTTACTCAGCAGGTTCTGAAAACTTTGCCACTACAACCTTATTCACATCTGCAGAGGAAGCACATTTTTTTTCCCAGTTGCTCAATGGTTTGGGGAAAGTAGGAGTGTAGCAAACTGAATTCTTGGTTTGAAGGCATTGGTTGAATTGGTCAAGTCACTCCACACCTGTAATATTCTCAGGACTTGTGTATCATTGACAGAACATTGCCAGTTCAAATGATTAGATTTTATTTTTTCATAAAACATTTTTAAAAAGATTTTATTTGACAGAGCACACAAATAGAGTGGTAGACGGAGGGGGGGGGGCGGCAGATGCAGGCTCCCTGCTGAGCAGAGAGACCATGTGATAAGGGGCTTCGGGCTCTATCCCAGGACTCTGGGATCGTGACCTGAGCAGAAGCAGATGCTTAACTGGCTGAGCCACCTAGGTGTCCCTGAACTTCATTTTTTGTTGTCTCATGTGTTAATCCTCTGCATGTAAAAGGCTTTGCACCTGTCCCTTCAGTGGCAGTGGTTTTTTCAGAGAATTCTGAATCCCCACCTTCCCTGGGATTCTCTTACATGCACTGGAACCTGGGAGATTTCCAGGTTTGATTAGACCTTCTTAGCAGTTTGTATGTGGGTTATCTGTCTCTTCCTTCTGCTTCCCAAACTTTGAAATTTCTCTTGTTGAGGCTTTTGTCTCTGGTGAAAGCCAGGGAGGAGGTGGAACCTCCGGTGTCAGTAGTAGGAGTTGCCTGGTCTGCTTTTGAAGTTTTCTTGGACAAAGATATTAATATACCCAGTTTGGATGGAAATGAAATTGAATCCTTGTAGTCAGTTTATCAGACAGAGCATTAGAAATGTAACTATGTTTGATCCTTGGGCCCCAGACAAGTTTAGGATTAACCTGGGACTACCTTGCTCCTGTGTGCCGTTTTACTGAACATAACACAGACTTCAAGATGAGTGGGGCAGTCCTTGGTGTTACAGACTGAGGCCTGAGAGGAAGAGTGGCCCGCCCCTGGTTTAATTTGTAGAAGGAAGGAGAACATAGCTCTCTGTTCTCTCCTGGAGCTTCCTTGGTCTGATCTCTGTCATCCTTATTTACTTGTTTCTTGTGCTTGCTTCGGCAGCACATATACTTGTTTCTTTTAAAGATTTTACCTTTTTTTTTTTAAGATTTTATTTATTTATTTGACAGATCACAAGTAGGCAGAGAGAGAGGAAGGGAAGCAGGCTCCCCGCTGAGCAGAGAGCCTGATGTGGGGCTTGATCCCAGGACCCCAGGACCATGACCTGAGCCGAAGGCAGAAACCCTTAACCCACTGAGCCACCCAGTGCCCCTAAAGATTTTACTTTTAAGTAATCTCTGTATCCAGTGTGGGACTTGAACTTAACAGCCCTGAGATCAAGAGTTGCATGCTCTACCAACTGAGCCAGCCAGGCACCCTGTATCCTTATTTCTTTATGGTTGGGTCAGCTAGTTATTTATCTATCTATCTGTCTATCTAATTTTTAAATTTCTCACTTTAATTCAATTTAATTAACATACAGTATATTACTTGTTTCGGAGGTAGAATTTAGAGATTCATTAGTTACGTGTAACATACAGTGCTCATTCCATCACGTGCCCTCCTTAATGTCATCACCTAGTTACCTCATCCTGCCACCCCCCACCCCTCCAGCAACCCTCAGTTTGTTTCCTATAGTTAAGAGTCTTTTATGGTTTGTCTCCCCTCTGTTTCTTATTTTATTTTTCCTTCCCTTCCTTTATGTTCATCAGTTTTGTTTCTTAGATTTCACATATGAGTGAAATCATATGATATTTGTCTTTCTCTGAGTGACTTATTTCACTTAGCGTAATACCCTCTAGTTCCATCCACTGGTTTGGTCAGTTCTGTTTTGTTCTGGGTTCCTCCTTCCTAATTAGGAGGTCCATTGGCAGATTTCCTTCCTCATGGCCTCATCTTTTTTTGTTTGTTTATTTTAATTCAGTTAACAGTATGGTGTTATATTAGTTTCAGGTGTATAATATAGTAATTAAAGAATTCCACACATCACATGATGCCATCAGGATAAGTGAAGGAGCCTCATCTTTTTTGAGTCCTGACATCATCATGGTGTCCGTAGTATAAGGATAGGACTGGACATAGGGAGGAAGAACTCAGGGCTGGTTTTGGAATCTCAGGGCTGCCTTAAAAAAAACAAAAACAAAACTAGCAGTGTTTCCTCTTTTGGAATTGAGTGGGTGATGGCTTTCAATTTTAAGAGCATAAAACTCCTTTTCCCTTAAAAAAAAAAAAGTAATGGCACTTACTTGCAGTCCTTCAGGTGACATGTCGGTGACCATTTCAGGATCAAAACAAGCAACCATGGAAATAAGGTGGAATGGGCTAAATGTCAGTTGCTGAACTAGGCTTCAGTGGTTGGCTATGCTAGTCTGGGGTGGGGTGGGGGCACTTAACACCCACCTAAGGGTGCTGGATGGTTCTAGAACAGCACAATCTGGTGCTGGAGTGGTCTTTAAACTTTATCACAGAACCATTTAGAGAGATTAAACATGTTTTGTTTGGAAAAGAGAAGGTTGGGGGTGGGGGCCATGAGGGATTCTAGGAGGCCCATTGGTGAGTCACTATTTGACAGAGGCCTTTTCTGCTCCTAGTGCCAGTAGGCACCCACTCACCCCCTCAGGGAGTATGGAATAGGGTTCTTCTTTCTAGAGAGACGATCAAGTGACCCTGCCACAATAGGCAGTGAAAGTGGTCAGAGAAGGGGCTTAGCATTGGGTGAGCATTTCAGATGTGTCCCCATCTTTTGTGCAGGTTAAGATAGTGGGAGAGCTTGTCCACTCTTGCCATGGTTTGTGGCTTAAGGGAAAAAGGAGACTTAAATTGCTTAGAAAAATTAAGGTAACTTTAATCTGTTTGACCAGACTTCTGAGTCTATGAACCACTTCTGGCTTTTTTTTTTTTTTTTTTTTTAAGTTAACCACTGACATTTAAGAGCTAAGCTGCTCTGATGGAGTAGCTGCTCTGATGGAAATGCTGTGTAGACTCCTCACCACCACACGGTGGAATTAACAGAGGAGATGTGTTGCTGGCTCTGAGCTTCTTTAGCAGGCTGGTTGGGATGGGTGACAATGTTGCAGAGATGTTGCAGCCAGGTGGTCCTAGCCCCAGGTTGTGAGTCACCCTTATTATACTCCAGTACTCTGTACAAATGTAATTTTTATTATATGCCATCTTGTTATGAACAGGATGGACTTCTGATCTGTCTCCTTCCACTCTCCAGCACACTCCTCTGAGAGGGGACTCTCTTCTTGGTCCCAAGAGGTCCATAGCTCTCGTGGAAAAGGTTGGTAATGTGGGACTAGACCATTTACAAGGAGTGTTTCCTTGCACTGGAGCATTCTGGATGGATGGAGTTGGCAGATAACCTTCCCAGACCTCAGCGTTTATGGAAAGTCATAGTGGGAAATAAGGTTTAAAAAAAAAATGCAGGTCGTTCCAGTTATTGTTGATGACTTTAAATGGAAGATTGTTTATACTTCATCTGAAAAGCATGGAGAGCCCTCAGAGATTTGTGAGGAGAGTATGCACTTGAATTGAGCAGGGAAGCCAGTCAGGAAAAAGAGACATTGATAAAAGGCAGGCATGAGCTAATATGGCGTTGAATTTGCCTGATGGGGAATAAAAAGCAGAGAACAGGTGCCAGAGACACTGTGCAAGGAGATTGGGTGGGGATTAGCATGATATCAGGGGCTGAGAACAACTCATTTGTCCTTCAAAAACTGGGGTCCCAGGGCACCTGGGTGGCTCAGTCGGTTAGGCATCTGCATTTGGCTTGGGTCATGATCCTGGGATCCAGTCCCACATCAGGCTCCCTGCTCAATGGGGAGTCTGCTTCTCCCTCTGCCCCTCCCTCTCTACCCCCCACTTGTTCTTTCTCTCTCTCTCTCTCACAAAAATAAATACATGAAATCTTTAAAAAAATTGGGGTCCCTTCCCTGTTCAGCCTATGTTATACCCTTGTGTTCTGCTGATGGTCTTTTCCTGTCCTCAAGAGTCTTACGGCCACATAAGGGAGATAGGATAGGGTGCCCGGAGAGAGGGAAGAGTGGGTATAAGCATGTCTAAGAGGTAGCAGCAGGGTGAGGACTGGAAGGTGACACAGGCTCCAAGATTGTGAGTCTTTGCTTTCAGGGGTGCTGAATTTGAGCAAAGGTGAGGTGAACTGGGTCCTGGAGAAAGTGGTTCAAGGTAGTGTCTACTGCCTGGGAAAAAGTGGGTGTTGGTGAGACAGTCTGGCCTTTGGTGCTAGATGACTCCTCTTTGTTTTACCTGTCTGGGAGGGAGGATTCAGTGAATTGAGGTATGAAGGCCCTCTGTGACTTCTTGAACCCTTTTGAATGCAAGAGGTATGTCTGTGAATTTGCCAGATTGTGGCCACCTCTGTTGTGGGGGGAAAGGTGCAGAACTTGATCTGTTCTTATGTTTCTTCCTCCTAAACTAATTGTGCTTTGTGTTAGAAGAAAGCACAAAAAGCAGGTAAAAGGGACTATCACATACTAGTACATGTAGGAAAAGTTCTGCTCTGTTCCCAGAAGTGAAGTAATGACAAATGGATGGAACCTAGACGAACACAGCCCGACATAGCCTGAGGAATTGTAGCAATTAGAGGAATCACGAAGAGGCTCGATATGATTCCAGTGTCCCAAGAGCTGGTTGGTAACCTGCATTTTCCAGATTCTGAGGATTTTCCAACTTGAGGTTTTGGACAGTTTTCCAGAGAGACCCAGAGCAATTAAGGCACTTTTCTGAAACATTGACATGAATTATTTCAACAGCTGCTCCTTCCTGTTTTGAGAAAGTTTCCTTGTTTCATGCATTGCTGAAATGTTTTCAAATCATGGCTCTTTGGGCGGAGTCCAGGGGAGAAGACAGGTGGGCATCCCACAGAGTGACAACACTAGCATTGAGAGGAGGGGAGGGCATGTAGTTGCAGGAAGGAAAGGGGCCTTGGGGATTTGGCATTTGGAAGGAAATGACTTGGGTTCCAGAGTAGCACCTGGTTGGTGATGTACAATATATGCTGTCAGAGTCCTGATTTTGAGGGGAGGATGGGAGTGAGGAATCAGGCCAGTTAAGTGAGGGTAGCAGCATGTTGTGCCTTATACAGATCTGGGAGGGCTGGCATTTGTCCTGGCCCCTGACCACCCCAGGAAGCCCTCTTTGTAGGGCCTGGGCTGTCCCTGAGCCCTGTGTCCTCTGCTGTCCTCTCTGCTGTGTCAGTGGCCAGGAGCTCAGTCTTCCTACTGGTTTGTGTCTGCTCTGTTCACTGCCTCACACTTGTGAGCCTTGTGCGAAATCTGCATATATGCTCCTTGCTGAGGGATCCTGCTTTGCTCCTTTGATGCACTAGAGAGTGGTTGGCGGATGTGTACATCTTATTAGGAGTGAAGATGAAAATTCGTTCTGGTTTGTGATCTAGGCTGGCAGTTGATTATGTCCTTTAAGCCCTTTGGCTTGTACCTTGGCAGGTAAGAGCTCAGACATATGAGCTTCAACACCCTTTAGGGGTTTTGTGCCTTTTAAAGAAAGGGAGTCATTGAATTTGCTACATGGTCCACAGGATACAGCTTGTGCAGTTGAGGCTCACTCCTCCATGAAGTTTCTAGCAATTCAGCAAAGGGTTAAGTTAATGTGCTCTTAGAAGAGGAATTGCGGGTGTGCTGATCTTTGCTCTAGGAAAATTTCCCAGAACCTTGGGAAGGATCCAGCCTCAGGATGGTTTCGAAGTCAGACTGTCCCTGATGGTACAGTAGTTCAGATTTGAGCCTGGGCCTGGGAGATAGCTGGCTTGGGTTTGGATCCCCATTTGACTTCTGTCAGTCTCCGTTTTCTCACCTGTCAAATCTGGGTATCAGTGCCACCCTGTGTGAAGTATGGGTAGTGCCCACATCAATGATAGTACCTCATGTGAAGGAGGAGTAATAATGGCAATACCCTCTGTGAAGTTTGGTAACCCAGGAAGTTCCCCCATGTGAAGTACCCCCTGGCCGTATCCCTTGTGAAGTGGGTAGCATTGGCAGTACCTTGTTCTGTGGTCATGAGGATTAAATGAAATCAAACATGTAAAGTGCCGGCACCCTGCCTGCTATCAAATAAAGAATTCAATAATTCTTAGCCACTGTTAGCTTTTCTTTTCCTTGTTTAGTAACAAAATCTCTTGTCAACATGTTAAAGATGATTCTTTCAGTGTCCCAGAAGTTGTCATCAGTGGGCTTTCCTGTAGAAGTTTGAAACTGTGTGCCTAATGGTCGCTTTCTCAGTGAAGAGTCAGGCCCTCACCTTCTTGCCCTACTGATGCTTGAGCACTCAGGAGGAGGCTTGGGCACTCAGGAAGAGGCTTGGACCATGGGAACAGTAGAGCCCTTGCCTTGGCAGTGGTGTCACTGTGGACTTCGGGACAGATCTGCAGGGCCTGAGTCTTAGGCTGCATCTTGATGCTGAATGGTTAGATAGGACCTAGGTCTGTGTGAGGCAGCTGGAGGCAGAGCAGTTCAGTGGGGTGGGCCTTGGAGGAGGCGGGAGGGTCTCCTGTGAGGCTGGCTCAGTATAGGTTTAGGTGAGTGAACGCTACCACCCTCGAGCCTCTGCCCCTCTACACCTGTGCTGGCCTTGCAACCTCCCTTAGAGAGAGGGCAGATGGCCTGGGACCCTGGGCGACTTCCCACTGAAATTACTTGGGGTTGGATTTGGCAAGACTGGGGTTCAGAGACACTAGAGTGAGGAAGTTTGGACCTGACCCATGTAGGACAGTGTTTCTCTGGGATGTGTGCTCTGTGTTTTCACAAGTTTTGAAGGCTTAGAGCTGTGCCTTTGCCTGGAGGACAAAGTGTGTTAGCCCTATGTATGCCTGTGTGGTGACCTCAATATGTTGGTCTTGTGTGTGCACATGTGCTGATTGTGCCTCCAGCTTACTCTGGGGTTAGTCTCAGGTACAGATGAAGTCCCATTAAGGACACGGTCTGAGCCTGTGTGGCCCTTGCAGATTTCTTTATGCTTTTTATTTTTTATTTCTGTATTCTTTCTTCTATTAAGGCAGAGGTTCGTTTGATGTTTGCATTGCGTCTTATAACACCTCAGAGTTTTAGTACTAAAACCTCTTACCAGCAAGGAGAATTTTGACTAGAGGCAGAAGCAGCAAGCAAATTATTAGACTCTGGTCTTTCCATTGCCCCCCAGAAGGCAGCCCTTAACTCTTCGTAAAGCTTCTGTGGGGGCAGTTTGGCCTTGTCTGCTTTGCTTCTCTTGGAGCAGGGTTCTCCAGGCATCTGATCTTAAGTGCAGTTTTCTTCCTGCTTCTTAGATGCTAGTTCTTGGGCTGTGTTAGTCAGGTAGCAGTTGTACCAACATGCTAGTCAGCAGAACTAGCAAGCAGGGCCCTGTGTCCACCCGGTCCCTCCTCTTCCCCCTCCTCTTGACCCTTCTGTGAGGGTAAGTGTCCATGCGGGCACTGGTGAGCTCTGATGGCTGAGAGAAGCCAGGTGTGGTTCACCCTCACCTACACCTTGGCTTCAGTTTACCCTGTAGGGTACCCGGGGATGGTGAAGACAGTTGATTGTTCTTTTTTTTTTTTTAAGATTTTATTTATTTATTTGAGAAAGCAAGATCACAAGCAGAGAGAGGCAGGCAGAGAGAGAGAGAGGAAGGGAAGCAGGCTCCCTGCTAAGCAGAGAGCCCCATGTGGGGCTCAATCCCAGGACCCTGAGACCATGACCTGAGCTGAAGGCAGAGGCTTAACCCACTGAGCCACCCAGATGCCCCTGACAGTTGATGGTTCTGTGAATACCCTCCCCCGGGAGCCCCTCTATTCCTGACATTCTCTGATCATAACTTTTATTGTTGGATACATTGTCAGGAAGGTGTGGCATCTGTTTACATCATTTCTCAGTTTGTTCTTAATTGGTGTATGTAGTGTAAGCCACTATTTACTGATAGATGTTGCCATCATTATAGTTTTTTCCTTCTCCATTTGCAGCATTTTAGTCCTGCAATTTTTGTGATTGCTGTGATACATCATCAGTTTACAGCACTGATGAAGCATCTGGGGCCAGGAACCAGTTCGTTGTCCTGCACTTTGCTGCAAGGCCTCAGGACTCCTGGGCTGGCCATGTGGCATAGTGTGGCATAGTGTGGTTGGTGGACAGTTCAGCTACTTCTGAGAAGTAACTTCTGAGAAGTTACCAGTTGGGGGTGCCTGCCTGGCTCAGTCAGTAGAGTGTGTGTGACTTTTGATCTTGGGATTGTGAGTTTGAGCTCCACGTTGAGTGCAGAGATTACTTAAAAATCTTTAAAAAAAACAAAAAAAGTTACCTGATGGTATTAACTATTTGACCTGGGCCTTGATGGTCAAAGAAATGAATTCTGCCACTTAGGGAAGTTTGGTTGGTCAGATGGTTATAGGTGGTTTTGTATTTGAAGACCTGCTGTCAGACTGGATTTCTAAAAACCAAGTCCCACCTTCCTGCCTGAAACTCAGCTTGGGGGTATCTGGAAGGTTTGTGGTTGGACAGCACTGACCCTGCTGCCTACCTGGGTACTCACTAGCCCCTTTGGATTTGGATTTAGTCAGACCTTTAGTGTTTGGGGAAACTACCAGCTTAAATAGACCTGTGTCCCTGCTTCTTGGTCTCCCATTGCCAGCTTGGAAGATAGTACCCTTCTCGGGGATCAAGGTGGCAGAGGTCACCTGAGGCTCCATGTTCATCCAGCTATAGTAGGATGGCTGGTGGGTAATTTCATTGGCAGTGAGAAGACAGAGAAAAGAGGTGAGGTGCAGTTTAGAGGTGAAAACTGGAGATTCTCTCCCATTTATATTTCTTTGGTGAGATTTCTGCCATCCCACCAACTGCTGACTGACCCAAATAGTACTGTCTTGTCTTGGACATTTCAAAGATAAGTTATGTGAACTACTGTGGGTAGACTTTGTTTAGATTTCAGGACTGTGAAGTTCTTTTCTTCTAGGCCCAGGTCTTCATTTGTGTGTATACAATAGGGCCGTCTTTAGAATGCTGCTCCCTCTGGGTGCTCTTGAATAACAAAAGCTTCTCCTTCCAAAGAAAAATATGCTCAAAAGTAAGATACGGTTCTTTAAGACTTGGGCAGTACTTGTAGAAGATTACCAGATGGTGGCAGTCTATCTGCTCCCCCTCTCTTTCTAAATTTGAGTATAGTTGACGCATAATATTACATTAGTTTCAGGTGTACCAGTATAGCTGTTATTCTCCAGGACCATGGCTTGTGGGGAAGTAAGCTCAGCCCATGGCCTTTATGCTGCTCCTCAGAGAGACTTGGTGTAATTTACTGGTCTTTGTCCTGCTCATGAATATGTAGATCAGGGTTGGTGCCTGTGTTGTCACCAGATGAAAGTGAGTGGGTTGCTGATTTAGGGCCTGTCTTCACAGCTTGGAGAAGGTGCTCAACTGGTAGCTTTGCTCCTGCTTGCACGGTACATGCAGGCTCCAGGTCACCCAGACCTGGTTGTGGGGGCACGTGGTGCCTCTGGTTAGGGCCCACGATGCCTCAGTGGTAGTGGATGATAACCGTCCACTGGTGAAAGAAGGAGTCTCACCTTTCCAGGAGGTTGCCTTTATGATAAGTAAGGTGTTGCTTCTTTGAAAGCAAACTCAAGAAAACTTGCCGTAAGAATAGAATGGCTGGAGGTTTTATTTCTTGACATGAAAATAAACATGACCTGGCAGCCAACTATAAAGCTAATAGAGGTGATTGAGATCCTGCAAGATGTGGAGGCAGCCTGGATGATATGTTTTTGGGAATGAGGCTCACTGCCATTAGATTTTCTGTTGGCTGCCCTGGAGTTGGAGTTGGATGTCTTCTGCAGGTGGGACTTTTTGTGATCCTCACTCCCAGATTTTCCTGTTTTGACTGGTCCTGGAGACTCAGGACCACTCTTTAGGCATCTCAGGAGTATTCTTTGTATGTTTTACTATCACAGGCCACACAGGGACGTAGGAGTTTTGCAAAGGAGACTGACTGCCTACTTGCCTTTCCCTAGTCCGAGAACCCCAGACAATCATTTTTGCTCCTCTTTTAATCTATACTGGAGCAGTTGACCAGGAGATAGGGGTGCTCTGGGCATTCCTGTCTGAAATAATGGGCAATGAAATGTCTTCCCTCTATGCGAGTTGGGTGCTTCATATTGGGGTCACTTGATGTTACTCTGTTTCTAGGCAGCATCATCCATGGACTCAGCTAGTGTGGTGAATCCCCTGGGCCTGGCTCTGCCTCACAAGATAGGTGGGCTTGGTTTCTTAAAATTTGAGCAGGTGGGTTACAGTGTTTTCCTTTTCACTGATGCTGATTGGCAGGTACACTGTTTGGGCTAGTTGTGTGGGTCTCCCTTGTGTAGAGTTGGTTGTGTCAGGAGCTCAGGCTTGCACCCCTGGTGGGCATGTGTTAAGTTTCCACATCTAACCCAGATGCTCCAGGGAATAGGTTTGGATTGGGCTGTGGTATCTCTGGCTTCCATTTTAGGAAATGTTTATGTCTAAGACAAGCTAGTCATTTTTACCATTCACCCACCAGGCATTGCTTGATTCCCTTGGTTCTTGGATGTGAGATAGAGCTGGAAGAGGTATATCCCAGGGAGATGGGGTGCTTTGGGAGGTCAGAGCTGGGGTGAGATAAGCATACTTAAAGTGATGAGGCTTACTTAAAGTGATGATACTGAGGCGTAATGTTTACTGCTGCTCTCATTTTACTGTTCTAAGTTTTTCCAGTGCCATTTTGTGTAGTTTATTTGGAGAGTAGAGGATGTCAGAGACATGGCTTGTCTGGGAAGCAGAGTTCTAGAGTCATACATTTGGCTGTAGAAATACAAGGCCTATGGGCTTTGTTCTGTACACAGTTTGGCCTCAAAGGGTTAAAATGATGTATGTGGTTCTACCTTAAGAGATGTCGTGCTGAGGAAAATAAGCCAGACACAAAAGGACAAATATTGTATGATTCCACTTACGAGGTCCCTAGAGTAGTCAAATTCACAGAGCTAGAAAAGTGGAATGGCGGGTGCTAGGGGCTGGGGTGGGGGTAAAGGGGAGTTAGTGTTTAATTGGGGACAGAGATTCAGTTTTGCAAGGTGACAAAGTTCCAGAAACGGATGGTGCTGGTGGTGATGGTTGCACAACAGTGTGAATGGACTTAACATCATTGAGCTGTAGACTTACTAGCTAAATGGTCAATTTGATGTTACTTATATCTTAGTACAATGGGGAAAAAATGGAATTTTTCTGAAGTCAGAAATGTCTTGCATCCTTATGAACATGCATTTTATCCTCCCAAGAGTTAGTTTAGGGAGAAAAGAGCAAAGGCACTCACATTTTGATCGCTTAGCTTGTGCCAGATACTATGAGGTTTAAAAAAAAAAAAAGGATGTATATATGTGTGATTCTAGAAGGCTCATTGTAACATCATTTTGGGAATGTTGGAGCACAGGGATTCCGTGGGTGTTTTTTTGGTCCCTACAGGGGTGGGGCTTGGATGCACTTTTTCCAGCTGTATGGGGTGACATGGGACTCTTAAGAGTCTTCAGGGGACTTAGGAGAGCAGTGTCCAGAAACAGATTGAGGTCTTTGCTGCTCCAGTGCTTGGCTTGGAGATTGAGGGTATTCCTTGTTTCCTGTGGCTGTTTGTCAGCGAATTTCCTTAATAGTAGCATATATTGGTGCATGTACACAGAATGGTAGACACCAGTTCTTAGTTTCTCATTATTATTATTATTTAAAGATTTTATTTATTTATTTAACAGACAGAGATCTCAAGTAGGCGGAGAGGCAGGTAGAGAGAGAGGAGGAAGCAGGCTCCCTGCTGAGCAGAGAGCCTGATGCCTGGCTCCATCTCAGGATCCTGAGATCATGACCTGAGCTGAAGGCAGAGGCTTTAACCCACTGAGCCACCCAAGCGCCCCTTAGTTTCTCATTGTTAACGGAGATGTCATCTCCTCTTTTGTTCTTGTGTCATTTTCTTTGAGATGTCCTTTACTAATGTAACATACCAAGCATCCTCAGTGCTAAACACTAACACTTCAGACACTTCCCAAAGTTTCAGACATGTCTAGATAGATGTGGACATTTGATTAATGAGCATTTTAATTTAAATATAGGGGTTTGTCTGAAGTTTTGAACTTCTGTGTGGACTTGCTAGGGCAACTGCTGGGGGGCAAGGTGGAAACTCTAGATAGGAGTTGAAATATTTCGAGGAACAACATTAATGAGACTACTTAGCATGAAGCTTGTTGGTTCTGAGAGCCTGCCTGGTGCCGGGGCTTGTAACTTGGTCCTTCGAATGGTCTTAAGACTTGAGGGTCTGCCCAAGGGCTCAGGTGGGCTCCTGCAACTAGTTATGATTCATCAGGAGGGAGCACTAGAACATTCAGGTTTGGTGGTATGAAAGGGAGGGATTCCTGGAATGCCCAGGAAAAAGTGATATGGTGGAGCCAAGCCTTGGACAGGGAAGGGATCTGTTGGAAAGATTGTACTGAGTGTTTTAGGATAGAACAGGAAAGGAGGAGGGGAGTACAGGGTGTGGGTGCCAGGGGTAGGTCATGCTTCTCAGCAGTGACAGAGAAGGCCTTTCCAGATGCAAGGCTGTAGAGGTCTCTGGAACCTCCCAGTGATTCATGAAGCTCTCTGCCTTTCTCCAAACACAGTATAAGGGAGGGTGGAGAGAGCTTCCCCCAGGAGTTGTGGTGGCACTGTGGCCTTGACTATCTCAGTGTTACTTCTTCCTGGCAAGTTGACTTGCTGTTCTAATTAAGGGTAGGGTTTATATTTATATTGCTATGTTTTTGCCTCAGGTCCATGGTGGAAACATAGTGGTTGGGTATTTATAACTCACGGAGGATGCCATTTCCTACCCTTGCTTCATTAGGCATTGGATAAAGAGATGAACAAGAGCTTTTTCTCCACAGTGTTTGGGGAAGAGAGCCTAATGGGATGCTGGATGTCAAATGTCAAGATCAGCTGTGCTAAGTGTTGAGGCTGTAGTCCTCAGTAATAGAAGGGGGAATGGGGAGGGACTGCTTAGGGAGAGGATGCTTAAGTAACAGGTGCTTGAGTCTAAAGGATGAGTGGGAGGAGGGAAGGGCTTTCCCAGTTATAGGAACACTGTGTGCAAAAGCCCAGTGGTGGAGGCAAGATGTGGCAGTATGAAGAATTGAGACAAGATTAGTGTGAGCCAGGAATGTTGTGTGTGTGTATATACATAAATACATACATGTCAGATGACTTCATAGGGTCACATGGGCCTAAAGCAGGCAGGCCCTCAAAGGTCAGAGTAAGATGTTAACAAGCATTGGGGGGTTTTGAGGGGCTTTAGGAATGGCTGCACTGGCATGGTGTGGAGAGTGGATGATATATTCCTCAGTGAGGGCATGGTGATCATGGCTAAGGGAAGATAGGCAGGGACAGATCAGGGGCCTGGAGGGCACATACTGGCTGTTACCCAGTGGATACCTCCTAGGTATGAGAGTAGAGACAGGCCAGTTCTGGTTGCCAAGGACGGGCTTGTGTAGCTGGCCTCACTGTTGGCTCCTTGGCTCTCATGGGGCTGGTTCTTTGCCTCTCTAGTATGCCAAGTCATGCTCTCCCCTACTCCATGGGGACAGAGGGTTAATGAGGCTCCATGCTTTGGAGAGAGCAGGTACTGCTTTGTGCCCTGGGGCCAACTCAGAGCTGGAGCATCTCCTTGGTGTGCCTGTACCCTGACTTTTTGTTGTGGTGTGTCTGGGTCACCTCTGTCCCTTTGATACTCACTCAGCACAGCCTGTCAGGGCTGCAGTTTCCTCCTGCTTTCAAGGATCAGGTAGTCCCATGTTTTCAGCTTCTGGGGCTGTACCGTCTCTGTTGCTTTAACTCAGTTCTGTCTTATAGGTGGAAGCAGCTGTGGACATTGCGTATTTGAGTGGGTGTGGTTTTGTTTCAGGAATACCCTTCACCAGGACCTCTCAGGCAAGTTTGCCGACCCTGGAGAAATCGAATTGTTGGCCCAAGTTAATCATTCCCTAGCCAGCCAGAGGATAGGGCAATGTGACCTCCGGGCTTCCTTGTGATGTTTTACGGTTGCCCTGCCTCAGTTCTTGCCTTTCTGATAAGGCTGACCGGGGAATCCCCTCCTTGACAACGTGGTGGTGCAGTTGCTAAGACCTTTGCCAGAGATGGTCTAGGTAACCCTTTTCTTCAGGGGCACTCAGTTTTCATGGAGGAAGTAGACTGTGGACTTACAGATGGAAGAAGGTGAAGGGTATTGTTGGGTTTCATCTTAGAGGTTTTTGGCCTCATGTTATTTTCCAGAACTAGATTAGAACCAGGGTGATAAATATTTGGTTACAGACACAGTTGAAGAATTTTTAGATAGCACAAATGTTTGGTGAGTGCATATGGTGGTAGAGGAGACCAGAGGTGTGCAGTTTCTTTAGGGCTGGGCCTCAGATGAGGTCCTTTGGGGGTGCCTTGGAGAACCCAGGCTGTTTAGGTGACTGTGGCCCCAGAGATCCATCTCTGCGCTGGCCATGGATGCTGCAGCTGGAGTGTGTCTGCAGAACTGGAGTTCCCCAGACAGCAGTTGGTTTTTGGCCAGTGTTCCTCCCCTCAAGTTTAAAGGGAGCCAACCTCACTTGCCTAAGCTAGAGAGGATGAAATGGCAACAAAGGACTTCTGTTCCCCAAAGTGCAGTGACTTGATTTCATGTAAATTACTGTGGCTACCTTCTTACTGAGGGTGATTGCCCCCCTAAACTGGGAAATCATTGTGTTTGGGTGGGTTTCAGAGTTGGGGTGGTGCGTGTGTGCATGGGTGTGCATTAGACCCCGGTGTGGGGCTCAAAGCCAAAACATAACGATTTATCAAGGGAGTGGAAGAGTCTCTTAATGAGTTGGTATTTGTGTACTTAAGGGTTACTTGATACTGTTTTAGATATATGGGTTGGAAATAAAAACAGTAAAAGCTCTCTAAACCCAGCCAATGCGGGTGGATGGCAAAACAGTCCAGATGATGTATCAGTAAAAAGCAACTACAGTTTATTTTAGAGAAATGCTCCTAGTTCTGATGGTGCTAAGTGATCTCTGCCTGGTTTCTGCTCCTTTGTGAATTTCACACTATTTGTATGGAGGGACTAATGCTCTGGGATCCTCATACAGGTTCCTTTTCCTTCAATGTTAAATCATCCCTGCCTGTTCATTCCATAAATATTTATCAAGCACCCAGTGTGTGTCTGACCCTGTTCTAGGTGCTTGAAATAAAATCACGCATCAGGCAGGCGAAACACCCCTTTTCTTGTGGCATTTGTGTTCTTATTGGGTGAGAAAGTCCATAGATAGTAGCTGCATAATATGGAATATGCAGAGAGGCTGGGCCTGTGAGAGAGAAAGAGCAGGTGGGCCTCTGCAAAGGAGACATTTTGAGCAGTGACTTGACGGGGAGAGAAGGGGGCTTGGACATGGAAGGGTCTGCCATCTGGGGGGTGAGAGTGATCAAGGCTGAGGGAGCAGGTGTAATACAAACACTGTAACAGCTACTGGTAGAATAGACCATACAGACATTTCTGAGAAATTGTGTGAAGCTAAATATGAACTGGACATTTGCTGACATTTAGGGATTATTATATGGTAATTATGTTTTCAAAGGTCATTTTCAATTTGGGATGCTGGTTGAAGAAGTGATTGTTAAAATGATAAAGTAAAAAAAAAATGATGAAGTATTTGGGATTTTGTTTAAAACATAAAAAGACCCCAAGGTGGGAGGGTCCTTGGTTTGTTGGAGGCATGGCTGGGGCAGGATGAGCAGGTGGGCCCCAGGCAGGCCTCTGGGGCCAGGAGATGATAGGGCTTCACAGAGCAAACACCAAACATGGTGTGGCCAGTGGAGGTTTGAGAAGCTGTTGGGCTTCAAATGTGTTTGATGGCAGAACCAATAGGATTTCCTGATGGACTGGGTAGTGGGGTAGTGTTATCAGGAGGGCAACTCCTGCTTTTAATCTGAGCAGCTGAAAGACTGGGTTTGTTATGAGCTGAGATGGGGAAAGCTATGGTTGAGTGTGAAAGTGGGAGTTTACCTTAAAATTTCTTGCACATTGCATTCTATCCTATGATGCAGGTTGTGTATTGTGATTAACACATTAAGATGGCCTTCTTCCTTGCAGGGTTAACTGTCTAGGAGATTGTCGTCCAATGTGTCTTGTGGTCTTACAGAGTAGAATACTGGATCTTTGTTGAGTATCGGTTGTCCACAGGCACATGGGTGTATTCTGTTCATCCATCTTTCCTCTGGCTTTTTCACACTGTCTTGGTTACTGGAGCTTTTTTTTTTTTTTTTTTTTTTTTTAAAGAGGGGGAGGGAGGGACAGAGGGAGAGCAGATCTTAAGCAGTCTCTATGCCCAGTGAGGAGCCCAGTGAGGAGCCCAGTGTGGGGCTTGATCTCACAACCATGAGATCATGACCTGAGCCAAAATCAAGGTGCCCCTTGGTTACTGTAGCTTAATGGTGGGTCTTAAAATCAGGTAGGGTAAGTCCTCCAAATTTGTTCCTCTTTTTCAGTTGTTTTCACTATTCTAGGTCCTTTGGATTTCCATGTAAATTTTAGAGTCAGATTGGTTTTTTTTTCTATAGAAAAAATTCTGGGAATTTTTTTATTGGGTCTGCATTTAATCGGTGGATCAGTTTGGAAGAGAATTGACACCTCCTGACCCATGGACAAGGGATGTCTTCATTTAGGTTTTCTTTCATTTCTCTCTGTGATGTATTACTATAGTTCCTCTTTATAGGTCTAGAACATTTTTTTTGGGGGGGGGGTGGGCAGTGAAGCAAAGTTTATTGAGTGATATCAAAGTGATAGCACAAAGCTCCTGAGGAGGGAGGGGACCTGAGAAGGTTACCCTTGAACATCTTTTTAAAAATTTAATTTGGGGCGCCTGGGTGGCTCGATGGGTTGAGCCTCTGCCTTTGGCTCAGGTCATGATTTCGGTCCTGGGATCGAGCCCTGCATTGGGCTCTCTGCTCAGCTAGGAGCCTGCTTGTGATCTCTGTCAAATAAATCAATAAAATCTTAAAAAAAAAACCCACAAAATAAAAATTAAATTTATCTTGGGGCACCTGGGTGGCTCAGTCGGTTAAGCGTCCGACTCTTGATTTTGACTCGGGTCATGATCTCAGGGTCCTGGGATGGAACACCACGTTGGGCTCCAAGCTCAGTGGGGAGTCTGCTTGAGGATTCTCTCTCTCCTTCCCTCTGCCCTTCCCCGTGTGTGCTCACACTCAAGCTCTCTGTCGAAAATAAATAAGGATAAATTTAATTTTTTTTAAAGATTTAAGTATTTCATATTTATGCTGTTGTAAATGGATTTTTAAAAATCTGTGGAAATACTGCTGACTTGTATTGACCTTGTTCCTAAGAGGTAGGTGTTCGGAAAGCCTCTGCTGCTGGGCTTTCCATCTCCATTGCAGAGTGAGGCCATGGCTCAGGTGATATGAAAGAACCAGGGTTAACGGTGTCCACTGTTTACTGGCCTGAAAGGGGCTAAAATAGAGTGGCAGAAAGTGCCCCACTCCCCAAAAACTAGCCCAGATGGTGGCTACGGCTGGTCATGGGCCTCACTGAGGAGGATGCCATGTGCTCCTTGGTGCCCAAAGGTCTTTCCATAGAGTTCACTGATGTTTGCTTTTTTTTGCAAGTTCTCCTGTGGGAGTGTTTCTCGCTATCCATGAACTGTGAATTGCTGTGAACCCAGTTTAAAAATAAAGGTTTCATATCAGAGCCAAGCTCTTGGTAGTCATATGGGCACAAAGAATGACAGCAGAGGTGATACTGACAATATTCGCCAAGCTACAACTGACAGCACTGCCTAGGAGTCTAGTTTGGCTGGTTCTCTAGGATTAGCCTCTGTGGGTGGAGCCCTGCATATCTGATGTCACAAAGGAGGGGGAAGTCCTAGGGCCACACTGTCTCTGTGACCTTGGGAGAGTTCTGAACATTCTTGATCCTTAATTTTCCTGTCTGTAAAACAGGCAGCTCGTTCCTCTCTGGGCAGTTTTGTAATCGCTGTGGAAATGATCCTCAGAGTAAAACTTCGAGTTGCCCTATGGAGGTAAATAAAGTCTGCCAGGCTCCGGGCACATGACCCTCAGCTTCTTGAGGGCAAACCCTACAACTGCCTGGAATGGTGGGTGGTTTCTCTGCCATCTTTGCGAGGGAGCATGGACTGGGGAGCAAAAAGGTCATGTCTGTAGAGGGAGATCTGGGTGACTCTGGGCAAATTCCTGAATATTAGACCCATCATATCCCTTGTCTTTAAAATGGGGATGATTGTGTAACCCCAAGATTGTCCTTGGGATTCAAAGAGGTAGGTAGTTTTAGCATAGTAACTGGAACTCGCTACTGAGCACCTGTTAAATTCTAGATATTACTGTTTCTGCTATTAATGTTATTACTGTTATAACCGGAATGTTGAACCGTTTGCTATATATCTGGTATGTCAGGATGTGGCTGCTTATTACCACCTCATATCTCTGACCATATTGCTGAAGTCAGTGTCTGGGACGCTAGGGTTTATTGGTTAACACTGTATTGGGTCATAGGTCAGAGAGTGATAGAAATTTATTTCCTTAGCCTGTCCCCCTGTGGAAAGTAGCACAGGCACAGCTGTGGTTGAAATCTAAAATTTTGCTATATAAATTTGGGTGGGAGATACTGAAAATCATCCATATATTCCCGAAGATTTCCTTGGAAATTCAGTATTTCTTTTTCTCCCTTTTACTTTAGGTTGGTCAGCACGTTGACACAAGTTGCCTTTTGACGTAGCTGCCGCCATGGCCAGCTGGTAGGACTAGCATCTCATGCACGGAAGCCAGGTGAGTGTTTGGGGTCTGTTATCTGTGGAATGACTTGCCCAGCTTCTTGGACATTTGAAACTGATCACTGCTTCAGAAGCTTGCAGCTACTTCTAGAGGAAATGGAGGGAAGTAAGTCGCTCCAGGATTGTGTACTGGACTGTCACCACGGGATCACTGAGGCCCTGCCCTTGCTTCCAGGGAGGCCATTTCTTCTCCCTTCCTGTCTCAGGGTTCACTCACTTGAAAAGCCCAGGCCTAAATGGAATAAACCTTCCAGGGAGTGTCAGGAGTAAAAGATAATCCTGGCCAGGTGGCCTTTGCCCTCTGGCCATTTTTGTGATTTCTCAACACTGACCGAAATGAGTAGAATTTTTCCCTGACCACTGTCTGTGGCATAGGGCCTGGCACTGGTGGTTGGAGCTGGTTGCCCTGACCTCCAACTCATGCCTGTGAGGAAACTGAGGCAGCCTGACCCCTTGCTTAGGGCTCTCAACTCAAGGACTGTCAGAACCTAGCAGGACTGATCTTGACACCTGGGTGGGATTTTTGTCTTGTTATCAGCAGGGTTTGCCCAGCTATGTTTTGGCTGAGGACTGTCTATCTGGAGAAGAACTTAAGAGCTCAAAGTTAGAACTTTAAGGCAGGTGGAGACCTCCTGGGTTGGTCAGCTGCTTCCTTTTCCAGGCCAGCCAGCAGGTAACTTGCTTAGGGGTGCATGCCAGTCTAACAGCACCATAGCTGCATGGAGTGAGAACCAGTTGCCTGGATTTGCCCGCTTCTTGACAATAGATGGGATTAGTTTTGTGAGGTTTTGGCTCTTATTTGCATGTAGCAAAAAAACAAAAACACATGAGCATAGTCAAGTTATCCTGTTAGTGGGAAAACAGTTCCAGAATGTTCTTCCAACAAACAAGCTTTACCAGTGCTTTAAAAAAATTTTTTTTTGAAGATTTTATTTATTTATTTATTTGTTTGAGAAAGTGAGCTCAACCATGAGTTGGGGAGAGGGGCAGAGGGAGAAGCAGACTCCCCACTGAGCAAGGAGCCCAGCTTTAAAAAATTTTTTTAACAATCAAGATCTAATTTGTCTACCATACATTTCCCTCATTTATAGTATACGATTCTGTGATTTTTTTTTTGTTTAATAGTGTTGTGCAACCTTCACCTCTGTCTAGTTCCAGAGCACTTATCACCCCAAAAAGAAATTCCATCTTCGTTAGTGGTCACTCCTTATACTCCTTCTCTCACTAATCTGCTTTCTGTCTCTACACATTTGCCTGTCCTGGACATATCAGCAGAGTTACCCAATATATAACCTTGTGTGTCTGGCTTCTCAGCATAGTTTTTGAGGTTCATCCACATTGTATCATGATTCAGTGCTTCATACACTTTTATGGCTGAGTAATAATTCTATCACATGGATGGACCATGTACTCATTCATCTGGGATAAATTTGGGTGTTTCCACCTTTTAGCAGTTCTGAATAGTGCTGCTATGAATGTTTGTGTACACAGTATGTGTGGATGTATTTTTGATTCCTTTGGGTGTATACCTAGGAGTGGAGTTGCTGGGTCATATGGTAACTGTTGAACATTTTGAGGACCTTCCAGACTCAGTTGTCATGGCAGCTGTACCATTTTACATAGCCCAGCCCTGCCTGAGGTCCTCACAGTTCTGAAGACAAGAAGTAACCTCAAGTCTGTGCTGGTTTCCTAGAGCTAGATGAGGATTAGATCATCAGTGTTGACGATGCTTGATACCTGGTCCTGGTGGCATAGTGGGACATCCACAAGGGGTGGGCCTGGCACTTGGCTGTTGATGGCTATTTTTAGACATTAGCATTTAAAAATCAAGGAACTTCACATCTGAAAAAGGTCTCACTTGAACCCCTGCCCAGTGGGGTTAGGGACTCCCCTTGGCTTGCAGCTCAGGTCATTGTCTAAAGGCAGTGGGCTAGCTTAGGGTTCTCTGAGGTTCTAGGATGGGTGCTCCGCCATTTGCCTGGTTCTTTGTTAACTCAGAAGTAGTAAGTACTTGCTGAATGAATGAATGAATGAATGGTTAAAAGCAAGCTCCTCCTTTCCTGTCGCAGGACCAGCAGGGAAGACACAACCATAGCATTAGAAGCAGACAGTTTGGGGGTTTAAACTCCTAGAAGTAATCCTAAGTGTTCTTTCTGGCCTTGCCTCTCCCCACCCAGTACAGGAAGGGGCTTGATAGGAAGGGGACAGTCTGTGAACAGTTATGGCATGTGATAGTTAATGCCAAACAGGCAAAACACCCTTGAATAATTATTTTTTAAGATCTGTAAATATGTCAGCTTGTACTTTTTGTTGTGGGCTATAAGTCACCTCAGCAATTTGGTTTTCTCTGATTAATACTAGCCCATACCCACTTTTAATTGTACCATGGCCTGTGGTCAGCTAGTATCTCCCCATTCCTGCCATCCAGGACTCAGTGGGCACAGAAGAGGAGCGGGGCAAGAGGAAAGTAGGCTCCCGATGAGCCCTGAGGTACACACACAGCCCCCACATAGTGCCCCACTGTGTACATAGTGGAGGTGTGTACACCTTGGGTCAGACTGCCAGCTTGGGCTAATGGATGTGGCATCTGCCTCTTGAATTTTTCTTGTCAGGAGCCCTGTTTGTTCAAGTACACACTGCTAGTGTGCTGAATGACTAGCCTTATGTTGGGTGTTAAGGATTAAAAATGGGTGTGACTTAGAGAAATACACTTCACAGAGAAAGTGAATGCGGATGTCTCTAACCAAGGTATGGAAAGATGCTCAGGTCTTTCTGATACTAAGAATAATTTTCATTGGAGCTTCCCCAAAACAGCATGTCTGACCTTTTGTCCCCAGGGGTGGATACCAGTCTGTTGGTGGAAATCAGGCACTGCCATATGTTGCTTTTAGAGGTTCACAACTCTTCAGAGAGAGATTGGCTTACCCTTTGCCCCAGAAATTCCACTTCTAGAAATGTATCACAAAGATGCACTGTCAAAAATAAGAATTGTGACAAGGATGTTCCTTACAACATTCTGAAGTAGCAAAACTGGAAATGACTTAGATGAATGTCAGTTGGGACTGGAGCCGGATAGGGGTAGAGCTTCTGGTGAGGTGGTGTCAAGCCCCTGAAGGAAGGAGGCATGTCCTCATGTTATGGTGATAAGATTTCTAGGATGAAGTAAGAAGTGGAAAAAACAAGGTGGAGGATAAAGAGATGTAGTGCACTTACTTGTCCAAGGGAAGGTGGGGAGACATGGCCATATGTGTATGTGTTTGCTTATTTTTTTTTTATTTTTTTATTTTTTCAAAAGATTTTATTTATTTATTGGACAGACAGAGATCACAAGTAGGCAGAGAGGCAGGCAGAGAGAGAGGAGGAAGCAGGCTGCCCGCTGAGCAGAGAGCCTGATGCGGGGCTCGATCCCAGGACCCCGAGATCATGACCTGAGCCGAAGGCAGAGGCTTTAACCCACTGAGCCACCTAGGCGCCCCTATATTTTATTTTTAAATATAGGAAATCTAAACCATAAATGAACAACATGGTCATTTCTGGGAGGAAGGCTGAGAAGAGACAGGGTTACCAGGAGATGTCTCTGGCTTTCTTTTTCGGTGTAGCACCAGATGGGTGTTTTACATAATTATAAACAAAAGTATGGCAGATGTTGTTTGGAGCAGGGGAGAGAAGCAACCCCTAAAAACCAGAAGCAAAAGGAAGTGAATAGGAATCTAGGTATATGTCAGTTGTGACTGAGGTTGGTGACTTAACATCTGAGAGAATTTGCTTTGCTAGAGTTTTAAACATAGTAGTTAGACTATAAATGTTGTAATGTGATAAGCCATAAGGGCAAAAACTTCTTCTTTAAAAAATCATTAACTGTTTTTAGGAATTATTTTTGGTTTTAGGTTAATTATACCAGTAGTCTTATTATATAAAGTAGTGCCCCTTCCCCTATAAGAACACTTTCCAGGACCATCATGGGATGCCTGAAAACGCAGATACTATCAAACCCTATATATACTATGATTTTTCCTATGCATATATACTTATAAAGTTTAGTTTAAAAGTTAGGAACTGTAAGAGATTAACAACAATATCTAATTATAATAGAACTGTTAGAGCTATACTAAAATAAAAGTTGTGTGAATGTGGTCTCTCTCTCAAAATATCTTAGTACTGTACTCACCCTTCTTGTGATGATGTGAGATGATAAAATGCCTGTGTGATGAGATGGAGTGAGGTGAATGACGTAGGTGTTGCAACATAGCATTAGGCTACTATTGACTTCTGTTGGTCTGCCAGAGGATCATCTGCTCCTGGACCGTGATTGACCACAGGTAACTGAAACTGTGGATAGTGGGGACAATTATATTGCAGGAGAAAACAAGCAGTTAATGTCTTTAAGAATCAGAATTTTCAGCACTAAGAAAAATACAAATATAAAATCAAAGCACTTAAGTTATAACATTTTAATTCTAACTCTGCTTTGGGAATGTCCTCATTGTGTAAGACTGCGAAGGGTGGGACAGAGGAATATGAATAAAAACAGATTCCCAAGTTGGAACATCAGATGTGTTAAAAATCCACAGGTTCATTTATATTGGTGCTCAAAAGGAAAGGAAGAAATTCTCTGGTCCTCTTTGGAAGGTTCTGTTGAACCGATTCATTTTTAAAACTGGTAAATAGAAACTAGTATTTATTCTTTCACTTTTCTATGGACTGAACTCTCGAGGAACAAAATGGTGAGAGCAAGCTTCCCTCACAGGTTCAGTGCTGCCCTGCAGAACTTCCTGGAACTCTCTGTACCCTCACTGTCCAATGTGGCACCTGGAATAGTTTGAAGAAGTCAAATTTTCATTTAATTTTAGTCTTTAAATAACCACATGCGACTAGTGGACAGTGCAGCTACTAACATATTCTAGCTAATTAAAATGAAATGATGAAATTAAAAGCTTAAAAGTTTTCAGATACATAATGAAATGGTGAATCCAGACAGTGATTCTCTGTAGCTGCCTGCCATCAAGGAGAATGTGTGTCCTTCTGTAATGATGTGTGCTTGGTTGGGCCTCAAAATCTAGTTTACAGTAAATCAGGGACATGTTGCATTATAGTTACAGGGATGCCAACCTGACTTTGGGAAACAGGATAAATAAATGTATGGTTGAAAGGAAAGGTTGGAGGGGCACCTATAGATTTCAACCATGTGTGACTGACAAAGATTAAGAAATGCTTGTTAGTGGGAGGCGTCTGGGTGGCTCAGTGGGTTAAGCCTCTGCCTTAGGCTCAGGTTATGATCTCAGGGTCCTGGGATCGAGCCCCACATTGGGCTCTCTGCTCAGCAGGGAGCTTGCTTACCCCTCTCTCTGCCTGCCTCTCTGCTTGCTTGTGATCTCTGTCAAAGAAAGAAATAAAATCTTAAAAAAAAGTGCTTGTTAAATTGTTGGAGGTCAGCTCATGAAATTGTGGTTTGTTTGTGCTGTAGAGATAAATATTGACCAGTTTATTCATAAAATGAATGCTGTGTAGAATTTGCTTCCCAGGAGCTAGTAGAGTGTGGAGGAAGGCCAAGTGTGGAAGACCTGCAGGCTGAGTGGTGGATGTGCACTGTGAGTCATGCTCTTCTTGCTACTTCTGTGGGTATATTTGCAGTTTTCCATAATCCAGGATTTGAAAAAATGGGCTTAACCCAGGTATTCCCTCAGGGAACTTTATGACATCTGTCACCCAGGGCAGGGGAGACAGCTGCTTACAAAAGTGAGGGTGGTGGCCACTTGTGGTTAGTTTAAAATTCAAACAGAAAACCTTCAGATTCTGGAATTGTTATGAGGGGCTGTGACTCGTGGCCTCTCAGGTGGAACAGCTTCCGATTACAGCATCGTTACTTTCTGTAATAATAATACAATTACCTTTCACAGAGCCTTCAAAGAGCAATAGTTATAAAGTGGGTATTGTTCCCATTTCACAGGGGAGGAAACTGAGGCAAACCAGGCATTGTGATTTCTACCTGATGCACAGAGATGCTGATGGCACCTTCCTTTCCCTGAGCCTCTAGCCTCCCTCCCCAGTACTTGGAGCTCATTTTACCACTGCATGTGCTTCTTCACTTCAATACTTTGACTCTGATATCCCATACTTTGTTTTCTCACATAATGTATGTATGGTTTTTTTTTTTTTAACATTTTATTAATTTATTTGAGAGAGAGGCAGTGAGAGAGAGCACGAAGAGGAGAAGGTCAGAGGGAGAAGCAGACTCCCTGTGGAGCTGGGAGCTCGATGTGGGACTTGATCCCGGGACTCCAGGATCATGACCTGAGCTGAAGGCAGTAGATTAGTGGTTGCTAGGGGCCCTGAAGGGCACAGAGGCGGAGGAGTGGGAAATGACTGCTAATGGGTACAGGCTTCTTTTGGGGATAAACACATTCTGGAATTTGACAGAAATGATGATTATATGATATTGTGAATGTATTAAATGCCAACTTTGAAATGGCGAAACTGGTGAATTTTAGGTTCTGTGAATCAATCATTCAGTTCTTACAGCGATGAACTTACAACAAACCCACCACACAAGTGGGAACTAAGAATTGCCTCCAACCAAAGGAGCCAGTGCCTAAGAGCATGGCCACGTGGCAAAGATCAATTTAGCAATGGGGAGCCAAGGCGGAAAGAGGGCAAGGCCTCAGACAATTGGGGGTCACACCCCAACCTGCTTAGTTTCTACCAGGAACGAAGGGCTGACTGGACCCCATGACAGGCCTCTTCCTAGGAAACTCTGGGAAGATACAAAAGGAGGCAGGTAGATGGACACCAGGTCAAGAGACGGAGTGAGGTCCCTTCCACGAAGAGTTACAGTATAGTCCCTAAATCACACACAGGATCAAACCATCTATTTTATCCACTCCTCACTGGCTATGGCTACTATGGAGACATGACACCAGTGAGGTGAGTGTGGTCTCTAATCAAAATATATTATGTTGGGGGCGCCTGGGTGGCTCAGTGGGTTGTTTCTTCTCTCTCTCTCTCTCTCTTTTTTTTTTTTTTTTATGATTTTAAGTAATCTTTATACCAAATGTGGGGCTTTAAGTCACAATGCCAAGATAGAGAGTTGAACACTTCTCTGACTGAGCCAGCCAGACCCCGCCTCACTCCCTTGATAGTGTCCTTTGCACATTAGATTTTAATTTTGATGAAGTCCAGTTTGCCTTTTTTTTTTTCCTTCTGTTGATACTGTGCTTTTGGTTTCACATTTAAGAATATGTTGCCAAATCCAAGGTCATGATTTACCCTTCTGTTTTTTTTCTAAGAGGTTTATAGGTTTAGCTTTTAATAGTTAGGTCTTTTACCTATTGTGAGTTAATTTTTATTAAAAGGTAAGAGTTTTGTTTTTGATCCTTATGTTTTTTATTGACATGAAGACATTTTGGCTTTTTTAACAAGGAAGAGAGAATGATAGCTGGGAGTTCTGAAAATACTTTTTCTTGTATGTTTAACACACATATATGTGTCCTGGGCTCTAGGATGGTAGCACTGAACAAAGAGGTATTCCTTGTCTTACGGGAGATTGGGTTAGGAGGGTACACAGAGAGATGAGTAAATAGAATGTTAAGTGGTGATAAGTGGGAAAGAAGTTAGAAATCTACGGAGGGGGTTGTGTGGAGGGGAGATATCATCACTTTGCTGTCTCAGCTAAGACCTGAAAAAGAGAGGGTAGTTCAGAGACCTGGGGGCAGAGACCTTCCAGGCAGAGAGAACAGGAAGTGCAAAGGCCCTGGGGTGGGAGTGAGCTTGACTGTCTGGAGCAGCCAGAATGTCATTGTGGCCTAAGAGAATGGGGTCAGGGTGGAGTGGGGCATGGGATGGGAGGAGACAAAATCAGAGAGACAGACCTGACCTTAAGGCTGCTTGAGGCGAGGGCCTTGCTTTTACCTTGAATAGTAAAAAGGACCACTTAATGTGATACCCGCAAGCCCAGCTCTGCTGTTTCCCAGTGATGGATTGATTGATGTAGGTATCTGAACAACTGTCTGCCCAAGGGGAAGATTTCCACTTACTGTAGAGGCTAGAAGTGGGATTTCTGTTTCAGCTCTTACAGCTGGGCAGAAAGTGCTGAGAGAACTTTTCCTTGGTAGGAATGGTTTCTCAGTCCCAGGGCCTTTATTGAGACCAGAAACTTAATCCTAAAAGTAAGTTTCCCTGCTGACTCTGATCCTCCTGGGGCATTTGCCAGTGTGCTCTGATAGCATAGAATATGCAGGGAGGAGCTTGACAAAGGAAACCCAGGAAAGGCCTTCAGGTGTTCCCATATTGCTGGGTACCCTGATGAAAATGACAAAAGAGGCACCCCTGGTTCCCCTACTTTCTCCTTCTGTCTCCTCCTAGGAATGGAGGTGACTTTTTTGGTCCTTTTTGGACTTGTCTGTGCAAAACCTCCCTGCCATTTTCAGCCAGGGGCCTCAGTGGAGCTGGTGGTTAGAGCTGTGTCTTGGCCCTGAGGGAGTTGGCACTGAAAGGGTTAAGGCTTCCCATTTTGTGATGTGACACCTAATGGGGACATTGCAGATGGCATGAAAATGGTAGGTGTAACCCTTTGTAGACCATGGAGGCGCATGGTTCAGGAGGCAGCTGAGAAGGAACAGAGGGCTCTTCCTTTCCCATGGGAGGCAAATGTAGCCCACTAGCCCTGAGGGTAACATCCCGCACCAGGGGGATTCCTGGTTAGTGTTTCCAGGTGGACATTTAATATTGCTCAGATTCCCCTTCACAGGCAGCACCTTTGTTTCTCTGTTGTGTGCTCCTGCAGCAGCATGTTTCTTTCTGGCTGTAGGGTTGGGCTTTGGCCCAGCGGCTCTGGCTGCTCCTGGTGGTTGGATGCGTATGTGGAGCCACTTCCAGGTGGGTGGTGTTGGGTGCTCACGGGGCACTTCTGGAGCAAACACAGAAGCCAGGTACTTATCTCCAGTGTGAGCCTGGAGGAGCTACTATAGTTTTAAAGATACTTGCTACTGGTCTTTCCCTCTCTTAACATGTGATCAGCGTAAGTGCACTTTTTTCCCACTGTGTGCTCTGACTGGAGATGGAAGACTGGCTTTCATTTCATGTCTCTGGGAAGGGGTGCTCAGAAGCCAAGGCATGGGGCTGGGGTGCAGATGTAGTTGAGGGGGATCTGTTTGATCCACATTATTCCCTGTTTTCAGAAGTTTGCAGGAGATTGGCTATGTCTGAGGGAAGATAAGAATATACTCTGTACACTGTCTCCCCAGGATAGGATCTGTACTTTCTTCAGTTCTCCGCCCTCCCACCCCCCACCCCCCACCATTACTCCCATGACTCCAGGGAGGGAGGTTGAGGTCTGAGGACCTGATGTCCCAGGCCTGGCGCTGCACATCCTGGAGGCAAGTTTGAGCAGCCTAGTGAACTGTCAGCAGGCTGGCCTCGTGCCTGTCTATTTTCTGGAGATGACTTGTCCCGAACCCTGCTTTGTTCCCATGCACTGTGCCTGAGTGAGCTACTACGAGTGCTGTGTTCTTTACTGTGTAGCCTGTGTGGGATTTGTGTTTAGGAATCTGGGGATCATAAAGTTTTGTCTTTAAAATGTTGATGGTCAGACGCCTTGGTGGCTCAGTCGGTTAAGCAGTGGCCTTAGGCTCAGGTCATGATCCTGGGGTTACTGGGATCAGGTCTTGCATGGGGCTCCCTGCTCAGTGTGGGGCCTGCTTCTCCATTTCCCTCTTCTCTCCTTCCCATGCTTGTGCTCTCTCACTCACTCTCTGTGTCAAATAAATACATAAAATCTTTTTTTTTTTTTAAGATTTTATGTATTTATTTGACAGACAGAGATCACAAGTAGGCAGAGAGGCAGGCAGGCAGAGAGGAGGAAGCAAGCTCCCCACCGAGCAGAGAGCCCGATGCGGGGCTCAATCCCAGGACCCCGAGCCCATGACCTGAGCCGAAGGCAGAGGCCTAACCCACTGAGCCATCCAGGCGCCCCAGTACATAAAATCTTTAACAAAAAATGTTGATGGTCACCACTTAAGTGTGTTAAAGTTTCTCCTGTCCAGGTTAACTTTGTTAAATATATCCCCAAAAAGCATTAATTCAGAGACGACATTTACAAGTCCTCCGCTTTAACAAAATCTGGTTGTAAATGTGTGTTTATTTGTAAATGTGAAAACTAGAGGTGCCAGTTCCTTTTTAATCTTTTTCATTCTTAACCTGTTTCTCTGGATGGTTCTTGAACCAAGGACTAGAGGTAACTATGATAGATGATGTCGTGGCCTGTGTTAGATGGCCCCCCAACCCCTTGATGGTAACAGGCTTATATTTGATGGGTCATTAGGATTTCAGATGGTGTGCAGTGTGTGGACACACCTGGGATATTAGAAGTGTTCTGTTATGAGGAGGCTGAGATGCTCCTGAACTTAACCTTCCCCTTTGGCTCCTAGTCCAAGCTGAGGACTGCAGTTACAAAGGGTTTCCCAGAAGGATTAGGTAGAGTGCACTTGTAGGGGCTGGGAGCAGAGAAGTCCCCCGAAGAGAGTTCCCGTGCTCAGATTGATTTGGTTGATGGAGTGACTGGAGGCACTTGATTTTAAGTTGTGTGTATGTGTCTTTGGAGCATCCTTTTCTATTTCATGGCTCTTAGGGCTTCCTCCCACCCTTTCCTTTAGGATCCAGTTACAGGTTCTAGCCCTTCTCACTCTCACAGGCTGATGGCTGGCCCTGACCTCCACCCCAACCCCAGTCCCTGGACTCCTGAAAGGTTCCCAGTGCCCAGAGAAGTCCATGTGAGGTCCTGCCATCACCGAGAGCCTCTCACACAGAGTATAAGTGGCCTAACAGGATTCCTTTTCCTTCTACACAATTTCATCCCATTAAAAAAAAAAAAAACTTTAAAGTTTTGATCTCCTTTTATTTGGTTTCATTTACTTTTCCTGGAGATGGGTTTTCATGCTCCTGTATATTTTCCACTTCATCTTTTCTAACATATTTCCTCCCTCCTCTATCTTTTTTTTTTTTTTAAGATTTTATTTATTTATTTGATAGAGATCACAAGTAGGCAGAGAGGCAGGCAGAGACAGAGAGAGGGGGAAGCAGGCTCTCTGCTGAGCAGAGAGCCCAATGTGGGGCTCGACCCTGGGATCATGACCTGAGCTGAAGGCAGAGGCTTTAACCCACTGAACCACCCAGGCATCCCCCTCCCTCCTCTATCTTTACAAGTCCAGATTTTGTTCTTGGGGCCCAGCTCCAATGAAGCATTTCTAGATTGTTCCCTTCTACCAAGACAAACTCCTTTTCTGGCGTTGAGTTGTAATAAAATGGTGATTTAGCACGTGCATTTCACAGCCTTTATAAGGTCTATGCTCCTACGAAGGCAGGGACCCAGAACTACTCTTTCTCCTACCCTCCAGAGAGCAGGTACCTCTGGGTTACTGTCTCTTGGAGAGGTCATTATCTGGTGTGGTATCAGCATTTGTTAGGAGTCTGTCAGCATCTACATCCTGCTGGGTGGGATAGGCTGTGAACTAAGAGATGGGAGTGTCCTAGGTAGTTAGTAACTGACCAGGCTCCTTGTGCTGCAGAAGTTCCCTTCTGGGTTTAGGCATTACTTAGATAAACAACAGTAAAGGGTGGTTAGTTCTTTGTCCTCTCTGGAATCTTAGCTTACTCTATGCACAAAGTTGTAGAAATGAACATGGTTGCAGTGTTGGTGATTTGAAAATGCTCTGCCGCTCCAGCCAGGTGTGAAATCACTAGTCTTGGGCAGGGATTGGGGAAATGTGGGCTAAAGTGGCTGAGGTGCATGGGGATTTATGCGAGGCCCTGTGGGGTTCTGGGTGTCTTTGTGGTGATTCTGGCCCCCAAGTCTGATCTCATTTTCAAACTTCAGGGTTTTCCTTTTTGAGACAGGTGGATCAGAAGTTGGACACTGATCACTCATAAGAAATGCTGATCTTTTGCTTAGAATTGAACAGGGAAACACCTTTTCTGAGATAATTGGGCAAGATTTGGAAGTGGGAGGAAGGGATTAAAAACTGTGCACATGTGTGAATGCATGTATGTGGGGGTGCATGTGTCTGTGAGTATGCATGAGTGTGAATGCACATATATGTATATTTGTAGTGCAAAGTTCCTTGGTGAGCTGTAGCTTTGGGGATTTGGGAGGTATCTGTCAGTGCCCCAGTTTCCATGTCATCCTACCAATAAGGTGTCCACTGAGTGGGGTCAAATGATCCCAAGTCTGGGGCATTATGTGTTCCCTGTCCCTTTTCTTCTCTTCTCACTTCCCTCACCCTCCCCAGCATCCAGAGCCAAGGCAATATGGCCACTGGAGGTTGATAGTGAGATTGTCCAACTTGTGAGAAGCCTTTGAAAGAGTGACTAAGCCCCTCCCAACAGGACAGAAGAATTTGTTGGTCATGTGTCTCATTTTTATAAAGTGGTTGTCCACCTGGTGAGCTGTATTTGCTGCTTTTAACACAAAGGAGAAAGCTCAGTAAACTTGCATTGAGACCCCAGGTTAGGGGTGAAGTGATATGCCCACCAGTCAGGTCCAGTGTTCACATAAAAGCAGAATAGAAGGACCAAAGTGGTGATTCGGTGGAGTCCCCAGGAGGGTCCCTGGGGTTCTCTTGGTGTCCCCAGGCTGGACTAGGCTGTGGAGCTGCAGCTGTAGGCAGAATGTTCCAAATGAAGGTCATGATTATAAAGAAATCTCTGTCCATTCTGTGGGGCAGGAAACAGGGTGCAAAGCTATGACAGTGCTACCTGTCTGCCCAGGACCTGCCCTAGAGTGGGGCGCTTGGAGGGGCACTGTGGTATGGATCTGCATCCTTCTAGTCCCCAGGAGGGGTTCTCCCCACCCCCTTCTTGAAGTTTCCCTGGCACAGGTGACCCCTTTCCTCCTAGCCCTCAAGGGTGAAGGCAAGTCCTGGTTACCTGGAGAAGTTGGTTGGGCCCTGTAGCTCCCTTCCTACTGCAGGACATCCCCAGGGACTTCTGGTCCTTCAGCAGGTTAGCCCCAGTGTGTTCAAGTCACTTTGTGTCCCAGCTCAAGCATCCCTGTTTCAAGAAGGGCTCACCCCAGCCCATTCCCTCCCAGCCCTGTGCCCATCAAGGTCCTTCACATCCCTGTGCTTTTCCTTAGAGCTTTGGTCTGATGCTCAGGTATGAGTGCTGAGGAACCGCTTGCTTTTGTAACTGGGTTAAAGTTCCAGCCACTGCAGTAATTGAGTTTATAGCTCATAATTTCCTTATACGATGGACCTATTTATCTTGAGAGTGTGTAGGGCTTTTAGGGTGGTATAAAATAGTGAGACAGGCTAACCATTTGGTAAGCTCTCTGCACTCAGCACTTTTTGAAACTAAATTTCTTCTGACTTATCAAAAGGGGTAACCTTGTGTCCTGGGCTCAGATTGAATTTACATGTTCACGTCCTTTTTTGAAACCTGTTTTCCTCTGTAGTCAATTCTCTGATAATGCTTGTTTTGGAAAAGCAGATTTGTTCCAACACTATTGATATATTAGGACACAGTTGGAGCATAACACATATGTATGATTTTGTCCAGGAGAAATGCCAAGTTCAGGTTAGAGGTTGAGGAGCTATGACCCACAACCTGTGGTCTGTTTTGGTAAATAAAGTTTGATTGGGACACAGCTATGCCCATTTGAGGACATACTAATACAACTGCAGAGCTGTGTAATCAGGACAGAGACAGAATGACCTGCAAAGCTGAAAATATTTACCGTGTCCCTTTAAGAACAAGTTTGCCAACTCCTGGAGTAGGTGAATCCACAAAATTTCTCCCAGCTGAAAGAACACCTGATAGTACACAAAATGGAAAGGCACAACTCAGATATGCACCAGGCCCCCTCTAGACCATACCATTTTCTCTTGCGGTCAGATAGCCTCATTCCAGCATGTCACAGTAACTCAGAAAACAGCCACAGCAAATGCCAGGTCTTCCCTTCAGTGAGGTTCAGGCTTCAGGCTTCAGGTAGCATTTGTGTATTTCTTTGCTGTTTAACATGTTACCATTTAAAAATCAGGTTCCTGTCTTTTTTTTTTTAATGTCATGATGAAGTTTTGGGGTGTTGTGTACCTAACCCTGTTGTTCTGGTAGCCCTGTGTTTTTATTGCACGATTTTGCAATATGCCATGGTTTTTTAGAAATGCATATATGTTGTGCTCCAGAACTTTTACTGTACTTAGAAAGCAAACAGCGAAAGATGTGATCTCATTCAACAACATAAAGTTGTAATCATTTAATATCTCATCTGGACCTTGTGGGCGAGAGGTCAAGCCCAATTCTGTACTTGTGAGGAGCTCCCAGTATCCTTTGGAAACCTCACATGTGACTCTGGGTGGTTAATGGAATCTTTCATTTGGGACTGCCTGGAGCATGGGCTTCAGTTCCCAGCATGTCTTACCCATTTGCTGTGTGACTACAATCTGCCTCAGTTTCCCCACCTGTAAGGTGGGGGTAGGTGGTGGCAGTTACCTTGCAGGTGGTTATGAGGATCATTTGACATGATCTGTGTGAGGTAAAAGCTCAGTGTTAGGTGTTTTGCCCTTAAAAGTAAGAAGACCCCACATTTCTGGTAACAACAGAGGAGCAATATACTTGGGTCACAATCTGAGGATCTCAGTGTTGAAATGGGGTTGAGATGTCTGGACCAGCACCCTTTCCCCTACTGGGAGCTCCTCTTCATAAAACTTACATTTGTTCATTCATCAGATAGATGTCTCTCGTCTGTCTGCTGTGTGGCGGACACTCTTCTCTTCCAGGGCTAGGGACAAACAGGAGTATTGACACTGAGGCACAGCTGTCATGTAGCCTGTTATCTGTTGGGTGGTAGTGACATTTAACTCTGGGGTCCCATGGCTCCTGGCTGCAGGGTCCTCCCTGGCCTGGCCCTGGGCAGCGGAAATCTTAATTCCCTCAGGTGTAGTTCCCTCTCGTTTGAGGATGGGTGTTTTATCTTCCTCCTCATTAGCACGTGCATCATTTTATTTATTTATTTATTTTTCTAAAGATTTTATTTATTTATTTGACAGACAGAGATCACATAGGCAGAGAGGCAGGCAGAGAGAGAGGAGGAAGCAGGCTCCCCGCTGAGCAGAGAGCCCGATGCGGGGCCCGATCCCAGGACCCTGAGACCATGACCCGAGCCGAAGGCAGAGGCTTAACCCACTGAGCCACCCAGGCGCCCCACACGTGCATCATTTTAGCTGCACTATGTGCTTATTACTCCAGAAGAAAACAAACCATTTAAACATGATTTAACAGAAGGCCTTTTGAGGGGCACTTGGGTGGCTCAGTGGGTTGGGCCTCTGCCTTCAGCTCAGGTCATGATCCCAGAGTCCTGGAATCGAGCCCTGCATTGGGCTCTCTGCTCGGTGGGGAGCCTACTCCCCCCCCCCCCCGCCTGCCTCTCTGCCTACTTGTGATTTCTCTCTCTGTCAAATAAATAAAAATCTTTAAAAAAAAAAGACGGGGGGGGGAGGCCCTTTGACTGTGTAGTGGAATGTTCACAACGGGCAGCTTGTGAAAGTGCCAGGTAGAAAGGAATGGTGGACCTGGGTTTCAGGCCCAGACTCTTCACCTACCGAGACTTGGATTTCCCTACCTTGGGTGACATGCTCATCTTCAACAAGCAGAGGCTTGTTGAGTAAGTGTTGAGTGGCAGCTATCACCCCCAGCATGTGTGGTTCCCCCGCCCAGGTCACAGGACTGCTACAGGGAGGGTCTCCCTAGGATCCTCTTAGTGTAAGTCTTTGAAGGCCCAGGGACCTTCTAGCTAGGCAGCTGGACCTAGGGCCTTTTTGATGGTGTACAAGAGAAAAAACACCTGTATTTTTGGAGTATCTTAGGTTTTCAGATCCCTAAGGGTTAAGAACCCAGCTTTAGTCAGTGAATAGTAAGACTTAGTTGTCCTTTTGAGCAAACCTGTAGCACAGGACTCATGTGGCTCTCTTCTCTGCCTGAGACCCTCCCAGCCCAGTGGTTTGACCCTCTCCTGCCTAGACCATCTCCCTAGATTCTTGTTTCTCTCTCAGCCTTAGTCTATGAGACTCTATCTCTGTATACTCAGCTTTCAGAGTCCGAACACAGAGGGGTTGTGTTTTTTTTTTTTAAGATTTTTTATGTATTTATTTGAGAGAGAGATCATAAGTAGGCAGAGAAGCAGGCAGAGAGAGAGAGGGAAGCAGGCTCCCTGCTGAGCAGAGATTCCCGATGTGGGGCTCGATCCCAGGACCCTGGGATCATGACCCAAGCTAAAGGCAGAGGCCCAACCCACTGAACCCCCCAGGCCCCCCAGAGGGTTGTTGTTTTTTAGATTTTATTTATTTGAGAGAGAGAGTATGAGCAGGGGGGAAGGGCAGAGGGAGAGAGAAGAGAAGCAGACTCCTGTGGAGCAGGGAGCCTGATGTGGGGCTCGATCCCAGGACCCAGAGATCACAACTTGAGCCAAAGGCAGCCGCTTAACCACCTGAGCCACCTGGGTGTCCCTGAACGCAGAGTATTTAATGAAAGTACTTGTTTGCTTCGTTTTTACCTATAGGGCAAATGCAAGGAAGCATACATTATTTTGAGGCTAATTTATAGAAATGTAGGTTTAACTCAGTAGCGTGTACTGAACCTGTATTGTTTTGCTCCACACTGAATATGAAGGTGAATGGGAAAACAGAGTTTTGCAAGGGAATGGGAAAACAGAGTTTAGCAAGCTGGGAAGAGAGATGAAGCTGCTGAGTAGTATAGGGGTTGTTGCTGTGGGCAGTCTTCCTGAGGAACTGGGTAAGACCCACCTTCCCTCAGAGTGAGCCCACACTGATGCCATGGCCTGGCAGCCAGTTCACAACTGGTAGCCCAGGTAGAAGTTGGACTGTGGGGAGGAGCTGAGGGGTCTGGGTTTATGGCTTAGAGCTTGAGAGTCTCTTTAGTGACACAGAGGGTAGACTCTTAAGCTGCATAGACACTTGCTCATAATGGACGGGAAGGTCACAGCAGCATCCCCTCTCAGTCCACTGAAGGTTGCATGTTTGTCTTATGTTCTTGGTTCTTCCTGTTGGAGGAGCGTAGCCTTGTGATTTCCCTATGTTACAGGACACCCTCCCTCTGGCCTGGGAGCACTTCCCTCCAAAGGGCCCTCTTCCCTTGTCTCACTCCCACTAGTCCTTTCAGTTTTCAGCCTCTGCATCTTGGAGTGTTACTTTGTCTAGCTCTGTTTTATCTTTGTGTTCTTTGAATATAAGACTGAGATGAAGTTATCCTTAGGAGAAATAATTTCATACAGAAATGTTTAATACAGAAAGTGAAAGTTTCTTAATTCTTCAGAAATGAGTGCTATGGCTTTTAGCCCAATTTCTTTCACTTTTGATTTTAGTAAGCTTTTTCGTTTTTTTTTTTTTCTGAAGATTAAAGCCTTTTTAAGCCATGTGTTTATACTATTTATATTATAATATTTATACATAATAAATATTTTAAATACTTTACTTATACTATTACAGTTTATACTATTCTGCAATTTTGTTTTCTCATTCAAGTTATTTCTTACATCATTATGTGTGTCTTCACTTAGTATGTCTGTGAGGTATGGGTAGGGAAACTGAGGCTCAAAGAATAACAGGATCCTTCAGCCAGTTCCCTGAGATCTGGCTTCTGTTCTCTCTAGTGTCTGATAGTAGAGGCTGGCTGTTGGAATCATCCTTCTATTTCCCAAGTTAAATTGTATCCCTTATACTCAACCTTAACAGGGTTTGATGTTTAAAACTTGAGAACTGGCATCTTTAGTATGAGTTCCTTCCAGAACACAGCCACTTCATCCCTGCTGCTGTTGCTCAGAGAGATATATCAGAGAGTGGCTCAGGACTCGAACAGAGGGAGGCCTCTGTTCTGGAAGGGAAGACATGTGCTTGTCAGCCAGAGCCTGCTGGCACCAAAGTACAGCTTAGCTGTTCTTTTCCCTGGCCCCTCCTCGGGTCTTGGGTTTGACTCTCAAGAATGTGGGGAGCCTCCAGAGGGTGGGTAGAGGGTGTACAGGTCTGGGACTCATCTTCCTGAGCTTCCTCAGGCTGTTCGGGAGAGTGGATGGGATTCCTGGGTTCAGGCAGGAGACAAGGGGGAGGCCACGCAGGGGGGCATCACAGCCCCAGCCTCAGGATCACCAGGGCACAAACATCTACCTGCACTTCACATCTGCTCGGAGGCACTCTGTTGGTGGGTGCCCAGCTGAGTCCTGATAGAGCTGCCCACGCAGCAGGGCCTATATATTTGTTGAGTGTGGAGATTGGCTCCTGCCGAGTGAGGCCAGTGTCTGGATCTTGTTGTTACCCAGCTTGGCATTGGATGCATCACAGGCCCTTCTTCTTTCCTGATAGGAAAGTGTGCCCTTTGCTACTGAGGACAGTGGCTGGCCCATGTGCAGGCCTCTACCTGTCAGCAGACACTCCTCAGCCTCCCTCTGTGGCTCTGGTAGACCCATGCTCAGCATGTCCAAACTACCCCAGTCCCAGCCTTCTCTCAGATCTGTTCTCTCCCCATCTCAGAAAATAATTCCATCTTACCAGTCACTCAGGCAAAAACAAACAAAGCAGTCCTTTCTTTCTTTTTTTTTTTTTAAGATTTTATTTATTTATTTGAGAGAGAGAGCATAAGAAGATGGCAGTTCAGAGGGAGAAGCAGACTCCCTGCCAAGCAGGGAGCCTGATGCAGGATTCGATCCCAGGACTCCAGGATCATGACCTGAGCTGAGGACAGTCACTTAACCAACTGAGCCACCCAGGTTCCCAAAGCAGTCCTTTCTTGCCTCCCATCCAGCTGCTGGCGTGTTGTGTTGTCCATATCCTCTAAAGTATCCTTAGTGTTTGCCTGTGTCTCCCCACTGCTCAGTCTCCTTCTCATCCTGATCCATAAGATACAGAAGCCTCCCAAGACTGCTTCCCCCACCACCCCCGTTCTAGTCTGTCCCCAGATCAGCCAGATGATCCTTTAGAATAAATTGGATACCCCCCCAACTTTCCATGCTCCCCCTGAGGGCAGTCCACACTCAGTACCCTCTTTCCCCCACCTCCTCATGCTCTTCTCTCAGCTCTGGAAAGAGCACCCCAGGTCTGCCTTTCAGAGCCTCAGCCTGGTCACTTTTCCTAAGCATGTATCGCTAAGCACTTTTCTCATGCCTGAAACAGGAGTGTTACTCGTAGTATTCCTGCTGGTGTGTTAGTAACTATGTAGTATAAATAATATTTCAAAGTACAGAATGATAATGCCTTAGGGTTATATAGCTCCATGACTTGTGTTTGTTTACTTTTTTTTTTTTTTAAATCATCAGGAGATGTTTACTGGTGTTATGTGCTCAACTTGTGCCAGGTGCTTTCATTGGTCTCCTTAGTTTGGTTTAAAAATTCTGGTTCCTACGTCATTCACCCCTTTGGAGTTGTTTGAGAACAGGTTTTTCTCCTCTGAGGTTCTCAGATCAGTGAGACAGTGGAATTTTACTAAAATAAAGTAGGGGCTGGCTCAGTTGGCTAGGCAGGTGACTCTTGATTGACTCTGATTGGCTCAGGTCATGATCTCGGGGTTGTGGGTTCAAGCCTCATGTCAGGCTCCATGCTCATTGTGGAGTCTGCTTGGGATTCTCCCCCCAACTTGCATGTGCATTCTCTCTCTCTCTCTCTCTCTCTCTCAAATAAATAAATAAATAAATAAAATCTTTAAAATAAAGTAGCCTTGGGGCGCCTGGGTGGCTCAGTGGGTTAAAGCCTCTGCCTTCAGCTCAGGTCATGGTCCCGGGGTTCTGGGATCGAGCCCCACGTCGGGCTCTCTGCTCAGCGGGGAGCCTGCTTCCCCTTCTCTCTGCCTGCCTCTCTGCCTACTTGTGATCTCTGTCAAATAAATAAATAAAATCTTAAAAACAATAAAAAATAAATAAAAAATACATGGTCAAAGCATTTTCCCAAAAAATAAATAAATAAAGTAGCCTTTGGTAGAGGCAATTACAGTTTGCACTGACCCAAAGCCCCATGTCATCATTTCACCTGTGATTTCGTGGCCCTTTGTTCTGGGGTTGCTTTGTGGGTATGCCTGTGTAGCCTCTAGTGTGGCTACAACCTCCTTCTTGGGGTGAGGAAGATCTGGGCTTCATCCTGCCACCTCTCTGCTCCCCCATCCCTGTCTGAGGATCTATTAGAGCAGGCTCTGCGAGGGGCTGAGGCCACCTGCGTTCTAGCCTTGCTTCCCGGGTAGCATCCTGTGCCTTAGGCAGCCTTTTGCAGACCTGGGGGCCTCAGCTTTACAGTGGGCATGCTGCTGTCAGGATATTCCCCTACCAGCATGGGGTCCCCCTTCAGTAAGAGGGAGCTGCTTTTTGTGGGCTGGCCGTTCCTGAATGGGCTTGTGGTAGAAACTCTGTTGTCTTTCCCTTCATTCTACCCTTACTGGCCAAGGATGTGAATCCTAATTTGCTACCACACTAATCCAGCCTCTTCACCTGCTCTTTAGAATGTATTCTAATGTACCTCCTCACTGTTTTTTGCAGAGATCATAGGTCATGCTTCATTCCTCGAGGCTGGTTTCTTCCCTGTAGGTTTGTGGCCCATCCTGGGTTCATGCCTGCAGGTGGTGGCCGCTAGCCCTAAGTGCGGGAGGTGGGGGGGGGGGTGGGCGCCACTGGTCCTTCATGCTTCGAGGAGGGAGGAGCTGCTATTTACCAGCACCTGCCGTCCCCAGGAGCACATGCCCCTTGTGGCCTCTAAGACAGCCACCTTGTGTGGAATAGGCTCCACCTAAGGCAGGACAGGGGGTGGGGTGCAGAGCTGGAGGCACTCTGTGCCATGGTCAGCCCCGTGCCCCCTCCAGCTATGCTGGTCCTTCCTTTGGTGTGGGAGGCATGCAGCAGCCCCCCTCCCAAGAATCCCCCACCAGAGCCGGAGGGGCAGGGCATGTGTGCACTGCCAGGATGGCTGTTAGTTCTGGGCCTAGGGTTGGCAGAGTTCTAGCCCCTCAGCTTCAGAGTGAGCTCCCCTGATACTGCACACAGAGCATAAACAGGCTATGTTCTGGGTCCTCTGCTGGGAACCCTAATGAACTACCCAAACTGGGGTGCTGTGGAGGACCCTATGACCCAGGGTGGTTACTGGGGCTAGAAGGAGCAGCCCTGTGGGTGTGAGGCTCTGCTCCGGCTTTTTGCCATTTCTTGTTTTACACCAGTGAGAATGAAGTGAGGTCACATGGGCACAACCTTGCCAGTCTGGTGACTTGGCACACAGCAATCTGGTTTGGTTCCCCCTCTCCCCTTATCTATGTGGGCAGTTGAGAGGAAAGACTTCACGTAGGGTCTGGGTTTAGATGAGTTTCATGGATTGGAACCTGGAATTTACAAGGCCAGAGACTATGCTGGCTGGCAGGGTGGGTGGATGGGTGAGGGTACCATGCTGGAGCAGAGGCAGAGTGGGGAAGCATGAGGGAGTTTGAGCACAGGATTGGGGAGGGCATCCTCCACATCAACCTTAGTCCCGCTTCTCCTCCAGTGGGTACCAGGCCAGAGTGGGAGCTTCTCCCTTAGGGACAGAATTTCTTCTGACTAGTGGGGACCCTCTTTCCCTTTTTTCTGGTTCTGTCTCCTGTCCTCTCCTGTTTGATCCTGGTCTGGGTTGCGCAGCTGCCTGCTGTCCAAGGCAGCTACTGAAATTGTTCCTCTTGTCTAATTCCCAAATGTTCAAGGGGCTCCTGTTTTAGGCCGTCCCCGAGGAAAGATGACCCATGCACCCACAGTGAGGGAGAGGAGGGTGACTGACACTCAGGACAGTGACTTATCTGCAGTCTCACAGAGACAGGGCTGATAGACTCAGTGAGCAGGCTGACCGGGTTTGTTGTGAAGGCGTATCAGAGGACAGAAGCCAGGGATGCCTGGGTGGCTCAGTCTTAAGCATTTGCCCTTGGCTTAGGTCATGATCCCAGGGTCCTGAGATCAAGCCCTGCCTTGGGCTCCCCGCTTGGCGGGAAGCCTGCTTCTCCCTCTCCCACTGCCCCTGCTTTGTGTTCCCTCTCTCGCTGTCTCTTCTCTCTCTGTCAAATAAATAAAATTTAAAAAAAGAAGGAGGACAGAAACCATAGAGCTTTAGGCTAAGAGAGACATGGGGGGTATTCTTGCTTTCTCTGAGCCAGTTAGGAGACCATATCCACACAGAGAATGGGAGGAGAGGATTGGGAGATATTTGGGGGAGGGTGACTGGGACTGAGCAGTTGGTACAGGGTTGGTGACACGCACGGGATAGGATGCCAGGAGGGGTTGGGGGCAAATGAAGGTCTTGTTAATATCCTGTGCCCTTGAGCTTCAGAGTTCTCCAGCCCCACCTTCCTTCAACACGGGTGGGGAGCTCCCTAGGGGTGACATGACCACCAGGAGACTTGCTCATTTTGACTCATTTGTACTGCCTGTAGTAGCAGATATCTGAATGCCCCGGCCAGGCCACACTGGCCTGACGTGTGTATATGGGCCACTCTGCCTCCTGAGCCAGCAGCATGAAGCAGCTGTCCATTTCATTCCTTTCACTCTAAGTCCAACCAAAGGGGCCCTTGGGGCAAGGCCCTGCACTACTGCTCATTTGTGGAATTGGCTCCTAAAGAAGATTGTGAGTGAATAATCTCAGGAGGGTATCCCGTGTATGATGAATTAGCCCCTTCATTACTCTGTGTTGCCCCCAGCCTCCCAGAAGGTGGGCTCTGGGGCTGGGAATGACTGGCCCTGTCCAGGATAGGCCTCCAAGGGTATTCACTGGTGAGGAAACTGAGGTGCCAGGTGCCCTGCCTGTGGACACAGACAGAGCCTGTGCCTGTGGACACAGGTGCCTTCAGTGTAGGTACACCACAGGTATGAATTGAGAATCTCTGAGCCCATGGTGTATTCCTCCATGGGCCCCATGTTGGCAGACTGGATGCCTACTATCCTGTGTAGAACTGGCACTTTGGGACTTCTGTTAGAGCCTGGTAGCTAAATTCTTTTTTGTCCTCTCACGAACTCTGGCTTGGCTTTTTAGACTGACTGAACTCTTGCTGCAGTTTTATTTCCTGTGTCCTGCCTTGTTGGGACATCAAGGCTGGGCTCGGAGTGGCTCCTTTAAGAGCAAGTGCCTGTGTCCCAGACTCTGTTGTGGAATGCCAGCAGCCTCCCTGCAGACAGACATCACTGCGCTGTCCTCCGTCCTGTCTCAGTGAGGGTTAACAACACTTCAGCTTGTTGTCTGGAACCGGTTCAGACTGGTTTTCTGGAAAGTGCTTTGTCTCTCAGACTGAATCCTGGGAAGGGTCATGTGGAGCCCAGTGATGTCATGGGATCAAAAACTGACTCAGCTGTTTTTTTTTTCTTCTTTTCTTTCTTTAAATCAAGATATGTGTGTGCTGCAGGTACAGGGTGCTGGCACAGTGACGAGCCAGCTCTTACTCCACTCAAAGTTTACCTTGCTGGCAGTCAAAGAGTTAAACGTGACCCCCACCTCTCACCCCCAGAGGTGAGCAGGGAATGAGGAGCCTGTCCCTCACTAAAGGGGAGAAAAAGGGTCAACCTGAGGCAGTGCTGGGCTGGACCTGGGCATTGACCCTGCTCCTGGGACAGTGTGGTTTCCCTTTGCCAGATTACAGACACCTCCAATCCAGGGCAGGTACTCAGAATCCCAAATGCAGGGAGTTCAGATCTAGAACAGTTTGCCTGTTTGCTTTTGAGTCTGGAGCACAGAGGATTCCCCTTCCTTCTGATAAGGAGCCACTTTCCATTGTTCTTGTCCAGGTCCCCAAAGGTCTCAACTCCTCAGATGCTCCACTGATCCTGCCCAGCCTTCCCTAGGCAGTGAGGAAAGGTCTTGGGCACACTTTGTGGGTCCTGGATTTGTTGTGCCTACTTCCGCTAGCAGCATGTGGCAAGGAAAACTCTCCAAGTGGACACTCTGAAAAAGTTTCTAAGAAGGTAGCAACTTGGTTGTGCCAAGTTTAAATGTCATGTTTTCTCCTTCTCCCAAAGTTCAGAATGACTGAAGAAGCATGCCGAACACGGAGTCAGAAACGAGCGCTTGAACGGGACCCAGCGGAGGATGATGTGGAAAGCAAGAAAATAAAAATGGAGAGAGGATTGTTGTCTTCAGATTTAAACACTGACGGAGACATGAGAGTGACGCCTGAGCCAGGAGCAGGCCCAACCCAAGGGTTGCTGAGGGGGGCAGAGGTGCCAACCGTGGGCAGATGCGAAGGGCAGGCGGGTGACGGGCCCGTGGACATGCGTACCTCATACAGGTGAGCAGGAGGGACCTGGAACCAGGTCTCCTGGGTGTGAAGAGGTGGTGAGGAGATGGGGATGAGGCTTCCCTTCAGGCCTTCAGGAAGCAGCTTTGGGTGAGTTGTGGAGATGGCTGTGGGTTCTAGTCCTGGCATCGCTGTGCTGTCCCGGACAGACCTCCCCACTGGGGCCTGGATGTCAGTGACAGAGGGTGTGGTTCTCACAAGAGGAGGGATAGTATTCTCCATCAGCTCCCTTGTAAGGCAGCAAGTCTTCACTAAACTCCTACCTCTTGTCTGTTCAACTGATGCTTTTGATTTGTGGGAAAACTCAAGAGTTTTTAATTTGAATATATCTCCTTGCTTTGTAGATTTGGGGTTCAGGAGAGCAGGGGTTCTAAGCTTCTTCTGGGTCACTGGCCTGGAGGCAGAGTCTGGAGTCCAGCTCAGGGATACCTTGCACTTGTGCTACCACTCCTTATAGCCAGCACATTATGAGGGAGGAGATCATTCCGTTCAAGTCTCCTGTGGTGTGGTGTTTTGATTTCTCCTTAGTACCGATTACTTCAAGAGTAACTTTCCCGATCCTCAGCTTTGTGAAGTTCTTAAGGAAAAAACGGAAGAATTAAGACTCAATGTCATTCCTGTCATACCCCCTCCCCCCTACCAATTTCTTCACTCAGAAACATTCTTTTCTTGTAAAGAGAAGTCTGGGCCTAGCATCTACTGTTACTGCTCCCCTTGGAGGTCTGATGAGAGAACCATTCTCTCCAGAATGTTCACACCTAGATGTTTTTTGAACCAGATATGCCACAACGGGTGTGTGGCCCTCCTGGCCCTCCCTCCCTAACTCCCTGGTCCTCCCCTACAGACTCCTTTCCAAGTCTCTTTGCCCTGGGTTGGGGGTGGGGGTAAGGGTAGCAGATGCAGAGCCAGGGAATTTGGGAGCATGAGTGTTGATTAACTCAGACAGGGATGACTCTACCCTGCAGTCTTCATGTTAAATTCATTTTGGAGCCCAGATTTTCAGAATCCTGCAGATTTCAGAGGTCATTTGGCCTGACATTTCTCAGCTTTTACAGTTCTTAAGCTCTCTGAGATAAATGGGAGAATCCAACCCCTTCTATGGGGAAAGCATTCAAAGTGGGTTGGGGGGTACTTTCTTTTTCTACTACCCCAAAAGTCCTTTTTCTGTCTGGCTCTGCTTTTTGCTCTCCCTGTTCTAAAACCAGAGGCCTCTTTGAAAGCTTCAGAAATAAAATCGTTAAGTCTGGGCCTTCTTTCTTTCCATCTGACTTGGTCCTTAGTGTTTCAGGTGCTGTCTCAGGTAGCTGAGGAGGAGGAAAAGCCCCTGCTTGTGAAGATCTGCTGGGTTCTTCTTGTGTCCGGGCTCCTGGTGTGCATTTTCTCCTGTAATCACCTTGCTTCTCTGCAGGGCAACCCAGCAGATTATGAGGGAGAGATTACCACATCTTTCTGTTGACAAAGCCTGGGGCTACATTTGGCCTTTGGGCCTCTTGCTTCCAGACTTTCCCCATTATGCCTATTGACTTCCAACCCAAGGTTACTTGGACAGTGTGGTGTTTTCTGAGGTTGGTGGGGATGATATCCTTATGACACAAAGGAAACAAGGGAGTAGGGATCAGAGATTAACCCAGGCACACAGGGCAGGGGTGATCCTACGGGACTAGAGACTCTCCAGGGCACTCATGGAGCAGTAAGAGAGTGTGGAAAGAGTTTGGCTCTGGTGGCTGGTAGGCTGGGGTCACATTATATTCCCTGATCTTGAGCAGATGGTTTTTTTTGTTTCTTCATTAGTAAAATGGGTGATAGTCTCTGCCTTGCTGGTTATTGGGTGACAGATATGTACCCAGAATTGGGCGTAGTGTAGGAAGTATTGGTGACAACTGTCCTTCAGTCTTCACTCAAAATAAGGTGGTCCACATGTAGAGCTAGTATGTCCCTGAGTTTCCACATAGAATATTCTGTTTAATTTATTAAGAAGTACAGTTGTGAGTTTTGACAAAAATCATAGGATCAGGTATACCCTACAACTATTCTAAAACTTACCTCTTCTGGAGTGCGTGGCTCCAGCTTCTGTGTTAGAAACAGGTGGTCTTTGAATCCTTCCTTGTTGAGTGCATCTGGCTTGAGAACATCCCTTTAGGAACCTCCCTGTATCGTGGTGTGGTTGTTCCATTGGTTCTCAAGTTAGTGTGAAATCCCACATTGGGCAGATCAAAAGGCACAGCTATACTAACCATAGTTTAAGTGGGTTGAAGCTCTTCAGCTTCAGGTTCACTGAATCTTGTAAAACTAACAAGCAATTTTAGATGGTTCTGAGAGAATTTTTTTTTTAAATTGAGATATAGGACACATACTGAAAAGTGCAGAAGGGTGTTACTTGATACATTTGCCCAAACGTGAACACATCCTTACAGCTTGATTCAAGAAACAGCCTTGAAGCCCCCTTACGCCTGCTTATTGTCACTACCACAAGGGTAGCCAGTTTCTTGGCTTCTAATAGCATAGGTTAGTTTTTCCTGGTTTTGCATAATACATAGTGGTATTATGCAGTCTGTACCTTTCGCTTACTTTCACTCAGCTTACTGTTAGTGAGATTTATCTACGTTGAGTTTAGTGGTAGTTAATTCATTTTCATTGCTGCATAGTATTCTGTGTCTAGAATTTCTGTTTGGCTTTGTTTCACAATTGCCTCGTTTTCTTTCACACTGTTTTGTTCTTTTTTTTTTTTTTTAAGATTTTTAAAATTCATTTGAGTTAGAGTGCACGCAAGTGAAAGCATGAGTGGGGGGAGGGTCAGAGGGAGAGGGAGAAGCAGACTCGGGGCTTGATCCCAGGACCCCAGGGTCATGACCTGGGCAGAAGGCAGACATTTAACCTACTGAGACATCTAGGCGCCCCTCATGCTGTCTTATGACTCAAAATGGGCATGTTGAAGACTAAAGGGAGTTTCTGGTAGCTTCTAGGAAAGATAATTTTCTTTTAAGGAAGTGGCTGATGAATTAAAATCACCAAGATAAAACTTTTTTTTTACTACACTGGTGTGATGTGTAGCATACATAGGAAGACCAAAGGGTAAAATCAGTTCTTTCCCTCCGAACAGTTCCCCTCTCCATCTCTGGCAGCTTTTCTGATTTAGGCTCCCAGTTTGTGTGTATTTTATTTTCAAAGTAAATCAAAGCTGGAGGGTAATTTCCAGCAACAATTGATTGAGGAGAGATTTTCACCCCCCCCCAACTATAAAACAGGACAAAATAAGCCCAAAAATGTCAATTATTTCAGCACTGTGGAATTTGATCCGAGGCATACAATGATCTGAGAAGTGTTTGTGCTTAAGGAACTACTGAACTTTGGGTAAGAATAGTGAGAATATGTGGGGATTTAGCCTGGGGCTCTTTCCATGCCCTCTCCCCAGTTCTACTGCTAGGGAACTTCTGCCTGGCAGGTACAGGCTGTGAAGACCAGCCCCTTCTCTGCAGGAGTGAGAAGGGGCTCATTCGATTTAGGAGAGTTGTGGACAGTAGCCCTGGAACCTTGGCCTTATTGGTTGGAGTGACAGTCTTAGAGGTGGGAAATGGGGAAGGACAATGACTCTATTAGCCCAAGATTGCAGTCATGGTTGGGGCAAGACAAAAACTATTTGAAGAAATAATGTTCAAGAACATACGTGAGGGGGTGCCTGGGTGGCTCAGTGGGTTAAGCCTCTGCCTTCGGCTCGGGTCATGATCTCGGGGTCCTGGGATCAAGCCCCGCATCGGGCTCTCTGCTCAGCGGGAAGCCTGCTTCCTCCTCTCTCTCTCTCTGCCTGCCTCTCTGCCTACTTGTGATCTCTGTCTGTCAAATAAATAAATAAAATCTTAAAAAAAAAAAAAAAAGAACATATGTGGAGAATTCCTGCTCATTCAAAAAGCTCAACAGACCTCAAGTAGCGGAAACACAAAGTGATCTATACCCAGACAAGTTATAGTCAAGTTGTTACAAGCCAAAGAAAAAGAAAATCTTAAAAGTAGCAAGAGAAAAGGGGCTCATTACATACAGGGGAGCATTCATATGATTAACAGCCAGCTTCTCACCCAAGATCATGGAAGCCAAAAAAAGCTGAATGGTATTCATGAGTGCTCAAGGAAGAAAACTGTCAACCTGGAATTCTGTGTCCGGCAGAACTCCTTCAGAAATGAAGGCAAAAAAGACATTTTCAGATATAGACCAAAAGAATCCACCACTGGCAGACCTGCCAGTTCTTCAGGCTGAAGGAAAATGACATATTGGTAACTTAGATTCCCAGGAAGAAAAGAGCACTTGAAATGGTAAATATGTGGGCTAACATAAAAAACTTATATTCTTATTTCTTCTTAAAACACATAACACTATGTAAAGTGTTAACTGTAACTAACACTGGTCAAAGAATAGACAAAAATAACCACTTCATCTCTCTGGAAATTGACCAAAGCATACCAAAGTCTGTTGTGATACGTCAGAGAATAATAGTACAAAACAGGAGGAATGAAATGGAGCTCCATTGGGGTAAAGTTTTTCTACATTTTACTGGAATCAAGTTAGTATTAATTTGAAGCAGATTGTGGTAAATTAATAAGATGATCATTGTAGTCTCTAGAGCAACTATTAAGAATAACTTTAAAATACAATAAAAAGACGGGGCGCCTGGGTGGCTCAGTGGGTTAAAGCCGCTGCCTTCGGCTCAGGTCATGATCCCAGCGTCCTGGGATCGAGCCCCGCATCGGGCTCTCTGCTCAGCAGGGAGCCTGCTTCCTCCCTTCTCCTCTGCCTGCCTCTCTGCCTACTTGTGATCTGTCTGTCAAATAAATAAATAAAATCTTTGAAAAAAAAAAAAAATAAAATAAAATAAAATACAATAAAAAGAATCAGAAGAATTTAGTTGTATACTAAGAAATGTTTAACACAGAAGCAGACTGTCAATGAGGAACAACAAAAGAGGAATGTATATACAATACAACTAGCAAAATGACACATTGACACATGTAAATCCAATCAGATCAATTATTGTGTTAAATGCGAGGGGTCTAAACACCCCAATTATAAAGGCAGAGGTTATCAGACTAGATTAAAAAAAAGCAAGATCCCACTTAATTGTATATTGTCTATAAAAGACAGTTCTTAGGTTTAAGGATGCTTTATCCTTTGGTAAAATAATAGGAAAAGCTATACCATAAGTAACCATAGGAAAGCTAGAGTGACTGTTACCAATGTCAGGTGAAATTGACTATAAGACCAAAAAATAGTACTAGAGCCAAAGAGCGACATTTTATAATAATCTAGCAGGGAGACAGACATACCAGTCATAAGATTATGTCAACCTAAGAATAGAACCCCAGAATACCTGAGGCATAAACTGATAAGGTAGTAGAAATGACATTTTATCAATTAGCGTTAGAGAATTCAGTATTCCACTCTTAATTGGTAGAGCAACTAAACAGAAAATTGTTAAGGTTCTGGAAGACTCAGAGAGCATTGTTGATCCATTTGACCTAACAGGAATCTATAGAGCACCGGTGACTACAGAAAACAGAATACGTCTTTATACGTGCTCATGGAACGTTCTCCAGGGTAGACCAAATGCTGGGCCATTAAACAACTCTCAGGGATGGTTGGGGTTTTTTTTGTTTTTAAAGAAAAAAAACCCCACAATAACAAGTGTTGGTGATGAGAAGGTGGAACCTCATACTTTGCTAGTGGAAATGTGAAATGGCATAACATTCAGCAGTTTCTTACAAAGTTAGACATGAACTTACCACAGACCCTGCCTTCCATCTAAGGAACATACTCAAGAGAAATGATGAAAACATGGGTCCACACAAGGACAGGTACGTGGGTGTTCACAGCATAATTCATAATAACTGAAAGATGGAAAACAATCCAGATAGCCAGGCAAAGATAGATAAAACATGCTATAACCATGCAGTGGAAAACTATTCAGAAATTGAAAAATGAATTCCCGATTCATACAGCAGCATGGATTAACCTCAGACTCCCCATGCTGGTGGGGAGACAACAGACCCAAAGACTGCATGTTGTATAATTTCATCTTGGGGAATGTCCAGAACAAACTTACGATAAAGACAGTGATCAGTGGTTGCCTGGGGGTGGGGGTGGGTGGGAGCAGTGATTAATATCTCATGGGTACGAGGGAACTTTTTGGGGGTGGTGGAAGTGTTCTAAAATTAGATTGTGGTAGAGGTTGCACAACTCTTAAGTTTATTAAGAATCATTGAATTATACTACAGTGAATGAATTTTAGGGGTATGTAAATTATATCTCAATATGGACATTTAAAAATTGATGAGATTAAAATGGTTTGGTTTTTTTTCTGGCATCCATAAATGTGCGCATAGAAAAACAAAAATCCACAAAGGTGGAACTTGAGCCTACTGGTCTTGTGAGACCAACCCAAAGGTCATGGGCACATGCCTGCCCTCCTCCTGCCCCACCCCAAGTCAGGATTGTTGGAAGAGACTGGAGTTGGGGTAGGCAGAGGAATCTATGTTGGGTTCTCTGTTGTGTTTCTGTAATAAATAGATTCTACTCCTGTACTTTCCTATAGAGAGTCTCTTTCACAAGTTGTTGATCTTTAAAAATAAGCTGGGCCATGCACAGGTGAGAACAACTCCCCCTCCCCCCCACTTTCGGGTGGAGGAATATTTAACTCAATAAAACATGAGCCGCCTCTTTAGAGGTTCTGCACCTGAAAGGTGAGGACTGGGGTGTCTTGTCAGTCTGGGCCTTTGTGGGGTATGGGCTCCATCAACAGCCTCCCCCATGCTTTACTGAAAACGTGTATGTATATGCCTTTTTCTGAGACATTGGCCCTTCCTGGGTTGTTAATAGGGCAGGACCAGGCTGACTCTGTGACCCACATTGTGATAGTCCCTACAAGACTGATGAATCACAGACCTGTACCCCTGAAACAAATAATACATTTTATGTTAATTTTAAAAAAAAGAAATGATAGGACAAGATGTGATCACAGCTACTTTCTGGTGTACTATAATATGAAACCATGTGCAGAGGTCTTGGATTGGTCTTGGTCTAGAGATTAAGGGATAATAGCTCATTGGGGATGGAAGTCCATGGGTGCCAAAGCAGACCTGTCTCTACTTCCTCATTTTATCTGGGAGGAAACAGGGCTGAGGCTCCCTGGGTCCCATGGGTGAGGCAGGGGCAGTCAAGTAGGCCAGCTTCCACTTCTCAATAGCCTGCTATGTGGGCCTCAGTGAATGTGGGGCAGATGTTCGGATGACTTCCCTTCCTGGGTTCTGTTGGGATGTGTGGCCTTTGGGTAGCTGCATGTCTCCCTCCTCTCTCCCCATCCCTCTTTGCATCATGCATCTGATTTGCTACAGGTCAGGGCTTCACTCAGACTGAGGGCCTGCCCCCTGGTTAGAAGGGGCTCCTATCTGCCACTGAGGGGTCCATGGCCTACTGGCATGAGCCATTAGAGCTGTTCCTGGCTTGAGTTTTTCTGGCTTTCCACCTCCCTAAGTCAAGCACTTGTGAACTTAGACTAAAAATGCACTGAAAGCGCCCTCTGTTACCAGGCCTGCAAAGCAGGGCCCTTTCGTTAAAGTTGGTGTTTTGGTGACAGAATCACTGTCCCATCTTTCTTTAGAGACTTTGACATTCACCAAGGATATCATGGGGGTGACACATCTTTAAAGAAACTAGTCACCAAAAAAAAGGAAAAAGAAATTAGGCACACCTTCTGTGTCCAGGGACATCACTACTCATTTGATATTGAAACAGGGCTTGGGTGTCCCGCAGTGGTGTGTTGTGTGTGGGCACATCACCCACATTCACGTCAACACCTGCGTTCTCCTAAAACCAAAAATGAATCTGAAAGTAACATGTTGCAGCCGCCTGTTGTCTATAATGTGGGTTTATATGGACGGCCTTGTTCTGTTCTGCATAGAAATGGGGCCTGCAGGTAGAGGGCTGCATCCCTTCACTCACCCAACTTGACTCTCTAGGTGACAGGTTGAGTTCTTGTCTGGCAGATGCTCTTTACAAGCAGCCTCTAGGGAGAGGAAGAAGAAAAACTGGGGTTGCCTGCCCTGTGAGGAGATAAAGCCTAGAGAGCCTCTTCTGGTGTGTTTTTCAGCTGTGTAGTCCAAAGCCTTATGAGGATACAGAACCTAGTAGTCACCATAAAAGTAGCCATTTAAACACTTCCTGTCCTCCTTGACGGGATATGCTCTCTCACCCTAGACTAATCGTGCCTCCTCTCAGAAATGGATTCTAGAAATGGAATCATGCATGAGCTCAGTGGGGTCTGGCTTCTCTCTGTGTGCTTTGGGATTCATCCCTGTTGTATGGAACATTTTGCTAATTTTCTCCTGTGTGGGTATGCACGCTGTATCCACCCACCCAACCATAGACATCAGGCCCACCCAACCATAGACATCAGGCAGTCTGCATTTTGGGACTGGTGTGAGTGTGGCTCCTGTCATCATCCCTACAGGTCTTTGTGGGGACATCAATCCTTCATTTATCGGCTTAATACTTAGGGGTTGAATTAGGGTCACAGAGTACATGCATGTTGAATTATTTCAAAGAAACTGCTGCCCCCACCCCCGGCAATGTCTGGACTGTTTTACTCACAGATATGGGGGTTCAGCTGCTTTATTCTCAGTTTGGTGTCATCTTTCTTTACAAATTTAGCCATGGGGTCTACAGAGGGGTCTGGGTCCAGGTCCTGGCATGCTCTGACGTGCTAGTGTGACTGTTACCTCTTTCCCATGGTGATAGAAGGGTGATGCTTGCTGCCCTGGCTGCTCGTGTGGGGATGGAAACGGAGTGCTCGCCAGCCATGTACTGACCTGAGCCCCACCTACTCTGTTCTCAGGACCATGCTCCATCACAGCTATGCCTGGCCTGACCAGCTGTCCGCTGGAATGTGTGTTCTTGAGTGAGTTTGGTGAATGTGACACAGCTGTGGGTGTGATGGCTTGGGTTCTTGCACAGCCTGGGTAGGTGTGGTTGTGACCCTCACCCTGGCTCTCTGACATCTTCCTCACAAGGATTGGATGCCCCCGCCCGTGCGCCCCCTCTTTATGTGTGAGAACTTTGGAGGTCTCTTAGCTAGAAGCCTATTTCCTTCTGTATGACCACTTCCCTGAATCTGGCGGCTCCTGCACTCTTGTGGAAGGCTCTCTGGAGCCCCTCCCCTCCCCGGCACCTGTTGTGGCCTGGATGCTGCTTTCACTTGCTAATTCTCTGTCTTTACTGCTGGGTGACTTCCAGGAGAGGCTGGGCAGTCTCAGGGAGGAGCTCCATCAGCTCCAACTAGAAATCTCCATGGCTTGCTTGCTTTTCTTAGTGTGTTTAGCACATGGGAACTAAGAGGTGTGTTTTCAGAAATCTGTTCCTGGTTCCGTGCTTCCTTCCCTGCCTTAGCTGTAGCCTCTCTCATGTTTTTCTCTGCTTTATCCCTTCCCTGTAGGCTCCTCATCCCAATTCTGTCTTTCTGTCCACCTACCTTTATTCTGAGCTGTATCTTTATCCCAGGTTTGAAATTGAAATTTGAGGGGTTCACCTGTACTTCTAAAAATCATTAGGTAATGCTGGCCTATCAGAGTGACAGACTCTGGGTGTCCTCTTTCTAACTCCCAGAGAGACCCAGCTCACATGGGGCCTAGTGTAGGCCAGCCTGATGACAGGTGAGAAGCCACCTGCCCATTGCCTTTATAATACCTTCCTCTGGTCATGAAGGGGCTGTCTAGTCTGTCTCTTTCTCACTGGGTGGTGCCTGCCTTCTTGGGGATGTGGTTGCCCTGACAGGAACCAGAAGATGGCTGTGTACAGTCGGTGAGGTAAGCACCTGTAAACACTCATCCTTTAGCAGTCATGAACTCTTCACACACATGTGAATTAAGCAAATTTATAGATTAAGCAGATCATTTTCTTTGAAATTATTTGGCCTAAATCTGCAGTTGAAGTTTCTGATAGCTCTTCAGTACATCTTCCTGCTAGTGCTTGCTTTGTCACATGATGAGAGACTCCTCATCTTACAACTGGTGTCTTGGGAGCTGTAGCAGGTCCTTTAAATGTTTTACCTGTGATGTCCGTGAGAGCTCTAAAGCTGCTTTCATGTGTTTTACTTTATGTTTTGCAGCCATTTCTCTGCTGTATTGAAAACAGTGTGTATCAGAACTGTAACAAACCTGGAAGGTGGGGGATGGCAAGCACGCTGGCCTGAGGGATCCCGTCATGTCCCTTGTGGCCACCTACCCTGGTGAAACACCAGGATGAAGGGGGGCTGCTGTGTGATTCCCCGGGGGGAGGGAGGGTAAGCAGAAGTCAGACCTTGAGAAGACTTTTCTCAGCAGAAGTGCCCTGAAGAAAAAGGAGAGATGGCTTGATGGCAAGAGATTTCCAAGGTGGTTTTTTTTTTTTTTTTTTTTTTTCTGTCAGAGGAATGAGCATGTGAATTATAATTTGTGAGTCTTAGGGGAGTAGCAGGTGGTGGAAAAAGAAAATTGGTGTCCAGCAGCCTGATTCCACTCACATCCCCATGTGGCTTGGGACCATTTACTACACCCTGGTGAAGTTCATTGTCTCCTCTGAAATTGGGTTGGTCATTCTTAAGCCTCAGAAGCTCCCAGCATGGTCTAGTAAGGTTTGTCACAGTGATAGGAAAAGCTGTTGGGACTTTAGGATGTCCAAGAATGAGGAAGAAGAGGGCAGGTGAATGGCCACAGAGCCCTGTGGAAGGCAGGTGGTGACAGCAGGGTCAGTTGCCTTCACAGACGCTGAGTTCCTTATGGCAAAGCAGCCTAGATGTCAATGAGGGGGGCCCGCCTGGGAGTGGGGTGGGAGAGGAGGTGGAAAATGTCTGATGGGTGGAGATGGGAGACATACCAGACATTACTAATCCTCTTCCCTGGGTCCCAAGCCCCCTAAGACTGCTTATTTTTAGAGCTTAAATCTTAAAAATAGTGGGGATGTAAATAACCACTTTGAAAAGCTTTGTTCCAGTCTTAGTATGACTGAGAGCTGGTGACATGCAGAGTTCCTCAGTGCAGGGCCTTGGTAGCTTTCAGAAGCAACTTTAACACAACCACACTCTAAAGAAAACAACCAATCCAGGCACACAGCATTGCCTTCCTTTAAGAGGACTTGCAGTGTCCATGGGCAGTGTGGGAAAGAGTGATCTGGGTAGCATATTTTAGGGAGCTCACAGCTCAGAAATTGGGGTGCTCAGGGGCTCCAGATCCCTGGAGACATTGGGTTTGGTGAGAGGGTCTGAGAAGGCCCACAGTGGTGGTGATTGGAGCAGGGCCATAACGCACTGTCTGGAGCAGGTAGGGAGGGCAGGCCATGGGGCCTCCTCTGGAGAGGAGAGAGTTGATGCTCTGCCCTGGGTGGAGCCCAGAAGCTTGTGGGACACCCGAACATGAGGGTGGAGGTGGACATGTTGGGAGGAGGGAGAGATGCCTTTGTCTGGACAATGGAGGTATGGGGGGAATGGGATGTGAGATGGACAGGATAGTGTCCTGGCATTGGGAGCCTGGAGCGCCCAGCTGACTTCCGAGGCAAGTCTGTGCTTGGCCTCCCCATCTGCAGATGCAGGGTATCTAGGCTGCCTTGGGCGGTGCCATATTCTCTGTGAATTGGGTAACTGCAGACCCTGTCCAGTTGCCGCTTTTAAGGCCACAAGAACAGGGTCACCGACTTCTGTTGGCTTATAATTAAATAAATTATAGGGTATCTATGGGGTGAGTCCTTTGAAATTTTTAGTATGTCTCACTTTTCAAAACACAACTTCGGCAGCGAGGGAAAGCCATATGGGGCATGACATGTCAGGAGAACTCCATTCAGGAGCTTTTGCTCAGAATGGCACTTGCCATAGGAAACCCTTTGCTGAAAGTGTTGGTGTAACCCCTTTTCCATCGTGGCTACGTGAAAAATATCTGTTGTCCATTTGCTGTGTTAGGAATTTGAAAGTATTTATTAATTCTGTCCTGGATATAGTCATCATACCTCCTTAGACACCTCTGGACTGAGATGGTTTCTTGGACTTTCTTGTTTTTGGTGACCTCAGCAGTTTTGAAAAGAATAGGTTGGGTGTGTTGTGGGAAATCCCTTAGTTGTGATTTGTCTGGAGTTTTTTCATGGTTGGCCTGGGGCAATGGGTTTGAGGAGGACCACGGATGTAAAGTACCCTTCTTACCACACCATATCCACAGCACATGCCATCAGTTTGACCTCTCACTGTGATGTTGACCTTACTCACCTGGCTAGGGTGGCATCTGTCAGATGTCTCCACTATAAAGTTACTCTCTCTGCCTCTTTCTATGCTGGACTCCTGGGAAGGAAGTCACCACATGTAGCCCACACCCCCTCCTCAAGAACAAAGTAGCTACACAAATTATTTGGGATTCTTCTGCCTGGGTAATTTGTGTCTTCACCCCCAGAATGATCTTTTACTCAGGGTTGAGTTTGTAATGCCTTTGAACATAGAAAATAGTAGTTTACAGAGTTACCTTTGAAATACTGACACACTGCATTATTCAATATGACAAAATCAGATTAGTTAATGTCTGACTTCTTGGGTCAAACACAAATTTTCCAAAGTTTTATATTTTGTTTGTAGGAAGCTTGGAGTTTATCACTGACAACAAATACTGGTCATTATTTCCAAAGAAATGGGCTTTGCATTAACCATTTTGGGGGAAATGTCTGTGCAACACCCAGGTCTGAATAACCTCAGTGTGTCTTTGAGTTCTTCCTTCAAGCCTTGTGAATGCTCACACACATACTTCTCTTCTGGATGGCTGTCCTGCTATGGTACACAGGAGAAGTGTTTTATCTTGTCACAGAATATTAAAAAGACATGTGCTCAAGGGCTGAAGTTTAATAAAGTTAATAGCTTTACTTCATCCAGGGCTTTGCCTACAGCATGGTGTCACGGAGTACTGGCAGTTTGGTACTACTGTCCTAACTCGGTGAAAAAGACAGTTGTCTCAGTGTTAAAACAGTGACCTGGCAGAGCCCAGTGCAGTGCAGAGGAGCTTAGATGGGCTGGGAGGAGGCTGTCTAGAGTGGGCAGAGACAAGGACGTCCATCAGGGCTGTGTGCTCCCATCTCAGGCAACAGTGGTTAATGGCCCGCTGGAATCAGACAGTAGAAGGAAGGGAAGCCTTTGGCCTGAGACCTTGTCCCCAGGGACGTCTGGCTGCAGAGCAGGTGGCCAGATGAGTCAATTCAGAGCTAAATTATAGCTGCAGAGGTGATGGGGGCTGTTCTGATTGTGCACATCATGTTCAGTGAGAATGGGGGAAAGAGGGGGGGCTGTCATTTGTGAACTAGGTGCACGTTTTTGCCTTTTACATTTTATAATATCCCTTGGAGGTCAGTGGAATCCCATTCTGCAGATGAGGTTCATTGAGGTCTGGTGACTCGGTGGAGCCCTCACAGCTGCAGAGGTAGAACTAGCCTCCCATGGTCCTGCTGCACTAAGAGTGCCGGAGCAGGTTTGGTGGTGGTGGGGGACGCTGGAGCTATGCTGGGAGGGCAAGTTGGGATTTGCCAGGGGATGGTGGGGGAGGATCCAGCAGTTTGAAACACAGATTTTTCAAAGGGGGCAGTAAATTTTCAGACAAAGCAAACACTTTGCATTTGTCACGGAAGTTTGTAGTTGTTGCAAGTTGGAAAGCAATATTTGTTTCCAGTGTGTAGTTTTCATCTGCATACAGGTGATTTTCTTTTTCTGTGAGTTGGTGAGGGAGCTGGCATCCCATGAATTGTGTTTGGGTTCATGCGATGTAGGGAGTCCCTTCATGCTGCAGAGTGCTTCTGGATTCTCTGTGTGTTCCTGGAGGAAGGTTGGTCTGGCATGTGGGTATGGTGATGAGACAAAGGAGGAATCACTAGCTTTGGTGCTATGACATTTGGGGTCCCATGCTCCTTTTTCTTTTACTCTCCCAGGCCCCGGGCCCTTTAGGAATCTGGATTCCAGGGTGCTGAAACCCCACTAAGCTTTCTTGGGCAGGTGGCAGTCCATGTGGAGCAAGTTCAAGGATCACATCCATGTTTTCACACTGTCATCTCTTTCTCAACTCAGGGACTTGGCATGTGGGTGCTGCTGGTTGCCCAGGATCCTAAGAATAATTTTAATTAATCTACTTTAATCTACTCCAAAAATGGTAGTTGATAACCTGAGTTAGAGGTGTCAGAGTTGACAGTCATATGAGCGCATTCTCTCTCACCCTCTGACTGCTTTTTCTGGGGTGCCATTGAACCCTTTGTACGTCACAGGCACCTAGCTGATCTGACCCATGGTGGGGGCATGGGTCCCAGTACAGTGCAGGGTACACATGACAGCGGTTGGTGTCCCAGAGTTGGGCAGGATTGCCAAGGGTCCACAGAAGACTGGGCCTAGTGTAAGCCCAGGTTATCTGCAGGCCATAGGTGTGTGACCTCAAGAAGTTATGCCTTTCAGACTGTTTTCCTCACCTGTAGAGTGACAGTCAAGCATTTGAAAGGATTATACCGAAGTGTGTGCCTTGGTGGTTGGCACAGAGATAGCCCTTATAAAGGGTCTGCAAATGTCTTGGGTGATTTTTTCCAAATCCAAGGTAGGTCAGCCTTTCAGTTCTGTGACTGTGGTCATTTGTAACAAATGCTTCTTCCCAAGTATCTGAGCAGAGCATACTGAATGGGATTTAGCCTTTCTGGTGTTATTGGACATGTTGCCTGCTGGCAGTGTTAAGCTGGTGTGACCTCCTTGGGTGGATGCTGGCCCTAAAGGTTGCCCCATTGCCATTTGGTGTTGGGGCCTTTATGTGGGGTCACAGCTAATTTCTCTGGCCTAGGGGAGTGCTCTATTTCACCCATCCTCATCTTGTCTCTACAGCCCTGGGTGACTTTGCACCCTCCTGAAACTGGCCCCTGTTGTTACAGTTGGATTGAAGTCCTCTGGGCCTCCCTAGCCAGACTCTGACTTCAGGGGGCTCCTGTGTTCCTAGAAGGAGCCCCAGCAGGACAGGCTGACTGCTTCCTGGCCTTGCTGACAGCACAGCACTCTGCTCTGGCCCTGTGCCTCGGGACTGCCCTCCTCTGTGCTAGGGGCCCTGGAGGGGGGATGGGGTCTCAGGACCAGAGCCTAGCCACAGGAGCGCCTTTTCTTTCTTCTGAAATGTTTAGCAGTAGCTGTGGCAGGGTGCACCATAATGGATCCCAGAGTGATAGTTGGACCTGAAGTCTCCAGGAAGAATGATAGCTAGGTTTCAGAAATCTCATCCCCAGCTGCTCACCTCCATGGCCTCTGTGGCCAAGAAGCAAAATGTATTCTGACTTCCCAGCCCCTGCAAAGCAGGCTCTGGGCTTTTCTCTTGACATCCCAGCCAACGGAGTGTCAAGTTACAGGGCTGGGAGAAGTGGTAATGGATGCCAAGAAGGGAGTCCAGGGAGTTGAAAAGGGGCTGAGGCAGGCAGGAAGCAGGTGGGCTGCAGGGCCCTGGGGGTCTGGGAAGGGGACCAGGCACCCATCAGTGCCTACCGTCCCCTGAGGCAGGCATGTCTTCAGCTTTGGGGCACAGCCTGTGTCTGTGTGCAGCAGAGCTCCCTTTCTGATCACACCAAGTGTCTCGGTGAACGGCTCCCCTTGGGAAAGGAGGGGGCTGGTGAGGGGTCCTGGTGAGCAACTCCCATGTCCAGATGGCCATGAAAGATCCCAGAGGTATGTGCAGGGGCCAGTGAGATGTCCCCAGGTGGTAGAACTAACCTGGGAAGTTGTGGTAACCATCTTTCTTTCTTGTAGGACTTTTCTAGAAGTGTTTCTGGAATGGCAATACTCATTAGATTAAAAGCATGTGGAATTGCTTTCAGGCTTTGATTCACACCACTCAGTGTAATGCTTGAGGCTGTGGTGGCTCCCAGACACACAGATGGCCCCCTCCTCTCCTGTGGGACCCTCTCTTCACTTCCTTTCTCTGTTGAGCAGCTCCGGTCTTGGGCCTTTCTGGAGCTGTGCTGCTATATCCTCTCAAGTCTGCATTTGCTATGGCCATCCCTCATGCACAGAGAACTGCTGGTCCTTTTGGGGGGCTTCAGGGTTCAGCAGGGGTGGTTGCTTGGGTAAACTGTTTCTTTCCCACATTGTTTCTCCCTGCTTTCTCCCAGCGTAATTTCTAGAGTGGGTCTCCTTGCTGGGGACAGTCTGAGGATACAGAGTTACAGTGATGTGGGCTAGTTCCCTGGGGGCGGAGCTGGGCTGTCATCTCTGTTAGCTTAGTGGTTTAAAGTGATGATGTATTGGGGCGCCTGGGTGGCTCAGTGGGCTAAAGCCTCTGCCTTCGGCTTGGGTCATGGTTTCAGGGTCCTGGAATTGAGCCCCGCATCAGACTCTTTGCTCAGCGGGGAGCCTGCTTCCTCCTCTCTCTCTCTCTTCCCGCCTCTCCGCCTACCTATGATCTCTGTCTGTCAAATAAATAAATAAATAAAATCCTTAAAGTGATGATGTATTTGGGTAGCCTTGTCCTGTCTTCAGGTCAGATGGTCCTAGGTGGGCATTGCTTCTTGGACTCTGATCCTTGCAGTCCTTTTTCAACCAGGTTGGATGTCCCCAGTGGCTTTGTCACTTGTGTAGGATGTTAGGCCCATCTCTGTGTATCTGTGATCCTCCATCCATACGGCTAACTTGACATCCTCAGCACAGTGTGAGACCCCACCAGAGCGTGCATTCTCAGGGCCCAAGTGGAAACTGCAAGGCTTCTGTGACCTTGCCTCAGAAGCTTGTAGCATCGATTCCTCTGCATTCCTGTAGTTCACAGAGTGAGCCACAAAACCAGCCAAGGTTCTGGGGACAGGACTGAATGGATGTGTGAACATGGAGAGGTATGGGCCGACTCATCAGGGTGTAGCATGGTGGTCTTCTGTACATGATTTTGTGGACTATATTAAGGCTCCTTCTTAACATCCACCAAAGTCTTGACTCACAGGTTAGGAGTTGCACTTCCAGGACCTGTTCCTTGAAAAGACAGACGTAATGACACAGAATGTAGAAATCCCTTTTTTAAGAGAGAGAGGAAGTACCCAAGCAAGCAGAGGGGGGCAGAGGGAGAGAGAGAATTTTAAGCAGGCTCCATGCTCCATACAAAGCCCAATGTGGGGGGCGCGGGGGGGTCTCCTGATCTTGAAATCATGACCTGAGGTGAAATCAAGAGTCAGGCGCTTAACTGACTGAACCACCCAGGTTTTCCTTCAGAAATCCTATTAAGTGAATTTGCACATCCTTTAGCAACATGGCATCAAGTGCATGTGGGAAAAGCTGACCGCATGTGCAAGGTGATCAGTCTTTACAGGCATCACTGGATTCCTCATGAGCTCACAGACCCCATCCTGGAACCAGGAGCTAAGGAAGAAGAAGAGGTGGGTACGTCCACCAGCCATGTTGCCTGGCACCCACCGTGCCAGATCCTGCTTCATCTGCTGGGACAGAGCAGTTCATAAAACAGATAAATTCCTGCCTTCCCTCGGTTTGAGAATATTTAAGTACTAACCCGCAATGGCCAGTTGTCTGCTCTGTGCCAAGCTTGCATTCATGGCAAGCAGCTCTTTACCGTTTTAGGAAAAATTGGGGCCTGAACTCCCTGATGGTCTCCTAGTGTGCCCAGGCCTCCTCAGCGCTGTGGTTGCACTCACCAGCAATCCTGAGGGGCAGCAGGGCAGGAATTGCTGTCCTGGTGTAGGAGGCACAAAGAGGGAAATATACTGCCATGGGCTCTTCACTTACAAGAGACAGAACTTAGTGAAATTCAGGTGGCTTTGCCGGGGAAGCCCCCAGTTGCCAGGCTTGGTTCATAGTGCCTGCTTATGTGAGCTTTTGTGAGTGTAGCCACAGGCTTTGGAGGAGGCCCTGTGGCCTGTCTTCTACGCTCAGCCAGTGTGGCACTAAGGGAAAATTCCTGCCCCTCTGGCTCTGGGGAGATGGGGGGCATCATGCCCTTTTCTGGGACTGTGGTGTCACATCAGGGCTGGACCCCTTTTGTCCATTGCTTATTGGGTCACCCTGGGAATATCCTGGCCCTCATTGGAAGCCTTGGTGTCTGGGTCCCAGGCTCCTGTGCCTTTGATGGCCTCCAGCCCCAGCTTGAGTGGGGGAACCTGCCTGACAAACAGGCAATGACACCGTCACCCTGGGAGGCTGTGGGGTTGTGGGTTGATCCAGTAGAAAGGTGAAGGTACTTTCCTTGGACTAGTTTGCTGGAGTGAAGGTGAATAAGCTGGTTGTTGACAGGGAAGCCTCTGCTCAGGCCTGTGCTGTCTTTCAGTGGAACCCCAGATTTCTGCCCTGAACTCCCCACCCCATGATGGACAGTACTGGGCATAGCTAAGAAGGCTTCCTCAGGCATGCATGCTGTGGGGGGTGTTCCCCATGAGTGCACTGGGGGAGTGCTGATCATGCTCCCAGGGCCAGCGTGTCGAAGGACTGGGCCAGACAAGGACCTTTCTGAGGGGACATGGTTTTAAAGTTGTGTCTTAAAGTGTGAGTTGGGGCTCACATGGGAGCCTCAGGAGTGTGGTAGAGGGACATTGCAAGGAGGGACCCATAGTGAAGGCAGAGGAACCCGGGCAGGATATATCTGTGGGTAGGGTAGGAACCTGAGGTACAGGGACTTCTGGAAAAGCCAGTTGATATGTTTGACCTGGGACATGTGAACGGGCTCTAGTGGAGGAACACACTGAGGGAGGTGAGTGTTTGTAAGAGTGGGTGAGGCAGGTGCTAGGTCTAGCAGTGCCCCCTACCCCACCCTTAAACACTGCTAATAAGTAGTTACCTGTCTCTCCCCACCCAGCCAGGCCCAAAAGATAATGGGAAGAGGGAGAGTTCTGGCAGGGAATGGTTGTGGCTGGTCATACCTGTCTCCTTAGGCCGGCCCTGAGGTGGAATTTGTTGTCCTGAGGCCTCATTGGGCCTATAGTCCTCTTTAGCTTCCCTAGCGTGTGCAAGAATCTTGTGTAAGAAAATAACAAAAACCTTTGTGACTTAAAAATCGTTTTTGGAGGGCGCCTGGGTGGCTCAGTTGGTTGAGTGTCCACCTCGCACTCAGGTCATGATCTCAGGATCCTGGGATCAGACCCCACCTCAGGCTCCCTGTTCAGGGGAGAATCTGCTTCTCCCTCTGCCCCTCCCTGCTGCTTGTACTCTTTCTCTAATAAATAAATAAAATCTTTAAAAAAAAAAAAATCTTGGAGATCTTCTGAAATGCAGTCTTTGATGGAGCAGGTCTTTGTGGTAGCAGAATGCTGCATTTCTTCACGCTCCATTGAAGCTTTCCCTGCTGTTCAGTGAACCAAGGCAAGTGGTGGTCCATTCCCACCTGTGGATATGCCCTTACTTGCCCCTCCTCTCCTGATTTGGGGGTCTGTCCCTCCTGAAGGATCCTGAGAACAGAACTGCCTTTTATCCAGGGTTATATCCCTATTGCTTGGCACAGCATCTGTTTTCTTAGTGGGTTTTCAGCAGATACAAATGAGTGAGTGAGTGAGTGAATGAACAAGTGTGGACGAAGTGTCCCTTTCCCATACATCAGGCAAGCCCTTTCGGAGAATAGCAAAGGTCAGAGCTGCCAAGAACAGTTTCTGTGTTCTCTGGTTGAGGCCATTTCCCCTGGAGTGGACTGAGAGGGCGCTAAATTTTAACTTCACACAAACTGCTGCTTGGTGAGCAGTTGGGATGGTAGTCTGGTGCTGTGGACATGGGATCTGTCATTTAGTTAAGTTTATATAAGCTCTTCCTTTCTTCTATGAAACTTGATGAAAGTTCCAAGCAGGTAACAGAATTTTTGTGTTGGTTTAGCCAAGGCTGGCATACAGGGGAGGAGGTGATGAGACTCTTTTTGTTGATAATAGCATGTTCTGCTTCCAGAGATTTTCATAGGTCACATAAAATCTCTTTTGATCATAATATTTTACACAAGAGTTCCCAAGATGGGCAGGATGGGCTTGCTGGATTTGCCCTGAAATCGTGTAGCTTCTAAATAAACTTGGTACCCACATGCCCACCGTGGACTGAAGCAGGAAAGCTTCTAGCCCAATGTATCTGGCCACAGTGCTATTCCCCTAGCATGTTGGGCTAGATTTCCTCTGGTTTTGTTCTTCTGCCTAAATGGTTTTATAATTTAGAACAATTAAAAAACCAAAAACACCCAAACTAATTTTTAGCCTGTGTCAAAGGGGTATTCTTTCTCCTGAATTAAAAGAACTCTTGTGAAAGTACTGAGAAGACTTTTGAAGCACCTTTACTTTAAAAATTGAGCTTAGGAAAGTTTTCCATGTTGGCAACTAGAGGGGCTGGTGGCCTCTCTGTGTTAGGAAGAGGTGGCCCTGGCCCCTATAATACACCAACATTTCCTCGTGGGCTGGCACCACATAGGAAGTACCTGCTGCTGGGCAGCCCCAGGGTGAACAGGGTGCCTCCATTTTCTGACAGCACCTGAACCCTACCTCACTTCTCAAAATGAAGGCTGCATGTCACAAACCGGTTAGAACTGGCTGTTGCCATGGTTTTCGTGTTGGAAGGCACAGTTAAAGGGTCACATGACCAAGGAGGGAAATGCCTTTGTCACATGACTTTTTGGTGGATGATTAGCATACAGGAAGTTCACTCCCTGCTGGCTGCTGGGATGCTGAGTGATCATTGATGGGGGTGGGGTGACGTCATTGCTTGGATGAGTTATTGATTACTCTCAGGCCAAGATGAGACCTGGGAGTGCTGTGGTTGGAGTGGCCATCTCAGGAAGCTTCAGCCTCCAGATGTTCTCGGTCCCTCAGCCTGCACTTTTCCCTCAGACAATTTGAGTTTTGTTAGACTTCTCAACCTTCAGAAAAAGTGCATGCCTTCAGTAAGATAACAAAAAGTGATTACCATCGTCTCAGCGCACTCTTGTTCAGGAAATGCTTGCAGTCTGCATTTCTAGACATGGTTCTGCCTGGGCTGCTGCTCTGTCTGCACACAGTCACCTGGGAGCCCACCTGGGCTGGGACCAGTGGCTACAGCTCCTATGCTCGGGCCTTGCACTGCCCCTCAATATCTTTGTCTGCATCTAGAGAACCTGGATGGAATTAGAGCCCTGAGGTCCCCTTGAAAGTTGACCTTGGGCAGAGTGGGCAGTCAGCATGGAGACAAACAGAGTGAGTGGTGGTTCCCATATTGCATTGGTCTTTGGTTTGGTGAGGCCTGAATATGATGTCCTGGGTTACTTGATAAACAGCCAACCAGTTTCTGGACTTGAAACTGTAGATTAATCACCCCAGTGAGGAGACTGTATACTTTAAAATGACACCTTTTTTCCCACTCCTCTGATGTCTTTTGAGATTTCTGCCAACAACTGCACTGGTTAAATCAAATCAAGGTTAGAAGGATTGAGGTGTAGCCACCAGGTGGCTCTTTTAAAGGAGGGATGGAAGAGCCCTGGTTGGGGAAAAGGGTCCAGGGGCAAACATGCCCCTGTATTTGGTCCTCTGTGCCCATCCTTCCCTAAAGACAGACCTCATTCCAGGAATGGAAAAGGCAATTCAGTGGGCTGTTAAAACTAGTTCTCCATCTACAGCTCTGTCCCTGCTTTCCTGGGGTCTAGGAGGGAGGAGTGGGACAACTAGCGCTCTTTCTCCCAGTTAACTTTATTGAGTTTGTTCACTGGGTCACAGTGCCACCTAGTGGGTTTGTTTGGTCCTCTGCTGGTTTTTCTACTGATGAAAAGGATCCTAATCCTTCAGCATAAGTGGAGGCCAGATCTTAAGGGAAAGTTTACATTGGGCCCTCAGTAAACAGCTGCTTGGTTGGGGGCGCACAGCATGGTCTCTGGGACCCTGTGAATGCGGTTAAAGACACAGTAGAAGCTCCGCATCACACTGTCACATCCCACACAGGAGCCCTGACGACAGGCCAAGAAAGACCCTGCCTCAGCTCCAGGATCCTGGGTTTGTTGTTGTTTTAAGATTTTGTTTGTTTATTTTTGAAAGAGAGCACGTGCATGTGTGCGCCTGAACAAGCAGGGAGGGGGCAGAGGGAGAGACTCTCCAGCAGACTCTGTGCTGAACACAGAGCCCTACACAGGGCTTAATCTCATCACCCTGAGATCACCACCTGAGCTGAGATCAAGAGTTGGCACTTAACCAACTGAGCCACCCAGCTGCCCCTCAGGCTGAGCATTTTTATCAGAAACTGAACCACATGGTAGAGAAGGGAGCTGCAGTGTTTTCCGAAATGACCACATCACCCTTGAACACAGGTGTCCTCAGCCCTGGGTACACAGAGGTGGGCAACAAGAATAGTCTTGGCTAGGAACCTAGCTCTCAGTTTGGGTGCTTTGTGGTGAGTATAGTGAGAGAAGTCAGTATGGGTGTGTGGTAGGGAGGACGCCCAAGGAGAGAGGCTGGGGAGAGTGAGTGGGGCAGCCATGCTCTACACCTCCCTGCTGTGACTGTGTCTGAGTCTGGGCATTGGTGGTATATAGGTGCCGGGCTCTGGGGAACGGTGCTGGCGGAGCATCCAGGCACTCTGATAACAGTCTGCTTTCCCTGCTCCACAGTGACATGAAGTCTGAGAGGAGAGCCCCCTCTCCTGATGTGATTGTGCTCTCTGACAATGAGCAGCCCGCAAGCCCAAGGGTGAATGGGCTGACAAAGGAGGCCTTGAAGGAGACCAGTACCGAGGCCCTCATGGTGAGCCTTGTCCCCGTGTTGGGGGGTGACCCTGCCTGACATTGTCCCCAAATGGTGATGGTGATGGTGGGGCCTGTGCTCCCTGGCTATGGCTCTCCCCTTCGACCCTTGTTCTCTTGCCTTTGCAGAAAAGCAGTCCTGAAGAACGAGAAAGAATGATTAAGCAACTGAAAGAAGAGTTAAGATTAGAAGAAGCAAAGCTCGTTTTATTAAAAAAGTTGCGGCAGAGTCAAATACAAAAGGAAACTACCACCCAGAAGGTGTGTGTGTGTCCGTTCTCTTAGGAGTCAGCAGGAGCCAGTTAAAACGGAATGAAAACCCAGACTCATTACCTTGGCCCACCTTAGTGCCAGGAACCAGGAGCAGCTGATCACAGGCAAACAAGTTTCCTCGGGGCATAAGGGTCAAGGTCTAAAATGGAAATTTGAATTATACATTTTGTGGAAAGGAAGGTAGAGTAAGGATACTATAGTGCGTTTTGGTTTAGAATATTCTCGATAGGAGTATGTAAAACTCCTCCTAGATGGGAAGTGTTGAGAAAACAGAGAACAGATGTCTTAGAAGCTGCTGGAAGTCCTGGGTTAAGAGCTCTTTCCCAAACGCATTTTCAGAGAGGTCTCCTACCTTGTGGGTGGGGCATGCTGGCCATCAGGAGCTACCACGATTTTGTGGACAGATTCCCTCATGCTGTAAGGGGATGCCACAGTGCTTCCCAGGCCCCAGAGTCTCTGTCCTGGGGCTCCTTCTGCCATCTCCCCTGGTGTCTGAGGTTCCTTTTGCTGCTTCTAAATGCAGATTACCATGTAGGCCAAGGTCAGGTTTGTTTTGTTGGTTTATTTATTTGTTTGTTTTGTTTTGTTTTTGTTTTTGTTTGATTCTGTTTTTACTTTTTTGGCTGTTGGGTTTTTAAAGCTACCCTTCCTTTTACTTTAAGCACTGTCTCAGTAAACCGGGTACTTCTTAAAGTAACATAGTCCACTAGATAAGGGACAGGTACAGACTTGGTTCACTCCACTGAGTCTTAAACAATTAAGGAAACAAATAATAGACAGGCTCTGTCCACTGGCCTGTATCCACTTACTGTGTTCAAGTGGGAGCTCGAGCAGAGCCTTAAGTGAATATTCTCCTGTCCTGCTTCCTTAAGGGGACTTGTGTTCTATGTACTCTGTTAGCTCATACTGCCCAAGACACACTGTCCCTGTCCCTTATCTAGTGGCATTTGTTACTTTAAGAAGTGCTTGGACTTGGTGTTTCTCACCAAGGTTGGGATTAATCTATTCAAGTCTGGCATCGTTTGCCTTAGCCATCACCACCAGTCCTTCACATCCCCCGGAAGGCAAAACCTGCTCTTAAACCACAGTGTGATGTCAAGCATTCCCAGGAGGGAGGGGTGCTGGAAAATCTCTGCTCTGCCCATTTCAAGATTAATTAATTAATTAATTAATTATTTATTTATCTGAGAGCATGAGAGGAGAGAGGTCAGTGGGAGAAGCCAACTCCCTAAAGAGCAGGGAGCCCGATGTGGGACTCAATACTGGGACTCCAGGATCATGACCCGAGCCGAAGGCAGTCGCTTAACCAACTGAGCCACCCAGGCGCCCCTCCTCTGCCCATTTCAGGCGTGTCAATTCCTGCTACAGATGTTAGCTGGAGACTACACTACAGACTACACTGGAAGCATAGAACCTTAGAGCTTGATGGCTTTGGAAGAGAAAGAAAACCAGTCTTCCTCCGTCTGGATTGTATGTGAGGGGAGTGGGGCTGACGACCCCCTTATCTTTCGAATGTCTGCTCTCTTACAGCCCACAGGCTCTGCTGGGAGTGCCGTGACCACCCCTCCCCCGCTTGTGCGGGGCACCCAGAACATTCCTTCTGGCAAGCCATCCCTTCAGGTCAGTATTCCCTCTGCGTTAGTCTCCTGAGCAGTCCTGATCCAGTTCCTGTGAAAGGCTGCCCATTCCTTCTGATTCCTTTGGAGTGAGGCCCAAACTTAGGCCACTTTTGACATCATGAACAAATCATGCCACCGCTGAGAGGGCTCCTCCTATGACTGCTCCTAGTAAAATTAGAGAGAGAACCAAGATTTAGGCAGACCAGGTTCCTTTTGCTTCAACAGTTCCAAGTTTGTGGGACCTAGCAGGGCCTCCTGCCCAAAGGGTGAGATGGGCAGAGCTCCCACTCCCAGACAAAGACTGAGGTCGGAGCAGGGGCCCGCCTTCCCTCAAACAGTCCTGTGCCCCCAATTCAGACCAGCAAGAAAGTGACACCCAGCCCAGGTTAACTGGACTTCTGCTGTTATAGGGGTCGTGTGGGTGAAAATGTGCTACCTTATTGGTGCAGTTCACTCCTGAGTGAAGCCAGTCTGCATGACTGTTGTCGTAATCCATGTTCCTTCTTCTTTTGTGTTTAGAATAAATAGGCATTTTAGTGTCCGCACCCCCGCCCTTTTAAACAAGTATGTACTTTTACAAAACAGCAAACCTGTTTGTTTAAAAAGAAAAAAAAGTATAAAATCGGGTTTGGTGCTGTTGACAGACCTCTTCAACAAGAATGCCTGGCAGTGTCATCCCACCACCCCTGGTCCGCGGTGGGCAGCAGGTGTCCTCGAAGCTGGGGCCACAGGCGAGCTCACAGGTCGTCATGCCCCCACTTGTCAGGGGGGCTCAGGTGAGCAGGGTATGCTTGTGTGGTGTAAAAATGTGTTCAGGCTACTCCAGCCAGTCACCTCGTGAGAACAATCCTTCCTGGTCATCAGCTTGGGGATTACAGGGTCCAACCCTTCCCTCCCTCCATTGTTCTTCTCACCATCTTTTTGTTTATTTAATTTTATTTTTTATTTTTATTTTTTAAGGGGGGGAAGAGAATGGGGAAATATCCATACAGTGGAATGTTACTCAGCCTTAAAAAGGTGTGGTTTTTTCGTTTTTTGGTTTTTTTGAGAGAGTGCATGGAGGGTAGGGGGCAGATGGAGAGGGAGAGAGCGAATCCTAAGCAGCCTCCATGCCCACTGTAAAACTCGATGTGGGGCTCAGTCTCACAACCCTGAGATCACCTGAGCCAAAATCAGGAGTTGGACGCCTAACCAACTGAGCCACCCGGGTGCCTCATCCCTTTCATCATCTTATCCTCTGTCCCACCCCACAGCAAATCCACAACATCAGACAACATTCCAGCACGGGGCCGCCGCCGCTCCTCTTGGCCCCCCGGGCATCTGTGCCCAGTGTGCAAATTCAGGGACAGAGGATCATCCAGCAGGGCCTCATCCGTGTCGCCAACGTCCCCAATACCAGTCTGCTTGTCAACATCCCACAGGTGAGGACTGTGCTGAGCTAACCTAACCCCACCCCCCGCGCGCACACACATCAAGGGCCCCTGGTCCTGCAGCATAGTCAGGTCTCCAGAGTGGTATGGTGTGAGCCGCCTGCTCCCTCAGAGTCAGGCAAGGCCTTGGGTGCCCCATGGGGCTTTGGACTGGAGCTCCTCCTGTGATAAGAACTATGGTCTAGCTGAGGTGGATAGGTACTGAGAGGGGGAGAGGTTCAGACCTAAGCTGCAGGGTATGGGGGAGGCTTCAGGTGGCGGACCCAGGAAGTTTTGGGGGATGGATGAGGCCAGGTAAAGCATCCGATGGGCCTAGAGATGGCTGGGACTGGGGGGCGGGGGGTGAAAGGGGTGGAGTGGCACCAGAGCCTTCCTCACCCTCCTCCCTGTCTGCATGAGCACATGAGGGGAGCATGTCTGCAAATGTCCTCACAGCACCAGCACATCTATTCTTAGCCACGAGTCCTTTCACCTCTGTACAGAGCCTCTGAGATGGGGTGGGTCTGTTCCCACGAAGTAATGCCAGGAAGATGGAACCAGGGTGGGTAGGCAGGCTAGAAGCAAGAGCTTTATTGACAGAGAAAATTATTGGGTCTGCAGGGGCTTTTGCTGATGGCTGTATTAGCTTCTCTTCCTCCTCTGGCATGGTGCATCTTTGCCTCCCTCAGATAAGAGCCTGACCAGCAGGATTCTGAGCAGCATCCCCGTCTTCTCTAAAGTCAGACCAGGCTGAGCTGCTTTGATGGCTGGTGTCCTCTGTGTTGGGAAACTTGTTCAGCTCTTGAGACCCTCTGTGAGGGAGGGAGCCCTGGGAAACCATTCTGGGCTCCCTGAGTCCTATGATGTGTTGTGTGCAAGTTGTCAGGTGTGTGTATTTTTGTGGGGGTGGTGTATGCTGCTTTCCTTAGATTTTCAGAAGGGCCCTCAGCCCCACAAAATTAAGGGCACTAGTGTGATCAGCTCTGGGTTTTGGGGAAAGCACTTGACAGGGTTGAGGGCTGGGTGAACTAGAGGAAGGAGACAATGGAGCATTGGCCTCTGGGGTCCAGATGAAGACGAGAAAGTAGTACAGGAGCACCGAAGATCAGGAGTGGGGGGAGGGGCGGGACAGAGGTTGGTCCAAAAGCTGTTCTCCACCATAACCCCAATGAGGACACATGAGGTGAGTGAAACATTAGAGTCTCAGACAACTACATACAAAGGTGCTCATGAAGCAAATGCCACCAGTGCTGTAGTGACCTTCTCTCACACCCCTGTGAAGATGGCAGCCATCTAGACCTGTGCTGGGAGGAAGTCTGCTAGGCCATAGTGATGGGACAGTGGCCGTGTTGCCTGAGCGGGGGTGCCCACTGCCCTGGTCATGGTTTTGGCTTCATTGTTGTCCTCATGTAGCAAAACACAGCAGAATACAGATTGTAAATGTGTGTGGTTTATTGGATGTCAGCTAAACCTCAGCAAGTATTTTTTATAAGACTGGTCATCTCATATGGTGATGAGTTTAATGCTGCTTTGCCTGTTGGCTTGCTGATGTCAAGCAGCTCGGAGTTACTACCTTAAAGATTCATTAGTCAATGCAGCTAACAGTGCCATCCTGGGCTCTGGGATTAGGCACCCCCAGAACCCTGACCAAGTTGTTATCTCCTAAAAGCCTTCCCCAGCGTCGCTGAAAGGGACGACAGCCACCTCTGCTCAGGCCAACTCCACCCCCACCAGCGTGGCCTCTGTGGTCACCTCTGCTGATTCTCCAGCCAGTCGTCAAGCAGCTGCCAAGCTTGCGCTGCGCAAACAGCTGGAGAAGACGCTGCTAGAAATCCCCCCTCCCAAGCCCCCTGCCCCAGAGATGAACTTCCTGCCCAGCGCTGCCAACAACGAATTCATCTACCTGGTCGGCCTGGAGGAAGTGGTGCAGAACCTGCTAGAGACCCAAGGTGAGTGGGCCTTGGAGCTATTTTCATCTCTTGCCACTGCAGTTTTTCTTAAAATAGGTTATTTTCAATGCATAGCACATGTTGGAATGTCTGCTGTATGCTGAGAGCTGTCTTGGGATGGGGCATCTTATGTATGACCTTTTGTATCAGTCCTGCTTTCTATGAGACTTTACTTTTTGCTTGTTTTAGTTTTTACATTTATTTATTTGTTTATTTACTGCGCGCATGTGCTAGGAGTTGCAGCAGCCCGGAGGTGGGAGAGGTGCAGGTGAGGGCAGATCTTCAGCAGACTCCGCACTCAGCACATAGCCCAGCACAGGGCTCAGTCTCTTCTTGACTGATCTGACTCTGAAATCAAGAGTCATACACTTAGGGGCACCTGGGTGGCTCAGTGGGTTAAAGGTTAAAGCCTCTGTCTTTGGCCCAGGTCATGATCTCAGGGTCCTGGGATCGAGCCCCGCATCGGGCTCTCTGCTCAGCGGGGAGCCTGCTTCCTCCTCTCTCTCTCTGCCTGCCTCTCTGCCTACTTGTGATCTCTGCCTGTCAAATAAATAAAATCTTTAAAAAAAAGAATCGTACACTTAAACTTAACCAACTGAGCCACCCCGGTGCCCCATTAGTTTTTCTTTTTTTTTTTTTTTAAGATTTTATTTATTTATTTGACAGAGATCACAAGTAGGCAGAGAGGCAGGCAGAGAGAGAGAGAGGAAGAGAAGCAGGCTTCCCGCTGAGCAGAGAGCCCAATGCGGGGCTTGATCCCAGGACCCTGGGATCATGTCCCGAGTCGAAGGCAGAGGCTTTAACCCACTGAGCCACCCAGGCGCCCCTAGTTTTTACATTTTTTAAAATGCTTACTATTGAAGTATAGTTGCCATACAGTGCTAATTAGTTTTAGGTGTATGATACAGTGATTTAACCATTTTATACATTACTTGGTGTTCACCACAGTAAATGTGGTCACCATCTATCACCTCGGATAACTTCTTAAACATATCACAGTCACCTTTCTTGTTGGGGCCTCTTCTGAGAGCTGGGCCTTGGGGAAGCCCAAGGGCCTGCACACGTGGTCTGAGGGTGGAAGCTGCTCTATGATGGTAGGGCAGGCAGAGAGGCATGAGGAGGAACATTTACAGGAGGCTGACAGGCCTTGCTTCCAGACAGGTCTTTCCAGATAGAACTTTTCAGAGCCCTGAATGCTCTCAGCCCTGAAGGTAGGAGGGGGACACCCATGCCTGGGCCAGACTCACTTTATCACCCTCCTTGGAAACAGTTTGGAAAGCACCACTTGCATGTTAAGAGGTTTTAGTGATATAAAAAGGGCATATATAGGGTCATGATCAAAAGTAACATTGGTGGGGCGCCTGGGTGGCTCGCTCACTGGGTTAAAGCCTCTGCCTTCACTCAGGTCGTGATCTCAGGGTCCTGGGATCGAGCCCCGAGTCTTGCTCTTTGCTCAGCAGGGAGCCTGCTTCCCTTCCTCTCTCTCTGCCTGCCTCTCTGCCTACTTGTGATCTCTGTCAAATGAATAAATAAAATCTTTAAAAAAAAAAAAAAAGGTAACATTGGAAATGGAGGTGGGAAGCCAGGTTGGTCTTTGAGGGGCCTCCATCAGATGATCTGAAGACGTTTCTGCTTGGAGATTGAGTTTGTGATGATCTTATTTAGGCAGCCAGCCTGAATCCTCTCCCTGCATGATCTCAGCAGATGCTCAGACCTGAGGAGGAGATGGAGCTGTAACTGGTCCAGGGCAAGGGAGGGCCTGATAGGCTTCAGACCACATACCTTGAATTGTCTCTTGGAACATACTGACCCCTCTCAGGGCTGCCCTTACCAGCACAGAGTTGGGAGCAACAGTAACGGGACATGTACAGAGGAAAAGCAACTTATGCTTGCTTGCTTCTCGTTTCCAGAGAGGGAAGGAGGCAGGTATGTGTGACAGGTAGTTGGGGTCCCTGCAGTGCCTGCTTGATGTCAGAGTGTTGGAGGGAGTTCTCTCTTCCTCCTCTTTAGCCAGTATATCACAAAGAATATATCATATCCTTGGACATTGTATCTAGTGTCTCTTAGAGGTAGAGCTCTCCGTATTTGGTTGGCGGCCAGACCCAGGGCCAAGGATGCCCAGCAGGCCACCTCAGATTAGCTTGTAGCTTCCTTACTACCTCCCATCCACCCACCCACCCCATTGCTCTTAAAATCCTCCCCAACCATGGGGCCATATGAAGGATTGACTGAGAGTCAGGCTGAGAGTGGGAAGCGACATAGGGCCAACATTGTCCTCTGTAAAATTGGGGATGGTGGCCTCCACTTGTCAGGGAGCCAGGCCCAGTAGGGAAGGGTGCGAGCTCTCACACCCTTGGATGTGTCTGATCCCTTTGATGTCATCTTTATGATGCAATGATTTTGGCAAAAGAGCTGCCTTGAGGCCACTTCGGTATAGGTGGGTGGTAGGAGGCCCAAGTCAGGACACGGTGCCCACCCGTCTGTATCTGTGTGCCCTGGGCATCTGTTCTTCCCAGTCAGCCCGTGTTTACTTGTTCTCTCATTAGGGGTCAGTATCCTTCTCGTATTGCCCAAAATGGGACCTAACTGTGGGAGGAAGCTCTGAGCTCCTCTTGAGGTGTCCCCTGATGCCTCCCAGAGCCCCAGGCTGGGTGGCTAAGTACAGCCTTGTACCAGTGTCTCCACTCTCATGTTGGTCATCCCTGCTACAGCTCCGTAGAAAGAGGTACTGTGTCCTCTAGGGTTAGACGTTTGGAAGGTGATGTATTCTTTTCACTGGGGCATGTTAACTGCAGGTGAGAGCCTGGAGCTGAGGGCCTGGGGTAAGGGGCTCCCCCAGTCTGATCCTGTATAGCCCCTCAGCATTCAGGGGCAGCTTGGGCAGGCCCAGGGCTGAAGAGAGGCCCAGGGTCTTTTGGCAGCATTGTCTCTGATGTTAAGAGGAAGTTAAATCCTTGAGTACTCTAAACTCAAAAAAGATAGTTCCAAAAATACAAAATGTGCCCCTTACTTCGCTTTCTTTCTTTCTTTTTCTTTTTCTTTTTTTTTTTTTAAGATTTTGTTTACTTATTTTAGAAAAAGGGTGAGAATGAGCGAGTGGGAGGTGGAGCAGAGGGAGAGGCACAAGCATACTCTGTCCGTCCTGAGGGTGGAGCCCAGCGCAGGCTCAATCTGACAACCCCAAGATTATGACCTGAGCCAAAATCAAGAGTCAGAGGCTTAACTGACTGAGCCACCCAGGCTTCCCCACCTTACTTAACTTTCAATGACAAAAAGAATATTGATCCCATTCCTGAGCGTGCACTTTACTTGGCTTCCCCAGTCACCCTTCTTATGGCCAACCAAGGGGATGCAATGCTCCGGTTTCTCAGATAAAGGGGCCAAGGACCCAGAGTGCCCTCAGCTGGGCAGCAAGTGTGAGTCCTGGCCCTGCCACTGACTGGTGTGTGACTCTGCAAGACACTTTATCTCCTTAGCCTTGGTTTCCTTCTCAAGATAACAGCGTGGGTTGCCCTTTTAGGAGATTTGCATGCACAAGACAATGGGTATGTCATTTGTCAGCAGGAGTACCTGCTGGATAATTAGTCCTTAGTTGACTGGCCGACTGGCAAGAATGCCTGTCACAGCAAGGTGGGACCTGGAGGGTCACCTCCTCGTCACTGTGAGGAGGTGGGGGAAAGTAGGAAAGGCAATTGGGAGGAGCTAATCTGAGATCACTTTTGTTCTTTGTAAGATTTTATTTATTTGAGAGAGCACAAAGCGGGTTGCAAAAGGAGAGGGAGAAGCAGGCTCCCCGCTGAGCAGGGAGGCCAACTCGGGGCTCCCAGGACCCTGGGATCATGACCTGAGCTGAAGGCAGACACTTAGCCGACTGAGACACCCAGGTGCCCCTAGAGAGCACTGAGGTTCTTGAGAGTTGGTACCCAGTGTACCTAGTCCATGGCATTTTCCAAAGCTGCTTAACTTCCTTTCTATCAGCAAACCTTCCACAAGGCGCAAGGCTGACCTGGTGTCCACACATAGTTGGCACCAGTACATGCGTGCCAAACAGACAATGTCTTGGGATTTGGCTTACTGATGCCAGCTGAGCCACACAGTCCAGGGCACTGCTCCAGATCTGTCACACGTCCTCATCCTGTCCTGGATGGTAGGGGCTCTGACTCTGGCATCCTGTTCCTATGACATGAGCCCACCTGTTTCCCTGCAGCGGGCAGGATGTCAGCTGCTGCTGTTCTGTCCCGGGAGCCCTACATGTGTGCGCAGTGCAAGACGGACTTCACATGCCGTTGGCGGGAGGAGAAGGGTGGTGCCATTATGTGCGAGAACTGCATGGCATCCAACCAGAAGAAGGCACTCAAGGTAGAGCACACGAGCCGGCTGAAGGCTGCTTTTGTGAAGGCTCTGCAGCAGGAGCAGGAGATCGAGCAGCGCCTCTTGCAACAGGGTGCCGCCCCCACACAGGCCAAGGCTGAGCCTGCCGCCGCCCCACACCCCGCACTAAAGCAGGTGAGAGTCCTTGGGGAGCCAAAGTTGTGGCCCTATGGCCTGGGAGTGGGGGTTGGGCGGCCTCACCTTCTAGGAGAGGGGCCTTATTCCCTTCCCTTAGCCGGGAGTTGTTGCTAGCAAGCAAGATGTTCTGACGTTCTGTCCCACACTGGGCAGTTATCTGCCTGGTTGTTAACTGTGTGTCTAAATTGCATTTAATGGTGGCCTTTGGTGGTGAAAATACTAATTTGCAGTTTCTTTAGATTTTGTAGCTTTCACGTGCAGTGTTCCGGCTGACAAGTACTTCTTGTCTAAAAGGACTTTTCTGAAAGCCACATTGAGATGCAAAAGGGGCATTTGGAAGAAATGTTCTAGCTAAATTAAGGAGAGAAGCAAGTCTGAAGTCAAGTTTTGGCTGCTTTTTTTAATGCTTTGCTTTCCCACCCCCTGTAGACCCAAAGCACCCCGTTGGCAATTTTTTGTGTCCTCGGAAGTCATTTGTAATTCACTAATAAACACATCTTCTCAAGATCCTTATATAGTGGGTGGCTGTGCTGCCCTCAGGAAATGGCCTGTCCTGTGGGGACTGGGCCTCGTGGGGCCACAGCTGCTGCCCTTTGGTCACTCTAGGTCACCCTAGGCCGTCTGTGGATGGTGCTGACCTCGATTTCAACCCCGTTTGTATAGGTCATAAAACCCCGGCGTAAGTTGGCGTTCCGCTCAGGAGAGGCCCGCGACTGGAGTAACGGGGCTGTGCTACAGGTCAGAACTGCGGTGCCGGGAGCCCCTGCACCGCGCCACCAACCAGCCCTCACGCCCCAGACCGTGACCACGTCAGTCGCCGACTGTCACGCTGCCTGCGTCTGTCTGTCTCTCTCTCCCTCCCTCCTACCCCTCCCCCCTCGGTGTAACTTACCTGGTCTCCTGATTTTGGACTTTAGGGACCCTGTGTGGGTGGGAAGAGGTCGGCCAGAGCACGGAGAGGCTGCGCTGAGCGTCTTGCCCTCTGTCACCGCCTTCCCCACATGAGCCATCACACCCTCTCTCCACTGTAGGCCTCCAGCCAGCTGTCCCGGGGCTCGGCCACAACGCCCCGTGGTGTCCTGCACACGTTCAGCCAGTCACCCAAACTGCAGAACGCAGCCTCAGCCACAGCCCTTGTCAGCAGGACCGGCAGACATTCCGAGAGAGCTGTGAGCACTGGCAAGGGCAATGCCACCACCAACTGGAAGAAGGCACCCCTAAGTACAGGTGAGCCGCCCCACATGGTGACGTCCATCCCTTCCCTGCATTTGTCTAAGACTTGCACATACACAGGGTGAACAATAATGGTGCAGAGAGCCCTAAAACCCCAGACCTGTTCCCTGAGAGCAGCTACTTTTGACTGTTCAGCTTAATCACTGTTCACCAAACAGGATGACCCAAACAAGTGGTGGCCCTGGGTAAATGCTGATTTCCCCCCTTTGTACACTCCATACCCAGACTCTTAGCTCTTGACTCAAAATGTTGGGCAAACCGAGTTTTGGGTGTGTGTGTGTGTCTCACACACACACCATCCAGTGGACATCTGTCAGCACAGACACTTATCTTGCCAATTCTGGCCCCCTGACCCCTTCTTGCCATGGTGAACACCTGTTTTTGCTGTTATGTTGTACCTTTTCTGGTGCACTAACTTAATTTCTTGTTCATCCAGGTGGTGGTCTTCATTTCTTGCTCTGTGAGACACTCTTCCCACCCTCTGCTTTAGGTCAGGTGGTGCAAAGAGTAAACTTAGAACAAGAACATGGGGAGGTATGGGCGAAGGGTAAGATCCCTGGGGCTGGGGCTAGGATTTTAACTAGGGTGGGTGGCAGAGGATTCTGAGAAAACCACATTTGAGGAACAACTCATTGGGTGGGGGGTACCCTCAGGTGAGCACTCCCAGTCTGCCACAGTCCCGTCATCCCTGGGTTGTCCCCCACACTGCTTCCCTCCCTCTTTTTTATTATTCATGTGCCAGCATTAAGGTGACAGTTAAATATTTGTTTCCATCAAAACAGGAAAGTGAAAGGTAGGCACAAAGGGCTGAAAGGAGACAGGTGAGCACTTTCGCTGCGGGAACCAGTGCCCCTCCCTGCCCCCCGCCCAAGTTTGTTGTATCCCCGTAGGTTTAAAAAGGGGGCAACATCATGGGAACCATCTCCCTAGGCAGAGCTGGGAAAGCCAGGCCGGCCGTGCAAAGAAAACACCGGAGTCAGCTGTGTGTGCAGCTGACCCTAGAGTTAGAAGTGTGGCCAAGGGGCACCTGGGTGGCTCAGTTGGTTAAGCAACTGCCTTCGGCTCAGGTCATGATCCTGGAGTCCCAGGATCAAGTCCCACATCAGGCCCTCTCCTCATCAGGGAGCCAGCTTCTCCCTCTGCCCTTCACCCCTTTCATGCTCTCTCTCTCTCTCTCAAATAAATAAAATCTTAAAAAAAAAAAAAAAAAGAAGAAGTGTGGCCAAGAATCCGAGCCTTCCACAGGGGGAAGCTCAGGGGAGGGAGTACATTGGTCTGGCTGTGGAGGAATCGGAGCAGCCTAGAGAGCATTTGTAAACACAGGCAAAGAGGCTTTTGTGCAGCATGTGCAAGATGCAGCTAAGAACTCACAGCTGCTTGAAAATTCCTTTTATGGAAAATTTTGAAAGTATGCAAAATCAGATACAGGTGTGTACTTGTGTACACAGTGGTAGCAGCCATGTGAAAACTGTGTGTTTAAGGTAATGAATGTGAAGGAGTAAGTAGTTGCTATGTTCAGTAGTAGGATGAGAGGTAAATATCTAGTAGCATAAAAGCAGCATTTCCCAAAAGGGTTCTCCCAGCACTCCAGGTTACCCTTGGTTTCTGGGCAGGACCCAGTCAGGTTTCTCTCTTGTATGTAGAGAGGTTTCCATATTGCATTTGACCTCAGAACATTTGTTCCACAAAATGTTGTAGCTGCCACCAAAAATACTCTTGGGGTGGGGCTCCTGGGTGGCTCAATGGGTTAAAGCCTCTGCCTTCGGCTCAGGTCATGATCCCAGGGTCCTGGGATCGAGCCCAGCATTGGGCTCCCTGCTCAGCAGGGGGCCTGCTTCCTGCTCTGTCTGCCCACTTCTCTGCCTACTTGTGATCTCTGCCTGTCAAATAAATAAATAAATCTTTTAAAAAAAATTTTTAAAAAATACTGTTCGGGTAATACAGTGATGGGGCCAGGGGACAGGGCAGTCCTTAGCCCCAGGCTAACCCAAAACCTGTGTGTGTTGGAGATCGGGGGGTAATTTGTTCATTTTCCACTTGTAAAAGATGCTTGCTCGTTGGAGAAATTTGGAGGATAGAAAAAGAAAAGAATGGTGTTTCTTAACCCAGGAGAGCAAAAGCTATACTTCAGGGCTTTTCCCTTCTGCCTCTCCACTGGTATGTCCCTTGTGTGTAACTCACTGAGTGCCCTACAGAGGCATCATGCACCATTCCGTGTCCCTCTTAATGTTTTCATGAGAGAGGGGCACCTGGATGGCTCAGTGGGTTAATCCTCTGCCTTTGGCTTGGGTCATGGTCCCAGGGTCCTGAGATTGAGCCCCGCATCGGGCTCTCTGCTCGGTGGTGAGCCTGCTTCCTCCTCTCTCTCTGCCTGCCTCTCTGCCTGCTTGTGATCTCGGTCAAATAAATAAATAAATCATTTTTTTAAAAAAATTAATGTTTTCATGAGAGAATATTACCATACCATTAAAAACCCTGTCATTGTGCTCTTTTGCAGGCGGGGCCCTTGCGTTTGTCAGCCCGAGCTTGGCAGTGCACAAGACCTCCTCAGCGGTGGACCGCCAGCGGGAGTACCTCCTGGACATGATCCCGCCACGCTCCATCCCCCAGTCAGCCACGTGGAAATAGTGCGAGCCGGGCCCAGTGGAGAACAGGCTCCCTCCTCCCTCCCACCTGGCCCTGCCACCCTCCACTCGGGAAGACCTCATACTCCCTGAGGAAACGAGTGAGCGAGCGCCGGCCGCGCTGCAGAAGCAAGGGGCTCCGTACTTGGCTGCAGAGTCTCGTCGCAGCTGAGGGGCTGCTTCACAGGTGGATGAGGAATATCACTGAGGGACCTTTCCCTTGGGCTTTTTTCCTTTCTTTGCCTTTAGTTTGCCCAACACCAGCAGAAAAGTGGACCTTGGGGGCTGGTTCTGCTTCCGGCCCTTTCTTTCAGCGCCCCCAACCCCCCCCCCCCGGCAGGGTGCACGGACGGCTCACCCTGGACACTGTGACACGCTCGGCGAGACCGGCGCCCGGGGCTTCTGAAGTCGAGCGGAGCGTTCTGTTTTGTTTTTGCTTTTCCCCATCTTAGCCTCCCAGTCTTTGACTGCCTTCCTTCATGGCAATCTTTAGGTTGACAGATTTTTTTTTTAATCACCTCATGATGATGGAGTTTAAAGTAAACCGTGCAGACCTAGGGGTCCCTGCCGAGCACGGCCCCCACACCCCAGAGGGTGGGCCACTGACTGCCTAGCCCTCACTCTAGCGGAAGGCCTCTGCTGCTGCTCATCCCGGAGACTCTGGACCTCCCACACTTAGCAGAAGAACAAACTGCAACCCAGACCCCAGCCAGAGGGCCTGGGATCCCAGAAGCCGCACGCCGCCAGTAGAGGAGGGAGAGAGAATTGGCAGCAACACCCAGAGCCTGAGTGGGAAGTTGAAGGGGTGGGCTATTGTGTTTTTTTGTTGTTGTGGTTTTATTTTATTAAATTTTTCCTTTACTTACTTATTTTGATGGACACCATCTTAAGCTGCCCTGGCCTATGCTCCTGTCAGGTGTGTCTAGTGGGGAAGTACCCCTGCCCTTCCAAGACTTCAGGGTTTTCATTTGGGTCTAGTTTAGAACCTTCCCTTAAAACAGGGCCATGCTGCCAGGGTTCGCCTTCAGACTTTTTGTTTTGGTTTTGGTTTTTTTGTTTTGGTTTTTGTTTTTTAACTCTCTTTCGAGTCTACAGAAATGTCTTATGCAAAGGATCAGGTCTGCTCTTGTTTTTCATTTTGGTTTCTCCCACTTCCTAAAAATCGGTTCCATGAGGATAGGCAGAAGCTGTCGTGAGTGTGCTGTGCACAGGGCTGTCTCCGTGCAGGTGCGCGGGTGTCCTGTGTGCACACACACGTTTGTCGACGTGGAGATGGGGTACTCTTGCTCCCCACTTCAGCCCCAGCCCTAGTTTTCCTATCCATGCAGTTAGGGACTTAATTTAAAATCCTTATTTTGTAGGGCCTCCTTCTTCAAAACACACTGCTACAACATTCTAATAAAGGCTCATTTAACCCCCTCTCTCATGTGTGAATATCCATGTTTAGCAACATTTTGACCCGCGGTAGAAGACCTAGTTTTGCAACATTCTAATTTTTTGTTGTGTAAAACCCTATATTTTAAATTGATTTTTGTTTTGAGTGCATAACTTAGAGGGGCTGAAGGAGGGGAGGGCAAGGAAGGGTGGCTTTCATTCCAAGATCCAGGGATTTGGGGGAAAGGAGGGAAATTGACATGGGGGGGGTGTTTTTACACCAAAAAATCAAGAGTATGCAAGCATTTCTATTTCTCACATTTTTCTGTGTGCCTGGCAAATAAATACTTGTCTTATACTATCCTGAGCTGTTAGCCCTCTCTGTTCAATGACATGGGCCAGATTTTCTAAATCCTTCAAGAAGGAGCACCTGGGCTGGCCACTTCTATGGGCAAACAGACGTCAGTTCTATGCAGTAACTTGGGATCAGGTGTCCAGGCAAGAGTCACCTCTGCACTGGAGGGGTGTGCCAGGATTGTCACGCCCCAGCTGGGGTTGAATGGGTCTATGACTCATGGGCCCAAGCTGAACTGTGCTGCACAGGTTGGCCCTCAACCTCAGCCCATTAGAACCTCGCTCATCACTGTGCTCAGGAACCCACCTCTACTCACCTTTCCTGGCTGGACTTCTACCGGCCCCTGAGCGGTTAAGTGGGCCTCATGAATTCAGACAAACCTGACCACCACAAGTGGAGGATGGGGCTACCGGCCCTGGCTCTGCCTCCTCCAGCCCAGGGTCCCTGGGAATAATCCCATCAGGGGCCACTTACTGTGACATGTAACTTTTTTTAAAGGAGAGAAGAACGTGAGATGCCTTAATCTTCTGTTCATTTCTACTGTATCAGAACTCTTACCCCCCCTTTTTTTCTTTTGTTTCCCCCTTTGCAGTATAACTTCTCTGATAAGCCCCAAATGAGTAGTTCTTTGATGAGGTTTACGATGTTGCAGGAAAGGCATATTAAATACCTCTCTGCATGTGGGGTTTAGACATTAGGAAACAGTAACGTTAAGAGTGTTCTCCCAGCAGCAAAGCCTGTCAAAATTGGTCACAGTGCTGGGGTCCTGGTCTCCCCCACCCCCACCCCAGGAGCCTCAGGACTGAAAGGACTTGGTTCCTATGAGCAGTGACAATGTGGGAGGAGGAGGATGGTTCCAAGTTACCTGTGACATGAACTCTGAATGGCAACTGGAAACTGTTCAAGATGCTAGTCACTCAAGGGTGAAGGGCTGCATGTTTGAAGTGGCTGTCATACATGTAAACATGAGTGTTCATGTAGATACATGTGTGTCCACTTGGAGCCTCCCATTCCTCTGGCCATCCTACCCATGTCACTGGGTCCCCAGTGTCCCAGCTGTGATGTTGGGACCCTCATTGAGAAGGCCAACAGTTGCCCTCCCAGGGGTAGCTTCCGCTCCTGTTTGTACCCTAAGACCTTTATGAAGCAAACTTGGCCCCAGTGCAGAGGGAATGAAAGCCAACTGAGTACAGCTGCGCTGGGTGTTGTGGTTCCTGTGTCCCACACGTCATTTTCCTATGGACAGAAAGACATGGGGAGGAGTTTTCTATATAAATACTCTCATCACAGGGGTGTAAATCATGGAAAAGACAGTCGTTGCTGCTGCACCACTGGGTTTTTATTTGATGCCGAGTTATGCTGCACATGATGGTTGCCTAAAGAAGTTGGACTGAGCATTTTTTTTTTAAAGGACAGCTAAAGTTTTATAATCCTTAATGAAAGTGTAATAGAAAGTTACACTAGTGCAGGGTATTTGGAAGGTGGGGGTTTGCGGGATGGGTGGGTGGGGAGGTTGTCACTTGTATTTATTGTGACTCTAAATCTTTGATAATAAATGTAAAAGTTTTACCACCAAACCAGAATAGAAGTTCCAATAAACAGAGGCTGGAATCAATGGCTATACCTGTGTCATGAGGAAGTTTTAGAATCTGACGGAAAATAAAGAAATGGACAACATGTTGGGTGTATATTTCTTATTTTTGTCCCAGCTTTGGGACAGCTTGGAGACTGGGGAAGGTGTAGAAGGGTGACCCCTTGTTAATGGGGAAACAATGAGACATCTGCTTCCTGGGTTTCTTTTGGACTTAACTTCCAAAGGTGGAGGGAGTACTTCCCCAAACTGGGCACTGTGGCTTTGCTTCTAGGCCTCCCATCTTCACCAGAACTTGTGGCTTTGTGGCCTACTTATTCACAGCCAAGAGAGTGAAGTGAAAATCCAGTGGGTTTTGCCCATCCATTAGCTCTTGGTCCCTTCCAGCCTCCGAGGGCCCACCCCCCGCCCCCGAAGTGCTAAGTTTTTCTGGGCTAATTTTCAGGCTTGGCATCTGCATTGGGTGTCTTTGCTGCAGGGCTTACATGCAGGTTCTAGCACTGATGGAGCTACCGTGCCAGCTATGAAATCAACAATTTCTGGTGAAAATTTGTTTTCAGATGTTGGTGCACTGTTTGAAAAGTTACTGAGACCTGGGCTCACTGGTGAATTTTTTGGTAGTATTTTTAAAAAGATTTGTATTAGAGGGGGAGAGAGTGCAAGCAAATGGGGGAGGAACAGAGGGGGAGAGACTATCAGGCACGCTCTCCACTGAGCACTGAGCTTGGATCCCAATCCGGGACTCCATCTCAGGACCCTGTGATCACAACCTGAGCCAAAACTGAGTCGTATGCTCAACCGACTGATCCAGCCAGACGTCCCAGTGACTGGTGAATTCTGATGTGCCTAAAATACAACTTGTGTTTTCCCAGGTGTGTTCGTTTGTTCATTCATTCATTCATTCATTCATTCATTCATTCATTTTGCAGTTTCTCCTCTTTTTTGTTAAGACATTCCTGCTTCCAGCCTGGGGGTTGATGGTCCTTTCCAACCACCACACCTAACTACGTTTCACATGGACAAGGCACAGAACTGACAGAAGACATTACAGAAATTAAACCCAAACCTGTCTCAGTTTACCTGTGACACATCCTGACTGGTGCCCCATGCCCCACCACTGACTGTGAGAAGCACACTTATGGGGCTCCAAATTCAGCCCTCAAGTGAGTTTTCACTGGGTTAGGCACAGACTCCTTAACTGACCCACTGACTCAACAGGGGTGAGTGTCAAGCAGCTTCTCCAGCCAACAAATGGGACAACTGCCCCAATCCTTGAGGCCTTGTCCCCTCTGAACCGAACAACAGGTCTATGGCCATGGGGTAGGAAGAGACCCAGGCCCCATTGCTCACACACATTAATCTACAGATAGAAAAAGGCACATACCATACCCAAGGCACTAGGATTCCTTGTGACAAGAGCAAGGAGGGAAAGAACAGAGTGTCAGGGAAGAGATGACTTAAATCAAGTCTGGAATAAAGAAACTGGTAAGTGGTGCAGGGAATGGCAACAGCCAGTGCAAAGGCTCAGAGGTAAGACCAAACTTGTCGGGTCAAGGACAAGGCAGGCAGTGTGGCTGAGCCACAGGAAAAAGGGGTGAGGATGTGGGTTTCATTCTGAGTGTGGTGGGAGCCTCAAGAAGACTAAGGGTGTGGTCTTTCAATGAACCACACAGCCCTTCCCTACAACCTGGAGGATAGATTCCTGCCTCCATTTTCCAGGTGCAGAGTCCATGGGATGGTCCAGACCAGAAGAGGAATCCTCGTTAGTGTAAACCTGAGGGGTTGGGTTTTCTTTCTTGGCTCAGATGTGAACCAGCCAGGACAGGAGGCTAGTCACTTCCCCTCTCTTAGCCTCGGTTTCCTCATCTGCCTATTCAAAAGCAGTTAGGGAAGAGCTGGCATTTACTCCCCAGGGCACCTGAGAACACAAAGGGTGAGTGAGCAGGAGTGGGGAGTTACCAGACCCAAAAGATGACCAGCCTCTTTGGAGACTGTGTGGGGCTCCAACATGGGTAGAATTAGGGCTTAGACATCGTCAGTGCACCCCAAGTGAGAGCTGCTGTCACTAAACCCACTAACTTCATTGCAACAAAATAACCCCCAAACTGCCCCAGAACCTTTGGGGTCCCCTCTCCAGACATACACTTTTACCTCTCCACCTCTTCTTCCTCCCTGTCCATTCCCACCGTAGGACTTTTCGTGGCATTTCCCAAACACACCAGCTCCAGTGGATCTTGGGAACACTCAGAACATGTTTCTTCTGCTGTTTCCAGTGTCTGATTCTCTCAGGGTTAAGCTCAAATGTCTGTTTCCATCCTTCCTTGGTCACTGCCCCTCCCCTCACCCAGCATTTAGCACAAATTACAATTCTTTTCTTTCCATGCTATTAATTTTTACTTGACTTTTCACTAGCGTCCTCACTGAGGACAGGAATACATCCAAGCCTCATTGTGGAGTCCCAGAGCTTGGCACACAGTAGGCATTCAATAAATGCATGAATGAAGAGAGGACTGAAGTAACCATCTTGCCCAGCAGACTCATGCCCCCACTCTTTTGACTCTCACCTGCTAGACAACTTCTTTACTAAGGAAGGGCCCTTACTAAGGAGAGCTTCCACCACCTCCCCACCCCACTCCAGCCATATCTAGTTTCAAATTCCAGATGTGTTCCTGGGCAAGTGTCACTTGTGTCAGCCTCAATTTCCTCATCTATAAACTCAGTTTCTATTGAGACAGCTCCCCTCCTCCGCCCCCAGCTCTGTTCCATTCTTAAACACGGGGAGGGTGCTGGGATCCTTGCTCCCAGTCCTGCATCTCTATTCCCAGGGCCATCACGACCCCAGCACGACCCTTTGAGTTCTTTTGAGGCTGGAGAGCCCAAAAGTCTAGTTTGAATCCTCCCAATTCCTTTTCGAGACCTAGAGCTAGAACCTCAACAAGTCTTTCTCTACAATGAGGCGCCACGCCTGCCTTCCGCTGGGGGATGACCTCCCACCCCTACTTGGTAAAAGGGGGCCATTGCTAGAGGCAGGTGTGAGGAAGAGCGAATTTATTGCAAGTTCCAAGGAGGCAGCGCTCGGACCGTGCCTTCCCCACCAGCATGCGCGGATGCCTAGAGAAGGACGCCCTCCACACGCGTCCACTCCCTGGCAGCTCCTCCAGGTATCCACCGCCTGCCCACAGCCATCGCTCATTCCGTGCTGGCGCAACGCTTCCATTTCTTCTCGTCCCTTCCCCTCCCGAGGCCTTCCCTTGGGGAACAGAGGAAGCGCTTGCGCCCTCCTGCTCTCGGGATCGTGGGGAGAGGAGCTAGATTCTAAACAGGGGCGACTACCGCCCCAGCCATCCAGAGTCAGGAAAAAGGGGGAAGTGCGCGTGCGCAGTGGCGCGTGTCGGCTTCGCGAGAGTACGGAAGCGCGCCTCGCGCGCATACACTGCGCTTGCGCAGTGCTCGGGGCGGCGGGAATGGCGGGAACCCCGGCTTCTAGCTGGAGTCCCCAGCACGCAGCCAGCCGTTGCGCGCTACCTGGCCAGCTGAGGGCCTGGCAGACGGGCTGAACTGCAGCAATTCTGCGATCAGGGCCTTGCAGCGCTCCGACAGCTCGAGGCCATCGGGGTAGAGGACGCCGCGCTTCTGGCGCCTGGGCAGACCAGCGATGTCCGAGTCGTCAAAGGGCATGCACCCGGTGACCATGACGTAGAGCACGACGCCCAGACTCCACACGTCGTACTTCTTGGGGTCGTATGGGATACCCAAGAGTACCTCAGGAGACGCATAGGCGGCCGAGCCGCAGTAGGTAGTGCTCAGGTCAGGATAGCCGTGTGCCTGGCGACCAAAGCCAAAGTCAGTGAGCTTCACGCGGCGCTCGTCCGGGCTCAGCAGCACGTTTTCGCACTTGAGGTCACGGTGCACCAAGTGGTGGTCATGCAGGTAACGCACAGCCCCAGCGATCTGCGCAAAGAGGTCGCGCGCCTGGCTCCCGGGGATGCGCCCGTTGCGCTGCACTGCCTGCAGCAGGTCGGTGGCAGCCGCCTCCATCACGATATAGAGCTTCCCATTGCACACCTCGATGAACTCGAAGACGTGCACGATGTGCGGGTGTCGCACGCCTCGAAGGATGGACAGCTCGCGTGGCAGAAACTTGTTGACGAAGTCGGGCGGCGCGCGCCGCCGGTCCACCACCTTGATGGCCACGGTGCCCTTGTATTTCTTGGACGTGGCCACCTTCACCTTGGAGTAACTGCCCTCGCCTATCGTGCGTCCCAGCTTATAGCCGAGTTCGCTCAGAAGTTTGTCACCCGACATGGTGGCGCCTGGGGCGCGCGGGGAGCAGGAGGCGGCTGCTGTCGGGGGGCGGCCGGACTCCAATCTCGGGCCTAACCCATGGCGCTTGGCACCTGCACACCCGCACCCCCATGTGCCCACTCCCGGGTCCCCGCCGCAGAGGTGCCTTTTATTGCCCAGGTAACAATTTCTGCCTTGTGAAGTGACCACGGGCGTCACCCTGCCTCCGGGTGGGGGCCCCCTGGACCCCGCCCCACGGGGCCCCCCAAGACCATCAGGCTTTGTGACTCATAATCGCTCTGAATGGCCCATTTCACATGAGAGGCTATTAGCAAGGGGTCCCGACCACCACTCGGGAGCAAAATCCGTGCCTGGCTTTGGGGTGGCTCCTCATGACTCGAAGCTGAGCAGCAGTCGCCCCCCAGCTTTGTGTACCTGGCCCTGGCCATGTGGAGCCTTGGGACGCCCGCGAAGGGGAGAAAACGAGAGAGGGAGCTTTACTTGGTAACTCGGTGACCCGGCTCCCTTAGGAGCTTAGGGTCTCTGAATGGCCTCAGCACCACACCTGAGGAAAGGTGTACGGGAGGTCCTTTAGGGCAAGAACCCGGCGACCTGATGGGCTACAGGCGTCTACACCGACTGAACCAAGCCCCGTCTAAGAGAAAAGATACGGAATCTTCGGCTGCAGCCCTGCCGCCCAGGGGATTCCTGGACCTATTGCCCAAGCTCTCCTTCGCGGTGGGATAGCTACTCTAGCGTCCCAGATGCCCTAGTCCCGCCCACGCCTTGCGCGGTACTTTCAGCCACACTCATCATGGCTACGGCCTCCGGACGTAACTTCCGCCCGCGGCCGGAAGTTGGGGTCCTGCGAGCATGGCAGCATCGAAGGTGAAACAGGACATGCCCCCGCCGGGGGGCTATGGCCCCATCGACTACAAGCGGAACCTTCCGCGTCGGGGACTGTCGGGTCAGTGTCGCACTACGCCGGGGTGTCAGAGTTGGGGCTTCGGGACGCCGCGACGGGGGTGGGGGTGGTCGCCGAGGAGTCTCGCGGGCCTCAGTTTCCGCCGCGGTGTGACGGGAGGCGGAGCCCAGGCATCCCCGATAGCTTCGGTAGTGACGATAGTAACTGCTGGAGTTTGTGGAACGCTTACTGAGCTTTGTTTTCTTCACAGAACAGTCTGGAAGGTCGGTCCCCTTAATCCTTTCCATTCTGCGGTAGGTTAGACAGATCAATGTAGCTCGTGCCCCGAGCCCTCGGCCACACTTCCGTTTCATAAGTGGGGAAACTGAGGCCCGAGAGAGGCTGCTACCTGCCCCCACGGCCACCCAGTGTAAAACCCATGCTGGATCCGGAACATTAAGGGAATTTAGGTGTTCCTCTCTGTAGTACCTACCCGCGGATGTCCCAGGAATATGTATTATTAAATTTTTCAAATGTTTTAAGTAACATTTAAAAGTTTGCTCTTGGGCTCAACACAGAAAAATGTAAAAGAAAAAAAAAGTAGAAGGAGCATATACTTTGCACCTAGGGTTAACAGAGAGATACAAAATTTTAAACAAGCATGAATGCATTTCCCGTAACTCGTTGAACTTTGCATTTATTGTTCAGCACATGTGCCTCAATTAAAAAAAAATATACAGGCATGGTAAAGAAAGAATTCAGACTGTGGGAAAGTATCAGGGGAAAACTCAAGCTCCTCCCAGACCCTCGGCTTTTTTGTTTCTCAGAACAGCAGTTGACAGACTTTTTCTATAAAGGGCCAGATAAACCTTTAATGCAGATGGTCTCTGTCCTCTGCTGCTCTTTTATTTTTTTTTAAGATTTTATTTATTTATTAGAGGGAGAAAGCAAGCATGAGAGAGAATGAGCAGGGGGAGGGGTAGAGAGAGAGGGACAAGCAGACTCCTCACAAAGTGGGAAGACTGTAGTGGGGCTCAGTTCCAAGACCCCCCGGGATCACAGCCTGAGCTGAAGGATGCTTAACCAACTGAGCCACCCAGGCACTCTTCTGCTGCTGCATTTTCGTTACTGCTTATCAGCCCAAAAGTGTTCTTAGCCTGAGGGCCATTACAAAAACAGGCTTGACTCATCCCAGAACAGACTGAACGAAAATGTGATCTGAATCTCTTCAATTTCTTTTCTCAAAGTGTGACTTAACACCCAGGCCAGTGTACCCCTCAGGTGTGCGGCTTGAGGTCTGTTGATACATGTGCACCTGTGTGACCTGTACCCAGACCAGGCTGCAGAAGGGTCCCAGCCCATGACTGGGCTCCTCCTAGTCAGCATGTCTCTTTTTTAAGTCACAATGTGCCCTTAATCCCAGTCCTCTTCCAGTTCATGACATGGTAGTGTCTCCCATGTGCCGTCTGGACCGTTATCTAGGGTTGGGCTTCCTAGTTGCACCCCTTCACACCAGCTTGCGTTGTAGCATATACAGACCTGCCCCCTGGCTACAGTGGGGTGAGGAGGAGACCCCTTCTGGAGGCATGGTCTTTGTTCTGTCCCTGCATTCAGTAGTTGCTTGTTGAGTGTGCATGTGGCACTGAGTCCTGTCTGGAAGAGCTCAGAGCCTCACAGAGGAGATGAATGTGTCACACCAGAATTTCCTATTTTGGCAAGGCTCCAGCTCACCAGGGTCTGTTTTAGCCAGGGTGGGCTGGAAGGACCTCTCCGAAAGTCCCTTAAATGGAGGGAACAGCAAGTGCAACAGCCCAGCTTTCCATCCTGCACCCCGTGCTAATCATCTGTCCTGTGCCGTCCTCCATCCTTGCACTTGAACCATATGTCCCCATGGCCCTCTCCCCATTAGTCCTACCCTGCTCTGCTCCTGCAAGGCACACAGCCTGGCATCCACTCCCCTCTTCTCTGCCCAGATCACTCACCCCTGGCGTCCTAGAACCTGCAGAGCTGGCTCAGACCACCTTTAATCCCCACTGCTCCCGAAGTGACTGCTACCTCCATCTTTTCCACTCATTTCTCTTCTCTCCACTCTCTCTTGTGCCCAGTGGGTGGCCCTTTCTTTGTTTCCCTTGCGTCTTTAACTTTTGTTTTTTGAAATTCACAGACCATACCATATAATTCGCCTATTTCATGCGTACAAATCACAGATTTTTAGTCTGTTCACAGTTGCATAACCATCACCAGGATCTAAATTTATAACACATCTGGGGCACCTGGGTGGCACAGTTGCTTAAGTGTCTGACTCTTGGTTTTGGCTCAGGTCATGATCTCAGAGTCATGGGATCAAGCTCCGTGTGGGGCTCCGCCGTCAATGGGGAGTCTGGTTGGGTTTCTCTCACTAGCCCCTGTCTCTCCCCCTGTGTGCATGAGCACATGCTCTCTCCCTCAAATAAATCAATAAATAAATCTAAATAAGTAAATAAATAGATAAATTTATAACAGTTCCATCACTCCAGAAGGAACCCCAAACTCCCTCTCCCAAACCCTGGCAACTAGCAGTCTGTTTTGCGTCTCTATGGATTTGCCAGTTCTGGACGTTTCATGTAAATGGGCTCCTGTTCTATGTGGCCTCTGGTGTCTGGCTGCTTTTACTCAGCAGGATGTTTTTAGCGTGCATGGTGTAGCATGTCTCAAAGCTGCTTTTTTTTTTTTTTTTTGGTTGAATAATATTCTTGTATGAATGGACCACAATTTGTGTATCCATCTACCACTTGATGGACATTTGAGTTGTTGCCACCTTTTGGCTGCTGTGAACATTCCCGTGCAAGCTTCTATGTGGGTATATGTTTCGTTTTTCTTGCAGGAAAATTTCACCTAGCAGTAGCATAGCTAGGTCATCGGCTAACTCCACATTAAACGTTTTGAGGAACTGCCAAGCTGTTTTCCAAATTGGCTGTACTGTTGTACATTTCTTCCTGCGTTTATTTTATGGGATTTCCAATTTCTCCACATCTGGACAACACTCATTATTTTCCTTTTTTTTTTTTTTTTTAATTCTAACCATCCCAACGGGTGTGAGGTGTCTCATTGTGGTTTTGATTTGCATCTCCATGGTTACTAATGATGTTGAGCATATTTTCATGTGTTTCTAGGCCATTTGTGTAGCTCTTCGGGAGAAATACCATCCAAGTCCTTTATCCATTTTTTTTAATTGGGTTGTTCAACTTTATTAATTTTTTAAAAATTTTTTTGAGGGAGATAGTGCGCAAGTGCGGGGTGGGTGTGGGGAGAATCTTAAGCAGGCTCTGTGCCCAGCGTGGAGCCTGGTGCAGGGCTTGATCCCATAACGCTGAGACCATGACCTCAGCCAAAACCAAGAAGGGGGATGCTCAACCAACTTAGCCACCCAGGCGCCCCAGGGTGTTCATCTTTTTTTATTACTGAATTTACAGAATTCTTTATACATTTTGGTTACCATTCCTTTATCAGATAGAGGATTTTCAGAGACTTTTCTTCCATTCTGGAAATTGTCTTTCCAGCTTGTTGGCGGCATCATTTGTAGCACAAAAGTTTTTCATTTCAGTGAAGCCCAGTTTGTCTATTTTTTTTCCTTTTGTCACTTGTGCTTCTGGCGTCCTAGCTAAGAAGCCATTGCCTCATCCAAGGTCACAGAGACTGACTAATCTGTTTTCTAAGAGTTTTATAGTTTTAGCTCTCAAATTGAGGACTTTGATCCATTTTCAGTTAATTTTTGTGTATGGGGGAAGGAAAAAGCACACTTTATTCTTTTGTATGTGGCTGTCCACTTATCCAATTTGCTGAAAGACTATTCTTTCCCCATTGAATTGTCTTGGCACCCTTGTCCAGAATCAATTGACCGTAAATGTGAGGGTTTATTTTTGGACTCTCAGCTCTGTTCCATCGATGTACATGTCTATCCTGATGCCATGCCACACTGTCTTGTACACACAGCTGTGTGTGAAGTCTGAAACTATGAAGTGCGAGTCCTCCAAACTTTGTTGTTTTTCAGAATTGTTTTGGTTAATCTGGGCCCTTGAATTTCCATATGATTTTCACAATTGGCTGCTCAGTTTCTGTAGGGCGGGTAAAGGGGGAAGGTTGGGATTCGGATGGGACCCCATTGAACTGGTACCTTCGTTTGGGTCGTGCTGCCATCTGAGCAAGTTTAGGTACCGATATTGAACACAGGATGTGGCCTGCACTCCTGGGCATGACCCTCATCAGCACCCCCCACCAGACTGACAGGTCCTGAAGCACAGACCCCCGCTGAGGGTCTGGGGTCTCAGCCTCTCCACTATCAGCAAGAAAGAGCTGCACGTTTGTAAAGGCCATTTTTGTCTTGGAATTGATCTTATATGTGGGCCCACATGTGGGTGCCTGGTGTGAAGACAAGGGGTCTCCATGAGGGTAGCCCAGGCCTGTGCCCTGGGGCTGGGTCAAAAGAAGAGGACCCCGGGGCTTCTCTATAGCTACTGAAAAGAAAGAGGCAGCTCTTCTAGGATGTTCTGCCCGGCACAGGTGGTCAGCCATGTGTAAGAGCCATAGTTGCACTGGGAGCTGGTCTTAGACACTCGAGCCTCGCAGGAGAGGGTCTCCCTCTGTGCATAGGAACCAGGGTGCCCTCGCTGTCCTGCCCCCTGTAATATGGAAGTGTCTTACTCTGAGCTCATGTTTGTTTCATTTTGTTTTGCTTTTTAAAGATTTATTTATTTATTTGGGAACAAGAGCACGAGCATGGAGGGAGAGGCACCCGATGCGGGGCTCGATCCCAGGATCCTGAGATCATGACCTGAGCCAAAGGCACACACTTAACCAACTGAGCCCCTGAGCTAATGTTTTTAACAGGCTTGACTGAGGAGCTGAAAAATCTAACCAATTTCTCATGCATCTCTGGGTCCAGCAAAGGTGCCAGAAAAACCGTGTGCTGAACTGAGCTGAAGGAGAAAGACAAAGACAGGGACAACAGAGGCTCCCTGCAGGCTGCGAGCAGGGCCGGGACTCCCAGAGCCCTTTTGCCCCCCCACCCCCAAATCCTAGGGAGTGGCCTCACCCACCATTTGCTGGTCATTTACTGGGTGTTAACTGGAGCTCAACCTGGCCGAGCTTGTCCGTTTTTCCCAGCAACCATGAGGCCCATCCCGGGAAGAGACCACAGCTCGAAAGATTAGAGGGTGTGGGGTGAACCGGCCCCAGCCAGGCTGCAGGCAGCTAGGGCCTCCGGGAAGACCTCAGCAGGCCCACAGCCTGTCCATCAGAATTACAGTGCAGGTGCCTGCCCGTGTCAGTAAATATTCATGGCAGCCTTTGTCCCCTGGTGCCCGTGCAGGGGACTCGACCTGCTGGGCCAGGAGGCAGCACGTCAGGGAGCCCAGGGGCTGCTGGGCAGGCCCCGCAGGGCACTGCCTGCCTCCCGCAGCCCATCCAGCCCCCTGTGGGCAGCACTCAGAGCAGTGGCCCTGGCAGCCAGGCGCCACCGTGGAGCTGGACCCAGCTGTAGACACCATCCTGCCCCGCGGAAGCACCTGCCAACTGGGAGCCAAACAGCCTTCCACAAGATCGTGGGGTGGCGGCCACCCAGCCATGAACAGCAAGACTCTCGGGCTCTCCTGCAGTCCCTGCCCACACTGTACCTTCTGGAAACTGTCCCATGGGGGGCAGAGGTGTGGCTGCTGCAGCTGCCTCCCTTGTCAGAGAGAAGCTGAGACAGCCTGGAGCCCCTGCCTGCAGGCCGGGGGAACGGACTGAAGAGTGGTCTGCAGTTTTAGAGGAGGGTGTCCAAGGGAAGGGGCCAGTGGACATTCCACGGAGACAAAAAAATAATAATCTGAGGAAATATGCACTAGAGACGGTACTGGCCATCTCTAGGAGCAGGTCACTAAGACTTTGATCTTCTCCTGCGCCAGTGTTTCTGGTGTGTTTGCACGGCAAGTGGAGTGCACGTCCGGGGAAGAAGCTGCAGGGAGCGGCCTGTCCCGCGGGCGGGCGCTGACCGGCAGCCTCTCCCCCAACAGGCTACAGCATGTTCGCTGTGGGCATCGGGACCTTACTGTTCGGGTACTGGAGCATGATGAGGTGGAACCGCGAGCGCAGGTAGGCCCCAGGCCATCCCGGGCGGGATGCCCCTGGTACCCACGGGGCCCGTCCTCAGCCCCTGGGGTCTCAGGAAGTGGGGATCTGGACTGAGTCCATTTCTGAGCTTTCCACTGAAGAAAGGACTCGTAAGCGAGGAGCTCTTCACCAGATGTCCCTTGGCCTCCGCTGCTCGGGAACCAAGGGTCTGGATTAGCACAGCACGTCTGGTGGAGGTGGACGGGTGGGCCCAGGATGTGTTCTCCTAGTGGGTTTTTGCCAATGGTAACCAGGCAGTGAGGACAAGGGCATAGATGGTGGTCGTGCCAGCACGTGGGGCCAGAGGCACCAAGGCAGATGGTGGCCTCTTGTTCAGACTCTGGCTGCTGCCTCTCAGCTGCCTTGCCCCACCCTACCCCGGTGTGCTATGTGTCCTCAGCACCCCCTTGAGGTCACCTGCCCCCGACAAGTCTGGGAGTCTCTGAGGGTAGTGCTGGAGAAGGCCCGCATGTGTCAGGTACTCGGCTTGGGGTACACTCCAACCAGGTCCGGCTCCCCAGGACCACGTGCAGAGGTCTGGCCATTGGAGTGACAACTGTGTGGCTGTGGCGGGGGCATCTGCTCCTTTGGGTCTGGAGGAGGGGAGAGGAGAGGCTGACGCTCATCCACACCCTTCCCCATATGGCTGTGAGATTCCTGGTGATGAGGGGACAGGGCCAGGGGCCACCTGCTGGGCCACATCGCTGGGTGCTGCTCCCACAGCATAGGTGTGGTTGGTGGCTCAAAGACACAGAGCTGTCTGCCCTGGGCTCACACTCCAGGGTTATTTTGACATGAAGAGGATATGGTTTTGAAGGCCCAGAGCCCGCGATGAAGGTCCCACCCCCCACCCCCGGTTCGCGAGAGTCATCAGGCCAGGGCTATTTTTAGGATTAAGAAATAAAGTTTTTAACTGGAAAGAAAGTGTGAAGCCAGCAGTCTTGTGGATCAGTGCCTGTGCCAGCTGCGTGCCCCCCCACCCCGCCTCTCATCCTGTGGCAGGTAGAGCTTACTGCCAAGCCCTGCCACGCTCACTTGCCTCTCCTCCAGCCCCCTTCCCCACGTGTCACCCTGTGGGGCTGAGGCCACGTCTGCCCCCAGCTCCAGCCTGATCTAATCTGTTGGTTCTCGGGTTTTGCAGGCGCTTGCAGATTGAGGACTTTGAGGCCCGCATCGCGCTGATGCCACTGTTGCAGGCAGAGAAGGACCGGAGGTGGGGCCACTGGGACCAGGGTTGGAAGGTCGCAGGCCTGAGTGTCCCATGCTGCAGTGCAGGACCTGGCCGGAATGCATATGGGGACTGACAGCTGTGTCCTTGTATACATGGGGCTGCTGTCACCCTTGGAGAGGGCCCCAAACTTGACTTAAAGTGGGGACCCAAGGGACAGAATGGGAAGGTTCCCTGGAGGAGGAGACATTGAGGCTGCAGCAGGAGGACAGTAAAAGTTTGTAGGGGGGAGGAAGGGACAAGAGGAGACAGCATGTGCAGGGTTGGCAGTGGCAGGAGGTGTTGGGGAGTGGAACAGGGAGGGGCCCCTTGGGGTGCTCAGGCCTGTCCCCCACCTCTCATTTCATCCCCGCAGGGTCCTGCAGATGCTTCGAGAGAACCTGGAGGAGGAGGCCATCATCATGAAGGATGTGCCCGACTGGAAGGTGGGTCCTGGGCAGGGAGGGCGGGGGTGCCGGTCCCCGCAGAAACACAGCCCCCCATGGGAAGCCTGAGGCTGAGAGGGATCCTGGGGGCCAGGCACGAGGAAGGGGAGACGGCAGCTTTCGGTGTAGACACAGTGGCCACCAGGCCTAGTGGGGTCCCCCTAGGCAGCGTGGGCCTGAGGGGGTAGCTGCACCCCCACTTACATCCCGCCGTCTCCACAGGTGGGTGAGTCTGTGTTCCACACAACGCGCTGGGTGACTCCCGTGATGGGCGAGCTGTATGGGCTGCGCACAAATGAGGAGATTGTCGACGCCACCTATGGCTTCATTTGGTACACGTAGGGGGCCGCTCCCCTTGGACCGCTTGGACCCTTGCGCCCTCCCCACTGGGAAAGAATAAATGCTCTGGAGACCTGCCTGCCTGTATCCCAGCGACTGAGTGACTGGCGAGTGGGAGTGGAGACCCATTGGGTTACACATGGCCTGGGGACACAGGGTCTAAACCTGGGGACTCTGCAGAAGTTGCCAGGTGGCCTGGCCCCCCAACCCCGCACCCTGGGCACATCAGTGAGTGGGGGACCTAAAGAGCAGAGCATGGGACGGAGGGGCGCCAGAGGCAAGGTCCCTTGCTCCCAGGCCGGGACCCCATTTTAGGGGTCCCTGCCTGTCCAGACTTCGTTTCCCTCCATTCCCAAGGCAGCTCCACTCCTGGCACGAAAGGGTTAAGTCAGCCTGCGCTGACTTAACCAATGGCTGCGCGCAGCGCCTTCGCGGCGGCGCCTGATTGGCGGATGCACGGGGTGGGCGGGGAGGAGGCCCCGTGCCCTGCGATGCTCTTAAAAGGCTGTGGCTGTGGCCCCCGGGCTCCGCGCACCAGCTCACCTTGGCCATGAGCGCAGCCCGCCCGGACCCAGCGGAGGCGCCCGAGGAGCGGCGTTTCCTCAGGTCAGCCAGGGAAGGGGATGCCAAATACCGTGCATGCCAGGGATGCAGCCTGGAGCCAGGGGCATCATGGGCAGGGCATGGCTGGGAGGGGGGTCTCACGGGCTGGATGGATCAGAGGCAGGGGCATGGCCAGGAGGGGGCCTGGGAGTTTCCAAGGCCCACCCCGCATCGCTGGAGAGAGGAAGCCTCCAGCCCACTGCTGCCAACGCCTCCTAAGCTTCGTTGCCAGGGAAACTGCATCTGCCTCAGGCTCACCCCTATGTGAATCATTCAGCAGCACCGCTAGAAGCTCTCCCATCACCCCTCAAGTCAGTCCAGGCCCACCGCCCCTTTCCACCCGTCCTGGGGACCCTGGAGCGCCCACCCTTCGTTCCCGAGCTGGGAAGAGCTGAGGTCTTAGCTCCTCAAACGTTCACACCCCTCCTGGTGGCCCACCTGCTACTGTCTCCTGGACCAGAGAAGGAAACTGAGGCCTGGGGACGGAAACCACTGCCTGAGCCAAGGCTAGGGAGATTTTTGAACGCATGGGCCACTTATCAGTAGTTTGCTTGGATTTGGGGTCTCTAGCTGGCAGCTGTGGCTGTCTCTCTCCTCATCCTGAGTTATGTTGTATCCTCCTTTAAGGCCCTGCGTTCTGGGACCCCAAGCAGGGCTGTGCACCTCAGTGTAAACCATTGACAGCACATTCATCTGACATCCCCTTGTCTGTCCTCCTGTGCCCACTCTCCACTCAGGCCCTCAGGGCAGATCTTGTCCAGTGACTGGCTGATGTCCACATTGAGCCTGTAGACCCAACACGTCCTAGACAGAAGGAAGCTGGAGCCGTGATTTCACCTGGCGTGGGGGATGGCGGGGCCAGTTGTGCAGGGTCTCAAAGGCCAACTGAGGAGTGATGGGGCACTGTGGGGTGGGTAGGAGTGGAACGTGGAGAGCAAGGGGAGAGGAGACAGTGAGGTTAGAAACATAATGGATGTGTAGGTGTAGTGAAGAATTTGAATATTCTCTGAATACTGGGGAGCCAAAAGCAGGTTTGAGGCAAGTGGCGATGTGATGGCATTTAGGTTTTCAAAGCCCCCATGGCTCTTGTATTGAGGAGTTTGGGGGCCGGGAGACTGCTGTAGGCAGCCAGGTGAGCAGTGGTGGTGGGCTGGTGGGCAGAGGCCTGAAGACGGAGAAGCAGATGGAGCCAAGAGAGCAGGGAGGGTCTGCCACGGGCAACCTGGCCCCAGGGCTTCACCTCCAAAAGAGCCCACTCCTGGAAGCATTTTGGGAGAACAGGCCCAGTTCCTTTGAAAGCAAGTCACCTTCTTTGTGCTCTTGGGGAAATCCTGGTGCTCTTGGGGAAATCCTTACAGTTCCTTTCATCTGGGGACCGACATCAGAAGAATGAAGAGGCACTTCATAACCAAGCCCCCCACCTCTGGCCAGTCCCACAGTGGCCTTGCCCTGTTCCCCTCCCCAGACCTGCCCTAATTCCCACTCACACCCCACCCAGAGCTGCCAGTGTCCCCACCCCCAGGCTCCTAGCCTGGACCATCCTCCCCATTATCACTCTAATGACCGGTTAGGCAGGAAGATAATGTTCCAAGTGGTGGCCTGAGGCCAAAGTTTCAGGACAGAGGAAGAAGAGGAATGGGTAGTGCTCCCACCATTCTCATCTTCCCTTCACCCTCCTGTGGGGGCAGCAGGCAGAGCTGTCACGGATGAAGGTGGAGGAATGAGCCACATTTCCAAACACACCTTCTCCAATGTTCTTTCCTGGGAGCTGGGCCAGCCTGCTGTTCATCTGGCCCACCATGAGCTCCTTTTCCCCAACTGGTCCTCCAACCTTATCTGAAGTTAGGTGGGGCTGAATCTGGCTCTGGTGGGCTGGGGTGACTCAGGGCATGTGTCCTCCCTGCCCTAAGCCTCAATCTTCCCCATGTGCACGGGCCCCCAAAGTGTCTTTCTGACCCAGTTTCTTAGTTTCCCTTGCTCGGCTCCAGCCACACTGGCCTCACTTCTGTCCCTTCCATCTGCCAAGCTCATTCCCACTACAGGGCCTTGGCCCTCACTGTTCTTGCATGTGAGTTACCTCCCATAGTGCTCCAGGCCACCTCCTCCAGGAAGCCTACCCTGAGTCCCCCTCCCGCAGCAGTCTTCATTCCTTACCTATGCCCCTCCTGCTCCCTGGCCTGATCAGGCTGCAAAGTTGGCGGGAATGTTGTGGTCTCCTGCTCACAGAATTGAAGGAACCTAAAGATTCATCCCAAGAAACCTCTGCTATCTGTAGGTCTGCCTCTGCTTCTTTGCTCGTACCCTGTATGGCTCTGGAAACAGACACCAAGGGTACAAGTCTGCTTTCTCACTTGCTTCCTGCAGGACCCTGGGCAAGCCACTTGGCTTCTCTGAGTGGTTGAATATTTTCCAGGCCTGTCTATTACTGCTGCTTTCTACTACTACTACTACTACTACTACTACTACTACTACTACTAGGGCCTGCTGGGCTAGGAGTAGGTGCTCTTCCCCAGCAGGAAAGAGTCCCGTTAGGGGAAGCTGGCATCAGGCCATAAAGCCTACCCAGCTGTCCCAACCCCTGATTCTGGAGTGAGGACCATTTCCACTCTTCAATGCCAGGTCTCTCTGCAGCTGTCTCTGCAGCCACTAAGCCCATGCCCTTTGGAAGGCCCCTAAGCCAGGGCTAGCTTGGTCCTTGCTCTTGGAAGAGTTCAACACTTGGCTGTCATTATCTTAAAATTCTTAAGTAATGGGACCCGTGTTTGCATTTTGAAATGGGCCTTGAAAATTATCTAGCCTACCCGGTCTTCACTTTTGCAAAAGAGAAAGCAAAACTCAGATGTGACAGATCCCAGTCACTTAGGGAGTTGATGGCAGACCTTCACCTCCAATGAGGAAGCCCCATCTCTCTGGCCACAATTATTGAAGGGTCACCAATAGGTCTGATAGCTGGGGGCTCCCCACCCCCCCGTCCCTAAGTGAGCCATCTAACTCCACCTCCCTCAGGCACCTCCTCCCCCAGCCCAGTCGGCCCCCTCCAGTATTCTGGAGTTTGCTTAGTGTTTTCCCCTGCGTGAAACTCGTCCATCACCCTTATCAGTCTCTCCCGCCGCATTCCTCCTTCTGGGTTCTTCCCGCGGCGGGGGTGGAGGGGGTGGTGGGGGGAAGGGTGGGGAATGGACGGCGGCGGGGGGCGCATCTGGGCGGAGCTCCAGTCTCCCGCTTTGGGGCTGTAGAACATGCGCCACCACGCGTTCCTCGACCACCAGAGGGCGCCCATACCTTGGGCTTCGGCTTAAACCTCCCGCGGATCCACTCTACCTCATGCATGTCTAATGGGGAAACTGAGGTTGGAGGTGGCGCTAGGCCCTGGTTGGGAACGTTGGTGGAACGTTACTGGTTCCATCCCAGCCTCTCTAAGTCTTTCTCTCTCTGTGTCTTTGAGCGTCTCTCCCCACTCTGTCCCCCAGCACTGCGGAGGCGGCCGCCCTGGAGCGCGAGTTACTGGAGGATTACCGCTTTGGGCGGCAGCAGCTGGTGGAGTTGTGTGGCCATGCTAGTGCTGTGGCTGTGACCAAGGTATCTGACCCCTGATCCTTGACCTTGACCCCATCCAGATGGCCAGCTTCCCCTAGAGCCGAGGCCTAGCTAGTTGCATGACCCGGGTGGCCAGAATGGTTCAGGAAGCCCCTTTTTGTGTGGAGCTTCTCCAGCCCATCACTTAGATGGGGAAACAGGCCTGGAGAGACTCATCGCTGGTCTAGAAGGCAGGGGCCCAAGACCCCAGTGTCAGTGAGGGTCAGGGCAGAGATAGGAGTCCCCAGAGACTTGGAGGCTGAGGCTGCAGCAGGATGCTCCCGGGTCCCTTCGTGCCCACCCGCCTCTGCCATCTCCTGGATCTCAGAAAGGGACACGTCGGTTCCTGCGGGTGGAGTGCTTCCAAATAACCCCATGCTGCAGATGGGGAAACTGAGGTCCAGATGCAGGGAGTGGCCTGCAAAGGGTAGGTCCCAGGGGGTAAGTAAGCAGAGCTGTCTGGATCTGGGGCAAAGCCCCAGTTTCGAGGTGCCTCCAAAGGACACGACAGTAATAAGTGATGACGACGCTGCCTTCCAGTGCTTTTGGCCACGGGTGTCAAACCGCGGGCCTGTTTCCTCCAAAACAAGCGAAATAAACTGACACCAGTTAATAAACCCAAATGCCTTAGAGAAGTGCCCCGTGGTGTCGGGGCTCCAGCACGTAACCTTTCTCTTCCTCCTGGTCTCCCTCCCCTTCTTGTCACCACTGCCGACTTTCGTTAAACACAATTTCTTTAGGTAGGCTCAGGTTTTTTGTTTTTGTTTTTGTTTTTAAACGTTACTTTTTCCAAATGAAACCTATCCTGGGCAAAGCTCCCGCAGGAGAAGGAAATGATGACAATTAAATCCCCACCAGTAAACCCAGCGGGGTAAACTCTTGCCTGGTCCTTGCCGACCAAATGGTCATTTGGTTTTGCCCTGAAAGCCCCAAGTCTGTCTAGAAGGCCCTCTGTCCCAGCCAGCCCAGACATCGTTGCCCTCCCCTGGCCTCTGGTCTCCGGCTCTGGGCCTGGCATGGTTGGGTCACAGCACCCTCGGGGTGGGTCAGGACCTCGCTGAGACTTTGGGGAGGAGAGAAAAAAAAAAGGGAGTACCTAGCCCTTTGTGTAGCTGGAGGTTAGAGTACGACCAGGCCCCTGGGGCCCCTGTCTCAGAAAGGCCCCATGAGCCTGTCAGTGCCATGGTGATTCCTGTCTGATAGAGGCCAAAGGAGCCTGGGAGAGGACAGGGGGCTGAGGCCATGTAGAGTCTGGGCAGGGCTGAGACCGGAACACCGGTGCTCCGAACTTGCGTTAAAGAGACGGAGGCACAGGCCCACAGAGACGCAGAGAGTCTGGGAGATAGAGACAGAGACAAAGAGAGACAGAGACGCAGGCACCAAAAGACTATGGAGAGACAGTTGGGGAAAGACACAGTCAGAGATACGGAGAAAGGTGACGTGATGGCAGAGGCAGATGGAGAGAGACAGGGCATCTTGGGTTGGAAAAGTAACCCTCCCCCACCCCCCCAGCTTTGGGGCCTCCGGGAGGGGCTGAGGCCTGGAAACGTGGGCGGGGGAGGGGCAGCCACTGCGGTGGAAAAAGGTGGAAGAATGTCTGCAACTCAGGCAGAGGATAAACAAACCGCACTCCGGGCGCCGGGTGGTGGCAGAAGGCACGTTTTCCTGCTCCAGCTTGGCAGAGCCTGAAGCAGGGACTCTGCATCTCCAAGGAAGAGCCTGAGGCCTCTAGAGGCCATGCCCTTTGCCCACAGTGCCTCTTCTCTACTCCCATGCCCCTCCCTTCTGCTACTCCAGGCCTCAGTTTCCCCACCCAAACAAGGAGGAATTCCAGACATCGTGCCTTTGCCTTTGCTGTGCCCCCTGCCAGGTGTTCCCCTTGCCTACTCTCTCCCGGAAGCAGAGGACAGTGCTGGTCGTGTGTGGCCCGGAGCAGAACGGGGCGGTGGGGCTGGTCTGTGCACGGCACCTGCGGATGTTTGTGAGTAGCTAGGACCCCCTCGGCCTCCCAGGGTCACCCCCTCAACCCTGTCCTGGCAGAAATTGCTTCCTTCTCTTGACAGTGTCTCTGGGGGACACTGAGGCTGGAGAGGTGACAGAAGAAGCCCAGTGCTTGCCCCAGGCAGGGTCTTCTGCCTGGTATCCAGGTCTGGGGGCTAAGGCCCAGCAGGAAGCCTGGAAGGGCCCCCAGCACTGACTCCTTTCTGTGGCCCCCACACCCCACCCCCCAAACCAGGAGTACGAACCGACCATCTTCTACCCTACACGGTCACTGGATGGGCTGCACCGGGACCTGACCACTCAGTGTGAGAAGATGGACATCCCCTTTCTGTCCTATTTGCCCACAGAGGTCAGCGCTTGGTGGCAAACGATGGGGGGAAGGAGGGGATGGTGCCCAAAGGCTGCCCCCTAACCCTGCCTGCTCTCTCAGGTCCAGCTCATCAACGATGCCTACGGGCTGGTGGTGGACGCCGTGCTGGGCCCTGGAGTGCAGCCAGGAGAGATTGGGGGCCCCTGCACGCGGGCGCTGGCCACACTCAAGCTGCTGTCCATCCCCCTTGTGAGCCTGGACATTCCCTCAGGCATGCCAGGCAGGAAGGGGGGGGGTCTGTGGGGGGCTTGGGTGGGGGCCCTCTGCACCCCAGCTTCTGGTGGCCCCAGCCTGTCTCTGAGCCTCAGTTTCCCTTGCGTGGATGGCTCCTGCACTCTGGGTGAGGGTCATGCCCATCCCTCAGATAGGGAAGACCGAGGCTGCTGCCCAGGTGATCCCCTGTCCCATCCTCTCCCCACCCAGCCCAGCATGCCCGCTGCCCACCCTGGCCCAGTTGCCTGGGCAGACGTGAGCTCACTCGGCAAAGGCCTCGCCCATCCTGGCCGCCGCCCCACGCCTGTTGGAGCCATTAGGCGACAGGCAGACGGAACAAACAGCTGTTGGCCAGCCGGACCCTCCACGGGGGTGGCCACACTCAGGGGATGTCCCCCAGCTTGCAAGACCTCAGGGCCATCCCATCAGGGTGCCACAGAGTGGGGGCTTAGCTACAAAGAGATGGGCTGTCTGGTCTGAGGGTGGAGACTAGGGTCACAGAAGGAAGAATTAAAGTCAGAGGGAGGAGGCCTTTAGTTAGTGGCTCCAGACTCTGATCACAAGCAGAGCAGAAGGCAAGGCCCCTAGTCTGAAGGAAGAGGCTCATTTGAGAGGCAGTAGAGGCTGGGGCACAGTGGAGGAGGAGGTGGGGTCCTGTCAAGAGGCAAGAGCTAGTCTGAGGACGAAGACAGATGTCAGAGGGAAGAGTCTCTAGTCAGAAGGATGATGAACACTCAGGCCACATTCTGTCAGAGACAAAGACTGGGAATAAGGGGACAGATCTTATGGGGGAGGCCTGCCTAAGGATGGAGGCAAGTCTGTCCTCTGCTTGGAGAATGGGGATCTGTTAGAGGGGGAAGGCTGGCTAGGAAGCCCCAAAGGAAAGAGCCTGCAGCCTAAGCGGGGAAGCTCAAGACGGGTAGGGGGTAATGGGGACAGACACTGGGTCAGAAGGCAGAGGCATGGGTCTGACTGGGAAAGGGCAGCAAATGGAAATGATGGACTCTAAAGGCAGAGGCTGAGTCAGATAGAGAAGAAAAACTAGTAGCATGAGGGGAGCAGGGGCAGAAAAGTATGAGGGCAGACGATCTGGTCAGAGGAGGAGGGAAACATCTCCAAGGAGAGGGAGACACTGGTCTGAGGGCAGAGGCCCAGTTCTGTGGGGAGGCAGGTCTGCCCAAGACGCACGTGTCAGAGAGCTGAGGCTGGGTCTGATGGGGAAGGAGAAGTGGGTGGTGAGCAGGCACGTCTCTGAAGGCAAGCACCCCTCCCAGCTCCCGATTCCCTCCCCTCCCGCCCCTCTTCCCTCAGGCTGGGACGCGGAGACCGGTGGCGGCGACACCGAGGATGGGCTCCGGCCCGACGTGCTGGTATCGCTCGCCGCGCCCAAGCCCTGCGCCGGCCGCTTCTCCGGCCGCCACCACTTCGTGGCCGGCAGGTTCGTGCCCGACGACGTGCGCCGAAAGTTCGCTCTGCGCCTGCCGGGATACACGGGCACCGACTGCGTCGCGGCGCTGTGACCGCGCCCGCACCCTGGCGGCTTGGACCCGCGCCAATAAACAGACGTCCCACCACCACCACCTCGCCTCCTCCTTCTCTGTGCGCCGGGTTCGCCGCCCGGGGGGCAGCCTCGGGAAGGGAACTGCCCCCGTCCCCCAGAGCGCAGGCCGGAGGGACGGAGGGACGTCGTCGAGGGGGACTTCCCCGTTGGCCGAGAAAACTAGCGCCAGAAGAGTAGAGGATAGATTCAGGGTGGGACTTGCAGCCCGCTCGGGGTGGCCTAACGCCAACGGGGTTGAAGTTAGACCAGATGGAGGATTTCTCGCCGCCTAAAGGGCTGCCTAAAGCGTGAGTGTTTGGGCAGCTTCAGGCTCGAGTCCAGGAGAGGCACGTCCCACAGGCAGCTTGGGACCCAAGGTGGAGAATGGAGTGGGTTGAGGGAGGGACTTCCAGCTGGCGACGGGGCGGGGGGCGGTGCGGGGGTAATGCAGGCCAGCCTGAGGGCGGAGGCACAGCCGGACGCACCGAAGGGGGCGACCCGGAGAGGTTGCTAGCGCACCGAAGTCACCCAGGGCCAGGGAGCTTGGCTCGGGCGGGGCGTGGCCTGGACGGGGCGTGGCCTGCGGTCCCCTCCCGCCCCCACCCTCAGCCCCAGCGGCCGCCCGACCCGCGGGAGTCAGATCCGCGCGCGCCGCGGAGCCCGGACCCTCCCTCGGACGCTCGGATCCGGCCATGGCATCACTGCCGCCACTACTCTGCCTCTTTGTCGCCGCCGCGCACCTGGCGGGGGCTCGAGGTGAGGCGCCCCCTGACCCCAGCCCAGACCCCTAGGCGCCCTGGCAGCCCGCCTGGCTTGCAGCCGCTACCGGAGAGAGAACCGGGGGATCCGCTCGCATCCGCAGGCCCGGGTCCCCCTGGAGTGAGGGGGCATCGGGGAGATGGTCCCTTGGGGAGGGGAGGACACCTCTCTGTTCTTTTCCCTCCTCAAAGAGAAGTAGGGCTACTTGGAATATGGATATGAACCTTAGGTGCCCCTGGGTTCCCCGGGGACCCCGAGGGGCCTGTCTCAGCCCTAGCATTTGGATTCTGAAGCACCCGATACTGGCCCAGGATTAAGGGGTCTGAGCCGTACCCTCTCACATAACTCCTCTCCCCTTCCACACACACACACACACACACACACACACACACACACCATTCAGAAAAACTCCCATCTCTGGAACACCCAGTGGAGAGGGCACTGGATCCATTTCTCAGATGAGGAGACTGAGACACAGACAGGGAAAGGACTTGTCTGAGGTCATCGTCCAGACTGGCTTAGATAACTCAAGGTCAGAGACGCCAATTGGATTCCAAAGACTTCCCAATGCCAGCGGGGGCCCCAAGTGAAGGGATGGAAGGTACACGAAGGGAGGGACTTCCAGCCAGCAAATGGATGAAGGGGAATGCAGAGTCCCCACCAACTGAGCTCATAGCCACTGGGTACACTCAGGGAGAACTGGGTCTGGGGAGCAGAGCAGATGCACAGATTTCCCCAGTCCATGGCATCTGGGCCAGGGCAGAGAGAGGGATGGGGCTGCAGAAGATGGGGGTAGGGGTCACAGGGAGGCTTCACCTGGAAGGGGAGGGGGAGGTCCTGCATTCCTTGGGGTCAGCCAGAGTTAGCTTCTGGCTTCTCGGAGCCTCAGTTTTCTTCCCTGTGAAATGGGGATGATCATGAGAGCACCTTGCACAGAAGCAGCTCACAAAAGTCTCCATCAGCATGCTTCCTTCCCCCCTCACACTCCTATCCACAGTCACCAGCCCCCCTGAGGAGCCCACAGCAACTGCCTGGGGCTTTGAAGGTCCATCACTGCGCCCTGTACAGTCCTCACCAGCCCTGGAGGACTGGGAAGGTGAGTCATCCTGGGTCCAAGTCCTGACTCTGCTGTGGACTTACTGTGCGAGCTTCTGGCTGGTGGGGTCATGTGAGGACGGGACACAAGAGGTAGAAGGGCCCCGTACCATCCTGGTCTCCGGACATGGTGGCCCCTGGCATAGGTGTCCCAAGAGGTCTAAATTTTGGAAGCAGAGGGGTGAGTTCAGGCTGTTTGTCAAGGAGGAAACCAATGGAGGGTGTGTGTGTGGGTGCCTCCTCCCCACTACTGGAAGCAGCATGCAGGGTGCTTCCAGTAGATTCCAGACCTCTAGTTCTGGAACCTGGGTCTCTAGTTTCCTAGCGGGGAAATTCACTCTCAATTCAGGAAAGGAGTGAGCACCCCCTAGTGGTGGGGGGGGGGAGGTTTGATGGAAGCGGAATCTGAGCTCTGGGAGGCCAGGCCCTTCCCACCTGTGGCTTCTGTGAAACAGAGCTTGCCTGGTGGGTTTCCCAGGCAGTGAGCAAGGGCCCAGCTGGCTCTAACCTGGAGTGGCCAGGTGATGAAAAGCCACAGCTAGGGCTGGTCTCAGGCCCAACTCCTCCTGCTGCCCTTGTAACTCCTCACACCTCAGGGGTTCTGAATTCTGAGATGGGGGCAGGCTCAATTCTAAGGTTGGGGACTGGTGAGACAGTGGCAAGATGTCAGCGTGGCAAAATGTCAGCCTGCACCGATGGGCAAGCTCAAGAACTGGGCAGCAGAACTGGGGCTGGTGCTAGGGGAGGCCAAACCCCACTCCCGCCCCCCCCCCGGGATCCCTTTATAACTCCTTCTGCCCGAGTACCCTGGATGTGGGCGGGGTCATGGGCGGGCTGCGTCAGCCCGTGCGCATTGGGTGTGGGGTGACCATTTTAGACAGCAGGGTAAGGCCCTTACCTCGGAGATGGGGGTGGGGAGGCAGCTTCCCGGGCCCCTGCATGCACTGATGGGGCCCGACAGGCTGCAGCCCGGGTCCCAGCGCATGCGGTTCCCGCAGAGGCCAGCGAGTGGACGTCCTGGTTCAACGTGGACCACCCCGGCGGCGATGGCGACTTCGAGAGCCTGGCTGCCATCCGCTTCTATTACGGACCAGCGCGCGTGTGCCCGCGGCCGCTGGCGCTAGAGGCGCGCACCACGGACTGGGCCCTGCCATCCACTGTAGGCGAGCGCGTGCACTTGAACCCCACGCGAGGTTTCTGGTGCCTCAACCGCGAGCAGCCCCGCGGCCGCCGCTGCTCCAACTACCATGTGCGCTTCCGCTGCCCTCTCGGTGAGGGCGGGGTCTGGGGCGGGGCCTGCGAGGGGTGGGCGGGGCTAGGGAGAGGGCGGGCTCGCGATCAGTCATGCTGAGGAGAGAGTGGGGATTGGCCGGGATAGATCATAGGTGGGTGGAGCCTGAATGGATGGTACTGGAGGAAGGGGCAGGGCTGTGGGGGGGGTGGGCGTGGTTAGGAAGAGGCCTCAGGAGCCGGCAAAATTAGATAGGGGCGGGGCTTTCGAAGGGAGGGGCTGCCAATAGGGGCCCAGGTGGGGCACAGGAGAGAGCCCCCAGGAGCCCATCTCCCTCCTGCTGCCCTCATTTGTTCATCTGTCACTCCGATCTGTGGGGGCGTGTTTTGACCCCAACTATGTGAAGGATGTAGGGAGAAAAGCAGGGCTAACTTCGGGGAGCTCATCTGGGGTTGGGGGAAGTGGGGCGGTGCCTCAACTGCGCCTTCAACAGGTGCGCCTGGGGAACAACTGATAGGGGCAGTGGGCAGGGCCTCTGTCTGGGGTATACCCACCCTCGGTTGAACATGGTGGGGGCACCCTACAGTCCCACATTGTTACCAGATTGCCAAAGAGGCGCAGTCCCTGGGGTGGACGGCCGCCTCACCTTCCCCCCTCTCCGCCCTTACCGCAGAGGCCACGTGGGGCGCGTGGGGCCCGTGGGGTCCCTGTTCAGGGAGCTGCGGGCCAGGGCGTCGCTTGCGCCGCCGTCGCTGCCCAAGCGCGGCTGGGGATGCGTGTCCGGGGCGTCCCGTGGAGGCTCAGAAGTGTGTAAGGCCTACATGTCCAGGTAGGAGGGATGGGGCCTGGAGGAAAGTGTTGAGTTAGAGGCGGGGGCTGGATGCGGCCAGTTTTGAAGGGTACTTGGGGGGCAGAGGCAGGTTGGGATGGAGCCTGATGGGGCAGAGGGGTGGAAGGGAAGAGGTGGGTCCTGGAGGGCCAGAACTTGGACCACATGGAGACTGGCCCTTCTTTCCCTTCTGGGGCCCGGAGGAGCATTGGTGAATGTGTACATCTGGATGGGCGGACGCCTTGAGGGTTGCGTCCAGGAGTGTGAGGATCCAGTGGGCATTACCTTGGGTGCACCACTGAGTGTCTGTATGGCCTCGTGGACGCGGACACACACAGAAGCTGGCTCAAGGACTCGGGGTGCACACGCATAGCATTCTCAGCTCCCGCCGGCCCCGACGCCCACGCGGACACGCGCTCACACCCTGGCAGACACCATGCCCAAGCCCTCCCAGGGCCAGACACCAGGCCAGCCAGGAGGCGACTGGAAATTCCGATCCGCCTGGGCTCCACAAACACGGTCTGGAGACTGCACCCGCAGAGCCCATGGCAGGGTGGGGGAGCACGGTGGCCAATGGGGTAGTGGGGTCCCCACCCTACCCCGCCTGGCTCTGCCCTCCTGACGCCTCTGCCCTGAAGTTTCCAGCGGAATTTTCCATTTTATGGAGAAACCGCAGGCTTGGGAGGGGAGGGAGATGTTCTGAGCCCAAGACCCAACCCCTAAACGGGCCCCCAGCCCCTGCTGGACACTTTCTTTCCTGCTGGAAGGAGCCTCTCTGTCTTGTGAGAGTCACCTCTCCTGTCCCCTCCTCCAGGGCATTTTCCCTATCCCTCGGATCACAGGTCCCTCCCTCTGCCCCGGTTCTGACTACTCAACCACATATCCCCACTCACACTAAGGGTTGTTCCAAGCAGGGCCATGCTGAGGCCTCTGAGGGGCACAAAGGGGAGTGTCTTGGCATCTTTGCTGAGTGACTGAGTGGAAGGCCTGCCCCAGGAGAGAGTGAAGAGGCTCCCCTATCCCTCTGCTTCCCTGTGTCCCCCAGGGTGCAGCTCCAAGACCTGCAGGTGCCCTGAGCACATCCTTCTGGGCTCGGTGGTCACCCCATCTGGGCGTCCACTGCCAGGAGCCAGGGTCTCCCTGAGAGACTGGTCTGGCACTACGGCCATCACTGATGCCCATGGAACCTTCCGGATGCCTGGAGTCTGTGCCAGTAGCCGGGCCAACGTCAGTGCCCAGATGGATGGCTTCTCTGCAGGCCTGGGCCAGGCCCAGGCCAATGGCTCCATCTCTGCTGTGGTCACTGTTGTCCTTAATAAGTTGGGTAAGTGCCTCCTGGCAAGGAGGGTAAGGGGGCTTCTGAGAAGCTAAACAGGAAATTCTGGATGATGCCAAGTACTTTGGAGGATGCGATGCAGCATGAGGTTACTGGGGAAGAAATAAGATGCGACATGGACATTGGAGAAGGCATAACGCTAAATATGGTGTCATGGAGGGAATGAATAAAATGTGAGACATTGGAGAAGGTACAAGGTGAGACAGGGACTTGCAGAGGGAAGCATTAAGATGGGGGCAGTCAGGGGCGCCTGGGTGGCTCAGTGGGTTAAAGCCTCTGCCTTCGGCTCAGGTCATGACCCCAGGGTCCTGGGATCAAACCCCACATCAGGCTCTCTGCTCCGTGGAGAGCCTGCTTTCTCCTCTCTCTCTGCCTGCCTCTCTGCCTACTTGTGATCTCTCTCTCTGTCAAATAAATAAATAAATAAATCTTTAAAAAAAAAAAAAAGATGGGGGCAGTCAGATTAGTTGGCTCAGTCAGTTAAGTGACTCTTGATTTGGGCTCGGGCCATGTTCTCAGAGTCATGAGATCAAGCCCCGAGCTGGGCTCCATGGGAAGTGTGGAGCCTGCTTATGATTCTCTCTCTTCTTCTCCTTCTGCCCCTCCCTGCTCACACATTCTCTTTCTCTTAAAAAAAAAGAAAAAAATGGGGCACTATTTTGGGGCACCTGGCTGGCTCAGTGAGCAGAGCATGTGATTCTTGATCTCAGGGTCATGAGTTCCAGCCCCAAGTTGGGCACGGAGCCTATTTAAAATTTTTTAAAAAGATGGGGCGTCATTTTGAGCAGCCTTGGGATGAAATTGAATGAGGAGGTCATCAGAAGAGGCGCAGGTGAAACAGGGCATCCCTGGAAGGGAAAGGATGGGGCCCTGCCATTGGGAAGGGTTATTGGGAGAAGTTGGGATGCGGCAGGGCCCTGACCTTTGCCACCTTTGCCCCCAGAGAAACCCTACCTGGTGAAGCACCCCGAGTCCCGAGTGCGAGAGGCAGGACAGAATGTAACCTTCTGCTGCAAGGCCTCAGGCATCCCCCTGCCCAAGAAGTACTCCTGGTGAGTGCCCTGCCCCACACCCAAGGGCCTTGCACCCAGCATTGTGGTTCCACTGGGTTTCCCCTGATAACGTGGTGCTCGGAGACTGGGAGGTGGCTGCTCTGCAACCTTCCTGGGCTGTGTGTGGGGCTGGGGACAGGTGCAGCCCCTTCCCTACGCCAAGGGCCTCCATGGTATTGCCCATCTGCCACCCAGGTTCCACAACGGGACCCTGCTGGACAGGCGAGAACACAGGTACGGGGCCCATCTGGAGCTGCGGGGGCTGCGGCCAGACCAGGCAGGCACCTACCACTGCAAAGCATGGAATGACGCAGGGGCTGTGCGCTCGGGCACTGCCCGCCTCACTGTGCTTGGTGAGCACCCTCGGCCCCCCAACCTTGAGCGTGCTCTGAAACTGAACTGAGACCTAACACCAGCCAAAGTCAACCCCAAATCGAGCCCCAACTTTAGGCGGCTCTCTTTCCATGCCGAGTCTGATCCCAGGCTCCCATTGAACCCCTGGGTTGAGTCCTGACCCCAGTCCAGGCCCCCAAACTTTGACTCAAATGGAAACCTCCCTCTACCTCTGATCTGATTGATTTCTCACTCTGCAGCCCCCGGCCAGCCAGCCTGCAATCCCCAGCCCCAAGAGCACCTGATCAAGCTCCCAGATGACTGTGGTCAGTCTGGCAGTGGCCCCACCTACTTGGATGTGGGGCTCTGCCCCGACACCCCGTGCCCCAGCCCAGCAGGCTCCAGCCCCCGGTGTGGAGACACAGGCTCCCGCTGCTGCTCTGTTCGCCGCCTGGAGAGCAGGGAAATCCACTGCTCCAAATACGTCCTCCCGGTCAAGGTGGTGGCTGAGTGTGGCTGCCAGAAATGTCTGCCCCCTCGGGGACTGGTACGGGGACGTGTGCTGGCTTCGGACTCAGGGGAACCCCTGAGCTTCGCCCAGATCCTGCTAGGCCAGGAGCCCATCGGATTCACCTCCTACCAGGGTGACTTCACCCTGGAGGTGCCTCCCTCCACGCAGCGGCTGGTGGTAACTTTCGTGGACCCCAGTGGGGAGTTCATGGACACTGTCAGAGTCCTGCCTTTCGACCCTCGAGGGGGCGGCGTGTACCATGACGTCAAGGCCATGCGGAAGAAAGCCCCCGTCATCTTAGATGCCAGCGAGAGCAACACAATCCCTCTTGGGGAGCTGGAAGACGAGGCCCCACTGGGCGAGCTGGTCCTTCCCGCGCGAGCCTTCCGCAGAGCCGATGGCGAGCCCTACACGGGGGCTGTGGAGGCCCGGGTGACGTTCGTGGACCCCCGAGATCTCACCTCTGCGGCCGCCGCCCCCAGTGACCTGCGCTTTGCGGACAGTGACGGTGAGCTGGCCCCGCTGCGCACCTATGGCATGTTCTCGGTGGACCTCCGCGCAGCGGGCTCCGCGGAGCAGCTGCAGGCGGGGCCCGTGGCGGTGCGCGTGAACGCCGGCCAGATCCGCATGGCGGGCCACGCGGAGGCCCTCAAGCTGTGGTCGCTGAACCCTGACACAGGCCTGTGGGAGGAGGAGAGCGGCTTCCAGCGGGAGGGGTCGGCAGCCCCTCGGGTCCGCCGGGAGGAGCGGGTCTTCCTGGTGGGCAACGTGGAGATCCGCGAGCGGCGTCTGTTCAACCTGGACGTCCCCGAGCGCCGCCGCTGCTTCGTGAAGGTGCGCGCCTACGCCAACGACAAGTTCACCCCCAGCGAGCAGGTGGAGGGCGTGGTGGTCACGCTGGTCAACCTGGAGCCCGCCCCTGGCTACTCGGCCAACCCCCGTGCCTGGGGTCGCTTCGACAGCGCGGTCACCGGCCCCAACGGCGCCTGCCTCCCCGCCTTCTGCGACGCGGACCGGCCCGACGCCTACACCGCGCTGGTCACGGCCACGCTGGGCGGGGAGGAGCTGGAGCCCGCCCCCTCCCGGCCCCGCCCGCTCGCGGCCACCGTGGGCGTGGCCCAGCCCTACCTGGACAGGCTGGGGTACAGGCGCACGGACCACGACGACCCGGCGCTCAAACGCAACGGCTTCCGCATCAACCTGGCGAAACCCAGGCCGGGCGACCCCGCCGAGGCCAACGGACCGGTGTACCCGTGGCGCAGCCTGCGGGAATGCCAGGACGCCCCGGTGACCGCCAGCCACTTCCGCTTCGCGCGCGTGGAGGCCGACAAATACGAGTACAACGTGGTCCCGTTCCGCGAGGGCGCGCCGGCCTCCTGGACTGGAGACCTCCTGGCCTGGTGGCCCAACCCCCAGGAGTTCCGGGCCTGCTTCCTCAAAGTGAAGATCCAGGGTTCCCAGGAGTACATGGTCCGGGCGCACAACGCGGGGGGCAGCCACCCGCGAACCCAGGGCCAACTCTACGGGCTCCGGGATGCCCGCAGTGTCCGAGACCCCGAGCGCCCCGGCACATCCGCCGCCTGCGTGGAGTTCAAGTGCAGCGGGATGCTCTTCGACCAGCGTCAGGTGGACAGGACGCTGGTGACCATAATGCCCCAGGGCAGCTGCCGCCGTGTGGCCGTCAACGGGCTCCTGCGGGATTACTTGGCCCGGCACCCCCCACCTGCCCCGGCTGACGACCCGGCGGCCTTCAGCATGCTGGCCCCACTGGACCCTCTGGGTCACAACTACGGTGTCTACACGGTCACTGACCAGAGCCCGAGGCTGGCCAAGGAGATCGCCATCGGCCGCTGCTTTGATGGCTCCTCTGACGGCTTCTCTCGGGAGATGAAGGCCGACGCTGGTACAGCAGTCACCTTCCAGTGTCGGGAGCCACCAGCCGGCCGGCCTAGCCTCTTCCAGAGGCTGCTGGAGGCCCCGGCAACAGCGCTCGGTGACATCCGCAGGGAGATGGGCCAGGCAGCCCGGGCACAGGCTCAAACCACAGGTCGCCTCCGTACCCGCCGGGGCAGGGCCCGGCAGTGACCTGGGCTCCCGGCCTCACTCCTCTGCCTTGCCCCGGACTCCTCTGTACCTGGGAAGTCTCAGCCCCCTTCCCCAGATGCTCCCTTCCCCCAGGTTTCTGGGCAACCCCCTCCTTCCCTGCCCAGAATTCAGAGTCAAGACCTAGGAGTGTCTGATGGTGGAAATGCCAGGCAGGGCACTGTTGCTGCGTGACACAGAATGGTGTTCTTCCTGATGGCGGGAGCCAGCATCCTGGGAGACCATCGGACATCTGACTGAGGCCCGGGGGGGATTTGCTCCCAGCTTGCATGCTGGCTCTGATTTTATGTATGTTTTGACCTTGATTTCAGATATTTTGCCCCTTGAGATTTCCGACTGTCGCCTGAAGCGCCCTCTCCGTGTCGCTGAGCTGGGTGCTATGTTGGGTCTTCTGCCCCAAGCTTTGTTCTAGGGGTTATTTATTGAAACGAAGCCCATGGGGCTGGTCAAGGGGTTTGGGGGGGCGGTGTCCTGGCCCAGTGAATGTCAGGCAGGGGCTTCTTGGTTCCCGGGGCTGAGGGGCACAATTCTCACAGGTTTGGTGCTTGGAGACCCCCCCACCCCCAAGGGGGTTGGGGCAGGGAATCAATTAAAGATGCTTCATTTTCAACTCATGGTGTCGGTCTTGGGGCATGAAGATGGAGACTGGGGCTGCTGGCCCCAGACCTTGGCAAGCGGACACCCGGACACGAGTGTGCGAGCTGCTCAGAGGACTTAGCAAGGTCCCAGATGGGCCTCAGGCCAGCCTGTGGGTCTTGGCTGAGGCGCGCAGAAGTGTGTCTGTGACACGTGTGTGCAGAGCCGCCTCGTGGGCAGCCCGAGCCTGTGCGGCCCCGACCGCTGAACACGGTAGCAGCTGCCGCCTTGGCCTTTTCCTCTGAGCCTGGCTGTGGCCGGCGGCTCCCATCTGGCCCCACGCCCGAGGGCTGCAATGGGCAGGGAGGGGGCCCTGGCAGGGGCGCAGGCCCCCAGGCGGCAGGAGCCGAGGCTGCTCTGGACTTCTCAGCCAGGGCCACGCTGCCCCATCCTCCGCCCCACCCATTGAGGCCTGGCCACGCCTTGGCCACATGGTGACCAGGCTGCCCAAGGCCACGGCCCCAGGCCCTCTCCCTCTGCAGGACTGGGGCTGGAGGTGGCAGGGCGCTGTGGCTGGCTCTCCGTGTCCACCAGCCCTCCTGGCACCCCGTGGCGCAGGCACTGTTCTGACCACATCCCCACTTTCCAGACAGAGAAACTGAGCCCCCAAAAGGAGAGGTGAAGGGCTGCCAGCGCTCTGGGGTGAATCCTGGCAGGAATAGGTCTGCCTGGATGGCCCAGCGGCTGCCCTCCAGCATATGTGTGAGACTCCCTTGGCCCCAGGAAGGCATCAAAGCGGCTTGCTGGGGACCTGGGATGCAAGGTATTGTGCCTTGTTCATTGCCCCAGGGATGGGGTGACAGCAGGGAGTGAGGGTGAGGGGCTGTTCCCTTAACCCAGGGTATGCTCGGGGCCTCTGCACACCCACCTACCCATTTCCCCTTCCAGCGCCGGCCTGCCCGCTCCCCAACTTGCTTCCCCTCTCCCCTCCCGCCCCCCCCATCTACCTGTCCAGCATTTGGAGAGGTCAGCTCTGTGCCAACAGCCAGGGTCTGGAGAGGGCCTAGCCTTGGTAGGGAGATGGGCTCCCCCACAGACACCAACACACACCTGTGGGGGCAGCACTCAGCCCACACAGTCCGCTGGCTCTTGTCCATCCCGAAACCCCTCAGGCTGACCCCTCAGCCAATCTCTCCAGCCCTCATGCCTTTGTCCAGGCCATTCCCTTCATGGGAACAACCTTCCCCTGCCTTGGGGGTCCAGAGGGTGGGGGAGAATATGATGAACCCAAGGGCCTCAGCCCCAGTCTCTCAGGGTGGGCCTCAGCACTCTGCCATCGTCGATGTTTGGAAGGCCTTCGTTGCTCACCCCCCAGCCTCTCCCTGGATGGGCTACGATGCACAGGAGTGGAGAGATGCCCCCTCGGGAGCCAGGGGGCATGTGCATTTACCCAGAACTCACTGTGTCTATGACGCTAGCTGACAGGGAGGCCCCGACTCAGAGGGGCACGTCCTTGGCCAAGGTGACCTGGGCTCCGAGCTTACCTGCCCCAAAGCCCTGCCTCAGGCTGCACGGTGGGGTCCCGGGACAAGCAAGTGCCAGGGGGGCTCTCCCTGCAGCGGGCGGGTAAAGCTGGCTTCTAGGTCGAGAGTGATGAGGTGTCAGGCGTCACGGCCAAATACCTTTCACGGAGAGAGCGTCGAGGCTGTGGCTGCTGCCAGACCCGGGGCAGCTGGGGTGGGGGCCGGCAGCTGGCCTCCCTTCCCTGGGGCGGGGCAGGGGTGGATGGACGTCATCTCGAAGCCCCCTCCCCAGATGCCATGGCTGGGCCAGGAGGACGAGGGGCTTCCGGAGGGAAGTGGACCAGGGAGGACATTCCAGGTGGAGGACACGGCCAAAGCCAATGCCTGGCACAGGGCAGGGACGGCAGCCCTGGCTCCTCCCATCCCTGCTGACATTTTTTAAAAGGACAGCCCTTAATTCCAATTTCCAGATGAGGAAACTGAGTCTCCAAGACAAAAGAAGCCGTCAGCCTGAGCTGACAGCCCTGTGCCTCTTGCTGCTGCCTTGTGACCCCATTCGAGTGGAGCCAGGAGTCCAGCCCCCTCCCTCCTGGAATGCTGGCCATCCGCCTCCTGGTAAATCCATTGCTCTCCCCCCACAAACCGAGGCTGCCAGACCACACCCCCTCAGCCTGGGGAGAGTGGGGGGCATGAGGCCTCCCCCAGAGACCCTGGCTCCAGCCACCCCTGGGGTCAGCTCAGGGCACAAGAAGGCCCTCAAGCCCGCCCATGGCATTTTAGACTTTTATAATTTTAGAACCAGGGGTTCTTAAAATTCCTAGCACTGTGAGTGGGAGAAAAATCTTGGAACAATGCTTAAAACAAGAGAGTCGTAAAACCGCAGAATCCAAGAGGAGGAAGAGAATCATGAGCACACATTAAGCACTGACTGGATGCAAGCCCTCCTTGCTGCCCCACGGCCTGACTCACTTCAAGGGTATTTAATGTGCATTTACTGTCTTGGGGTTAAAATAGGCTTGTAGGGCGGGTAATTTTCACACAAACAACTCCCATTTCACAGCTGAAGGAACTTGCCCACAGTCACAAAGCAAACAGGGACACTGTGGGCTGGGGGAGGGGGAGGGCAATATTTCCCAGAGAAGGGGACGTAGGTGGTGGGTTTTGAAGGATGTGTAGGAGTTCACCCATAGGAAAGACAGGAAGGGCGTTCTGGGCAGCTACACACGTGTCTGTGAAGGCAGGAAGAGGGAATCCTCAGGAGGACATGGAGAGCAGAGGCAGAAGGCAAGCACGCAGGGTGATGAACGGAGCTTTGAATGCTGAGTGAGAAGCTCGAGTTATCTCTAGCAGGTGATAGAGAGCCACGGAAGGTGCTGGAGTGGAGGAAGGTACACAATTTCTCATAACAAAGAATCATCTGGAGCTGGTGCGGGATTCAGTTTGTTGGAAAGTGTTTCTCTTATGGAACTGCAGTCTGCCTCTTCCCACGTGGCAGCCCTTGTGGGGTCCAAGCCCTACAGGCCGGTGCCCCCTCCCCTCCGGCTGCCTCCTATCCTGGCTGAACATTGCTGGCTCCTCCATCGAGGCCTCGTGGACCTGGCGCGGCCACCCACCACTTCCCCGGCCCCGTCTGTCTCTCTCATCAGCCCTCAGAGTTGGGTATGTCCCAGTCTCAGACCCCAAAGACTGGAGCCAGCCTGACGGGGAGACCTGGCTTCAGGCAGCTGAGGGGGGGAACGGTGGAAACAGAGGCAGGATGCCCGCAGAGCAGAACGGGCCAGGTGAATTGTTGCTGTCCTGCTGCCTCACCCCTCCCAGGGCCTGGGTGCAGGGTCTAGGCAGGTCAGAGGGAGGAGACCCCAGGCCGAAGGGGAGTGACAGACACCAGCATTATGGCACTCATAGGCAAGGGAACAGAGGCTGCCCTACCCAGGGTCACAGCCGACGAGCAGCATTTGGAACCAGCCTCCCGCATGATCCATTCCCAGGTCACACTGTCCCTGTCATACCCTGTCCCTGTCCTACCCAGACATACCCTCACACACCACCAGCGATTCGTCTTGTCACCCGTTTGGGTGATGCTGTCACTCTTGATGACAGCTCTACGTGCAGTCACCAGTGCCCCGAAGCGCATGTGGCCAGACTTGCCCGGTGTGCTGGATACCCTAGCCGGGCAGGGCGCTGTCCCACCCCCAGCAGCCGCCAGGGGGGCAGCAACCCCTGACCTGCAGGCCCACGCCCCAAGGTCATGGGATAATGTGTGCGGCCAAGTGCACCTGTGCACCGTGTAGCACCAACACCCCCACCAGCTCCCTGCATCTGCCTGCACTTGGGGGCACTTTGACCCCCAGACAGCTGGCCATAAGCTCTCATGACCTCCCACAGTTCAGTCCCCCTGAGCATCGTGGGCCACAGTTGGGCACACATAGCACCTCCTGCTCTTTCACGGCCCTGGGGAGGGTGCGGGCTGGGGGCTGGGAGCCAGGGGGGCCTCAGAGTCCCAGCCGCTTTTCCTGGGAAGTCCTGAATCCCTTCCTGCTGACTCAGCCCTGGGGGCCGGCTGGCGGGGCGCTGCCAAACCTCAGGTATGTCCTCGAAGGCTGCCTGGTGGGGCCTCCATCAAGGCGTGGGAGGGGGGCTCCCACTCGGGACTCAGCCCCTCCCGGGGCCCCAGCCTCCCCTCTTGTCCCAGACGAAGCTGGAACTTCAATGGTGGGGCTCAAGGCATGGTGCCAGCATGGTGGAGGCTGAGGCTGGCTGCTCGTACCTCCAATTCTTTCCGGTTGAGCGTCGGTAGAGCAGTGAGTTGCCAGCCAAGCCAGCCTCCCTCACAAAGGGGCCCTGCTCAGCCCACTCTCTCTGCCTCGTAGAGACGCTGATGTCTCAGGTGGTCTGGGGGCAGTTGGCCCAGCTCCTCATCCTGGGGCCCCACACAGGGACACACACACACACACACACACACACACACAGCTGTGCACACAGGCTCCCATGTGATGTCTACGTGTAGACCTGTGGATACAAATAGGCTCCCTCATGCGTAGACCCAGCTCCTGGACTGTCCCTCACAGAGCTCCATGGCAAAGAACGAGGCTAAGCCAGGTACAGATATCCCAGCCTGTGGGGTCGGGTGTGGCCCCAGCAGGAGGGCCAGGGGCTGGGATAACCAAGAGGAGGGCCCAGGGAAGGTTTTCTGGGGGAGAGAACAGTTGCTACGGGCTTTGACGGGTGAATAGGAGTTTGCCAAACCAAAATCAGAGGTCCAGCGGTCTTAAATCCTGGTTTTAGAGCTTCCTTTTTGTCCATGAGGGTTGGAAGCAGGGAAATGACACCATCAGACAAATCCCAGGTCTCCACCTCCTCTTCAAGATCTAGCCCATAAGCTCAGGGTGCTTATGGAAATGGCCGACACGTCTTTAGTCAAATGGGGGAGGCAGAGCCAAATCGAACCAGGAAGGGTAGAAGAGACCTCAGGTTTGTGAAGCACCTGCTCTTGGCTTGAATCCTGTTAATAACCCTTAAAGGTTTCCATTATTAGCCCCATTTTAAAGGTCAGGAAACCAAGCCTGAGAGAGAGAAGTCCTTTGCCCAGGATCCTACAGGGAGGCAAGGCAGACATACGCAACCCTGGCCTCCTACCCAAAACTAGCTGCTGATCCAGCCCCAAGCTACCCCTGAAGTTTGAAGGACAGAACAGTGAGCCTCAAATGAGCCAGTTTTGCCAAGGGTCACGTGTTTGCGCACAAGTACCCCACCCCTCGAGTTTCTTCAGTAAGCTCGTCCCTATACCTTGTCATTTGGTTGCTGAGAGGCCTTAATGGGGGGCTTTCAACCAGAGCACGTCCAACTAGACGCCCGAGGGTGCTTCTCCTCCCTTCTGGGAGGCCTGGGCCCCCGGCCTTGGCCCCCGCCTGCCGTCTGGCCCGGCCAAACACAAACACTTGGAAATGGCCGACCCAACGGAATCTAGGTTGTGGTCAGGCTGTGGCTGAAGAAGCCACTGGAAAAACACGCAGTCCACGGGGCCAGGCCCAGCTTACGTTTCACCAAGCAGGAGTGGCCTGCCCAGCGCCCAGAGCCGAGGAATGTTCATTTTCTAGCTCTTTGAAACCTGTCGTCTGAGCAAGCCAGCTGCTGGGTGGTGTCACCCTCTGTCTGATGTCAGGCTGTGACCTGCCTCTGAGGGGGTCCTTGAACAATCAAACCTCCTGGTACAGCTGCTGTTGGAGACCCCTTGTCTGCCTGCATGACCTTGACTATGGGGAGTTCACCCCTTCACGGCTGTTATGCCCTCTAGCCAAGAGCCTATAACTGGCCAGATTTCTCACAGGAAGAAGGGAGGTCAGGAAGCATCCCACACCTGCACCCCTCTGTGGGTCCCCTGGAGGACACCCAGGCCCTTTGAACTCAGTGTATCCCAAGGTGACCCAAGTGTCACTCCCCAAAATATGCTCCTCACCCTGTACCCTGTTTCCATGCTGCTTGTCCACCTGTCCTGAGCCACACGGGCTGGCCCCACACATCCATTGAGCACCTACTGGATGCTAAAGCACTTTACTTACATCTCTTCACTGACTCCTCCCAGTGAGGCTGTTTCTGTAATTGCCCACTTTACAGATGGGGAAGCTGAGGCTCAGACAGTTCACTTGGTATCCTGGGGTCACAGGGGCAGATACTGGAAGTGGAAGCCTGTGCCAAGATAGGGGCTTGGGCAACCTCATCTTTTGGGCTGGGGCATCCCCTGGAGGCCAAATGGGGAGCTGGTGGGCCCGAGTATCTCCAGTCACTCAGCTGCTTAGCTGCTCACACACCCTCCATGACTCCCATGGTCCCTCTCAGTGGGGTTGGGGGCTCTGGGTGAACACTTGCTGGGTTACCATAGAGACCCCTAAACACAAAGCCTGGCCTCTTGGGTCAAACCTAGGCCCTGTTCCCAGTCAACCTCACAGACTCAGTTTCCCTCTGCTGAAGAGCAGCTAGCCCAGCAGCCAAAGGCCTCTGCTTCTTCAGGTCTTAGTGAACACAGCTGGCATGCAGTAGGTGCTCATTAATTGCAATTATCACCCTCAATAACATGCAGGAGAGGGGCAGGGATTTGAGCTGGGGCGTCCCAGGCAGCCCTAGCTCCCCTCCCTCAGCTACGGCCACCCCCAGAGCTTTGCAGTGATGTTGATTGGGGTAAGTTAAAACTCCTCAAAGCACCTAAACCAGGGCCTCAGTTTCCCCACCAGAGCCTGAGGCCTCTAGACTTCCTCTGGGGCTCTGGAGTGAGGTTCTTGAAACACTTCCTGGAGTCTTAGGGGAACAGAAATCTTTACTAGGGTTTGGGTCTGGGCCCTCATTAGGGCCCATCAGGACTTTCCATCTTGAAACTGCATGTGGGGACCTTGAAACTGGCACCGCCCACCTAACTTGGGCCTGGACGTACCTGGACATGGGGAGCCCTCTAACTCTTCCCATGGACTGGCTTAGGGAATCTGGAAATTTCAACTAGGGCTTGGGAATGGGGAGCCTCCAAATTCCCATATAGGGGGCCTCAAATCCCCTATTTCCAGGATCACACCCTCAGTGGCCTTGGGAGGTTGTGGGCATTCTTAGAGGCGGGAGACTGGGGTGCAGGGAGGGTTGGAGGGAAACCTGAAAGAGGTTTGGACTGGGCCACTCTAATCCCAGGGCCTAGGGTGGGGTTCTGGGGCCCAGGGCAGCAGCCACCAGAACCCCAGTCTCTGACCCTCCCCTCAGGCCAGATGACCCTTAAGTCTTCCCTGGAGATGGAGGGGGCCTGGGGCCAGGAGCAGCAGGAGCGAGGGGAGGAGCTTCAGTGCTAGAGGCAGTGGGGCCAGGATCAGGGGCAAATCCAACACCCCAGAAAGAAGATAAACCTGGGGCCAAGGAGGGAAGGGGAGGGGCCAGAGTCAGGGTCAGAAATGGGGGAGAGAGGGGCGCCTGGGTGGCTCAGTGGGTTAAAGCCTCTGCCTTCGGCTCAGGTCATGGTCTCAGGGTCAGGGTCCTGGGATGGAGCCCCGCATCAGGCTTTCTGCTCAGCAGGGAGCCTGCTCACCCCCCTTCACCCCCACCCCCGCCACCTGCCTCTCTGCCTATTTGTGATCTTTGCCTATCAAATAAATAAATAAATCCTAAAAAAAAAAAAAAGAAAGAAAGAAATGGGGGAGGGGAGGTCTCTGAGAAGGTTGGGTCAGTGAGGGGCCAGGTCTAGGTGGACAGAGACCCAAGTGCCTGCTGGGTCCCTAACTCTGCCCTGTCCCAGGAGAGATCAAGAAATTGAACCAGAAGCTGCGGGAAACTTCGGCCCAGGACCAACATGAGGTGCCTGAAGTCAGAGACCTTCCCCCCACACAGCCCAGCTCTCCTCACCTCTCAACCCTCCCATGACTTCCCCATCCACCAGGCAGTCATAAGGTTGAGGCCAGAGAGAAGCAGCCTTGTCTGGAGGGATACAAAGTCTCCTCCCCTCCCCATGATTTCAGGGCAATTGAGGGGCCCCTGCAACAGCTGGAATTGTCCCATCTCTACCCTAGAAGAGAATGAGGTGCAAGGGAGGACAAGGCCCCCAGCATCTCAGTGGCCCCTTACTAGGCTGAAGTCCCAGGATGCTGGCTCCCCTGGGGAGGAGTCAGTAGGGAGTCAGAGACTCTGAGGGGTCACGGCCTGAGAAGAAGGGCTGTGAGGGAGTGGGCTGGGAGCAGAAGAAAGTCTCAGGGAGCAGTAGAGCAGTTAGCCAGGCGCTCAGTACAAAGAAGGGAGGGCGCTCAAGCAGGTGCTCAGTGCAAAGGCCCTGCGGTGGGAAGGCGTTTTGGGAGGGGTAGTGAGGAGATTGGAGAAGGGAGAGATAACATCAAAAATGGACTTTGTTGGGCTTGGGGGGATAAGATGGAGGGGGGAATTGGATTCTGAGAGGAAAGGGAAACCCGGCTGAGTAAGTAAATAGGCCTGGATCCGATTTACGTTGTACGATCGCCCTCTGGCGGCCCCATGGAGAACGGGCAGAGAGATGGGAGGAGTCCACCCTCAAGTTCATTCTGGCACTCACAGCCAGGCGGATCTTGGTCAGACCAGCGGCCTCCTGTGTTCCTGTCTCAGTGGCCCCTTTGGTGAAAATGGGACAAGATAGCCCAGACCTTCCGAGAGCGCCCCTTACGTGGACATCGTCCTCAGTGCTTTGTGCCGATGTGTTCACAGGATTCCTACGGAGCCCTGCTTTCTATTCCCGCTTCACAGACACGCATTGCGAGTAGAGACAAGTTGAGTAATAATCATAGTAATAGTGACAAATGAGGCCCCGTTCCTTGCGCTGAGCCTGGTCCTTTACGTGGATCCGCCCTTGGACAGCACAGCCCCAAGGTGAGGGGGAGTCTCATGTCCTTGGGAGAGGCAGGTCTCCAGGCCCCCTGCTCTGGGCTTTCTACAGGGTCTGCGGGCCACGGCGACCCCTGGTGGTAGGTGGTGGGACACAGCAGCTGGACCTCTGACACCCCCACCCTCATCTCCTCTCCGGGCCCGTGGCCTCCATTTCCCTCTCTGGATGGGTCCCCTCTTAGGTACAACCCCTGATCATGTATGCACCGCCAAGCCCCCAGGTTGGTGGGAGGACAACGAACAGGACTGGCTGAGAAGAGTGGTCAGAGTTTCAAGGGCTCCAACTCCTGTCTCTATACCAGCCTCTTTGGAATTTTTTATTTTTTAAATTTCATTTTTAATTAACATATAATGTATTATTTGTTTCAGGGGTACAGGTCTGTGATTCAACAGTCTTACATAATACACAGCGCTCACCACAACACGTACCCTCCCCAATGTCCATCCCCCAGCCACCCCCTTCTCCCCACCCTCCTCCACTCCAGCAACCCTCAGTTGTTTCCAGAGATTGAGTCTCTTATGGTTTGTCTCCCTCTCTGGTTCATCTTGTTTCATTTTCTCTCTCTTCCCCTGTGATCCTCTGCTTTGTTTCTCAAATTCCACATATCAGGGAGATCATATGATAATTGTGTTTCTCTGATTGACTTATTTCACTTAGCATAATACCATCTAGTTCCATCCACATCATTGCAAATGTCAATATTTCTTTTTTGATGTATGTATGTATATACATTGTATATATGTATATACCACATCTTCTTTATCCATTCATCTGTGGATGGACATCTGGGCTCTTCCCATAGTGTATCTATTGTGGACATTGCTGCCATAAACGTTGGGGTGCACATGACCCTTTGGATCACTACATTTGTATCTTTGGGATAAATACCCAGTAGTGCAATTGCTCAGTATAGGGTAGCTCCATTTTCAACTTTTTGAGGAACCTCTCTACTGTTTTCCAGAGTGGCTGCACCAGCTTGCATTCCCATGGGATTTTTAAAATGCAAGCTACTGGGGTGGCTCAGTGGGTTAAGCCTCTGCCTTTGGCTCAGGTCATGATCCCAGGGTCCTGGGATTGAGCCCTGCATCGGGCTCCCTGCTCAGTGGGAAGCCTGCCTCTCCCTCTCCTACTCCCCCTGCTTGCGTTCCCTCCCTCCCTGTGTGTCTCTCTGTCAAATAAATAAAATCTTAAAATAAAATAAAATAAAATGCAAAGTGCCTAAGAGTATAAGGAGAAACAAGAAACTGCCTTCCGTGCCAACCCCCAGCCCCCTGGTTCCTTCCCTAGAGGCCACAGCTGTGACTTGTTTCTCCTTCCAGAGATATTTGGAAAATATCAAATTTTGTGTACATTTCAAAAATGTACACAAACTGCCACTCTCTCTACTCTTTATACTAAGGCACCATGGAGGAAAAGTCACTCCTGCCTTTTTAACATTTTATAGTAGTCCACTGCATGACTGGAGAACCATTCATTGATTTAAACAGTCTTCAACTGACAATTATTTTCAATATTTCACAGTTACAAAAGATGTGAGAAATGCATTCATTTTGCGTTTCTCATATACATACATTTGTATGCTTGTAGACATGTAGCTGTAGGAAATTCTTAGAAGAGAAATTGAGGAGAAAGGTGTGTGCATTTTTAATATTCATAGAGTCTAGAAAATTGCCCTCTTGAGCAGCTGCTGGATGAGCAGTCCCAAGGGTACTGCCTTCAGGATCACAGGCCTGGCTCTGCCCGTATCTGACTGGGGCCCACAGACTCGGGTCAGGAAGCCTCTGAGCCCCAACGTCGCCACCTGTTGCATGGTGGTGCCATCAGCACCCATGGCCTTGCATGGCCAGTTCAGGTGTGTGGAGTGCTTCCTCTGTACTCCGTACTCTTGTAAGATTTGTGGCTCAATTATTGTTGTGTGGCCACATTTTAAAAACATTGATTGACTGAAGAGAGCATGAGCAGGAGGGGCAGAGGGAGAGAAACTCAAGCCAACCTTGGGCTGAGCAGGGAGCCTGATGCGAGGTTTGATCTCAGGATCCTGAGATCAAGACCTGAGCCGAGAACACCAGCTGGAGGCTCAACCGACTGCACCACTCAGGCGCCCTTAGGCGTTTTTGCATAGCACAATAGGAAATGTTAATAAAGTGCGATTTTATGTGCAGAATTTGAGCTAAGGTATTCCTTCAAATTAAAAATCCCCCAGAAGGACGCCTGGGTGGCTCAGTGGGTTAAGCCTCTGCCTTCAGCTCAGGTCATGATCTCAGGGTCTTAGGATCGAGTCCTGCATCAGGTTCTGCTCAGCAGGGAGCCTGCTTCCCCCTCTCTCTCTGCCTACTTGTGATCTTTCTCTCTCTGTGTCAAATAAATAAAATCTTCAAAAAAAAAAAAAAAATCCCTCAGAGGACCCAGCTCCAGGCCTGCGGCCCAGAGAAGCACGAATTCGCACGGTGGCCACTAGAGGGCGCCGTGAGAGGAGGCCGAGCCGCGGGAGGGCCGCCGCGCAGTCTGGGACGCGCCAGTCGCAGCTTTGTCTATTTCCCTCGGGAGCGCCGGGTCTCGCTGTCTTCCACGCCGGCACCCTCCACCTCTCCTTCCCACCTTGCCCAGACGACCTGTCCTGGCGTATCCCACCTTCTCCCACCGCCAAGACCTCCCCAGTGCTCGCTGCCTCGGTTTCCCTCCCACATGGCACGGCCCCCGGCTATCTGCTGGGAATCTCCTCCCCACCTGAGCTCGGTGCTCCGTGTCTGACTCTCTCTGGAAGCAGTGGGGGGTCCCATCGCCCCTCTGAACCCTCGCTGCTCCGCCTGCCGTCACTTCTCCCTGCTAACAGAGCTTCTGCTCCTGAAATCTAGCCTCTGTCTTCCATGACACCCTCTCTTGGTGTTTGCCCTATATTCTGGCCTCTCAGGACTCCCACATTTCTCTCTGGGGAACACAACTAATACATCCAGCTGTGTGACAGACAGCCCAACCCTGATGGTCCAGAGCTGAGCCATCTTCCCTGCATGGCATCCTACCTCTTCTCCCTGCGGCTCCGGCCACCCCACTCCCATTCAACAGCAAGTCAGACATGTCTGCCTACATTTGCGCCCCCCCCCCCCCATGACCACAGGACCCGCTGACCACCACCCCCTTAGGTCGGCTTTCTGCTCAACAGCTGGGAGGCCTGGGAGGCCCCCAGTACCCGTGGCGCCCACCACACTGACTGGCACCTCTCATCCCTCCCACCTGTGAGGGCACCTGGGGCAGTGCCCAGCCTCCCCGCCCTGCATTCTGCATTCTCCCCGGCTCACCTCCCTAAGATCTCATCTCAGAGCTCCCTTCTCTGGTGGGCTATTGTCATAAAACGCAATGAAGCCCTGACACACGCCACAAAGTGATGAACCTCGCAAACATGACGGTGAGAGAAGCCAGCCACAACAAAAGGCCACAGAGTGCATGATTCCACTGATAGGAAACGTTCAGAATAGGCAAGTCCACAGACACAGAAAGGATACTGGTGCTTGCCAAGGGCTGGGGGAAGGGGGTGGGAGTGACTACTCGTAGGAATGGGGTATCCTGTATGGTGAAGGAAATGTTCTGGAACTAGAGAGGGGTGATGATTTCACAATCACACTGAGAATGTAATCCATGCCACCGGATTCTTCACTTAAAATGACTAAAATGTCAAATGCTATGTTACATATATTTTACCATAATTTTAAAAAAGGGGAGGGGCACCTGGGTGGCTCAGTGGGTTAAGCCTCTGCCTTTGGCTTAGGTCATGGTCCCAGGGTCCTGGGACTGAGGCCAAGTTGGGCTCCCTGCTCAGCAGGGAGTCTGCTTATCCCTCTGCCCCTCCCTATCCACTTTTGCTCTCTCTCAGGAAGGGAGGGAGGAAGGAAGGAAAGAAAGAAAGAAAGAAAGAGGAAGGGAGGGAGGGAGGGAAAAGAAGAAAAGAGAGAAAAAAGGAAGAGAGAAGAAAAGAAGGAGAAAAAAAAGAAAAAGGAAAAAGGCACCTTCTCCTAGAGACTGGCCCTGAGCCCACCCGCAGACTTCTGGTCATGTTTGTTCTCTTTTTCTCTCTGGAATGTAATTCACTAGAGCAGGGCCCTGGTCTGTCAGTGAGGCCACAGGGAGCCAGGAGGCAGGCGAGCTGGACCTGAGGACCGGCACCTCGGGCAGGGGAGGGCATCAGCTGCCCTTCTAGCCACAAATGATAGAAAACCCAAGTCAAACTTTGTGAGGGGGAATGCCCACGGCAGGCATTGCAGGGCTGGTCCCCAGCTGGCACCAGAGCCGACCTAGCCAGGGACAGAGACACCGAGCTGAGTGGCGTTGTGAGCGCACAGCCGCAAAATGGGAACCAGCTAAATGTTCAGTGCCGAGGCCAGGGGCCTCCTGCCTTGGTGCTTCACTCACTGGAAGAAAATCCTGGCCAGGATGTCAACAGAGAGTGGTAGAACTTATATTAACAGGAAGAAATACAAACCCAATCTCCAGCAAAGTTTGGAGTGCACAGCAGACGGAAATCGAGAGCATATGGAATGAGATGACAGAAGAGAGCGGGGAAGGCAGTGTCTGGGGAGCCGGTGTGCGAAGGGACCCAGGAGCTGACAGAAGCACGACGCCAACACCGCGCCGCTCGGCCCGCTCGGCATGGCCACTGCTGGGAACAAATCTGGTGTGAACAATATCGACGTGAAAATAAGTCCGAAATTTTAATGAGAGAATTTGTGACAAGTCCTAGAAGAAACAATTCACAGTCTTAGCATAAAATTACTATTAAAAAACCAAAGTGAATTGAGAAAATGAGCAGCATCTCAGCCCATTTCAGATCCCAGGCGGCAAGCAAAGGATGGCGCCCGCTGCCTGCTGCAGTTCTGGGTTTTTGAGGTAATCAGCAGCACAGGCAGTAAAGACTCGAGTGCCCATGAACCATGGTCAGCCACCCGGTTCCCAAAACTTAATTAGATGCATCTGAGTTGACGCTGCTGAGGTCTCCAGCAGGCGAAGCGGTGGACACTGGGGGGGCGGCTCCCTGCCAGCCACCCCGGGCCTGGAAAGACAGACACTGAGCATCAGAAGGCCACGGATGGCCCGTCCCGCCCCCACAACCCCCTGAGAAGAACCCAGAAGAGGAGGCAGGAGCCAGCAGAGGGACTGAGGAGCCCTGCTGGGTCACAGTTGGCCTCGCCACCTGAGCCCTGAGGTGGACGCACTTCCCCAATGGGAAGGGGCCTCCACACCCGCCGGGGCTTCGGTCAAGGACTGATATGGCATTGTGGCACAGCCAAGGCTTCCACATGTTCTGAGGGGAAACAGATCCAACCCAGCCTGGAGCCGGTGACAGTCCCTGAACCATAGAGGCCAGAGGCAGTGAGCCGGAAGGGCGCAGGAACCCAGCCAGACACTGGTCTGGCTGGGCAGCCAGAAGGGTCGCAGCCACCCAAGCATGGGGCTCTGTCTGCACTGCAGGCACAGGAGCGGGTACACCGGGCCTTGGGATGTTTGTCTACAGGACATGCCCCCCAGCCAGTGGAAAACACCACTGAAAAGGGCTCTCCGCGGGCGGTCTGCTCCATGGAAAGGCCTATGTGCGGCCCATGAGGGCAGGGCCACTCCTCTTCCCAACACTCGCTCCAGTGGGGGTGGCTTCCATCCGAGCCAAATGCTCCCAGGTGTGCAGATGTCACACCCTCCAAGTGACCCTGAGGGCTCACTCGGTCCCTCCTGAGTCAGCAGGTGACCCCACGAGTTCCTCCTCCCCCTCCTCTCTCTAGCATTTTCCCTTAACAGGCTGAGCCCTCCAGCTGGCGCCCTCTACCTCATCTGACCCCACCAGGCTGAGACCCTGCCCTTTGGCCCTCCCTGCCTCAGCTCTCTCCTTGCCACGTGTCCCCACCCCCTGCGAGGTCATGGCACGGGTGCTTTAGATGCCAGTGTCAGGTGAATGGACGGACAGACTGCTGGCTTCCTGAGGGGACTTCCTCATCCCGTGACATGGGGGTGCCCGGCCTCCATCTATCTGGGAGCAGCTGGGATGAGCACAGGCCTCAGGGGGACACCCTGCCCTCCTCAATGGACACCCACAGCGCTACGTTCTGGGAAGGAGGCCATGAGTGGTGAAGAGAGGGGTCCATCTGCAGGACTGAGGGCTGACAGGCTAGTTAGTGCCCAGCCAAAGAGCAGCCCAGATGTTCCTCAGGTCACAGGCTGGAGACAATAGCTCCTGGCTGGGCAGCCTTACCCCTCGGGTTTGGCTCTCTTGAAAGAGCATCTGTGCCCCCCCCCCAGAACCGGCGGGGTGTCCACACCAGACCAAGGACATTCCCAATTACTCTGTGGGATGGACAGGACCCTGCCTCATGGTCCAGGGAAAGCACATCGGGACTTAGGCAGCTCCAGATCTCCTGGGGCTGGTTCTAGGGGAAAGGATGGGCGGAGTCTATCAGCTCCCCACTCTCACACCCATCACACCTGAGGCACAGAGCCCCAGGAAAGCACAGAGCAAGATGAGGCTGGGCCACCTGGTGGTGCCAGAGCTCCCTGCTCCCCCCAGGGGCTCATGGTGGGCTGTGGGGTTACCACGGTGATGGGACAGTTCTCGCCTGTGCCAGGTCCTGCCAAATGGCACCAGGGGCTGTCCATTCCCTGCATCAACCAGGGGCTGCAGGTAAATCAGTGGGGGGGTCAGCTGACACTGGAGGGTACACTCATGTGAAGGGAAAGGTGGGCTAAGGCCTGGCCAGATGCCACACAGCTGTGCACCCACATGGACACATCACAGCTGTGCCTGTGTGGCCTCTTCAGAAGCCCTGGCAACAGACAGCGGGATGCTGGGCAGGCTGCCAAGGCACTGACGTGGTAGAGAGTATGAGCCTAGTAGGGCTCCACGTTCCAATGGCCAGGGCCTCGGATGCCTGTCCCCTCCCACCCCCCAGGGTACAGATGCCCACTGCAAGGGAGGGCTCCTTCCCAACAGCCACAAGCGACAGCCCTTGCCTCGGGCGCACCACTCGGCAGCTACTGGGAGTTACTGAGTCCTGGGATTGGAAGTGAAGGGCACAGGTCTTTGCAAAGTGGGCCCCACAGAGCCGTGCCCCTGAGGCTGTTCTGCCAACCTGATGTCATCAGGACAAGGGACCAGGCACCCAGTGGGACTTTCCTCATTGCTGGGACCTCTGAGGGAGCCTTGTGGAGGCTGAGAGTTGGCTGGCAAGATGGCCCATTCCCAGGACCCACCACCCATCTGGGTTCTTCATCTCTGCCCCAACACTGAGTCAGGGACCCCAAGGGCATCCTCGGATTGTGCCCTGAGACTCACCTGGGACCGTAAGCCACCTCCCACAGGGGCGGGGCGGAGAGAGGTCAGGGTCTGCAGGGTGATAAGTGCATCCCCGGCACTGGTCAGCGGGAAGGGACCAGAGGAACCTAGAAGGGATGTGAGGTGTCAGGACAAGTGTTCCAGCCCCAAAAGTTACAGAGGCTCCTCAGGTGGGATCTACCAGCCCCTCAGCCAGGAATGTGGCTCCCATTGGCCTCAGCTCCAGAGAGAAGGTCTCCCCCAGCCCCTTCCTGCGCGGCTCAGCGGGCATGGCCATCCACAAAAGACAGTCCCTGGCTGGTCCTCACTCACCCGAGCTGGGTGTTGATGGGCAGCTAGCCTGGCCCCCCAGACCCCCGACTTTGGTGGTGTCGATTGCCATTTTAGTCGTATAAATGGTAGCCTCTTCTTGAAACTTCCCCATATTCTTTTTATATCGGATTCTTTTGTTGCCGAACCAGTTGGAGACCTATGGACACACAAAGAAAGACGTCGCTGGAAAAGCTGACCCAGTATGAGATAACATGAACATATGGTGGGTTCTCTCTGAGGTGCCCATGCTTCCACGGCCAGGAGGAACGTCTCTGAGTGGCAACACACAGCCCCGGGACCAGGTGAGAGGCTGGACTGAGAGGCCGGTGCTGACTGAACGAGGGGCCCAGGGAAATGGCCACAGTGGGGGGAGGTCACCCTGAGCTGGCCTGTCCTACCAGGTGCTGCTGGAATAGGGGTGGGAAGGAGCTTGAAGGAAACATCATGTCTGACACATGGAGAGCCGAGCATCCACTCCCTGCAGGGCCAGGAACAGACTAAATTCTGGATTGTTCTTTTGGGAAAGTGAGAGCCAGGGAGCCACCCAACCCCGGGGACCCAGCAACCCCATTCCTGGGCATTCAGTCTAAGGAAAGACGACGTCGGATCCACAACTTCTCAGAGGATGGCTAACCAACACGGCAGTGGGGAGGAGCTGAGCGCTGAGATGACCCCATCCACTCCTCGAAGCAGCTGGGGACAGCTACGGTCACAGCCATCCTATAAGCCAGCGGGCTCTGCAGGTGCAGGAGCCCCAGGGCGGAGTGGGCCGAACCTAGCTGACCCCAAACCTGCACCAGGACCAGGCCAGGACTCCTCCCCGGGGACATTCTCTGCAGTGGGGCTGTCCTGAGCGCTGTGGGGTGCTGAGCAGCACCCCTGGCCTCCACCCACCAGATGCCAGCAGCAAACCACCCACCCAAGGCTTGTGACAATGAAAATTCCCCTGGAGGCAGAATCAGTGAGCCCCTGGGCCAGCACATTCCTGTGAAGACCAGCATGACTGGAAACACTTAAATACCCCAAAGTAAGGCCTGGGACCCTTCAGTGAAGTATGTGTGGTTTAACAAACAGAAATAAACAGTGGCAGGGTTTCAATGACCTTTTCTCTTTTAAAATGTATTTCTTTAATGTCCCTACCCAAGCGTGCTCCCCGTTATCCTCTCCATGTTAGCCGTGAAAGGGAAAAGTCCTATGCGTGCTCCCTGCCCCTCACCGTGTCTCCTCCCGCCTGCCCCCGGGTGTGAGGGCAGCCAGAGCAGCGCTTGGTTCCCTCCACCTACAAGGAATGTGCTGGAACATCTTTGTGGAACTGAGTTTGCAGAGGAACGGCAGCAGGCAGTTTTCCATGTTAACTCAACTGGCATTTTCGGGGGGCAGAGAGCAAGCCGCCTGTGTGGGCAAGGTGGGAAGGCTGGCCCTGTTCTGGGCAGATCGGGGGCCTGGGGGCTAGAGGAGAGCTGGTCCTAGGCCAGCATCTGCCCTCTCCATGGGGAGCACCCCAACACAGCACCTCAAGCAGGTATGGGCATCGCCCAGGCTCTCAGATATCCTCTCAGATTTGTTGGCAACTGACCGTCTCCTCGGATGAAGTTTAGACCCAACACCCATCTGCTTTCCAGAGGTGCTTGAGCCTGAACCGAATCGGGCTGCTCTTTCAGACAGCTGCTCGAGGTGGCAATCAAGCTGCCGCACCTCATGCTTCTTGGGGGTCTTGAAGTCCCAGAGGTGCGCCCCTGGCTTCAGCGCCGGCCTTGGTGCCGAGGATGCCAGAGCACTGCCAGGGTGAAGGAAGTCAGATGTGACTGGGACACCGGCAAGGTCCTGTTGCCTGGGCGCCCCTACGGGCCTCCTGCATGCCTCTGTCACTAAATTGCAGCTGGACTTGGCCAGGGCTGGGACAGAGAGTTCTGGCTAAGGGCACAGGCTCTGGAGTTCGCCAAACTGGGCTGAAAACTCAGCGCCCTCAAGCGCACAGCGTGGTGATGATCAGTGAGCCAGCATTCACACAGTCAGCCCCTGCCAGACGTGGGGGGTGGGCGGGAGTGGGGGGCTGGGGTACAGCCTGATCCTGCCTCCTGAGCTGCCTGTACTCGCCATTTCCACTTTAAAACCTTCTGAGATGTTTTTTTGGGTTTTCCCCTCAGCTCCCCCTCCCTTGGCTCCAGGTCCACTGAGGGCCAGACCACCAGGGCCTCCCAAGGCTGTCCAGGTCTCATCTCCAGTCTGTAACCCCGCTCCCCACATGGAGCCAGATGTAGCCCGATATCGCACCACCCCAGCCACACGTCTGGACTGCCAGAGAAACAACTAAGCACACATGCACCCTAACTTCTCCCAGCACAGCAGAACTGGCGCTCCGGCATGAGAGCTGGGCTATCACGTGAAGTCCTCATTTTGCTCCAAGTTGTTCTTCCTCTCCTGTGCTAACACACACTCAGCTCCCTTCCACACAGCACGACATCCCTGTGATACAGTGTGGTACTGGGTCCCGAGAGCCACACTCTCCACTCCACTGGTGCCGCCCTCAGGGACCTCGCACTCTGCCCGCGTGCTCCGCACGGTTAATGAGCTTCCCTGGGTTTCCTCACCGGACATGACCTTCTCCCCCTCCTAGGTGCAGGGAGGCCCATCACCTGGGAGACTGTGATGCCGCCCTTCCTGGCCAGCTCTTCTTTGGCTTCTTCACTGGGGTAAGGGTTGCTCAGATGGGAGTAAAAATACTCATTCAGCACTTCCGTGGCCTGCTTGCTGAAGTTCCTCCGCTTGCGCCTGCAAAGACCCATCTGCTCAGCCTCAGCCAGCGCACATCCTGGCCTCTAGGGACGCCCCTGTGTCTCCGTTGTGATTTCCTAGAGGTCAGCACTTTCTTTTTTTAAAAATTTCATTTATTTGAGAGAGAGAGCGCGCATGAGCAGGGGGAGGGGCAGAGGGAGAGAGAGAGAGAAGCAGACTCCCCGATGAGCAGGGAGCCCAATGTGGCGCTTGATCCCAGGAGCCTGAGATCATGACCTGAGCCAAAGGCAGATGCTGAACCCACTGAGCCACCCAGGGACCCCAAGGTCAGCACTTCTGATCGCCTTCCAAGAGGCTGTGTAAGGGCTGCACCCCTGGCCACAGCTGGAGCCCCGGGACAAGCTGGGAGGCCCCCAGAACTTAAACCCAAGTCAGCTGCAATTCAGTTCTTAAGAGCCAACCCGGGGGACATGGGCAGCATGTAGGGCCTGACCTGGCATCGAGGAACCGTGAACGCAGGGTCATCACAGCCTCACAGGTGCTCTGCTTCAGCTGCATCTGGATGGCATTGAACTTGCCGTGGATGACACCGACCATGCGCTCAATCTCCTTGGGCGAGACAGGCCTCATCCTGCTCTGCTCCCGGAGGAGGTTGGTGACGTGCGTGGTGAACTCACGGCAGGCCTGGGGTGGGGACACACGTGCCAGCCTGTGACTACCCAGCAAGCTGGCTTGGGGCTCCACGCGGGACCAGCCACCTGCCACCCCCTGCAGCTCCCACACAGGCTGGCTACTGAGAAGCAAAGGGTTTCCAACAAAATCGGCCACCTCTGCCGTGAGACCAAGTGCATCTACTCCCTGGTCTGTGCCGCAAAAGAAAGGTGGTTAGCGGTCCACGTTTTGCTTTGACAAATGCGCGTTCACATGACAGAAACTCTTCCATGCAGAAAGATCACCTGTTCATATTTCTCTAGCTCAGAGTGGTAAATCTGTCGGATCTGGGACAGCTTGGCCCTGTAGTCAGAGTGCTCAAGGCTATTGTCATTTGGACAGCCACCTGGTGTTGCTGTGCTTGCCGCTGCCGCCGATCCTCCTCTTCCTCGCCTCTCCGGCCTGGATACACCCTCGGCCAGCAGCATGTTATCCAACCTCATGAGCTGAGCACTGGGGGGACCTTCCTCCTGAATGCCATGGATGCTTAACACTAGATAGGAGAGATGGGACCGAATCAGTGTCCACTGTCTGAGCGAACAACCACAACAGATTATTAGCGCTGGCATCATATCCAAACCCCTGAGGGGAAAGAAAGGCTTCCTTTAATCCGTTAAGAGACACCGAGTTATCCACCTTGACAGTGGTCCAGGTGCCACACAGGAGGGCAGTCCAGGGAGCACACATAGGCCACTGTTCAGCGTAGCCGTGTGGGCAGAACTTACAGTCCACAGCTGGGCACCCAGGGGAGGCCTGGGCGGGGCAGGTTTGGGGTGGCATCCGAAGCCCTGAACCATGCGTCCAGAAGGGAGGGGAGGGCACATTTCCAGATGCTCACACAAGCACAGGTGTGGACATGAAGGTGAACGGCAGCCTGGTGTCTGTGCAGGGCTGTGTTGTTGTGCATCTGTTGTGACAATGTATGTCACGCCCGGAGGGGGAACCTGTTGCTATAAAGTCAGAGAGGAAGGACACCTGGGTGGCTCAGTCGGCTAAGTGTCTGCCTTCAGCTCAGGTCATGATCCCGGAGTCCCAGGATCAAGCCCCGCATTCGGCTCCCCGCTGAGCGGGGAGTCTGTTTCTCCCCCTGACCCTCCCCATGCTCTCTCTCTCTCTCTCGCTCTCTCAAATAAATAAATAAATAAATAAAATCTTAAAAAAAAAAGTCAGAAAGGAAAAGCTTGATCCAGAGAGTACCAGAAAAGATGAACTAATCCACTTAGAGACTTAAAACAGAGAAACAATGGGGCGCCTGGGTGGCTCAGTCTTTAAGCAGCTGCCTTTGGCTTAGGTCATGATCTCAGGGTTCTGGGATCCAGCATGGCATCGGGCTCTCTGCTCAGCCAGAAGCCTGCTTCTTCCTCTCCCATCCTCCCTGCTTGTGTTCTCTCTCTCTCTCTGTGTGTGTCAAATAAATGAATAAAATCTTTTTTAAAAAAGATTTAAAAAAAATAAAACAGAGAAACAAGACATTTGGCCCTAAAACTTGGGAGGCTGGGCCTCAGCTGGGCTGAGAGGAGGGACCTGCTGGGGGCAGGGGAGGCAACGAGGAGAGCTGCCCCTGTCCAGGTGGACACAGGGCAGCTGCAGGGCAGCCTGAGGGAGAGTCCCCAGGATCCCTGACCACGGGATATGGGTGTGAGAGAAAGAGGCCAGGGCAACTCCCAGGTTCAAGTGGGCAACACCATGGGTGGCACCACATTCTCCCAAGCACAGTGGGCTGAGCGGCAGGAAAGGCTGACCCGGCCTGACACAGCCTGAGTCCCTGACCCAGCCAATCACAGACGCGAGGTAGCTGCTTACTGGGAGTTGGGGATGGACACACCAGTTTGGATGGGAGACGGATATTCATGTGTCATCTGCATGTGGTGTGTTTGGGACATCTGTATGTAGCCACCTGTGCCTGCAGCTATGGGGGACAGGCAAAGGAGACAGTGAAAGAATGATCAGGTGGGTCCAGGAAGAACCAGAAGTAGTCACAGGGGTGAAGCATGGGCTTAGCCTTTAGGAGACTGGCATTAACCTCTGTAAAGGCAGCTGCAGGGTCTGGTGGAGTAGAAGCTGACTAGAGAGCTCCAGAGGACCATGGGAGCCAGGCAGTGCAGGGAGGGAAAGGCTGCTAAAGGGGCTGCAGAGCGAGGTTCAGATCTGAAGGCGGTCTTGCAGGAGCTGAATTTTGTTTGCTTCTTCAGTGACAGAAGTGTCTGTGGCTACAGAGAAAGATACAGGTGGACAGTCACTGGGGAAAGGGGTGACCCTGAGGGGAGGGAGGCAGGGGATGGGGAAGGAGGTGATGATGTCCATCTAGTTCCGACCTCTCAGAGAAACAAAGTTTGAAGTGTTTTCTTGGGAACAGTCTCCTTTAACAGTCTTGGCTACTAATGGACTTAAATGCACCAATAAAAAAGAAGTGGAGTCCTAGTAGAGATATTTAGGTATTGCTTGTCCCTTTCCTGTTCCCTGCATAAAGGATTGGCCTTTCTGTCACAAATTACTTGTGAAAACTGAAGCACTCAAAAGCTATCCTTGTAGGGATTTTCCTCATGTGTGGGGAGACTCAGTCCTGCTGGGTCACAGGGAGGCACTTTCTGAAAGAGCTGAGGGAGAGGGCCATCCTCCATCAGTTCCCCACAATCTCTTACAACCTTATGTGATCCCCAAGGACACGGGAAGTGAATCTTAGTTCCCGTGCTCAACCAGGATGGGGCTCCCAGGGCTGCACATAGCCCCCATCCTCACATACGCCAGCTCAGCTAAGCAGCTGGGGGCTCCTGGATGGGCCCTAAGTCAGCTCTAGTGTTAACCTGCACCACCTGGTCTTGGTACAGGCCCCGGCCCCCCTAATCTCTCTTCACCCAGAGTAGATAATGGACGCCCTCCTCCTCAGGTCCCTCTGTTTTCAAATCCTATTGATTCTACCTCCTCAATCAATTCACCATCCATCCTCTCCCTTAATGCCATTCCTGGGTCCTGCTGAGCTCACCCCTCCCCTGCCCTCCATGATCCTTGGAGGAAATCCCTCTGCCCCATCCATCATGCACACCTGCAAGCTGACTACCTTCCAACACTGTGTGCATCATTCCAGTCCTGTTCAAAGACTTCAACAACTTCCTGGAACCCTCAGCTAAAACCTAGAGTCTGACACCTGGCACTCAGGGACTTGCCTGACATCCTTCCAAACTCACCGTCGTGAAATTTCCCTCTGCTGGGCCATGCACATGGCCCTTTGACAGCACAGCAGACGCTCTGCTCCTGTATCAGGCTTATTCCGCAGCTGTGCTCTGAGTGCCTACGGTCCAGGACGGGGATCAGGAGTGGGCCAAGAGCGGCACACAGGACCCAGTTGCTTCCCAGAGGATGCCCAGCATGCTCTGATGCCCAGGGGCAGAGAGGCTACCGCTTCACCTTCCATCACGGCTTCAGTTGAATTAGGGAAAGGAGTGGTGAGGGTTGGAACACGGGGCTCAGTGAAGGCATGTGTGTGCACACAGAAGTGTGGGTGCACATGAGGGTAAGTGTGTCTGTGTGTGCCACCTGTGTGTGTGTGTAACTCTGGGCTGCTGCAGGGCCTATGGGGCAGTCTTTCTTGTGTTTTTTCATCCAAGAGCAGGCATCTAGGAGCCTATCACGAGCTGAGTATAACACCCAGCATTGAAGATTTTTAGAAATACACCAAACAAACAAACAAAAAACAACCATGGAACTTGCCTTTCACAAATGAAAATTCTAAAATCACAGAGAATACCCAAGCCTTTCCTCATCTCTGTCTACAGGCATGTACTGGTGCAGCCTTTCTTGAGTTTTGAAATGCTGATTAACTATGAAAAAGTACATATCCTTTGATATCCAAATTATTGTTCTGAGAATCTGTCCTACAGGAACATTGACACCGACAGATGCTATATTTACAGGAGGCACACTACCTATACTGATTTTGAAAAACTGAGGGCAACCCACTTGGGACCCCTCTCACTCTAGAGAGCTTTTTTCCCTTCCTTTCTGTTCTCACCTTCACTTAATAAACTTCCATTTCACTTCAAAAAACAAAAAACAAAAACACTGAAACTATGCAGATGTCCATGAATAAGGAGACAACATGCCTGTCGCACCCGGGGCCCTGTGGTATTAGCCAGGCAGAGGCCTTGGGGTGCTGTTATGAAAAGCAATCACACCCTACAAGCTTTCGTTCTTTACGACTGGACATTTTTGCAAATGTACGTATATGAGTAAAAGCAAAACTTAAAAAAAAAAGTGACCCCATGCTTTGGTCCCCACCAGTTATAGCTGCAGACGTGGAAAGAGCACACATGTTTGGGTGTCACTTTACCTGCTTGCAAAGTGCGCTTTGCCCTCCGCCAACGCCCTGCAGCGCAGCTCAGTCTCTCCCTCAGCACCAAGCCCCTGTCCTCCCAGGCACTGTAACTGGCCCAATTATGGTCATTAGATACTCATTACCACCAATTACAAAAAGCTCATTTCCGGTAGGGTGTTCCAGAGCATCTCAGATGTGCTTCTCAGCACCCTCAGGGGCCCTCAACTGGTGACTGGGAGGCCTCGGGGACCAGGAGCTCAGCTCAGGGACACTGTCTGCTTGAGGCACTTAGAGGAGGAGGTAGGATCTCAAATAAAGCCCCCCCCCCAAACCCACACCCCGGGCCAACTGCCAGAGTTCCTTCTGTTCCCAACTTACTGAAGGTGATAAAAAGCCTGGTGAATCAAACAATGAAAGGAAATTGTGAATATCAACACATTACATTTGTTTTTTAAAGAGATAATATGGAACTGTTAGGGACTGAACTGTGTCCCCCTAGTTCACCCACTGTAGCCCTAACTCCAGTGTGACTGCATCTGGAGACAAGTTGGGAGGAGGTGATTAAGATGGAATGAGCGTGTCAGGCTGGGGCCCTCATCCTGGGACTGTGGCCTTTCAAGGAGAGGAAGAGAGCCCTCCCATTTCCCCAAGCTCGGTGTGAGGGCAAGGCAAGAAGGTGGCTGTCTGCAAGGCTGGAAGTGGCCCTCACTAGGAACGAATCACCAGGCACCTTGATCTTGGACTTCTAGCCTCCAGAACTAGAAGAAAATAAATGTTTATTGTTTAGGAATCCCCAAGCAGTTTAGGAATCCCCAAGCAGACGGGAAGATGATTGGTTGCTTTTATTTTTCTCTCCTTAACAGAACAAAGACACGGCTACTGGGGGAGATGGAAGGCTCAGAGGGGAAGCCTCCTTCATGCTGACTCCCCCCATCCTGCTTGCCTATCCTTTTGCCCATTCAAGAGTGCTCTTGCTTGGCAGTAAGACCATGTTCCAGCTTCCTCCTGTGTGCAGGTGGGAGGCTGGGCAGAGCCGTCACCGGGGCCCACACTCACATGGGAGGAAGTCTAATCCATGAGTTGAGCCACAGAGACCTCAGATGCCCCTAACCGGCTGACCACATGGCTATGAATGTGTCACTCTTCGGGCCGCATCTCCCAGCTGAGAACAGGATCTTGGTGGATGGGATGGTACAGGACAGGCCTGACCTGGAGCCTGCCAGGGTGCAGGACTTAGCAAAACACTGACCTCCCTTCCTCCCTGCTGCCCTCAACGGGCAGGGCCCTAGACCCTCAGAAGCCTGCCCCCCTCACCCACACAGTGGGGTCTCCAGCACACGCTGCCCGGATGGATGAAGCTGAGACAACCCGGAATGGAAGGACACACTGAATCCAACTGACAGGTGGCAACCGAACTGCTTTCTGACAACAGGAAGTCCAAGCCTGCTGCTGGGACCTCCAGGTTAGGGTCTAGAGCCCCAGAGTCTTGAGAACACGCTGAGCACCCAGAGTCACCCTCATCCGGTCATACCACCTCCCATATCCATCTGCCCGCAGCACCGGTCTGGAAGTGGCAGTACCAGTGTCTCTGCGGTCATGGGTGAGGATAATTATTAGGAAGAAAAGCTTGGGGACTTCCTGCTTCCAGAAACCTTGTGATGCTTTTTGATCCCTTGCTAAGGGCTAAGTGCTGGGCCTAAGCGGGGGCACTAGGGTGAAAAGTGGTTGCTGCTGCCCCCAGGAAGCAGCGGGGACTGGGGTGGTCTCCTGACACTACAGCTTGGCAGGAACAGGGCCTCTGGGGCGGACCCAGTGCGGTCACTGAGACCTATGCTGAGGTTAGCGCTCCCATCCTCATTCTCGGGCTTGAGTTCAGCTCCCCTGGCCCCAACTTCTCTTGCAGTCAAAGAAGCAAAGGTACTAAGGGAATTTTACAAGCAATTCTGGCAAAGTACTCATCCCAGCAACCAGTGCCATCTTTTGTGAGAGTGTTTCCTCCCTCACACAATGCCTCTGATGCTGGAGAACATGGAAAGGGGTGGCAGGTGGTAAATAACCTTCTGTACCTGGACCCAATTTTTTTTTTTTGGACCCAATTATTTAAGGAAAAAAAAAACAAAAACAAAACAACTCCAGCTATAGGGAAGGTCCCAATGGCTTGTGGTTGCTCTTTCTGTTGCTCCTATCTCTTGGGTCTCCCCCACATCCTTCCCTGAGGATGGACACCAATGGAGTGTGTACATGAGACCCAGGAGTCTTTTCTTAATCAGGATAATTTCACCTGATAGGTCAGTGGTTTCCCAAACTAACTCCACACTCACCTGGGGAGCCAGTAAACTACGCACCCCCCTCGGCTGGCTCTGGCTGCAGAGATCAGAGGATTGGCACCTTCCCACCCTGTCACGGAAACTGGACTGATCCAGACTGGGTCAGGGGCAGTTGGTGGTGGTAAGGGGCAGTTTCTGAGCCTTAATGCCTGGGGATGGGAGCTGCTGCTGCTGCTGGGAACACCCCATCAAGCCCCAGGCTGGGGGCCCCAGCAATGCCCCCAGCATCCCCACCTGCAGCCCGTTACAGTTCTTCCCTCCCATAGCTCAGAAAACCCCTGCCAGCCCCGCCCTTCTGGAACAGCCCTCCCTCACCCACTTTCCTGGTCCTGGCTCTGGAGGCAGAGTCCCTCCCACCAAGATCCATAAACTATAAAGAGCTGGAGAGTAACTCTTTTGGGCTTTGGGCGCCCTGAGGTCTCTTGTCACTACTGCCCAGTCACTGTTGCAGCACCAAAACAGCCCCAGACAAGAGTAAACAAATGAGCAGGTGGGTTCTGTTCCCAACACTATGATCTAATGATCCTTGCTCCAAAATGGGCACATCATGGAGCCTACTATGCACCTGAGGAAGAGCCTGTATGCGTGCAGGACCAGATAGGCTAACACTGTTGTATCACTGCCTTCAAATGCCCTTTCCTCGGGGCCCCCTCTTGATCCTTCTCCCTTCTTCTGTGGGTGCAATACAAAGGATTTCAGCTTGTTTAGTTCAGTTCCAATCTAGGTCAGGACTCCTCAAAAGGCGGCATCTGGTTTGTCACCTGTCCACGGAGAAGCCAACGCAGACACACGTAGAAACTTTTATACCAACATGATGGAGTAATTTTGTCTGTTGAATCTAATGAGACTTTGAGCTTATTGTTTTGTATGTCTGCTTTATTTTCCCTTTCCTTTTCCCAGAACTTCATCTTGCTTGTATCTCCCACTGGTACTGGATGGTGGTGAGCCAAACCCTCCTCAAGGCAAGAGCAGACTGAGCCCGGGTCACGGCCAAAAGCTCTGGCACGTCCCTGAGATGCTCCAGTCTCAGATCCAAGCTCTGGGGTTCCATAAGAACAGTCCAGAAGTGACCCTCTCGGGGAGTAAACCTATTTCCTTCCCCATGTTTGCAGGATTCCTGTGTCTCTGTGCATCATTATTGTCTTCAGTGTCAGGGTAGAGATGGTGCTGTCACCTGGAAAGACCCTGTGGAAGATTCTTGGGTCCTGGAGATAAGAAACTGAGGGAAAGTCCTGTGTATGGTAGAAAGGCTCACTCCACGAGCTCCCATCAAGGGGATGCGGAGACATTAAAAGAGGAGCAGGACCACGTTTTAGAGAAGAGTGATCCATTCCCACGGGAAGATCCATGTACTGGGGAGGCAGGCCCCTCTAACTCTGAGAACACCACCCCAGGGACATGGCAAATGTGGCAAGAACACAGGCTATGGGTGCTGTGCTGGATTTTGGGAGCAAAGGAGTTCAGGCAAGCCTTCGCAGAGGAGGAAGACCAGGTTCCCTGGCCTAGGAAAGAACACTTCAACCAAGGCAAGAGGAACAGGAATGGGGTTTCTGAGTTCCTGGGGGGCCCTGCATGGCAAAGGAGATGACAGACAGGTTGGGAGAGGCCTGATGGAAGAAGGGGCACCTGTACATGCAAGAGGGGGCTGGGCAGTGTGAGGCGGTGGCATGGAGGTGAGGGAGACCAGGACAGTGGGACGATCAGCAGGAGGCCCAGGGAAACACTGAAGGATGGTGAGAGGCAAGAATGGAAGGTGGCCTGACTCTCCCAAGAGAACCCAAGTGCCCCACATCCTTCAGAACCTGGCCCTGAGAAGCTCCCTGGCATCCTCCACTGCTGCTTGCTCCCCTCAACTCCAACATAGCTTCTCTCTGGCCTGGAGCACCAAGCCATTCCTGCCTCTGAGACTCTCCCAACAAGGAAGAGAAGATGTGCCATCAGGCAGGTAGAGGCCGACTTCTCCCACGGCCCTGAAGCTGCAGGTCTGTCTCCATTATCGTTGTGTGAAACTACCCTGCTCACTAAAGACCATCACTACCTAGTTTGCTGTCATCACCCCAGCTCCTTGGAACATACTTGGCCTCACAGAATCATGTTCTAGAAACAGAAACTTCTGCTAAGAAATTTCTCCCAAAGGCCACCAGGTCATTTTAGGGCTACCAAACTCTCAAGGAAGACAGAGGCCCCTTCTTCAACAAACTGCTACAGAGAAGAGACCCAGGAAAAGCCACACCATTCAGAGACCTCAAGACAGGAGCTCAAAAGGAAATCACAACCTAGCCTCATTCATCCAGAGATGCACGACTAACTAGTTGTCTAACTAAATGACCAGCAAATTGGAGCCAGCGGTATCTGTGTACATGTACGTACATAAATATATGAATCATAGCCCAGAGGATTTACTTCTGCATATAGGTGCTTTCAAACTGTGTCAGTATAAATCATCAGTGTAAATGAGTATCTGTCCATGCAAGTCATGAACAGTAACCTCAAGGAGAAAAACTTGCAACTCAAAAGATTAAAAAAAGGAAAGAAAAATTAATTAAAACAATACCCACTAAAGGTGCCTGGGGGGCTCAGTTGGTTAAGCGGCTGCCTTTGGCTCAGGTCACGGTCCCAGAGTCCTGGGATCGAGGCCCACGTCCAGCTCCCTGCTCAGTGGAGAGCCTGCTTCTCCCTCTGCCTGCTGCTCCCCCTGCTTGTGCTCACTCACTCTTGCTCTATCTCAAATAAATAAATAAAATCCTTTAAAAAATAAATAAAATAAAAATAAAATCCTTTTTTACTTTTTTCTTTTTTTTTTTTTTTAAGATTTTATTTATTTGTCAGAGAGAGAGAGAGAGAGCGAGCACAGGCAGACAGAGTGGCAGAGGAAGGACACTGGGATCATGACCTGAGCCGAAGGAAGCCGCTTAACCAACTGAGCCACCCAGGCGTCCCCCTTTTTTACTTTTTATTTTTTTTTAATTTTATTTATTCATTTGCCAGAGAGAGAGATCACAAGTAGGCAGAGAGGCAGGCAGAGAGAGAGGAGGAAGTGAGCTCTCCACTGAGCAGAGAGCCCGATGCAGGACTCAATCCCAGGACCCTGAGATCATGACCTGAGCTGAAGGCAGAGGGTTAACCCACTGAGCCACCCAGGTGCCCCTAAAATCCTTTTTTAAACAAAGATTTTATTTATTTATTTGACAGAAAGGGAGACAGCGAGAGAGGGAACACGCAGCGGGGAGAGAGAGAGAAGCAGGCTTCCTGCCAAGCAGGGAGCCCAATGCGGGGCTCAACCCCAGGACCCTGGGATCATGACCCGAGCCAAAGGCAGACGGTAAAGGACTGAGCCACCCAGGTGTCCCATGAAAACAAAATCTTAAAAAAACAACTCTTAGCAGACCACGAATAGAAAGAACCCTGCATAACCTGACAACAAGCATCTCCCCAGACTGCACGGCACACTCAGGACACACCGAGGACCCTTTAGAAGCACTGCTGCAAGTCAGACACCGGCCAGGAGGCCTCTCCTCGGCTCTGTCCTCAAGTGCTGATGGAAAGGATGAGACCAGGAGCCTAGGAAGGCAGACGGGCAAGGTCAGGACAGGAGATGTGACCAAGTCAAAGGCTGAAGGATGTCCCCGTATCACTGGAGTGGCGCAGGGACTCACCAACACCCTTCTCACCCTCCTGCCCCAAACTGGCCTCCAGGTTGGGTCTGTGCTGAAAAATGGCATTCTAACTATCTGGCCATAGCAGGGGGGCGGGGCTCATGTGAGTCTATTAAGGGCCCTTTTATATTCTTGTTTCCCGGGTAACGGGTAACGGTCCTGAGTTCTTAACTCCAAGGGAAGACACTTTTGAATACAGCCTGTTGGTATTGAGATCTGCCTGCCATTACCTGTGAGGCAATGTCCCCTAGGTCAATCCAGCTAAGCAGCACTCTAGATAAATAAAGGTCCCCAAACTCTCATTCCTATGGGGCCTTATAGAGACTATTCCTTTAATAAACACTCATCTGAAATCATGGCTACTATGCACACTAGAGAGTGACCAAACAGAGGGAGTATAACATTATGCAAATTCCCATCATTTCTAATAATCCTTAATTAAAATACATCACAATTGAAGTACTGAAATCTCAACCAAATATGCAAATTATTGTCATCTCAATATACTCGGCATTTGTTAAAATTCTGCAGTTCTGTCATAAACTACTGTATGAAGTAAAAATGATATGCTGTTTGTTTAGGTTTGTTTTGCTTGCATGTGGCAATACAGCAAAAGGAAAAGACAGCAAAACACTGTAATATAAAACACAGCCAGGTAAAAGGTCTAGAAAATTAGTCCATGCTCTCCTACAAGGCTTTGAGAATATTTAATAGCAATAGCTAAACAACACTTGTGGATGATACATTAAACAATTTCATTTCTCATTCAAAGAAATGCTCCTAATTTAACTGGACCATGCCTTATGTGAGCCTTGGGGAAAGGCCTAGAAGCTTCCAAAGCTGGGCTATCGTCATCCAAGGTGTGACCTTAACTTTGCCAAATCCACACAGGTGACCAACCCAGCAATACGCACCTCAACCTGTCCTACCTAATTTTCCAGGCTGAGAATCAGGTTTTTAGACCAGTCAATGCCCTAAGGACCCTAAAAGGAATTATCCCAGGAACTGATGTTAAGCAAGTTCTAAGTGACAAGACCAAGGAGGATTTTGTGTCAAAAAAGACTGGTCACTCTCATGCCATCTCCAAGTTTACTGATACCTACAGTTAGCCAAGCCCCTGACAGGACTGGGCCGCACTGTGGGCATAACTGTGCTCTTGGGGGCTGGCGTTCCAGGTTGGGAATCAGAAAACAAACCAGAAACAAAAGCACAAAGATCATTTTAGCCGATGGCCAAACTGTAAGAAAAAACCTGAACAGGGTAATAGACTTTCCAAGAATCTGTGTCCATATGAAGGCCTTGAAGCTCCTGGCTCACTTTTTTGTGACTAAAACCCTTCAGGTTCTTGAGCTTTTTAAAAGATTTGTATTATTTTGAAGCAATCTCCACACCCAATGTGGGGCTCAAACCTACAACCCCAGGATCAAGATCATGAATTTGCAACTGCAACAGATCCGAATGGCTGATGAGGAAGGGAAACAAAGGTAAAAAGCCTGCTGGATTACCCCAGCCTGACGGCTCCTCGCCAGGCCAATGAACAGTGGCCAGGAAATAACAAGATGTTCCCTTATATGATCCATTATTTACATTTACTCCTCTGAAAGGCAGCCATCTGTGCCCCTGTAGCATAGAGACGGTTCCTTGGCCTAAGAGCAAGGCTGGCCGACACAGGTCTCCAGGACTTCTCACTTCTCAGGAGACAGTAAGCACAGAACTGACCAAACCAAGGTGGTGCTTAAGACCGGCACAGGGGATAGTGACTGCGTGGAGAAGACAAAGCAGGTCCCTGAGTCAACTGCCCAAGACACTGGTAGCTTTTCAGTGCACTTCCTCTGCACACTAAGTCTAAGCTCCTTGCCCATCCACAATCCAAGATTCAATATTTTTACAGAAGTCGGCACTCAAGTTCATTTGGAGGCAAAGCCTGACCCAACCAGCGTGTAAGAATGTTCCTGCTCTGGTGCTAAATGTCACCTTTGGAATGCAGGCTCTGCCTCAGAAGTCATCATCACAACAGGCCTAACATCCAAACTTCTGAATTCTGTAACGCATCTAGCCCCAAGGGCTTCAGAAAGGAACTGGGCCAGTATTTGGTCCTCCCAGCTAAATTTGAAACTCTCCAAAGATGGTTTATGTTTTTCTCTTAGGATAGCTCCTCTAGACACCGAGAAGAACAGCTGTCTCAAGGGAAGGATTCAGGAGGGAGGGTGCACTCCTCGGGGTGGGGGGGTTTCCTGGCCTTCAGAGAGCTCTGCAGGCACGGACGCCCAGACATCCCTGTCATGGGAGATACGCCAGCATCCTTCCACAGGCCAGGAGACGGTGGAAGGTAGTGAGGCAGTGTTTCCAGGTCCGTCTGCCAACCCAGGGTTTACACACAGGATGGCTTTCTTCTCAGGGTGACATGAACAATAGCTTTGTGTTCTAAGTCAGGCCCCAGACACAATCTTCCTGAACCTCATACAATGAACAGGATGAAAAGGATTTCAATTAATAGGTATCAGTCACCAGGAACAGTTCTTCATTCATCAAAAACCCAAGGTACATGGCACCATGTGCCAGGGGCCAGGACAGTCGTAGAACACAGCACATCCTGGCCCTGAGTTCACTGGAGGAGAGAGATGGCAAAGGCCCAGAGCCCCTGTGGATGCAGTGAGAGCAGCGGGGACACGGACGGCACTTGGGGCTGGTGGGTGCGGGCTGGGAGGCATAGGGTGAGTTCCCTTTCTGAACCAGGATGGGGTGTGGAAGGGAAGCACACAGCCCAGCTGTGGGCTACTGGGGTGGGACCGGCTCTCTCCAGAGGTTCACCCTGCTTATTTATAAAACAAGAGGAAAGTAAGAGGCTGCCAGCAGGGTGGGGCGATACTGCCAGGAAGCTCGGGGCTGCCCGACTGCAACCCAGGCTCCAACAATGCCCACTGGGCTTCAAATGGTCTGCTCGGGTTTTGTCTTTACCCTAAAGGCCTGTTGCAGACTTCGGCCAGAAGGGAATGTGAGGAATGTGGGTTAACTCAAGAAGCAGACACGCTCTGTCCCTGCACGAGGAGTCCCAGGAGACCTGTCACTCAGGATCACCAATAAGGGGGTGACCCACTGCTGCCAGTGGACAGGATCAGGACTCTGAATAGTTTTCCTTGGGCTAATACTGAGTCACTCCCATCACAAGACTGGGAGACACTGAAGCAGAACTGAGATCTTGTTTACTCTCCTGCCACTCACATGCTGGACACACAGCACACCCACAGCTGCACTTCCTACAGATGAGAAAAGACACTTGGCCGCAGTGAACTTAACAACTCAGCCAGCCCATGTGGAGCCCAGTTCATGGCAATTGAGGATGGCCTGCAATTTTCACGGCTGAGCAGTGCTGGCCCATTCCTGTGGTACCACGCCCCAAAACACATTATGCAGCCCCACATTTGAGCCAGTTGGTAGAAAGGAAGCGTGAGGAAGAGAAAGAATCTTTTTTTTTTTTTTTTAAAGATTTTATTTATTTATTTGACAGACAGAGATCACAAGTAGGCAGAGAGGCAGGCAGAGAGAGCAGAGGAAGCAGGCTCCCTGCTGAGCAGAGAGCCTGATGCGGGACTCGATCCCAGGACCCTGGGATCATGACCTGAGCCGAAAGCAGAGGCTTTAACCCACTGAGCCACCCAGGTTCCCAAGAGAAAGAATCTTAAACAGCCTCCACGCCCTGCACAGAGCCCAACGTGGGGCTCCAGCTCACAACAGGGAGATCATGACCTGAGCCGAAATCAAGAGTAGGACGCTTAACCAACTGAGCCACCTGGGTGCCCCTTAAAAATTGTTTTTATTACTGCTAAATTCCATATTTGCATAGCTAAGTTATTGTCTGTTAAAAACCTCAGGGTCCCACACATCCAAGGAGCTACGATGACAGAGCCAACCACTGGGGGCGGCAGGGAGCCCCAGAGGGGCTGCTTTTACCCAAGGCCAGGTGAGGGCTGGGCAGGGGGACAGCACACCCTAGCAAGAGCTACCGACCCCGGCTGCTTTTTTATGAGGGTGACAAATATCATACAATTCAATAGTACTAAGGAGCATGTAATCACAGCCAGTGTCTCCAGGGCATGGACATACGCTGGTGTGGGCAGTTTCTTCCCGCCCACAGGACTCCCGGGTTTGCTGCTCACTCAGTTGCAGGAGTGCTGCTTGTCCAGTTCATATAGAACACAGAAGGGATGGTGTGAGGCCCTGAGGGTAAACTTGTTGAAACCTGCAAAAAGCCCAGCCTTTGTGCTTCAACCTTCCAGAGGCCATAATATCTGCTCCCCATACTTTAAATACGAAACGGACAAGACAGGCCATCAGACACTCAGACACCTTTGAGAGGCACCTGAGTGGGAGTTCAGCAAGGGCTGACACAGCCCTAAGGGTGCATCTGTGGAGGAGGGCGAGCTGACGCTGGGTGTTGGAGCCCAAGAAAGGTGACAAGGGCATCACATGGGAGTTGTCACAGCAGTGACCTGGTGGGGGATGGGAGTGGGGGCTGAGGGATGAAAAGGGGTTCATATTAGGGAGGAGGATCAGGTATACATGGGGGGCAAGGAACAACTGATTAGATAAGTAAAGGTACCAAGGATAACGGAAGCAGAAATCTAATTGTGAGGAAACATCAGATAAACCCAAATGGAGGATCCTGCCTATGATCTTCCAGATGATCAAGGTCATGAAAGTCAAGGAAAAATGGGGCTTGTCACAGAGAGAAGACAACCAAGGGGACATGATAACTACGTGTAAGACAAGATCCTGGCCTGCATCGTTTTCTATAAATTATTAGGACAACTGACAAAGCTTGAATAAGGTCAGGATTCTACAGTAATGGCATATCAATGTCACTTCCTGACAATGAGTGTTGTCCTGGGCGGTAGAAACCCCTGTTCGCTGGAAACACACACTCAGGTGTGCAGGGGTCATGGGCATCATGGCAGCAACCTATTCCCCGACAGAGCAGGAAGAAAATGTATGCGCACTGTTCCTGGAACATTTCTGTAAATCTACTGATCATTTCAAAATAAAAAGTTAAACATGCATAAGCGACCTATGAAAACAAATGCACAATAAAACCTTCTTGGTTACAAAGTAACCAAGTAAAAGAATCAGGAATGAAATATAGCCCAGGCTGGCTTTTACGAGAAAGGAAAGCAGTGGTAAAGACAATAGATAAAATGCTGGCTGCTAGCTGGGCTGGGAACAGTAACATGAAGATCGGCCATGAAGTATTTCTTTGAACTAATATGGTTCCCCACAAATGTCAGTCCCACAAAAATAAGCGGGTCTCACCCAAAGTGTGAAGGTCACAGTTGATGAAGAAAGACTGAGGAACTGTCGCAGATCGGAGGAGACTAAGGAGATAGAATGACCAAATGCAATGTGGGAGGCTGGACCAGGAAAAGGGCATTGGCGCAAAGATTGGGGAAATCCGAATAAAGCCCGTTGTTCAGTTCAAGAACACTGTACCAGGGTTAATGTCCTGGTTTTGATCATTGCACTGTGGTTCTGAAGGTGTTGACATGAGAGGAAGCTGGGAGAAGGGTACAGGAGAACAGGCTGTACTATTTTTTTAACTTTTCTGCAAATCTAAAATTAATTCAAAATAAAGTTTTGTGGTTTGTTGTTTTTTTTTTTAACAAAAGGATTTGCAGTGGCAGAAAGCCCTCCATGGGGATTACTTTGAATGCTTAAAACAAATAAAACAAAATCATTATTATTCTACATTTCAAATTCTATCATCTTTTCCAAAATGAATGCCACAGTGCCTCTTAGGTCTTGCTTAAGAACAAAGCAGCTGCTTGTTACTCACTGGCAACAGTATTTCTCCAGTTCCAAACTGCAAAATACAAGGATGTGATACACCAGAAAACAGGGCACTGACCAGGCAGAAAGGCAGCATGTGAACCCCTGCTGCCGGAGAGAGATATGACAGGCAAGACGGCCCACGACACACGTCAGGCTGAGCCAGGACCAGAGGGGCGTGTTTGTAATGGTCCTGGACCCACCAAAAATGTCTTCTCAAAGGCCTACCTGTCTTTTCCTTGATCTCACAGAGCACACTGAAGAGAGCTGGCTTCATCCGATGGCAACTCAAAGCATGCTTTCTGAAAGAGACAGAAGAGCATGTTGAGAAAGAGAAGTCATCCTGTCCACAAGCGTGAAGACCCTTCATAGGGACTCTGCCAGTTCTGTTGAAAGTCGGTCTTATGAAGTTATGGTACAAAAGCGTTTCAGACGAATTCCATTTTGCAAAATTCAAATGGAGCAATATACAAATACTCAAACGACTTCCCTTTACAGGTGGGGTTTTAAACAATGCAAATTTAAATAATCCAAATAACTCATCAAAAGCTAGAAACTTTCAAGGTCCGATGACTTAAAAGCTGCGTTCGCACTATTGGCCTACATGCAGAGCAGATACCCCAGTCACCCTACCCCCATGTCATGAGACGTTAATTTAGTTAGTATTTACTGAACAGCCACTATGTGCCATATACCATTCTAGGGTCACAGACATAGACAGATGAGGTTCCCACCCATGTGGCAGTTAAGGAGGAGGAAGAGAGAGACACCAAACACACATACAAACAACCATGAGCTGTGGCGGGTGCTTTGTGGCAACTAACGAGAGTGCTGGCTGGAGGGCTTACTGGAGTTTGCATGTCTCTGATGTGACATCAAAGCCAAGATCAGAATGACAAGGAGAAGTCAGGCAGGAAAAGAGAGGCTGAAGACAATAATAATATAGGTAGAGGAAACAGCCAGTATAAAGGCTGAGTGAAAACACTTGTTTTTTTAAGAGCCCAAGATGCTGCAGAGTAAGGGGTGAGGGAGGGAGCCATGAAGTGAAATTAGACAAGGGGGGTCCACCTTGAAGAGCCTTGTCAGTCAGGGGAATGACTCTGGCTTTTGTTTGCCTGTGATGGGAACTGTGATCGGCAGAAGACTGGCTCCCCAAGATGTCCACGTGCTGAACCTCAGAATAAGTTACAAGGGAAAAAGGCCCCTGGAGGTGTGGTTAAAGTTAAGGGCCTTGAGATGGCGAAATGAGCCTGGATTACCCAGATGGGCCCAATCCAATCACACAAGTCCTTAAAAGTGTACAACTTCTTCCGGCTGCAGTCAGAGAGAGAGAGAGAGAGAGTAACATAGAGTCAGAGACACTCTGCTGTTGGCTCCAAAGATGGAGGAAGAAAGTACAAGCCAAGGAATGAAGGTGGCTTCAACAAGCTGAAAAAGGCAAGGAGATGGACTTTAGCCCAGGGAGACCCATGTTGGACTTCTAACCTACATAAATGGAAGCCTATATACAAATTTGTGTGTTTTAAGCTGCTAAGTTAGTGGTCATTTGTTACAGTGGCAACAGAAAACCATTACAGGAGCAATGGGGATTTTACAGAGTAGTTGTCACATGGATTGATTTTTTTTATTAGTGTCAATTTTTTGAGATGTAATTCACTTACCATAAAGTTCACCCTTAAAAGTATACATACAATTCAGTGGCTATTAGTAAATTCATGATGTGCAACAATCACCACTATTTCTACAACACTCTCCTCACCCCCAGAAGAAACCCTGTTCCCGTAGGCAGTCATTCCCCCTTCTCCCCACTCCACCCACCGAGCAACCACTAATCCGTCTGTCTCTACAGTTTGTCTCTCCTGGACATTTCATACAAATGGAATCACACAGTATGGGGCCTTTTGGGACTGGCCCCTATCCCATAGCACCTTTTCATGGTTCTTCCAAGTTGTAGTCTACCAGTGCATCGTCCCATTTTAGGGCCATATAATATTCCACAGTGTGGATATAATTTGTTTATCCATTTATCAATTGTGGACATTTAAGTTATTTCCACTTTGGGCTATTGTGAGTAATGCTACTATGAACGTTCACGTGGAAGTATTTGTGTGAGCATGTGTCTAGGGAGAGTTGTGGAGTCACATGGCAACTCTGTTGAACTTTTCAAGGAAATGCCAAACTTTTATAAAGTGGCTGCACAATATTCCATTCCCATCAGCAACTTCTGAGGGTTCCAATCTCTTCACATCCTCACCAACGCTTGCTATTATTGTCCTTTTTATTATAGCCACACCAGGGGTGTGAGGTAGTAGCTCATTGTGGTTTTGATTTGCATTCCTCTAAAGACTAATGACACTAACCATTTTTTCATGTGTTTATTGGCTATTCTTCTTTGGGGAAATGTTTATTCAAATCCTGTGCTCATTCTTTAATGGGGTTATTGGTCTTTTTATTATGGAGTTGTAAGAGTTCTTTATATATTCTGGATACCTCTTATCAAATACATGATTTGCAAATCTCTTCTCCCATTATTTGAGTCGTCTTTTTACTTTCTTGCTAGTGTCCTTTGAAGCACAGAAGTTTTCCATTTTTTTTTTTAAATTTTATTTATTTGACAGACAGAGATCTCAAGTAGGTGGAGAGGCAAGTAGAGAGAGAGGAGGAAGCAGGCTCCCCGCTGAGCAGAGAGCCTGATGGGATCCCAGGACTCTGGGATCATGGCCTGAGCTGAAGGCAGAGGCTTTAACCCACGAGCCACCCAGGCACCCCAGTAGTTTTCCATTTTAATGAAATCCAGTTTATCTATTCTTTCCTTGTTGTTTGCACTTTAGGCATCATACCTAAGAAACTGTTACTTAATTCAACATTATGAAGATTTATGCCTGTGTTTTCTTCTTCTTCTTCTTCTTTTTTTTTTTTTTAGAGGAAGCAGCAACTCTTTTTTTTTTTTCTCTCTCTTTTTTAAGATTTATTTATTTGCCAGAGAGAGAGTGAGAGAGAGCACAAGCTGGGGTGGTGGCGGTGGGGTGCAGCAGACAGAGGGAGAAGAAAGCAGGCTCCCCACTGAGCAGGGAGCCGGACATGGGACTTGATCCCAGGACTCTGGGATCATAACCTGAGCCAAAGGCAGCTGCTTAACCGACTGAGCCACCCAGGCATCCCCTGTGTCTTCTAAGAGGGTTACAGGGTTAGCTCTTACACTTAGGTATTTGATCCACTTGAGTTCATTTCTGTATATGGTGTTAAGTAAGGGTTCAAATTCATTCTTCTGCATGTGCAGATCCAGTTTTTCCAGACCATTCATTGAAGAGACTATTCCTTCCTCACTGAATAGTCTTGGCATCCCTGTAGAAAATCAGTTGGCGGGTGCCTGGGTGGCTCGGTTGGTTAGGCGACAGCCTTCAGCTCAGGTCACGATCCTGGAGTCCAGGGATTGAGTCCCACATCGGGCTCCCAGGTCCACGGGGAGTCTGCTTCTCCCTCTGACCTTCTCCTCATTCATGCTCTTTCTCACTGTCTCTCTCTCAAGTAAATAAAATGCTTAAAAAAAAAAAAAAAGAAAATCAATTGGCCATATACGTATGGGTTTATTTTTGCCTTTTCAACTCTATTCCATTGATCTATTTGCCTATCTTTAAGTGAACTGCATTTTTAAAAGATCACTGTGGCTGCTCTGAGACCAGAATGGAAGGCAAGGGGTGGAACCAGGAACATAGTCTAGAGGCTACTGCAGCTAGAATAGTCCAGAAATGCTGCTGGCCTAGTTAGAGTTATGGTAATAAACATAAAAAGTAGATAGATCTTGGGGTGCCAGGCTGGCTCAGTCAGTGGAGCATGCGACTTGATTTCATCGTCCTAAATTTGAGCCTTAAGTTGGGCATGAAGCCTATTTTTAAAAAATGAAAAAAGTAGATCTTTGACTTCAGCGATGGAATCAACAGGACCGTCTGATAAAGTGTCTGGGATTTTTGGGGAAAGAGGAGATTCAAGGATAAGTACTAGCTTTAGGCCTGAGCAACTAGATGAAAGGAGATACCATTAACTACTATAGGGAAGAGTAGAAGGCACGTGGTTTAGGGAAGAAGGGTCTGGAAAGCAGAGATGTGCTTTGATCAGGTTACACTTGAGATACCCACCTATGAGCTATCCAAGAGAAGGTTCAGGTAGGTAGTTGGGCACATGGACAAGGACTGAAGGTTGGAGATAAGCAATATAAATAGGGAGTCCTGGGCATAGAGATGACACGTTAAGCCACAAGACTTGAGGACATCACTATAAGAAAGTGTAGATAGAGAGGGGTCCATATTCCAGATCAAGGCCCATGGACTTAGAGAAGTCAAGAAGAGAAGAGCCTACAGAGACTGCGACTGAACTACCAGTGAAGAGGACCCAAGAAAAAACAGTTTCAAGGACAGAAGAGCAATCTGTGAAAAATGCTTCTTGGAGGCAAAGCAAGAGAAGAACCCAGGAGAGACTTAGCAACATGAAGGTCACTGGTGACTCAGCAGAGGGAGGAGAAAGTTGGGAGAGAATAGGTGGGGGAGAGGACCTGGAAGCAGCAACCACAAACTCTGACATTTGATCACAAAGGAAAGTAAAGAAATGCAGGAGGTGCTAATAGAAAAGGTGTGTATTAAGCATGTTTTTTTATTGTCTGCTTTTTATTTATTTATCATGCTGACCTCATGTTCACAAGAATTATTACTTCATCACTGCTAGTCAGCTGGAGCATTATGGGCTTCTTTCCTGCCTCACAGTCATGTTATATCTTCCTTCCTTCCTTCCTCCTTCTTTCCCTGCTTTCTCCCTTTCTTTTCCTTAAGTATTCTCTATGCCCAGCAGCATGGAGCCCAATGCGGGGCTTGAACTCATAACCCTGAGACCAAGACCTGAGCTGAGATCAAGAGTTGGACACTTACCTGACAAAGCCAGCCAGGCAAGTACAAGACTCTGATGGGTGGCTTGTTCCACCCTGGATTCCTTACTCCCTCCCCTCTTCCCTTTAAAGCATTTACTATGGCTGGCTTGGGCATGAGGAAGGCTTCAACTTATTGGTTTCAGAAACTCTAGGCCCACATCATACTTGGCATACTAGCTGAGCAAAGACTCATTGAACTTAACTGAAGAAAAGGTAAAAGTTAGGTATGACAAACTGGCAGAGATGGAAACTAAAAGTCTGAAGGCAGAGCTCTGACATCTCCAGACTTAAACTGGGGCAAATAGAGAAGTCAAAATCTGGGGGGAGAACTGCTAGATTCCAGCATCAAAGAAGAGAACAGAAGCCAAGGGAACACAGAGCTCTGCTGGGAGCCCCTCTTCTTGGTCTCTCTTATAGGGCCGAAGACACAGTGGGTACTCATCCACTCTAGGAATAAAGAAAAGTGTTAAGGGGTTTAATAGTACTGCATGAGGAGAGAGAAGTAAGATCAAAAAAGATAATGGCCAAAGGACATGAGATTTGGGCAAGAGGAAGTTATGCATGAAAGAGAAAAACTGCTTTAGAGTGAAGGAAGAAAAAGAGCCTTTAACCCTCTGAAAGTCTCAAGACATTTCTGAAGAAGAGGTGGTAGACAGTAGCTAATGACTATTGAGCTTTCTTCTGATCCAGGGTCAATACCCTAGAAAGTTTTGAATACTCTGAAAAGTACTTATACAAGGAACAGTAAAACCTTTATGCTCGCTTCTTGTCTCACAAGAAATTCAAGGCCATGTTCCACTGGACAGCAGCTAAGGCATGCAGTCACCCCATCTGAGTCCCCCTTTGAAGGCTGAACCTCCACCCATGCCCGATGGAGCCACATTGCATGCCTTCATGCTCGGTGCCTTCCCTGCAGACCTGCCTGCCCCAGCCTAGAATGCAGTGCCTTCTTTTTCTGCCTGCATAAAACTTTGCATCCAGATATGTGATCATCTCTTTGGGGCATGCTCGTGTCCCCCTGTCTGACTTCAGCTAGATTTTAGGGTCTTTTTTTTTTTTTTTAAGATTTTATTTGACAGGCAGAGATCACAAGTAGGCAGAGAGGCAGGCAGAGAGAGAGGGAAGCAGGCTCCCTGCCGAGCAGAGAGCCCGATGCGGGGCCCGATCCCAGGATCCTGGGATCATGACCTGAGCTGAAGGCAGAGGCTTTAACCCACTGAGCCACCCAGGCGCCCCTAGATTTTAGGGTCTTATCATCCATACTCATCTTGCTGCCAGGTGGTCTCCCTCGATCTAATTCCTTATCTGGCTAATTCCTCATCACACTTTCTCTGGCCCCCCGCCCACAGCACCATACTCTCCAGTGTCTGACATTCCTGAAACTGTGAGCCTTCAGGAATCACTGCTGTATCCCTGGGCCTGGCACAAAATGAAGTTTTACTGAGAAAATGAGATTAAATCCATGAGAATGAAATTTTAAAAAATCTTCTTTAGCTTTAGCCCAACTGTCCAATTGGCCATAGCACCTACGATCATCTTCTAGCTCCTGTGAGCAGGAGGTGATGTCATATTCTAGTGAACCTGTGGGAGCTCTGGGAAAATCAGGGAGGGTGGCATGTTAGCACCAGTGTTCTAGAGAAAACAGCCAAATCTCTATCCAACCACTTCCTATTTGTCTGACTTCAGGCAAGTTCTTACTCAGGTCTAGTTCTTTATCTAGAAACTCTGTGAGGAACCACCCACTTTCTATGGTTACTGGGAAGTTTACCTGAAGGAAATCATTGTTTTCATCATCAACCACTCTGTCAGTGTTCTGACAGAGGCACTCAGTAACTGTCACTAAAATGAATGAGGGGTACTTGCTTATTTGTGAAACTTTCTAAAACACTGTGCATGTTGCTTTACTTAAAGAAACCACTTCAAAAGGGGTTTTGCTGTACCCCTAGATTTAGGATAGTTTCAGGAAATTTAAAACAAACAAAATTCAGGTCTTAGGAAAAGTACTCCAAAGACAGCAAAAATTTCTTTTGGCACTAGACCAAGCCAAGCTAAGCTAACCCTAAGAGCAAAGCTAAAACCTACAAGCCAGTTAAGAACAGAGTGCTGGCACTAAGTTGACCGGGATCTAATGAACCTCCTTAAGGATGACGAAAAGAAAAATTTCAACTCTGAAATTCTACTTCCCAGCTTCAGACGAGTAGACCCCATCTTGCTAATACTATCTAGCTTTGGGAAATTCCAAACCCTAAATTCCTTCTCTGACTCCCCACATGCTTTGAACAGGCATGCTGAAAGCCAAATGCTCACTGACAGAACTGGAATACTAAATATGGGGACACAGACCTTTAGAAAAGGGGCACACCATTCAGTTGACAGTTTATATCTTGCCCCTTGCATAAGTTCTAAGGTCAAAATTAAATCATCTCCTTTTAATAATTAGAATTTAGTCTATATTACAGGCAATGTCAATCTGTAGAAATACTGGAGGAATTAAGAAAGTCTTGCAAATTTCTACTAGTAGAAAATACCTAACGTCACATATGTAAAAATCAAATTAAAAAATAAATTCAGGGGTGCCTGGATGGCTCAGTGGATTGGACCTCTGCCTTCGGCTCGGGTCATGATCTCGGGATCCTGGGATCAGGCACTGTGTCGGGCTCTCTGGTCAGTGGGGGACCTGCTTCCCCCTCTCTCTCTGCCTGCCTCTCTGCCTACTTGTGATTTCTGTCTGTCAAATAAATAAATAAAATCTTTAAAAAAAAAAAAAAAAAAGAGGGCGCCTGGGTGGCTCAGTGAGTTAAGCCTCTTCCTTCTGCTCAGGTCATGATCTCAGGGTCCTGGGATCGAGGCCCGCATCGGGGTCTCCACTCAGCGGGGAGCCTGCTTCCCCCTCTATCTCTGCCTGCCTCTATGCCTACTTGTGACCTCTCTCTCTCTGTCAAATAAATAAATAAAATCTTAAAAAAAAAAAAGAAAGAAAGAAAAATAAATAAATTCAGAGAAATCTTTTCTCCCTAAGAAAAGCTATGAAGGGCCTTCACTGTAGTACCCGTTATGTTGCCTAAAAGCCAACTTCTAACATTATCTTTTTAGTTTCTTTTTTTTAATTAAGATTTTTAAAATTTATTATTTTGACAGAGAGAGAAAGACAGCACAAGCAGGGGGAGTGGCAGGCAGAGGTAGGGGGAGAAGTAAGCTCCCTGGTAAGTGGCAAGCCTAATGTGGGGCTAGATCCCAGAACCCTGGGATTGTGACCTGAGATGAAGGCAGACCCTTAGCTGACTGAGCCACCCAGGCACCCAGAAATTTTTTAGTTTCAAATGCACCATCCCATGTACCACATGACTTGCTCCTGAACAGATATGATAATGGTCATTCTCCATCATCCCTTTATTCACTATATATAAAGGGGGTTTTGTCCTAAAACCTATTCCCATTCCCCACCAGTCATTTTCTATTGTACTCAAGTTCTACAAACACAAAGTTGGGCTGTGATTTCATAGACTCTATAAAGGAAATACAGAAACAACCCTGGAAATTCCAAAACCTGATTTCGTTAGATTGAAAATGTAAACAGACTCTGAAACAACAGGGTCTAATGGCCCCAAGGCAAGATTTTCATTAAGAGAAAAAAAATCAACTATTTCCTGAATCTTATTTGCTCATTTCTAATTTTCTTTCTATATTAAGTAGGCAAAACAATGCTAATGTGATCCTTGTGATTAATTTGAAATCTATTATGTCTACAAACGTAACTTAGATTCCAAAATAACTTTCATTTGTCAGATTAACCAACTACTAGGTAAACTAATTCATGAAAATTGAAATAAATGGGATGCTATTATCTCCATTCTTGAGAACCCAACCTCTCCAAGTGTGGTTTGGGATCGGCAGCATTGGCACCCTTGGGAGCTTGTTAGAAACATGGGCTCTTGGGCCCCATGGGGACCTGCTACATCAGAACTTGCATTGCAATAAGGTTCCCAGGGAAATTTGCGGCATGTCCAGCCAGAGAGATGCTCTAAAGCACCACTGTCTGGTATTTTCTGTAATTATGGAATTGTTCTCTATCTGTGCTAATACAGTGGCCACTAGTCACATGTGGCTACTGAACTTTTGAAATGTAGCTAGTGCAACTGAGTAACTGAGTATTTAATTTTAATTCACTTTAATTTAAAAAGACATCCAGTGAGTGGCTACTACACTGAACAGTACAGCTCTCTAGTGGATCAGTGGATACCTGCAAGCACTGGGTCACTACAGCCACATCTGCCAATCCAGCAACATGGAGCACAACTCACCTGTCGTTCCATTATGCAGAACGACTTGAAGAAAGACCAGTCCTCTTCAGCTGCTCTCCCAGAACATCAGGTATGGAACATGGATCTCCAGATGATACTGTGATCATTCTGCTTCCTTTCTCAATCAGGTTTCCAAAATTTACCCCTCAGCTCTAGAGTTTTCATGCTGATTTCTTTGAAATCTTATTACTGGCTAAAAAAATGAGCCCCCAGCCTTTGATGAGAGGCAGCTTCCAGGCTGGGGGGCACCTAAGGTCTGAGGATCCTCAAGGGTACAGTACATGAGCGCACTGTTGCGGGTGAGGAGTGGGGGTGGGCCCAGAGCTTACAACAGATTTTTTTTTTTTCTTAGCAACATTTAGCTAATTTTGAGCTCTTTTACCATCCTCCTTTCTTTTTTTTTTTTTTTAATTTATTTATTTGACAGAGATCACAAGTAGTCAGAGAGGCAGGCAGAGAGAGAGAGGAGGAAGCAGGCTCCCTGCCAAGCAGAGAGTCCGATGTGGGACTCGATCCCAGGACCCTGGGATCATGACCTGAGCTGAAGGCAGAGGCTTTAACCCACTGAGCCACCCAGGCGTCCCTTACAACAGATTTTTATGACCTAAACACTAGTTAAGAACCCTGGGAGGAGGGAAGAACTTTAGAGCCTGAGAATCTTGACAGAGGGCCCTCAACCCTAGCCTAATAACCCTCATAAACCCCTCATGAAGGTAATCAAAGAAGCAAAAGAAACAAACTACATAAAAAATGTAAAATGTTGTAAAATTTATTCTTAAAAAACAAGGCCATGCAAAATAATTCAGACAACCCTTGGCAAGTGAGAGAAAATTTTCTGCCTTACTTGTCTCATACAAGATATGAATGAAGCACATCATCAGCTCGAAATCAGAAAAGGCAGAGCTGTACCTCCTCCCGGAAGAGCTTAGGGTATAGCTGAAGGTCAGAAGATCATTCAAGAAAACTGGTTATCCCTCACATAGAAAGTCTCCAGCTGACTTGGGCTGAATCTAAACTAAGGTGGTATATTCCAAAGTCCTTTACAAGTCCACTGTGTAGCCCAAAGGAAAACAATATACAGTTCACTATTCTAAGACTATTCAGCTATGACAAAATAATGCACAAGCACTTGGAGCTGCCTTCCAAATCATGTAGAAAGGTGTTAAGTAAGAATTCTGGTTTAAGGAGAGTAGATGTGCTTTCCCTCTTTAAACACACTTATGGTGACAAAACAGTTCGAAAGGTCCCACATGCGAGACGAAAAATTCTTTCTTGCTAGACAGTTGAACTAAACAGACTGCGGGGGCTATGAAGCGTTCAGAAGGGTTCAGGTGCACTGAGAGAGAGGGCAGGGTCAGAAAGACTTGCAAAAGCCTCACTCAGTTGGTTGATCAGGACAGACACAATCTGCTTCCCCTCCCAGGCTGATAACCTACCAGGCTGCAGAGTTTACTATGAGGAAAGACCCACCCAAGCCATTTGCTCCCGAGTAGAGTTAAGTGATTCCCCTGAGGACTGAACACTGTTGGCTGGACTTGAGTGACTTTTAGGGCTATATCCAAAGAAGTGGGGCAGATCTGAAGCATCTAAGTCTCAAAATAAAAGCCCCAGGGGTGGGGCGCCTGGGTGGCTCAGTGGGTTAAAGCCTCTGCCTTCAGCTCAGGTCATGATCCCAGAGTCCTGGGATCAAGCCCCGCATTGGGCTCTCTGCTGAGTGGGGAGCCTGCTTCCCCCCCTCTCTCTATGCCTGCTTGTGGTCTCTGTCCATCAAATAAACAAATAAAATCTTAAAAAAAAAAAAAAGTCCCAGGGTTCTTTCTACTTCAGAAAGAAACCAGGGAACAGCTACCTAACAACCACGTTGTCATGCATGTATAATGCCCCACTATTCAATTTCCTAACCTTAAAAGAAAAAAAAAAAAAAGCTATCCTCAAGAATAGCAAGAAAGATGTGACTGACTGTACACCATTGTAAAGCCTATCTAGGGGAGGTATGGATTGCTATAAGAAAAAAAGTGCAGCCTTGGGGCTGTAATGGGGTAACAGATGCTGGAGGAACACCACACCTGAGCAGAGCTCACTCCTTAAGCAGCTCCCTATCTAGAAGAGAAGGAACTCAAGGAGCTCCACAAACCAAAGCTCTTCCACCCAAAGTGCTGCCTCTGTGGTTCCTGGGTATGAAGAGCCCATCCCCCACCCCCCAGCTCCTCCTAAACCTTATAGAATCTTCAGTGCCACAAATTTTACTATATGCTAGGTGCCAGGCATCATGCACAGTCCTGGGAATACGAAGGAAAATAGGACAAAGCCCCTGTTCTCAGACTAGTCTAGCAGACAGAGTATCACACAAGGGCACCCTCTCCTGGCCCATCTCTTTTTTTCTGCCAGTGCCAGGAATCCCCACTACTCGGCACACACCTATTGTGACAACTATTTATAATTAGTCTCCCACACACTCCCACTTCCGTATGAGCCCTGAGAGGGCAGAGAACATCTTAGCCATCTTGGTTTCTCTAGCACTCAGCACAGCGCTCCAACAGGTAGAATGAACATAGTAAGGGAGTCGGGGATAACACTATGAACTTTTCAGATAGAGGCTATGAAACTGCAGAGAGTGGACAATTCACAAGAAGCAAAGGAAAGTTTGAAGAACACATTCATGCCAAATCCACCTTTTGTCTCCTCCTTCCTGTGGCTGCTGTTCACTTGGCTTTGGCATAACCCCGCTTCCCTAAAGGGCTCTAGTGGCTGTACTGTCCACCACCAGACTTTGGTCCCATCCCCAAGGATCATCCTTCACCCCAAACAGGCCCCATTCAACAAGGCCCCATCCTCCAAAAGGACTTTGGTCCTTGTCTATTTTCTAATAATCTGAGCAGGCACCAAACACAATGGATTGCCTTGTAAAGCAGATTCTACCATTCCTGGCTGGCTGACAAGTGGTGGGTGGAGGTAGATAGGTAAGACAGGTTGTCTTTCTTTTTTTAAGATTTTTTTTAAAATTTACTTATTTGATACAGAGAGAGAGAGAGAGAGAGCACACAAGCGGGGGAACAGCAGGCAGAGAAAGAGGAAGAAGCAAGAGGAGTTGAATTCCCACTGAGAAAGGACCCTAATGCGGGGCTCGATCCCAAGACCCTGGGATCATAACCTGAGCCTACGGCAGATACTTAACCAACCGAGCCACCCAGGCACCCCAGGCCAGGTCGTCTTAAAACAACTGTGATTCTTCCCACCGCAACTGAAATAAAATCCAAACTCCTTCCTGAGACTTGTGGGCTCTGCACAGTCCTGGTTCCAAGCTGTCTCCAAACTGAACTCAGGACTTTAGGTCTCTGGCTCTGCTTTCTTCCAGGTCTTTCCCACCTCTGGGACTCTGAAAGTGCGGTGTTCTCTACATCTGACTTCCCACAGCATGCTATGCCTTTTCTTAGAGCTTTTCTCACAATGTATACTTAGTTTTTGCTACTTGCTTTCTCTCCCTCTATGAGCTTGAGAGCAGGGACTATGTCGGCACCCAGCTGGGTGTCCCCCGCACAGTAAGTGTCTAATAAATATTTGCTGAGTTAACAAAAAGGCGGCCCTCCATCCCTCCATCCAGCTCCCCCACCAACCTTTTTTCCTGATGGTTCCCGCACCAAGTCACCCCCATCTCCTCATTCCTGAGTCCCACTGCCTACAACTCACTCTCCATTATCTGCCCTCACAACTCCCCACCTCAGAAGTCCTACTAATGCATCCATTTAGCTGTCCATCCTTCACGTACTCCATCTCTCAGCCGTTACCCGTACCCCCCGCCCCCGCTCTCCTCTTACCCCTTACATTCCATAAACCACGAAACTGCCTTTCACCATATACCTCCCCACCCACAAACTTCCCTTAAACCCATTCCTCTCGCCCCAGGACGGGCCCTTACAACCCATCACCCGCCGCTTAGCCCCATAAACCCTTCAATCCGTCGCATTTTAACCTCCTAAGTCCCCTAGGCTTCAGAACCCCGCCTACAGTCCTCCTAGTGCCCCCACACCTCCCCTCCCCGCTCCCCGCCCAGAGATGCTCCCCACCTCTCACCCCTCACCCTCCTCACCCCTCGGGCTCCCAGCCGACTTGGCCCTGGCCCCTGGGCCCGCCCCCTTCTCTGCCGCGACTTTGGCTGGCCCCCCGCCCCCGTCGAGGCCGCGTAGCACCTGGCCTGCGCCTCCTCCAGGCTCTGGTCGGTGATGGCCATAATCTGCTGCAGGACCTCGCCTGTGTCGGGGCCCGGAGGGGGCCCAGGCGGCGGGCGGCGCGGGGCCGGCGGAGGCGGCGCGGGGCGCGGTGGGCGCGGCGGGGAGTCCATGGGCGGCGGAGCCCGGCAAGCGCTGAGGGAGATCAGCCTGACCTGTACCGCTCACAAGGGCGCCGCAGCCAACCACCGCCACCCGCGGCCTGCGCGCGCGCGCCCCAAGCCCCACCCCTCGCCGCCGCCTCCAGCCAACCGCCGCCAGCCCGGAGGCAGCGCCCCGCCCATGGACACGCCCCTCCATCTCCGCCAGCCAACTGCTGCCGCCTGGGCCGCCGCGCACCGCCCACGGACACGCCCCTAACGGCCCCTTTCAACGGCCCAGGACTCGATTGCGAGTTGTCGAGGCAACAGCTCTTCGCACCCTCAACCACCTATTTCCACTCGCATACCTCCGCCTCCCTCACCTGCTCCGAGCAAGGATTCCTGCATAGAGACCTTAATCCTTCTTAGGGCCCCTCACGTCTCCTCAGAGCCGCCGCACCTCCTCGGAGAGGTCCCGCATTTCCTGAGAGACTCTGAAGCCTCCTCGGAGAACGGCCCCCCATCTCCTCAGCGCCCTCAACTTTTCACCAGAGCACCCACTTCTCCTGAGCCTCCATTCCTCCTTAAAGCCTTCACTCCTCACAGGTCCCCATTCCTCCTCAGTGACCCCGTATCTCAGATCCCCCCACCTCCTCAGGAACCCACACATCTCTTCCAAGTCCCCACTTCTCAGGTACCCCACTCTTCTCTTAAGCCACCCTCTCCTTCTCAGAAATCCCTGATTCTCAGATCCCCACCAACACCCATCATTCATCTCCAGAAGCCCTTAGTCCCAAACCCCTCCTCAGTCCCTTAATGGTCCCCTCGGTTTAAGCCCCATCAGATGCGTCACTAGGGCTCCCAGCCTACTGGTTCTTCCACCTTGGAGTTTTCCACGAGGGGTGCAGAAGTGTGAGGGGATGGTGGCTGAGTGATTTTCTCAGCTGCACAAATCAATTCTCCTTTCAAAATGACCTTGGCTTTATTCATTCTCTCCATCTACTGCAATCAGGTCCTAGAATACCCACTACCAAAGGATGCTTCCTGAGGGTCTCCTCTGAGGCATATCCCAAGTAAGAGTGAAACTCCACAGGTCTTTGTTTCTAGCCATTAGAACTTATGGCATCGGACAAGGATCGTGGTGCGAGAGAAAGGGAACGGACTGGACGTGAATCACTTCAAAGTCATTGGGATCTGCTGGAGCCTCTCTGCTCTGAGGGCAGATTCCAGATGCAGCCTCATAAAGGCTCCTCAGCCTCTCCGGGAACTCTTCAGGGCAGGGCCCATCTTCTTCCCATTGCTGATGGAGAAAAAACTCAAAACATCTGGTGTGATTGGATTGGAGGACTCCAAAAGAGGCAGCAGGGAATGGAAATGAGTGATGTGGGTCAGTATTAGGAACCACATCGAAAGCTCCCTGATTAAGGAAACCCAACACTGGGCCCCACTAAGAGGAAGTACTAGAACTTGTGGGGCCCACAGAGAGCTGTTGCCCTGGGCAAGAGTTCAGCCCTGCACAGGAAACCTAAAAGTTGTGAGTAATTTTGGTGTGCTTCAGAGAACAGTGGTGGGGGCACAGGGCTGAAATCTTTAGGGACCAAAGCTTAAAGGGAGGAGAGATCTACGAGACAGAAAAAACAATGGGACAAGATGGCAAAGGAGACCAGAGGAGTGCGTGTTAGAACCTGGGGGAAGCTGATGTAAAAGCAAACGAAACAGAGCTACTTTGGGGAGGCCTTCAAGGGCCCCACCCCATAGGAATTGGCTTTGGCACCCAAATTTGTCTGTCCAATAGGCCTGGAGCTCCACAGAGGCAAAAGTCTTTCATGGTCCTGCGCCCAGACCCATGGTGGACAGGACTCCCTTGGGTCACCATCTCTGGAGATTCTGGCCTCAGGTCCTAGAAGTCCTGCTGCCCATCTTGGACCCTGAAGTACCCAGCAACCCAGTTTATTCTTGCCTACACAGAGCTGTCTTAGGGCAGGGGGAGCTTTCCCCAAGGGAAACCTAGCCCCATATAATGTAGAAGGACTTAGATGTTTTTGATTCTCCCACGACATGTGCTTTAGTAGTTGAAGAATCTGGCCTCTAATGGGAGGCCTGGGTCCACATTCTAGCCGTTATGTAGCATGTGAACCTTAAGTAGAGCTGTAACTCTGTCTCCTCCCTGGTGAAGCGGAAGCAGGGAATCCAGATTCTGGTCTACACTGTACCTGGCAGGGTGGTTCTCTGAGCATCTGAGAGGGGGCTCATCACGGCATGTCTGAAGCCTTGGGGGGCTGCGAGGTGAGGTGAGGAAAATCAGACTGGGGTGGTGACCAAATCTGGACATTGTGGGGATCGAAAATCTTTCCCCGGGGGCCTCTCTAGTCCCTTGATTCATCTCTGTGACCTTTGGAAACTGTGTAACCACAGGCCAGGTGGCAACCTCTCTGAGCTCCAGTCCTCATAAGAAAGTAAGTGTGCCTCTGCACAAGATGCAAGTAACGATTAAATAATGTACCTACAGTGCTTATCAGTGTGCCAGGCACATCCAAGGAGCTTGAGAAATGGCAGCTTTCAAATCCTACTTCCTGCTCCACAGGCTCCACTCCCCTTGGCCTGTAGGTATGGATGGATCTAGGTGTAGGGGTGGGCCTACACCTAGTTATTAACGCCTCACAATTAATAACCTGGACCCAGGCGAAAGGGCAGGCAGGAGAAGGAGGGCTCACACAGGTCAGAGACCACTGTGGGCTCCAGAGGACAGAGACAGATAGGGGTGGTGAGTTAGAGGCAGGGGAACACAGAGAATGGATGCAAGACCTCCAAAAGGAGAGATGGAGAGGCTCAGTCAGATCAAGCCACTTTTGATCTCAGGGTTGTGAGGTCGAGTCCCGTGTTGTGTATAGGATTTAAAGGGAAAGAGAGAGAGAGAAACAGCTGTGCAGTGAGAGGAGGGTGAGAGTGAGTGAGAGGAAAGAGAACAGGGTTGAGAAGATCCTAGCCTAGCCTGAGCTGAGCTGGACAATTCTGGGACACAGGGACAGATGGACTATCTGACTTGATGACAGAAAATGCTCTGGAGACCTCAGTGGAAAGAAAGGTTTACTCCTTATATCATGCTCTCCCCACAGACCCCCCTCCATTCTAATCGGGACAGGCAAGACCCCAGAAGCTCCAAGAGGCCACAAACCTTTTCCTGGCTCATGCTCAGCACCCCTCAGTCCATGCCCCAGAAGAATCAGCTTCGGGCAGATGGGGCATCCCTGGGCCAGCCTCATTACCCTGCCGCACTGGGCAGAGTGGCCTGAGACAGCCCTCCTCTCCCCGGTCTAACACCGCCACCGCCACAGACAAGGAAGTGGTCCACAGGGTTTACCAGGGATGGGCAGTAAAAACAGAAAATGTCAGTTAAAAACCCCCATGACCTGAGATGATTGAGGAGCAGATTCCTGAACCCCCTCTGACTCTCTCCTGGGCATTCCGAAATGACCCCACGCCCCGAGACCCTAGGGCAGGCAGAGCCGAGACCCTAGGGCAGGCAGAGCCGTGAGCCCAGGGAAGGCTGGCAGGGGAGCTATGCCACACGGACTGAGGGTCTGTCCTGCAGCTCAGGTCGAGCCCGGTGCATTTACAAGCAGACGGGGGCTCTAATAGGGCATTTGCAGCAGCGCACTGAAGTCCCAGGCTGGCTACAGGGTGGAGTCCATCAGGGGGTGGCCGTTCTCTGGAAGCATGATGCGCGTGCTGGCTCCTGTTCGGGTGGAGGGAGCATAGCGGGCAGACTCGTGGGGTGACCGGCGAAGGCACAGACAGCAGAGGAGGCGGCGGAAGGTGCGACGCATCTCAGCGTCTCGGCACGAGTACACCACAGCGTTGACCAGTGAGTTGGCCTCTGCCAAGAGTAGGAAATACTTCTCCACGGCCAGAACGTTGCAGGACTTGCAGCCCAGACCGTCCAGGAGCAGCACCACCTGGCCTGGTGTCCAGCAGACCACGAACGCTCCTGCAGGATGGGGCCTGAGGTAAGTTGGGCTGGTTCTGGGGGCCCAGCACCCCCAGCTCTGAGCTCAGGGCTGGAGTGTCAGGCCCGAGCTTGCAGGGCCTGACACCCTTGTCTGATGTGTCTGCCAGAAAGGGATGCCTTTCCTAACAGGTACACTAGACAGGGCGCTGGACCGTTCTACGTGAAGATTTGTTCTATGGGGGAAAGGAGGTCACTGTGGGACAGGCCAGTTACTTGGTGGGGGAAGGGGGGGTCATAGGGAAGAATCACTCCTTATTCTTGGTGGGGTAGAGAGTGTATCCACATGGGATATACCTTGCTGCCTCCCCCACTCAGACCCCTCTCCAGCCGGACTGACCTCATCACTCCCGGCTAAGAACTCTGGAGGGCTTCCCACAGAACTCAAAACAAAATCTGACTCTTGCCTGTGCCCTTCGAGGCGGTGCTGACCTTCTCTCCTGCTTCTCTCCAGCCACACGGGCCTCCTCTCCTCTTTGGAGGCACTGGCCCGGTCCTGCGGGGCTCTCACCTTCTGTTCCCTCTGCCTGGAACTCTTCCCTTCCCCAGCATTCAGGTCTCTGCTCAGATGTCACCTCCTTGGAGAACATTCTCCACCCAAATGATCCCCTCCCGTGTCTCGTGGGAGTTGGGGTGGGGAGGGGGAGGGCAGCAGGGTTCCGGCAACCCTGGGCCAGCAGAAGGGCCCTCACTCACCCAGGATAATAACAACGGTCTTGACTAGGCTGAGTGTGGTCTCTCGGTAGCGGGGGTGGCAGCTGACGTGCTCCGCCATGCGCTGCACCCTGCGCCTCACGTAGAAGAAAATGCGGGTATAGACAGCCACCATGAGCAGGAAGACAAGCAGGCTGGACAGTGCCCAGACAGCCAGGTAGGAGCGGCTGAGCAGGGGGGCCATGCGTGAGCAGCGGTCCAGGGCGCAGAGGCAGTGCCATGAGTGGGCGGGCAGGAGCCCCAGGCCCAGCGCGGCCACCCACACCCCCACGATGAGCAGGACAACGCGGCCGCGGGGCAGGCGGCTGTGCAGCTGCACAGCCATCACGCTGCGGTGCCGCTCCACGGCGATGGCTAGCAGTGTGGCCACCGAGGCAGTCAGGCTTGTGTCCAGCAGGCCCTGCCGCACGAACCAGCCCTCCAGTGAGAGCCTGGCGGTGCGAGGGCCCGTGTGAAACATGAGGAAAAGGTAGGCCACGCCTGCAAAGAGGTCGGCTGCCGCCAGGTTGCCGAGCAGGTAGTAAATGGGCTGGTGGAAGCGGCGATTGGAGGCGATAGCTGCGATCACCAGCAAGTTAGTCAGGAGCACCAACACGCTGACGGTCAGCCCCAGAGCCACCACAACCACATCCTTGGGCCGCCAGTGGGAGCTGAGCTCCTTGCCACTGTTGTTGTAGAAAAAGCCGATGGTCTCATTGTAGTAGCACCGGCCCATGGTGGCCATCTGGGGGCACAGAGGGAGAGGTCAGTGCAGGTGGCATTTGTTGGAAGGGCACAGGAAGGAGCAGCCGCCAGAGGGGAGGGTCAGGATAGGAAGGGCAAGGGTCTCAAACTCAGATGCCTCAGGGTAAAGCGGTGCTGGTGAATGGTGTGGGCAAAGGCAGAAGAAAAATTATTAAATTTCCTTATTATCAATAGCCCACTGACAAGTCTTTGAAACAAGCAGAGTGACATTCTTCTAGGAACTCAACTGCCTCAATGTTAATACTTTGCTAAGGGCAAAAGGCAATCCTGGCCCAATGACCACCCCCCCCAACATCCTGTAAGTCTACTTTAATATATAAAAATTCCTTTGGAAATTTCCTTTATCTCTAAACTCCCCAAGATACATGGTGGCAATCATCTTCCAAGCATATGGCCCACCAGTAGACATCGGAAGGGTCCCATGACTCAGGTTTTACTAGATGGTAATAAATGACCTTTTCTCAACAAGAGCTAGCCCTCTCAAGGTCCTGGAAACCTTGCTTCCAGAATTCCTTAGAGACTTAGGCTATCGCTAACCCCCTCCCAACTTGAGAGTATATAATGGGCCACTTATCCTCAAGACCCCAGTGCAGCTCTTTCTGCCCATGGGTCCTGTCCCAAGCTTTAATAAAACCACCTTTTGTACCAAAGATGTCTCAAGAATTCCTTCTTGGCCATCCTTCTTTCCTACATCAGGGACCATACCGACCAGAGCGGACAGCGATGCAGCCCCAGAAGTTGGGCAGCGGGTTTTGGGCGCGAGAGCTCCCGAAGCGGGCGGGGCATCTGGGCATTACGAGTGGGGCAGAGGACCCTGGCCGGCCTCCCAGACAAAGGGGGTGGTCAGGGAGGCGGTGGCCCGCCGGGCCTCCAGGCGCCCCTAGGCTGGCTGGAGGAGGAGCTGGGGCAGAGGGGAGGAGGGGGCGGTGCTCAGGCCCCATAGGCACGTGCCGCACCCTCCCCGGGACCCGCGCCCACCCACCACCGTCAGTAACCGCCTCACCTGGGCCGCCTGTCACGCCGCAGACCGGGCGGCCTCCCAGAGGGTCGGGGTAGGCCCCAGACCCATAGCCTGGAGTCCACCGCAGGAGCGGAGGAGCGTCCGGGTGCACTGGGCGCGGGCAGCAGAGAGGGCACGGGAGGCGTGGTCCCGTCCCTGCCCCTGCCTGGGTGCGGCGCCCCGCCCCCGCCACCTACGGGAGCCCCGCCCCGTCTCCGCCACCTGGGGGAGCCCCGCCTCCGCAGCCGCGGTAAGGACAAGGTCTCCCGGAACCGCAGCCCCCCCCCCCCATTTCCTCCCGGCCTCTCGGTTGCCCCTTTCCACTTCCGGCGCGGGACCCCCGCCCCCGTCCTCGCCCACCTCACACGCACGCAGTTTCGAGCCTTCCGGGGGCTGAGTCACTCACTGCACCAGAATTCCCGCGGTGACCTCGGGCAGCCTGGGCGAAGCTCCGGGTGGTCTCAGGGTCCGCGCCCCCGCCCGGCCCCACCCCGCCCGCTCCCTGGCATCCAATCCGTCGCCGAGTTCCAAGCCACGCCCTGATCCGACTGGGCTCCCACCGCCGGGACCCCCGCCCCGCCTCCGCTTCTCCAGCACTGAGATGCCCCGCGCTGCGGCCTGCGGTACCCCTCGGACCTCTCCTGCCCCAGCTGACCCTCGAGCTGCACTTAAGTTTCTCGAAATCCCGCCCCCGCGCCCTCCGCCCCCGGCCCCGCAGCCCCCTGCCCGGCCCCGGCTTGTGCCGGCCCCGGGCTCCCACGGCCCAGAGCACACAGCTCCATTGTCCCGGTTATCTGCACTTTGTTATATTTGTTTGATTATGCAGGCCCGGATCGGGGACGTGGAGCTCCGGGAGGGCCGGGCGGGTGTGACTCAGCCTGGTGTCCTGGCCCAGCCAGTACTACCTGTAGGTGCTCAAGGATATTTGGGAATGAAAGGGGGCCTTGGTTCCTCTGGTGGGTTAAACGGGGCCAAAGGATGCGGCCCTCACCTATCTCTCCCATCAGCCTCGCCTGGCAAAGAAAGACACTCAAGGGTATGAGGGACCCAGTTTATTCCCAGGTCATCAGACCCCGGGTACCACCAGGATGTCGAGACTGGGCTGCCCACACCTTCCAAGAGCTGGTCACCCGAGGTCAGCTAAGGAAGTAGGCAGAAGTGGGGGACTGGCCACAACCAAAGTAGCAAAAGGCAGCCCTGTTCAGGAGTCAGACTACGGTGGACACCAAGGATCCCAGGACTTGTATTGACCCTGAGTACTGACCCCAACTCACCTCTGAACCTGAGTGGCCCTAATGGGCAGTGACCTGTGTCTAGTCGGGGGAATCCTGGTATATTGTCCCAACAAGGGTTTTAGTCCCCCAGGCCATGTAGTCTTTCCTTACAGGAACTCTCCAGACTCCCCCACCCCACCCCCCAACACTGAACACCCTCTCAGTCCTTTAGTCCTCAGTCAGAATGCTGGGATGGTCAGAGATGGTCCTCGACTTCCTCAGGTTGAGGGTCTGGACAACAGGTGGCTTTGGGCACAGCTTCATTGTGTAGCTTGGACAGGAGCCGGGCTGTCTCCTGGGTGATCTCAAAATGCTTGGGCAGTGGGGTGCGGCGCAGAGGGCTGCCCTCAGGCGAGGAGGAGGCGACAGGGCCAGGTCCCCGCCTCCGCAAACTCCCTCGGGTCACTGATGCAACAGGGGTCTCTTCGCTCAATTTGGAAGCTACCTGGGCCAAGCTGGACAGCTGGTGGGTGACAGGCCGCACGCCGCCCCGGGGATATTTCACTGGCTGACGGCTGAAGTGGCCACGGGATTGTGTCCCCAGCAGTGAGTCCTCTGGACCTTGTCTGGACACTGCGGGATGGCATGGTCATTGCTGAGGACCCCTAAGTCCTCTGGATATCTCCTGGGAGTCATCTCTCAGCCAAGCCACCCCAGGCAAGAACACCCCTATAACTCCTGGGCTGCCCCCCCCCAAACATACTTACCTTCCCCTCCCTCCTCTCTGGTGTCCTCAACCATGTCTCTCTGGTCACTTTGTGGAGTTGGAATCTGTAGGAACAAACCCAAGACCAAAACCCCAACAATAAAATCCCAGTTCTTTGAGATTCTTGGAGAGCTGAGGGTTTGTTCCTGGATATGTAAAAGGTCTTTGGCAGTTTTGGTATCTGGGGTGACGATGCCCTTTATAGTAATCCTGCTCATCCCCTTATGAAGAGCAGTATTACTAATCTCAGCTATGGGCTCCATGAGGGAAGGAACACCCTCATTCAGCAGCCAGCCAGCCAGCCCAGGGAGTGACTTAGCCATGTCCGCATGAGTAGCAGGTCACCTACCTGTCTCCGCCCTGCTCTGCTCAGCAACTCTGCACACCTGCTTTTCAATGTATCTGTATATCCTTCAGGTGATCCTTTAGCTAAATGCTAAGAGCAGCTGGAGTTCTTTCTACATGTCCTGAGCACTTTTTGAGCCATTCCATGGCTCCGAGACCCAGCGCTCACTGACAGCCCCTTTGCCAGCTCTGGGCCACTGTGCGGGGGAGGTGCAGGCTCTCGGGAATGATGTGTGTAGCAGGATCTGAGGGACAGGGAAGCCACCAGTAGGAGTCTCATCTGTAAATGGTTTTCACTAACAGTATCTACCTCTCAGGTCTGTGGTGATGATAATAGGAAGCATATAAAATGCCCATACATACTAGGTGCGCGGTGCATGGCATTCCACAGACCCCTCTTTGGCCTCACTTTCTACCACCTTCTCTTCACTAATTCATTACAGCTTGGGGCTGCACCTTAAACACACCAGGCATGCTGTCACCTCAGGGCCTTTGCACTGGCTATTCCCTTCAGAACCCCCGTCCCCAGATCTCCACCTGGCTCAATCCTCCCCCACATCTTTCCAGTCTTTGCTCAAATCTACCTTTTCCAGGAGACCTGGCCACAGCATCCTATTTACTGCTACACACTGCTCTCCACCTCTCCTTGGTGCCCCTCCATGTCTCTTACCTTGCACTACCCTTTCTTTTCTTCTCCATAGTACTTGTCACCTTGTAATGTCCTACGAACTGACATTATACCATATTTCTTATTTGTTGTTGGTTTCTTTCCCAGTAGAATGCAGTCACCAAAAGGATGGGGTCTCTGAATAATTTACTCACTGATGTATTTGTAATGCCTGCTACAACAGTGCTTGGTACATAGTATATGTTCAAGAAATATTCTGTTGCAGGAATAAATGATCACCTATGTTAGTAATTCTGCAGAGCTGTACCCTGTCATTCCTCCATTATTACTTCCATTGTTATCACCCACCACTCCCTTCCTCACTTTTAGGGAGAGCCCTCTCTCCCTAAATGAAAGAGAAAAGTTTAAAGGCGAAGTGAAGGAAGGAAGATGGGAGAGTGAGAAGATTAAATGGAAAGAAGGCCCTCCCCATGTCTGTGGGCCCAGTGGGTTCCTACCTCAGGAGGTGTGGCCTCAGGATGCTTCTCCAAGGTACCATGGGGCTCAGGGTCTGATGGGTCGGGGTCTGATGCTAGGACTGGGGGCAGGGGATCTGGAGCAAGGTCAGAGGGTGGTGGCTGGGGGTTGTTGTTTAGGAGGGGTCCGGGGGCTGGACTGGGGTCTTGGGGCAGGGGCTCAGTGGCCACGGGGAGGTCGTCCATCCCAAAGATTTGCTCGTAGTATACAATGAGGAACTCGACGAGCTGGGCCTGGTGCCCAGAGTCTAGTAGGCAGGTGACAGGGCCGGCCCCAGCTGTCCCTGGACCATCCGGTGGCCGCAGCAGTGTTGGGCCAAACACAATGCCCAGGTTGTTGGCAGACATCTTGTTTTCCTCAAACTGTGCAGCCACCCTGGGGATCGTATGAGGAAAAAGATCAGAGCGCGGAATATGTGGTCACTGGCTGTCAGAGAGGAGCCGTAGTCCAGGCTCATGGCAACCCGCCCCAGTCATGGGTAAGTGGTCCCAGTCATTGTTTGAGACCAGCAGCTACCTGCCTGGCAGTGGAGTTTGGGGTCGGCACCCAAAGTCTGGAGTCATGTATTAAAATTCAGAGCTCAGAAAACACATGCAAAGATCAGAAGTCAGCATCAGGGGTCAGTCCCAGAGGTCAGTAGTTACGTCCACGGACAGGGTCACAGATCTGTGCCTTGAGTCAGAAGTCACATTTCAAGGTCGGGGACAGTGCACACCTGAACAGATGGGCCACCAGGTGCCGCAGGGTGCTGTAGTTAGAGTCAGGCAGCTGCACCAAGAGGGTCTTCAGCGAGCGGATAACCTCAGGGCTGGGGCTGGGGGTCCCAGGGTCGTGCCCCGGGTCTGCATGCAGGGTCTTAGCCAGAGAGATGAAGGCGTCGTAGAGGTGGAAGGGGACCACGGGGTCAGTGAGCTGGGGGTGGAATGGCGGGAGGGACATGGGTGTGGGTGGGCTGCAGAGGGTCCTCAGACTGAGCCCGCCCGGCCCCTACCCCCGAGCCGCTGAGTACCCACCTCCTGGAGGAATCTCTTGAGAACACTTGAGACATCATGAGGAGAGTTTCCTGACATGTCCACCAATGCTCGACCATTCTCAAAAGCCTGGCACAGCCGCTCCACGCGGACCCGGGACCCACTGACCCGGTAAATGCCCTGTAGGGCAGGGGTAGGAGAGAAACATCCGGCTTACCAACTGGCCGTCAGGAGTGCTGGGTCACTACTGGGGGTGGTCAAGAATCAGGGCAGCACCTGCACACCCAGGGCACGCTGTTCTATCTCGGCTGTGCACTTGGTGATCACAAAGGGCACCTGCTCCGGGAAGTCCCTGGGCAGCTGCAGGAAGTCAACCCCAAAGAGGGGGGTCCGGGCTGGGAGCCGCCTATGTCCACAGAGGATCAGTAGAGTCTCCAGGCAGCGCTTGTGGCAGGTCAGAAAGCACTGAAGGGAAGGTCACAGGGTTGGGAGATCATCAGGGATCATCAGGGGAAGGGAGGTCATAGGGATCCTCTGGGGAGTGGGGGAGACTCATAGGACATCATTATATCAGGGCATGTCCTAATGGCAGAAGGGACATAGGGATTTCAGGTCAGGGAAGTGCCTGGGGTCAGGGAGGTCACTGGGGTCAGAAGAGGTCATTGGTTGATGGGCCCAGGCCACACCTCCTCGCACTCGGTCCCGCTGACCATGAAGGCGTCACACTCGCGGCACTTGGCTGGGCCCCGGAGCCGCCGCAGCCGATGGGTCTGGGCCGCATTGGACAGCGTCCACTTCCTGAAGGGGCTTCCTAGGCCGTTCTCCAGCCCATCTACCAGGTCTGCGGGGACACAGGGTCAGGGGTGTCTGGTCCACCCCCCACCCCTCACCATACCCCATTTGCTTCCAGCCTTACCAGGGTCTCGCTCTTCAAAGTCATCTGAGGATTCGGTGCCTGTGGATGAGACCTTCACCAATCGCCTTGTGCCAGAGCCTGGAGTCAGAGGGTCACAGAGGTCGGGGGTCACAGGGGTTGTGGGGAAGCTCCAGGGCTAAGGAGATATTCCTGGTTTTTAGGCTTTCCAGAACCACCCACAGATGCCCTTGGGGAAAGGGTCAGAGGTCAGGAGGGAAGTCAGGTGAGTGACTGGGGGTTGGAGAACGGGTCAGCAATCTGGGGGGTGGTTCAGAAGGTGGCTCAAGAGAATGGATCAGAGCGTGAGGAAAATAGGTCAGATGGGACGCCTGGGTGGCTCAGTTGGTTGAGCAGCTGCCTTCGGCTCAGGTCATGATCCCAGCATCCTGGGATCTCGTCCCACATTGGACTCCTTGCCCGGCAGGGAGCCTGCTTCTCCCTCAGCCTCTGCCTGTCACTCTGTCTGCCTGTGCTCGCTCTCTCTCTCTCTCTCTGACAAATAAATAAATAAAATCTTAAAAAAAAAAAAAAGAAAATAGGTCAGGGATGCAGGTAAGTCAAAGGTCAAGTGAAAGGTTAGAGATGGAGAGTCAGAGTCTGGTCGGGGACTGGGGACTGGAGGAGGGTTAGAGGTAGGGAACGGGTTAGGGCCAGCTCCTAGCCCCACCTGGGCTGGAAGTGGGAGAGTCGAGGGACCGGGACTCGCTGCCACCACCCACACTGTCCGCATCGCCACCAGGAGTCCGGCCTGGAGTTCCTAGGAGGGAATAGGTCAATTAGGATGGATCCCTGCCCCGGCACCACTCGTGCCCCCCTCTCACTGTGCTCACCCTGCCAGCCTGTGCCTGCGTCCTCCCACGGGCCTGCCTCCGAGGCACTTTCATCCAGCCGTGGTGGTGGGGGGCAGGAGAGCTTCTTTCTTGTGTCCAGGGGAGAGCTGAAAGGAGAGGTTTGAGGGCTCTGGTGACCAGGAAACTGCCCTGGGATGACATCACCTGTGCATTGCATCTAGGAGGACCCAACTCGAATCACTTGTATCTGGAAGCCTTGACACCAGTGAGCACCCAGTTCAGTGACTCTAAAGTTCAGCCTCTCCCAGAACTGGAATACCCACCCCCAAAAGTGCTTTGGCAACCAAATCCAAGAACTGAGGCTTTGAGTTTTCTGACCCCCAAGTACTCAACCTGTGGTGCCAACAGCCTGCAACTGTCTCTGGGGCTCATTCCTGACCCTGGTCCCCGAGGGAGGCCCACCTGTGCGCACTGGGCACGAACTCCTGGAAGGAGAAGGCAGGTGGAGGGGGTGGCGGGGCCTCGGGCTGCAGCACCCTCACGAACTCCTGGTAGCGCTGGCCGGGCTCGAAGGGCTCGCAGCACTCGGCCAGGGCGGAGAAGGCGCGGGGGCCCCGCTCTGCCTGCGCCCCTCGGAGCCTGAACAGTCCCAGGGTCACCTGCGGTGGGGGGTGAGGGAGACGCGGGGCGGGGGAGGGGAGCACCAACTGCAGTCAGAGGGGGCGGAGCCTGACCTTTAGAGTCGCCATTGCGGCCAGGGTTTGGGGGTGGGGCGAGCAATGAGTAGCAGCTGGGGGGTCGTGGTCAGAGCCTGACCTGGAGGAGGGGGAAGAGGGAGACAGGACCCCATGCGGGTGGCGCCGAGGCTGACGTGTGGTCAGGGACTGAGGGTGGAAACTGGCCGCCTAGGGAGAAGGAGTCCTAGGCCCTGGGGATGGGTTAGGGACAGAGGGCTTTCAACTGGGGCCAAAGGAGAATGGGGGGTGGCAGTGGGAAAGGGTCTCACCCGCCTCAGCACTTCGTCCCCCTGCAGCACCAGCTTGCGCACGTGCGACACAATACGCTGTTTGGCGGCCTCTAGGTCTTGCTGCCGCGCGTTGGCCTCGCGGACGCACATCTGGTATAGCGCCATGGCCTCCTGCACCTGGGGAGACCAGGCCAGGGCACATGTGGGACAGAGTGTGGGGCGGGGTGAGCTGCAGCTCTGGCGGGGGCGCAGGGGTAGGTCCCCACCTTGGCCTGGGCCTCCTCTCGAGATCGCCGCCGCCGCTCCTGCTGTTTGCTGGGCCCTGGGGAGGCCTGGGGTGCCGGGTCCTCGGGGGACGCCTGGGAGCGAACCCACAGGTCCTCGCTGCGCTGTACATACTGGAGCTGGGCCCTCCGCAGCGCCTGCACTGCGTCATTCTGGGGCCGTGGGGGGTGGGGGCAGGGACAGAAGGGGACGGATCAGCACCTCTTGGTCTCCTCTGCCAGCCCAGCAGGTGTGAACCCACCCACCCCGCCAAGCCCTCACCATCCGCTTCTGCTCTTTCGTCCACTGCTCCTTAAACTCTTTCCGCCACTTCTCAATCTCAGTTCGTTTGGCTGCCAGGGGCTGGCAAGGAGGACAGATTGTGGGGGGAGGCTGCCTCAGGGCCACACCTGGTCTTTCTGCTCCCCTCTACCACGTGCCTTTCATCCTCTGGACCCTCTTGGGGGTCTGCACTCTCCCCCACCTCCACCGGCTCTCCACCTCATCCTTTCTAAAGCCTGGACCCAGAGATGCCAAAGCCCTCTTCCTGGGAACACTCCGTACCTTGCCCCATCCCCCCTCACCCCCCCCCCCCAAACCCTGCAAAGGAACAGAAGCAGTTTTGCAATTGCACAGGAAGCCTGGTTTGAATCTCTGCTGGGTAACCTTGGGCAAGTTCCTCAGCATCCCTGGGCCTCAGCTTCCTCATCAGCGAAATGGCACTGATGCTAAGTGCCTTCCTCCTGGGGAGGTGTGAATGGGATAGTTGGGGCAGGAGGGCCCCCTCACCTGGTAGTAATCTCTTTTCTGCTGGGCCACTGTCTCCATGGCCAGGGCTCCCAGGCTGAGGTCGTGTTCCAGAAACAGGGTGTAGATGTACTGCAGTGGCATGTGGTTCTGAGGGGGCGGGGGTGGGGGTAGGATTGGCACTGGAGGATGCTGAGGATCTAGGGGGTCAGGGCTGGGGTTCTGGAGGGCTCAGACCCCGGGGCAGGGGTCTGGTCATGGCTACCTGCTGGTGGATTGACACCTTGCCAGCCTCGGCGATCTTCATGATGCTTTTGGCAAACTCCAGCTCTGTGGGGAGACAGCAGGGGTCTGAGTTGGGCAGGATGTGGGCACTGCCTGGGGCCTGGAGTCAGGCAGAAGGGGCCCTCACCAAGGCTGGCTCTCTTCTCTGTCCAGGCCAGCAGCTCCTTGGCATAGCGGCTCCAGGTCTTGGCATACTCCAGAGCTGCATCCACGCCGCCCGTGGTCCGAATGAGCCGCAAGTCCAGCTCCTCCCCTGGGGCAGGAGGTTGGACTTCTGACCTCTGAACCCTGACCTGTGGCAGCTTTCCCTGAGCCCCAAGACTGACCAGACCAGTGACCCCTATTCTATACCCTATGGCTCCCCAAAACAGCCCTTTATGATCTTGTCCAGTTGCAATTTTACACCCATTCTCCACCGAGCCTGGGGCTCCCTGAGGGCAGGGGCTCAGCTCTGTTGTGTGTACTGCCGTGTCCCTGGTGTGTAGAACAGGCAGGGGCTGATGCCTAGCTGAAGGAAGGACTCCTTTCTGCCCCCACTTCCCCGGCCTCAAAGTCCCCTACCTGTAAGGGGCACCGGACCCTCTGTGGAGGGGCGACTCCAAAGGCTGGTTTCACTGGTCTGAGGGGGAGGGAGACAGCATTCAGGAGCAAGCGGGGGAGGGGCTTCAATCCCCTAGAGCCCCTCCCCCTGGAGACCCCCTCCTCCCTGCCTCCTTGGTCCCACCCTTCACCTCATTGGCTGTGGGGGTCTTGTCAGACTCTGGGTCTCCTGAGAGCACGGGGTCTCCAGGCAGCATCTCAAGGGTCCTGGGAGGTAAGGGCGTCAGGATGCCACCCTCCACCGGGTCAGAATTGCTTACAGGGTGTTGGGGGGCCCCCAGAGCAGTGTGAGTGATGGTCCTGGATTTCACCTCTGGGACATCCCTTGTATCTGGGAGGTCTGAGTGGTTCTGGGGGGGATTAGATGAGTTTGTTTTCTTTCCTTTTTTTTTTCTAAATGGGACTTGAGTTTGAAAGGTCTCAGGTGAATCTGGGGTCCACAGAGTGGGATTATAAGGATCTCAAATGTTTTAAGTGGTCACAAGGATATATGGGGGTCCTAGGACCATTTGGGGGATTTCCAGTGGATTTGGGGGCTGAATTTTGGGATTTTTCAGGTGTTTTGGAAGGACCCATCTTAGACTTCTCTGGTTAGGTAAGTGGATCCAGATGTTATAGGTTCCTAATGCACCTAAATGGTTAGGGATTTGGGGCTGGCCCAGGCTCAGACTCACACGTTCCCCAGGGAGATCTCGAGGTTATCCAGGCTCCGGAAGATGTCACTGTACCTCTTCCTGCTCTCTGGAGCCGGGGGTAGCCCTGGGGGAGGGGAGTGTCATACATGGGCCAATCAAAGCCTCCCTCCACCCACGGAGGCCCCGACACCATGGCCCTTAGCCAGCTATTTGGAGGTTGGGAAGAGAGAGACAGAAAGTGTTCTGGACCTGTAGAGAGTCCAGGATGGGGGCTGGTGTCAAAGTCAGGACTGAGGCAGTGTTGCCTGAGGTGAAGCCAACTCAGGGCAGGCAGATGAACTCAGGCACAACCCAACACTGGGACAGCTGCTCGGAGGAACAGAGACACCCACACACACATGGGCCCAGAAGCAAAGAGACAAAACAGATGCCCCAGATGCAGCCACACTGTCCCTGGGGAGAGAGCCAGCTTGACAATGGAACCACATGGAACTCAGGCCAGACAGATGGAAATACACGTGGGAGAGACCGGCACAGAGCCTGTGGCACAAACGCATATGGGCAGACTGAAACCAGAGGAACATAAAGACCGACTGACACTAGACATGCACGGCAGAGACACAAAGACAGCCGGAAATACAAGTCAGACCTTGCCACACTTCTGCCACAGCCCCCCTTCTGTGGGCTCCAGATCAGCAATGCCCCCTCCCCTGATTATGGAGGAGCCGGGTGGGGATTCTGCCGCGTCGGCCTCTCCATCAGCGGTCGTGACACCCTGCCCCCATCACAAATATCAGAAGCAGAAGCGGCCACTTCCCCTTCCTGGGCCCCCTCCCCCAGGCATCCGGGGTGAAGACTCCAAAGGGAATGATGTTCTGGGCCCCTCTCGGTTTGGGAGTCCCCACAGTGGAGGATGCTCGCGTCCCTCCCATTTGGGACTCCTTTCCTCGTTCTCTGGACGGAAAGGGCAGGCGAGACCACTCAATTTAGGAAGTGGGGTACGGTTGGGGGAGGTCCCTCTCGCATCCCATATCCCGGACTGCCTACCCGGCTCTGTTGTGTCCATGGCCCGGCCCGAGGATCTCTCGGCGGGGTCCGGGACTGGGGCGGGATCTCGCGCCGGCGGGGCTCTGCCCCGATTTCCTGCCGCGGCCGCCGCCGCCGCCACCGCCGCCCGGGTTCCGCGTAGCCCCGCCCAGCGGAGCTACGCCCCGCGACCGAACACGCCCCTGCTCAGCATAGGCTCCGCCCCCAGCCACACCTCGGCCGATTGGCCACGCCTCTGAGGCCCGGAAGCGCGTACTGCGCGCCCTGCCCGAGACTCGGGAGATGCTGTGGGGCCAGGGATTCCAGTGTGACCATCCCAGACCTGGACACCCCATGGCTCCATCCCCGCCAAATCTTTGCGCGGCTCCAAAGCCCCAGCACACTCATGTCCGGGGCGCCTATCCCTGCATCTTCTATCCTCCACGACGTTAAGTCTTCCCAGCCCAGGGGCTTCTTGTATTCTGAACCCATACTGGCTCCACTGGGTCCATGGTGCCCCCTGGTGGAGAGGCCTGATGGCAGGCCTTATTCCAGTGGAATCTTAAGTTCCCCCAGTGCTCTAGGGCAGCCCCAGTGACCTTGGAAACTGGATCAGACTCTTGAAGCCCTCATTACAGTAGAGCCAAAAGTGCCCCTAGCACCTCTCTCAGGAACAGGGGTCACAGATCTCCACCCTGAGCACCCCAAGAATCATTCCCAGCAAACAAATCCCAAGTTCAGAGTTCTTGCTTCCCAGTTGACTCAAACTGTCTCAGGGATTCCAAGTGATCACAACAGTCCCTCTGCCTGGTGGGTTCCAGCACCCTTACACTTCCGTACACCTTGGTCTGTGCTCACGGCCCATGTGATGCGCGCAGTCATTCACTGATGGTCCCTGACCTTTTCCTGCTTTGGAACCCAGGGCTTTCCTTGGGCTATGGGTCACAGTCCTCCTGATGGGGAAGGTGGACAGAGTCAGACTGCTAAGGATGACCAAGGAGTAAAGATGCGAAAGGGTGGTGAGCCCCTCACGGATACCAGCAGGGAGGCAGAGTTTGTGTTCTAGCCTGGGCCTGGATACCAGGCTTCATATTCTCACACGCAGCTTGTCCAAATCATAAAAATTTGCACCCATACCCCTAGTGGAACTTCTAGTTTGAAATAAAGACAGATTTACTAGGTACCCGGTTAAACACTCAGTTAAGCATCCGCCTTCGGCTCAAGTCATATCCCGGTGTCCTGGGATCGAGGCCCACTTCAGGCTCTCTCCCTCTCCCACCCATACTCCTACCCATACCCATACTCTCTAAATAAATAAATAAGTAAATAAATAGAAACAGGTTTATAACTTGGCTTTCTAAAGTTCTTAGCTGTTGAGAAGGCAAGACATCTCCCACAGCCATGACTGCTTTCATGCTGCCTACTTCACAATTCCTGAGTTGCAATGAGTGCGTGCCCTCTGAAAGGAAGGATGGTGTCGGTACAAGGGCGGAGCCAGGCTGCAAAGCTGGGCAGACAGATGATGAATGGTGCCCTCGGGGCAAGCGTGACCAGAGGTAGCATCTGCAACAATTTGAACTGAACTTCCTCACATCTAACACACTGTGAGAGGAAAGAGTGCTGTTATTTCACATATTACTGAAGAGAAGAAAATGCCACTGATCCTAAAACTTTCCACCAGTGCCCAAGAGACCAGAAGATGAAGCTGAGACACCACAGACATAGGGAGGCGCTTGTCAAATTAGGAAATATCACAACCCTCTGGGGTTGGAGCTCAGCCCATCTAAGCACTGAATATCTGGACGGCAGGGGTTGTTGTTAATGACCTCCTGGCTCCCAGGGAGGGGGCCGGGACCGCAACCCCTCCAGTAGTGCAGACAGAGGTGGAGGCAGGGCTTCTTAAAATGGTGGATGCGGCTTTATTTACCAAAGGGGCCGGCCCAGGGCTGGTTCTGCCAGCCAGGCCTTCAGGTGGCTGTGGGGTGGTCCCAGCTCTGCTCGGTCCTGGTGGCAAGGCTGGGCCCGCCTCATCATGGGGGCAGTGTTCCCTCTTGGGGCTCCCGCCCGGCGGCACTAACACAGGCAGCAAGTGCCAGCACTGCCATCTCAGGAAGGCACTTTCAGCTTCGGGGTCCCCAGGAAGAACTGCAGGACACGGTCGGCCAGGAGCGCCAGGCAGAAGTCCAGAAGCAGGACCTGGGCGATGACCAGCTTGAACTGCAGGGAAAGGAGCACTGGTGAGCTGGGTGCCCACGGACAGGCCCAGGTTGAGCCCTGGGGCCACACCCACGGGGCCACTCACCTCCACAGGGATGTCCACGAGGCCAAACTGACTGTTGAAGTCAGGCGAGGAGCCAAGCAGCAGGCCCACGATGGCCAGGAGCGACACGGCCAGGCTCCACACTAGGGGCCTGTTCTCTGGCAGGCTCTCCATGAACGGTGGACCCTGTGGGGACAGACAGATGGACAGTCATGTGCTATAGGCGCCCAAAAGTGGGCAGGGCGAACGCACCAGGGGCAGGGCCTCACTTTGTAGTTGATGGCAAAGGTGGCCATCTGCATGGCCATAGCCATGATGTACACGGTGCTGTTGACCAGGCTCGGCTCAAACTCCTTGTACAGGTCCACAAACTGCTCCTGCCTGCAGCGACACAGAGGGGACAGGGTCACTCTCTGACCCGCACCATCCCTGCACAAAACCAGGTCTCGGCCTGGCTGACCCCTCTGGTCAGGCCATGTCTGCGTGCTCACCTTCCTGCACCCACCACCATCGGGACACTGCCACCCCTAGGAGCACCCTGCCCCACCCCAAGCCCCAGGCCAGGCCAGCACTCACTTCTCAGGGCTCCGGGCCTGGGCCTCGCTGTACAGGTAGACAAGACTCAGGAAGTGCACACAGAACTGGAGCACGACCGTGAGGACAGTGTACAGGTTGAAGATGTTGGGCAGGGGCCGCTCTCGGGAGAGAGTCTTGAGGGGCTGTAGTGGCAGGGTGGGGGGGCTCAGGGTCCAGGCTCACCCTGGGCCTACCCACCCCCCACTCCCAGCCTCCTAGCCGGACTCATGTAGAGAGCAGTCACCAAATCCTGGAGGTTACAAGTTAGCACAAGACCCCAGGGCCCTGCTGGTTCCCCAGCCTCTTAGCCGGGATCCCACTACACCCTCACTGAAGGCCTACACTCCACGTAGCAGCCACAGGGTGCTTAAAATCCACTCCCTTCCCCTTGTTCTAGAACAAACCAAAGCCCTCCCTGGGACCCAGTGGGTGTTCGTGGTTGACACAACCCACCTCCCACCTCCTCCAGCCCCTGCATGCTTCTTGCATCAGCCCACACCTATCTATGCCCTTTCTGCCTCCTTCCTGGAAGTTCCCCTTGCTCTTCGTGCATCACAAAGGCCCCCCTGAATGATCCCGAGGCTGTCCCCTGTAGCCTGTGACCCACTTTGTATTTTCCACCGACACTGAATGCTTTCTGAGTGGTCTTGATAATCATCTCCCCATCTGTCCTTTCTGCCTGTAGGCTCTGTATAGCCCACCTGAGGCCCCAGCTGGTGGACAGTGCTGGGGGCCAAGTCGTGTCATTCTGGGGAGCTTCAGCGTGCACCTGGCCTGTCCCCTGATCCCCATCTGTAACATGTGGGATTACAATTCCCACCCTGAGGGCGGCTGGGAAGACGAACGGGTGACACGTGGTGGGGCCTTTAACAGTCTCCCCTAGCCAGCCCAAAGAGGCAGAGGGTATTCTTGGGTTGGGGAGGGAACCCCTGCTTTGCCTGTGCCTCAGCCCACCTTGGAGCGGGAGATGAAGAGGAAGCAGCCGGCCAGCAGCAGTCCCTGCAGCGTGGCCTGGAAGTCACTGAACTTGACGCCCTCCAAGTAGAGAACACTCTGGCTATAGGCCAAGATGAGGGCATTGAGGGCCAGGATCTTGAACATCTGCAGCGTGGTCACCAGTGTGCAGCGGCCCTGCTTGATCACGTGGCAGACTGCAGCGGGGGCACGGGAAGGGAGGAAGGTGTGGGCGTGGGGGCCCATCAGGACGGGCCCAGGGGGAGGGACTGGGGTGAGGGGACTCACTGCACTGGATGGAGGAGAGCTTGGAGGTGAAAGGGGCAGCGATGCTGGCATCCCCCAGCTTCACGATGGGCGTGCTCTCATCCTCGAGTTCCCGCAGCACCTGGCTCAGGCGGTCCTGCGGCACAGGCAGCGGGGGTGAGACCTGGCCACCAAAGGGGGCCAGTAACCCCCACCTCCTGTGACTCACCCGCTGAGAGGCCAACTGCTCCTCGGGGGGCGGGAGCCCTGACCTCTGTTTGGCTGCCCTGGAGGGGGCCCGGCCTCCGCTGCTGCTGAGGACAGGGCTGTCTCGGGGCCGTCGGCGCCGCTCCACAACTCGCTCAGGGGCGTTGGCAAGGAGCGCCACACCTAGGGGAGGTATGTGAGTGTGTCTGGACCTAGAGGAAGCCTGTCGCCCCAGGCCTGCTGGCCCTGTGCTGAGTGAGATGTCTGCTCACAAGGAGCCAAACCTCCCCATCGCAGCTGCTCTCCCCACAGAGTGCCTCAGAGAGCATCTATCTTACTTTCTGCATTTGGAAAGCAAAACCCAAATACACCCAACTGATTTCCAGGGCCATCTGGGTGGCTCAGTGGGTTAAGCCTCTGCTTTCAGCTCAGGTCATGATCTCAGGGTTCTGGGATCGAGCCCCGTACTGGGCTCCTTGCTCACCAGGGTGTCTGCTTCTCCTCCCTGCCGCTCTCCCTGCTTGTGCATGCGTGCTGTCTGTCTGTCTGTCTCTCTCTCTCTCTCTCTCTCACACACACACACACACACACACACACTGATTTCCGTGGTCTACTGCCAAGGATCATATTCTAGGATGTATTTGTCAATTAATAAACCACTTAAGGATTTGGACAACGCTATTAAGTACGTCAGGTAGATTTCTTTCTTTCATTTTTTTTTTTAAGAGGAAAAGAGTGTGTGTGTGTGTGTGTGTCCACCCACAAGAGTGTGCATGTGAACAGGGGTGGGGTGAGGGGTGTAGGGAGGGGAGGGGCAGAGGGAGAGAGAATCTCAAGCAGGCTCCATCCCAAGCCTGGAGTCTGACACGGGCCTTGATCTCACAATCCTGAGATCATGACCTGAGCCACCAAGAGCTGGATGCTTAACAGACTGAGCCACCACATACAGTCAGGTTGGTCGTAAATACCAACCTGCTGACCACATTCTGTTGACAGAGAACAAAGCTATGGACGGCTGGCAAATGCCTCAGCTCCCATTTGTGCATTCCCACTTGTCCCAGCTCTCCCTGGCCTCTGGCCTCAGCCCCCACATGGTCCCCACACAGCGCTGAGAGGCCTGAACCCAGCTGTGTCTGCCCCCTGGAGCCTCACTGGCTCCCGATGCTCCCAGAAGCCCAGGTGCCCGCCATGCCTGTACCCCTGCACTGCTCCTCAGATACCGGTGTCCCTTCCAGGCCTACAGCTCCTCAGATCCCCAATCCCACTGGCGCCTGCCCCGTGCCCTCACTGCCTCCTCAAAGAACTCCCTCGGTGACGCATCTCTGACACCAGGCTTGCATGGGCAGAACGGTGATGGAAGGGACAGTCCATCAGCTCGAGGGACTCACCCACATCAGCATGCTTCAGGGCACCCACGTCATTGGTGCCGTCGCCACACATGAGGGTCACATAGCCCAGCTCCTTCAGGCTGGTGATGACGAACTCCTACGTGCGCAGAGACAGGCTGAGTGAGGGCTGTGCGCCGTCCCCAGGGCCCTGCCTGCCTCCCCCACTGCCTCCTCCGTACACACCTTCTGCTTGGGGGCCACACGGGCGAACACCTGCACGTGGGGGATGAGGCGAAGCAGCTGCTGGGGGTCCTCGGCCTGCAAGTGGGCCAGGCCATCGCCCGTGAGGCACAGCGCATGCTCCAGGGCCAGCGCCTTTTGGGAGCCCTTGGCCAGGGGCAGCACGACACTGCCATCGATGGAACGCCACTCGCAGGGTCGGCCTGCAGGGCCGGAGCCCAGGATCAGAGAGAGGAGTTCAGCAAGTCCCCCTCACGTGAACCCCACCTAAGCTGCCCCAGTCTCATCTCTCTGAAGTACCCTCTTGGCCCTCACCCCTCTTTAGCCCTAGCGATCCCTGTCCACACCTGTACCCTGGACCCCAGGAACCCCCGACGTTCACAGAACCTTCTGCTATAAAGGATTCGAGAACCCAGAGCCTAGGCCGCTGGCCTGAGACCACACGATGGTCAGATTCAAACCCAGACAGCCCAACCTCAGAGGCAAGGCACCCCTGAGCCTGGGGCCTGCCTGAAACCCTGCTCCTCTGGGGCCAGGGCCCCCTGAGTCACTTCCTTGGGGCCAGACCCTGCTTGCCAACCACTTCCTCTTTCTAGATGGATGGACACTGAACTTAAAGCAGAAGGGCTGAGGGACGCCTTCCGGCACTGCGTGGCTCATCTGGGCAGTCTTGGCCAGGAGGGAAACAAATCTCCACCTGGCTTCTGCTGTGGCCGTTTTGTTGAGCAGCTTCACCTGCCAGTCAGTGGTTCTGCTAACCACCTCGGGGCCACCTGCCTACCATCTCCAGGCTCCGAAAGAGCCTAGTGCCTGGAGACGAGACAAATGAGAGAGATCTGGGACCAACAGTGCAGACTTGGACAAGGACTGGGAAATTCTAGAACCTGGCATCGTTCCAGAAGCCAGCACCCTCCTCCGACCTGCAGCCTGTGTGGCTCTCTGGCCAGGCACCATCCCTCAGTGTCTGACAGACTCCACACTCCACCAGCTGGGAGGTGCTGGGGCTGGCTTTGCCCCTCAGTTGGCTCTACTATGGGCCACCATTTGCAGCCAGTTTGGTTACTCAGGAGGGACCAGAGCCATGAGCTCTGGAGTCGGGACATCTGGGTTCAAATCCTTAGTCACAGTGTCACTTGAGTGACCGAGGTAGGGTGAGTTTACTTCTATCTCTCTGTCTATAAAGTGGGGGCCCCAACGGCACACCTGTTCCATTTCCTTCTCTGTGCTACAGGGATGATAAGGCCTCCCATATGGTGCAGAGAGATCAACGCAGTCACACATACCAAGCCCTCTGCCTGGGGTCTGGCCATGCTGAGCAAGAGCACCAGCATCCCTGTGCTAAGGAGGGGAACCCTCACCTCCCACAGGCAGCGTGTCAGACCCACAGCAGGCGTGAGGATAAGAAACACGGCCTGGTCTGATGACAACCAAGCACCCCGGTTGTCAGTCGTCCCTGATCCCAAAGCCAGTGATGGCCCACACGCTGCTGGACATGCAGGTGTGGAGCTCCTTGGCCCGAGGGCCTGAACGTGCTGACAAGGCATGGCTGTGTTCCACAGGCTGGGGTCACCGGTTCCGGATGACACTGGGTATTCTTGCTCAGGCCTGAGATGCCGGCGGGCCACCAGACAGGGGCTGTTCTTGGGTTCAGGTACCCCCAGCCTACGGCTCCATGGTACCTCACCTTTCTCTGTGGGAGGCTGCAGGATCAGCGTCTGTGCCTTTTCAATGAAGTGCAGCTCCTGGGCCACGTGGCAGGCAGTGAGTGGGTTATCACCGGTGATCATGACCACCTGCAGAGAGGACAGAGTCTCCGTGGGGCAGGGCCCAGCAGGTCAGAGCTCCAGCCTGGAGACCTGGTGGCCGAGGCCCCTCTGAAGAGAGCCACAGAAGAGGTGTTGGCTCCGATGCAGAATGGGCTCCCAGGGGCCACAATCCACCCCAACCTGGTAGCATTTTATGCAAATGGATACACGTATATGTGACTGAGAACACCCACAGCCTTTCTTTGCAATACAGGCTAAGAACCGGCCGTTGCCGTGGACCCTCTTGGCTTGGAAGCTGCCCCAGGAAGTGGGGGACAGATGCTCCAGCTTTCTCATGGAGAGCCCAGGGATGGGAAGATGGGCTGTGACGGCTGAGGGCCAGGTGGGGGTTATTCATGTCACCACCTCTGACACTGCTCACTCACCTCCCACAGCCTAAACTGCATCCTGAGTCCCAAACTAGAAAACAGAAACCACAGGACAGATGGATGTGGCCTGTCCGTGAGTTGCTTCCACATCCCCTGTCCCGGCCCAGCACTTCCTCTCTGGGATGGGGTGCAGTGGGGGAATCGCCCTCACCTCCCAGGTATGCTGGGAGCCAAGGAAGCAACTTGAGAAGGGTGGGCACAGGCGAGGTCCCAAAGCATCCTCAGATGCGGGACAGCACTGGAGCCATGATGGAGCTCGGCCAAAGTTCAAGAAAGACACCCTCGCTACTGAGACCTGCCCCACTGAGGGAGGAACTGTCCTCTGCTACTGTATCGTCCTCTCTGGAAGAAGGAGCCAAGACCCACCCACCTGCCCACACACCCTTGGGGCCCAGTGGGGAGGGGTCCAGCAGCTGTACCCGGTGGGATGCATTTTGGATCTCGCGGATCACAGCCTTAGAGTCAGCCTTGAGTGGGCAGGAGACCACGATGAAGCCGACGAACTTGAGGTTGCACTCCAGGGCCTCCCGTTTGATCTCCCGGGCCTGTGTAGGGACACAGGGGTACCCTCATGACCCATCTTTGCTCCACTTCTGAGCTGCGGTGGGGGGAGGTCAGGCCCCCTTACAGGAGGAACATCTGAGGGTTAGGTGAGAAGTAGGGAGGAAGCCAGGCACCCTGGACCCACGGGGCCTTGGCAGTGCTGCATGGTCCTCCCACCACAGGGCCTTTACTCCCTGCTGTGCGCAACAGCAGGGCACAAGCCTGTGTAACTCAGCTTTCAAGACAGTAAAGTCAGACCCTCTTTTATTATTCACTGAGCACATGCTCACCCGGAATCTCATACCAGAAACCCCAAACTTTCGCCCTCAGAGAGCTTGCCTTCTACCAGAAAAGATGTATAATAAAGAAAGTCACAAGAAATGAAAACAGGGGAATGGGGCAGACCAGCTCAGGGAGTGGCACCGAGCAGGCTGGTTCTGAGAGCAGGGCACTGAGCCACGACCTGGTGTGCATTCTAGAAGGATTTCTCAGCCGTCAGGTAAAAGTGGGACTGGATGAGAGGTAAGGGGGAAGCAGAGAAAGCAGTACTGATGGCGGAGGTGGGAGGAGGGCCGATAACCGACAGGACATGGGGTGTGAGAGAGAGCTGGAGCCACCCCACGACCATGTGGTGACGGGGTGGCAGGGCAGGGGCAGAACCAGGCTGGAGAAAGGAATCCAAGGTGCCTCCTGATGATCCCTGGGGAGGTGTGAGGACCCAAGGGTATGGGGTAAGAGGCTGGATGGAGGTGGGGTCCAGCTGTGCACTGCAGGGAGTGGCCTTAGGAGCCAGGATGGGATGGGGCCCTAAAAGGGGCAGGGCACAGAGCAGAGAAGGGACTCAGGGCTGAGTGCCACTCAGGGCCTGACAAAGTAGAGGCCCAGAAGGAGGAAGACGGAATCCTGCCTGCTCATGGTGAGGCTGCAGGAAACAGAAGGCTGTATGGACAAGGGGCCAACAGGTGGGAAGCCTGGACCCTTACCTGCTGGTGGGTGAGGTGCCCCAGCTCCTTGTACCCCAGCGCCAGGACTCGGGCTCCTTCCCGGGAAATCTCCGTGTGGATGTGGTGGTAGTCAGGTGGGCACTGGGCGAACTGCAGGGAACGCAGGGGATGTCACCGACCGCCCCGCGCCCCCCTTCCCCCGGGGCCAGGGCTGGCTCACCATGGAGTGCAGGGTTTCGGGGGCCCCCTTCACAGCCGCGATGTAGCAGAGATCAGTGGAGCCTAGCTTCTCATAGGAGGCGAGCACGGACATTCGCTTTAGGGCACTGGCAAAATGAAAGCGCTGGTGAATTTTCAGCCCCTGAGTTTTAATACTTCGGGGGAATACTTTCTCATCTGGAAACAAATAAGTACGAATCCTGAGGGCCTTCGCTCCAAAGAGGCAGCCAAGCCCCCGCCTTCCCTTTCCGCCCCTCTCTTCCCCCACCAACCCCAGACCCAGACCCTACGGGATGTGGGGAGATGTGGGGGGTGCTCCTCGCTCCAGGAAGGGTCAGAACTGGGAGACCTGTTCCCAAAGGACCCTGCCCATGGCTTCTGGCAGGGTGGGGCAGGTTCTACTCCCAAGAGGTGGACTGTCTCAGGTCAGACGTGAGCCTGTGCCCACCCACCTAACGGACCATCAGAATTGTGGGCCTGCCTGCCCCTGTGTTGGACACATGGGTGTCTCTGAGGGGTGCAATACGTCTTCCCGGGGGTGTTATGGCTGGCTGTTCATCCCAGCTGGGCCCGAAGCTCCAGCCCCTCACCTTTGGTCAGAGTCCAGTCCACGGCTGTCAGCATAGCCTTCTCAAGTGGGTCACCCACAAGGGTGCCATCGTCCAGCTGCATTAGGGAGTGGCATGAGGCCAGAGCACGGTGCGTTTCTACAGGGATGTTGGACACAGGAGTGACCTCCTTCCCATCTCTGTAAAGAGAGGGAACAGCTGGTTATGGAGCAGAGCGACCCCTGGGAATTGCTAGTCAGGATGAGGGATGGACCCCCACTCTATGCCAGTCATTGCAGGGGATGAGAGAGATGCACAGTCTTGGTCCTCGTGACACCTGTGCCCATCTCATGGACGCCCTAGAGATCACATGGCTGCCTGGGATGGAGCAGAGCCACCATACTGCTGTCCCACTGAGGAATATAGGGGAGTCCCCCCACCCCCGATCAGACTTCTGTGTACACGGTGAGAGCTCCAAGCGGGTGCTCTCTGTCCCTTAAGATCCCAGAAAGCCACCTGCTAGGCAAGAGGCCCAGGCCACCCATACTTACCTGAGCCCAGCCACCCCACGGACGACCAGGCTGTCGCTAGTCAGGGTCCCTGTCTTGTCGAAGCAGCACACCTCTACCTTGCCAGCGAATGGAATCCGGAAAGGCTCCGTGCAGTACATGTCTGGAAGTGGGGAACCAGGGTCAGGGGTTCTGCCAGGCCCCAGCACACTCAGCACCCCAGCCCCGTCCCAGGCACTCACACAGCTTGGCCAGGGCAATGAGGGAGGTGTTGACAGCCAGAGACAACTCGATGGGCAGCTCAGGGGGCACGACCGAAGTGAGGATCAGTGTGCATTCCAGAAACAGCTTGTAGCGATTCCGACTGGGGTCCTTGGTGCCTGCAGAGACAGGGCCTGCCAACCTGGGGGCCGTGGGGGCGGGGCCCACCAACAGGGGAGGGGCCCCAGCACATACCTTCAATCCACACATAGGCAGCTGCTGCAATGGCAAAGACCAGGAGGAAGAGGATGAAAATGAAGGTCTCCAGGTTGTTTGCAGTCACCCTCTTGACTCCGAAGAGGATGGTGCGCAGCAGCTTGCCCTAGAGGGCGAGAGGATTAGAGGCCTTTCCTGGCAGGGGTTGGCCTCCTGCACTCGAGAGCACCAGGGCCAGATTCTCCCTCTGCTGATGGGGAGTGCCTGCCCTGGGCCCACCCGTTGAGTCCTGCAGCCATTACACAGGGGAGCACACAGCTAGGTTGGTGGCTGTGGCTCAACTAAGGACTATAGAGACCAGTGGCCCGAAATTGGAGGTTAGGGAAAAAAGTGGCTGAGGTAGGGGACTAAGACTTCCAGAAAAAGGTCTAGCCAATCACCTCTATGAGGCAGCCCACAGCACACTTTAGTGAAGAGTTTACGGGCGTGACTCTGATCATGACCCCAGTGTGTAGGCAACAGCCTGTCTCCTGTGTGTGCTCTGTACCGGAACCCCAGCAGAGGACAGCGAGCCTTGTGCGGGGCTCACATCTGCACCCTGGCCCCAGGCTGGTACCTGGTGTCAGAATAAGTCTGTGGCAGGGATGTTCTAGGGTCTGAAAGAGCCACCATCTCAACTGTCTGCCACCCTCCCTGGGGCCAACCCTCCCCAGAGCCAGTCAAGAGTCCACACCTGGGATGTGTTGAATCCGGTCCTGAGAACATAGGCCACACACCCGTTGTCGACAGCTGCAGGGACAAGCAAGACCGGCATCATGTGTGTCTGTTCATCCCTACTCCCTCACAGCCGAAGAGATGGGGTGGCTGGGGAGGGGGGTGGTGGGGCCAGGATACCCCAGACCCCCCAAGGCACCTACGCTTCAGGCCCGTGGTGGCCTTCTGCGGGGGGATGTGCTGCACCACCTTGGTGCCCCCAAAGATGACGTGGAGCCGGGAGTCAGCCTGGAGGTCCAGCACCCGGTCAGGGTTAAGGTCTTCGATGGGCTCCTGAGGAGGAAAGAGAGGATGGTGAGGGTGCTCCCGCCGCAGCCCCCTTCTCTGGCCCCAGTCTCACAAGAGTCACTCCGACCCTCGCAGGGCTCCTGGCCTAATGCAGCATATCTGACCGAACACCCTGCCCTGTCTTCTCTCCACCTGCACGTGCAGTAGCAACTCCTCGTGATCTGGCAATTGGCCCGAGAATCCGTGCACTCCTGGCTTCCCTCAGCCCACCTCAGTCCGACGTCTCTGGTCCCTCCCCTGGACAAGCCCTGACGATCTCAGCCTCTCTCACCTCCTTCCCTCTCCTCACCCAGCTTCCCCTCCTCCAGGGGGCAAGACCACCAGGAAATCTGGAGCCTTCCACCAGTGACTGCTTCTCTTCCTCCTTTTCTAGCCCCGTAGGCCAGGGCTCCGTCCCTCCTCTATCCACGCACCAGCCCTCTGCCTCCCCCACCAACGGGCCAATGGCACACCTGGGTAGACTGGACCCCCGTGCCCCACCTCGCACCTTCATCTGTGGCACCGACTCCCCGGTAAGCATGGCCTCGTCCACGATGCAGCGGCCCCGCAGCAGCAGCACGTCACATGGCACTAGGTTCTCCTGTGGGGAGCGGCCTGCAGGAAGGGATAGCAGCGTCAGTGTGAGGAACTGAGAGAAAGGGCTCCCACCAGGACAGAAGCGCGCCTCACCGATGGAGACGATGTCTCCAGGGACAATCTCATCGCTGGCAATGGGCCTCCACTTCCGGCTCCGGTAGACCTGGGCAGAGGTGAGGGCCCATCAGCTCTGGGGTCCCACAGTGGGCACGACGCAGCTGCCTCCCTCGCGCTGGGGCCACCCCAAGACTGAGAGGTGTCCCCCTCCCCCGTCTCCCCGCTGGCCACACCTGGATCAGGTGGGGCTTGTTGCCCATCTTCCGGATCTCTGACATGTTGCGCATCTGCTGCTGCACCAGGGAGGCCTCAAAGGCCACCAGCATGGAAAGCGTGAAGACACTGTAGTACCAGTACTCGTCCAGACACCAGAGCCCCACGCAAAACACCTGCAGGACACAGCCTCTGTGTCTACACCCCCGCCCGGCCATCCACGGGAGCACACGGAGACACCTGTGGAGGCTGGGAAGGCACACCAAGGGCCGTTCCACCTGGGGCTCAGACCCATGAGGACACAGAGAAAATTTCAGGGCTGGAGATGGAGACCGCTTGGGCTGTGAAAGCCCCAAGGAACAGGAAGAAAGGGGTGGAAGAGGGTCCAAGCTGCTGCTTTACCTGGAACACAAAGAAGGGTGCTGTGGCTCTCTCTTTGAACAACTCCGAGAAGTCAGGCACCACCATCTCAGCCCTACAAGAGACCAGACCCCCATATCCTGTTCAGGTATGAGGCCTCAGAGGCCCTACCTGGATACCCCCGACCTGGGGCACTACAAGCCTCCCCGGGAAATGAGAAGCCAGAAGGCACATTCTACTCAACTACGGCTCTCCTTGTCCCTGAGGCACTGGGCCCAGCTTGCTAACTGCTGCCACCCTGCCTCCGCAGAACCAAGGTAAAGCTTCCGAAGCAGCAACAGACAGGCTGTTCAGGCAGCCACCCACCCAAGTGGGGCTAGTGTAAGAACCTGTCATCAGGTTGGGTAAGAAGGCAGGCAGAGAAGGAGCACCCGACTGTGGCATGGGAGCCCTGAAGCTGCCACAGAAAAGGCCCGGCAGCTGGGCGCTGCTGAGTCTTCTGAGGCTTAAGCCCCACCCCAAGTCGGAGCGGGGAGTTCTGGAGTTAGAATTTTCCTAAAACTCCCTTCATAAAAGTCCCAGGATTTGAGGAGCTAAAGGTGTGTTCTGTGGCACTGTGTGCGGTGGTCCAGCCCGGCCAGGGGACCAGCCAGGTCAACCAGGAGGGCCACCTCGCCCTGCCCTTGGAGACATTCCCCAGATACGGGGTGTGAGAAAAAGCAACCACTGTAATAAGAACAAAAAACCACCACCAGGCCCCACTCTGTGTTATTTGGGTGACTTTGCATGAGCTGGGAAGGTGGGAAAGGGGACATCCCAGGCCACCACCAAGGATGACCTCAGGCAGAGAGGATAGGTAAAAACTTCTTGTAAATCTTCCCATTATGGGGCGCCTGGGTGGCTCAGTGGCTAAAGCCTCTGCCTTCGGCTTGGGTCATGGTCTCAGGGTCCTGGGATCGAGCCCCGCATCGGGCTTTCTGCTTGGCAGGGAGCCTGCTTCCTCCTCTCTCTCTCTGCCTGTCTCTCTGCCTACTTGTGATCTTTGTCTGTCAAATAAATCCTTAAAAAAAAAAATCTTCCCGTTACATCGCTATTTGTGATAATACAGCTGTAATTTTTAAAAAGATATTGAGTCGGGGAAGAATTCCCTGAAAGTTCTGAGGGTTCTCAGGTGGAGGCCTTATCATGGTTGTAGGGCCGGGGGCTCTGATGATGAACAAGAGGGTCTGAAGCCCAGCTCTGCCCCTCCCAGTCACGTGTGGGCACTGGTGGTTTTGCGGATTAAAAGGAGGGAGCGTGTACAGGGCATCTGCCGTCACACCTGGTACCGAGGAGAGCTATGGTGATCACCAACAACTCCTTTTATCACTCTTCTCAAAGTGCTGAGAGGAGTATGAGGAGCATGGTGACAACTGACACTTAAAAGAAAAATTTAGAACCAAAGAGAAATCCTACAATAATTACAAAACGAGGATCAACAATCTTTTTTGGGGGGCCTCGGGCTAGGCTCCCATGAAGAGCCGCATGTGTTCCTGCTGGAGAGCCCACCAGGGTCCCTGTCAGCAGGAAAGTCCAGGGAAGACACGACTAGAGCACGTTTCTCAAAAGGTGGCCGCCATTCTCGCCTGGCATGTACTCTGGACCCCTCCACCCCATTTCCCCTTTTCCGAGGCACCAGGACTCAGGAGTGCAGCAGGGCAGAAGTGGGAAAGGAGCCACTGGCTTGGCCAGGCGTCCACGCCGTGACCATGGGCAGAGGACCAGGTCTGTCACCACGCATGGGCACACCGGGACTCACTTATTGCTCCCAAACTTCTTCTCAGCTGCACGGATCTCTGAGTCCTCCTGGAACCCTCTATTGCTCTGGTAGTATGAGAAGGCATTCCCCACGGGAAAGGCCACAGGGAGGAAGCGCTTCTTCTCCAGGGCGTCGTAGGAATACTTGATCTTCTGGAATTCGAAGGACAGCACCTCTTGTCCGTCTTCGCCCTGTGGGAGGAGGCGCTGTCTATGGCAGAAGGCCCACACCTGGGGGTGTCCGTCCGTCAGTGCCTGCGAGTCCCACCCAAGCCCCGTGCTGAGCAGCCCGGCAGCTGGTCCCTACCTCATCCCGGTGCAGGGCCACAAGCTCAGTGGAGCCATTGTTGGGGGTCGGCACCACCTTCACGAAGGTTGCTTTGCTGGGGTCGTACTCCTATGAGAGGCAAAGAGCTACAGCTGAGCCCTTCTCCACCCCCGAGCTCCACAGCCCACCCAGCCCCCGCCCTGGGGAGTTTGCAAGCACACCAGCTCCGGGCTCCGGGGGCTGGCCTGTCCACTCTGCAGTCTGTCGCTGAGACAAAGACACCACCTCACCACATGTCTGGTCTCCTATCATAAAATCTCAGTGACGGAGAGCACCCAGTGCCTGGGGCCCTGCCGAACTCAAACAGGAAGAATGTCCCCTGCGTGACCTGCACCCTCAAACCACGTGGACCACGCCCTGTCACAGCCCACTGGCCTGCTACTGCTCTGCATCTGCTCTCTCAACTATTCATTTCATGTCCCAAAGTGACGAGGGACAAGGAGGCTCAAGCCTCGGCATGAGCCGTTTTCTCTGCCTGAAACATGGGGTCACACAGTCAGCTCCAGGCCTTGGCTCAAACGTCACCTTCTTAGGAGACCCCCCACCCCCACCCCGGGAGGAGGCTCCACACAAAGGGCCCTCACAATGTTCCTCTGCTCTGCCTGGGGTTTTCCTCTTTTTAGAAGCAGCAGCAGCTGAGCGCGGGCCCTACCTCTCCCACCAGCACCATGAAGGCAAGGGATTTTGTCTGTTTGTTCACTGCTGTTTCCTCAGCACCTACGACCTGGAGTCGCTGGATGAGGGTCAGGTAGTGCGCCCTCAAGCCTGGGCTGCCCCCATCTCACTGCTGCTGCACCGGGCACCAGCCCCTGTGGTTGTGTGTGCTTTCGGCGCAAGGTGCCAAAGGGTAACTCTCAGGAGAAAGGAGAAAGGCCCTGCCCCTTGGGGAGTCCACGGGCCTCTGGGTGGGCAGAAAAGAACGACAAAGACTTAAATGCTGGTAACACGGTGGGGAAAAAAAAGGGCAAAGTGCTACACGGGGCCACCACCATACCAAGCACTTGGCAGTTTTTTGCTGCTTCTCAGAGTGGCAAGGCGAGTGGGTGTTACGGTTCTCATTTTACACAAAGGGAAAGTGAAACCGAAAGAGAAGCACCCCTGTCTGAGCTCTCTGATGCAAACCCAGATGTGCCCATCCTCACCCTGTGGTCATTTAGCTCCTCCTTGTCCTCCATCCCTGGAAGAATTTAACACGCTTTTTAGCTGTAGGTCAAAAGACTGTTGGACGTGTGGGGTGGTGTCACGCTCCCTACAACTTCCCTGAATTTTCTGGTCCCTCACTGGAGTCTTTCATTGTGCTGACCTGAAGCTACCTGTAAGTCTGAGCCCCTCCCCTGGGAGAAGGCTTGTTGGGAAAACCATTCTCTCAGAAGAGAAAGGATCCAGTCCATGTTTGAAGTCAAAGACAGGGGCCTTCAGTCTCTTTCTGCAGCCCTTCAGGCTCTTCCCTTTCCCTCTTTTTTCAGCACCGCACACGTGGGATCAAAGGGGAGGCTAGCGGGACCTTGGTGTCCCTAGATGGCCCCAAATATGCCAGTGTCAACTGAGGCAGGCCCAGAGGGCAACGGTGCAGTCACCAACAGTAACTGCTGACCCAGGGCAGCTCTCCCTATCCAGATCTTGGGGTTAAGGGTCAGAAGTGCTAGCAGGCTGTTGTATTCCAACAGAAGTCCTCATTGTCACCACCATCATCTTGGAGGCAGATAGGAAGAGGATCCAAGCAGTTGTCATTTGCTGACAAATTGCTCCTGCTACTCTTAAATGCTGCAATCCAAGTGCATTTCAAGAGCCTCTAAGCAATGAACAACAGAGTTCTCAAACCAAGCTCCACAGATAGGGAAACTCACCCCGCAGATCTAGCCTCACACTTTGAAAACCAAAATAAGGGCAGACCATTTCTAAAAAAAACAACCTAAGACTCGCTAGTATGGTAGCAATAACAGGCCAGCTAGCATTAACAAGCCAAACCAAAGAGCGACTATGCCGGAGCCTACACTGAGCTTTTTATAGGTATTACCCTATCGAATCTAAATGACCACACCAGGGAGGTATTCCAAGGAAGGGAAGTAACCTGCGCCAGGGTCGCACAGCAGGTCAGTAGCGGGGCCAGGATTTAGCCACCCAGAAGACACCGTTGGGGACTCAGGCCCAGCAAACGGGAAGCCCGGGATGGGGTACGGACCGACACGAACGTCGCGACTCGAACCCGCCGCAAGGCCCGACCCAGGCGGGGGTCGGGCTCGTGTCCGCGCACTTACCGGGGTGCAGGTGAGCACGCAGTGCGCGTGCACGGACCAATGCCCCGAGAGGACGGTGAGCGCGTGCGCGAGGCAGATGGTGGCGAGCACGAGCAGAGCGGCTTCAGGGATTTGCACCCAGCTGCTGCCCCAGCCCCAGCAGCCGGCAGCCGCGGCGCCTAGCCAGGCGGGGTAGAGCAGTCCCGCGAACGGCAGCACCGTGAGGCGCCGCAGCAGCGCCAGCCGCCGGTACGGCCACACGGCTGCGACCAGCTCGTCGCCGCTCGCTATGAGCGCCGGACCAGCGGCGAGGAGGGTGCGCGGCTGCGGCCCGGGCTTGGGCTGCCCGCCGGGCCGGGCCCCGCAAGGCCGGGCCCCGCAAGGCACCGCGTTGCCCACCACCGCCGCCGCAGCCGCCGCCATCTTTCCCAGCGCCGCGCTCGCTTCCGGGCAGAAGCACCGCCTCACTTCCGAAGTTGTACTTCCGGTGAGCCCCGGGCGCCGCCATGGCAGCCGGAGGGTAGGAAGAACAGGCCATCGTTAGGAGTTGGGTTTAGAAGTTGTTACTCAAGGCGCCGCCATGACAGGCTGAGGCCGGAAGGAGAGGCAGGGCGCGGCCATGACAGAGTCTTGAAAGGGCTAAAGCTGCCTGCTGGCCCTGCCACGCCGGACTGAGACCGGAACAGGCGAGGCGAGGCGGGCTGGGCGCCACCTTGACACCTGAACCGGAAGAGGGGAGCCCTTGTCGGGGACTCCCCCGGCACTGACCAGTTTGGACTGTCGGGGGCGGAGCCTGAACACAGCAGAGGCGGGGTTAATTACAAAAGCGCCGGGGTTCTGGGGGCGAGGCCTGGACAGGCCGAAGGGGCGGGACTTGTTAGTGGCAGGGGTCCCAGGAAGGTTTCCCAGCGGGAGAGGCCCCTCCCTCGGGGTCCTGGGCAGGACTGGCGCTGACTGGCTTACAGAGCCAACACGGCTGAGAAAAGCGGTTAAGTAATAATGATTACACACACACACACAAAGTTATTAACATAAAAATATGAAAAATGGGTGTTTATTTGAAATTACATGTATTCTGTAATATTTACTTTCCTGTTACAGAAATGCTATTGTATGAACAAAACCACAATAGGAATCATTAACAGTGGCAATCAGTAGTATTTAGTCGTACTACTAAGAGAAAACATCGCTTGAGAAAAATATAGCAACACTTTCATGCTTCTTTGTCCTCATATAGCAATTTGAACGACTTTTTAAACTCCTTATCGGATGTTCGTATCTTATAGGTTAATTGTAGCATGTTCTTGATGCATAAGTCTAAGACTTTGTAAAGGGAGAACATAATGCAGTAGGACTTAGTCAATATTCTATATTTAATAAAAGTCACGACGTTTCTTTCTGTCCCATTACACAGTAGGATATTTTTTTAAATATTGTATTTATTTATTTGACAGACAGAGATTACAAGTAGACAGAGAGAGAGAGGAGGAAGCAGGCTCCCTGCTGAGCAGAGAGCCCGATGCGGGGCTCGATCCCAGGACCCTGGGATCACGACCTGAGCCAAAGGCAGAGGCTTTAACCCATTGAGCCACCCAGGCGCCCCAGTAGGATATTTTTATTCTTTAATAAAGTTTTCTTTTCCAGTAATACTTACCTGAATGGACTGCAATCTTTAGGATAACCTTTTGTTTTATATAGTGATAAAACTCAGTCAAAGATGATATCAGTGATTTGTTTCCCTGCTCTTATCAAGCCCACAGTTACTGTGATTCTTGGTGTCGTTCCTATGTGAATCAAGCTAAATCATTGTCTCAACTAAAGCCTTTCAGCATGGATTTTACTTATTAGGTGTTTTGACTTGTATGGATTAGTTTCAAGGTCTCCAAAACGGGGGGGGGGGTGTTTGTTTTTGGTAGACCAGCTATGGGTCAATCGGTCTTTGTATATATAAACTAATCATATGCTATCTATGTCCAAAATGTCCATTATGTCTATGTCCAAAATGTTCATTATTTTTGAACATTCTAGAGCGCACTGAATGTTATGATAAATCTACCTTTCTCAGAGACAATTGTTTTTAAACACCTAGGTAATTTGAAATTGTGAAATCAAAGATTCCAAAGTTTCTTTATTCAGAAAGAAACAGAATATCCTGTTTAATTGGACCATCTTTTTTTTAAGATTTTTTATTTTTTTATTTGACAGAGATCACAAGTAGGCAGAGAGGCAGGCAGAGAGAGGGGTAGGGAAAGCATGCTCCCTGCTGAGCGGAGCACCCGATGTGGGGCTCGATCCCAGGACCCTGGGATCATGACCCAAGCGGAAGGCAGAGGCTTTAACCCACTGAGCACCCAGGTGCCCCAACGTTTTGAATTCCGAAGCAATCTTATTTCAAAAAATGAGTCTTTTTTTTTCTGTACGAATATTTAGGGACAGTTGCTTCATCCCTCTCTGGGCTCCTATGGCCTCTTCAAAGATCATCAAAGTGTTTTGGAGAAACAGAAAGTAAATTTCTACTTTACTATAATTGTTTTCTCCGTTCTAGTCTTCAATGCATTTCCAAATTAGAGTACTTCTTCTTGTCACACTTTGAAACTGTGATCTTATGGCAGGCCAACTTAAAAAAAAACCCAACTTTATTTTATTAGAGCAGTTTTAGGGTTAGGCAAAATTGAGAGAAGGGTACAGCAATTTCCTATACATCCCCTGCCACCATACATACACAGCAACCTAATTACCAACATCTCTCACAATTGTTACTAATAAACCCATTGCGTATAGTTCACCTTAGGGTTCGCTCTTGGTATTGTACATTTTATGGATTTGGACAAATACAGAATGAATGTATCCATCATTATAGTATCATACAGGGTAGTTTCACTGCCCTACAAGTCCCCTGTGATCTGTCTATTCATCCCTCCTCCCTTCAACTCCTGGGAACCACTGATCTTTTTAGTGTCTCCATAGTTTTACCTTTTCCAGAATATCTTATAATTGGAATCGTGTGGTATGTACCCTTTTCAGATTGCCTTCCACTTAGTAATATGAATCTATGGATCCTCCTTATCCTCTTATGGCTTGATATCTCATATTTTTTTTTTTTAAGACTTTATTTGACAGAGGTTACAAGTAGGCGGAGAGGCAGGCAGAGAGGAGGAAGCAGGCTCCCCACTGAGCAGAAAGCCTGATGCGGGGCTTGATCCCAGGACCCTGGGACCATGACCTGAGCTGAAGGCAGAGGCTTTAACCCACTGAGCCACCGAGGTGCCCCGATATCTCATTTCTTCTTAATGATGCATAATATTTCATTATCTGGATGTACACCAGTTTATCCATTCATGTACATCTTGGTTCTTCTGAGTTTTGAGTTATGAATAAAGCTGCTATAAACATCTCTGTGCAGATTGTTTATTAATGACTACACGGTGACTTCTAATTAATTTTCAGTTTTGAGAAATAGACATGTAGCAGTGTGTAAATTTAAGGTGTATAATGTGACTTGCTTACCACAATATAGTTAGTGAACACCACTTTACCTCACCACTTTTTTGTTGTTGTACTTATGGTGAGAACATTAAAGCTCTACTCATAGCAACTTTCAAGTATACAATATTGTTAATTATAGTCACTAGGCTGTACATTAGATACCCAGAACTTATTCATCTTGTAGCTTAAAGTTTGTACTCTGACCAACGTTATCTCCACCACTCAGCCCCTGGCAACCACCATTCTACTCTCTCCAGTTCATGTTTTTAGATTCCACACATAAGTGAGATCATACAGTAGTTGTTATCTGCCCGACTTATTTCACCTAGCATAATGCCTTCGAGGTCTAAAGGTCCATCCATATTGCCACAAAAGGCAGGATTTCCTTCTTCTTTATGACTAATATTCTAATACATACATATCTAATACATTATGAATTATATTACAAAGTGATAGTAATTCATATAATCTGAATTATATGAATAATCTCACATTCTAGTTAGTTGTATGTATCACATTTTCTTTATCCATTTATTTGTTGATGGACACTTTGGTTGTTTCCATGTCTTGGCTATTGTGAATAATGTGGCAATTAACATGGGTGTGGCTATTTCTTTGAGAGAGTGGTTTCATCTCCTTCGGATACATACCCAGAAATGGGATTGCTGATTGTTCTATTTTCAATTTTTTTCGAGGAGCCTTCATACAGTTTTCCATAGTGGGTGTGTCAATTCACAATTCCCACCTACAGTGTACAGGGGTTCCATTTTCTCCACACCCTTGCCAGCATTTTTTATCTTACGTCTTTTTTATAATAGTTATTCTAACAGGTGTGATGTGATATCTCAGTGTGGTTTTGATTTGCACTTCCCTGATGATTAGTGATGTTGAGCATCTGTTGGCCATTTGTATGTCTTCTTTGGTAAAATGTCCATTCAAGTTTTCTGCCCATTTTCTAATTGGATATATTTGCTTTTCAGTTGTATGAGTTCTTTATATATGTTGGATATTAACCGTGTGTGTGTGTGTGTGTGTGTGTGTGTGGTTTGCAAATATTTCCTCTCATTCCATGGATTGCCTTTTCATTTTATTTCTTTTGCTGTGCATTTTGGTTCGGTATAGTCCCCCTTGTTCATTTTTGCTGTTGTTGATTGTGCTCTTGGTGTCATAACCAAAATATCATGGCCAAGACCAATGTTGAGGAAATTATTTCCTATGTGTTCTTCTGGGATCTTTATGGTTTCAGGTCTTGTTAAGTCCTTAATCCATTTTGAACTAATTTTTGTGAGTGGTATAAGACAGGGGTCCAACTTTATTCTTTTCCATGTGGTTATCCAGTTGGTCCCAGCACCATTTATTGAAGAGACTATCCTTTTCCTCTTGACTATTCTTGGCTGCCTTGACAAATATTAGCTGACTGTATATGTGAGGGTTTATTTCTGGGCTGTTTCTGATCCACTGGTCTTTTTTTTTTCCTCAAAGATCTTATTTATTTGGTGGGTGGGGGGAGAGGGAGAGGGAGAAGCAGACTGCCTGCTGAGCTGGGAGCCTGAGATGGGGCTTGATCCCAGGACCCTGAGATCATGACATGAACTGAAGGCAGATGCTTAACGGACTGAACCACCCACGCACTCCTCCACTGGTCTATTTGTTTGTTTTTATGCCAGTATCATACTGTCTTGATTACTATCACTTTGTAATATAATTTGAAACCAGGAATTGTGATGTCTTCTGCTTGGGCCTGTTTTAGGATTGCTTTGGCTATCCAAGGACCTTTGCAGTTCCACACTACTTTTAAGATCATTTTCCTACTTCTGTGGAAAATGGCATTGCAATTCTGATAGATTTTGCATTGAATCTCTAGATGGCTTTGGGAAGTATAGACATTTTAACAATATTAATTTTTCTGATCCATGAACATGGGCTATCTTTCCATTTTTCTGTGACTTCAATTTCATAAATCTAGTTTTCAATGCATAGAGCTTTCACTTCCTTGGTTACATTCATTCCCAGGTATTTTAGAGTCTTTAATGCTATTGCAGATGTTGTCTTTCTTTTTTCAGATAGTTTGTTGTTGGTGTATAGAAATACAACTGGATTTAGTATACTGATTTTGTATTTTAAAACTTTCTTGAATTTGTTTTAGCTTTTTTAAAAATAGAATTTAGGATTTTTTAATGTAAAAGATCGTATCAACAAACACAATTTTACTTATTCCTTTCTGATTTGGATGCCTTTCATCTCTTTTTCTTGCCTGAGTAGGACTTCCAGTGTTATGTTGAAAAGGAGTGGTGAGAGTGGGCATTCTTGTTCCTGATTTTAGAAGGAAAGCTTTCAAACTTTCATCATTAAGTAAGATGTTGGCTGTGCATTTCAATATATATAGCCTTTATTATGTTGAGGTATGTTTCTTCTATATCCAATTTGAGGGTTTTTCTAGCATGCAAAAATGTTGAATTTTGTCAAATGCTTTTTCTGCATCTGTTGATATAATCACATGATTTTTGTCTTTCCTCCTATTAATGTGGTATATCATATTTATTGATTTGTATGTGTTGAACCATCCTCTCATCCCAGGGAAAAATCCCATTTGATCATGGCGTATGATCCTTTTAATGTGGCTGTTCAGTTTGGTTTGCTAATATTTTGTTGAGAATTTTTGCATCTTTATTCATCAGAGATACTGGCCTATGTGTGTACATATATACTTGACAGGTGGCAAAACAACACACCAGGCATTTCTTAGGCTGCATTTTTATTGTTTAAGTCAATACACAGTACTATGTCATATTTGATAGATTCCATGCTTCTATAATCAGTTAATATTTGTTGGAAAACACACAAAGATTAACAGTATTTATTCATCCTAACTGAAGTTCCTTGGGTAATAAGTTTTTCCATAATTTTAAATGAACATATTAAATTAACAACTTGTTCACTTCAATATTTTCAATAATTCCTGTTCTTTTTTAAAAAATATTTATTTATTTATTTATTTATTTATTTATTTATGTAATCTCTACACACAATACAGGGTGTAGAGATTACATACAGGCTGGAATCTACATCCCTGAGATCAAGAGTTCCATGAAGCTCCCCTGACTGAGCCAGTCTGGTGCCCCACCCCCTCTCTTTTTTTTTTTTTTAAAGACTTTATTTATTTGACAGAGAGACACAGCGAGAGAGGGAACACAAGCAGGGGGAGTGGGAGAGGGAGAAGCAGGCTTCCTGCCAGAGCAGGAAGCCCAATGTGGGGCTCAATCCTAGCACCCAGGATCATAACCTGAGCCGAAGGCAGACACTTAATGACTGAGCCACCCAGGTACCCCACCCTCTCTCTTTTCAATTTCAGATAGCCATAACAAATCTTTGTTGAGCAAAGTAAACTTCAGTTTAGTCCAAGTGGAATAATTAGAAATATGGGACAAGCAGTGTGAATTAATGAGTGTTTACTGTGTTCAATATAATTCTAGAGTATGAGAATATAAGAGATCTTAGTTTAATGTGTTAGATTCCTTCAGGTTAGCTAAGGAGACAGGAAGAGAAAGAAAAGAACACCAAGGGCCCTAACCAGGCCATGTGGGGCCTAAAAGGAAAGTCATTCACAGAGAGCCCTGGTATGGCTTTCTGACAGCAGCTCACCCCAACCCTAACTCTCACTTTAGAGTACTGTATTCCCCAACAATGAAGGTGAGCACCCCAGGATATTGGGCCACAAGGCAGTTTACTGTAAGAAAGATAATTCTGACCTCCTGTCCATCTGGGAATGAACCAGCATTCAGATATGCTTAGAAGCAGCCCTTCTGCTCAGATGCCTGATGGATAGTTCAACCTTGGATACTGATTGACCTACAGATAAAATGAGTGTCTGGGCTGCTTCATGCCTGCTCTGGTAGAATGGCTATTGTATTTAGTCTCAGAATAATATACTTTTTATGAACTGAAATTAAAGTAGTTATCATACTAGTAATTTGTAAGACAGGAACAGATTTTCCTAAAGGTATATTCGTATTATTGTGGTCATCTTATCTTCTTAAACATAATAATGCCAACCGTTATTCAAGTCTGGTAGGTGACTTTAGAGCTTATTGACACATAACACACTGGGCAACGTAAAGCCATCGTCTAGTAGTTGTTTTACATCAACCAGGTGAAGTGAGACTTCAAGTTTCTGGTAAATCTGAGACTCTTGATACGGAAACATCAGGAAATTTATATACCTGGATTTCCTTATTGTGATTTTGGGCAGAGAAATAACATGACTTGGTTATAAAAATAAGTGTCATGTAGAAGGAGCAAAATACACTTACCTTGAACCCAATGGAGAGCCAAGAAATATCCCATGCATATATTGTCAACTAACCTTTGACAAGGGCACCAAGAATGCACAATAAGGAACGGATAGTCTCTTTAGCAGCCTATTAAAAACTAGGTATCCACATGCAAAAGAAGGAAATTGAACCATTATCTTACACCATCCAAAAATTAACTTGAAATTGATTAAAGACTTTAGTGTAAGACATGAAACTATAAAACTCCTAAAAGAAAACATAGGGACAAAGCTCCTTAACATTGATTGGTCTTGGCAATAAACTTTTTGGATCTGACATGAAAAGCACAGGCAAGAAAATCAAAAATAAGCAAGAGGAACTGCAAAATAAGCCTTTCTCATTTTTTTAAAGAATACCGCCAAAACAAAGCATTTAAAAATATTTTTAATATAATATTATATATTCATTTTATATAATATATAATATATATTCTATATATAAAAATATATTTTATATTATATTCTATATATATATAAATATATATTCTATATATATTTTAAGATTTTATTTATTTATTTGAGAGAGAGAGCACACAAGCAGGGGGAGTGGGAGGCAGAGGGAGAAGCAGGCTCCCTGCTGAGCAGGGAGCTATATGCAGGACTTAATCCCAGGACCAAAGGATCATGATCTGGGCTGAAGGCAGAAGGCTGAGCCACCCGGGTGCCCTAAAAATATTTTTGATAAATTTAGGTTGAGAAGTTTATCTATAGATCCTGGGAGTTTTGAAAAACCTGCCATAGTTTGCTTCTGTAGAAATAGTCAAGCACTCCATCTGTCATTCCCAGGACTTGGAGATTTCCGTCAAATGCCAAACTGACCCACCAATCTTGACTGTTTATGCTAACAAGTGTGTTTTAATGACCAGTTATAAACATTAACTAAAAGGTATTTTTTCTTGCAGGAGATGTTAAGCATTTAAAAGATTACATGAAATACTGCTCCTGATGTCTGTTAGTAATATTGCTGTCATCACCTACAAAACCTCACCATAATAATAAAAATCAGATAAAAATAAAATGACCATTGTGGAAATAATAAGATTATTTTGACACTAAATATGGGGCATCTGGCTGGCTCTGTTGAAAGAGCATGTGACTCCTGATCTCAGGGTCTTGAGTTCCTGCCCCTCATTGGGTGTACAGATTACTTAAATAAAAAACTTTTTTAAAAAATCTAAAAAAAAAAAAAAAACTAATCAAAATTCCTGCACAGTTCTGAAAATGGAAATTGAAAATCTGATTCTAAAATGCATATGAGATGTAAAGGCCCAAGAAGAGCCAAGTTGTTAGAGAAGAACTATATAAGAAAGACAATTCTATAAATCTAAAAACTTAATAAAAGGAATAACAGTTAAAGCAATGATATTGAAATGAGACTAGAAAACAGAACAATGGAAAGGATTACAGCCCCAAAACAGACCAACATTTATGGGGACCTGTGAGCTATGACAAAAGTACTGTAGATTACAGAAAAAAATGCATTTAAAAAATTAATGGTGCTAGGTTAATTGGACAGCTGTATGGAAAGGCAAATCTATCTATCTATTTATTTATTTGAGAGAGAGAGAGTATGCAAGCAGGGTGGTGGCAAGAGGAGTAGAAGGAGAGGGAGAAAGCTCCATGCCCAGTGCAGAGCCTGACATGGGGCTCAACCTCAAAACCCTGAGATCATGACCTGAGCCGAAATCAAGAGTTGGACGCTTAATCAACTGAGCCACCCAGGTGCCCCAAAAGGCAAATCTTAAAACTATCACATACCATTCACAAAAATCAATTCCAAGAGAAATGTACATTTAAGCATGAATGTTAAAAAATAATCTTTAATAAATTATTCTTATGATCAAGAGTTAGGGAAAGATTTCTTAAAAAAAATTCTTCCTTTTTTTAAAATTTTTTAAAGTAATCTCTACACCCAATGTGGGGCTTGAACTCACGACCTTGAGATCAAGAGTCGCATGGTCTTCCAACAGAGCCAGCCAGGTACCCCTAGTTAGGGAAAGATTTCTTAAACAGATCACAGGAAGCAATAGCTATAAAGGAAGAGCTTAATAAATTGAACTACATTCAAATTAAGAATATGTGCCTATTGAAAGACACCATGAAGAGAGTGAAGAGGAAAGTAAAGAGAACAGATATGTATAACACATATAACTGATAAAGGGCTCACATTCAGAATATGTAAATAACTCCTGTAAGTCAATAGGAAAAAGACACTCTAATAGAAAAATGGGCAGAAGACCTGAATATGTAATTTACAAAAAAAGATACCAAAGTGAGTTCAACTTCCTTAATGATCATGTACATCTGAATTAAAATCACAATGAGACCCTACTCCACATCCTCCAGAATACCAAGATTAAAAAGACTGTCAGCACCAAGGGTTTGTGAGGATGTGGTGCCATGAGTACTCATTTGCCGTAAGAGGGAGTGCACTGTGTTTGACATTGTACACTAGATCTAACAGTGAACATAGCTTAGGACCAGGTATCTCACTCCTGAGATAACAGAAAAGCATGTGTGTCAAGAGACATGTACAAAAATATGTGTAGCATCGTTATTTGACATAGGAAAAAAAACCTGGAAAAATATTTCAATGAGACATCTGCTTTCAGCTTGGAAGCGGTCATTCCTGTCCTCACCATAAGAAAAAAGCTAAACAAACTGAAAATCAACAACTCTTTTTTTAGATCCATAAGGAAAAAGATAGCAGGGCAAACTACTATCCCCCCCAAAATGGAGAGAGGTGAACACAATCAGCTTGCAAGGGTCACAAGCAGCTGTTAAGAGACAGTGGTGGGGTAAGAAACTTACCCTGTAATTCACGAATTAGCATGCCAGAGGCTCCCTATGCACAAGCTCAAGAGTTAAAAATTAAAGGGGTGGATCCCATACTTTCATGAGCTTACTTCTAGAAGCCCCCTCGGATTCTCCTTGAAGATCAGAGAAAAACTTCCTGCTTCCCTCAGGGGAAGGGAAAAAGTAACCATTTTGAAATATGCCCAGAGTATTCTGTTCCCCTTAAAAAAAAAAAACCCTGCCCTCAAGGAAACTATTTTACCAAGGTCTAACCATTCTGTATTTTACCAGACCCTCACAAACATGGGAAATGGGAAATAACCAACTCCAGTTCCCTGTAGCTTTCCAGTCTCACTGAAGCAGAGGGTGGGGAGTGGCCAAGAAGCGGTTGTAAAGGTCTCAGCCTGAGGCACTGGCTCACTAAAAGTTAACTGACTTAATCATAAGACTAGAGGACACTTCTCCTCCCTCCACCCCTCATCACCACATTGTTATGTATAGCTCTGAACGACAAGAGAGGATTACAATGGAAAGAATTGCAAGCCTCAGACTTTATTTCAGAAGCAGTCTCTAAGAAAACCCAAAGACAATAGAGGGCGGTGGGGAATCAAAGGACACCAGAGGACATTCTAGCCTCTAACACCAAAGCTTCAGCAGATGGTAAATAAACAACTTCTACACGAATAAATGTAGAACCTCACACTAAACGCATATTTACCTCAGGTCTTTTACCTGGTACATCATGCTCAGCTTTCAACAAAAACTACAAGACATACTAAAAGGCAAAAACCTATCATTTGAAGACACAGAGGAAGCATCAGAACCAGGATCAATACGGAAGAAATTTTAGAATTATCAGAGCAGGAACTTAAAATAACTATGATCACTATTCTAATGGAAAAAGTGGACAACACAGGAGAACATATGGGTAATGTAAGAGAGAGATGGAAACTCTTAAGAATCAGAAGGAAGTGCTAGAAATCAAAAACACTAAAAGAAATAAATAATGTCTTCGATGGGCTCATCAGTAGGCTGGACACAGTTGAGAAAAGAATCAGTGAGCTTGAAGATATGTCACTAGAAACTCCCCAGACAAAAAAGCAAAGAGAAAAAAGAATGAAACATTATATCTAAGAACAGTAGGACAATTTTAAAAGTGTTATCATGGGGCGCCTGGGTGGCTCAGTGGGTTAAGCCTCTGCCTTCCACTCAGGTCATGGTCTCAGGGTCCTGGGATCGAGCCCCACTTTGGGCTCTCTGCTCAGCGGGGAGCCTACATCCCCCTCTCTCTGTTTCTGCCTGCCTCTCTGCCTACTTGTGGTCTCTGTCTGTCAAATAAATAAATAAAATCTTTAAAAACATAATAAAAGTGTTATCATACTTATAATGGGAATACAAAAGGACAAGAAAGAAGGAATATATGAAGTAAAAATGGGTGAGAATTTTCCAAAATTAACGACAGACACCAAACTACAATGAGGAAGCTCAAAGAACAGTAGGCAGACAAATACCAAAAAAAAGTCTACATTTTGGCGAATCATATTCAAACTGCAGAAAAATCAAAGACACAGAGAAGATCCTGAATTGTAAGAAGGCAGGTGGGGGGAATATACATCTTATTTATAGAAAAACAAAGAAAAGATTTTCACTAGACTTCTCTGCAGAAACCCGCCAACCTAGACTTGTGTTCAGCAAAATATCTTTCCAAAAAAAAATGTAGGAAAAATACTTTCTCAGACAAACAAAAATTGAGGGATTATATAACCAGTAGATCAGCCTGTCAAGAAATGTTAAAAGAAGGTCTTCAGAGAGAAGGAAAATGATAACAGGTAAGAAACTCAGATATACATGAAGAAAGGAAGAGCATTAGAGAAGAAATAAATGGGCTTCTCCCACCCCTCACATTTTGGTGCCAAGCCCATACCTGGATCCCCAGGCCCGTGCTGAAGGATACAGACATGGAGCATGTGGCTCTGTGGGCTTAAAAAGAAAAAATAAAGCAAGACTTGCTTTCGTGCTCCATAGCTGCAACCACTACACTTAAAGACACCACAATGGACATAACAAGTTCTCACAGCAAGCTCACGGAAGGGCGAAATCTACTCCAAAGACTTGCGCAAAATTTGGAAATAAGAAACAAAAACCTGATGAACGCTATCTTCTCTTCAGCTTTACCGAAGCTGGTAATGTACCTTATTGTGTCTTATGCAACAGAATGATGCCCTACAGTGTTAAAGAAAAAACAATTTGGAAGAAAAGAGAAGAACCGGAGCTGGACACTAGTAGTTAAAGCAGGAAGAGCAGATTTTATTCCAGTAACTGAATATTGCAATAGGGGAAAAAGGGGCCTCAGTGTAGAACTGGGCCCCATCTCCAGGACAGCACGAAATGGGGATTTATAGCCAACAAACAGGGTCAGGGTGAGGGGATGGAAAATTGCTAAGAGGAAACCACAGGAAGAGAAAGATTCTAGTTAAACAGACCTGACAGGATTCTTGCCAAAGGCAGGTCAGAGCGGTCAGATGCTGCACCAGGGAAAACCCACAGCCCTTTCACCCGTGAGTCTTTCTCCTTCGAGTCTCCCTTACTACTCACACGAAACACTTCACTTCTGGTCACCAAATGCGTGGTTTTTTCCCCCTGCATGAAGCAATCCTCCATGACACCAGCTGGGGTGTTCTACAGTTCAACTCAATTCTGACATCGTCTGTCCAGAGACAGCATCAAGTTCAACAGGTTAAGGGTTCAGTCCCACACAACAGCCTCCCCACCTCACCCTCCCCAACTTCAGACGCCAAGTTCAGGTTATCACCTGTGCTTCTGACTGGTCAGCTCTAGTGGGGAAGTTCCAACAACCCCTTCCTTAGGTTCAATTCATTTGCCAGAGTGACTCACAGAGCACCATTTTATTAAAGGTTGTGATAAAGGATACGTGAATAGTTAGAGGAAGAGATGCACTGGGTGAGGTCTGGGAGGGTCCTGAGCACAGGAGCTGGGGTGCATCACCCTGCCAATGTGGATGTGTTCATCCATGTGGAAACTCTCTGAACCCCATATTATTGGGATTTTTATGGAGGCTTCCTCATGTAGATCAATAACTCCATTTCTGGCCCCTCTCCCCTCCCTTGAGGACTGGGCGGGGGGCAAAGGGGTAGTGGTGTGGAGCTGCATGTCCCAAGATCTAATCATGGCTTGGACTTTCTGATGACAGTCTCTGTCCAGGAGTCATCCAGGAGCCCACCCAGAGTTGCCTCATTAGAACAAGACATTTCTACCAAGAACAAGACATTCCTACCACCCAGGAAATTGCAAGGGATTTAGGAGCCCTGTGTCAGGAGCTGGGGTTGAAGACTAAATACTGAACAAGAGATGCTCCTAATGCTCTGAACGCTTGGGAAATTGTAAGGGTTTCAGAAGCCTGTGCCCAGAACCGGGGGCAGCGGGAAGGTGAGGCCGGAGACCAATATATGCGTTTTATTTTCTCAGATACCAAAGGGGGGAGATGAAGAATATTATCAGATATTGAGGGCAGGGAGTTCTCTCTAAACTGATTTGGCAAGATTCTTGCTATAGTTGGGTGGTATAGGATAGCCAAAGACAGACTACAAGGTTCAGGCCTAGAGGAGAATGACTGAGGTTTAATCAAGGAGAGTCTTTGCCCATAGCTTTTGTGAAGCCAGTTAAATTGTGGTATTATTTTGACACTGATCAGCCAGAGTTTCAAGAAAAAGAAACTGAATTCTTTTAAGTATGGACATCATGGCTTTCTTTAAACACCAAAAATCATGGTGGATTTCCAAACTAGACGTGAAAAGGCCACCAAAGCATCCTACAGGTTTTAATTTTTAGCACGGTAAATACCAATCACTATAAGCCACATAAACAAACAGGCCTTTGGGGGTGTTCCCCTCCCCCTTAATAAAGAGTAAAGGGTTCCTGAGACCCAAATGAGAGAACCATTGTGAATTATCCCTAGCTTTAATACGTCCATTTCTATCAAAAGAGAATCCTAAGTACCTCCCTGTATAAGCTCTTGGCCAGGCTTATGTTTTTTAGTTCTTTTAGGTCAGGGAGCCAGTGTTTGGTGAGCTGAGGGACTTTTGACCACCGTTAGCTTTTCCCCTTTGTTCTCTTTCTCTTTTGGTTCTTTTTTTTCTCATCTTGATGTAGTATGTTAGTACTGTTAGAGGGCGTTTCTAGTTAGTATTGCTAGCGGTAAGTCACTGAGCAGAGGGACCTCAGAGCCATCCGGGCGACCAGGAGACCCGCATTGACAACTACTGGCTCCTCCAGACCCTCAGCCAGGGCGGCTTTGACAAAGTGAGGTTGATCTGGCACAACCTGAGTGGGACAGAGGTGTCCATGAAGGTCATTAACAAGAGTCAGCTGAGCTCCTCCGGCCTCCACAGACTATTCCTTGAAGTCCAGAGCACGAAGGCCCTGAATCATGACCCTCAAGTCATGATACCACGCGAGGTGACTGACACCACGGAAACACTCTATCTGGTCACGGAGTACGCCATAGGCACTTGATCCCCCCCACACTGGACCATGCCTGCATGAGAGAGGAGCAGCCCTGGAGGCAGATTCTGCCAGATAGTGTCCACTGTGTCGTACCATCACCAGGAGGGTATCGTCCACAGGGACCTAAAGCCAGAGAACCTGCTTTTGGAAGCTGACCTGAACATCAAGGTTGCAGACTTTGGCTTCAGAAACGAGTTTGCTGTCGGCCATGAGCTGAACACCTTCTGTGGTAGTCCCCCTTATGCCAAAATACAATAGCCTCGTGGGGGCCGTGCGCAGCCTGGAGCCATCCTCCATACAATGACTATCTGGCGACCGGCAGGTCCCTGCCTTTACAGCACCTCAAGAAGCTGTGGGAGTGGGTACTGCACGCAACAGGCCACATTCCCCTTTATATGCCTGTGGAGTGTGAAAACCTACTAGAGAAATTCCTGACCCTCAGTCCCAGTGAGAGAAGCACTTTAGAGGAAACCATGAAGGACCCATGGATGAACATGGTCCATGAAGAGGAACTAAAGCCTTACATTGAGCCACTCCCTGACTACAAGGACCCCTGGCAGAATTGAGGTGACATTATCCCTGGGCTCCAGGTGGGACCAGATCCAGGACCTGTCAGTGGGCTGGAATGGACGTGATGACCCGATGGCCAACTACTTGATTCTAGGCTACAAGAGCCCCAAGGTGGAGGAGTGGACCACTGCTGTGAAGCCCCGGCCTTCAGCTGATCCTACCAGCAGCTGCTGTCCTCCCCCATCCTGTATGCTTCAGCCTAGGGCCTCTGCCAAGGCAACCACACTCTGCCAAGTGTGGTTTTGGGGAGACTGTCATTCCCACCTTTGTGGTATTCTGTAACTCAGAAAGCTGGCGGCACCAGGCCTGGAGACGAGGACCACCCCATTCCCCAGCAGAGTCCTGGGGCCTCCCCTCCACCCACAGCATCAGCCGCAGTGGTAGAACCCCATAAGGACCCAGTCACCCTCAGGGTTTATCCTATAATGGAAACTCCCTCAATGCTGAGTGGCCCAGTGATGGGACCCCAACCTCCCCCTCTGGCTGACAGGCGGTTGTTGGGAGCTTTTTCAACACCCTACTCAGACAAGATATCCGTGTTTCAGGCTGCCCGGAAAGAACTGGTGTGGCCCTTAAAACACAGTGAAGCCAGCGAAAGCTCACACGGTGGATAGGCGAGGCAGGGATATAACCAAAGATTGCTTTTAAAGAGGGAGCCAGAAGATCCTGAGTTCCACAGAGCCCCGCGACAGGTGTGGGAGCCGAGCCAGGACTGAGGCGACAGCTGTGGGGATGGGAGTGGTGCAAGGAGCTTAACGGCGCGTGTGCAGGGAAGCCAGGACTGCATGCAAGGGAGGAGAGCAGGTGAGGACTGCCGAGGTGCTGTGCATGGGATTCAAATCAAGGGAGTACCTGCGCTTCCACAGCATTCAAAGGCAATGAATCCAAAATGCTGGTGAGCTTAAAGGATGGCTGGGAGCCACCGGGGAGATAAGAGGAAGGGGTGGCCCTTTGCCCCAACCTGGATGAATCTTCAGAGACCAGACTGTTGTCCTGGGGCACTTTTTCCCTCCTGCTCTTCTGTCTCTTCCTCCATTGTTTGTCAGGGAAGGGAGATACTGCTGTGGAAATAAACATAATAAAAAAAATTTAATAAGGAAGCATTTAACAGCTATTTTCTGAGTTGCTACTTATTTATTTATTTATTTGACAGACAGAGATCACAAGTAGGCGGAGAGGCAGGCAGAGAGAGAGGAGGAAGCAGGCTCCCTGTTGAGAAGAAAGCCCGATGCGGGGCTCAATCCCAGGACCCTGAATCACGCCCTGAGCCGAAGGCAGAGGCTTTAACCCATCGAGTCACCCAGGGACACCTTCTGAGTTGCTTTTAAAGCTGGATTGTGGGAGGTGATTATTGATTCAACTGGTTCTCATTCATGGTTGTCTTACACAGGATTGTCACTCCCTTGAGCAGGTTTGACAATAATGGTATTAATACCAACAAATAACAATAGCATTTACTAGTGGCCACCGACTTTCTAGACCATTTCAGTTCCTTTTAGGTACAAGTGCCCAATGAATAGATTAGGAAATCAATGTTGAGTGGGGTTAGGCACTTGGTACAATCATGAAGCTGGTGAGTGGCAAAACGCGTGTTGGGAGCTTGTCCTCTAGGGCCTCTCGTGGTTCAGGCCCGGGGGCCCCCACAGTCCTGGTTTTGACATCCTGCCTGAAAGTGGGAGTGAATGTGGAGGGAGGCAAATCCAGAGAGAAGTTTTTAGATGGAAGAAGTTCTCGATCGTGTTTCAAAGGCAGCTGAAAGACTGAGAGAACAACCACTTAATCTTGAATTTAGTACAATGGCAATCATCGGTGACGCCCCTGAAAACCATTTTGGTGAAGTGGTGTGGAGGGAAGCTGGACTGGAATGGGTTTAGGTGAGGAGCTGAGGAGAGGTAACTTGAATGGAGCAGAGAAGAATGGGAAATGGAGGGGGGGGTCAAAGGAGATCTGCGTTTAATACACAACATTATGGCACGATTGTATGCTAAGGTTGGCAAAGGATCACCACTGACTTGGGACTGCAGAACTCTGAGGTCAGAATCTGAAAGGACTTCTTAGCCCCAACTCTACTAAATCTTTAAAAAGTTCCTTACAACTTACAGCCCACTGACAAGTCCTTGAGACAGGCAGAGCGACCTTCTTTTAGGAACTTAACTCAATACCTTGCTAGAAGCAAAAGGCAATCTTAGCCTAATGTTAGCCCCACCTCCAAGATCTCGTAAATCTTCTTTAATATATAAAAATTCCTTTGAAAGTTTCCTGTATCTCTACTACCCACCCCCACCCTGCCAAGATACATGTTTGCAATCATCCTCCAAGCATATGGCCCACTGATATACATCTGATGGGTCTCATGACTAAGGTTTCACCAGACAGTAGTAAATGCCCTTTTCCTAACAACAGCTGACCCCTGGCTTCCAAATTCCTTCAAGACTTAAGCTCTCTTTATCTCCCTCGCAACTTGAAAGTATTTAACCGGCTACTCCTCACCAGTGCAATTCTGCCTAAGGATCCTGTCCCCTGTGCTTTAATAAAACCATCCGTTTTGCAACAAAGACGCCTCAAGAATTGACTGTTCACTCTGAACCCCAACATTTTCACATCAAGTAAACTCTACCCCCAACATGGGGTTCGAACTCACAACCTGCAAGAATTGCAAGCTCTTGTGACTGACCCAGCCAGACGCCGAGAAATTGACAGGGTTTTTATTTGATGGACTTACTATGCCTTATAATTTTTTCTTTTTTTTTTTTTTTTAAACATTTTATTTTTTAATTTTTTTTAAATATTTATTTATTTGACAGACAGAGATCACAAGTAGACAGAGAGGCAGGCAGAGAGAGGGGAAGGGAAGCAGGCTTCCCGCTGAGCAGAGAGCCCGATGCGGGGCTCGATCCCAGGACCCCGGGACCATGACCCGAGCCGAAGGCAGAGGCTTTAACCCACTGAGCCACCCAGGTGCCCCGCCTTATAATTTTTTCTATTTAAAATAATGGGAAGTAAGATCTCCTTAGAATTTCTTCTCAGAGAAAGTCCTGACATTTCAGGCATAGACTATTAACAATCACTAATGGCATATGACTTCCCAGCTTCGCCTTAGTTTTAAGTTTTAATTACTTACCTTGGAAATTACTTAACTTCATTTCTTCCAAAACTGGCAGTAGGATTGATGCTCCAGAAAGTCGTACCATGGATATTTTGCTTTCTTTGCCTCCTCCCTGCACAGAATTGGAGCTTTGCATAAGTGAGTTTGAGGCGTGTGTAGTGATGGAGTAATTGTAGTCAGAAAAACTAAATGGAAAAATAACTTGGGAAATTATCACTATAACCCCCAGCAGCAACAAATTGTTCAATTATTTTGTGGTTCTGAAAGGATATTAGGGGTTCCAAAGGAACGGGACAGCAGGGCAGAACCTGTTGTTCTACCTTCCTCCACGAACTTCCCTGATCTTTTGGGAAGGACTAAAGGGAGTTTGTGGTCCTGCTGGCCTATGTGAATGAGGCCAAGAGGGCCACTATAGGTTAACCAGACCAGAGCGGGGAGTCAGAGAAGTGGCTTGGGCATGGTCCCCAAGAGGATTAGGAGGTCACTGACCTGCCCGCCTAACTTTCCCAACTGCACCATGCAGCATTGGGCCTGTCCACCGTCCTGTTTCTCCTTTTTCCAACACCGGATTGGGCAGTCCCCCTAAGAGGACTGACGAGATACGGTCTGTTCAGCCAGCCCAGGGGTACAAGGGGCACTCTGGGCAGCCACACCACTTAGGGTCCATGGAGACGATTATGGTAGCCCCGACGCACAGAAGTGACGGCGGGAAAGGTGCCTTTGAAAAGGTTAGGTTTCCAGGTACCGGTATTTCCATCGTAGTCGGTGAGTTTACGTTTCAAATACCGGCTTAGGAGTTTCCACGCGAGTTCCACGGACCCTTACCAACCGCCAGGTCTGCTCCAGTCGTTAAGCCCCACCCCCACAAGGGGCGGCCTCAACGTGCGCGGCCCCGCGGTACAACGCATGCCCGAAGGGGCGTGGCTCGGAGGGCGTGGCGAGTAGAGGAGGGTGAGAGGAGGTGGTAAGGGCGGTGCGTGCTGAGCCCTGGAGACTGGGTTGCACCCATGGCCAACCCCTCTCAGGGTGTCCGGTGTGCCGGCCTGCGAGAAATCCGGCTTCGGCCGCAAGAAGTGGCGCCATCCGCAATTCGTGAAGATGCTCTATCACGATTACAGCGCTACTCAGGCGGTCCGCTGGGCCGCGCTGTGTCTCTGGGGGCAGGGCTTGGGGGAGATACGCGCTCCTCTGGGCGTGGCGGGACCGCCCCTGTACGCGGAGGGGCGGAGCAGAAGGAAAGGTGAACCTCCGGGCATTCTGGGAGCTGTAGTCTTTCAATTGCCCCCAGCCGGCTGCTTTCAGGGTTGCAGGACTACAACTCCCAAGATGTGCTGGGGGCGCTGGGCGCTCTTTGTGGTTCACTGTCCCCGACTGAGATTTTGTGGCTCTCTTTCTTTACCCCATTCCCATTCAGTTGCTTTGTTTGTCGTTTCCTAGGAGCCGTTTGGTTGTTTCTATATCTTGCAGTGTTTTTAGGGAGTCTGCGCTCAGTACGGAAGTCACTGTACAGTAAGAACAATAGTTACCTAGTTGTAGCTCTCATGTTTGTCCTCTCCAATGGAGATGAGAAGAATCTTTGTGGCTCAGTTCTCATTCCCATGCAAATAGAGCCACTTACAAAGCTGGACATTTCATCTTGGGTCTCATTGATGTTATTCTTTTCATCTATTTTGAAATATACTTTGCTAATAACATGGACACTGACAGGCATTTTTACCTAACATCTCTATGAAGGAGGTCTATGATCCCCATTTTACAGTTGTGGAAACTGAGGCTCAGAATGGTTAAGTAGCTGCCTAAACCTCACATAATTTCTTTGCACGTTTTGAATCTTAACCTGGAGCTCTGCCTCTCTGGTGTATACACTCTGTGTGAAAGAAGATGAGTGTTTGCAGAATTTTGGCGGAAGGAGCTGAAAGCAACTTAAATGATTTTAATTTGAATACAGCTTTGCACAAGTTCTTTATGTCTTATTTTAACCTCCTGAATGCCTGTAACTCTCAAATATGCATTGGGTGTTTCAGGAATTCACACACTTTTTTTTTTTTTAACATATTCAAATGGCCTTACATGTTGTGTTTTAAGGTGCAGGAGAATCAACAGTGATGTTATAATTTTTCAATTATCAAATTTAGGGCCATCAGCCAACTTAGTACTTTGCAGCTGGACAGATCTGCAGTGCCTGATGCTGCTGGGCAGTGAGCTCTGGGAAAGGGAGAGATGTCTTATAGCGCTGGCAGCTGCTCCTCTGGTTGGGCACTGTCTTCAGTGGCCTATGGGTATGTGAGCTCCTGGATCTTATATGGCTCTGGCTGGCTTCTTGTTTTGTTTTGTTTTTTAAATAATGTTTTCTTTCTTTCTTTCTTTCTAAGATATTTATTTATTTATTTGACGGGAGAGTGAGACAGCGAGAGAGAGAACACAAGCAGGGGGAGTGGGAGAGGGAGAAGCAGGCTCTCTGCTGAGCAGGGAGCCTGATGCTGGGCTTGATTCTGGGACCCCAGGATCATGAACTGAGCTGAAGGCAGTTGCTTAATGACTGAGCCACCCAGGTGCCCCTTGTTTTTTATTTTTATAAGGAAAGTGAAGTTTAGATGTTTTGTTATTTATTTATTTATTTGACAGAGCGAGATAGCTCGGAGGGAAAGGGAGAAGCAGACTCACTTGCTGAGCAGAGAGCCTGACCTAGGACTTGTTCCCAGGATCCTGAAACCGAAAAGTGATCATGAAAGTGATCATGCGGTAGATATGTGTTTTCTTTTACGTGTGTGTGTGGGTGTGTGAGAGAGAGAGAGAGAGAAATAATGAGCCCAGTAATTTCATATGAACCCATGGCTGTTCTCAACCGAGGACAGTGGTGGAAAAGTTGATTTATGTATAATCACCGCCTTCGTACTTCATACAGAGAAGACTTGTCTCCTACTGGAACAGCTGTGGTGAGAATTCTTTGCCGTTTATATCTTGCTCGTCTGTGCCTATGTGCTATTTTAGGGGCAGTGCTAATGGTTCAGCTTGTAGAGTTCCCTCACATACATTTCCAGTTTTTCCCTTGTTTGGGCTTAAAATGCAACAACATTATTATCTTAAATGGCATAAGTATCTTTGTTGATGAAGAAATTCTATTGCAAAATACTTGTCCTTTTAAAATATTTATTTATTTGACAGAGAGAGAGAGAGAGCACAAGCAGGGGGAGGAGCAGAGAGAGAGGGAGAAGCAGTCTTCCCTCTGAGCAGGGAGCCTGCCGTGGGACTCCATCCCAGGACCCTGAGATCATGACCTGAGCTGAAGGCAGACACTCAACCGACTGAGCACCCAGGCAGCCTCAAACACTTGTCCTTATGAAAAGAAAAAGCAGAGTCAGAGAATCTTGATGCAGTGTCCTGCATTCTGCATGACCAAACAGGCTTTATATACTGAAGGATGGTCCTAGCCTGGCCCTTTCTGAAGACAGGTCTCTCTCTCCTATTTTCTCTGGGACCTTACAGCTACCACTGTCACTGTTTCTTTTATAACTTCATCCTCTCTGTTCACAGAGTAACAGAAACCTTTTTCAATGAATTCAGGTCTCTCCATTCCTTCAAAACTAGCCAAAAAAATTTTTTTTGTTGGGGAGGGACAGGGGGGAGAGAGAATCTTAAGCAGGCTCCACACCCAGCTCAGAGCCTGATGCAGGGCTCGATCTGACAACCCTGAGATCATGACCCAAGTGAGCTGAAACCAAAGAGTCAGATGCTCAACTGACTGAGCCACCCAGGTGCCCCTGGCCACATTTTCTAAATTTTCTTCTACCTATTATATTTCTTCTCGATGCACTTCCAAAATTAAAAAAAAAAACTATCTATAGATTACTGCCAGTTTCAGAACAAAGATTAGTTATAAAGGGGCAAAAATGGGTGGTTTGGAACAAGGATAAAGAGAAGTATTTTCTTTATATTTTTTAGAGTTTTGCCAAATATTCAGCTGTATTCTAAGAAAACAAAATTAAAATTGAAAAAAAAAAAGCAAAACTGACCCTTTATTGCCCATTCAGGCCCAGTCCTTCAGAAGTGCCTCTCTTCCTCCTGCTCCCTCCATCCTGCACAGACTTCATGGCAGCACATGGAACCCTGGACTGACAGAACTCACCTGCCGATGCACCTGCCTGCCCAACTAGACCTTGAGTATCTGCACTTACTCATTCTTCCCACCTGTGTCCAAAACATGGCCTAGCTCACTGCAGTCAGAGATGTGGTTAAGGAGTCTGTCATTTCTATATCAAGGCCATGATCTAGAGAGAAAATCTAACCTCTCATATTCCCTCTTTGCAAGCATAGCCTTCATGGAGACTGGGGACACCTTAGTACAAATGTTGGAAAGGAACTGATTTCCCCATCAGTCCCTGACCCAGTACAATCATCACAGAGACATGGGACAATGACCGTAGCTCAGAGCCTTGGACACCTTCCAGATGCGCTTAGAAGATGTATTTGATCCAAGTGGAGACACCTTCCTATCTACTGGAAACAAGTTTTCAATTCAGGAGAAGGAGAAACGCCCTGCTGACCTGTATGTGACAAGATATTTCATGGATAGAAGTAGAACTACAGATGAGTTGAAGAGAGAGACATCCCAAGGACAAGAGCTCTATCGGCTCAGTCTGTCACCGTCCTCAGGAAGCTCAGGCTCATCTTTCTCTCTCTCATTGAGTCCATCTGCTGGTGTCTCTGTTACTGTTACTGACCTCTCTTCCCATATGCAACTTTCCCCAGTCCATGCCCTTCTTGTCTTAAAGGCCCCTTGGGCTTCTGAGACTCTTCCGCCTCATTGACCTCAGGTTTATGCCTCAGAAAAGGTGTGTGGGAAAGTATTTTTTTAAAAATATCTTAATTTATTTATTTATTAAGATTTTTTTTAAGATTTTTATTTATTTGACAGAGAGAGACACAGCAAGAGAGGGAACACAAGCAGGGGGAGCAGCAGAGGGAGAGGGAGAAGCAGGCTTCCCGCCGAGCAGGGAGCCTGATATGGGGCTCAATCCCAGGACCCTGGGATCATGAACTGAGCTGAAGTCAGACACTTAACGACTGAGCCATCCAGGCGCCCCAAGATTTTTATTTATTTATTTGACAGACAGATTACAAGTAGGCAGAGAGGCAGACAGAGAGAGAGGAGGAAGCAGGCTCCCCGCTGAGCAGAGAGCCCGATGTGAGGCTTGATCCCAGGACCCTGAGATCATGACATGAGCCGAAGGCAGAGGCTTTAACCCACTGAGCCACCCAGGCGCCCCGGGAAAGTATTTTTGAGCAGGGATTTTTCAAATGGCCTCAGGACAAGTCAGGTTAACCCTGCTTCAGAGGGAGAGACTTGGAGCAGGTGACAGTGATCCTTTGAGCATGTTAGTCCTCAGGGTAAAGCCCAGAACTTGATATTGGAGCAGATCTCTGACACTGAATGAGCCCATTTAACTTTATGTATGAGAAAACTGAGCCCAGAGAGGTCAGGTTACTTGCCCATCCTCACACAGCCTGTATATGACCTTGCACCCAGGAGTAAAGTGCCCTTCACACTCCATTGGCCTGTGTGCTTGTCTTCTTCCACACCTTTACCTGCTAAAATCAGATTGAGATGAAAACTGGTTAAGTTCTGGGGTACAACAGTGGTTCTGAAACTTTGTTTCAGACTAGAATTACTTGGAGAGCTTAAAATAATATTGACATCTGGCTGCATACAGGATCAGTTAAATCACAACTTCTGGGCTGAGCTCCAGGTGACTGGGTACCGGAACCAAGGCAAATAGCTTGACTTGTCTGTGCCTGGGAGTGGGGAAGGGTAGGAGAGGACAAGTGGCCTGGAGGGTCCAGTCCCCTTCTGGCATCCTGTGGGCCTATGATTCTGGTAGAGGGGAGCAGTGAGGCAGGGGGATTGCTTTGGTCTACTGGGATTTAGGACTGTTTTCAAGTGGGATCTGCACCTACCAGAGAATTTTGATGGTCTACAAATTATTTCTGCATCCAGAGGAATTAGACCAGTCCACCAGGCTCTCTCAATGCTGCCATTTAGAAATAAACACCCTCACTGCTTGGGGATAGAGGAAGGGCTGAGTATGTGACAGGAAATTTCTCCTTGACCTCTGGAGAATATTCTGACAGTGTCTCTGAAGATGGAGACAAATGTCTTCTTTGGTTAAGAAGCCTTTAGATGAGGGGCGCCTGGGTGGCTCAGTGGGTTAAAGCCTCTGCCTTTGGCTCAGGTCATGATCCCAGGGTCCTCCTGCTCTGCTCAGCAGGGAGCCTGCTTCCTCCCTTCTCTCTCTCTGCCTGCCTCTCTGCCTACTTGTGATCTGTCTGTCAAATAAATAAATAAAATCTTAAAAAAAAAGAAGCCTTTAGATGATTTGAACATAGGTTTACAAGTACTTTTTTATTAAGGTAGAAAACTGTAGTATTTAAAAATTAAGAGCCAATTTTATGATTTTAGAACCAAACATCCTTAGATTGATAAATTGTTAAATGCAGACACTGGTAAGAATAAAAGCTAAGGGATAAGGGACTTTAACAGTCATTTCTATTTTTGTAAATTTTACATTCATTATAGTCTAAAACTGGAGCCTATCTACCTCTATATATTTCTATGTATCTCTGTATCTCTATGTGGCTTTGAAATGTGTCACTATATGGTAGGTGCCAATTCTCCTGCCTCACCCATATTTTCTTCCCTTTGGAGAAGTTGTCACACTTGTTCATACTAGTGTAAGTAAAGAGATAATGTTTGGAGTGGGCTAGGGCCTCTGTAATGTGGCCAAAGAAGAGAGGGAGTTGGCTAAGAGGGCTGATCCCTGGCTCTCTGGGCTTCTGCTTGGACACCCGGGAAACCCTTATTCATTCTTGACCAAGTACCAGGGCACCTAGAGGAGTGGGGTGAACAGCCCTAGCCAGCCAAATGTCCTCCATGCAATTCTCTCAACTTACATCATAGATGTGGATTACCCTCAAAGATCTTCAAAGTTCTGGGTTCTTCTGATTTTTTTAGTTTTCCTGGGAGTCTTGCTAGGGATGTCACAAACTAAACCAGTCTACCGTAAGATTTTGTAGAGTGATTATATATTTCCATGTCTGCCATGATCATCTGCCCTCTCAGTCTCTGAGTTAGCTCTTTGCTCTTGGTGAGAAAATATGTTAAAGAATGGTTATATAGGGACGCCTGGGTGGCTCAGTTGGTTAAGCAGCTGCCTTCGGCTCAGGTCAAGATCCCAGCTTCCTGGGATCGAGTCCCACATCGGGCTCCTTTCTCCGCAGGGAGCCTGCTTCTCCCTCTGTCACTCTGTCTGCCTGTGCTTGCTCGCTCTCTCTCTCTCTCTCTGACAAATAAATAAATAAAATCTTTAGAAAAAAAGAATGGTTATATATTATTTTACAATGTACAATTTTATATAGTGATTATCTTATGTTATTAGTCTCATCTTTTTTTTTTTAAAGATTTTATTTATTTATTTGACAGACAGAGATCACAAGTAGGCAGAGAGGCAGGCAGAGAGAGAGGAGGAAGCAGGCTCCCCACTGAGCAGAGAGCTTGATGCAACCTGAGCCAAAGGCAGAGGCTTTAACCCACTGAGCCACCAAGGTGCCCCTTAATCTCATTTTCTAGAGCAATTATGTACATATGTATTTTTGACAGAGAGAGGGAGACCACATGAGTGCTTCCTGGGGGTGGGGAGGATGGGGTAGAAAGAGAGAGAGAAAGAAACAGAGAGAGACAATCTGGGTGGGGCTGGATCCCACGATCCTGGGATCATGACCTGAGTCAAAATCAAGAGTGGCATGCTTAAACTGACTTAGCCAGCCAGCCACCCCAATTAATATTATATAATAATATTATAATATTATAATATTACAGACTTTGCTGCAGGCTTCCTTCAAAGTCAGCTTCCATCCACAGGGCAGCTTCACCCAGGGATGGGGCCTTTCCTGAGGCTACTGAATCCAATGGTCCAGTGTGGTGTGACAGTGGCCCAGTTGCAAAACTGTCAGCTGTGATGGCTACAGGAGTCAGCCTTCCATAGGCTGCACCACAGATTAACTTCACCCTCTGATCAATCCTGCTTCCTCCCTGCCCTGCCACAGAGGTCGAGAGCTAACCCATATCCTGCTTGCCAAACATCAATCTCAAAATCTGCTTCCAGAGAAACTAACTCGAGACAGCTGAGAGTGGGAAGGAAGGCAATTTGGAGGCATTTTGAAGCTAGCTTGCATCCCATCTGGCTGGCAACGAGAACCCCTTCATGGACTAGGTGGAACAACTATGGCCCAGATACAGCTGGTAGTCTAAGCATTAACACTGTCACGGGCAACGGGATAGTAATTGCTCATTGCCACTGAAGCCAATAGAGATGCTTTGTGTAGCAAGAAAGCTGAGACCCAGACCCAGGATTAATTAGAGTGGTCAAGCTCTGCTAAGGTTAGTCAGCTACCCACAGGAGACCTGTTAGGCTGTGCGGGGTGTGTGTGTGTGTGTGTGTGTGTGTGTGAGATAGAGAGAGAGAGAGAGAGAGAGAGAAAGGGAGAGGCCCTAAAACTTGCTCTGGGGTCTTCAGGTGGATGCCAACCACCTCCTCTGAGCCTGCGGCAATGGCCCACCACGTCCCTATTAAAAACAAGTGCTGTCTCTCCATTTTCTTCCTACAACCAGAACGATTGCTCTAGCTCTTCTTTATTCCTCAAATCCTGCCCTTTGAGCTACCGGTTAGGGAGGGAAATTGGTACCCCCACATAAGCAAGCGAAACGGGGTCGGATTCAGAGGAGCAGAAGTAGAGTTTTCGTTAGAGCCGTAAAGTGCGACTGACTGTTTCCCTTTCTGGATAATGACATCTCCCACTGTCACTGTGGGCTTTCCGGTGTCAGGGGAGCTGCCTGACCCTTGCAAATTCCGTTTTTCCCATTCCAGTCTTCTCCCTATCGTCTCCCCCTTTGCCCTGGAACATGCTCAAGAAATTTGATGAGAAAGAAAATGTGTCTAACTGCATCCAGGTGAAAACTTCAATTATTAAGGTTATTAAGAATCATGGAGTGCCTGGGTGGCTCAGTGGGTTAAAGCCTCTGCCTTTGGCTCAGGTCATGATCCCAGGGTCCTGGGATTGAGCCCCGCATCAGGCTCTCTGCTCAGCGGGGAGCCTGCTTCCCCCTCCCTCTCTCTGCCTGTCTCTCTGCCTACTTGTGATTTCTGTCTGTCAAATAAATAAATAAAATCTTTAGAAGAAAAAAAAAGAATCAATTGATAGAGCAATTTCCAGTTGTGGAACCATGGCTTAATCATAATGCCTAAGAAAGCGGCTGTCAAAATAGTGTGGTGCCATGAACATATAGAAATCCTTACAGTGAATGGAGAGTTACTATTTTTTAGACAAAGAGAAGGGCCTTTTTATCCAACCCGAAACTTACTTCACAGATACCCTTTTATCTTGCAGCACCAGCAGGTTGATAAAGGAGCTTTCAAATTTGTACTCAGTGGAGCAAATATCATGTGTTTGGGCTTAACTCTTCTCCTGGAACAATAGGTAGGATTGTCGCAATCATGGCAGAAGGAGAACAGCATGCTCTGTGGGTTGGAGTCATGAAGATGTCTGCAGAAGATATTGAGAAAGTCAACAAAGGAGTTGACATTGAAGATGACCATTGTTTAAATGATGGACTGTGGCATATAAAAATATATAAATGAGCCTCAGAACAAATACAGTTGGGCAAACTGTGGATATGGTGCTTTATCCGTGTTTTTGTCTGTGTGTGACAGCATGAAGACAACACTCCTGTGGTTATGCTGGATAAATTCAATGGATGCTAAAAAAGAAAAAAAAAAGAACTTGTTATCACCTTGCTTGGAGACAATGCAGGCATCTCTCTGCAAGGCAGCATCACTTTCTATAAGACCTGTACCTGTCTTCTCTCCCAGCCATCCGGCTATACTCCCCCAAAAGAGCTGCATGACCCAGCTGGGAGAAGACATGTGGGACTGAATTCTCAGGGTACTTGACCTTTGTGGCCATACCACAAAGATGGGAAGCTCTCCTGAAATACAAGATTTAACACCTTGGCAAATGCCCCAGAAGATAGTGTGATCTCAGTACTGGGGATGGCTCCTGGAAGGAGGGGGCAGAGGGAGAGGGAGAGAGAATCTGAAGCGCATAGTGAGTGTGGAGCCTGATGTGGGGCTTGATCCCAATACCCTGAGATCAGACTGGAGCCAAAATAAAGTTTCAGCCACTTAGCCAACAGTGCCAGCCAGGTGCCCCAAGATTATTGTATTTTTATTTTTGCCGGGAGTAACTTCACTTGAAACCAGTGGCTATTTCTGGAAGGGGTATGAATTAACCAGCACACTCTGGAATGAAAACCATCTTCCTTTTCAGAGGACTCAAACAGGCCATTCTGAGGTATGCCAGAATATGGCCTACAGAGAAATGCATTTTGTTTAAAAATAAGAATAACAGGGCGCCTGGGTGGTTCAGTCATTAAGCATCTGCCTTCTGCCAAGTCATGATCCCAGGGTCTTGGGATCAGCCTCCCTGCTCTGCAGGGACACCTGCTTCTCCCTCTCCCACTCCCCCTGCTTGTGTTTCCTTCTCTCACTGTGTCTCTCTCCGTCAAATAAATAAAATCTTTTAAAAAAATAAATAATAAAAATAACCAAAATCCATCAGGGAACTGCTTTTCTGTTTAGCAGAAATTTCTGCAGGGCCAAAAAGCCTTAGCCATCTGATCTGCAAATCAGGGTTCTATGCTACCAGAGACCGGGAGGCTGGAACTGCCTTCAGGCCAGGGGATGAGCCTCTCAGGAATGCTGGGAATTCAAGGAGGGCCTGTCCAAGGAAGGTAGGTTCATCCAGCTGATAAAAATGGTACTATGTGTTTTAATCTTTGAAGACTTAAAAATCATGTGTTTAATTTCTTGAAATGTCTGAAGAGTTTATAATGCATATGCATGGTATACCAACTCTCCTCTTTGCCCAGGACCTCCTCCCCTTCATATTAGCTACTGTGGTTGGTTTCCTGGGTACCCTCCAGAATGTTGTGTGTATATGCAAGCAGGTATGATATATTTTATATATCATATATATGTGTGTATACATATATACACATATATTTTTATATATTATATATTATATCTATATATCTATGTCCTTCATTCCCTCCCATTTATTTTTATTTACTTATTTTCATAGATTTTATTTATTTATTTGACAGACAGAGATCACAAGTAGGCAGAGAGGCAGGCAGAGAGAGGGAGGGGGAAGCAGGCTCCCCGCTGAGCAGAGAGCCTGATGCGCGACTCGATCCCAGGACCCTGAGATCATAACCTGAGCCGAAGGCAGAGGCTTTAACCCACTGAGCCACCCAGGTACCCACCCCCTCCCATTTAAAGGCACAAATGGTAGTATACTAGGCACAGTTTTTTAAAAATCTTGCTTCTATTCATTTGATAATATCTTGTCACTCTTTCAGCACACAGTTTATCATTTTCTTTTTTTTTTGTAAGATTTTGTTTGTTTATTTGACAGACAGATGTCACAAGTAGGCAGAGAGGCAGGCAGAGAGAGAGGAGGACGCAGTCTCCCTGCAGAGCAGAAAGCTCGATGTGGGGCTCGATCCCCGGACCTTGGGATCATGACCTGAGCCAAAGGTAGAGGCTTTAACCCACTGAGTCACCCAGGTGCCCCTCTTTATCATTTTCTAAGGCTGCGTGGCAGTCCACTGAATAGATTTACTGTGATTCATTTTAGCAGCTCACATTGGAATAAGCACTCATAGTCAATAGCTTTTTGATATTACAAACAATGCTGCAAGGTACAACCTTGGCTTATGTTATTCCACTGCTGGCAAATCTTTTTTTTTTTAATGATTTTATTTAACAACTTTTTCCACAAAATATTTTCTTTTCACAAAATCTATTTTTACAAATTTTATTTATTTACTTGAGAGAGAGGGAGAGAGGGCATGAGCATGAGCAGGGGGGAGGGGCTGAGGGAAAGGGAGAAGCAGACTCCCTGCTGAGCAAGGAGCCCGATGTGGGGCTCAATCCCAGAGCCCCAGGATCATGCCCTGAGCCGAAGGCAGATGCTTAACTGACTGAGCCACCCAGGCGCCCCTTCAAAATTGTTTTTAAAACGTTATATTTATTTAACTAATCTCTACACCCAACATGGGGCTTAAACTCATGACCCTGAGATGAAGTTTCACACTCTTCTGACTGAGCCAGCCAGCCGCCCCTCTATATGAAAAAGTTCTAAAATATTTGTAACTTGGGGTATTTCTAAATAAACGAGTAGTTGATATTACCAGTAAGATATGCTGTTCCTGAATCCTTCTGAGGCTTCTAGCAACAATCCTTTCTCTCTTCAAGGTCGATCTCTCTTCTACCAGATTGTTTCCCCATCTGTGTTTAGAAACATTGTCTAATCTCCTCTACCCTCAGAAGCCCTCCGTAATCTGCCCTTCTTCTCAGCTACTGCCTTTGTTCTCATACCCATCACCAACTCACCGGGTCCATGCTTTCTGTCTCTACTTTTCCCTCTGCCCATCACTCCTCAACCCACTCCTCTTGGAGTTAGAGTCAACATGGCCAGATAACTTCTTGAACCTAGAAAAATAGATCATGGATGATTCTGAGCCATTGAATCTGGGTACCCAGGAGAGAGGGGCCATCCATGGGGGAGTTTGAAGTAGCTGGTGGAGGAGGAGAGGGAGAGAAGTGTGCTTTTATCCGTGATGATCATTCAGATGAAGATGATACAGAGCCCAGATGAGAGGGATGGAGAAATCAGGGTTGGAAGATAAGTACTTGGGGGTCGGGGCCTAGACCTTCACAGGTACCAATACTTCTCTGTCCTCTAGAATGTTCTGATTCTAGGTCAATCACAACTCCCACACTCATTCCATGTATAACCTTTGGCCTGAAGCCTGGCCTCCAGGAGCCCATTTCTTCATCTGGGAAGTGTGAAAACTCTACCCATCTTATGAGGTCTCTGAGGACTTAGTGTCATTGTACCATCATCATTGTTAATTGCCCTTTCCTCTCCATGTGGAGCAGAGGAGAAAACTCAGCACATTTCTTTCCTCCCTTGAGCCTCATCTCCACTCTGGTCCATAGGCATTATCAGTTTCCCATATGAAGAGACAGAGGCCCAAAGAGGGACAGTCTTGTTCAGGGGCCCACAGTGCAGAAGCCATTGCCCCTCCCTGCCAGAGGCCATGCCCCAGATACCTTCACCCTACCCCCAGCCCCACCACTGATGAGAGTCCTGTTCATTGAGCTCTTTATGTGTATCCCGAGCCAAGCTGTGGATGGAGTGAGATGGGGTGTCTTGGCAAGCTGGATGAGTGGCATCTGCCTACCCCATCCTCACTGGAGTCTCTGGCCCCCAGGCTGGAACTGAGGCTATGTCAAAGTCTTCACCTCCCTGGAGAACCCCTTAAGCCGTGCTCTGCCCTGTGGAGTGCCTCAATTCACTCCAGAAAATTTCCAGATGAGTAGGTCTCTCCGTGTAGAAGAACCAGAGTAGATGAGGAAGAAATTCTTGAAGATTTGGCACTCCTGAGTTTGGGAAGAGAATGAGCTGTGTGCTGGGGAGCTGGAGCCTTATTTGTCCTAGCTTCAGTTCCCCTCAATTTAAATCATCTCTCCTGGATGCCCAGGGAGTCCCAGAAGGGCCTATTCAGGACCCAAAGAATAACACTCCCAGGCAGAAGGATTTAGCTCATGCCAAGGAAGGAGCCAAGTAGGAAGTGAGCATCCCACTGCTGGGACATGCAGGTCAAGGTCAGGATGTCCCCAGAAGGAAGAGCCTAGAAACAGTGCAGGGGCTTAGACAAGAGGCTTAAATCTCAAGAGTTAATAAAGGAGAAGGGGGCAATTCCCAAGCCTCAGGAAAGCAACTTGGCTAGGTCTTCCATAGCATACCCTGGTCACCTTTATCCAGTGTTCCATCGCCTTGGAACTATCCTTGCTTGGGTTCCCAAGGCAATTGGCCACACTGTTGAACTGGGTTATGGTGACATGGACTATGGGTTCCAGGTGTTCCTTGCCAGGCTTATTCTTCTGGGATCAGATGGGGCTCAGGCACTTATGTGGGCACCACCTTGAACAGATCCTGTTGAAGATCCCTTGAACAGCTCTGCGATACCCCAGCTTAGTGTCCCAGGCAGGGGTCACAGGTCAAAGCTGGAACTCAGGAAGCTGAGGATGTAGTCTGAGCCTTGTGGGAGTCTCTGAGTTTAGCTCTCTTTTCACGGTAAGCACCCACTACAGGACAATCCAGGACCCATTGCTGGCAAGGAAGGGAGAAAGACATTCGTACCCTGGCCATTCTCACTAACCCCAAGCTCCAGAAGGTGGTTCAAGTCAGCTCTTCCCAAAGGGGCATCTCCCACTCCTCCTGATCACCTCTCTGGTCCTACCCCCCATTCAGATGCACATTACAGGGTGGCAGCTACAATCCTGGGGTTTTTTTTTTTTTTTTGTAGGTCTTCCTTGTAGTTAGGTGCACATCAGATGCCTAATAAGTGCTGAGGCTGTTGAGTGGGCAGATGCATGGGTGACCCTATGGACCTGGTCGTGCACAGTGAGCCCCCCCGCCCGCTTTCTATTTGTTCTTCCTCATTAAATCTGCACAGCCACTCTGTACAGTAGGTTCTATTAGTGTCCATCTCTCCTGTATGCAGGCGGACAGTAGAGGCTTCAGGGTTAAGAATGTTGCCCAGGTCACACAGTTGGTAAGTGGTGAAGCTGAGATTTGGACCCAGATCGTAAGAGTCTGGGTCAGGGAGAGACAGGTCTGGGGCAGCTTATAGCAGAAGGAAATCCTGCCCCAGGCCCTTCCTGAGAGCCCAGATGCTCACTGCATCCACCAAGTCGACTACTCTGTCAACAGATTGGGAGGGAAGTCCATGAGGTCAGAATTCCATTTTAGCTAGTTCTTCCTGGTAACAAGCCAGGGGCAGGGAGGCCCTGGGGCTGCAGCTGGCTCTGTCTCTATTTTTGGAGCTAGAGATGGAATTCCCACTACAGCCAGTATTTGAGCTGACTCCATCTCAGGACCTGACACAAGCATGCTGAAGAAGATGTTAGCACTTGCCCCAGTTCTGGAGAGCCTGATGGAGGTGACACTAGCTCTGACACTTGGGAGTCATGGTAGAAACAGGTCTTGAGGTTCCTCTGGCTCCACAGTAGGCCCTGTTTCTGGCTCTACATTTGGAAGGAGACCCAGAACTGGTGCTGGAGCAGAATAAAGAGAAAAGTTTACCTACATAACTGACTTTCTATGTGTCCTTCCCCAAACAGGAATGATCCTACCCCCTTGAAAGGAATACCCACCCCGTGAACCCCACCCCAGGTGGCCTCTCCAGTTTACAATCCCCTTTACCCTGTGACTCTGCCTCAGTGGGCTCTAGAGGTTCCATGAAAGGAGCATGGTTCTTCAGGTCTTAGTTACGCAAATTGACATGCACAGGGGCCACCTTTAGCTTGAAATATGGATGGTGCAGGGACTGCTAGATATCCTGCAAATTCTGGTCAGGCCAGGTACTCAAGATGGGAGTGAGGGCACTGAAGAGAGTCATGTGTAGGGCAGAGTCAGAGGTCTGGCCTGGCACTCCTCACTAGGCTCTTTTAGCACATTTTTATCAGTATGGGTCCCAGAGGACAGAGTTAGCACACCTCCTCTGAAGCTGTCCTTGTGATGGAAGTCTTGGTCTTTCAGCAGACCTGACAGAGAACCTGTGGACATCTGGTCTTCCCAGTGACATTCTTCTCCCCATGGTCATGGAAGAACCTACCCCACCCTTCATGCAAACAGACATCAAGACAAAGGTTTGAGGCAGTTTTGTGAGCAGATCACTCACCATACCTCTGTTCTGGGCCCCAGTGGTGGAGGCTAGGTGATGGAGAGGGGCAGCCAGAGCAAGATGGGACTATGGAAGGGATGGGTCTCTCAGGAACCAACTCATCCCACCCTGCACTGTGCTTCCTGGGGTGGGGTGTTGGAACCACATTCATAGCTCTTTTTAATTCATTTCCTCATGCAGGGAAAGGCCCCAGACCTCAGCCCTCCCATGGAAATCAGTGAGATTTGATCCATGAGATCCAGGGTTCTGCCAGTCCCTCCCCAACTAGAACCCCTATACTCTCCCATCCTTCTCTGTGGAAACAGGAGGTCCCATCCCCTATCCAAAGCTCAAATACCAGCTGCGGATATGACTACTTACAATGCCTAGAGTAGTTGTCTGAGTCCCAAGGATTGTGTTGAATTATCTTAGCGTCTAGGAAAGTGTCTTCATGTCATTCATTAAGTGCTGATTGCCACCTTTGTATGAAAAAAGCAACACATGATGTTATAGTGATTATGTTGTGCATTATATCCCCAGTACTGATTTAACTTACAACTGGAAAATTGTACCTTTTGACTATCTTCCTCCAATTCCTCCTCCTCTAGGTGTGGTTATTACTTTTTAATTGTGTGTTGAGTTTGGGGATATCTCATCATATCTTTTAATACTTAGTGCCTCAGAAGATCTAAAATCTAGCACTGACTATATTCTGTGTTGTCCTCTTGGGAAGAAGACCTGAGTTACTAGCATGGGTATCTCACTTAGATTTTACATATATGTATATAGTGTGTTGTTCATATTACTTGCTTTGATGAAAACCAAAAACAACCCCTCCCCTGGGTTTTGAGTCATTGTATCCTACAGAAAAATTCCTCTCTGTGGACTATATGTTTCCTGTAACCTGGCTGGGTTGAAAAGCTAAATTACAAGTAGTTTCATCTTTTTTAGAGAAAAAACTTTAAGGTGCACAGACCATACCTTTTCATATATTCTCCTTGTGGAAGTGAATCAGTTGGGAAAGCATTTGGCTGCATATAAAGAAAACTCAACTAGGGCAGACGGTCCAAAATAGGTTAATTTTTTATCACTCGGTAGGGTGTCCAGGAGAGGCAGTCTGTGGCTGGTGTAGTAACTAAAAGACCATGCTCTTCTTTTCCTTCAGTCATCCCATTCTTCCAATGTGATTAACATCTTCATATTTGCATCTCATGGTTACAAGATGGCTGCTGCATCATCAGCCTCAAAACTGTGTTCCAAGAAGGGAAAAGTGAAGGAAAAAAATTTTCCAACTCAGTCTGCTCTTTTTAATTAGGAAAACGGTGGTGTTCTGGAAGCTCCACCCATAAGCCCATATATTTATCTCTTAGTCCAGAACTGTGTCATATGGACAGCTCTAGCTGAGAAGAAACTTGAGAAATTTGGGCACAGTGCTACACTGAATAACAATTTGGGTTGGTTAGTAAGGAGCATTATGAGAATGGATACTTTATGGGCAACGTGTAGTGTTTGCCATGGTATCCTTGCTGAAATGGTGATCATTGGATCTAAAATTTTTGTACATAGTTCTGGCCCCTTTAGAGATGGTGTAAGGAAAAAGGAGAAGATCTAGACAAGGACAACTTAAATCATGGAAAGGGAAAGGGAATTGTCTGCTGTAACCTGCAAAGGGCATTGGATTTGGAGTTAGAAGTTCTAACCTTCTGATCTTATTCTTTAACTTACAATCTGTGTGATATTGGTTGCATCCACCTCTCTTAGCCCTTTTTCCTTGATGGTAAATTGGGCACAGAGTGTTAGAGAGAGAGAAATAGATATTGAGTAAGCAACTGTGAATGGTACTGGTGGTTGCATCTTGCAAGATATCTTCATGGCATATTCTTCATATAATCTCTTTTGAATGGTGGTTAAATGTGATTTACCAGGAGTTTCTATTTCCCAAAGGGGAGTGACATTCAACTATTTAGAGTGTGTGCCTTAGGTAGTATGGGGGAAGAAAGATGATATTCCCAGCAGTTTTCTCTCCCATTTACAAGAAAAACACATCTACTTGGAGGAACTACTTCATGTAACTTGTTAGAACATAAACTGTAACCAGCTATCATATCCTCTATGAATCTGGTAATGATGCATTTGAAACTCTTTCTCATGTATTGTTGGTGTTCCTCAAAAATTTCATGATTTTAGTGAGCTACTTATGTTTAGGGTTGAAACTCTAGTAGGATCAGTATCAGTAATGGGAATGTAATTCCTCAGCTCAAGGAAGAATTCTAATTTTGGTGGTTTAGTCAGTCATTCACGAAATATCTACTGAGTGCCTACTATATGTCAGCCACTGTTCTAGATGTAGTTAGTCAGTGCAATAGGAGAAAGAAGGTCCCCACCTTCATAACGCTTGTATTCTACTGAAGGATACAGCAGATGTATAAACAGGTCAGCTAGATGGTCCTTCCTTTTGGATGTTCAGAAACTTGTTTCCTGGATGGAATTAATGACATATTTTTCAATTTCTCAAAAATGCAAATATCTGAACTTTACTTTTGTATTTGATTAACAGATTCAACACTTTGCCACACACTGCTAAACACTGGGATATGTATCTGCTTAGAGTTGTATAGAGATGAATTGGGTCCTTTATAGTGACCCTTGGGTGGAATATTACACGTATTGCTCTCTAATAATGTTTGAAAGTGGACAAGTGTGTGTATTTATGAGACCAGCTAGAGCTGGAATTACTCCTAGGGTGACAGTGGAGAGTAAACACTAGGGAAGGTCAAGTAAAGATTGGCCCTGGGTCTTGAAGAACCAGTATGACCTGAATGGCCAGCGTGGCAGACAGTAGGTAGAGGGGAGGGAGAATATTCCAGAAGGGCAAATCCTGGAAAGAAGATCCAGTGTCAAGAACAAACAAGAGATTTCAGGGGACCAATGGGAATTCACTTAAGATGGAACGTGAATAATAGCAGAATAAGATATATTGCCCGGTAAGGTCAGTGTGTGGGGGCCTAGAACGGGAATTTGCCCATTATTCCCACTAAATAGTGGATCCTTCAAGATTCTTAATCAGCGGCTATCCTTTAGCAGCGGGAATACACTAGTGCCTCGATGAGACAGCCGATTCCGACTCCTACTCAGCAGTCTCTCCAACCCTAACGCCCACCCCAACTACAGTTTTCTTTAGGGATGGGGTGGTCGCCGTGTTCCGAGCAAAGGTAGCGTTTAATGGGCCCTCAGGCACTTGGTTGGGAGGGTTTGGAGGGAAACCAGGTCCCCCCGCATCGACCTTCCTTGAGGACCCCATCGAGACTCTCCTCCCGCTTCCTAGAGAAGCGGCGGAAGGATGCGCGAGACGAGGGGCGAGGGTGACGCACTACCGGCCGCGCCACTGCTTTTCCGGCTTGGGGGAGGGTAAGCCTGTGCCCTGGGCCTGCGCGCACCTGTGGGACCAGAGTCGCCACCCCGCGGGGAGCCCCCGGACTTCACGGTGAGCGGGCGGGGCCTCAGGGAGGGGAAAGGAGTGGCTCCAGGCGCCTTCGGCTGGGCCGGCGGGCGGGAGGCTTTTGTAGGAAGCCTGCCCCGGACCCGAGCTCCCTCGGACTGCTGTCTGCGCGTGCGGCCCGGAACTCCCAGCGGCCTCCGCACAGGGCCCGGCACAGAGCTGGCGTCTAAGAAGATGGTGGCGGGAATGAACGAATGAGTGATGACTGAGTGATGGATAGATGACCAAGAGCTAGGACCCGTGTTCGGAAACGAAGGCCCGGGGCTCAGAGTTCTCGGTTTGGATACCACCTACTCCCCCGCCATTAGTCCTGCTGCTCAGAAACTTTTTTAGGGACCGTCGTACTAGGACCCGGCAGTAGTGTAGAGCGCACTAGGTGGCGAGTCTCGAGTCTCTGAGTTATATAATTCCTGAGGACACAGAGCCTGTTGCTTCATTTCTAAAGTTGGACTGTCGAGTAGGCCTTGCCTGCCTTTCTTTACAAAGTTCAGTTGACAGCATGTCTGGGATAGCACGTATGGAAACCGTTATTGTTTTGCAACGGAATTTTACTATGCGTAACTTGCCAAATAGTATACAGAGCTCGGGGGCGGGGCTACAGAATGAGTGACATTGGAGCCTGCCAAATGGGAAGATGCTTCCAGTCTAGCAATGGAGGAAGATAGATAAATATGTGAGAAGATTTTTGTGATAATTTAAACTTAGTGCAAAAGAGCACTGTTCGAAGCAGTTGGGCTCATCTGTTTAACTCGCACTACTATTATCTGTAGTTTTTAATGAGGATATTGAGGTACGGAGAGAATAGATGACTCTCTAAGGAGGCATGGCCGCTTAGTGACCCAAGACTGCAGAAGAGAGAAATCTAGTGCGCTGCTGCAGCCTGGATGAGTATGTACTTTTGGCCAACCCACAAACCCAAGAAGGGCTTCAGAGAGGAGTACGTATGAGTGTGGTCTTATTGAAGGAATTGTGTTTTCAAATTAGTGAAATATCCCACCTGGCTTGTCTACAATCCTTTAGCTCATTATTGAGAGGTAAGGAGGTGGCAGGGAGGAGAAGGCGTTTACAAGGTAAGAGGAGAGAGCTAGGTCCCTGTTAATCTTAACAGGATTAAGCTATTAAAAAGTTTACTTTTTTCCTTTTATCCTTCACCATAAAACCTATCTCTCTCCTAAACCTGGATTCGGACAGATCCTTTTATCATCTTAAAATCACTGACAATCAGATTATTCTACACTAGGCATTGGTGGAAAAACCTTCCTCTGTGCCTTCCTCTCTGGGGAATTTATAGGCTAAGAGTCAGTACACTATGGCCCACAGGCCAAATTTGGTCTGTCACCTGTTTTTCTTTAAAAAAAAAAAAAAAAAAAAAAAGTCTTACTAAAACGCAGCCAAGCTCATTTGTGTAGGTATTGTCTAGTTGTTTTCAAACTACAAAGGCAAAATTTAATTGTTGTGACAGAGACCACATAGCCCATGAAGCCTAAATTATTTATTTTTTAGCCCATTACGAAAAAGTTTCCAGTTTGACATAAACTGCTGACAGCTCAGATAATTCACAGTAGGAGGAGAGGGTTGTCACCAATATGTCTTTTCTTCTCCATAGATTTTAGTATCAAACATGATAATTCCTGACCCCTGTGGAATGCCTGCCATGGAGCAGATATCTTTATAAATGCCTTACATGAATTAACTCATTAGTTAAGGAGTCAACAGAATGTTAAAGCTGAAAGGACTCATGGATACTCTCTCCACCCCAATTAGGATATTTTTAAATTTGTCAGCTTTTTGAGCTAGATAGCTAGTCATGTAGGTCCATTCACATGGGCTATGGCAGAGCAGTTTCCTGACTCCCATTTTAGTCCACTTTAATCTTACTTGAATAAGATCTTACTTGATTAAGATCCATGTTCATTGGATCTAGCATTTTTTGTTGTATTTGTTTTTGTTTCTGGTTTTTTGTTGCTGAAACCCATGAGCAAGGACTGTCATTTTTTACATGTTTATTTCTTTAATTATAAAAGTAATACATGTTTATTTTAGGGAAAGTGAAATATATAGACAAGTATAAAGGACAAAGGAAAGTAACCCATTAAATGTTCTAGTCATCAATATGTTAACATTTTGGTGGATTTCTTCTGTTCTTTGTGTCTTGTATATATCCATGTATTTTTTTTTTTTAAGATTTTATTTATTTGGCAGACAGAGATCACAAGTAGGCAGAGAGGCAGGCAGAGAGGCAGGCAGAGAGAGAGGAGGAAGCGGGCTCCCTGTGGAGCAGAGAGCCCTATGTGGGGCTTGATCCCAGGACCCTGGGATCATGACCTGATTCGAAGGCAGAGGCTTTAACCGACTGAGCCAGCCAGGTGCCCCAATATATCCATGTATTAATAATAGTTCCTGTTTATTGAATGTTTGCTTAGTGCTGATGTGTGTATGCATATTTATTTTAGTGTTTTATATTCTGTTTTAACATCCTGTATTTTCTCATCGATATTCTTTGAAAGCATGTTTTTTTTTTTTTAAAGCTAAGGAACTCTAAGAGAAGGAAAAGGTGTAATTCATTCATTAAAAGGATGTTTAAAGAAGCAAATCCTCCCACAAAACTACCTCATGTATTAAGGATGTAAAAGAACCCAATATATACATTCATCCTGTTGCCTCATACTGCAAGGCTGAGGGTTAGTTGTGTAGCTCACCAAAATGATCTTTTTAAGGTCTTTTCTTCCAGAGTATAGCTCTTATATTAACAACCATTACATCTACATATCAAGACAGATTGTTCCATTTAGTCAGTGAGGTCCAAGTTTTTGAGGGCTGTTAATATGTACATGAGCCATCACTATAGCAAAGTTAAAAGGTGTTCCTTTGGGAACTTTAGATTATTAGTTTCATTCACGAACTAAGGCAGGAGCCCTGAGAATTACGTGCTTCATTTCTCTGCAGATTCATTGACTAGAAGGTCCTCCATTGCCCATATACAAAAGTTTTGTGAAGATTCCAGATTCCTCCTCTCTGCTCCAGCCTCACCCGTCCGAGAGCAGTAATCATTGAGAATCAGTCTTCCTCTGTAAGCATTGAGAACCAGACATTTTGATAGCATTGGAAATTTTGTGAACAAGACATACAAGTTCCTTGACTTCATGATACCTAGGACACCAGGAGAGTGAGTCTCAACCAAAATTTACATCAAAATCAAGCAGGCATTTAAATAATTTTTCCAAAATCATATTTGCATAATTTTCACTTGTTCCTTTTTATTTATGATTCTGGTATTGTTAGCATTCAGTATTATATTCATTTCAGATGTACGATATAGTGATTCAGCAATTATCTGCGGTGACTCAGTGATCATCGCAAGTGTACACTATAATTCCCCTAACCTCTTTTATGCATTCCTCCCATCCCCTCCCCTCTGGTAACCATCAGTTCTCTGTAGTTAAGAGTCTGTTTCTTGCTTTAGCTCTTTCTCTCTCTCTCTCTCGCTCTCTTTTTTTTTTTGCTTGTTCCTTTTTTCTCAATCCCACATTGATTTCTTAAATCCCACATCTGAGTGAACTCATACGGTGTTTGTCTTTCTCTGACTTATTTCACTTAACATTGTACTTTCTAGCTCCATCCATGTTTTTGCAAATGGCAAGGTTTCATTATTTTTTTTTTTAAGATTTTATTTATTTATTCAACAGAGATCACAAGTATGCAGAGAGGCAGGCAGAGACAGAGGAGGAAGCAGGCTCCCTGCTGAGCAGAGAACCCGATGCGGGGCTCGATCTCAGGACCCTGAGATCATGACCTGAGCCGAAGGCAGAGGCTTAACCCACTGAGCCACCCAGGCGCCCCGGTTTCATTATTTTTTATGGCCGAATAATATTTCATTGTGTGTGGATATCACATCTACTTTATCTGTTCGTCTGTTGATGGACACAGGCTGTTTCCACAATTTGGTTATTGTAAATAATGCTGTAGTAAACAAGGGTGCATGTATCCCTTTGAATTAGTGTTTTTGTATTTTTTTGGGTAAATACACAGTAATGTGATTATTGGATGGTAAGGTAGTTCTATTTTTAACATTTTGAGGAACCTCCATACTGTTTTCTACAGTGACTGCATCAGTTGGCATTCCCATCAACAGTGCACAAGTGTTCCTTTTCCTCTACATAGTCTTCAACATTTGTTTCTTGTGTTTTTGATTTTTTATTTTGTATTCTCTTGATTTAACATACTGTATTTTCTAATGAATATTTTTTGAAAACATGATTTTTAATAGTTACAAAAGCTATCCTATTGCTGTGCTATCAATATTTATTTGCTTGTTGTTTTACAATTATAGTAACAATGTGATCTTTGTACATACATTTCTGTGTTCATCTCTGATCGTATTTTTTTACTTTAAAAAAAAATGTGATTACAGAAGCTGTTTATTCCTACAGGAAAACTTTGAAACATTACACAAAGATAGGCCCTAACATAAAAGTTTGCCATAATCCTTTTCTTCAGAGATGGTCATGGTCAACAATTTGATACATATTCTTGAGATTAGAGTTAGTTTTTAAAAAAGAAAGCATAAAAAAATAACATGTTTTAACATACATATATATGATGTACTTGAAGTCCTCCATTTTTTTCATTTACATAGAGATAAGTATTTTTCCAAATGATCACGTATTTTCATTTTTAGTTATCTTAATGTCTGTATAATTTCCACCAAGAGGAAGTACCATAATTTCCTAAGCCTTAGTGTCCACTGGTAGGAAGATTGTGTTTTCCAGCAACATTGCAGGGTAATTTTTTTACAGGTAACAAAGGAGTTCAGTTTTTTTCTTCTGTGGGAAATTACTTTTTCTTTTTCTTTCTTTCTTTTTTTTTTTAATTTATTTATTTGACGGACAGAGATCACAAGTAGGCAGAGAGGCAGACAGAGAGAGAGGGGGAAGCAGGCTCCCCGCCGAGCAGAGAGCCCGATGTGGGGCTCGATCCCAGGACCCTAGGATCATGACCTGAGCCGAAGGCAGAGGCTTTAACCCACTGAGCCACCCAGGCGCCCCCTGTTTTTCTTTTTTTAAGTAGGCTCCGCATTCAGCATGGAGCCCAGTCTGCGGTTTGTACTCAGGGCTTTGAATCAAGATTCAAGCTGAGATCAAAAGTCAGACACTTAACTGACTGAGCCACCCAGATACCCTGGGAAGTTGCTTCTTTATGAAAAAGTTCTAATAGTAGAATTACTAGATCAAAGAATATAGGTATTTTATAGGCATCTTGATGATTTTGAGAATCTTCTGAGATACACTGTAGTTGTTTTATATCCTTAGTATTCTTTTCTGAGTTCCGATACTTATAAAATGATGATCCCAGGATTCCAACTGCAACTCAACCTACAATTTTAAAACCTGACGTATATTGCCAAATTATCTCTAGAAGGATGGTACTAGTTTACGTTCCCACTGCTTGTGTATGAGAAGCTCTCTTTCCCCATACCTTTGTCAGTGTTGACTTTTAACACTGAAAAGAAAATTTCTAATTTGATATAAAAATAGATTCTTGGGGGGCGCCTGGGTGGCTCAGTGGGTTAAAGCCTCTGCCTTCGGCTCGGGTCGTGATCCCGGGGTCCTGGGATCGAGCCCCACATCGAGCTCTCTGCTCCGTGGAGAGCCTGCTTTCTCCTCTCTCTCTGCCTGCCTCTCTGCCTACTTGTGATCTCTGTCTGTCAAATAAATAAATAAAATCTTAAAAAAAAAAAAATAGATTCTTGGGGCGCCTGGGTGGCTCAGTGGGTTAAGCCTCTGCCTTCAGCTCGGGTAGTGATCTCAGGGTCCTGGGATCAAGTCCCACATCGGGCTCTCTGCTCAGCGGGGAGCCTGCCTCCCCCTCTCTGCCTGCCTCTCTGCCTACTTGTGATTTCTGTCTGTCAAATAAATAAATAAAAAATTAAAAAAAATAGATTCTTTATTCTTTCTTTGATTACCACCAAGATGGAACTTTGTTTTGGTGTTTATTGGCCTTTTGTAATTTTGCTGTATACGTTGTATATCTCGTTGTTTTATGAGTTTTTCTTTTTTTCTTACTCTTCACTTTATTTTTCAAAGATCTTATTTATTGATTTATTTATTTGAGAGAGAGAGAGTGAGTGAGTACACAAGCAGGTGGAGCAGCAGGCAGAGGAAGAGGGAGAATCAGACTCCCCACTGAGCAGGGAGCGTGACGTGGGGCTCCATCCCACGACTCTGGCATCACGGCCTGAGCCAAAGGCAGACCGTTGACTGATTAAGCCACCCAGGCGCCCCTTTCCTTACTCTTTAATAAGAAGTCTTTTATCCATTAGGTGCATCTACTTACTCCTTTTTTTTTTTTAAAGATTTTATTTATTTATTTGACAGAGAGAGAGAGGAGGAAGCAGGCTCCCCGCTGAGCAGAAAGCCCGATGTGGGGCTCGATCCCAGGACCCTGGGATCATGTCCTGAGCTGAAGGCAGAGCCTTTAACCCACTGAGCCACCAGGCACCCCCTACTTACTCCTTGATGTATAAATCAAAAATACTTTCCCTAGATTGTCTGTCATTTAATTTCATTTGTATTTTGGATAGAGAGATGTTGTCTTTCTGTGACCAGATTTATCCAGTTTTGTCCTTTGTGGTTTGTGTTTTTTTGCATGTTGCTTAGAAAAGCCTATCCTATCCCTAAACTCAATTATTTCTTAGTATTTTATTTTGTGATTTCATTTTTTATATTTAAACCTTTAACTAGTTTAGATTTATTTTGGTATGTGGTATGAAGTAGGAATCTCACTAAGTGTTTTTTCCAGGTAGTTAAGCAACAGTTCCAACATAATTTATAAATACTTAATTTTTTATGACTAGGGATGCCAATTTATCACATATTAAATTCTTTTATTTCTCTCAGGGGATTAGGAATCTCTAAAATCAAAAGCCAGAGTTAAATTTCCTTTTAATATGTAAAGTTGTTGTTGAGGTTTTCCTAGCCACACTCCTTTGATGTTTTTATCTGTTACTTCCAGAATGGTAGTTACTCTCTTCATGACAGCTCTCTCCTCTATTCCAGATATGTATGCCTACTTTCTCTTTGGATATTTGAAAACTAAATGTATCTTCTTTTTCCCTAAACCAGTGTTCCCATTCTCTCTAAAGGTTGCTGTCATCACTCAAGCCCCAAACCAGGAAATTATCTTGACTTCTCCCACTCCCTCACACCTCTACCCAATATTCATCCAGTCCTGTGGATTCCGTTTCTTAGTTTGTCCATTGTACTTACTGGACTGCTGAAACAGCCTCCCAGCGGGGCCTTCCAGTCTTCACCTTGCCTCCCCACCTTCCACCATTCATACACAGTTTCCCTCTTTGCTATGGGCAGAAGGATGTGTTTTTTTATTAACAGCAGATATGCTCATGTCACTTTTCCCCCCAAACCTTTTCATATTCTTTTTGTGGCTTTCTACTCACTTAAAATAGTTCACAGGTTGTATTTGATCTGGCTTTTGCTTGCTTCAGTGTCCATGTCTCATTTTTGGTGCTTAATACTTTGTCTAACTGGATCTTTTTCATTTTTCCAAAGTACTGAGCTCGTTTCCTTTTGTATATTTTTTCGTATCTCTGGTCTATTCTTTTCTATCTTCACCTGTTTCCTATTTACCTTTTTTTTCAGGAAGGCTTTCTTGCCGAGACTACATTAGGTCCCCTTTTCTCTACATTCCCGCATCCCATATTTCCACTTTTATAATTTCCAAAATTGTAACTACACTTTAATGTCATTGTCCAACTGTAATGTAAGTTCTAGGCAGGTGGGGGTGTGTCTGACTTTGTCCGCTAACTCTGATTATACTGAAACCCTACTCTACTAAATGGTTTTCTGTAGGATTGTATGGTGGGTTCTTTTTTACGCTTAGAGGATAGGGGAGGGTCAGAGGGAGATGGAGACAGAGGATCTTTTTTTAAAGATTTTATTTATTTATTTGACAGAGATCACAAGTAGGCAGAGAGGCAGGCAGAGAGAGGAAGGGAAGCAGGCTCCCCGCTGAGCAGAGAGCCAGATGTGGGGCTTGATCCCAGGACCCTGGGATCATGACCTGAGCCGAAGGCAGAGGCTTTAACCCACTGACCCACCCCGGCGCCCCGGACACAGAGGATCTTAAGCAGCCTCCACTTTGGGCTGGATGCGGGACTCCATCCCACAACCCTGAGATCATGATCTGAATTGAAATCGAGTTGGATGCTTAACCCACTGAGCCACCCGGGAGCTTCCGAGATAGGATCCTCCTAAACCTTTAAAACTCAATGCAGAGGCGCAGACTTTGATGAGAAGCCCATAGTACCAGCCTTATTACGTATGTACTTCAGCAGACTCATGCCATTTTAATTGCCTTCTGAGCTCTTGATTACGGTAAAATAATCTTTCTGTCTTCCTTTTTCCTTGAAATAATGCTGCTGATTCTGCTTCTCAATTCAGGATTATATGGAGAGACATTTTTGGAGGAACAGTTGTGATTTAACATTCCAAACTTCAGAAACTCTGTACTATTTTTTGTAACTTTCTTGTATGTCAAAAATTATTTCACAGTATAAGTGTTTTTTGTTTTGTTTTGTTTTTTAAGTAGGTTCCACACCTAGCATGGAACCCAATGTGGGACTTGAACTCATGACCCTGGGATCAAGACCTGAGCTGAGATCAGGAGTTGGATGCTTAACTGCCTGAGCCACCCGGGCACCTCTTTTTTCTTTTTTAAACTGCAGCCTACACTCTTAATGTTGAGCTGTGCCTGAAGAAAAACTGTTTAGTTGATCTGACATCTAGAAGAATGGGCAGTCAGTGTATCTCTAAGTTGTACAAATAGAGTTCCCTAACTACTGTCCAGCTCCTTGGCAGATAGTGAAGATGGGTGGATCAAACTTATTGCATTAGCCTTGTTATGAGTCCACTTCCCCATGCAACAACTTCTTTTTTTTTTTTTTTTAAGATTTTATTTATTTGAGAGAGAGTAAAAACAGGGGAGGGGCAGAGGGAGAGGGAGAAGCAGACTCCATGCTGAGCAGGGAGCCTGATGCAGGGCTTGATCCCAGGACCCAAGGATCATGACCTGAGCCAAAACCAAGAGGCGGATGCTTAACCAACTGAGCCACCCATACGTCCCTACCAGTGCAACTTTTGATTATGTTCATTGGCCTTTCGTATTGATTGTTGTGTAAAGACATGAATACTTATATCTACTTGATAGGTAGCTTTATCATTATAAATAGTATTCTGATTTATCCATCCAGCACTTGAGTGTTTGCTGATAGATCACTCTGGCTATCACTTTTTACACAGCTGACAAATGGAATTTGTGAAGCTAGAAGGCTGGAAGTCAACCATGCGGTCACACTGGTATCCGAACAGATTTTGTGTGAATTATTAGATAGTATCCCTAGGCAACAATTCTTTGTCCTTTTCCTGTTTATTGGGACAGTGATATCCCCTTCCCCACCTTTTTTTCCCCCTATGAGCAGGGCTCCCAGTTTTCCAACTCTGAAGTGTTTTCCAGTCAAAACAAAGAGGTTTGTGGATGTTGAATATGCAAGGAGCTGAAGAGAGAGCGCTTGGAAGAGAGGTTTGTCCAGGTGAGTGAGTAAGGAAAAACCAGTGGGAGAAATAGCAGGGCTTTGGAAATTTTACGAGAGAAACTGATTGAAACTCAGGAAATACAATTATCCTCCTTTTAGGGATGTTGGAGGGCAGATGTGGGTGAGCTTCTCTGGGGGCCAACTTTTCCCCAGTATTCATTTTGTCTCATTTCCAGCATTTGCTTTTACATTCATTCGCCCACTGTCCACTCTGAATACAAACCACCCATGTTTCTTCTTTTGACCTAATTCTAGCTTTCTGCTGTTTGTTATTTTCCCTTTATTTGTATTGTCTCTGATTCTGTGGCTTCCTAAATATCTGTAAGTGCCCATTCCATGGGGTTCCTTATTAATGGTGAACTCCACCCTGATACAGATCTCTTCTAGCCCTTGTAATTGAGTTATGTGCTCGATTTGCTTTTATTGGGCCTTGTTTGTATGCCAGTATTGACATATGTTAGAGTTAGGCCCCTGTAACCTCAGGGGCTTCCATTCTGTCCTGTGTAAGAAATACCCACTCTGATGTTTTCTTTCAGGTTTGATGGAAAAGTCTGTTCCAGAGGAGGATGTCTCTGAAATTGATTCACCAGGGAGAGTAGCAAAGGGATTACCAGAGGATGCAAACCAGGGTTCTGTATTTGAAAAAAAATACACATGCGAAAGCATGAAGGAAAACCCTTCTGGAGAGGTTCCCAGACCATGCCTTTTCCAGGAAGGAGGTTTTGGGAAAATAACTTTTATCCACAAGGAAGCATCTCCTGAAACAATGAGCCAAGAATATGATTTTGAGAGAAGCTTGCTCTTGACCTCCAGCTTTGTTACACATCTCAGGGTTTCTACAGAAGAGAGCCTACATCAGTGGGAGACAAGTAGTATACACACTGATGAGATTTCAGACCAAAGTAAATGCCCAGCTCTCTCTACTCAGAAAAAGTCTTGGGAATGTAATGAATGTGGAAAAACTTTTACTCAGAGCTCATCCCTTACCCACCATCAGAGAACTCATACTGGAGAAAGACCCTATGCATGTGAGGAATGTGGGAAAGCCTTTAGTCGCAGTTCCTTCCTCGTTCAGCATCAAAGAATTCACACCGGAGTAAAACCATATGGATGTGAGCAGTGTGGGAAAACATTTCGATGTCGATCATTTCTTACTCAGCATCAGAGAATCCATACTGGAGAGAAACCTTATAAATGTAACGAATGTGGGAATTCCTTCCGCAATCATTCACATCTCACTGAACATCAGAGAATTCACACTGGAGAGAAACCTTACAAATGTAATAGATGTGGGAAGGCATTCAATCAGAACACACACCTCATTCATCATCAGAGGATTCACACTGGTGAGAAACCTTATTTATGCAATGAATGTGGCTCTTCTTTTCGCAAACATTCAAATCTCACACAACATCAGAGAATTCACACTGGGGAAAAACCCCATAAATGTGATGAATGTGGGAAAACTTTCCAAACAAAGGCAAACCTCTCTCAGCATCAGAGAATTCATACTGGAGAGAAACCCTATAAATGTAAGGAGTGTGGCAAAGCCTTTTGTCAGAGCCCATCCCTTATTAAACACCAGAGAATTCATACTGGAGAAAAACCCTACAAATGTAAGGAATGTGGCAAAGCTTTTACTCAGAGTACCCCACTCACTAAGCATCAGAGAATTCATACAGGGGAGAGACCCTACAAATGCAGTGAATGTGGTAAAGCCTTCATTCAGAGCATTTGCCTCATTCGGCATCAGAGAAGTCACACTGGAGAAAAACCCTATAAATGCAATCAATGTGGGAAGGGCTTTAATCAGAATACCTGCCTCACTCAGCATATGAGAATTCATACTGGAGAGAAACCCTATAAATGTAAAGAATGTGGGAAGGCCTTTGCCCATAGCTCATCTCTTACTGAACATCACAGAACTCACACTGGTGAGAAGCTCTATAAATGTAGTGAATGTGAGAAAACTTTCCGCAAGTATGCACACCTTAGTGAACATTACAGGATTCATACTGGTGAGAAGCCTTATGAATGCATTGAATGTGGAAAATTCTTCAGACATAGTTCAGTCCTTTTCAGACATCAGAAACTTCACAATAGTGAATAATCCTGGCATTCAGGCTGTGATAGCTTCTCTAGAAAGAGTGGCTGGGAATCTGGCTGGGGGCAGTGGGGCAGGCAGAGTTCCTGGAGGGAAGGATGAAGGAACACCAACTATTACACTCGGAAGAGTATTTCCACTTATGGAGGCAGGAGCTTGGAGAATGCAGAGCCTACTCCAGCTGGGCATCTGGGAATACAGGGTAGAAAGGAAGTTCTTGCTTTTCGGATAAATCCTGGCTACCTACCGCTCCTCCTTCCCCTTGTGACTCTGATGACTTTAGGGGCCATTTGTTAAGTTAGCACCTGTGTTTCCCTTACTGCATTCCTGCCCCACCTTCCCAACTTGTGACCTGTGTTCTCTGGCCAGTAGGCTGAGGTGCTTTTCCAAATGTTCAGTGTGCATGTGGAAGCAATTCTGAGGTAGTGCTAAGTAGCCTTCTGATATCTGAGAACATGCCATCTGTTAGAAGCGGTCTCATGAAGGGGCATTGGAAATAAGGGAAAACGAAGAATCCTTACTCATTCATTCAACAAATAAGGGGCTATGTGGCAAGAACTGGGCTGATGTCTACAGATAGTTCGTGAAGAAGGCTTTTATCAGGGCAAGAGAGATCTTTCCTGAGCCTTTCAAGCTGGAAGGCAATTTGGAGCCAAAAAGGAAGTAGGAGGTCAAGAGAAACTTAACCTTAAATGATGCCAGTTTGTGGGAAGAGAGTCAGATCTGCTCAGAGGGCCAGGAAGAGGAAGGGCCAACCTTTGTCCCAGAGGAACACTCACCCATGAGGAGGATGGTTTGTGCTAGACTGCTGGTGCCGAGGCTCAGAGCAGGAAGTCTGTGTTTGAGCACGTTACCTACATATCCCAGGCCTGGACTAAGGTGTACACCTGTCTCTTATAAGTTTGCCTGGGCCATCGGTTTGTAGGGTCCAGGGGAGAGAGACCCACCAGGGTTAACTATGTCCAAACAACTGTTAATTGATGTTTAGGGAGGAGAAACCATTAGTGAAGAGAGCAGTCAGCTTTTTAGGTTGGCCGGATTTGGGGCTGCTGGACTAGTCCCTAAGAGAGTGTTGGTCATTGTAGCAGGGAGGGTTAGGTTTCATGTAATTATGCCATTGGAGGCTATAAACAGATCTGTTAGATTTCAGATATTCCTGATTTTATTGGAACTATCTTATTCTTGGATATTTACCCTTCCCTGCAGGTTAGGAGTATCTAGGGAAAGACTTTCATGGAATAAATTTGGAAAATATTCTACCTCTTTTTCAAGTCCCTGAGTATTGAGATAGTACAGTTTGCCACTATGATGGTGTTTTATTCTTTTAAGAGAAAGGGCATGGTTTTCCCCTTTATTTCCTTACTCCCTTTCATGTTCTTTACTGCTACCCAAAGTTTGAGCTCTGAGAGATTAGGTGAGGATTACCTTTCACTGCTATTTGGAATAGTTTCTATGCCCTGAAGCTTATATCGTTTTAAAAATAATGACTGTTAAAAAAACAAAGTCAGTTGATTCTGGAATGGTTAGTTATTTAGAACTCAGCATTAATTTTTTTCCAGAACAGCTATCTTGTAAGCAGTGGTTTGAGCTATTAATTACCATTAATAGGAACATGGCAGAAACAGCACTCTCTCCCTCTGCAGCTGTGAAGATTCTATTCCCAAAACCTGCCACAGGGCAGTTCATAACTGAGTAAATTAATACCCTATGGACAAAAATAACCCTGTTAGAATTTTATGTTCATGAAAAAATTATAGTACTCAAAGGAGATACTGATGTATTTGTACTTTCTTTTTTTTTTTTTTAAGATTTTATTTATTTATTTGAGAGAGAGAACATGAGAAGGGAGAGGGTCAGAGGGAGAATCAGACTCCCTGCCAAGCAGGGAGCCCATCCCGGGACTCCAGGATCATGACCTGAGCCGAAGGGAGTCGCTTAGCCAACAGCCGCCCAGGCACCCGTATTTGTACTTTCTAAATGAAAATGACACTAGAGAATTCATTGCTGGCACACAGGAAATATTTAATAAATATTTGTTGAGTTAATATATTTTAATCAACCTGTGCCCACCAGAAACTTTAGCAACTTCCTGATATGTAGGTATTTAGTGTTAATATTTATACAATACTGTCTTTAGAGTTCTTGAGTTGAGATTAGAGAGAGTTGGGAGAGTTTTCCTAGAGAAGAAATGGGACCTCTAAGGATGAACAATATCTCTAACGTCTTGTTAGGAGATTTTCTAAAAATCCAAAAATGTTTTAATCCTCAGGTTTAGAGTCTGATACCATTTTCACTTCCTGGGAAAACAGGAAGGAAGAGAATTTGTCACCTTGCTGCTGTCCTCATCCCATAGTCTCACACTGGCAAATATTTGTTCTCAGTTTTCTCTCAATTACTGGACAGCCAAGTGCCCAGTCACTCTGGCGCCAAATCTTGGAATTGTTCTTGGTCAGTCTAAAACTCAGTCCTCATATCCAAGCAACCACTGTATCCTGCTTATATCTCCCAAGTCTGGAAGCCATCTCCACCGCTACTGCTTTAGTCCACATCCTAGTTTATTTCCTAGACCATTTTCCTACTTTCCCTGTCAGTATTCCAGTTGCCTGCCCCATGAGGCCATTTTCCACATTTCTTCTGGATGGTCTTTGCAAAGCACAGCTGGCAGCTCTGTTATCTCAGAATATCTGAGCTCCTTAGAAGGCATCTAAAGCTCCTCCACATGCACAAAAAATAAAAATAAATAAATAAATAGAGCTCTTCCAGGGGCCCATGCCTACATCTTCACGCTCAGCTGCCTTCCCTGCATTGCACACTTCCATAGTGTAAATTCCTGTGATTCCGTATCATTGCTGGCCTTGACTTTGGTGCCTTTTGCACAGCCTCTTCCTGTGGCCCCGATTGCCTGTCTGCCTTCTGCTTGCCTGGAAAGCTCCCATGAGTCACTTAGGAATATGTTCACGCAACACCTGCTTTGAAGCTGTCTCTGACCTCACATGTTTTTTATTTCGGTATTTTATTTTATTTTTCATTTTATTTATGTTCCATTGTAATGGCTAGTTTCCAGATCTTTCTCTCCCCACTGAACTGTCAGCTCTGTCAAAGCAGGGGCCCTGTGATATTTATTCATCTTTGTATCCACAGTCCCTGGCACTTCAAATTTGCTCAGTAAATATTTGTTGAGCTCAACTAAAATACCCAAGTCAGACACTTCGCCACGCCTGCCTGCAGGTTGTGACTTTAGGTCCACAGCTGCCAGCAGAAGGGAGGTATAGAGAGGATATGAGTGTGTCCATGAAGTGTTTGCCAGGTGGAAACATTCTGAATCTTTCCTCAAGATACAGATTGTGTGGTTATATTAAGCAGAGGGTCCCTTAAGAAAAAGTAATATTTTGTACAAAACAAAACCCTTGTGTTAAAAATGAGCTATTTAAATGTCGCATCACAGTTTAACAAAGTACTTTCAGATATGTTAATGTCAGCATCACCAGGAGGAGGCAAATGCTTGCATCTCTAGAAGCAGAACCATGTCAGCTGGAATATCTCTGAAATAAGGAGCAGGAGCTGAATACTGATGCTGGTGTAGCAGGAGAGTTTTTGAGTTTAACAGTTCCAGTGTGGAAGCACTACCTGAGCTCACAGCTTTCTTTGGCTCCAGATGATAAAGAACTGGAATGTGGTGCTCATTCTCAGTGTGCTGAAACTTAATTTGTGATTTCACAAGGACATGGGATGAGGCCACATCAGATCCTCAGAACAACAGTAGAGAAAACAGGTGGTTGTACTTGCCCAAGGTCACACAGCTAGTAAGTGACATGTGAAATGTAAACTCCCATGTCCTTTCTTACTTTTCCTTCAGATTTCTCTTTATTGGTCATACCTCTGCTCCATGATTCCTCTTTAGTTGTGTTTATTATAGATTTGACTGCATAGGACTCCAATCTTGCCCTGCTTGTGAGGATGGGAGGAGCTCATTTTAAGATTTTATTTTTAAGTAATTTCTACACTCAACATGGGGCTTGAACTCAAAACCCTGAAATCAAGAGTCCTGTGCTCTACCAACTGAGCCAGCCAGGCAACCCTGGGAGCTCATTTTAGATCAAAAAGCTTTTTTGCCCTCAGACTTTCCAGGGTGTGAGTGTGAGAAATAAATTGGTTTCACATTTTCATTTCACCTTTCTGCCTACTTAATGCAGAAGTCTAGCTTTGACTCCAGGTGGCTTCAGTTTCACTCCCCTTTAGCTACTGGCCACTGCAGGGCTAAGGTCACTTCAGTTTTGTGGAATGGTTTTGGTGTCCACTCTTCCCCTGCCCACCCCATTTCCTCCCCACCCATTTCCCACCTCAGTGAAAGAAGCTCACCCCAAATTGTGTTAAGTCCCAGACTAATGTTTCTAGTAAATTGCTCTACTTAGGGTACCCCACTCTAGAGTTAGTTCTACAGAGCAGAGCCTGCTGATTTGGATTCTTTGAAGCTTAAAGGTTAGGGAAAAAATGATTAGGCCTAGGCTCTTTGGCCTTTGAGATGTTAGGGCTTGGGCGGGGGTGCGTTGGACAGGACGAACTTGCTATCTGATTCCAAAGAAGTGCTGAGAATGTGACTCTTGGTAAAAAGCAAGGTGAGCTCAAAATTACTGTTTCCTGTCATGTCAGCTGACAGTTCTACGAAGGGTCCTCTTTTAGCTGAACAGGGTTAATAATGGCCTTAATCTGGGGCATCTATACTCCTAATTTCAGCCTCCTAAAGGGACTTCATTTTGTTAAACTAGCCAGTCTGGAAGTTTAAGCAGATAACTTCTCTGCTGCATCTCATTCATTTTTTTCAAGAGTTTGCTGAGGGCTCCTTATGAATTGTACAGTAGGGATATGGTAAGCAGACAACTGTATTTCCCACAACGTGCACATCCTAAGAATGCCTGGAAGTAAATCAGGTACCCTGCTACCCATGCCTTCATCCCGGGAACACATTGTCAAAAGGAGCCTGTATGTGCAAGTATTCCCTGCGCGAGTCTCAGCACGATCTGAAGTTTTGCAGCAGTGGGAATGAGGGCCTTGAGGGCTGGCAAGGTCCCTTGAAGCCAATGCAGAGGACTGGAGCTGGAATTTGCGGAGCATGACAGAACAAACATTTACTGAACTTTTAAAAGATGTTGGAACGTCTTAGTAATTACACACATTAAGCCCATTTAATCTTTATGATAACCTTTGAAACTCGGTACCATTATTTATTTATGTTCTTTAAGTCAGGAAACAGGTACAGAGAAATAACTTGCCCAAGTTTACACGCTGATAATCTGGGACTTAAGCTGAAAACAGAGCTCTTATGTTCTCAGGGCCAGTTGTCGAAAAAAACCTAAAGCAGAGGGTGTTTGGGGTTCCTATGAAGAAACCAGTTTTCTGGCTGGTGATAATGTAAGGAAGGTTAAGCCAGCTCTGTGAAACCTTTGGGAAGGCCTCCAAAAGGCAGTGACGTGGAAGAGTTTTTAGAAAGATCAATGTGGCCAGGTTGCAGAATGAATAGTAAGAGCGACTTGTGGTCGGCCACGAGTCTCCAGTTCGGTTTCCTTTCTGGGAAGGAGCGCGGTGAGGTGGGTTTGTGGGATGTTTCTGCAGCAGCGTCTGCGGCGTCGGGCTGAACCCCCAGCTCTGGGCGGGAGAGGAAGCACCGAGATGAAGCCGCTCCCGCCTTCCTAGAGAGGAGACCGCAGTGTTCTGACCGCGGCGCGAGCTGCTGACGTCACGCCGGCGCGGCGGGGACTGGCTCCGAGCTGCCAGGGGTCTCCCCGACGCCCGAGTGCCGCTAGGTGTGGCGGAAGGCCTGCGGGAAGCGCTCTGTGTGTCGAGTAGCCGTGCTAGAGTGCGACGGTCTGATCTCGGAGCCCGGTCTGGTCTCGAAGCCCGGGCTGGTCTCGAAGCCCGGGCTGGCCCGCGGCTGCTCCTCTTCCCGGCGCGCGGGAATCTTTGGAGCGAGGGGTCGGAGCCACCTGGCCCTGAAGAGGGAAGGGAGAAGCTTGTTGGAGAGCCCTGTTCTGGGAGTCGGGAGACCTGGGTTCCGTTTGTATGTACTTAAGGGAGGAAGTGAACTTCTGATTGCTTCAGTTGTCAGATTTCCAGAAGCCAATGCTATTCCTTGCTTTGCCACTTGACAAAGTTGCGCGGGTTGAATGACTATATGTGAGAGTTATCAACTTCCTTTAAGCTCTTGTCTAATAGCAACAGAATAGGTAATGTATGAAGACGTAGACTCAGTACTGTAATAGCAGATACTATTTATTGACGGCATTTTCCTAAATATTTCCCATGTATTATTTATGCATCATCACACCCCTATGAAATAGTTATCTACTCCATATAACATTTGAAAAAGGGCCTCAGAAAGGTAACTTACCCAAGGTCACTTGGAAAATAAATCTAGAACAGGGATTCAAACCAGGGAGTTCTGGTCCCAGAGCCCATGCCATACTTCGAGTTTACCGGAGGACGACATGTAATCATCAAAACAATGGGAAGGATGGAACTGAAGGGTATTACGCTGAGCGAAATAAATCAATCAGAGAAAGACAATTATCATACAATCTCTCTGATATGAGGGATTTGAGAGGTAGGGCGGCGGGGGTTTGGGGGGTAAGGAAGGAAAAAATGAAACAAGATGGGATCGGGAGGGAGACAGACCTTAAGAGACAATCTCACAAAACAAACAGGGTTGCTGGGGGGTAGGGGTTTAGGGATAAGGTGGTTGGGTTATGGACATTGGGGAGGGTGAGTGCTGTGTAATGTGTAAGCCTGATGATTCACAGATCTGTATCCTGGGGCAAATAATACATTATATGTTAATTTAAAAAATGGGAAGTGCTATGGTAGAGCCACGTAAAATTCTTTGAGACTATAGAGGAGAAAGGGCCTTGGAAGTGAAGAATTATCCACCTATAAGATGTGTAGTGGTTCACATTTGAGCTGAATATTAAAGTTGAGTAGAAGTTTGAAAAGAAGTAGTTTGTTCAGTGAAAAACAGAGGGGTGCGTGGGGTGCTAGTGGATTGGGATGTCTTAGACTGGTTACCAACATTTTACTAGTGTTCAGAGGGAGTTCTTAAAAGTTTTCCTCCTAGGAGGGGTCCTTAACATCTTCCAAAAGATTCCCCCATCCTTTCTTGGAGATTCTGCTTCACATAGATGTGGTCTTATTTTCCTGAAATTCCTCTACCTCTGGTTGTGGTAAGATTACTGTAGGGGAGTTTCCTTGATGTTGACAGCCTATTCTCAGAAGAGCTAACCTCCTTGTTTGACACATAGTACCTGACCAGTTAGTATTTTTAAAATAAATGAATAACCATCCCCAATCAAAGATGGACTGAGGTTTTTGCTCTTTTCCCATGCTTTTTTTTTTTTTTTTAAGATTTTATTTATTTGACAGAGATCACAAGTAGGCAGAGAGGCAGGTGGGGCGGGGGTGGGAGAAGGAGACTCCCTGCTGAGCAGAGAGCCCGATGTGGGGCTCGATCCCAGGACCCTGGGATCATGACCTGAGCCGAAGGCAGAGGCTTTCACCCACTGAGCCACCCAGGCACCCCTCCCATGTGTTTTTAGAATTAAAGGATCACAGAATGTTGGTACTAGTTTTCCACTTTCATTTCACAGATACGAAAACAAATCACAGGCAAGACCAAGTGACTAGCTTTAGGTCATTGAACACATTCAGAGCCCAGACTCAAACCTAGACTTCTTGACTCAGGCCAATGTTTGTTCTAATGCCCTCTACCATAACCCCAGTTTTTGACTTTTGAAGTCAGTGGCTTTTCCAGTAGGTTTTTTTGGGGGGTGGGGCTTTGGCTCCAACTTTCTCTCTTGTGGAGGATATTTCACCCCAGGATAGTCCTTAGGAGCACCTGCCCCTTTTCTTTGTGCATTGTCAGGTCTCTTGGAAGACAACCCACTTACTGACTTTTGTCATTGGTCTTACTTTTTTTTTTTTTTCCAGATTTACTTGAGAGGAGTGCCTGTGGGGGGGCAAAGGGAGAGGGATTGAGAGTCTTAAGCAGATGCCATACTGAGCTTGGAGGCCAATGCAGGGCCTCACCACCCTGAAATCACAACCTGAGCTGAAACCAAGAGTCGACCATTCACCCAACTCTGCCACCTAGGCACCCCATGGGTGATAGACTTTTAAGAGAATAATGATATTCTTCATTCAGACTTAAAATAGTTATTTCATTAGGCACTGGCTATTCCTGAGTTCCTCTGAGTTCAGAATAGGAAGGAAGTAGGCTGACAATTTATGGGTGCTTTTTTCTCCTCCCTCCATGCCTCAGATTCCTGCCCTTCCTCAAAAGAAGGCCCCAGGAGACAAACTAGTGTCGCTTGTGTTCCTCACAGCTTATCTCTGGGTAAGTGAAATCTAACTAGAGAGCCCAGGATGGGTTGTTACGGGGGTGCTCATTCTAAAGTGGTGGCAGACCTGTAGTGGGATCCACCAGTGACCACTACACCTAAACCCTGCAGACTGAAAACACAGAACCACCAGAAACGGCCCCACCTTATTAAAATCAGAGTGAGTGTGGCCCATTGTGGAAGCAGGCAATGGAGTAATTGGTTATAGGGCAGATCAGAGAATGTACTAATTTTATATCACATGTACTTAAATTGTAGCAAGAACAGCTCCCCCTGTGCAGTTACCTGGTAGCTGCTCACTGAACTGCTAAGGGTAATGCCTTAACGGGGTAGCAGTCAGACGTGGGAAACCTGATAGTAAATTACTAGAAGACTTATAGCAAAGGTGATTTAAATGTTTCCTCAGAGAATATGAATGGGATCCTGGCTCTGTTTGGAATAAAAGCCTAAGTAATAGCAACTTACTGGAGATCAGAAGGCAACATGGAGCCTGCAGATCTGTTAAATTCAATAAGAACAGTACTTTATGAACTGGATTCTTAGGCTATGGGAATTCTATGAATAGATTGTGACTATTTATGGCCTGAAGAATTCAGTCTAGTTTAATATGTATGCATTATATATGTACATGTGTGTCTGTGAATGTGTATATGCACTGGGAGATGCCTAGAACAAAAGACTGTCAAAAAACTAACTGTATTGGGACGCCTGGGTAGCTCAGTTGGTTGGGCAGCTGCCTTCGGCTCGGGTCGTGATCCCAGCGTCCTGGGATCGAGTCCCACATCGGGCTCCTTGCTCGGCGGGGAGCCTGCTTCTCTCTCTGCCTCTGCCTACCACTCTGTCTGCCTGTGCTCGCTCGCTCGCTCTCTAACAAATAAATAAATTAAAAAAAAAAACCAAAACAAAAAACTAACTGTATTTTCATGAGGTGGTAGGATTTTAAGTAATTTCCTTTGTGGACTGTTTTTTAGAATGAATATGCATTCTTTGTATGGCAAAAAAAAAAAAAAAAAAAACCAACCAAACAAACAAACAAAAAAACCCACCCCCAAACCAATTTTGAGACACTAAAAATAAAGGAAATAAAAGCATGGTTAGAGTTTTGGTTTTATGTTTAGCTATTTAAACCAGCTGGCATTAACTTTTGTATATACTATATCTACACTGGAATTTTATACAGAAGATAAAGATAGATACGTTCTGGAAAAATATTCAATATATTTATCAATCAGTGCAGTACAGTACTGCCTAATCAGATTGGTCTCTGACTGTAAACAATTTGTGCAGAAATACCAATGTGTACCAACTAAGTCTTAGCCAGGGTAGATCTGTATGTACCAACAAGAAATTATCTCGGAGACACATTCTTTAGTAGGGGGGAAAAAAGCAAATAGCACAAAAGAACCTATAGAATAACTTTATTTATGTAGAGAGAATCAAATGGTGTGTGTATAAAAATATGTAGAAAAAAGACTGAAAAGGGGTACCTGGGTGGCTCTGCCTTTGGCTCAGGTCATGATCCCAGGGTCCTGGGATTGAGCCCCACATCGGGCTTTCTGCTCAGCGGTGAGCCTGCTTCCCCCTCTCTGCCTACTTGTGGTCTCTCTCTGTCAAATAAATAAATAAAATCTAAAAAAAAAAAAAAAGAAGAAGAAGAAGAAAGACTGAACGAATATACTCCAAACTTAATGATAACCTCTGGGAGGGAAATGGGCTTTGTTCTGTTAGGGTGGGATGGTGATAAAAAATGACTAATTTATCATATATCCTTCTGTAGTATCTAAATATTATAAAGTGAGGCTATACTTATGCATAACTTATATTAAAAAGCTAAAATTAAAAGGGGCCTCACAGAATCAGAATGTGTCAATGTCTCCAGCACCATCCAGGGAAGACGGTGGTGACATGCGATACCTGAGTATCTGTTCTCAGATTCTGTGTGCCCTTTCTTGGAGCATCAGGGTTTCAAAGTCTGATGCCATTAAGATCATCTAAGTATTTCTCTTTCTCGAGTTCTAAGGAGTATCCTGATGACAGTGATTTGGTTCCTAATAGATTTTTTTTGTAGTGGAGAGAGTGTGTCAATGTCGGACATTGAGCATATAAATTTTTCATCGTAGATCAGTAAAGTAACTGTTTTCTACATCATTTTGTGAATTTGATTAGTGTGTATCAGATTCTGAAGCAATTCATTATTGTCCAAGGTGAGGGCCAGATTCTGGGAATCTCTTCCCCAAGGACCAACCCAATCCTACTTTTCCTGTAAATAAAACAATGATATCTTACTTTCTTTCAGCAAGCAGGGCTCTAGTTTTCAAACCTAAAGATCTTCCAGTTGGACATAGTGGGAGAGCTACAGATGCTGTATGTTTTGGAGAGAGAGGTCCAAAGAGACATCTATCAAGGCGAGTGAATAGGAAGGACTGGTGTGATGGACCTGGTAGAAGTTACAGCCTGGATAGCCTTTAAAAAAATTATTTATTTTTAGAGAGAGGAGAGGGGAAAGGGGCAGAGGGAAAGAGAATCTGAAGCAGATTCCCCACTGAGTATGGAGCCCCATCCCAGGACCCCGAGCCAAACCCAAGAGTCAGACACTTAATCGACTGAGCCTCCCAAGCGCCCCACCTTTGAAATCTTAAAGAAACTCTAATTGTCACTAGACAATGATGTAAATCTATACTTTCTCAAACAGCATGAGCAAGATACTGCTTACAGGCAACCTAAGGAAACATAATTACTTTTCACCTATTCTTTGAATAGACTGTAGGTAGGTAGTACTTTTCCGTTAACACTAATTTACCCAAGATTAGTGTACTTATCCTTTTTTTAAACAAATTTTATTTATTTGACAGACAGAGATCACAACTAGGCAGAGAGGCAGGCAGAGAGAGAGGAGGAAGCAGGGTCCCTGCTGAGCAGAGCGCCTAATGCAGGGCTCAATCCCTGGACCCTGGGACCATGACCTGGGCCAAAGGCAGAGGCTTTAACCCACTGAACCACCCAGGTGCCCCAGTATACTTACCCCTTTCACATTCTACTATTTATCACTCTGGATGATCCTAAATTACCTGGATCCGTTTTTAGTACTTAAGTATTCCAGAATCAATCATAATAGGGAATTTTATAGATTTCCCAACATCTGTCACTACTTAAATCTCTTCTATTATGTAATTTTTTCTCCAGGTCAATGTGATCTATCTCAATTATTGAGAAGAGGATAAAGTAAAGATTCCACAATGCAGGTCCCCCGTTCTGCACAGAGGACATTTTCCTTCGTGATATTTTTTTCAAACAAGAAGATGAAGTCTGATGCAAGTGTTAAGTGACTTTTGGAAGACGTGCAGGGTCAGAAAACCTGGTTGTCCAGGGTTTGCGTTTGGAGAAGGTGAAAACACATCTTGAAGAAGGAAGAGGGGTATCCTGTAGGAATGCCCGAAGGGACAATACACGCACACATAAACACCCAGAGCTTCCCCAGGACAGTGTTACTGTAACCATAACTATCTTTGAGAAAGTTCCTTGTAAGTGTCATGAATTTGAGAGTTTCCCCTAAACCTGCACCTACTGGACAGACATTCTTTGTGTCACAAGCAGCATGAGTTCTAGCCAGATTTCACTGCAAATGAACCCTCAGAGACTTAACATGCAGAAAAAACCTTCAAAGTGTAGTGAATGTGGAAAATTCTTTACTCAGAGATCATCTCTTACCCAGCATCAGAGGATTCACACGGGAGAGAAGCCCTATGTGTGTAGTGAATGTGGAACTTGTTTCCGTAAACAGTCAAATCTTACTCAACATTTGAGGATTCACACAGGAGAGAAACCGTATAAATGTAATGAATGTGAGAAAGCCTTTCAAACGAAAGCAATCCTTGTCCAGCATCTGAGAATTCATACTGGAGAGAAACCCTATAAATGCACCGAATGTGGCAAAGCCTTTTGTCAGAGTCCATCCCTTATCAAACACCTGCGAATTCATACTGGAGAGAAACCCTATAAATGCACCGAATGTGACAAAGCCTTTAGTCAAAGCATTTGCCTTACCCGTCACCAGAGAAGTCACTCTGGAGATAAACCTTATAAATGTAATGAATGTGGGAAAGCCTTTAACCAGAGTGCATGCCTCATGCAGCATCAGAGAATTCATTCAGGAGAGAAGCCTTATGCATGCGTGGAATGCGGTAAAGCCTTCACTCAGAACTCCTCCCTTGCTGAACATGAGAGAACTCACACTGGAGAGAAACTTTACAAGTGTAGCGAGTGTGAAAAAACTTTCCGCAAACAAGCACACCTTAGTGAACATTACAGAATTCATACCGGAGAAAAACCTTATGAATGTGCTGAATGTGGGAAATCCTTCAGGCACAGCTCGGCACTTGTTCGACATCAGAGGCTTCATGCTGGAGAATAAAACCTGGCGTATAACCAGTGTGGAAAGAGTTGTGTGAAAATGCCATTCCTACCCGCCCCCAAATTCTTAGGAGTTTAAGACTCAGTCTTCAGCCGGGATGAACGTTCTGTATGTTGAACAAGATGCAAGGTGTCCTGAAAGTTAAGAAAATAGACTCAGAACTAGACAGTCTTGAGTTTGATGACTTCTCCGCCACTGAATGGGTGTAAGACTGGATTCTTACTTTGAGCCTGTTTTCCCCATCCTCCTCAGAAGAATAATGAGGATACTTACTAGGGTTGTCTTGAGAATAAAATGAGTTGTATGTAACAAATAACTACCATTCATTGGTTTTGAGTCATAGATGTTCCTAAGGTATATAAATCTGGCTACTGAAAACAAAGTACAGCATTAGTTTTTGGTTCTCAATGTGTTTTTTAAGAACTTTTTTTTTTAAAAGATTTTATTTATTTGACAGAAAGAGACAGAGTGAGAGAGGGAACACAAGCAGGGGGAGTGGGAGAAGGAGAAGCAGGCTTCCCGCAGAGCAAGGAGCCAAATGCGGGGTTCGATCCCAGGACTCTGGGATCAAGACCTGAGCCGAAGGCAGACACTTAACGACTGAGCCACCCAGGCGCCCCGGAACTTTTTTTTTTTTTAAGAACATTCTTGAAATTGGGCTATGATTTCATGCTTACTCTACAGAAAGTTATTTAAACTATGTTGATTTAAATAGAACACAATTTAAGACCAGTTTATCCTTGAGAAAATTAAGATTTAATCAGAGAAAAAAAATTATTGGGATTTGATTGGACACTGTGAGGTGTACTTCTGGGTACAACCTCCACTGTTAGATCTTAGTTCACTTCAAGCTCTAGAACTCTCTTTCCCATGAAAAGGGAAGCCTTCCTGACACTAACTAAATAAAAACTTGTGTTGCAGGACTTTTGTGTGTTTGCGGTGGGGGGAGAGGGAGTTGGTAAGGAGAAGTCATATGAGAATAAAGAGGGGTGGAAATAGAAGAGAACATAAGCATGTTGATTACTATGTGGCTGTACTTGTTTCAAATTTGTGAAACTAAATAAAGAAAATGTCAGTTAAAATAGAGTTGGGAGGCCAGAAGGAGGGAGCTTACACATATCATACATTGCAGCCCTTTGCAGAACCAAAAGAAAGAGCCACACCTTGCATTCCTAATAAGAAGCCTACTTTACTAACTCCCAGCAGGAAGAAGGAAGATTACCTCCTTGCCTGTCAATAGCCTAGCCAATGAGATGGTTACAGCTCAGCCAATGAAAAGCCATAATGTTTCAAACTCCCAGTGTCCTCCAAGGGACATTTTGTTTCTAACAACTCCTCCAATTCCCCCTTCCCTCTGTAAAAGAGCAGTCCCCCTCCTTTGTTTTTCTGACTTGCCTACAGTTTTGTTGTAGCCTGTATGTCCTGAATTGCAATCGTCCACTATTCTCAAATAAACCCATTATGCTGGTAAAATAATTGGCTTTTATTTTTGAGGTTGACAGATTCTAGGAACACAACACTAAAGGGGGCCTCTTAAGGGAATAGGAGGGCAGGAGACATTGAATTCTCAGGTGTCAGCAAGCAGTATTACTGACCACAGCTTTTGGTTTATTCTCATGTATCAAGTCCTGAGGTTGGCAGTCCCTGGCTGGTGCAGCAGGTCCTTGAAACATGCTATCAGGATCCAAGTGCCTTGAGTCTTTCCACTAAACCAGCCAGAGAAAGGGTCTGCCTTCCTTAGGCCAAAAAATGGCTCCAGTAGTCCTAGGTTTCATGTATGTGCTCCTGGATGTAGCAGGATGTAGACAGGAGGACAAAGGTTCATGCTTGCCAGATCTGCTTTCTTGTATCAAACAACTCATAGCTCTATAAAGCAGACTTCTACTTGTATCTCTCTTTTTTACAGTGTATTAACTACAGTCTCCATGTTATACATTAGATCCTCTCTTCTGTCAAGATCACTTGTGTTAGAAGCTCACTTGTACAAGATCTACTTTTATCTCTAAAATTGCCAGAACTGTGATATGGCTACCTTTAGCAGGAGCTGGGGAAGTATTCTTAACTAGGCATATTATCATCTTCCTCCAAAGTGTGCTTCTGCTAATGAAGATGCAAGAGGTGCTCTGTTCAATGACAAAATCCTCTGTAGCAATTAAGTTTCTGAATTTAACCAATCTGGAAAAAAGCTCAGAATATAAAGTCATGGGAGAAGCAGGACAGAAAACATACACAAAATAATCTCAATTTTGTTTAAAAAATATAATTTACATACATACATACCCCACATGTGGGAGTTCCAAAATATTAATAATAGTTAATATCTACAGAGTTAGCCTTGTGTCAAAGGGGTATTGATAGACAACATTTTTATCATACTCATTTTTTTCTGAATTTTCTATAATGAATTTGTGTCATCTTTAAATAGAAGTAAAAAAGTGTCACTTTAGAAAACACCTTATATACTCTTAAGGAAGACTAAGTCCAAAATATTTGCACTTACTCAGTTTCATCCTCATTGTCAAAAGAAAGGAGGCAACTGTTTTTGACTTGCTTTTGCGAGTTCTTTTTAACCGAGTCCTGCTTATTTATTTCATCTTCATTTGCCTTCTTCTTTTTTGAGCTTGCTGTTAGACCCGAATGTTTTTCATCCGAGGAACGCTTGACTGGTTTTCGATACATGATTCTTCCATCAACTACAGTCGGTTCTTCATCTGCAGCAAAAACAAAGTTAAGGAACTTTCTTCTCTCATTATTTTGTCTTTATTAGAGACTCCAATGGCAAGAAGATCTCAGATGGCATTTAAGGATGTCCTGAGTCAGTTCAGTCCGGTCTTTTCCACTGTTTCTATTTTCTAGCTATACCCACAAGACATGCAGTCCCTTAATAAAAATTCATTTCCTAAAGTAGTCCATCATATTGCCAGTCCCCAATGAATGACAATCAGGCTGTATTTTCATGTATTATGAAGTGATTGTTCGGAACTCCAGCATTTGTCCTTAAAGCAATGTAATAAGTATTTAGGAAAAATGAAAACTATACCGTGTAGCGTATCTCACCTCAGGCACTGATTAAATACACCTCTGTTGACTAATGTGTAAACCTAACCATCTATTTTTTTTTTTAAGAAAACAGGATATTTTAATTTAAATTTGCACTTAATCCTCATAACAACCCAGTAAGATAGGTACCATTATAGTCCCCATTCTACTGATGAGGTAGCTGAGGTTGGGAGGCAAAATAACTCATTGAGGATCACACGCCTGGTGTGAATTAAAGCCAAAGTTTGAACCTAGGACTCTCTCCTTTGAACATACCATACTATTACATATGACAATTTCATATTCCAGGCTCTCTACAATGTTAGAAAAACCAGATTACTTTCGGACATACCTGCTTTGGCAGCCTTTATTTCTGCTTTAATCTTCATGACTTCTTCAACTGACAGGTCTCCCTTTTTTAAAACCACCACTTGCGGCTGTTCATCTTCTTTGTCACTATGATCACCATCTTCCTCTGGGAGCTGAGGCTGGATTCTCTAGGAGAAAACACAAACACAATATGGAGGCTGCTGACCTTGAACCGAATACAACTGTTATCTCCATGAGACGCTGTGATAACTAAGTGACAAGGGTAACCTGAATCACTAAATATATTTGGCAAAGAATTTTCAAGTAACTCTTAAGGGCCTAACCTTGCCACACTCGGAAAGCGGTCTACCGGCCAGTTACCCTGCAGTGCCTGCCCAAGGGGATTAATTTCCTTCTCAGCAGGACCCCAGCACGCAGTTCCCAGTGGCAGGGGCCTTGGCTTCATGGACTGCCAGCATTCCCAGCCTCCTCAGGGCCTGCCGAACCACATCTTTCTCTCTGCTCTCATCAACTGTTTTCACTTCCATCTCTTCTCAAAGCCTGACCAAAAAAATAACCCCAAAGTAGAGAAGGTAAAAGGTCGTCTTTCCCCCACCTCTGATGATCTCTCCTCCTTTCCAAGGGCTTCAGTTTAGTGGGCATCCTATCAGCTGTTTTCTAAGTGTATAAAAAATGAGGAAGTAGAGAAAACATTCTCTATACAAACAGGATATTGTACATAGTACTGTGATTTGCTTTCTTTTCTTTATGAAATTTCCCAAACATAAAAAAAATACAGAGAATACCAATAGAAACCATGTATTCAGTATATATATGTAACAAGGGGTAACCTTTGGCCAGTTGATTCAGAATTTCGAAAAATGTCAGATACCATAAAAGCCCCCTCCAACTTTTTAACTCAAAAATGTATTTGTAGGGCACCTGGGTGGCTCAGTGGGTTAAAGCCTCTGCTTTCGGCTCGGGTCATGATCCCAGGGTCCTGGGATCGAGCCCCACATCGGTCTCTCTGCTCAGTGGGGAGCCTGCTTCCTCCTCTCTTTCTGCCTGCCTCTCTGCCTACTTGTGATCTCTGTCTGTCAAATAAATAAATAAAGTCTTTTAAAAATATATATATTTGTATAATGCCTAGGAATTATCTATTAACATGGAATTATCTATTTTAAAGATTTTTAAAAAAGACTTTATTTATCTGTCAGAGAGAGCGAGTGAGTGAGTGTAAAAGCAGGGGGAGCGGCAGGCAGAGGGAGAAGCAAGCTTCCTGTTGAGCAAGGAGCTCGACACAGGGCTTGATCCCAGGTCCTGGGATCCTGGCCTGAGCCAAAGGCAGATCTTAACTGACTGAGCCACCCAGGTGCCCCTGGAATGATCTATTTTAAAAATTATCTATTTTAAAAATCACTGCCCGGAAATCAGTGCCTCATCTTCTCGTTCACACTGTGCATAGCTCACAGGGAGCAAGCGCCACAGCAAATTATCCACATCTTTCTATCTTGTTCCACCAGGTGAGCTCCTTTGAGGTGCTATGTGCTTCATCTCTGTATCTAGAGGCACAGAGCCTAGCAAACAGCAGGGACTCAAGGAGTATTTGTTGATCTACTCATGAATGACTAATAGGATGAAAAATGATGAACCACCCAAAGCCCTGGCTGGGAAGTCACTCACAGGCACATTCATTCATTCTGTCCACATCCCACGTCTGCTCAACCACTTGACACAAGTGCATTCTCTTTAATGTTAGCTCATTGATTACTCACGAGTTTTGCCTATTTTTTTCCTGAAAGATTCCAATGGGTGACCACAAACTACCAGGTAATTAATAGGTGTTTTTCACTGATGGAATGGGAAAGTGAAATAAAATAATTCCTGTGGTGCCTGCCTGGCTCAGTTGGTAAAGCATGCGACTCTTGATCTTGGGGTTGTGAGTTCAAACCCCACAGTGGGTACAGAGATTACTTAAAAATAGAATCTTTATTTTCTTTTTTAAAGATTTTATTTATTTGACAGACAGTGATCACAAGTAGGCAGAGAGGCAGGCAGAGAGAGAGAGGGAAGCAGGCTCCCTGCTGAGCAAAAAGCCTGATGCGGGGACCGATCCCAAGACCCTGGGATCACGACCCAAGCCGAAGGCAGAGGCTTTAACCCACTGAGCCACTCAGGTGCTCCTCAAAATAGAATCTTTAAAAAAACAAAATTCTTGGGTCATTAGCTTGAGAAACACTAATTCTGCTCCTCTCTTTTTGATTCTATGACTGGCCGGAAAATAAGAGAAACGGTTAAAGAAACAGTGACTATTCAAAGCCACTCCTGAATTAACGCTCAAGAAGGCGAATAAGGTAATTTAATTCAATTATATAATCATGTCCCATGAAACTCTTCTTTTTGTTAGCACATCACTAGAACGATGCTTATACTGCCAACCTGATTAAGAGTACAGCTGGTTTCTCAAACACAGAAACAGGGGTTATCCCTCTATGGAAAAGTCTCTTGATTAAGTCACTCAGTCTAAATCACTGATATGAATTGGAAAGTGCCCCACCCCAAGTTCTCCTAAAATAGCATTCCAAGCCAGAATCTTCAAGGTGTTAACTATGTACACACAATCATCACAAAGACTTCAAGGGAACGATAAAAAGGTCTCATATTTTCTTCCTTGCTAAATCCATGTCTCTTTCCTCAAACCTCATCCTCTTTGTCATTCTCACTGTTGTTGGGCCTGAGGAATCAGTCACTCCCCAATCATGTTATCTCTAACCAAAAATGACTCCTTGTTGGCTACTGAATTGGCCATGTGGCCTCCCCTCCAACAATTCCTCAATCACCTCTACACACAGTCCAAGACTGACCATCATTTTTTTCTTTTTAAGATTTTAGTTTTAAGCAATCTCTAACACCCAATGTATGGCTCCAATCCACAACCCTGAGATCAAGAGTCACACGCTCCACTGACTGAGCCAGCCAGGTACCCCATTGACTCACTATCTTTACACCTTCATCCATCCTTCCTCCCATCTCTACCTGCTGTTCTACTCATTCTCAAAATTCAATCTTAGTATCCCTTCCTCCGTGAGGCCTTGCCTGAGAAGCACAGTCAATACAAATGGTCACCTACTACCTGGTGCCAGGCACTGTGCCAGGTGCTGGGAAAATACAGAAAGATTAAGACACTAACTTCAAGAGTTTGGTTTAGTGTTGGAGATACCTAGGAGAGCAAGTAGTTGCACTGCAAAATGATGAATACCCCAGATATGGGCAAAGTGAAGAGAAACACAGAGGAAAGGTAACTGTTTGGAGGGATTTTGAAGAGGTTCACAGAAGTGTAACCTGTGAAGGCAGAGAGGAGGCAGGAAGGAAGGTTTTAAAAGAGAATGCAGTATTTTGGAGATCGATCTCTTTGTCCTTTCAGAGCCCTGCACAAAGTCTGGATTGAGCACATACTCACTGGCTTGAGTAATTTCACACAAGTCAATCTTGTTTCCTTTACTAAGCTCTAAGTAACTTGGGGAGTGGGTATTAGTGAAAGTACTAGACACAGAGTGCTAAATAATTCTTTATTTAGCCACACAATCCCTAAGCCTAACAGTCTCTTCCCATTAAAAGAAGTAGGGCAGGTTTGGGTGTGAACCAGTCAGACCCTGGGAGGGCTCGAAGTTGATTCCCACCGATCCTCATCCCTAAACTGTCCAGGTGTTGCTCTTTCCTGAAGCTCCTATTCTACTTAGATCCAGGATATTCTTTTTTTTTTTTTAAGACTTTATTTATTTGACAGAGAGAGATCACAAGTAGGCAGAGAGAGAGAGAGAGAGAGAAAAGCAGGCTCCCTGCTGAGCAGAGAGCCCGATGCGGGACTCGACCCCAGGACCCTGAGATCATGACCCGAGCTGAAGGCAGTGGCTTAACCCACTGAGCCACCCAGGCGCCCCTAGATCCAGGATATTCTTTTTTTTTTTTAAAGATTTTATTTATTTATTAGACAGAGATCACAAGTAGGCGGAGAGGGAGGCAGAGAGAGAGAGAGGAGGAAGCAGGCTCTCCGTTGAGCAGAGAGCCCGATGCGGGGCTCGATCCCAGGACCCTGAGATCGTGACCTGAGCCGAAGGCAGGGGCTTTAACCCACTGAGCCACCCAGGCGCCCAGATCCAGGATATTCTTAAATATGCTTTTTTTTTGGGGGGGGAGGGAGCGGTAAACAACAAAGCATAAAACAGATCCAAGGCACTCTCCCAAAGATGCTCCGGACTCCAGGCTTAGGACATCAGATCATTTGACCGAGTGGCCTCTGTTCTTTACCTGGAAAACAGGACTAAGTTACCACTCACCCTGCTAACTATAGGTTTTGGGTTTAGCAAATAAGACGAGAGAGAAAAGTGATCCTTTAACCATCTACCAGGGACAAAGCGCTTTACCGGGGTGAAGTCATTTCCAAGAACACAACAGCACTACGATAAACGACAAACAGCTTCCTGGGCATACAAAACTATAGCTGTTTGAAGAAGACCAGTCTGGGGACTGAGGCCCATCCGGATTCTGGGCTGGGCGCAGGTTGAGAGGAGGGATCCCTCACTGCCCGGCCTCCAAGTCAAGACAGAAGCCGGAAGTGGAAGCGCAGCCCGCGTTTCTGAGATAACGCGACTGGCCTGGGCTCACCTTGGTTTCCACCGTAGGGCCCTCCCTGTAGCCGACCCGTTCCTTGAAGCGAGCCAGGAACGCCGGTTCGGCTGGCCGCACGTACGAAACCTGGTTCCGCTTGCTCATAGCTGCTCCGGGGAAAACAGGTTCCCGGAGCCGCCTGGTGATGGTACATTGGCGACGGCGCCTACTCGTGACGTCACGTGGTCCCCGCCCCCTGGCCAGAGGCCGGGCAACATGGCGGCCTCCTTGCTGGCGTCAACGTCCGACCCGAGCGCCAAATTCAAATTTGCGGCCATCTTGAGCTGGCGGACTCCCGGCGCGCCTCGCGGTTGGAGGTGAGGGTGTCCGGTGCGCTGGTCTTGGGATTCAGGGGTGAGGGCGCCATGGCGCCCGGCTGCAAAAGTAAGTAAGGACCCCCGGGCTTCATGACCCCATACCGTCCCCTAAATACAGCAGTGAAGGGCGGCCCTCCCCGCCCAGGGTTCCCGGCTGGGCGTGAAGGGCAGGAGCGGACTGAGCGGCGCGGGGCGTTTGGGATCTCTGTGTCCCTCAGAACGACAATGCTTCGCTGGAACACTTGTCTTCCCTTCCATCTGTGTTTTGGGCCCGTGCCACGAGCCAGACACAGTTGTAGACGCTTGGGCTGAGCGGTGAACCAGAGAGCCCTCCTGCAGGAGCTTGCGCCCGGGACCTGCAGATTTCTTCCTTCCCGTTCTCGGTTCTGCTCTTTCGTCGACGCCCTATTCCGGTGTCCCGACTGCGGCTGCCTGTACGTACCGCTGCCTGAGGGTCTCCGCTCCTCCTGGCTCTCACCACCTTCTGCGTATTTCCACACTACTGACTATCCTGAAGGGGAGAACTTACTCCTGTTCCAAGCACATCTTTCTCTTCTGGAGAGCCTGCTGTAGAATCTTTTTATAGATAAGCCCAGGGTTATCACAAATCCCTATTTTCTTCTCAAGGGGACCCGTCGATTTCTTCCTGTTATCTTGGAGAGGAGCACTGCCAGTTTTCGCTTTTGAAAACCCTTAATTTTCACTAAAATCTTAGTATTTTGCCGTTCTTGTTTACGTGCTCCGTCTCTTACGTTTCCTAATCCTTTAAGGAATTTGTTTTTTAAAGCCAATTTTGAGCTAATTCGGTGGGTCTCGGTGAATGGTACTATTTGGTAATGAGGAGAGGCCTATGTTAGAAGATTGGAGAAACTGCATTTTGGAGCTCTAAGGAGACTTTCAACAACGTTAATGCTTCAAGTTGTCAGTTGTAATTGTGTTCCGATGTCTTTGTTGTTTCATTAACTTTCTAGGTCATCACAGTATTCACTGCCTACTCACCGTGCTCTCTTTTTCCGTCTAAAATGTTTCTCTTCTGTCGTCATTTTCAGTATGCAGGGAATAGTAGCACACAAATTTTTACGTTTTTGGACTGAAATGTGCACTGGGGTTCCTGCACAACCACAGTATTTGTTCTGCAAATCTGGACTCAAACAAGAGGATTTGATACCTGTGATATAATTATAGCATCTGCTTACATAATGGAAAGTGATGTTTGTATGTCACTGTCTATTAAAGGACTCTGTCCGGCCTGTATACATCACTTTCTGGAAGTGATGAGAACAAGGGTATTGATAACTTCCCTGTGTGAAAATGATCATTTCCATGGGGGAACTCTTCTGTTCTTGCAGTCTGTAAGCAACGTTGAGGTTGATGACATCCCACCGTGCTGCGAATGTTGCTTGAATGTTCGTGCTGCGAGCATTCCCAGCAGTCCAGAGATCTGGAGCCTGCATTGGGGAACTCACCTGGTGCTGTTCACAACTTTTACTTTTGTGCCGGTGAAGGTTATTTCTTTTGATGCCGTTGGCACCATGGGTTGCTGACTGAAATCAGAGAAATGAGAATGTGAAGTACAATCCTAATGGAATTAAGTTTAAGGTTCTGTTTCTGAACTTAATCATATTTGGTCAAATGATCCATAGGTATTTATCTAGACTGCAGAGTAAAACATGTTTGTTTTTTTTTTTTTTTAACAGCAGGAAGACTTAAAAAAAAACAATGTTTTTGAGGATTAATACAACAAAGGACACAAATCTTTTTTTTTTTTAATTTTATTTATTTATTTGACAGAGATCACAAGTAGGCAGAGAGGCAGGCAGAGAGAGAGAGAGAGAGAGGAGAAAACAGGCTCCCCACGGAGCAGAGAGCCCGATGTGGGGCTCGATCCCAGGATCCTGGGATCATGACTGAGCCGAAGGGCAGAGACTTTAACCCACTGAGCCACCCAGGTGCCCCGAAAGGACACAAATCTTAAGACTACTATGTGATGAATTTTTTTTTTAAGATTTTGTTTATTTGTCAGAGAGAGAGAGAGAGCACAAGCAGGGGGAGGAGCAGCCAGAGGGAGAAGCATCCTCCCTGCTGAGCAAGGGGCTCCATCCCAGGACCCTGGGATCATGACCTGAGCAGAAGGCAGCCGCTTAACTGACTGAGCCACCCAGGTGTCCTATGCAATGCATTTTACATATGAATACACACTCTTGTCACTGCCACCAAAAACAAGAAATAGAATGATTTCTGTGGGGCACCTGGCTGGCTCAGTGGGTTAAAGCCTCTGCCTTCGGCTCAGGTCATGATCCCAGGATCCTGGGATCGAGCTCCGCCCCGCATCACATCGGGCTCTCTGCTCAGCAGGGAGCCTGCTTCCCTTCCTCTCTCTCTGCCTGCCTCTCTGCCTACCTGTGATTTCTGTCTGTCAAATAAAGAAATAAAATCTTAAAAAAAAAAAAAAAAAGAAAGAATGATTTCTGTGCCCCAGAAAGTTCCCTGGGATCCTTCCTACTGAGCCACCCAGGTGCCCCCCCTTTTTTTTAATTAATTAATTAATTAATTAATTTTTTTCCCTGGGATCCTTCCTAGTTAACAACTATACTGATTTCCATCACTGTTGACTAGTTTTGCCTATTCTTGAACTTCATGTAAATGGTACAGTATTTATCTTTTTGTTCTGGCTTTTTATTTAACCTTACATCTGAGCACTGTTTATATGTCATCTGTAGCAGGTAATTCTTTTATGTTGCTGTTTAGTGTTCCATCCTGGTAGTATGCCACAATTTCTTTATTCTTTTGATGTACATTTGGGTTTCTAGGTGGATTATTATGAATAAAGCTGTAAATATTCCTCAACATATTTTAAGGTAGATGCATCGAAGACCTCAGAGCTAGAAGAATTTTACAATGAAGGACCTTATTGTGTCAACCTTTGACAGCAGCCACATGAGGAATTTTTCCATTCTGTTTATCCTTTGCTTAAGATACAGCGTACTGAGGTGGTTAAAAGTATGAGCTCTGGGGGCTCCTGTGTGGCTCAGGGGGTTAAGCCTCTGCCTTTGGCTCAGGTCATGGTCTCAGGGTCGTGGGATCGAGCCCTGCATCAGGCTCTCTGCTCAGCAGGGAGCCTGCTTCTCCCCCTCTTTCTGCCTGCCTCTCTGCCTACTTGTGATTTCTCTCTCTCTCTCTCTATTTCTCTGTGTCAAATAAATAAATAAATAAATAAGTCTTTTAAAAAAAGAGCTCTGGATCCTGAATGCCTGGGTGCAAATGGCAGCATTTCTGGGTGACAGCATTGCCTCAGAACTCAATTAGGCTTAATGCTAGAACTATCTACCTCTGTGTAATTTTTGGTTTCATTTTACCTCACCATTGGCTTACTAACTTGGCTTTTTTCTTTTCTTTAGTAAACATTTCATTTTGGAGTAATTTTAGGTTTACAGAACAGTTGTAACATATGTTCATCTGGTATCTTCTTGACTCGACTAGACCACGAGGCACTGTATGGACTCCCCTCCCTCTACTTCAGACTGAAAACTCTAGGCAGTTGAGCTGTGGCAACTGAAGGGATCACTGCATTTGTTTCCCGCTCTCAGGGCCACTTTACTGTGCTGTCTGTTATCCAGGATCTGAAACTTACTGTCTGTTTTTTCCCGGTTTCCTAGTTACTTAAGACAGAGGAGTCAATCCAGTCTCTGTTACTCCATCATGGCCTTAAGCGGAAGTCTGGGTTTGTTTGTGGTTCATCTTTACACACCTACGGTGTGGCCTTTCAGCCTCCCTTTTGAAAGCATGAGAATTTATTAGGACCCTGAACCCCAAATTTTGTTCCTCTAATCTGTGAATCTATTCAAAACTGCTCAACATCTCAGCCTCTTAGCCACAGCTTGCAGAATCAGTATCTCCTTGAAGGAAAGAGCAGCCCCAGATGCTATGCTCACACCTCTGCACTTCTGTCCTCTCTCTTGGGTTTTGGCTCTGTATTTGCTGATCACCTTTGCTGGTCTCCAGTGCCCCCAGGTAGATGTTTCCTGTACTTTTTTTTTTTGCGTTTCTGCTTTCTTTTAGGCAGGAGGATTGGTCTGAAGTAAACTAGTCCTTTAGTTCTGGACTGCCCAAGTAAGGAAGGCCTTACTGTAATAAATTCAGTTTTATTCCAGGACAGAAAAAAATCTGTATCTGAGGAAGCATAAAAAGTAGAAACAAGTTTAAAATCAGTCTAATGGCATATAAAGGGCCAAAACTACAATTTAGGGTAGTGTCATTTTTCCCCCCCACTAGACTCCTGCCTAGCACCTCAAATCCTGATTTTATTACTAATGTTAACATGTATGGGTGGCTTGAACCTTTCAATTTTAAGTGGTTAAAAAAACATATAAAAATGTGTCTTCTGCTGTCATCTTGAGGATTCATGGTTTCATGGTTGTAGCTGACTGTTGTATTAGTCTGTTTGGGCTGCTCTAATAAAAATAATAAACTGGTGGCTTTTATTTTATTTTATTTTTTAAAAGATTTTATTTATTTATTTGGCAGAGAGATCACAAGTAGGGAGAGAGGCAGGCAGAGAGAGAGAGAGAGAGAGAGAGAAGCAGGCTCCCTGATGAGCAGAGAGCCCGATGCAGGGCTTGATCCCAAGACCCTGAGATCATGACCTAGGCGGAAGGCAGAGGCTTAACCCACTGAGCCACCCAGGGGCCCCTATTTTATTTTTTTTAAAAGATTTTATTCATTTATTTGACAGAGATCACAAGTAGGCAGAGAGGCAGGCAGAGAGAGAGAGAGAGAGAGAGGAGGAAGCAGGCTCCCTGCTGAGCAGAGAGCCCAATGCAGGGCTCAATCCCAGGACCCTGGGATCATGACCTGAGCCGAAGGCAGAGGCTTTAACCCACTGAGCCACCCAGGTGCCCCATAAACTGGTGGCTTTTAAACAGTGTACATTTATTTCTCACAATTTTGGAGTCTGGGAAGTCTGAGATCATGGTGTCTGCATATTTGGTGTCTTTTGAGGGCCCACTTCCTCACTGAGGCTCTCTTTTTGCTATAATCTCACATGGTGGAAGGGAAGAGCTACCGAGAGTGTCTTTTATAAGGATACCAGTGTCAATCATGAGGGCCCTGACTTAATTACTTAATTAATTAATTGAGATGGACAACCACTGTGGAGTTTTGAACAGAGGAGTGGCTTGCTATGATATGCACATATCCTTATTTATTTTAATAACTTTTCATTTTGCTATAATTTAAAGTTACAGAAAAATGGTGAGAGTAGTACGAAGAATCCATGCATAATACTGTTTACCCATATTAACCACTTTGTATTTTGCCACATCTGCTTTATCATTCTCTCTCCCTCCTCCCTCACCCTCCTCTCTCTATACATATTATTTTTTATTAGCAATTTGAGAGTAAAATGGATACCTTTACCACAAAATACTTCAGTGAGTAATTTTTGTGAATAGGAGTAATTCTGTTGGCTAATCACATTATAGTGATCAAAATCAAGAAATTTTACATTAAAAAAAAAGAAATTTTACATTGATATAATACTGTTATCTAATCCACAATCCATATTTTACTTTTATCCAAGGTCTCAATAATCTTCTCTCGTTGTTTCTCTCTAGAACCAGATCTGTCGTTGCATTCAGTTTTTTAACAGCTTGGTTGAGATGTAAGTCAGATACCATGTAATTCACCCACATAAAATGTAAAATGGTTTTTAGTATATTCACAGATATGTGCAACTATCAACATAGTCCATTAGAATATTTTCTTCACCTCAAAAGAAATGTTATACCTTCAGTCCTCTTCCTTCCTACCTCTCTATCCCCCACCAGCCCTAAGTAACAACTCCTTTCTCTTCATTATTCAAAGTGGCACAGTAAAGTCTCCGGCTGTTACTGTTCAATTGTCTATTTCTCCCCAATTTTCTGTCCATTTTTGCTTCATGTATTTTGGTGATCTGGTATTGGGTGAATATATGTTTACATCTGTATTGTCATCCTGAAGGATTGCCTTTGTATCATTATAGAATGTCCTTTATCTCCTTTATCTCTTTTTTTTTTTTAAGATTTTATTTATTTATTTGTCAGAGAGTGAGCACAGGCAGACAGAGTGGCAGGCAGAGGCAGAGGGAGAAGCAGGCTCCCCGCTGAGCAAGGAGCCCGATGTGGGACTCGATCCCAGCACTCTGGGATCATGACCCGAGCCGAAGGCAGCCGCTTAACCAACTGAGCCACCCAGGCGTCCCTCCTTTATCTCTTTATCAACATTTTTTTGTGGTTTTTGAAAATTTGTTTTGTCTAATACCAGTGTAGCTACTCCAGCTTTCTTGTGGTTGCCTTTTGAGTGAGATATCTTTTTTCATTGTTTACTGCCAGTGTATTTTTATCTTTGAATCTAAAGTGTGTTTTCTGGGGCACCTGGGTGTCTCAGTGGGTTAAGCCTCTGCCTTCTGCTTAGGTCATGATCACAGGGTCCTGGAATCGAGCCCCGCATCGGGTTCTCTGCTCAGCAGGGAGCCTGCTCCCACCCCCACCTGCCTCTATGCCTACTTGTGATCTCTGTCTGTCCAAATAAATAAATAAAATCTTTAAAAAAAAATAAAGTGTGTTTCCTGTAGGTAGTGTGTAGTTGGAGCATGTTTTCTCAAGTAGTTGGACTGTCTCTGCCTTTTAATTGGGTTGTGTAATCCATTCACATGTTGGATGTTCATGTGCCATTTTACTTTTTGTTTTCTATGTGTCTCACATCGTTTATGTTCCTCTGTTCGTCCTTTAGTGCTTTCTTTTTGGGACTTTTTTTTTTTTTATTATTAATGGTTGCTCTAGGGTTTAACTTGCTTGTCTTATCAAAATTAGCTTCAGATTTATACTAGCTTATTCCAGTGACATAAACATTACTCCTGTATAGTTGTATTCCTTCTCACCCCCTTTTTTGATATATTGTTAAACATATTACATTTAATAATGTTATAAACCCTGGGACACCTGGGTGGCTCAGTTGGTTGGGCGGCTGCCTTCGGCTCAGGTCATGATCCCGGTGTCCTGGGATCGAGTCCCACATCAGGCTTCTTGCTCGGCAGGGAGCCTGCTTCTCCCTCTGCCTCTGCTGCCACTCTGCCTGCCTGTGCTCTCTGTCTCTTTCTCTCTCTCTCTCTCTCTGACAAATAAATAAATAAAATCTTTAAAAAAAAAATGTTATAAACCCAACAGTATATTGCTATAATCATTATTTTGCCAACTTCAGTCACTTCCTCTGGCCAGTACAGCTTTGCTCCTACCCACCTTGTGTATATATTGCATTCCTATATATGTAGACCCAACAATACATTATGTACATTTTATTTTATTTGTTTTCTTTAAAGATTTTATTTTTTAAGTTATCTCTACAACCAGTTTGGGGCTCAGACTCACAGTCCTGAGATCATGAGTCAAATGCTGTATCGACTGAGCTAGCCAGGCATCCCCATTGTGTACATTTTAAAGCAACAATACATTATATACATTCTAAAACTTTAAAAAGCAATTAAGAGAAGAAAGGAGGAAAAATAGGCATTTCTACTGTCTTATGGGCAATTATATCTTTGAAATTTTTTCTGCTGTTTATCTTTTTTCTCCTTCTGGAGCTCCCCATTACATGTGTATTGGTGTGTTTGATGGTGTCCCACGTTTTCTCTGAAGTTTGCTTCACTTCCCTTCATCCTTTTTTCTATCTGTTCTTTGGCTTGTATAGTCTCTGTTGCTCTGTCTTTTGAGTTTGCTTATTTTTTCTTCTACTGGTTTACATATGCTGTTGAGTCCTTCTAGTGAATTTTTATTTCAGTTATTGTACTTTTTGAACTGCAGAGTTTCAATTTTTCAAAACAATGTCTATCTCTATTCTCTATTTGATGGGACATTGTCATTATACCTCCCTTTAATGCTTTAATTATGATTTCCTTCAGTTCCGTGACCATATTTATAATGGTTACTTTGAAGTCTCCCAACATCTGGATGCTATGACAGGCAGTTTCTATTGCTAGCTTTTTTTCTTCTTTTCCTGCTTCATGGCTCGTACTTTCCTGTTTCTTTGAATGCCTTGCATTTTGTTGTTGTTGTTGGATACTTGACATCTTAGATAATAAATTATAGCAACTTTGAATACTGGTCTCTCTATCCTCTGGGGGTTGTTATTTGCTTGTTTGTTTAATGACTGACTGGATCATTTTAGTGGCATCTCTTTCCCCTCTCACAATGTTAAGCCTCTGATGTTGCTCCTCAGAGAAGCCCAGCTTCGGGTATGCCCACAATAACCCTGATGACACTGGTTTTGGTGGGGATTTTTTTCTCTTTCCCTGACCACATTTAGTTCTTAAGCTTCAGAAATACCAGCTGATTGCCCTGTTTTGAACAATGCCTGGAACACAGCCCTACAAATTTGTCTAATTAGAATCTTCCCCACCCCCCTTTTTTGGGGGGGGGAAGAAAATTTTTTTAAAAAAATTTTATTTATTTATTTGAGAGAGAGAGAGAAAGCACAAGCAGGGAAGCAGCAGGCAGAGGGAGAAGCAGGCTCCCGGCTGAGCAAGGAGCCTGACGCAGGACTCAGTCCCAGGACCGTGGGACCATGACCTGAGCGGATGGTAGATACTTAACTGACTGAGCCACCCGGTCATCTAGAAAAAAGAGAATCTTAAGCAGAGTCTATACTCAGCCAGGGCTCGATCTTACAGCCCTGAGATCATGACCTGAACCAAAATCAAGAATCAGACACTTAACCAACTGAGCCACGCAAGCACCCCTGATTCTTGCCCCTTTGAAGGAAATGTTCGTGAGGTCTGTCATGCTTGTTTTGATCCCAGTAAAGCTGCTCCCAGCTGTCTGATGCCCCAGTTCTCTCCTGTAAATTAATAGGCCTATGGTTTTGTTTGTACCTCCTAATGGCCTCTTACCACAGCCTTCACTGTTCTTGAGTATGTGATTAGACTTGAACTTCTCCTTGCTCTGTTGGAAATGAGGTCAGCTCCTTTGGAGCTCTCTGCTTTATGATCTGTTTCTCCCCTGAGGCAAAATCTCTGAGCCTAGACTCTGGAGCTAAGGGTAGGGAGAAGGTAGGCTTCTTTCAGAGTGACACCTCTGCTCTAGTTGCTGAGTATTTGATGGGGAGGGGAGTGTATGTGTGTGTGTGTGTGTGGCAGCTGGGGTCCCTTTGACTTGCCTCTCCTAGTGTAGAACCACTGCCTTATGAGCCAGACCAAGGGTGATCAGGGTCCCAATGTTCTCAGTACAATATGTCCAAGGTACAGCCTCATTCCATGAGTGGAGGCTGAGTGGGAGAAGGGAACCCCATCTCTCAACCATACTTATCTGGGATTTAGCTTCAGCAACAGGCAGCTGGCTAGAGGCAGGATGAGGTTATCAAACCTACCTGCTCCTGGAAGAAAGCCCTCCAAATGGAAGCTGAAGGGAGGGGAGGAGAACCTGTGTTCTTGGCTGTGCAGTCTGGAGTAGAGTCACCAGTGTGCTGGGCTGGAAGGGAGGGACCTTGGTTGAACTGCCATAGACTCTCACCTTTATTGTGGAATTTTCGTAGATCTTCTTGACTAGATGTTTTTTCATTTGTCTCTTTACCTTTATGGCTGTTTCTAGAGCCATATATGGCTGAGTCTAGAGACTGTAAGTGTTTTTTTTTGTTGTTTTGTTTTGTTTTCTGCTTTTTATTTCACCAGTTTTACTGGGCAGTGGGTCAGTGGAGTTCCTCATGCAGCCATGCTGAAAGTTGATCTCTGGGTTCTTTTTTAGCAATCATTCTGCCTTCTGGGTTGAGAATAGGTGGGAGTCTGGGGATAAGGGAATGAGGAAGAGAAGCAGGGAAACTGTTGTAATGACTCAAATGAGGAATGTTGCTGGCTTGATTCCATAGCAGTATTTGACCAGAAGTTACAGGATTCTGGATGTATTTTGATGGTAGAGCCCAAGATTGGCTAACAGGTTGGATATGAAGTATGAGAAAGAAAGGGGTCAGGGATGACTCCAAGGATTTTGGCCTGAGCAACTAGAAAGATGGAGTTTTCGGGGTGCCTGGGGTGCACAGTCAGTTAAGCGTCCAGCTCTTGGTTTCAGCTAAGGTTGTGATCTCAGGATCCTGTGATTGGACCCTACGTTGGGCTCTGTGCTCAGCGAGAAGTCTGTTTAAGACTTCCTCTCCCTCTCCCTCGGTCCCTCCCCACTGTGTGCTCTTTCTTTCTCTTTCCTTCTCTCAATAAAATAAATCTTTAAAAAAGAAAGAAAGAAAGAAAGAAAGAAAGAAAGAAAGAAAGAAAGAAAGAAAGAAGGAGTTGTCATTGAAATGGAGAGGCATGTTTGGGATGGGTGTAGGGTGATCAGGAGTTCAGTTTTGTACACATTAAATTTGAGACATTGCCCATTGGGCATCCACCTGGAGATGTCAAGCAGGCAATTAGATGTGAGAGTCTGCTACTTAGGAAAGTGGTCTAGAGTTGGTAATCATCAACATATACTTAGCATTTAAAACCATGACGTTGGGTGTCATCACCAATGGAGTGGATGCAGATAGAATAGAAGGAAGATCAATCCTGGGCCCTAGAAGTCCTGTTGTCAGGAGGTCAGGGAGCTGAGGAGACTGGGGAGTGTCAGCAATAGAAGACTGGGCTCTATAAGAATGAGATTTTTTTTTTTATAATACAATTTTAGATGCCTGTAATAACTTCTTGTCTTTTTTTCCTAGCTGAGTTACGCAATGTGACAAATTGTCAGTCTAGCCAACCAAGGTAAGGAAAAAAATCTCGTTGATGAGACCAAAAGAATTAGGGATGTAGTGTTCCTAAAACAACCATTTAGCATAGGTGGGGGTACTTGTTTCAGAATTAAGCTTGGTCCTCAGCCACCTAGAAATCTGGAAATATCACACTTCCTCCCCAACCCTCACCCACATCCTCTCAACCTTCTGGCTAAAAGATGGAATCAGTAACATAATTCTCGCTTGGGTTGACTTATTTTATTACTGCTACTAAGAGGGAAAACAGACAAGCAGTGCTTGGAGCTCCATAGAATCAACTCTCTTTGAGTTGATTTCAAATAAAAGCTTATGAAGATGAGTATCATGAAGCAAATCAGTGAAGGCTGTGAGTCATGTGAGACTTTTTTAGAAGAGGTAAACGTGTGTGGGTAGATTGGGGCTTTGTTGGGGAAACTGAGTATGGAAACATTAGAGGCAATGTGAGACTCAGATCCTTTTTTAGTTTTCCCAGTAAACTCAGGCTGGTGCATTTCTTGTCTTCAGTAATGAAGGTGATGCCATCAAAGTTTTTGTGCGAATTCGTCCACCTACAGAAGGTTCTGGATCAGCTGATGGAGAGCAAAACTTATGCTTATCTGTGCTCTCCTCTACCACTCTCCGGCTTCACTCCAACCCTGAGCCCAAGACCTTCACATTTGATCATGTCGCAGACATGCATACCACTCAGGTAATGATAGTTTTGGAAACTTAACTTTCCATTTGGATAAGATTCTGTTAGTGAAGTTTTCATTTCTGGTCTCTTTAGTTTGATAGATTTCAGATAAGAACACTCAAAGGTGTAAATATTTAGATTTAATATATTTTAAAATATTTTAAATTTAATTGCATTATTTTTCTTCTTTCATCAAACTTTGTACCAGAGTGACAGGCCTGCTTTACTTTCACTCACCATCCTATGATGGAGGTTAGTGGAGGTGTATTTTTCAGGGCCACTTGGATGGTTGATAAGTCTAGTTGAACTTCCTAGTTTAGGGAGAGGATCTTAATTGTAGCTGCTGTAACAAAATATCAAAAACGGGGTGACTTAATCAGCGAACATTTATTTCTCACTGTTCTGGAGGTTGGGAATTCTAAGATCCAGGCCAGGAGATCTAGTGTTTGGTAAGGGCGTGCTTCCTGGCTTGTAGACAGCTGCCTTCTCCCTGTGCAGAGAGAGAGAAAGCAAATTCTCTTGTGTCTCTTAGAAGGGCACTCCTCCCATCACAAGGTCTTTACCGTCATGACCTAATTATCTTCCAAAAGCCCCGTCTCCAAATACCATCCCACTGGGGATTAGGGTTTCAGCATAGGAATTTTGGGGAGGACACAAACATTCAGTCCATGGTAGAGAGTAACAGGATTAAGATTACTATGAAGTTAGTAACTTTTTCTAATTAAGGACAATTTAGTTAAGATCTAGTCAGTACTATCCATTAGAACTTTTTGTAACAGAAGACAAATGTTCTAGATCTGTGCTGTCCATTACAGTAGCCTCTATCTGCATGTAGCTATTTAAGTTTGAATTTATTAAGATTGAATAAAATCTCAAGTTTAGTTTCTCAGATACACTAACTGCATATGACAGTGGAGCCCCTGAAATGTAGCTAGTGTATCTAAGGACCTGACTTTTTTACATTTTATTTAATTTTAATAATTTCAATTTAAATAGCCACATATGGTTAATGGCTACTGTATTGGATATCACAGACCTTGATTATTCCCTTACACACATGGATGTTTTTGGTGAGACATTCAGATATTTAGATCTTTTTTTATCTAGGACATGGCTGGTCAGTGGAAATAGAAAGTTAGTCCCATATATAATTTAAAATTTTCTAGTAGCCATGTTGACAAAAAGTAAAAAAGAAACAGGTTAACTTAATTTTAATCCTGTATTTTATTTAATCCAGTGTATCCAAAATATCACTTCCACATGTAATTGATATAAAGCAAATTATTAATGAAATATTTTCCATTCTTTTTATTCATGTTCAGTCTTCTAAATCTGGTGTATATTTTACACTTAAAATACATCTCAAAAAAAAAAAAAAACCATCTCAAGTTGGGCCACGTTTCAGGTGCTCAGTAGCCACGTGTGGTTCATGGCTATGGTGTTTGACAATGCAAGCTTAGCAATTCTTGCAGTAGTGTTAAGATTGCATCTATTTATGTACAAAAATGAAAATAAAAATCAGGTATTGATTAGTTAGTATAAGCTGGTAAGAAAAGTACCGAAGAACATATATAGGGCCATGTATTTGATGCTAATAGCAGTATAATATTTGCATGCAACTTACTGAACAAAATTCTGTATCAATTGTAGATGTAAGCTTTAAATCTGTAATTGTATATGAGATTAATAGACATACTTGTCTAATATTTTACCATTTTAGGTGTTGTAGCCTTTTTTCTGTAGTGACTGCAATTTTCATGTTATCACAAGCATTGAAAAATCTAAACACATTATTTTTATTCTGTTCTCAAATGCAGTGTAGGAAAAATGTTTTCATTTCTATGAAATGTTAAAATGTTTGGTGCTTACATTTGTAGGAGTCTGTGTTCTCAGCTGTGGCCAAGGGCATTGTGGAATCTTGCATGAGCGGTTACAACGGAACCATCTTTGCCTAGTAAGTTCCTGGCTGTGTCCTTATACAAGGGTACAGTAATACGTACTTCTTATTATAGCTGCTGAAATCAATTACCACTAACTTTAGTGGCTTAAAACAATACAAATTTATTATCTTTCAGTTCTGTAAGTCCGAAGTCTCACTGAGCTACAATAAAAGTGTTGGCAGGGCTGTGTTCCTTTCTGGAGGCTCTGGGGGACGATTCCATTTCTTTGCCTTTTCCAGCTTTTAGAGGCCACTCAAACTGCCTGGGCACAGTCCCCTCTCTCTATCTTTGAAGCCAACAACATGCAACCCTCCGACTCTTCTTCCTCAGTCATATCTTCCTCTGGCTATGACTGGGACAGTTTCCCTGCTTTTATAGATTCATGTGATTGGATTGGCCCCACCAGGATAATCAAGGTGGAGGGGATTAAACTCCACCTCCTGGAGAGGAGAACATCTACTTATATTATTTGGAATTCTTCTTCTTCTTCTTCTTCTTCTTTTTTTTTTTTAGATTTTTATTTATTTATTTATTTGACAGACAGACATCGTAAGTAGGCAGAGAGACAGGCAGAGAGAGGAAGGGAAGCAGGCCCCCCACTGAGCAGAGAGCCAGATGCGGGGCTCGATCCCAGGACCCTGGGACCATGACCCGAGCTGAAGGCAGAGGCTTTAACCCACTGAGCCACCCAGGCGCCCCTTGAGGTTGGTTTCTGTGTCCCTTTGACATGTCACGTCCTTTTGCTTGAGCACTTCCTTACTTTATGATACTACAGGTTGCTCCTGGCTTATCTGTATTTTCCCTGTCCTAGGCCTAGACTCAGCCATTTCACCAAGGATCCCTGGTTCCTTTTATTGGAGAATGGTATTTAGAAACCAAGATGTGGGCACTGGGTGTGTTTGTTGCTACTGGAGTATCATTGCTTCTAGGTCTTCTCAGCAGACAGCTAGGTAGTAAATGTATATGTACTAAGTCATGTATATAGGCCTATCCATAATTGTTTGTTTATATCCATTTGTGTATACATTAAGCTAAACATGAGTTCATGCTTATGTCTCTAATCCAAGGGTTTAGAATCCACATGGGTTCCTTCTAACTTTTCTTTTTTTGTGTATCTGTAACTTCCCTTGCTGGCAGAGAGAACCCTGGCACCCATCTTCCATCATCCCTTTACTTATTTGTTCAACCCCAGTATACACATGAAACACTTTAAGAATTGTTATTCTATATCCCTGTGAGAAACAAATTTATTAAGTATAGTTTCAAGGTACAGTTTTTTTTTTAGCCTTACAATTTCCAGTCAAAACCTCCTTTTCTAAGGTTTCTTAGGTCAGCTCCTTTACTATCCGCATTCACTCCAGTGCAGGTGCGTCACACATTCGTCGTGCATTCCATCCTGGGACCTCCAGCATGCTAGTTGATGTGTTTTGCTTGTTTTTTTAGTTTGCATGCCTTAAAGTTCACCCTTCATGATATACAGAGGTAGAGGGTCATGTATTTACCACCTCAGCACTGAAGAGGACAGTTGTTCACCTTAAAAGTTTCCCGTTTGTCCCCCTTGTAGTTAGCCACTCCCCCTTCTCCCATCCCCTGACACCCAGGGTACACTAATGTATTTTCTGTTCCTAAAGTTCTGCCTTTTCCATAGTGCCATGTGAATGGAATCATACAATATGTAACCTTTTGGATCTGGCCTCTTCCTTTTAGTAAAAATGCACTTAGATTTGCCTGTGTTGTTACATGCATCAATAACTTACTCCTTGCAAATAAATAAAAAAATCTTTAAGGGGCACCTGGGTGGCTCAATGGGTTAAAGCCTCTGCCTTCGGCTCAGGTAATGATCCCAGGGTCCTGGGATTGAGCCCCGCATCGGGTTCTCTGCTCGGCAGATAGCCTGCTTCCCTCTCTCTCTCTGCCTGCCTCTCTGCCTACTTGTGATCTCTGTCTGTCAAATAAATAAATAAATAAATCTTTTTAAAAAAAAACACAACAACTTACTCCTTGGGGTGCCTGGGTGGCTCAGTCGGTTGAGACCTCTGCCTTCGGCTTGGGTCATGATCCCAGGGTCCTAGGATCAAGCCCCGCATCAGGTTCTCTGCTCGGCAGATAGCCTGCTTCCCTCTCTCTCTCTGCCTGCCTCTCTGCCTACTTGTGATGTCTGTCAAATAAATAAAATCTTTAAAGAAAAAAAACAAACAAACTCCTTTTTTTGGTCAAAAGTATTTTATTATATGAACGAATCACGATTTACCTATTTCCTTATGAAGGTATAGCTTAATTGCTTCTAGTTTTTAGTGCTTATGAATAAATTGCTACAAATATTTGAATATTGATTTTTGTGTGAACATAAGTTTTCAAATTGTTTGAGTAAATCCCTAGGAATGCAATTGCCGGACCATATGGTAAGTCTATGATTAACCTTATGAGAAACTGCCAAATTGTTTTCCAAATGTATGTTTAAGGTGATTCATGATCCTGAATTTCTAAATGTTGGCAGCCTTAAAATATCGCTGTAGATTTAATGTTGGAATGTAAGATGGCGGTCCAGAAAACACTGTGACCTTGGCAATTATACAAGGTGAATTTTAGTATCATTTCAGATTTATTTCATAAATAGGAATATAACTTGTAATCTTTTTTCTTAGCAGTAGGCTTTTAAATTTATTTAGAAGTAGAGCTTTTTAACAGCGTGGTGAATTACATGAGACATTTGAGTAGCTGCTACTTTGTGTGCATGTGACCTTGTTCGTCTATAATTGGTTCAGTGCACAAGAAAATAGAAAACACGGTAAAAAGTATAAGTTTTAGACTCATATTGCATATACTTCCTTGAAAATTCACCTTTGCTTTTCATGCTTACTTTTCAGTTGTGTTCAGGAAGACTGAATATTGTATCATTAGCAGTGAGACAGATACATATTTTCTCATCTGTTTTCCCAAGAGAAAAAAGATTTTTTTTCATAGAATATGCGGTAAAGTTCAAGAATGAATTTGAAATAAGAGTCACAGTTGCAGAGATTTTATTGTATATAGAACTGTTATTTTTGAAGACCTTGTAGGCATACTAATTATGTTTAATTTGTGACATATTAATAACTTAATGAAAATTGCTTTTGCTAGAAGGTAGAAATGAGAAACACTTGGAGAGAAATGAATGTTTGATTTATTGGTTGGGGAGCATACTTTCTGGTTTACCTAAGACAGTCCCAATTCTAGGGTAGGTAGTTTTTTTTTTTTTTTTTTAAGATTTTA